>NC_069370.1:49497500-50747500 GCF_021730395.1 Mercenaria mercenaria
ACCTCGAAGAAAAAAAGTGTAGGCGTGACTGTATGTGTGCGTGCACAGATCTATTAGTTGCTTAACTTCTGATAGGACACATTTCGGGATTGAAACAGGAAGATTATAGAAAGATTGAACAAAACAACTTTGTTGCATTCATGTATAAGCAGATATGCCTTTTATGAATTTTTTCAGGATCATTCAAACATAGAGGTCACAGGTGTCATTTTAAAGTTGCATATACAGACAAATGCTGGTGGAAAAGACTGAAGGAAGTACAACATGTAGAGATAGACCCTAAAATTTTCAATGATAGAAATACTGTAAATGAAGTATAGAAATTGATCTTTTCTAAGTCCTTGAGAAATAACAAAAAAAAACAGGATTTTACAAATGTAAAATTTATAATAGTTTTGTTAAAATCAAGCAGAACTTTTAATACTTAATTTAAAGATGTGATCTGCAGAGAATGACAACTTTACCCTAGATCAGTACTTATAAGCAGAGATTTCTATCAGTTTACTTCCCTTGCAATTACACAGAAACGGTTTAAGACACAATATCATACCTTTTTAAACAACAAAAATATTTAGGATTTATTCATATGTGCTTAATTTACCCCTTAAAATCTGCTTCATATGATTTTGTCAGCTTACTTATGGTAAAAAATTAACTTTTAACGAGCCGATAATAAAATGAAATATCAGTAAGTACTTTATAATGCAGATAATACAGTTTTGATTATATCAAATTGTCACAATAGAAGCACTTTTGTAATACTGAACAGGTAGGATTAGTAAAGGTGCAATTATATTCATCTCTATTTCCTACAACATGGAAGAACTACGAAACTTATTACCACACTTCCAGACTAAATTTTGTCACCACCTTTCAGTAACTTCAATTTATTAAGATTGAACTATTGATTAATTAATCTCCTACCATCTCCAAACATATATAGCACTTTCCGCAATGTTTATACATCTAGAGATGGTGTTTGTGCGTATTTATATCGTTGTGCATTTGACCAGAGTGATGTTGTAGTATGTAGTTCATTTGATGTGATAGTTATTTAAAATGTAGGATAAAAGCACTAAAAGCCTATACGCTATTGCCTCTATTTTTTCTGTCTGCAAATGTTGTTGCAAAATATACGTTCATCTACAGAAGTGTAATCTAATACTAAATAATTTAACGACTATGTAAGAATCATGCAGGGATATCTTTCTCTTTTATGATATGCAAAGATAAGGATCACATAAACTAGCTTTTTCTTGGGGCTATAGGTATCTCTTTCTATATGTTCGGCTGTATTTTTTCATTTATCTTATAGAATAAGTATAATGAGAACCTCATATACAAGCTATGTGTCCAAAGACATCCAAATGAAAGACTGGGGTATATTTTGAGGTATATTTTGAATTTGATTGACCGGTTTTGAATTTTGGTGTCATGGGTATTTGATGCATATGTAATTCTTAACTTCCCTTGATATTTGTGACTAAATATGTGTGGTTAGTATATGTATTTGATGTTGATTAAGGATTGCTTTATAATTCGATGTGTACGGTTGTGTTATTTTATATTACGGGAAAGGGGGCAAAGCTAGGTAAGATTGGTGTACTCTGACATAAATAATTCGCTTTTTATTACTTATTACATATTTGTGCTTAAGATCCTACGAAGACAAAAAAAAAAAGCTTCACTGAATTATTTCTTACCTTTTTACGTGGCAATTATTTATAACTGATTAATATTTAAATTTCATATTTATACACACACGTAGCTGATCCACCATCAAAATGAAAAACACATGTATTCAGTGAAAGCTTCCCATTCCAACTGACTTAGCAAAGTAAGTATTATGAAAAGCCTCAAGGAGTATAAGGACCCACTTAGGGATATAAATGTCAGTAAAATTACTTTGGTTTCTACTAAATTTGCATTATACTATTATTTTTTTAATTGTAACAGATGTTTTCAAACTTATGATTTTCAGAAGTTGCTGTTTTAGACAGTTGCCTCAGTTGCATGAATATAGGCGTTTCAGACCAGATGGTTTATATGTTTCATTACAAGTCAGATCGAGACTGGCTATAAAGCTTTGGATTAGCTGAAATGGGCACATCGACAGTCATTTCAAATTATATTTTAGTACATAAAAATGGGCGAATTCTAAAACAGCATTTTCACTACAACTGGCTTTTCATTCTCATCCATCAGAGGTTCGTCAAAATCCCGAGTTCATCCGGGGAACCACGGTAGACCTCTGGTATGCGAGAATGCTGGCTTTTATACATGACTACAGTTCATTTTATCTATATAAACGATTGAACAATGAAGAAGTATTTTGTTTTAATTTCTACAATCGTCTTTGTGTCTTTGTCAATACGCATCCCTACATATACAGAGATCATCAAACATCCTGACTCCCTATGTTACTATTCATTTATAATTCAAAATGGCTATTAATGTACTGAAAATATAACTGCATACTTTCCGGAATATCTTCCATTGTAAGATCGTAATTTCAATAAAAGTAGGAACGGCATCTTAAATTTAGAAGGCTGTCGCGGGTGGATTTGTTCGAATTATCAGATGGTGCGTTTTATTTTACTTATCAAGTAACCAAAAAGAAAAAAAACACCTAAAGGATATTATCACGAAAACATAAACAGACTCAAGACAAGAACCTAGCTATCTAAATCATATGAGATATTCTTGATTTGTCTGTAAACATTTTTTCCGTAAATGATGATAAATAGATAAGCCATTCATCTTGTTAAGCTCAAACCAATATTTTATTAATCAGTCCTGAAAGAATAACAGTTATTCATATAAAGCATGTATTTTATGTTTATAGACTCTGACCTAAAAAAAATTGTTTAGTGAGCATTGAATCGCCATTATCATGTTATACATGTTCTCTATGCTAGTCGTCTTGTGTGGACAGGTTGTCTACCATGTTTCAAAGAGAATTTGCTTTGAACATTACTATTAATTTGTTTGGAATGAAAAACAACAAACACAAGAAGTTTTATTCTCTTTTTTCTCCATTTATTTTGATTACATGAACCGTTAAACGAAACTATGAATGTTTACATGACGTACATGCATGAATATATGATATAAAAACAACGCGTCGAGAATTAAAAAATAACATTACATGTCAACAGAGATGTATGAAGTATGCACATAATGAAATACTGATCTTAATGTCCCATGACCGTGTTGGTTGCAATTTGGCTGCTGCAGTTTCTTGAGCAAAAACACTGCCAACATCACTTGAAAATGTTTTATTCCCTCTATTATAATTGTTGTTGTGTGGCATTCAGCCAACTGCATTTTGTCTGTTGTTCGGAATACAAAAAGTGTAATTTTTTTCTTTTTATAAGCCTTCTGCAAATACGTTATTTGAAGCCAACATTTGAATAATTGCTCTTTAAATTCTACTTTTAAACGCTGAGACATGAATAATCATTTTCTTTCAGTGTAATGGTTGTAACGTTGTTAAATTCAAAATATTTAACGGAAATTTGCAACCGAAAGCTTCATCCCAGCGGCGTAAAATCGAAAGACAATCTGGTAGATATTTAGCTTTTCGCAAAATGTTTAACTGGCTTTTGGATTCTTTATCTTCACGTCTTTGGGTGGTGGTGGTGCATTGTACAATCTCAGTCGGTACAGCAAGTTCGTGAAAGATCCAAGATTAATTTGACCATCATCATCGGATGTTGTTTCAATGAAAAAGTCCACTTCCTTAGGGTCAAGAGGCCGGCCTGTTGCAGTTTTGAGCTTTAAGAGTCCTTCAACCGCCTCATTGCGATCTATTTTACCACTTCCATCAGCGTCTATTTCTTTGAATTTTTCCACAACTTCATGTGCACTGCAAATTGGATTAGACGTTCTGTCACGAAATATATCAAAAAGAGAACACATTAATTATTAGAATTTTACAAATGGGTTAAAACACACAAACATATAGACAAAAACAGTTACCTACAGTCCTACAGACTGAGTATGTTTCCTGGCTTAAAGATTTTAAATAAATTATCGGTACACTGCTATAAGTATTTCAATAATCAAGGAAATTACCATGACTACTTCATAACTCCTGTACAATATGCAAATGAACTGCTCTTTATATATTCTTTCGTTTGCAATTATAAACACTTATACCAATAACTTAATTTCAAAGTGTATTTAGGGCGTCTTGTTGGGGAAAAAATGAAAATTCTTTCTACAGACCTATCAGTACAGCTGTGAAGAATGTGTTTGATTTAATGTAAGATAGCTGTCAAAGTGTGAACACTAGATGCAATGTTGTCACGAATGACACAGCTATGAGAAAAAATTAAGATCTTGTCCTGACAATCGATAGAAACTTCATTTAATATCTTATTTGATGTCTTTGCTTAACATAGTTTTAACACATGTGTACAAACGCCACGCGTCATGTCATGTTCGTAAACAGCACGATGAGATTTGAAGATTTCTCTTACATTTTGATGCGATATTTATCATATTCTTTTAAAACATTTCTTACTGAAGAATATATTTTTATAATAATTTTGTATAATTCATGTCCTCTCGCGTTCATCTGTTACTGAGTTTTACACCATTAATGTTAACTTATCGTATATGTGTATAACTATGACCCAACGTCGAATTTCAATACCATAGAAACACACTAAATAAGAAAACAGATGAGAACATCATACCCTCGGAAGAACACCGTATGTTAAAGAATGATATGCATGGCTATTTGATAAGAAAGATGATCTGCTTTTACATGTGCAGAACACAATCAAAAACACAATATCACAAAAGATACTCACTGAGTGCCCATGCATACATAAAACTGTTGAAATTCCCAAATGCTCATTTGTCCGTTCTTATCTTTATCAAAGGTCTCAAACATGGTAGTTGCTTGGTCCTCGTCTAGTCCAAATTCTGTTTGTAACATGTGGACTGCATCTTTTTTGTCCAGATGCCGCACATTGTTGGCTATATACTTCTCGAACAGATCTATGATCTCTTTTCTGCAATTCAAAAATATTTCTTTAGATGTGAGATTTATACAGTTTAGGTCTAATTTACATACATAAGTATATCTGGGGCCTTCGTTGCCGAGTACGAGTAATTAAGGTCGTTGACTGCGTATCACTTGCCCCTCGGGCATCACTCGGGCGAGCCTCACTCGGGGCGTTGAATTCTTCATTTTAGGAAACCATCGAGCTAGCTTACGGAGGTCGGTGGTTCTGCCAAGGTGCCCGCCCGTGATGAAAAGCATGAAAGTCGGCATATGATCTATAATTGTATCGGTGCGACGTTAAACGCAACGTAAAACAAAAATGCCTATTTGGAATTTTCATTTCACGGAATAACGTTTGCTTAACGTTTTGCTCAGCTTGGTTTGCAAGTTGAGTCGCACATTTTCATTCTCTTGAACAGACCCAGTCAAACAGTCTGCTGCTATTATACTTTGTTGTAATGCTATGCTTCCTACCTTTACATTAGATTTTCAATTTGTGACTCAAGATTGTTTAAACATTAACGAATGTTATGTCTTTGATTCATAAGTTTTAACTATTACTTTTTATTCAACCTGTTACATTTTGCAAATTCGAACTTATTGCGCAGGTGTGTATAACAATGGTACCGTTGTTCATTAAAAGTGAGGTAAACAAAGAGCAAAACAGTAAACATTTGCAGCACTCTTTTATCTGTTGCCTACAATTTATTCATCTTGCAATATATATCACAATGTTATAAAATGATGTGCGCACAAACATCGCACAGCATAATCACTATATCGGAGAAAATACAGTTAGTGCCATATCATTGCATCAACATAAAAGTATTATGTCTGGCTTATCCGAGCTCTGCCAAATTTATAATTAATTGCCAGCAAACTAAAGGGAGAAAACCTAACTACGGTTCCAAAGCTATGTCAAAATGAATTATATTTCATATTTTTTGCTGGCAAAGAACATTTGATTTCGTTCGCAGTCATAAAGCAAATTCATTCATAAACAAAACTTTTGTCTTGAACAAATCAAGACATTTTGTTGATACATATTATTTAGCTGTCGCCAATTAGCCAGTGAAATAACCTAAACGTTAAATCATTTCTAGAGTCTCTAATTAAGAGGTCTTTACAATGAAGCATGAACAATTTTGCTACTTGGAAACATCTAAATAACTCACGAGACTGAAATACGCAAAAAGCAATTACCGGCAAAATAGCCTCGTGACTTTTGATATAAATTGTCCCTGATATAAATTGTCCATTTTGACATAAATTGTCCATTTTCAAACTGAGCCTGGTCAGACTTTTTACGTGCTTAATGTTTAGATGCTAAATAGTTCCGAAATTATACTATCTACGTACTCGTCAGTTCAAGAATAAAATATAAACAAGACTATGCTGAAACCTCACTCTGAAGTAAAGTCTGAATTAAATCTTATAAATAAGACTGTGTTTGAATTAGATCTAAATATGTTCTTATAAACATGACCATGCAGAAATTTCATTTTAGAATAAAATCTTTATTTACTCTTATAAATATGGTCATGTCATAACGTCACACCGGAATAAAATTTCATATTAATTCATGTTTAGTCTTGACTATGGGAATTCATGTTTAGTCTTGACTATGAAAATTCATGTTTAGTCTTGACTATGAGAATACTTACGGGATTTTACGGTTCATAGCTCCTCTCATCATCTTGACGGTTTTTCTTTTATACATGAAAAGATACAAAAGAATTATCAAAATCTGCCTGAAAATGTAATTTAACATTACTAAATATTGCCGTTATATGATATATACTAAATTACAGAGTAAGTTAATGAGCTAGTTAATCTCAAAGAGATTTCGTACAAATAGTTGTACATAGACAAAATAAAATGAAATACATATGCAATAACATGTCATATAATCTCTTCAAAAATACTTGCAATAATACCGTTCTTATCTTTTGTTAAATATTTAATATCCTTGGCAACAGAAATAAGAAACGGGTGAAGAAAATATTTTAGACATCTGCTTTTGCTTTATTACACCTAAATTAAATCGTTATCGTTTTTTGAGCACTCCTTTCACCTGAAATATTTCTGACGTTAATGTTGCTTGTGCTGGCAGACATAAATTGAACGTGAAACTTTACAAGAGATAAGAATGCATGTATTACGTACATTACGAAACGAATAATTGGGCAAATGTGCTGCTGTTTTTATAAGAGAAGATATACTTATACGGGTAAAAATTCCATTGAAACATCATTACTTTATCATGGCGATAATTAGACATTTTTCAAGTACTTATTTTCAATTCACAGACACATTTTCTGCTTGCGATAATCTCTATTCACCTTTGATATAGGGTTTGTATACATCACAGTTTATATTATAATAGATTTTGCATGAATATATGTGTGGAATTTACAATGATATCGTTATAATTTCAACAAGATTTATATATGTTTATTCAAAGAAAAAAACATACTCTTCTTACTCTTTTCAATTTTTTTATCTACTGAAATAACTGCTCAGGGGAAAGTATTTTTTTATATTTTTACTGTGCTCAAGGAGAATTTTTACATAACAGGTTTTTTAAATAATAACATATTATTGTAATTAAATGTATTTCAAAAGTGTCTCAAATGTCTTTTTTATATTTCTTCGTTTATGTTTGATATGGAATACAGCAGAAAAATTAAATATATTTGGATGAAAATAATTTAGAATATGAGCAAGTTTATTGTAGTTAATAATTTAAATCCAGCATCTAAGTAAGTAAGCAAATTCACGCAAATATTCTATCGTTGATCTTTTACGAAAAATATTTCAGTAGTAACCAAAAGTAAAAGTCGATGTGAAAATAAAATGAGACCAGTAGTTATTATAAAAATATTTAGAAAATGATATAAACCTTCTTTCCAACTAAACAGAAAATGCAAATAATAAATATAAAATGTTCATACCTTAGTATATAAAGCTTAACAATTCTATTTCCAACAAAAGCTCGTTTTATATTCACAGAAGAATGATTCCACTTGTTATTTCAATAACAAAATTCTCTTTGTTTGAAACACATACAAATTCTGAAATATATATGTTTTCTTATCACAAGTATTACTCATTTAAAGTAATTTTTGCAGACGAAATTTCAGCGCAATAATCGGCTGGCTTCCCGCAGGTGCATGAATAGCTATCAATGACATATTAGATATTGGTACCAGCAGGTACTTTCCTGAAAATGCGTGGCATCTATTGGTTCGTTCTAAAATAGAACCAATGACTGTTAAGATACATATGTAAGTATCAGTCTATAAGCTGGCAAATTTGTTTTTATTCTTTATTTACTGATATCGTGTAGAGCAAACAGTATTACACGTGTATGCGTCCATTTTTCAGACGGTTCATATTTGGGCAGACTTACTATAAAGAAAGAAAAAGGCAATGAACACAACTTAAGTATAACATTTCATGCGGATTATACTTCCAATGTGTGTTTTAAGGTAATGTACACGGATTAAGGTAATGCCTGTCGGCAAATATGTATGCAATTTCGCATTCTTGACTGTTTATTCCGCATATCGTATCATTATTTCGTATCATTATGGTTTCGGTAACAACCTGAAAATGCCAAAATCACTTACGGCGAAACGTAATTGTACGGAAATTTCCAGTTATCAATACGGGTACACTACCATAAAAAAAGCAGAGACACGGTTTGGACTATTAAATCTGAAGAAGTTTCCTCGAAATAAATGATCTTACCAACGAGCCAGTCAAAACTGTCCAATAAGCAGGGTTGAAAATGTAAAGATAGGCACATTGAGAATTTCCAAGTGTATTAAGTAAGCTGGGGCTTAGATTAGAAATTGTCAACAGAATCCCAAGTTAACAAAATATTAGTCATTCGACTTTTCGAGGTATTCAAGTATTCGAATATCCTCAGGTAGGCTGAAGGCAGTGCCTCAGAATGTCGGACTTAAATATTGGAGACAATTATGAAGAAGATGAGGTTAAAACGTTCCATTTGCCAATATAGTTCTAAAAATGTTCATTCTAGACACTGATTTTCAACTAGAAGATAAAACATTATGTTACCTATCTCTTCGCTGGGAGCATGGTAACTTATAACGAGAATCTACGGTAATATGTTTCCGTGACTGATTGATTCAGACGGTCTAGCATGCGGTTGATTCAGAAAAGGTGCGCTCAACTCAGGTGTGTACATGAGTCACAAGTCAGTCCCCTACCTTAGACAATACAGTGTTTACTATGGTAATCTAATCTAAGATCCATATGATAAGAATACAATCGTAGAAAAGAACATTCTAGGTTAACAACCAACAACATAGTACATTTTGTACATTGAGTTGTGATAAGTACATTTAACAAATTCAATATTGTTATTGAGGCAAAATTTCAAGTGGGCCGTGATCTATTTGATTATTCTTATTATGAAATATACGTCACATGTACAAACACTACAACCTAAGTATTTAATCGCAGAAAGGATATAATGACTTCTAATTCGGCGTTTCGATGTTAAACATGAACAAAGTCAGAATTTTTAACGTCTCTTATCTTTTCGTATTTTACGGCTTCCTTGAAAACGTGCCCGTTGTAATAAAAATGAAAACTATCGAGTTATAAGGAATCGGTAACAATTTACCTTACAGCCACATTTTTGTGGCTTTTCTGTAGTTATTTTTAGGTTTAATATTTTATTTTATGTTTGTTTTGTTTTTCTGTGCACGTGGTGTTCTATTTTCCTCAGCAAAATCTTATATTAGAATAGCACCTGTCGGATTTTAATAATTTTTTTAGTGATAATCATAAAATTTAGAAATTTTATAATTGAAAGATATTCAAGATACGTATTCTGCTTGATAACTAAATTAAATTGTATTTTATATTCTGTGTAAGAGTTTTAAATGTATGCCAAAGTCAAATTCTCAACTTATCTCTTAGTTTTTTTAATCGACAATATAATTGTAATAAGTAACATATGAGATCTTTCTTCGAAAAATATGTTTAAATTAAATCTGTATCTAGTTTGATGAATAATACATTTGCACATATATAGCTTTCAGTTCAGTGCAAATGTGATAATTTCCCCAATACAACTTTAGACTGAACTAAAACTGAACGAAATTAAATGATAGAACTAAAACTTCTTTCATTAGAACCATACCTACGTATTAACTTTAATAACTTTGACAATATCCGACTTACTAAAATTACAACCAACAGCAATGTATGTAAAATCATAAAACTACGAATCAAATGATAAACATTTAATGTTTGTAAAGTCAGACCAAAATTACACCAACTTAAAATTAAAACGAGCAATTTGAATTTTAAAAAAAGCTGTGAAGGAATGGTATAAACAGTGCCCACCCTATGGAATTTATTCTCATAATGTTGAAATAGGATTACTGAAATTAATGGCGGCGTTAAAGTGGACTGTGAACCAATTACAAAATATGATGTAAATGTAAAACATATTGGTTAGACTAATATTTGAATAAACGGTATAATTTTGGAAACACATCCGTAGGATCAGTCACCTGGATTTTCTTAAAGGTTCAAAAACCTTGTACCATTATCTGCTGGTCTTAATATACTTCACAAGTTCTTATATATGTACTGCGAAAGGTATTTATCTACAGCATGTTACAAATTTACGAATAATATATCACCCGAAACACCATATGGCTCGTGTCCAATACTTAACAGATTTCATTTCTTAGAAGCTACAATAATATTTACAAATAGTGTAAATATTTTCAATTTTCAATTCTATCACGGAGTGCTTTACACGCATATTTCATTACTAGCCGCCACGTGTCATAACTCAACAGAAAGTCTTGAAGTGTTAAAACAGACAGATGATTGGTCTGTTCGTAGTCATATATATCAAGTCACTAGCAGAAAATAATTTCTTTCATTACGAAAATTACAATTAGCACAGTTACTTTTATAATTCTGAAGATGTCAATTATTCTGTTTCTATTTTTTTCAGTATGAGAATTTATTCTGATCAAGACACTAAACTTTCGACATGATACTTGTCAGCATTGTAGCCAAACATATATATGATTTCTGGAAATTCAATAACTTTAAGAATCTTCATTTAGATTATACATGTAGGGGCTTTTGTAGAAACACGTTCCGTTCTTTTATTCAAGCAATCAGTTTAAGATTATTATGAAATGCAAAATCAGACGGTATATTTGATTTTTTTTCAGCGCAAGTAAACTTTATTACACCTGATTTAAAATGAGCATTGTAAGTAAAGCAAGTGACTGAAGTACGTACACGTTGTTAATATGACATTAATATACGCCCCGACATTGAATTTGCAGCCCCGTAATGGTTTAGACGAATATTCTTTTAAATTTCAAATGGAAAATGGAATTATAATAAATCTCATCCAAAACTTATTTACGTAGTTTGAAAACTTTACATGACCTCAAATCAGTCCAGAGATGAAATGGCAGAATTTTTCAGTATCAGTTTGAAGGCAGATACAGACCGTTTTTATCTCAGCATCCTTAACTTCTGAAATAATAATATTGATAAATGATCTATTATCGGTTGTGCCTGTATAATATCTTTTAACCAGAGGGCTCAGTATGTCAATCATTGCGCAATGGAACACCATTCTGAAACACGTTAGTTTTTGACCATCTTTTCCAAATAACTCGATCAGTCGATAATAAAAATTGCTAAAATTTATTTTTCTCATCAATTCCCTAAGCTGTAAACTACTAAAAATAATTTTAAAGTAGATAAAAAGTCCCATAAGAGATCCTTAAGAACGAAATATAAAAGAAAAATCAATTTGAGAGTTAAACTTTGAAATCTGAACTCTGAAAGCATGAAACTATAAACAAACAGGTCATACCAGGTAACCAGGCACTAAGGGGTACTCGCCAGCTATTTTTTTACACTGGCTACGTAACCTTTACTATAAGCTGATGGTGTTCATAAATTATGTATTTGATTCATGTTAAAAAAGGAATGCATTGCGCTACATTAGACTAATGCATATATATCAAATACTATATCACAATTACATACATGTACTTATATATAAAAAGCTCACTATAAATCGCAATCAAATTTATTTCAATCAATCAAATTTATTCACTCAGTGCATCATACATGATACAAACATGAGGTATCTCAAGAAAGTACCTGAAGTATTGTTTATAATAGTAACAGCATGGGTTATCTGTTTTGGTCAGTATATATCCGAAAAGAAACGCTAAAATTTGAATTAAAATCATTAATAGTGTATTATTATAGTACAGAAGCATACATTGTTTTTGCAGTCTGGCCAACCTGCCAGGACATGGACACTCGGTTGAATATCTGATGCATTTCAGGTAATCAAAACCAAGTATTTTTTTTACCAGTATATGGTTATAAAAAGGTTAAAATTACCTTGAAACTGTATTACCTTTGTAGACAAAATACTATTTACATGTACATGTATAATTATAGCGTGCAATTTATTTTTAAAAAATGCAAGGGTATATTGATGAATGAACTCGGTTGTATTATTTACAGACTGCCACATACGTTTGAATAAATATAATCTATTTAACAAATTAGCCTCAATTTGCGGACACAGTTGCACTACTGAAGCGTATGAAAGTGTATGTTTAAGCTATAATGCACCATACAGAAAGCTTACGAATGTTAAATATGTTGGTGTAATTTATCAGGCAAAGAAACGACAGAAATATCCTACCTGGACAGACACAACTTACAAATCGATTTCAAATGAGATGATACCAGTCTATCTTGGGATACGAATGATTATGCTGTCGATCCTAAGTCGACTCACTGGCAAACCTTTGGTCCACAAATCCATCTCTTAGAAATTAACGAATCGCTAAAACAATGTCACGATGTCGCTATATTAATATACAACGCTATTTCCACATTAATGATCCACGCAAGACCTGAAAACTTTACTTTACTTCAAATCAGTCCAGAGAGAAAATGGCAGAAAATTTCAGTATCAGTTTTAAGGCAGATACAGACTTTTTCATCTCAGCATGCTTAACTTCTTAAAAAAAAACCTGCATGAAATAACAATACTGATAAATGATTTATTTTCTGATGGGCCTATGAATGATAACATTAAATCCAAGGGCTCAGTATCCACTAACAAAATTGTCAATCATTACGTATGAAAACAACATTCAGACACCATTTAGTTTATGACAATCTTTTCCGATAAGAAAATAATTGCCTCATCGATTATCTAAGCTCTAAACTGTTCAACAATAACAATTTTAAGGTAAATAAAAATCTAAGATCTTTAATTTCAAAATATAAAACATTTGAACAATTTGACAGTTAAACTTTGAAATCTGAACTCTGACATTGCAGAACGGAACATCAGAACATCTCTTTTATTCACTCAAACATGTACAAAACATGCAATATGAGGTATTTACAACAATAATACATGTACAATACAAAATCACATTTATACATTTATATGTGGTTTTCATTTATTAAAAAATCGGACATTTTCAACATTTTAAGAAAATAATGTATCAAATAATAAAGAATACAGAAAAAATGAATATATTTAGCTACATTCTTATATTCCGCAATATTATTATGACAAACTTACACAATTTCTGAAATTCTGAGTTATTCTTGGTACAAATAAGTTTTTCCAATTTAAACATGTTTGGTCGTCTATAATAAATAGGTTTAATATATTGTCTTCTTTCATTTGTAAATTGATCACATTCGAAAAGGTAGTGAAATTCGTCCCCGATTTTGTTTCTACATGAATTACATAAACGTTCATTTAATGGTATTCTTGTCCAGTTTCCCGTTTCTATTGGTAACCTATGATTTCTTGTTCTAAATTTAATCATGTTATATAGTGAAGAGTTTTGTAAATTTGATAAGTACAGTTCGATTCCAAATGATCTTTTAAATACACGGTAAAACGTACTGTTACTAGAGTTATCTACTTGAGAATACCAGTTATTCAAAATAAATCATTTAGTTTTTGTTTTACTGCTAACTTTAACCATTTTGAATTTGGAAAAGTATGTTCATTCCATATATTTATGAAACCACATTTTATCAAAATTGATTTAACATTATAAAGCCATGGGAATTTTACCATGAGGAGCCCATCAGGTATATTTTGGGAGTATTGAAAAATATTTTTATATACAAAATACGACAATTTCTTCGGTGTATCACCTTCTTCAATGGTACATATTTTTGACCAAAATGAGATCATTCTTTCTTCAATATCTAATGATAATGGCTTACATCCTGTTTCACCATAAATAAAATAACTTGCGGTAGACCGTTTTAATTTCATTATATATTTTAAAAATTTTAGTTGGACCCTTTCTATTATCTCTATATTTCCAAATCCCCAAATTTCGGATCCATACAGAAGAATCGGTTTGATTGTTTTGTTAAAGAGATCTATTTGTAAATCTATTGGGAGGTTTAGACGGTTAGAGTTTCTTATTAGGCTGTACATTGCCCTAGTTGCTTGATTTGCAATGTGTTTTTTACAATTAAAGAAAGACCCACTTCTGCTGAAATAGATACCAAGATATTTATACTCGTTTTCTACTTCTATTATTTCATTTTTATAAGTAAAGTTATAATTCGGTTGTCTACCTTTTGAGAAAACTACAATTTTAGTTTTTGTGGTATTTACCTTAAGTTTCCATGTATCGCAATATTGTTCATAGGTATTTAATGCTTCTTGTAAATCTTTTGCAGTTTCTGCCATTATTACTGTATCGTCTGCGTAAAGCAAAATAAAAAGTTTTAGCAAATTATAAAGCTCATTTGTATTTTGTTCATTTTGCAATAATATTCCTTGTACATTACTGTTATTCTGAAAAAAGTCTCTTAGGTCGTTTAAATATAATGAAAATAGCAAAGGTGACAAATTTTCACCTTGACGTACTCCAATGTTGCACGAGAAAAACTTTGTAAAATTTGAATTTACTTTTATACAAGACTTTATTCCATTATACATATTTCTTATTACTTTTAGACATTTTCCATTTATATTAGCATTTATTAATTTAATCCAAAGGCCATTTCTCCAAATTGTATCGAACGCTTGTTTTAAATCTATAAATGCACAAAACAATTTTTTTCTGTTATTATTTAGATATTGAATAATATGTTGCAAAATAAAAAGATTATCTGTTGTTGAATAACCTTTTCTGAATCCTGCCTGTGTGTTATTTAAAATATCATTAGATTCAACATAATCGGTTATTTTTTTATTCAAAATACTCGTAAATACTTTCCCTAAACAACTTAACAATGTAATAGGTCGATAGTTTTCTGGTTTTGTAATGTCGCCCTTATTTTTATATATTGGGTTAATGATTCCTATTGTCCACTGTTCAGGAATGATTCCAGTATCGAAAATCAAGTTAAACAACTTAACGTATATAGTTTTCATCAAAGGCAAAGATGCTTTTATTTGTTCATTTACTATTTTATCGTACCCACCGGCTTTGTTATTTTTTAACGATTTCACTGCCCATTCTATCTCATTTTCACTAATAGGATTGTTTATATCCGCGTTAATGTAATTATTATCATTATCATTATCATTATCATTATCATTATCATTATTATTATTACCATTATTATTATTATTATTATTAATGATATTATTATTATTAGTGTTATAATTATTATCCTCACTGTAATTTATTTCTTTGAAAAAATTGTAAAGATCCGTTAATTCAGCTTCAGTTTTATTCGTGTTTTTTCCGTTTAGGATTTTCCAATACTTTCTCGGGTCTTTACCTTTAACATCTCTTAATTTCTTAATGTTTGAGTGCTTATGTTTATTGTAAAACTGTTTCATTGTAATTTTATAAATAGATGCGTTTCGTTTAAGATTTTCTTTTGTTTCGTTACTTTTTCTTAATTTATAAAGATATTTTGCAGAATGGAAATTTTTCCTTGCCTTTTTACACTTAGGCCCGAACCAGGGGGCTGTTTTAATATTGTTGGTTTCCTTTTCATTGTTAATTTTAGTATAGCCAAAGGCTTCACTTGCGGTATTTATAAATAGGACGATATATCGTTAACTACTGTATCTACGCTCTGTTGGTTAATATTAGTATCGTGTACAAAAATTTCGAGTGTATGCTGTAAATGTTGTATTTTACATCTATCAATCTTATTAATAAATTCATTTGCCTTGTTTCTATCCCATAATTTAACTGACGGCTGTTCATCAGATTGACCAGGAGTGGTATCAATTAAATTGAATCGTAGATTAAGTTCGACTGGGTTATGAACATCAGACAGTAAAGGACAAAATTCCAATACTTGAAGAGACAACACATTTTTAAAGAGACTTGATGTACAAACATAGTAATCAACAACACTCGTTCCTTTACACGTGACCTTTCCAGGAATGTCCCTAGTAGTTCTTCCATTTAAAATATACATGTAATTTAGTTTTAGGAAATCAACAAGTTGATTTCCATAATTGTTAGAAATTTTATCGCTATTTATACGTGTTCTATTTACGTTTAAACACCTATCGAACATACTCATCTCTAGATTATATTCAGAGCAGAGTTCATCTAAGTTTTGACTTTCAAAAAATTCAGTATCAAGTATTATGTAATCCTGTAAATTTTTGGATCTCGAATTAAAATCTCCAAATAAGCAAATGGTATCATATTTTCTTGAAAACATGTTCAATTCATTTTGAATTTCACAAAAAGGATCTTCTATAGAAAAATCAGAGTACTCTGGGGGAATATACACAATTCCACAGACTATATCGTTGTCAGTATTACATATGGATTTTGATATTATAAACCACAAAGTCAATTTACTATCGGTTTCCTTGATAACTATATGCTTAGAAATATCATTTCGAACAAGTAGAGCGAGTCCCCCACTCTTGCGGCGACTCATTGTAGATTTCCGATTTTTCATAAAAATCTCGTAACCTGGTATATCAATAAAATCTAGATCATCACATTTCGTTTCCTGCAAACCTATAATACAATATTTGTTTATAAGTTCAATAAACTCGGGACATTTTAATTTAGATTTTAACCCGCATACATTTAATGATAGAATATTGAATAAATCGAATTCTGATTCATTTGAAACGTCATGACCGCTACGTACTGGCACTGAAAAAGAGTTTTGCTCATTAGAGTTATTTCCCGTATTTACTACGTGTAAGTCACTGTTCAGAAAAGTATAATATGCCGTAGGGTAATAAGTAGGACATTCACACTGTCTGGCCAAACAAAAGTTCCAGTATTGTAAATTACTGCAATAAAAGTGCAACAACGAAATCCCATAATAGCTAGAAAGCACGCATTGTGAAAAAACATCAGTATTTAGGCTATTAAACGAAGAAAAATCCATACTATTTCTATACAGTTCAAGTATACAATTGTGATAATACGCCACAGCATTTAGACAATTTAGTAAAGTCCAATTATAGTTAATCCGTTATATACATTGTACAATGCATAGAAATAATTTATGAATGAATTATATAGTAAGCAGTTGTACAGATTATAGTGATAATAAAAGTAATATCCATTCAATATAGATACACTAGTACAGTCATACGATAAAGTCACAGGTGGGTGCCCACTAGTCCGACTGTTTTGAATACACGATTGATCAACACTAGTTATTGGTGTCACTGGTCACATTTGAGGCCCCCACTGGGGTCACTAAAATCTCACTTGGAATAGAGTGCTGACTATCAGCCCAACAGATATCAGTTTCATCTGGTTGAATTGCGTGTCCACGGTCATTTAAGACATCATGGTTTTCTGCCCAATGAGCGTTTGACTGGTTATCGTCGGTATTTTGTCTCTTAAATTCAGTGTCATTTTCAAGCGGGGAACGTTCTTTACGTTTATGTGACGTTCTGTCAACGTCTGTGTGCGCAAGTACGTCGAACCTGTTTGGCGTTTCAAAGTTTAGGGTTCTACCATTGTAAGGTATGTGGTCTCTCTGGGGGTATGAACGTCCGATGGGGTTTGATCTGTTTTGTGCACGTGGTGGCGGTGGATTATCGTTATACACTGGGGGGCCTGGATATGCTGGGGCACTGGGACGGACGCAACATTTACGGCCGTTTTTATCGGAGTATTCTCCCGTATTGATATTGTATTGTTTATTGTTAACAAACAGTCTGTCTCTGACAAGCGACACTTTCTCCCCTTGTCTAGACAATTGACGGACGATAGGATATAGTTTTTTCCTGCGCTCTTCGATTTCTCGTGGGAAATGCTCATATATTTTAACATCCTTTTTTAACGTGTTAAGTGTAATACCTGCTTTACGCACTGTATTTCTATCACTAGGTCTCTCAAATCGAGCTATAACAGGGCGTGGTCTGTTTGTCTCTCTCGCTCTTAGCGGATTTCCAACACGATAAACTCTTTCAAATTTGAGATTTTCCTGAGACAACGGAGTTTCATCCTGAATAGCCATGCAATCAATGAGTTTTTCAGTTAGAGTTTCTGTGAGAGTTTCTGCAACATCTTCTTTAAGGGGCTTACCTTTTTCATCAGTACGGGCCTCCTCGTTTACTCCAAATATAATGAGGTCATTCTCCATAGCCCGTGATTGTAGGTCTAAGCAACGTTGTTTCAGTTCAGAATTGAGTGTAAACAGTGTTTGGATTTGTGTATTCAGGCTAGAATTTTGTGTTTTTAAAATGTTAATATCCTGATCGGTTTGTTCCTTTGTACGGATAATTTGGTCATATTGAGCACTGTTGAACTGACAGGATTTTTCAATTTCATGCACTTTGTGAGTCAACATGGAGTTAGAGTCTTGAATATTTACCATCTGCGATTTAAGGTAAGCCATATCACGTTCCATTGGACCGATTTTAGAAACATTCGACTCAATTGATTTAAGTCTAGAGTTCATGAAGCAGTCAGCATGAAAATATAAACAAATAGGTCATGTCAGGTAATCAACAGCTATTTATCACACAGGCTACTTAATCTTTACTAAAGGTGATATTGAAGATAGCTGATGGTGTTTATAAATTATATATTTGATTCATGTAAAGAATGGATGCATTGCGCTACTTTAATAATCTGTCATAAGACTAATGCAAATTTTTATCAAATAATACATGTATCCTTAATAAAATAAGTCACTATAAATTTCAAGAAAGTACTTCAGTATTGTTTAAACTATCAAAAAAGCATGGGTTATTTGTTATCCGAACGTATGAAACGCTTAAATTTAAAATAAAATAATTACTAGTGTAATATTATAGTACAGAAACATACATACCTTTTTTGCAGTTTGGCCAAACTACCAAGAGCACTCAGTTGAATATTCGATTCATTAAGATATTTTTGATTGGCCTCAATACCAAATAAAACGGAGTATATGGTTATTACCTTCATATTCTATTACTTTTGTGGAAAAAAAATCCATTTACACGTACATGTGTAATAATAGGGTGCAACTTATTTCGAAAAATTACAAGGGTATATTGATAAATTTACACACCTGTATTATTTACAAATAACATAAATATCTCCATTCTTCCACTAGGTGTGTAAAATACATATATCGGTTCTACTGCTGCGCATATTTGAGATATTTTCTGATCAGCAAATAGATTCGCAAATTTCAAGTTTCAGATGTTATTCTAAGATGTAATATATCAAAACAGTAACACCTTTGTTTATTTGAACATGGAAAAGGCTTTTGGAACATAAATATGCACTTTGTTTTAAACAGCTGGTAGTTTTCTGTCTAGTTGAATTACACTCAAATTTTTCAGTGTCAGTTTTTAAAACTTTAAATTAAATTAGTAGCCTTGACCTTGAAATTATGACGTAGTGACTTGCAGATGCAAATACATGTCTTCGTTGAGCGAGCTATAACTTAAAATGTAGTTGTCGTTGGGAAATTAACGTATTGAAAAGACGGTACGGTCACACATATACTTGTTTTCGTATTTTACAGTGTTATTGGAGAAAGAAACCGTGTAGAAGTTGGTGCTGTCATTTGCAGGAAAGTTTCTGCAGCGATTTGAAACTTAGCAAATTTAGCTTTTTTGTCATCAGATTTCGCAATTGGGAAAGCACAAAATTCAGGTCTTGTTTATTGAAAACTAGATGTTAGACATGTATTGCTGATTGTTTGTAGTAAGACACATACTGCCATGTTAATAATGAAATATTTTTATGTCAGGTGTGAGTTACAGACTTTTGTATGAGGTTTTGAAAGTCAAAGTCAAGTAGGCAACTGAAGTCCAAGAAGCTATGAAAACTGTTAACTGCTTCTAAAAATATGTCAATTACAAACATGACATGTTATTGCTACTGAATGTAAAAAAAATACAATCCAATTATTATGAAAATTCATAAATTGTTTAGGCTTAAAATTTCGTAGTTGTACAAACCATGCCCAATCCGTTATTGATTCACCTGGTGGTGATGGCGTTTTCAGTATTCTGTAACTTTAGAACACGATGTGGATTCAAAGTAAGGTTTAGTACACTATTAACCGTCTTCCATAGATCATGCATTGTGGTTTTACAAACCATGCCTGATATGTTAATGATACACCTTTTAGGATGACGTTTTTTCACTATTCTGTAACTTTGTAACACGATGGGGATTAAAAGCGAGGTTTGCATTTTTGGCACGTGGCATTCCCTGTTTGTATTTGTCTTTGTTTTTTTTAGCGAATTTTAACCGTCTTCCATAGATCATGTATTGCTCCACTACATGTATGTTCTTTTATTTGATTGTGTCGCCGTATAACTTTGTACGTTTGTATTGATACTTAGAACGTGATATTCCTGTTGGCTATAAATCCTTGTTTTATCTATATTTTTTGGGATACAAATTGTTGCGTGAATTTTTAATTAAAAAGATAAAATTAATCTGTTAGGCTGGAATTTATATTGTGGATCGGTATCATGCCTTCAAATGAATAAATATCGAACAATCATACTTGTTTTTATTAAGGAATAGCAGTTCAAAAAAGAAAAATCAACGCAGCCATTAGACATTCATATTTTAACAAGACTCATGAGACGTCTTGATATTCATAAACGACATAATAGGAACTGACATGATAATTACGGAAAGAAATAAAACTGTGTTGTGATGGTATTAAACTTGTCAGCACATCCAATTAACGGATGTTCGTCATTCATTTTAGAGTTATTTATGATATGACTGCATACAAAACGTGCAATACAAAAATATCCATACTAATGATAAGATCTTTATTTAGTGAAGGTTAGATACAAAATGCACACACCAAAAAGATAATACGCATGCTGTAATTTTAAACTCTGTCCTTATATAACAATGTCGAATAACAACAATGTACATGAATGGAATTTACAATTTCAGAAATCACTTGCATTACAACTTAAAACAAATTTTTAACAGAAACATTAAAATGTTTCCCATTTACAATATACAGGACTGTAACACAAACAAAGACTGTTCTTCCGTCATTCCGTCCGTCAGCAGCAATTTCGCATCTGGCCCATAAATCAGACATCCATTACGGGATCACTTGGCACAAACGTTTCCTATGATAAGATGACGTGTCATGCGCAAAACCCGGACCCCTAGCTCAAAGGTCAAGGTTATTCTTGAAGGCAAAAAGGTTTTTTTCTGCCTTGTCTGTTACTAAATAATCCATGAAGGAATTTTAATATTATTTGCAAAATATACCCCATAATTAGATGATGTGTCATGCACAACTTTAAGACGCCTAGCTTTAAGGTCAACGTAACACTTGGCAGTCAAATGTTAACATGGCATGCACAGAGTCCATTTTGTGTCCAGTCTAGAACGCTGTCATCCATGGAGGGATTACAATATTATTTGGCATAAATGTTTCCTATTATCAGACAAAGTGTCATTTGCAGCAGCTAGAACCCTAGCTTAAATGTCGCACTTGGAGTTCAAAGGTCAGTGGGTGTTTTTCCTGTCCGGTCCATAATTTTATCATGCAAAACAGGATTTTAAAAGTATTAGCTGGCACAGATACGTCTCTGGATAAGACGACGTGTCATGCACAAAACTCGGACTCCTGGCTTAAAGATTAAGGATTAAGGTCTTCCTGGGAGGTCACTTTCAAGAGGACCCTTTCTTTGTCTAGCATGTAACTCAACGATCAATAAAGGGATTTTGATATTACTTTGCCTAAATGTTCCCCATAATAAGATGTTGCGTCCTGTGCAACACCTAGACCCCTGTCTCATAGGTCAAGGTCGCATTCAGAGGTTAAAAATCAATTTGGTTTTTTTCCCTGTCTGGCCCATAACTATGTCATCCATTAAGGGATTACAATATTATTTAACACAAGTTTTCCCCAAAATGAGACAACATGTCTTCCCTAACCCCATATCAGTATCTCAAAGATCAAGGTCACAGTCGGAAAGTCAGTAGGGATTTTTCCGTGTCTTATCCCTAACTCTGTGATCCATTAAGGGATTATGATATTACTTAACACAAATGTTCCCAATAATGAGACAATGTGTTGTGTGCAATACCCATATCCCTACCTCAAAGGTCAAGGTAACAAGTTAACATTGATTATTTCCATTCAATTCTGTAAAATATTTAATTATAATCTTTTATCATATGTATCATATTGCCGCAATTACAAAAAAAAAATCTTTCAGAATTACTTCCCTTTAACATGGTGATTTCTTAAATTGTTTGTCACGGTTTTCCACCAATTTCAAAAAGAAATGTTAACAAAAATTAAAAACATGCTAAAGGATATTTTAAGACATACCGATCAGGAAAACAAGTAAAAATGCAGAAAAAAGCTTCACTGCAATGAAAAACAGATTCATACCTTGAAAACTTATAAAATTAAAATTGAGATTTACGCTGTATATTTTATCAATGTTCGTAAAATTTCAGAAGGAAGTATTTATACATTTGTAATACACCATTTATATTCGGATAACGAATACATTTTATTTTCAAATCGGTTGGAAAACGTTAAAAAGTTAGCATACCTTTATTTTTAAGTTCACTTAAACAGTATTATTACTTAACTGAACGTATCCCAAAAAGCATTCTAAAGACAGTCAATGTATGTTTCAAATTCTTCTCCAGTTCTAAGGTTTACAGCTTTCACCAGTAGTTCTGTGTCACCAAATATGAATGAAGCATTTAATTTGTTGTCTTTGCAGCATCGGCCATTAGAGTGTGAAACTCTAAGCCTTCCCAAATGTTTGCACCCTGGATCTGTTGTGTATTTCGGATCAACCTTTTCTGTACAGTAAACATTAAAAGTTGTATTGTCTTGACAAGTTGGAGTGTACGGGCCTTTAGATATGATTTTCCCTAATGTTACCCCTTCCCCAGCTCGTATAATTGTGGAAAATACATCTTCAGCATATTTCTCACCATCTAGGAACGTAATGGTAGCATCGTAGTGTGTTTGCTCATCAAATGTCTCTAGAACACTAAAGCCGTACGTGTGAGGCATTATCCTTGACGATATAATATCTGGAGAGTGGCCGTAACGAACAGCCCCCTTTAGAACAGCAAGACCCGCTCCTTCTGGGATAATGATGCACTTGTTTCGTATCGCTTTTTGAATCTGGTCTTGTGCTAACTTGCATTCGCCAAATCCGCCTACTATAAGAATTGTATCGACTCTCTGCATGTTTGGTTCTTTAAGAACGCGTTGTACATGTGTGATCACGCTGTTGATCGGGGCCTCAAACCATCCCTTGATAACTGAAGCGTCGACCCTCAACTTGTCACCAGTAAATGTAACCATGCCCTTTAATCCCAAGGAGGCGATTTTGTCGTCCAATTGTACTTTTTCATTCTTTTGATAAAGCTCTCTCAGTGAAGCAGACAGTCTAACGGTGATTTTTCCATTGGAATCTGGTGTGATGCTTCGCTTTTTTATTTCAAATTCTCTATGGAGTTGGAAATAGTCTTCCATTTGTTCTTCCTGGAATTTTTGCATGGTAGCGCTTCCAAATATCTGTTTCAGCCATTGTAAATAGTTATCATCAACAACTGTGCCTCCCCACGGCCCGCCGCTAGCTTTGTGCAGCTCTTTCAACGTATTATCGATCTGCTTCTCATGTACGGAGATATCAGCCGTTCCACCTGAAATGCAAACACAATCATAAGCTGGCACATGATATGAGATTTTAAATGGAGATTAAGACCACGTGAGAATTCACATGCAGAATGTTAATATTGTGAGACACTCTTTATTAAGGAGGTAGGTTACCTGGTTACAAGGGTAAATTCAAATTAGTTGAACCGCAGCACATTTTTGTATTTCGTGTAATATGAAGTTTTAACTGTTACAATCTCAATTTCGTTTGTCTCTGTCCCTTCAAGTTCAATTTTTATCCAGGTTGCAAGAACATGACCCTCCAAAGGTATTTCATATTAAAAGAAGAAGAAAAATACGTATATTTAACACTTTTCAGTGTATTTTAGTTTCATTAATTTCCGTAGAAGTCTGCATAATTGATACTTTTACTAGCATGCACGCTATCTTTCTAATAAAAGCTTAAAATGTATATGTCGCGGGGCTCGTGTTTCCATGGTAACGCATTTTCTCTCATTTTTAAACAACAATGTATAAAAATAGGGGTTTTCGACGGCTTCAGTGCCATTCTGTTAATGACCAACATGGAATATTTGAGTAATATTATTAGCAAAATACCAAGCACTTTACATGGTACGCTATTTTTCTTACGGTTTAAAGTAACCATGGCAACAGAGATGTTTAAAATAGCTTATATCTTGCTTTTTGTCGTAGTTTCTTATAAAAATATTGAATAAGATTATCTTTCTAGTTAATGTAGCTATAAAACATATTATTTCTAACGTAAGTTATATTTTCGTGTTATTTGCATTTATTCAAACAAATTTCACAGCTTAGAATACTTACAGCAGTACCCTCGTCTGGCATTTTTCATGGAAAAATCGTTTAGCATGCTGCTATTATTCTCATGGATATTGTTGAAATGAAAATAAAAAGCCGAAGCTGTGTTTCTTAAATAGACCAGTGTCAACGCTTTTGAATTTTACATTTAGATACATAGGTCACGGGCTTCGTTTCCATGGTAACATCAATTCAATTCAAGAAACCACAATTTTCTACCGAAATTTGAACAATTTTAGATCTTAGTTTTAGTATATAAGTAACAAATTATCAACGGAACCTGAAAAATAGGTATTACAAATCGAACCGCTAGATTTTTTTTTTGAAAATGGCCGTAACAACTAACCTTTCACCCAACTATATTCAAAATAACATTGGTTACCATCATCCATTTTCTTACATTCCGCATAACATTTCAAAATAACTACATAAAAGAAGCAAAATATTGATTTTTATTCAGAGTAAAAGACTCATAAAAATATTTCAGCAAATGATGGTTATTTGAAAATAGTTAAAATAAAAAAAATGCACAGAATTACGTACATTCAAGATAAAAACTATTAATTTTGCGCGGTAACTGACACGTAACGTCATGACGTCAGTGACGTCATTTTAAGGCAACATTGTTTTGAAGCGTTTCTGCGGCAATTTATTCATTATTTCTGCATTATTAAACCATAATGCATCAGATCGAAGACAGGTTCATGATTTGTTTTCAGAAGAATGAATATACAAACACATTTAGTTTGTCGTAAAATTCGTCGTCAATCGTCACGTTAGCTTCCGGTTGGACATGCGCACATAAAAATATAAAGGTAACCTACCTCCTTAAACGGTTAATACGTACATGTAGATGCATGACCAAAACTTGCGCCTTGGTTAGACATATTCCTTTTAGTCGGGTTTTACCCTTATGTATGAACCTAAATATTGTTTTAATCTTAAAATAATCTGATTATTACATAGTTATTTAAATACTTGATTTATATTAGGGACATATACATAATATTATTGTAAATAATTTATTGTTTCCAACCGAAGAAAATGCTCTTACCTCCCAGGTCAATGATCATGTACTGGTTTCCCGATTTGGAAAGACTTTCCTTTGCTTTCGTCGTGATAGTCTGACACCAAATCGAGGCTGCTTCGGGTTCAAAAGACAGCTTCAAGCGTTTGGTTTCTATTCCAGCCTGTGAAAAGATTTATTTTTTTAAATAAATTTTACGTTTAGCGACATAGAAGTAGTTATTGACTCTAAAAAATTCTATAATATTATGTCACAGGTATTAAATTCAATCTTGAGTATAAACCGTTTATGATTACCACAAAACCTACGTTCGGTAAAACCAAACTGTTGCCAAACTGTTATTTTCTAGTTGTATCGGGGAATGAAAATGCCTGATACATTTTTGTATAATACACAGTATTTAAAGTGAAATTAAAAAATTAAATCTATAAATAACCTTATATCTCTTTGTATCTGATGTTCAAAAAAAGCTCTTTACTGTTTTGAAAATATGCATTTGCTTTGAAAACTTCATCAATAACTGCACGTGTGTGTGTGTGTGTGTGTGTGTGTGTGTGTGTGTGTGTTCGGGTTAACGTCTTTTTCAAAACTTTTTCAGTCATATAAACGACGGTGTCTACTTGTAGCAGTGAGCACGATGCCCAACTTTATAGTGCTGCCTCACTGGAATATCACGCCGTAGAAAGTGACATGATATCCAACCCAGTCACATTATACTGACACCGGACTAATCAGTCCTAGCACCATCCTCTTAATGCTGAGCACCAAGCGAGGAAGCTACTAGTACCATTTTTCACGTCTTTGGTATGACGCGGCCAGGGATCGAACCCACGACCTCCCGCACTCAAAGCGGGCGCTCTACCATTAGGCTACCGAGGCGGTCATCAATAACTGTAAAATCTGGCAAATAAGCGCATACTTGAACACTTGAAAAAAAAAACACCAGAAGTAAGCGCACATAACGACATAGCCGTCATTTTGTATGCGATTATAAGCGCAAGTAGAATTCTTTTTTAAAATAAGGTGCATATACCTGTAGTACACGTAGTATTAAAACAAGAAATAGGAGCCAAAATTTATCAAATCCGTGGTGATTAGTTATTGTTAATAACGGTCCTATTGTCTGTTATTTACCCTGTGGTCCGGAACGTTTTTTTTACATCTACTCGATGTTGAGAGACATTTCTTTTCAACATTAATGTTTAAATAGATTAAACAACGACAAATGAATATTTATTGCTAATAGGATTTATACAGAGTAAATTTAGTCACTTTATATTTGTCCAAAATGAGAGATGTGTACCTGCTCGGCAGCTTCTCGCATAAACTGTTTAGCATTGTCATTCCATATAGCTGGCACCGTTAAGACATATTTTATATCGCTGTCCTCTATCCCAATTTTCTGTTTGTTAAGTGCTTCCAGGAAATGTCGCTTTAAATATCCGATAGACATGGCAAAAATTGTCATTGCAGGCATTGACTTCCCGTTGATATCTTCAACTGTTGTCGTTCTTGAAAGAGTCTGTTCGTGTACAATAAAACTTAGTACTATTTATTAACAACAAAAACAAAGGTCCAAAACAAAAGCCACAGAAGGCAGGGTAGTCGCCCATGCAGCACTCCACATAGAAACAAGTGAATGAAGTATTGTCATGCAATACAAAGTCCCCTACTGGAAGGCACCTAATTTTCTCTACTGCAGAATAACATAATGAACTGATATCTGTCAAAGATGTATAAACAATATTGTACTATATAATCAATATGTTATAACAAAACACTTGGATTAAAATTTACATATACAAAAACAAAAACCTACAGTTGTTGATTGTCTCATAACGTCTATATTAAAATATAAAGAAGCGTGCTAGAATGTCACAATATATGCGCATCATAGCAAATTTCTTTACACTAGTACCTGTATTTTCATATGGAATTTTTTGGCCAATTATAAAAAAAAATATAATATAAGTTATTTATAGTAACAACAAAGGGAAGTTAATCCTAAAAAAATATATATAATATACGTCCACATAAAACTCTTTGTCAGGTATAGATAGTTCAAAATACACCTAAAAATTGGGTGTAACATGCATGTTGTACTACAGAAAAGTTGTCTCGATTTTTCCTTACGGCCAGTGATAAAAAGTTACAGTATAAACTATTTATAGTAACAACAAACGGAAGTAATTCCAAAAACAAGGTGACTCATGGTGATGAACATTTGTGCCAAGTTAAATTAAAATCCCTCCATGCATGAAGAAGAAATGCTCCGGACAAAGTAATTCTTGAATTTGATCTTTGACCTCTCTGACCTTGACCTTTCAACTAAGGGCCCGGGTTTTGCGCATGCCATGTTGTCTCATGCAGGGGAACATTTATGTCAAGTAATATTGTAATCCCTTGATGGATGACAGAATTCTGGACCGGACAGGACAAAAAAAAACAATATTGACCATTGACCTCTAATTGTGACCTTGACCTCTGAGCTAGGGGTCCGGGTTTTGCGCATGACACGTCGTCTCAACATGGAAAACGTCTGTGCCAAGTATTATTAAAATCCCTTCATGGATGGCGAAGTTAGGGACCGGACAGGAAAAAAGCCCTGCTGATCTTTGACCTCCAATTGGGAAGTTAACCTTTAAGCTAGGGCTGTAGGTGTTGCGCAAGGCACATCGTCCCATCATGGAAAACATTTTTGCCAAGTAATATTGTAATCCCTTGATTGATGGCAGAGCTCTTGACCGAACAGGAAAGAAAACCTATTGACATTTGACCTCCAATTGTGACTTTGACCTTTAAACCAGGGGTCCGGATTTTGTGCACGACACGTCGTCTCATCATGGGAAATATTTGTGCCCAGTAATATTAAAATCCCTTAATGAACGAGTTATGGACCGGATACGAAACAGACCCTGTTCATGCCATGTTAACATTTGACTGCCAAGTGTGACCTTTATCTTTGAGCTAGGGGTCTGAAAGTTGCGCATGACACATCGTCTTATTATTAGGTACATTTGTACCAAGTAATATTTAAATCCCTTCATGGGTGGCAGAGTTATGGACCGGAAAGGAAAAAACCCCTGTTGACATTTGACCTCCAAATGTGACCTTGACCTTTGAGCCAGGGTCCGGGTTTTGCGCATGACACGTCGTCCCATCATGGGGAAGATTTGTGCCAAGTAATATTACAATTCCAACAGAGTTATGGACCGGACACGAAATTGCGGACGAAGGAATGACAGGATGGCAGAATGACGGACGGACGGAAGAACGCATTCCTATAGTCCCCGAAACTGGTTTTCAACCAGTAGGGGACTTATAAGGGCACGTGTTGATGTATGACATAGAAATAGGTAAACAAATATTGTGCTACGATCTACATTCTATTATTTGTTTACATTAATTCAAAATTATTTTAAATCTGAAATTCACGTGTGCAAAGCAGGTGAAAGGTATAAAAGGTTTTCATGTTTTACAGCAATTTTTGTAACACTTTAATCACATTTATCAGAGTAGAAACCGATTATGTTAATTAATTTGCCAAAATTGTTTGATATTTTCTCCTGAACTGCTTTTTTTCAACGATATTTATTGACACGTTAACCAACCGAAGGTTTGAACTGAAGGAACGTTAAAATTTTAGTTAATACAATTTCAGAACAAGTTCGTGACTTCAGCAAAGTTCAATTCACAAGTTTAAGCAATAAATTTTGTTCTCTTACTTCGTTACTGTGAAGGAGCATTTTGAATCTTCGAAATAAAAGCCAGCTATGGTGTTGTCCGTCTTCGGCAAGACTTGCAAACTTATTTTCAGCTTCAAACCCAAAGGAGTCAAATTCCTTTTTAGAATTTAGAAGCACACATGTTGGCGTTTTCAGCGAAATCAGCTGATCACTGCCTGCAATCCAACCTTGGTTAGTCTGTATCTTTAACGGGTTGTCTCGAAATGAAAAGGCATAGCCACTGTATGTTGTACCAAAGTCGAACGCTACAGCAAGCAAGTGAGAGTCAGTCATCGTCTGTTAATTAAAATAAGTATAAATTAAATAAACAAATTTTGCCAAAGAAACAATATAACTTTAAGCACTACTGTATTATAGTTGTCAGAGATTTGCAATTACATATTTTGCCAAAACTAATTAGAAATGCAAGTTTATAAAATTATTATTACCTCCCTTTGCCTATCTCGGTTTCGCAACCAAGACAGATAGAAATTAGATAATTCCAAGGCTACACGCTGTAATGAAATATCTCAATATGTATCTAATTCAAATGTTAACTAAAAATTACACTAAAATCAAAAGAAATATACCACCTTTTAAATACTTTTTATATTAAAGGGAGGTTATTTCAAAATTTCACAATAAGTGATAAAACATACATTTCATATAGGGATCTAACTCTATGTAATGGGCCTTTTTGTTACATAAATAAATCTCTAACACAACATATGAAAACAGAAAACTGTCAAAGAAAGTTGCTTAAACGGGATTGACAACCTATAATGCATATCTTTGACCATAACTCTAGTCTTGCAAGGTGAAATCCCAAGAAAAAACGCATTTGCATAAATTCACATGCTATATAATATTCATATTTTTTCATGTCTGTAGGTCAATTTTTAAAGATATATGCAACACAAACTTCTACGCATTTAAGGTATTTTACAATATGTCAAGGACAATAACTAAGTTCTGAATGTATGAAAACCAAAACAAAACACAAGGTACACAACTTTACAAGCTGTATAATAATGCTCTAATGTTTTATAACTCTTGGACAAATGCTTTTTCGATGCATGCGGCACAAACATTTATGACTTTCGTGCATATTTTTGACTTAATCAAGGGTTAATGTCTCTGGTCTTACTGCGCGATGTCCCAAACAAGACACCAACTTCAAATGGTGAAAACCCCATTTGTGGTTTTGTGACTATGTCAAATATTTTTGAGATACCTGCTACGTAAAATTTTAGGCCCTGATAAATATTTATGACTAAGTCAATGGGCAAAAGTCTGATTTGGCTGAAGAGAAATCCAAGGTGCACAACTTCACATGTTTAATAATATTCCTATAATGTTTCATGACCCTAAGTGTAACACTTTTAAAGATACGTGCGACACAAAATCTTGTGCTCTTTTATACAGATTTTTACTAAGTAAGCAGCCATAGTCCAGTATGGGCTGACAGAGTGAAATCCCAAACAAAACCCTAGGTGCACAACTGCACTTGCTTGATAACATTCCTATAATGTTTTATGACCCCAGGTCAAGTCTGTTTTTTAGATACATGCCACACAAACAATTTGGTCCTTTTGTGCCTATTTCGGCTAAGTCAAAAGGCATAATTTTGAACATCATGAGTTAAATCAAAACATAACCCGTGTGCACATCTTCTCATGTTGATCAACAGTTCTATTAGGTTTGGTGACGTTTAATCAAATATGTTTTTTTGAAATATACGCGACACAAATTAGGACGGATGGACATTTTTTTTTACTAAGTCAATGCAATATTCTGGTCTGGCTGAGTGAAATTCAAAACAAAACCACATGTGTACAACCTGACATGCTGACTACATATCCATTGAGATTTGATGACTTTAAATCAAATATGTTTTTGAGATATGCACGACACATTCGGACGAATGGACGGGCGGACAGGTAGACAAGAACAAATTTATGTGCTCTCCCGAGCAACTAGTATTGTTTGATGGAATATCTCTATCGGTCAATTTGAATAATGACATTACATTAGCTGCAGATTATTTGTGATACATAGGTCGGCATTAAAGACTTATGTTTACTTGTTTCTTTTGGCATGCGATGGGTAACAATTAAATTAGATACATCAGTCGATAGTTTGTTGTCTATTGAAGCATCGGTTTTTTGGAAATCCAGATGGAGGATTGTAATAGTTTTAGTTTTTTGATCATCAGAAACTGAATAATTATTGCATTCGTATTTATATGATGTTGTGGTTCTAACATCGCTGTCTTTTTTTTACAGTTTTCAAATACTGTTTCATTCATAAGCATTTAATAGTTTGAAATACTATATGTGTTGTGGTTAAGCATATACTCATTATTATTTAAACAATAGCTTGGACATGTTTTTGATCATTGTTATAAACAACTAAACCGAAAGAACAGCACTTTCTGAGGAACCCATTGTGTAAGTCTGTTGATAATAGTCAAATGTCAAGAGCATTTCTTATCAATTTTAACATTCACACTTCTTTAAAGTACTAAGTAAATCAAATATTACCAATTTAATTTAATCTACTTCCTCTTTCTCTTTTGAAATATAAGATTTTAAACTTTTTTGTAAAAAAAAGAAAACCTAAATTGAACAAAATTAAAAATACTTACATAGAAATTAAGAACGTCACATGAAACTAAGATGTTAACTCAGTAAATATATAAGTTCTTTCTGTTTTATGTAAAAGTAATTGCAATCACTGTTTTAAAAACCTTCCTTTCGTGGAATAGCTCAAGGTTAGATAACATTTATGGGTTAACAACCGTAGCCATATAGTGCAATCAATACTTATTACTTCAAGATAAAAAATAAACAAAGTTAAAGCTACTCGTCAAAAGTTTGGGTGAAAAGTTTCAACAAGTTCATTTTCACCAAGTCTGGCATAGACTGTAAGATACTGAAAAATGATAAATTGGGTGAAAATAAAAGTTAGATATTGAAAATACAAGAAAATTGTAAATGTCCTGCATTATCTCAAAAGGGTTGCAGCAGTTTACTACATTCTGTACAATGTTTTTGGTTATTTATAAGAAATTCTTGGAAAAATCTTATGCCAATAAGTTTGTACCACTAGCCACTTTCAGAGTACTCAGTTTAAATAGATTTTTGAGGGAAAATATTTTCCGCCTCAAATGTGTGGGTAAGTCTCGTTAAGGATTATGAATTGTACATCTTATTTTGAATCTTCAGTAGAAGTCATACTACTCTGATAGGAACATGACATAATGGACCCTAGAGCAGAAAAGCGTACCGCACTGATAGGAACATGACATTATGTAACCTTTAGCAGAAGTCGATTTTGGTTTGTGTTGGGTTTAACGCCGTTTTTCAACATTATTTTATTTATGTAACGGTGGACAGTTAACCTAACAAGTTATTCTGGATCCTGTACCAGTACAAACCTGGTCTCCACATGTAACTTTTAGCAGAAAGTCGAAATACGCTGATAAGAACAAAAGATTAAACCTATAGAAGAAAGTCGGAGAATACAGAGAGGAACGTGACATGATAAAACCTACAGCAGAAAGTCGAATACTGTGTAGATATTATGAGGAATAAAATGTTTCTTTGTAAGATATTTAACTCGAACCTTGTTAATATCCACACTATATTTAAGTTCAGTAGCGCAGTACATCCTCTAAAAACTTCTACTAGAATAATCCTAAAAGTTGACATAATGATACTCACGACAGAAATGATCATGGAACTTGGGTTGCTATCACTCACTAAACTAGTGCACGACTTAAGATTGATTTTGAATCAGCAATACATGTTCTGAATCATTGATATTTCCATAGAATATTATTATGTTTATCCAAACATTCTTTTTCTCCTAAAGCATTATCTCTAGTAACCGGTATTCAGTCATGAGAAAGAGAAGACCACAATGTCTAACCCTTTCTGAAATGAATTGATGCATCTTAATGACGGTGGTTAAAGTAAAACGTATATTACTTATAGTCTAACAGAAAACATTTAAAATTGTGTTATATTTTTTTCTTGATTCGTGTTGAGCATCTCGCTTGCCATAGTAATCCGTTGCCATGTTCCTTGAATGACAAAGCGAACAACAGTCTTGTAACACGTATTATGACCGTTCAAATATACTTCTTATTGATTTGAATTGAAGCTGTAAATATTGTAAAAGATGGTGGTTTGACAGCTAGTCACTTCAGAACAGGATCCGTTTCAAAGATGTATTGTATTATTAGCTGCTTAGCTAGTTGGTGTCGATGAAATGTGCCCGAGCCTGATTCAGATTTTCGACATAGTGGATATCCTATATTCACTCTTGCCTGATATGGCCTTCTCGACAGCGTACATCCCGTACCACCTCACCAACAAGCAATGAAACGATTTTATTCTACCACTTTATTATGTCTCCCACCACACAGTGGTGCGGGAGACATATTGATTTACTCGAGTCTGTCTGTCTGTCTATACGTATGTGTGTGTGTGTCTGTCTGTCTGTCACAAAGCTTGTCCGCACTCTAAGTCAAATATTTCTCATCCGATCTTCATCAAACTTGAACAAAATATGTTTGACCATAAGATCTCGGCCAAGTTCGATAACTAGCCAAATCGGTTAAGGCATATTGGCGTTATGGCCCTTTAATTGCAAACAATCGATCGGCCTTTTTACTCTTGTCCGCACTCTAAGTCAAACATTTCTTATCCGATCTTCACCAAACTTGAACAAAATGTGTTTGACTATCGAACCTTAGCCAAGTTCGATACCTAGCCAAATCAGCCTAGGCATTTTGGAGTTATGGCCCTTGAATTACCGAAAAATAGGCCTTTTTACTCTTGTCTGCATTCTAAGTCGAACATTTCTCATCCGATCTTCAGCAAATTTGAACAAAATGTGTTTGACCATAAAACCTTGGCCAAGTCGGATAACTAGCCAAATCGGCCCAGGCATTTTGGAGTTCTGACCCTTGAATTGTAGTGAGTAAACAGTATATAAAGACTGACTTGCTATTTAGATGATGGCAGTTGTGGGAGACATTCGCTTTTCTCGAAAGCAGCTCTAGCTTTTTTTTAATTAAGGCATTACTAATGCCCTTTAAAACATAACCCATGCTTTTTCCGACTACCCTGTACTTCACAGTCTTTGCTTACAAAAGCATAACAGGACAACCGAAGTTGTCACAAAGTTATACATGTGTACTTGTTTAATCAACACATTCTAGAAACTAACAAATTAACTAGTGCTTACTGAGCAGACTTGATACTTGCAATCATAATTTGTTTGGTTTGTGACCTTTTCACTGATATATCCTTTATCTTACATATAGATAAATGATCCTGCAACACTGCTCAGAAATGGAGAGATAAAATCCTTTAACCTTCTTAATAAGAAATCAACAAAAAGTGAATTGGTTCTTGTACTTCCGCTTCTTATGACTTTTTGTACGTACGGCATTAAAACAGCAACTAAAATTTCTTTAAGCCGAATTTATGATAATCTAATTTGACTCGACTCCGCTAATGACGTGGCACTCATTTTGTTAATATTTGTATGAGAGATTTTATTGACTGAAGGTAAGTATGTACGCTTGTCTTCATATGTAACAAGATAAGAAAAAACTGAATAGGTTCTGTTGTTATGGACGATGTCTAAGCATGACCTTAAGAACTGTTATATGTTTCTGATAATTAAACAATACATTTGCAATGCACTACAATATCTCTGTAGAAAGACTCTCAAATTAAATGAAAATAGCCTGTCAGTCATTCAGTCCGTCCGTCTGCAATTTCGTGTCCTGTTCATAACTCTGTCATTCATCAAGGGATTTTAATATTCCTTGACATAAAGGTTCCTCGTGATAAGACGACGTGTCATAATCAAAACCCCAGCTCAAAGGTTAAGGTCACAAGTGGAGGTCAAAGGTCAACAGAGATCATTTTCTAAAAAAAATCCTCGCGTTAATCTGTTGATAAAAGTAAAATGTCATCAGCATTTCTTAACAATTTTAACATTCACACTTCTTTACAGTACTAGATAAATCAAATATTTCCAATTTAATTCAATTAACTTCCTCTTTCTCTTTTGAAACATAAGTTTTTAGATTAAGATTTATGTTTGAAAAAAAAAAAAAAAAAAAAAACCTGATGTGAAAATTCATTTAGAAAATACTTACATAGAAATTAGAATAAGAACGTCAAATGAAACTAAGATGTCAACTCAATAAATGTACAAGTTCTTTCCGTTTCACTTTAAAAGTAACTGCGATCACAGTTTTGAAAGTTTTCTTTCGTGGAATAACACAAAGGCAGATAATATATCCGGGTTAACGACCGTAGCTGTAAATCAATACTTATTAGGATAAAATGTAAACACGGTTAAAGACACTCGCCCAAAGATTGGGTGAAAATTTTCAATATGTTCATTTCTAAAAAAATTCAAGAAAAAATGTTAATTTCCAGAATTATTTCAAAAGGTTTGCAACGGTTTACTACCTTCTGTACAATATTTTTGGTTATTCATAAGAATATCTTGCAAAAATGTCGATAAGCTTGTTCCACCAGCCACTTTCAGATTACTCAGTTTTAATGGACGTTTTTGAGGGAAAATAATGTTCGCCTAAAATATATGGTAAGTCCCTTTAAGGGTTAGGAACTGTACAATTTATTGTTGTGCCTCTCCAGGTTATGGGAGTCACTTCGATTTGCCCTTGTCCGTGCGTTCAAATTGTGCATTGTGTTGTGCATATCGCGAACAGAATTTGACTTATAATTATCAAATCTTAAAGATAGTAATTCATTATTAGAAGCTTTTCACCTAGTATTTTAATCGGGATTTCACACAACCAGACAAAAGTTATGGCCCTTGATTTAGTCAAAACTATGCATAAAAGGGTCTAAAAATTTGTGTCGCATGTATCTTAAAACTCATTAGACCAAGGTCATGAAACATAACTGGCATATCATTCAGTATGTAAAATTGTGCTCCTGGGGTTTTATTTGTGATTCCTTTATGACCAGTGTTATGGCCCTTGATTTTGGGCAAACATTAGCATAAAGGGCATACAAGTTTGTGTCGCATATATCTGAAAATACTTAAGAGTTACAAAACGTTATTTCACCTTGAGTCATGAAACCATGTACACTGACTGGAAATGGGATCATTTGTGTCTTATGGGCACACATATACTGATATAGTTTTAATACATGCGCCATTCGTTTTTGCTTTAAAACACATTTTCTATTTAAAAACAGGTAATTTGATCATAATTTCAACAGCATTATTTACTTATTACTAGTATAACATAAAAAATTTGCGTTCACAAATGTTCCTTTTTAATCACTTCTTAATATTGCAATTAAAAAGTCGAAGCACATTCATTGGAAGCGAAATGATAAAATCTATAGCATAATGTCGAATAACACTGACAGGAAAGCGACATGATGAAGATACAGAAGAAAATCGAGGCCCATTAATAGAAGCGTGATATGATGAAACACAAAGCACAAAGACAGCATACTGATGAAACCTATAACGGAAAGTCGAAGCTCACTGATGAGAAAGCAACATGATGAATCCTATAGCAGGAAGTTAAAGAGCACTGATGATGAAAACCTAAAGCAAAAAGACGAAGCATACAGATAGGAAAGTGGCATGATAAAACGTGCAGCAAAAAGTCGAAGCACACTGATAGGAAGGCGCCATGATAAAACCTACAGCAAAAAAGCGAAACACACTTATAGAAATGTCGCAGGCATCTTTATTTATTAACTTCTCCAATAGTAAGCATATCAGGCTATATTGTTAACAGAAAACATAAAAAATTGTTACAGGTACTATTCTTTCTTAACAGTATGTAATATTGACGATATTTGCCAACTGGACGCTTGCACTATGATATGAATAAATTAAAACCGTCCTGCTACAAATATTCAATGATGTATCGGTGATGTTAAATTTAGCCTCATACTGATGTAACTTATATTTAAGTAAAGAACTTAATTATGAAGTTAATTTTAATAAACATCGCGCAATTTTACAAAATTGTCACGACAATTATGTACATAATTATTCATTGTTGTTCTCATTATCACATGACAATTGATTGACATTTTGTATTACTACACGAGTAGTAGTCGCTTTTACGTTTTACTTAAGTACTGTTTATATTTTTATCAAAAAAAGAGTACCTACTCTGCGGCTTGCCTCAATAATTGCTAGGCGTTGTCGGTAAATCTATGACATACTTTATATCTCTGTCCTCAGTGTCAGTATTCTGTCTGTTAAGAGCTTCCAGGAAATGACTTTTGAATAGCTGATGGACATGGCATAATTGACAAGGCTGGCATTGACTTCACGCTGATGTCTTCAACAGTTCCTGTCCTTGACAGATTCTGTTTGAATACAATAACATAAGTACAACGTATCTACAAATAATAGAGAATGCCGTCATCAATCTCGTAAAACTGCACCTCAGCCACAAGCCTACGAGCGGCTTCCCTATCATCCGGTACCTTCCCATTTTCTTTGTACTCAAATAATGGTACAAAATCCTTGTCTGCCATCTGATCTATCCGAAGTTGTTCAACGGTTAAATTGCTGATCTCTTTCATGAACTCAGTTGGATTTATACCATTGTAAGCATCTACAGCATTTATCATTTCAGACAGTCTGTTTTTGTCACACTTAGTTGTTACTGAGTTAATATCAACTACCTTTGGTTCCGCGTATTCAAGTGTATATTCGATCACAACTGGACACTCTGTAACTACAGAGCAAACCTGTGGGTTAATGAGTATATTGTCTGCATCTTTATCACTGCTTTCAGAAATAGGTTCATCTTCATAATTCCTGCGCGACAAAGCATCCGCATTTGAGTGAAGTTTACCTGCCTTATAAACAACTTCATATTGATAGCCCTGCAAGTATACTGCCCACCTGCCTAACCTACCACTGGCTTTATTGTCCCTTAAAGATTTTAATGCAATATGATCTGTACCAACTGTGAACTTGCGGTCTGCTAGATAAGTATGATAGTGCCTGATACCTTCGACTAGAGCTAACCCTTCTAAATCAGATATACCCCAGTTTTTCTCTGCTGGGCGTAATGATCTACCCCCATAAGAAACTACATGCTCGCGTCCCTGTTCATCTTTCTGACCTAAGACAAAGGAAATTGCAATTCTGCTAGCATCTGTATACAGGATAAAATCTTTACTAAAATCTGGAAAGACTAGTATAGGGGCACTGGTTAACCTTTGCTTCAGCGTATCGAAAGCATCCTGGCATTCAGTTGACCAAACCAATTTTGCATCTTTCTTAAGCAGATCATTTAAAGGTCTAGCAATTTTTGCAAAATCTTTTATGAACCCTCTGTAGTACTTAACCAATCCGCAGAAGGAGCGTACAGTGGTCTGATCTGTGGGGACAGGAAAATTTGTGACTGCGGTCACCTTATCTTTATCAACCCCAATACCTTGTCTGGTGAAACAATGACCCAGAAATTTGACCTCCTTTGCCGCAAAGGTACATTTACTTGGTTTCAGACGTAAATTGGCTTGTCTGAATCTATTGAATACTTCTGACAAATGCTCAAGATGTTCGTCAAAGTTTTGACTGAAAATTAAGCAGTCATCAATGTACACAAGAGCGTATTTGTAATTTATACCTCTAAGTACCTCGTGCATAACTGTGCTAAAGGCTGAACTACTGTTAATTAACCCAAAAGGTAATCTGTTGAATTCCCAGACTCCTTGATGAGAAACAAAACCTGTGCGCTCTTTAGTGGATGGATCTAAGGAAATTTGAAAGAATCCTTGGGCCATATCTAATACCGTATATAAGGAAGACTTAGATTCACCTAAGGCATCTATTACATCTTGAAAATGTGTAATAGGAAAGTGTAATGGTTTTGTGAGCTTGTTGACGGCCCTGTAATCGACCGCAAATCTGTATTCCCCAGAACTTTTCTTAACCAACACAATGGGACTTTGCCATGGAGTGCACGAAGGACTTATAATGCCATGCTTTTCTATGTCTTCAGTTTGACGCTCAATTTCCTTTTTCTGCTCAGGCGTCATTCTATACGGACGTTTCCTAACAGGAGGGGCATCCCCAGTATCAATTGTATGAGGAAATAACTTAGTATGACCTAGTTCAGCAGTGTATGCTGCAAAAACATCTCTATTTTTACCTAGAAAAACTAACAATTTGTGCTTTTGTTCCTCCGTCAAATCAGAATTTGTCAGATCTATGCCTATGGACCTAGCTATTTCAATATACTCGGCATCAGATCTGTCACACTGAACATTCATTTCGTTCTCATATTCATATTCTGAAGTATCATAAGTGTTCATGGTGTCACAATGACTAAGTTTCTCTACCCTAGCTACTGGTTCATTTTGCCTCAAGTGTACCCATTCATTAGTCGGGTTCATAACATGTATGAAAGTTGTGTTATTTTGCACATTTGACACTGATCTTGCCCCGATAACTTGATTCTTACTTGGCAAGCTTCTAATTGGCTGAATAACAGATAAACCATTTTGACTTTGACCTTTGACCTTCACCTTAGTAATGCTCACTGACTGAGGTGGAACACTGATTCTGTTAACAAGACGGGCCAGACTCGACTTATGTTTAGAGGAAAACATCTTGACTACTATGAGACCTTCTTGTATTTTCAAAATATCTTCACCAAAATCAACCCAAGCTTTTTGATCTTTAAGAAAATCTCTTCCTAGTATGACTGGCTGATCCAGCCTTTTGAAAACATAAAATGTTTGAGTCAAAGTTAGTCTACAGATAGTCATAGGAACAGTTACTTTTCCCATAATTTGCACTGATGTACCATCTACTGATTCTGCACTCTTTATGTCAGACTTCATCAAACTATAATCTTTGTAAAGGCCACTTCTTTTAAACATTTCATATGTCAAACAGCATATAGAAGCACCACTATCAACCATAGCTGATGTTGAAAAATACCCCAATCTTACATCTATCAAATTTTTCTCTTCCCCAATTTTGTATGCCTTTCCAATACTACTATTTTCAGCATTAATGTTACTTTTTCCCTTAGTATGCCCATCCCCAAAATTTTGTGGGACAGGCGCGAGTCCCTATCTATCAAAAGCAGAATGAGCCCTAGCAATATGACCAATTTGATTGCATTTGTAACATCTGGCATTTTTGAACCTACACCTCAAAGACAAATGACCACACCTACCACAGTGTCTGCACTTCTGTCTGTCTAGCTTCTCTCGCTCATGGAATCTTCTCCTGTACTGTGGGTTCTGATTGTCCCTTCTATATGGCTGTCTGCTCTCTCTGGTTCTATTTACTCGCACGTTATGATTTGCCTGGTCACTGTCTCTTAGTGTTTTATCCTCATTTTCAGAACTTTCTGACATCTTAGCACTTTTCAGCAACTCATCCAATGTTTTAACTTCCTTCAAAACCACAAACTTTTGTATGTCCATTCGTAAACCATGAATAACCTTGTCTAATATGTCACTTTCACTCTTTCCCAGATCACGTCCCAGACTAGTTACCGATTCTACATAATCCTGTACTGTTCTACTCCCCTGCTTTGAATTTATGTATCTAGTGTACAGACTTGTTCTACTGTCCAAATTAGCATATCTTCTGGTAAAGGCCTGTTTTAACTTTTCAAAGTCATTTTTCACTTCAGCTGTTAAGTTCATGTACCATGTTTCAGCACCCTTTGGCAAAGCTAAACACATTTGAATGCATTTTTGTTCATTATTCCACGAATTAGCATTTGCTACAAGTTCAAATTTTTCTAAAAAGAATTTCGCATTTTCTCCATTTTCAAATTTTGGTGCAGTTATCGAGTCCATTTTAGCGTTTCTTCCTTGTGGCATTTTTCAGTTATAAACAGTTTTATGTTTTGTCACAAGTAATATAATTCCATTTTTCTGCATTTCACTCTGAATTTCCACATTTCAAATTTTCTACCCGGATTCTCCACCATCATATAACCGGGGTCCATTTTTCTCGGGGAAATTAGCTATTATTAAACAAGTGGTAGAGTTCTAATATTCTTTTATTCCGTTCTAAATAATAATATTATATCACTTTTCAATAATTCCAATTTATTTATTCATAGTACATAATAATTTATTATTCTCAAAGTTTCCAAAGTATTTCTTGCCTAAAATATTAGAATATCAATTTTGACTAATTTCTGACTTTCCGGTGCCTAAAACAAAAACCTCAATCTAACTCAAACTCCCAACTGACTTCTTTCAACTTTCCCTCCAAACTCTGCAACCTATTCATTCACGCCCACTTCATACTTCAACCAGTCACATCACACATACCTCATATTTCAACCAATCATATCACACATGCATACATTAAAACCTGACCAGTACTTGTCTACTCCAGTGGCTTATCACTTTCTGATACTAACTAACACTTACTAATTAAATTATTACCATATCAAATTCTGTCTGGAATATCTTTTGAAGCAGCAGACCAAATCAAATGCACATATGTTAAGCTATAATTATTTCTAGATAAGTAATAAACTGTAGAAAGGTAAGGGCACTCTGATAAAATAATGGCTTAATGTTTTTTTAATGATTTTCATAATAAAAATATATCTAAAATATAGAACTGGTCACACTATATCCGCAACAATATCAGCATTTAAACCCAAATCTGGCGATGACAATTTCTTTCGAGTGGAGAAAACTACTCGTAACTGTTTCATAGGATCGCGTCAAATTAGTTAGACTAAGACTTACATATTCTGTAAGAAATTGCTGACTTTTTTCAATTAAGGAAGCATGGTCGGATCCGGGGATCGAATTTATGCCCTTCAATCAACGATGAGCGAATCCAACAGCTCGAGTCAGTCACTTTTTATAATTATTGTGAAAACTAAACACGAGGTACATCAAGTCTGCAGCAAAAGGTACTGAAATTTAGGCAGAAAAAGGCCTTTAATGTACAAGAGGGTGTCTTTTTGCACATCCACGCTACCTAATTGTAGTGTGCATTGTGGCAAGATTCGTTTAAATTTTAAATGAAGATTAGTTCTAGTACTTCTGTTACAATCCAGTTAAACTCCCGTTCGAACAGTATTTAAATCACCATTTTTCGGTCATGCAGCCTGTATAAACTTTTTTTTTTTACTCGTATCGGAAAGGCGGAGTTACCTGTATAGACGAGACCAACATCCCTGCATTTGTGACGTAAAGGTACAAGTCTAACTTAAAATGTATCTTTTTTATCATCATCATCAGCATGTGAGGTAACAATCCCCATAACTCTGATTTGTATTTTTGACCGAATTATGCCCTTTTTATACTTAGATTTTTTACAAACTTCGTTTTCTGGACATAACTTTGGTACTATATAAGATAATGACTTGAAACTCAAAATATATCTTTATCATTATCATCTGTATGTGTGGTAACAATCCTAATAACTCAGATTTGTGTATTTGATGGATTTATGCCCCTTGATGTATCTTTCTTTTAAAGTACAGGTCTCTTATTCAGACATATATTCATTTTACTGTCAAATCCCCAAATAGTGGAGCGCGCTGTCTTACGGACAGCTCTTGCTATTACAACCAGTATAAATTTAATACCTTAATCATTACTGCATGACTTGAAGTTCCTAGATAAAATAAATTGATGCCATCAGGTTATTGTTAATCTATTCATTTTCCATATACTTCAATTTAAGAGCAACCTTGTGACATGACCCTTACAGAAGAAAAAGGCCTGCCGCGTACTCTTGCTGTGTACATACAGCGTATTTGACGCATACATGATGTGTACTGAAATCAAGGGCTTTGAATAGTACGCAAGATATACACCGCACATACACCGATAGTACGTTTGTAGTACACTTTTGACATGCAAATGAGCTCTGCCGCGTACTACTTGCTGTGGACTACATTGTAAGTACACAGGACGTACGCTGGAGGAATCTAGTACGCGGGAAGTACACCTGAGAAATAGTACGCAGCATGTACACGGCACATACACTTTTCACATGCAAATAAGCCTGAGGTGTACTACCCCTGCGGCGTACATGCTGTGTACTCCTGCGGCGTACATGCTGTGTACTTCTGCTGTATACTCCAGCATATGGCAAATCTGCGATAAATGCTGAGGAGCATTGGAAAGACACAGCTCACTGCTCAAATTTTCATTATAATTGCATATACAGGTGTTACTTTACTGAAAAAAAAATCAAAATTAATGTTTTTTCCCATATTTATTACATCATGGCCCCCAAAATTAATTCAAAATGAAAAAGAATATATTTTTACATTGCATGCAAGATGCAGCTCAGAAACCACTTAGATGTAAGCTTCACAAATGAACATTGCAAATAGCTTGGCAAATTTTCATTGTTCAGAATGATCTGAACTATTCTATGCTATTAAGATAAAAGTTACTCGGAAATCAAGTTCTTGCTTCCAAAAAAAACAAAGTACAAATCCTTCCTGCATGAAGTGTACTTCAGACTTTTACCTAAAAAATTCTAAGTATAAACACCAAAAGAAAATGAACAAGTCCCTCCTGCGTATATGAAGTGTACTTCAGACTTTAACTTATAAAAAAAACTAAGTATAAATGCCAAAAGAAATTGTACAAGTCCTTCCCGCGTATATGAAGTGTACTGCACAAATTTCAAAGTATCTGCGGTGTACATGCAGTGTACTATTTTCTTGTACAAGTCCCTCCTGCGTACATGCAGTGTACTCCTTAAATTTTCAGAGTCTGTGCTGCGTACTTGAAGTGTACTAGTGACCTCGTGCGTACATGCTGTGTACTCTTCGAAATAGTATGCGGCGTGTACGCGGCATGCGGTGTATGTAAAATGTACTCCTCTGGCATACTACTGTGTTCGCGGCATACACACAGCAAATACGCAGCATGTACGCCACAGAGGCTTGCTTCTTTAAGGGGTCTTTTATCAGAGTGGAGCATTAAATATCTTTTTGATTGTGTTATTCTTTGTGTTGCCACTGCTTATCACTGTTATGATACTGATAAATGAAATGACTAAAAGTTTTTTTTTCCTTGTAAATTGATAAAAAAGAACACAGAAGAAAATCCCGAAGCTCTTATGTTACTGTATTTTACAGTCGCTTATCCTGTGTCTCCTGTGTTACTGACCAGCACGGTCATGAATCGCCTGATATTTGTCTTCCAAGAAACATAATTAATCATTTGTGATAAAACACATTCCAGGAATGTGTCAGTGATACTCGAAAGTGTTAATTAAGTGTTTTTGCCGAAAAAATTAATGAAATAATGCTTTTTTCTGGGTTGCGGTATTGTTTACCTGCTTTTTTCACGTGGTTTTCCAAAGTAATTAAAAAAAGTGCTTAGATTTGCTGGAAATTGCAACGAGCACTTCATTATACTCGGAGCACATTTTCCACTATATGCCGTCTTTGACAATGTTTTATAAATAACAGAAAAATATAATTTCCTTACCCCAAATCACCAAAACCGCTCCATTTGGTCCGAGATCATGCGTTACTGATCTGGTTTTTCAAGGTAATGCTTGAACTCGGTGTTTTTACCTTATTCATTTATGACAGTTTCAGCGTTACTATAGCCTGTAATAGTGAGTGTAAGCATAAAGTGCACAGAAACATTTTCAAAGGTAAAATATATGTTAAGAATGTTAAGTCAGGGTGCCTAGCTATACCGTCAGGTAGGCATATTATACTTCCAAAGAAATGAGGGATTCTGAGATGGCTTATATACTGAAACATACTGAACAACACATTGGGACTGGTGCTTTTATTGTATAACTTTACGTTAGATATTTACTTACGTTGACTTTTTGCATGAAGGCACTTTACTTATGAACCACTGCACCCAGGACCTTCAAAATTCACATGCTGATAGTACTTATTGAGTACACCACCCCTACTGACTTGGGGTCACCAGGTCAAAGGGCCAACGTTAACTTTTTGCATGAAGGCATTTACTCGCGAACAACTGCACCCAGGACCTTCAAACTTCACATGCTGATAGTACTTATTGAGTACACCACCACTACTGACTTTGGGGTCACTAGGTCAAAGTCAAGGCCACAGGGGCCAATGTTAACTTTTTGCATGAAGGCACTTTACTCGTGAACCACTGCACCCAGGACCTTCAAACTTCACATGCTGATAGTACTTATTGAGTACACCACCCTTACTGACTTTGGGGTCACCAGGTCAAGGTCAAGGTCACAGGGGCCAACATTAACTTTTTGCATGAAGGCACTTTACTCGCGAACCACTGCACCCAGGACCTTCAAACTTCACATGCTGATAGTACTTATTGAGTACACCACCCTACTGACTTTGGGGTCACCGGGTCAAAGGTCAAGGTCACAGGGGCCAACATTAACTTTTTGCATGAAGGCATTTACTCGCGAACCTCTGCACCCAGGACCTTCAAACTTCACCTGCTGATAGTACTTATTGAGTACACCACCCCTACTAACTTTGGGGTCACCAGGTCAACAGTCAAGGTCACTGGAGCCATTGTTAACTTTTTGCATGAAGGCACTTTACTCGTGAACAACTGCACCCAGGACCTTCAAACTTCACAAGCTAATAGTACTTATTGAGTACACCATCCTTACTCACTTTGGGGTCACCAGGTCAAAGGTCAAGGTCACAGGGGCCAACGTTAACTTTTTGCATGAAGGCACTTTACTCACGAACCACTGCACCCAGGACCTTCAAACTTCACATGCTGATAGTACTTATTGAGTACACCACCCTGCTGACTGGGGTCTCCAGGTCAAAGGTCAAGGTCACAGGGGATAACGTTAACTTTTTGCATGAAGGCACTTTACTTGCGAACCACTGCACCCAGGACCTTCAAACTTCACATGCTGATAGTACTTATTGAGTACACCACCCCTACTGACTTTGGAGTCGCCAGGTCAAAGGTCACAGGGGCCAATGTTAACTTTTTGCATGCAGGCACTTTACTCTCGAACCACTGCACCCAGGACCTTCAAACTTCACATGCTGATAGTACTTATTGAGCACATTACCCCTACTGACTTTAAGGACACCAGGTCAAAAGTCAAGGTCACAGGAGCCAACGTTAAGGTTTTGCATGAAGGCACTTTTCTTGCGAACCACTGCACCCAGGACCTTCAAACTTTACATGCTAATAGTACTTTATGAGTACACCAGCCCTACTGACTTTGGGGTCACCAGGTCAAAGATCAAGGTCACAGGGGCCAATGTTAACTTTTTGCATGAAGGCACTTTACATGCAAACAACTTCATTCAGGACCTTCAAACTTCACATGCTGATAGTACTTATTGAGTATACCACCCCTACTGACCTTGGGTCATCAGGTAAAAGGTCAAGGTACTGCGGGGGCATTTGTCACCATTAGTGACAGCTCTTGTTTCTCTTTGAAGTACTGTAAAAACAGAAATACTTGCAGAGAATTTAGTTTCACTATATTTATTTCCGTCTTTTTGTGAAATCTCTATGAAAATTCATATATTTGGTACATCTGCTGGAAGCTTGAGCATTGTAAGTTTTCATAAAATTTGGGTTGCATGAAAATTTATCTGGTATTGTATTATTTTCTGTCTTGTTTCAGCAATATCCCATGTATCGTGTGAGCACAACATGGCAACAAGTGGTACCCAGACTGAATATCAAGGGTGGAGATCTATTACAGGTCAGTAGTTTTGTATTTCATTCATTTTCCTACAATAGAGAATATTAGGTTACTGTCTTATAAATTTATAGGTGATGTCAGAAAAAATATAAAAGTAGAGGCTTTAGACGAAACTTATTTTTTCGTAGATGAACCTAATAAATTTAAATTTACAAGACAGCAGCTTAATGTTCTATTTATCCTACCACCTGATTTAAAATCATTTTTACTCGAAAAAAAAACCACCAGTTAATAGGTTTCTGATTCAACAACAGTTTAAGAATTAGGCCTAAAAAAATCCTTGCTTCTGGTAACATGCTTAAACAAATTGGGATAGGTAGGTGGGAGAAAATTTTTTTTGGAATTTTTTTTATTTAGGGAGACTTTTCGGAAATTATTTTTGTGTCAAAAAATGAATACATGTACAGATAAGGCGTTATGCCTTTAGGGCTTCAGTAAGTTGATTTCTAACATCACTGGTCATGTTTAAAGCATAAAAAGTGCAGTTTTGCAACTTTTTGTTAAAAAAGTTAGAAAAATATATTCTCCAAGGCCATAAAAACATTTAGGGTCTGGCCAAAAGTTTAGGATAGGTCGGGATACAGGAAACAAACATTTCTTTTATGCCTTAGTACACCACTGACATTTGCTGCCACTTTACAGCCTCCTTGGTATTCTAATTTGAAAAAGCTCTTAAAAATCCCTAAAATCATAAAATAAAGGAGGGAAAAGTAAGGATAACAGTATGTTTTGTACCCGACTTCCATGTACTGCTAAATATTGTGAAAATCCATGAAAAATTAGCACTCCACAAATGTTAAGAATTTTACAATAGTGAAATACAAAGTTTACCATCGGCATGTATTTTCAGAGATTATTGGTGTGCAATCCTGTTGGCAGACTATCAGCAGAGGAAGGATTACAGCATGGATATTTCAGTGATCTTAGTCCATCAATCAAGTTTCCTACTGATCCTTTCTGAGTGAACATTCCAAACTCCAAGGACAAAGCCATCTTAGTTGTTGTAAATTGTGGTTTTATATTGTGCCATTCATTTTCAAATCTACTGTCAAAGGTAGAAACACCTATTCTTACCAGTTTCTTAAAGTCATCTGAAAGCATGTACCATCATGTGAATCTAAGAGGACCAAGTTTGTTGATACACTAACAGTATGGTAGAGGTATATAGGCTACAGAATGGTAATGGTATGGTGAGGCTTATAAAAGAACTTGAAGTGAAGCAGCAGATAATGAGATTCCACCACTGAATATGGGTTTGCTGATGCTGAAGAATTTTACGACTTTTCAAAATTTATTTTCAGTTTTTCTGGATTATAGTATTATTGTATTAGAAGCATTCCATTTGAATAGAGAGGGAAGTAAAATCATTTAAGGTGAAGAAGGTGTAATTCAGTGACGTCTGGCGGAACGCCAAACGTTACGCTTCGCAACGTCGCGTCATTACGCTCTATTAAGAAATAAAATGGTGTCAAGCGATGCGGGAGGGCGATACACCGTACGTTTCTTTTTTTTATGCCCCCGAAGGTAGGCATATAGTTTTTGAACCGTCTGTCTGTCAGTCTGTCGGTCTGTCCGCAATTTTCGTGTCCGGTCCATATCTTTGTCATCGATGGATGGATTTTCGAATAACTTGTCATGAATGTGTACCACAGTAAGACGACGTGTCGCGCGCAAGACCCAGGTCCGTAGCTCAAAGGTCAAGGTCACACTTAGACATTAAAGGATAGTGCATTGATGGGCATGTCCGGTCCATATCTTTGTCATCGATGGATGGATTTTCAAATAACTTGGCATGAATGTGTACCACAGTAAGACGACGTGTCAGGCGCAAGACCCAGGTCCGTAGCTCAAAGGTCAAGGTCACACTTAGACGTTAAAGGATAGTGCATTGATGGGCGTGTCCGGCCCATATCTTTCAGGGTTGCCAGCAGTCTTGAAAAGTCAGGAAAATTGGTTTCTTTTTCAAGGTCAGGGAATTGTCAGGGAATTTTAAAATTTGGTCAGTGAAAAATGAAAATCCTGGAAAGTCAGGGAAAAGTCAGGCAAATATTATTTCAAAGCTCGAAGAAGTTAATCATTTCAAACTTTTGTGGCTATGGCAGTCTTCAAGCGTTAAATTTAAGTAATTAAAAACAAAGTTTAATGATGTAATACTGTAACATGCATTTAATTTGTTTAAATCCCCCATTTTTCTTTAAACACTGATTTTGCTTGAAGACTGAAAGGCTATGATCTTGTTATTACCAATGCTTTATTGTTATGCCACTAGGAAACTATTGAGAGATCTTGAGTTTTGAGAGAGATGTTTTGCCAATAGGATTCCAATAGTCTTGCTACTACAGTATTAGTCATGATGCTTTATTGTTTTTGCCACAGTGACTAGGACACTGAATATTAAGAGATCTTGGATTTTGAGAGTGATGCTTTGTCAATATGATTCCAATGGTCTTGCTATTAGTCATGGTGTTTTATTGTTTTTGCCTCTAGGAAACTGTATAATAACAGATCTTGGATTTTTGAGAACGATATTTTGCTAATACTAGCAGGGTTCCAATGGTCTTGTTATTAACCATACTTTATTGTTTTTACCATGAGGAAAGTGTACCTTAAAAGATGTTAGATTTTTGATAGTTACATGTCATGCAAAGATGCTTTTGATATGTATCTCTTAATAATTAGGTTTCACTGACCAATAGTCACAATTCTGTTTCATTGACTTGACCACCAAACAGTCATACAAGAAAGAAAACCATGTTTATTATCATTGTGTTTGATGTTTATGTTTAATATATTGGAAAATAAATACAAAACATTTGGAAAAAAAATAATGGGAGGATTGGACGGCTATAGGGGAGGTCAGGAGGCCGTTTAAATGTTTCGCGGTTTTGGTCAGTGAAAAACATGAATTGGTCAGGGAAAAGTCAGGGAATTTTATTCACGCAGAGTGCTGGCAAACCTGTCTTTGTCATCGATGGATGGATTTTCAAATAACTTGGCATGAATGTGTACCACAGTAAGACGACGTGTCAGGCGCAAGACCCAGGTTCGTAGGTCAAAGGTCAAGGTCACACTTAGACGTTAAAGGATAGTGCATTGATGGGCGTGTCCGGTCCATATCTTTGTCATCGATGGATGGATTTTCAAATAACTTGGCATGAATGTGTACCACAGTAACACGACGTGTCACACGCAAGACCCAGGTCCGTAGGTCAAAGGTCAAGGTCACACTTAGACGTTAAAGGGCATTTTTCATGATAATGCATTGATGGGCATGTCCGGTCCATATCTTTGTCATTCATGTATGGATTTTAAAATAACTATGCATGAATGTGTGACACAGTAAGACGACGTGTCACGCGCAAGACCCAGCTCCGTAGGTCAAAGGTCCTAAACTCTAACATCGGCCATAACTATTCATTCAAAGTGCCATCGGGGGCATGTGTCATCCTATGGAGACAGCTCTTGTTTTTTTTTTTGGTTTTTAGCTCGGCTATACGAAGTATAAGGAGAGCTATCCTACTCGCCCCGGCGTCGGCGTCTTTCCGCGTCCCCACCTTGGTTAAAGTTTTGGTGCACTTTCTCTTTTTTCAACTTATCTCTGTAATTACTTGATGGATTTGATTCAAACTTGAAATACTTATTCCTCATCATCATCCACATCATCTGACAAAAGGGCAATAACTCTGGCACCAATATTTCATGAATTATCCCCCCTTTTCACTTAGATTTTCAGGTTACAGTTTTGATGCACTTTCACTCCATCTCTGTTATTACTGAATCGATTTGATTCAAACTTAAAATAGTTGTTCAACATCATCACCCATATCATATAACATAAGGTGCATAACTCTGGCACCATTTTTTCATGAACTATTCCCCCTTTTTACTTAGAATTTCAGGTTAAAGTTTTGGTGCACTTTCACTCTACCTCTGTTATTACTGAATGGATTTGATTCAAACTTAAAATAGTTGTTCAGCATCATCACCCACATCATATGACAAAAGATGCATAACCCTGGCACAATTTTTCATGAATTATTCCCCTTTTTACTTAGAATTTCAGGTTAAAGTTTTATGCACTTTCACTCTATCTCTGTTATTACTGAATGGATCTGATTCAAACTTAAACCATTGTTCAACAACATTACCCTTATCATATGACACAAGGTGCATAACTCTGTGACCAATTTTTCATGAATTATTTCCCCTTTTTACTAAGAATTTTAGGTTAAAGTTTTGATGCACTTTCACTCTGTCTCTGTTATTACTGAATGGATTTGATTCAAACTTAAAATAGTTGTTCAACATCATCACCCACACCATATGATGCAAGGTGCATAACTCTGGCACCAATTTTTCATCATTTATTCCCCCTTTTTACTTAGAATTTTAGGTTAAAGTTTTGATGCACTTTCACTCTGTCTCTGTTATTACTGAATGGATATGATTCAAACTTAAAATAGTTGTTCAACATCATCACCCACACTTTATGACACAAGCTGCATAACTCTGGCACCAATATTTAATGAATTATGCCCCTTTTTGCTTAGGATATACTTATATAGTGTATTGATACATTTTATCTTTACCTCTCTTATTACTTTAAGTTGATATTTTTGACATAGACTCAGGCAATATCTTCATCCACAATTGGAGTCATTAAACACTCCAGTGACAGCTCTAGTTTCCTCAGATGTGCCCAGTTTCACTATCCAGCATCGAAATAGTCGAGCGCGCTGTCTCCTGTGACAACTCTTGTTTTTTATCTTCTTTATTCATTCTCGGCTGGATTATCTTGGTGGTTAAAGGTACCAAATAAAGATGAATAAAAAAAAATCTTTAAAAAAAAGACTAGTCTACACATTTTGAAATATACTTCTAAGCATTACAATAGCGGTGCAGAATTCGTTTGAAGTCAAAACATGTGCAGAAAAACGATTTTTTTTTATATTTTCTTTGGCCGACATGGGTGGTTTTTTGACTTACTTTCGTGTTTACTGCTTTTCGTAATGGGGGATAACGTGATTTTAAAATTTATTCAAACGAATATCCTGTTTAAAGACGCACCACTTGCACAAAATAACTGCATTTTTTGCATTTCCTTGATGGTAATTATACTTGATTTGCATGTAAAATATGAGATGTACAATATTTTTAGTTTCAAAATGACAGTGTCATATATAAGGTCTATATTCTTAATACTATGCTGAAAAAAAGATTAACTGAACACAAGTGCGTATGAAGTTTTGAAAACATTTTTTTCTGAAGGGCCTAAATTGTCACCCCGAAAACTTGTAGTGTAGCTATTTATTACCTGTATTATTATTAATGATTTTCATGAAGTTTTTGTGAGTTAAAAAATGTTGAATTCCCTAAGGCTACGTTTGTAAACATTATCTTTGGTGTTTGTATCTATTCATAAATTATAGCCTCGTTTCGGAGCATTCTTCCCGGAAAAAAAAAACGAAGATGCGCGACGGGGTTGTAAGCAGTCGGAAAACATACTGAGGTGTCTTTTCAATATCATAATGGGTACAGGCTTGAGAATTATGAAAGGCAAATCAAAATTCTTATATATTTTGAAGACTGCTGATGTGTGTAAATTTTATTTATCAATCAGACATTTTATATCATTGCTGTATAACATACAGCCTTAACAGTTATCAAACGCATTGTCATAATAAAAATGAAAAATTATGAAAAACTTTAAAATTTGAGGTTTGTGTTTTGTTTCGTATTGTAGGTAGAAATGATTTACCGACAATTTAACTGTTATTGTTTCCAAACTTCCTAACGGTATCAACTTGCTCAACATTTATTACTGACAACATCTCTGTAGCAGGTTTGTTTCAAGATGCAGTAGTTCCTAAGGATAAATTGTAGCAAAAGCAAGTAAACTGGCGGTCGCTCAGTCCTGAATGTGTTACAACTTTGCGTGCTGCATTTCATTCCTACATGCTTTCATGTCTCTATCATTTTTTTAAAATAAATGTAACTAAAATCTTTAAGCACTAAATGAGATACATGCAACACAATTTTATATATATTTTCGACTACGTCAAGGGCCATAACATCGGTCTGACTGTGTGAGATCAAATAAAAACATTATACACTCAAATGTTAATACTGATAACAATCCAGTGAGTTTGATTACTCTGGGCAATACTTTTTAGATATGTCAGACACTATTTCGGACTAATGGACGGACGGGCGAGGGGACATTCATTAATTGCCCCTATCAAACATAACTTGGATAGGACACATAAAAAGATATATTTCATATTGATACATTCTCTATGCAAAGAAATTTACCGCCAGTTGCACCGTATATTATACTTAAAACACATCTTGAAATATGTTCTAACTTTCATACGAAAAAAAAAGTGTATGGCTTTCTTTTCACCACGGAATACAATGAAAATTCAGATTATTTTCGACCGGATATTTGTATATGTACGTGTCTATACACTGGCTTAATCGTGTTTTGTCCGGCAATTGTCCAGTCTAAGTAGGTAACTTGAAAATTACAACATATATTCACGTGATAAAGACAACTATGAAATATGATTTGGAAATACAAGAATAAAAGTATGTTTTAGAAAATATTAGATATTTTAAAACGGAATGGCTAAATATCTATTTGCAAACAGCATACACAGTTTTTAAATATTCCTGTTGCATTGTCTCTGTCCAGTTTTTGTAGAACTGCTGCTATCAGGCTGAAAGGAAGGAACAAATAAATGCAATGATAGTTATTCCACTTAACAGAAAATGCATTAATAGCATGAGCATTTACATCAGGCATGTAAGATACGTATTTTGCCAGTTTATTATTTTCCCCCGATGCAAACATGTCTATATCACAAACAATTTTCATTTGGTTTGTTATTTTTATAAAAGTTTCTTCTTTGATAGCCCATTCCATGTCATTACTAACATTCCTGGACAGTTTATCTGCTGTGACATTTTTACTTCCAGGTATGTGAAAAACACTGAGCCATGTGTCCCTTTGTGCGCACCACAATCAAATTTCATGTGTAAGATCATTTAGCTCTTTGACTCCACCACCCATTTTCGAAAGATATTTAATGGCCACAGTATTATCTAAATACAACTGAATGTGAACATTATTTTTATCTTCACATAAGAACTGCAAAACATAAAAAAGCAGCTTTAAGTTCTAAATAGTTAATGTGATGCACTTTATCCTCAGTTGTCCAATGTCCTGATACCTTGATATCATTTGTTTTATCTACACCGCCCCATCCGAGTAATGAACTATCCGATTCTATTAAAAGAACCGGGTCTGGTAACTGTATTGGTCTGTAACTTCTTTCTATATTACTGATCCACCAATTTAAACATTGTTTAGCTTGCTTGCTTAAAGTTATTAATGCGTCAAAGTTTCCTTTGTGCAATGATAGTGCCTTATCTCGTTCAATTTCTAGCTTCTTGTAATACAGTGTTGCGTACTGTACTCCTGGTTCACTGGCTACCATCTTTCCTACTACCCTAGCTAAGTTTCTTATTGTTATTGACACTTGGGAAAGTAGTTCCTTACAACTCATAATAATGTCTTGACATTTTTCTTTTGTTAACCTGATTGTCATCGTGACTGAATCTAATACAAATCCAACAAATGATACTTTTTGTGTAGGAATAAGAACCGATTTTTCTTTATGTATTGTGAACCCTAGACTGTCAACTAATGTAAGTGTGTCATTTATATTTTCCTTGCATTCATTGTAAGTATTGGCTTGTAGAAGGCTGTCATCAATATAAATGACATTTGAATGACCACATTTTCTTAAATTAGAAAAAACTGGTTTCAAGATTTTTGTAAAATATCTTGGTGCACTGGATAATCCGTTTGGTAAACAAGTAAACTGGTAACATTTGCCTTTAAAAAGAAACCTTAAGTATTTCCTGTGATCTTTATGCACTGGCACTGTATAATATGCTTGACGAAGGTCAATACTAGCAAACCAAACATTTTTCTTTATCATAGTCAGTGCTGTCTTTAGTGTTTCCATTTTGAAATGATGCTTTGTCACAAATTCATTCAGCTTTTTGAGATTTAAAATTAGCCTGTATGAACCATCTTTTTTAGGTCTTATAAAGATATTTGAAAGAACTTGATCTGGCGATTGGTCAACCAACTCAATGACAGATTGTCCAAGGAGCTTTTTAACTTGTTCTTCAATAATTAGCTCTTCAGTCTGATTAAAGTTAATTGCATGTGCTGGAGGTAACAATTTTGATGCTTCATTGCAGTCAAATTCAAGTTTATACCCATGTTTTACAATGTCAAGTACCCATTTGTCTGAAGTGATTTCATACCAGTATTTTCTGTTATTTGAAATATTTCCGGCTTTAAACAAATCATAGGAATTTTTTAATTATTTTTGTAAGACATTACTTACATCTAGTTCTTTGAGTTTCGGCCCTGCTGTTTGGGTTTGAAGTGACTCTTCTGATGCAGGGCCTGTTTCGGTAAAAAATCCCCTTGTTGATGGTACTGGCGCTTTGCCGAGGAAGGCCCATATGGCTGTCTTGGTGCATGATGGGGTCTAAAATACTCTTTCTTTTGGAGTTTTTGACCAGTATTTTCGTACGTTCGTTTTCTGTCTTTCCTGTTATTCCCCGCCAGCTCTTTACCAATTTTTCTCATTTCATTGATATTTTTCATTCTCTCTGGCAAGTTGTCTCCTAAAAAATTTTTTGTAAGTTCAGTTTGAGGTTGACAGAATTTGCCAAATTCATCTTTGAGTCCGTGCTTTATCATTTTTCTTCGAACGTTTGTGATGTCTCTATGTGCAAATGTCAGAAGTTCTAGACACTCGTAGGCTTTATTAAACCATTCTGTGCTTTCTTCTGATTTACTTTCTAGGAGTGAATTCATCAATTGTAGCAGCCAGAGGAACCATTGCCTTGCCAGTATATTGCTGTGATGTTTGGTAAACACAGTCTTGAATACGAAATCGTTTTGCCAGGATATTGTCATTCCACAATTCCTCGTTAATTTTAGGAGGTGCTAAGCTTTCACAATTTTCAGGGTATTTATGAGTTCCACAAAGTTTTTTACCCTTCTCAACATCAAAATTATTTTGAATCGATTTCTCGAGCATGGTTGCTAGGCAGCTGTTAATAGCAGGTCCCCGATTTTCCGTTCCTCCGAGATCGTCGGTGATAATTTTTAGCTTGTTTAGTTTTTCATTACATACCGGATGCGACCATCATAATCACCGTGAGAAACTGCATGGCTTGTTTGGTCACGTGACGTGTCATCTGGTTGGGAGAATTGGTCATTATCGCTCTTCTCGTCACTTTCCAACGACGGTATTACAGCGTCATTTGTTACGATAGTTGAAGATGATCCTGATTGTTGGTTCTGATGGATCGAGTCTATTTTTTGATTTAGACTACTAAGAATGTCTAAGATTTCTTTTGTTTGCTTTTCATTGTTTTCGACACGTTTGAAGAGCGATTGGTATGCTGCAGTTTTTCCCTTGGATTTTCCCACGCTTTGCTGGTCTGCCATTGGTTGACCGGTACATGTGACCTTGTTGTCATCTCACAGGCTCTCGTCAAGACCAAGATATGCGCGTTCAGGGCATTTTCCCGCGCCTTGCGTCTGTTTCATTGGTTGGTTAGTCCATGTGACTTTGTTATGATCTCGGAGAGTCTCGCCTTGACCGTTAAGTGCGCCCTCCATGCTTGACTGCTCCGAGACAAGGAAAACACAGTTTCACCATGTTTTGATGGAAAATCATCGTCCACAAAATAAATAACGTTCTGTTCGGACGCAAAATGTCCGTCAAAAACTACGGCACCATGTGTGCTCGAACTGGTTTCATCGTTTCCTTGAGAAACACCAGCCATGTTCAAAGATCGGCTTCAAACAAAAGTCCGACTTCACAGTTCAGTGTCAGAAAAAACTTCTTTAATAAGCATGTGTCAAAGTTCAAAATAGTTTCCGAACATTTTCCATTAACAATCCGTGTAAAATTTTTTAAATCCCGAGCTTTTTAACTATTTCCAACATTTGATTATCTAATTTAGAAATTTATAGTCCAAGTACGTCCACTACATCCGAAGGTCAATTTTGTTCTGAGGCTTATCAGCATCCATGGTCATGTGTTCATCTAATATAATTCCAATTGGCCACTTAGCATAATAGAATTGGCAGAAAACCTGATGTGTATACAACTATATATAAACAACAACTTTGTATTAATTTCAGGTGTGTGCTATATTGCTTCTTGGGATTCTTCAGTCCATGACTCGGCAAACCTGAATCGTATAACAGGAGCAGATAACCGTGTGTATTTGATACTCAAGGTGGTGTTGCGGCTAAGTCACCCTGCTTACATGGAAGTTGTGCTGCGTAAACGTATCTGTGTGAACGTTAAACATCGTAACATGAGTCTGACAGACAAACTGAAGAAAAAGATGTGGTATGGAGGGGTAAGTCCAATAAACAACTATTTCACAACTTTAGAAAAAAGAAAAAGGGGTGTTAACTTTTATATCAGAAAGCTACTATTTGTTAAATACAACCCACTGATTTTACTCCTTTTAGCTTCTTTGGGTGTCTTTTTCCTAGACTTAAAGTTCCAATGCTGCATTTATATCTAGCATGCAATAGGAATATTCCAATTTCGATAGAATCCTACAAGTAAATACTGAAACACAGTTGCTATTGAGGACAGGCACAATGAAAGGAAGAAAGATTAGGACTATTTATTTTTGGCCTACTTGTGACCAGCATAGGCTTACATTTGATTTGGTAGCAATCAGCCTATAATGGAGGTTTATATACATACATATATTCATAAACCTGAAAGATATATTTCAGAAATGTAACACCAGTAATGACTATATTTAAATGTAGTCAAACATGTATATTAAGACCAGACTTGAGATAGTCAAAAACTGATAATGACAAAGTTGTCTTTGTTTACCAAGAATCTTTTTGATGTAGGTTATAGAACGATTTTAAATCTTTAAAAAGTAGTAGTAATGTAAATTATCATAATATTGATCATGATCTTTAATTGTACATTGATGCTTTGGTTTGATAACCCTTACAGAAGAAAAAGGCCTGCCGCGTACCCTTGCTGTGTACATACAGCGTATATGATGCATACATGATGTGTACTGAAATCAAGGGCTTTAAATAGTACACAGGATATACACCGCACATACACCGATAGTACGTTTGTAGTACACTTTTGACATGCAAATGAGCTCTGCCGCATACTTGCTGCGTACATGCTGTGGACTACATAGTACACAGGATGTACGCTGGAGGAATTTAGTATGCGGGAAATAGTACGCAGGCTTAAGTAGGCTTTTCAATTATCCAAGTTAGAAAGCTCCAGGATTAATTCAAAATGAAAAAGAATATATTTTTACACTGCATGCAAGGTGCAGCTCAGAAATCACTAAGATGTAAGCTTCACAAATGAACATTGCAAATAGTTTGGCAAATTTTCATTGTTCAGAATACCGGAAATCTGAACTATTCTATGCTATTAAGATAAAAGTTACTCGGAAATCAAGTTCTTGCTTCCAAAAAGAAAAAAATGTACAAATCCTTCCTGCATGAAGTGTACTTCAGACTTTTACCTAAAAAAAATCAAAGTATAAACACCAAAGGAAAATGAACAAGTCCCTCCCGCATATATGAAGTTTACTTCAGACTTTAACTTATAAAAAAAAAAATAAGTATAAATGCCAAAAGAAATTGTACAAGTCTTTCCCGCGTATATGAAGTGTACTGCACAAATTTCAAAGTATCTGCGGTGTACATGCAGTGTACTATTTTCTTGTACAAGTCCCTCCTGCGTACATGCAGTGTACTCCTTAAATTTTCAGAGTCTGTGCTGCGTACTTGAAGTGTACTAGTGACCTCCTGCGTACATGCTGTGTACTCGTCGAAATAGTACGCGGCATGTACGCGGCATGCGGTGTATGTAAAATGTACTCCTCTGGCGTACTACTGTGTTCGCGGCATATACACAGCAAATACGCAGCATGTACGCCACAGAGGCTTGCTTCTGTAAGGGAATTGTTCTTGTTTCTTCCAGGAAAGCCTACATGCGAGCGGTGTCACTTTTGATGTTGTCTCAAACATTCCAAAGGTAATCTTATACTGGCAGAACTTTACTTAGCTCCAGCACTATCTCATTTATTGATAAGCTGGTGGGTTTAGTCTATCATCATGGTCTGTTTGGAGGAAAAAATATGTTTAGTGTAATGGCTGCAAACTTTATTAACCCACTGCCTCAGCTGTTGAAATATACAGTAAGTCATTAGAGCTATTTTTAAATCCACATTTAAAATGGGAAGTTTGAAACCAATTTTGTACTAGATACAGTCAGACTTCATTCGCTCAAACTAAACGGGGCCAGCAAAATTTTTGGTAGTTTGAGCCATCAAACAAAAGTACATTGCATAGGGATTTGGACGGGACCTGACAATGAATTTAAGAGAAGGGTGGTGTTTGAATTAATCCACATCAAATGAACAAAATTTGACTGTAGTAAGTTGATTGGCAGTACTTAGTATTCAGTATATTTGAATCAAACTGTTGATAGAATACTGTGAACTGTTAAACCAAATTTGCCTGCAAATTATTTCCAGGCATCTGAAGACTTAGAGCACATGGAAAGTCTTGCACAGATGGCCGCATCACAGAATGAAGTGAGTGCCGCTGACGGGGAGACGTATATAGAGAAGTACATCAAGGGCGTGTCTGCAGTAGAGAGTATACTCACTCTGGATAGGCTGAGACAGGTCAGTAATCTTGAGTCAAAGGTCATAAAACTGAGGACCTTCCTGATGGGGCAAAGATCATAAAACTGTTGACCTTCATGATTGGGTCGAAGGTCATAAAATTTTTATGCCAGTGAAACAAAGAGGGAAGTCAAACATTATAAGATTCTTTCACAAGTTGAATTTCCTGGACTCGAGGTCAACTGTCCAGGCAGTAACGAGGCTCTGCCTAGTTACCGCATAAACAGGATATTCCCGTCTGCAGCTAAACCAGTAATAGAATCTTTTTCTTGCATACCATATTCAAGAAATAGTAATAATAATAATAAAATCAATCGAACAGCTTTCTTTTTAGAACTATCCTAAATCCTTGTCTGGTATGCAGGAATGTATATTCTGCTTTAAACAACAGATGATGCATGTACCAGTGAGAGAACATTATGATACCAGTTAAGATGTCAGAGGGCCATATAATTATTTCAATTCATTACTACTCGGATGAATAAAGTTTAGCGTTATGTTGACATACGATGTGTTCCTCAATAATTAAGATTATTTCTTACTTTGACATCGTGCGCACACAATTTTTATGAGTTTACTTACCTAACCTATGTATGTCAGGTTAGGATACACCAGAAAGTAAAATACCATATTCAACCGCCTCGGTAGCCTAGTGGTAGTGCGCCCGCTTCGAGTGCGGGAGGTCGTGGGTTCGATCCCCGGCTGCGTCATACCAAAGACGTAAAAAGTGGTACTAGCAGCATTAAGGGGATAGTGTTAGGACTGGTCAGCCCAGTGTCAGTATAATGTGACTGGGTGGGGTATCATGCCACGTGTCTACGGCGTAATATTCCAGTGAGGCAGCACTATAAAGTTGGGCATTGTGCTCACTGCTACAAGTAGACACCGTCATTTATATGACTGAAAAATTGTTGAAAAAGACATTAAACCCGAACACACAAAATACCATATTCTGCTTCTCTTTTTCAACTTTGTATATTTTACCACACACAGAGTGAAATAATATGAGTTTGGCGGTCAGATTCTTGACTGGACGATTTGTCACATGTTTTCGCCACTTCACCTATGCAGTCAAGACAGTCATATGTGACCTTTAGCTGGAACTTTGAAAAAAGTTCACATGTCACAGACTTGAAATACAGTCTCAAAATATGAATAGCTTCAAATTTATATGAAGCTTACCTGCATATTGTACATCTAGAATGTTAAACCATGCTTAACTATGATAAAACAAGAGATCACAGAGTGATCTTGGCGCCCACCAATGTGCCATTTTTGAGTGTTCCAAATTTCAAGACTTATTGACTAGCTCAAGGTCAAATTTCATTTCCGTAACAACACTGTGCATGTGGTCCAAATTCGAAAGCTGTAGCTTGAGAAATGTGAAAGTAGGTCACTAGATCAATTTCAAGGACAAAGTTCTTTGTACACTAAACTATGCATGTGCATCAAGTTTGAAGGCTGTAGTTTGAGAAATTTGAAAGTAGATCACTAGGTCAATCTTAAGATCAAAGTTTATTTAGGTACACAAAACTATGCAAGTGGTCCAAATTTGAAGGCTGTAGCTTGAGAAATGTGAAAGTAGGTCACTAGGTCAAAATCAAGGTCAAATTTCACTTCAGAAAACAAATCTATGCATGTGGTCCAAATTTGAAGCCTGTATCTTCAAAAATGTAAAAGAAGGTCACTAGGTCAATGTCAAGTCAAAGTTTGTTTTGGTACACAATCCTATGCATGTGGTCCAAATTTGAAGCCTGTAGCTACAGAAATGTGAAAGTAGGTCACTAGGTCAATCTTAAGGTCAAAGTTCATTTCGGTACACAAAACTATGCAAGTGGTCCAAATTTGAAGGCTGTAGCTTGTGAAATGTGAAAGTAGGTCAATAGGTCAAAATCAAGGTCAAATTTTATTTCTGAATACAGAACTATGCATGTGGTCCAAATTTGAAGCCTGTACCTTCAAAAATGTGAAAGTAGGTCACTAGGTCAATGTAAAGGTCAAAGTTTGTTTTGGTACACAAAACCACGTATGTCGTCCAAATTTGAAGGCTGTAGCTTGAGAAATGTGAAAGTAGGTCACTAGGTCAAAATCAAGGTCAAATTTTATTTCGGAATACAGAACTATGCATGTGGTCCAAATTTGAAGCCTGTACCTTCAAAAATGTGAAAGTAGGTCACTAGGTCAATGTAAAAGTCAAAGTTTGTTTCAGTACATAAAACCATGCATGTGGTCCAAATTTGAAGGCTGTAGCTTGAGAAATGTGAAAGTAGGTCACTGGGTCAAAATCAAGGTCAAATTTTATTTCGGAACTTGAAAATATGCATGTGGTCCAAATTTGAAGCCTGTACCTTCAAAAATGTGAAAGTAGGTCACTAGGTCAATGTCAAGATCAAAGTTCTTTTCAGTGCACAAAACTATGCATGTGGTCCAAATTTGAAGGTTGTAGCTACAGAAATGTGAAAGTAGGTCACTAGGTCAAAATCAAGGTGAACTCGTGTCAAGGTTCATCTTGCCACTCAAAACCATACATGTTGTCCAAATTTGAATGTTGTAGGTTATTGACAAGAAGTTCTTAAAAGCTTTTCCCAATATAAGTCTATATGAACCATGTGACCCCCATGGCGAGGCCATATTTGACCCTAGGGGGATAATTTTAACAAACTTGGTAGAGAACCACTAGATTATGCTACATTACAAATATCAAAGCCCTAGGCTTTGTGTTTTGGATAAGCAGATTTTCAAAGTGTTTCCCTATATAAGTCTATGTAAACCATGTGACCCTCGGGGCGGAGCCATATTTGACCCTAGGGGGATAATTTGAACAATCTTAGTAGAAGACCACTACATGATGTCACATACAAAATATCAAAGCCCTAGGCTCTGTGGTTTTGGACAAGAGGTTTTTCAAAGTTTTTCCCTATATAAGTCTATATAAACCATGTGACCCCCGGGGTGGGGCTATATTAGACCCCAGGGAAATAATTTGAATCATCTTGGTAGAGGACCACTAGATGATGCTTCATACCAAATAGCAAAGCCCTAGGCTCTGTGGTTTTGGACAAGAAGATTTTCAAAGTTTTTCCCTATATAAATCTATGTAAATTATAGAAATAAACAAAGGGCCATAATAAAAAATTGTTGAACCAGTCTGATTTTCAGGGGGACACAACTAGGGTACCAATACATCATTCTGACAAAGTTTGGTCAAAATCCCGCTGGTAGTTTCTGAGGAGATGCGATAACGAGAAATTGTTAACGGAAGGACGGACGGACGGACGGACGGAAGGACGATGGACCACGGGCGCAGAGTGATTTCAATAGCCCACCATCTGATGATGGTGGGCTAAAAACTGATAATTTTATAATAATATATATTTAAAAATGATATATAAAAATAATCATTATCCTCTGTTTGCTGTTAACTGTGAAGGTGCCAAGTACAAAAAAGGGGACAAAGACATTAATATATATTGTTCTGTAATGTCAGCAAGAGGTGGCATGTGTAATTACAGACTGGTAATAAATATCAGTATAGATATTTAGTTATCGGGGAATGCTTTGATCAAGCTTCTCTTTGTACGGAATATACTCTTACAGAGATATAACAATCATTCCCATATTGTCCCCCATCATATTTATCGAAAAACAGCTAGCAAGAAATATGACGATAGTCGAACTCAGTTATTCCTCTTAACAAAAGGATCTTCAGAACAATATTATATGGCAAAGGGACCAACTCTTTTGTCATTTAATACCGACAGACAGTATTACTTCCAGACAGGAAAAGTACAATAACTTTCTGTGTCAGACGTGGAGTCATTTAATTCAAGATATTTATATAGGAAATTGCGTTGGCCGTAATGAATCATGGTTGTTTAAGTCTGAGAGTCTTTTTATATCTGAGGGAGTGGGGTGGAGGGTGTCACCCATATGGCCTAGTCTGTAATCACAAATTCAAGGGGTTAGAGGGGTCACTCGTACGGTCTAGTCTGTAATCATACAGTGTTATTTTAGCTAAATTTAATTCAATAAAAACAACCTCTTTCTGTTTTCTTAAGTTCAAAATAATGTAAATACATCATGGATCTGTCTAATCGAAAAAATCTGAATGTCTCCTTAAACTATTTTCATTCAGACATGAAGAAAACATTTTAGGTAGTTTGTAAAAACATTTTTGTCGAGCCCACTTGCGGTGGGCTCGATATAGTCGTCACTTTCGGCGGGTTGGTGTATGTGTGTCTGTGCATCCGTCGGATTTTGTCCAGACCATAACTTTGACCAATCTTGTTTATATTTGGCATGAATGTACCTCAATGAGAAGGCGTGTTGTGTGCTAACCCCATGTTCTTGTTTCAAAGATCAAGGTCACAGTTGGAGGTTAAAGGTCAAATTGAAGTTTGTCCGGACCATAACTTTGACATGCATAGGCCAATCTTGTTTATATTTGGCATGAATTTTAACCTCAATGGGAAGGAGTGTCGTGCACAAATTCCATGTTCCTATCTCAAAGGTCAAGGTCACAGTTGGAGGTCAAAGGTCATATTGAAGTTTGTCCGGCCATTTCTTCTTCATGCATGGTTGGATTTTGATGTAACCTTGCATGAAGATTCACTATTATGAAATGAGAGTTCCATGCACAAGAACCAGGTCCCTAGGTCTAAGGTCAAGGTCACATTTAGAGGCCAAAGGTGCTGGCGGGCTCCACATTCTGCCCTTTGGCACGCAGAATGTATTTCTAGTAGAAAAAAGTAGACAAGAAGCTATGTGTTGAAAAAAACTGACATAATTCTTTCTTCAATGCAAATTGAAAGCAAGCGTAGAAAGCAACAAATAACTATTCCAAAGTGTGGCATGCATACCCCGCTACTTAATAAATTTGATCATCTTTCATTTTTCAGGAGGTAGCTGTGAAAGAATTAATGGCCAAGCAAGGGCAGTCACTCCGTAAAACCACAAGTGTTCCAAATATACACCAGGTATAAAATTTGTAAAAAGCTGTTTTGGGTGTAATATTTAAAAAATAAACAAAAAGTTAAAATCTGAATTTGCAGCTTATCTTAGGAGAAAGAAGGGAGGGAAACTTAGACTTTTAGGGCTTTCTCTAGGTTGTCGAAAAAAAAATGAGCGGCGCCATGAGAAAACCAACATAGTAGCTTTGTGACCAGCATGGATCAAGACCAGCCTGCGCATCCGCGCAGTCTGGTCAGGATCCATGCTGTTCGCTAACAGTTTCTCTAATTCCAATAGGCTTTGAAAGCTTACAGCATGGATCCTGACCAGACTGCTGGATCCATGCTGGTCGCAAAGGCACTATGTTGGTTTTCTCATGGTGTGGCTCAAATACCTTTTTACTGAAGCAGTATTTCAGAAATTAAAAATTGAGACCAATTGTCTGCATTTATAAAGTTGCTTCTTTACAGTATATGACACAGGATCTCTGATAGAGCTGTCAGTTGAAACAACATATGAGCCATGCCATGAGAAAACCAACATAATGCATTTGCGACCAGCATGGATCCAGACCAGCCTGCGCATCCACGCAGTCTGGTCAGGATCCTTGCTGTTTGCTTTCAAAGCCTATTGGAATTAGAGAATCCGTTAGCGAACAGCGTGGATCCTGACCAGACTGCGCGGATGCGCAGGCTGGTCTGGATCCATGCTGGTCGCAAACGGACTATGTTGGTTTTCTCATGGCACGGCTCAAATGTGCTTGTTAGTGTACTAAATGTTAGTAAAATGTTACTTTATGAGGGCTTTTTCCGCTTGAATGCTTTATTAGCTAAGTGTAGGAGAAAAAACTTTTTCTACTCATTGTGATATAGGTAGACAAAATCACCTTTTTGAATTTTGTATTTCGTGCAAAATAACTTATTTTATAGTTCACCAGTTGTAAACTTAATAATTTATTGAACTTCGAAATTTCATGATATTTGTAAAACCGTAATGAGGTGATTTTGTCCACTAATGTAACAGAGAAGGGTATATAGTGGACAGGGGATTTAATTGTACTTCACTCAGAAATCATTCATAAAAAGTGAATGTTACAAAACACAAAAGTATGGATTGTCTTATTCAGTATCCATGGTTACGAAAAACAGAGGTAAGATTTCTCAATGTATTAATTGAGGCTAGTCTTCTTGTGAGAAGTGCTGTGAAAAGTTAGCTCACTTAAATTGATCATAATACAGTCACAAATATGTATAATCAGTCACAGTTTGAAAATGAAGTGTGAAAAATTAACTTTTGGTTTGAAGTGTGATTTTAAAATCTTGAATTTCACTGTGATGTGCTAATACAGAAAATTACTATCACACTATGCAGTCGGGTATTTCTACCTGTTTGTCTTTTCTTCATGCTTTTTAGAATGCTATTGGTGATTTTCTCATTGTAAAAAGTACCATGTTCGAGAAATAGCATCTTATCTTCAGTAATTCATGAATCCCAATGCACCCTTTTGTTTTTGAGCTTGCTTTGAAAAAAGTTGTTTTAAATGGCAAGGTAGAGAGTCAGTGAGCCCTTTATATTCGCTCAAATAATGTATATACATTAACTTTAGAGAAAGGGATTAATCCCTTACAGAAGCAAGACTCTGTGACGTACATGCTGCGTATTTGCTGTGTATATGCCGCGAACACAGTAGTACGCCAGAGGAGTACATTTTACATACACCGCATGCCGCGTACATGCCGCGTACTATTTCGACGAGTACACAGCATGTACGCAGGAGGTCACTAGTACACTTCAAGTACGCAGCACAGACTCTGAAAATTTAAGGAGTACACTGCATGTACGCAGGAGGGACTTGTACAAGAAAATAGTACACTGCATGTACACCGCAGATACTTTGAAATTTGTGCAGTACACTTCATATACGCGGGAAAGACTTGTACAATTTCTTTTGGCATTTATACTTATTTTTTTTTTATAAGTTAAAGTCTGAAGTAAACTTCATATATGCGGGAGGGACTTGTTCATTTTCCTTTGGTGTTTATACTTTGAATTTTTTTAGGTAAAAGTCTGAAGTACACTTCATGCAGGAAGGATTTGTACATTTTTTTTTTTTTTTTTTGGAAGCAAGAATTTGATATCCGAGTAACTTTTATCTTAATAGCATAGAATAGTTCAGATTTCCGGTATTCTGAACAATGAAAATTTGCCAAACTATTTGCAATGTTCATTTGTGAAGCTTACATCTTAGTGATTTCTGAGCTGCACCTTGCATGCAGTGTAAAAATATATTCTTTTTCATTTTGAATTAATCCTGGAGCTTTCTAACTTGGATAATTGAAAAGCCTTGTTTAAACTTCGTTGCATTACATTTTGTAATACATGAAATAATTACCAAGATAATGCCTCAACAGCGCCCGAATGAAAAGAATTAATAGCTCTCACTGTTATTTGAATGCTCTTAAGCAAAACACCATTCTATCATGTTTTATAAAGGCTTTAATGCTCATTATGTTAACTCATTAAGGCCTCACCAAATTAAAAAGTTGTTCATCGGATTTGCCGCTCGTATATTTTCAGAACGTTTTTGGCTAATTGTGCTCGCCCCATTGGAAAAAAATCAATCCAAAATTTTTTGGTGCGCTACTTTTTACGGACGTAAAAGTGTATAAATGCTTATATAATTCCAGTCCTAGATTGTTCTCAGATGGATTTTAATCAAAATAAATACATACTACACACACATCGTCTATAATAAATCATAACACTTATATTTAGTTGCATTAAAGTTGTTTCCCTTTGATGCAGTTACACCATTTTCTTCAAATGTTTACCATGCTACAAAAATTGATTTATTTCATTGAAAAGTGGACGAAGAAAAGCATACTAATTTATTTGATAACATCAATCTACGTTATTTTGGTAAGGGTAAATACTTATTGATGCATGTCACTTACCTTTTTTCTGTTTTTTTCAGTCCAAATGATCAGCATTTGCATACAGTGCTTTAGGGTATAGTGGATTTTAGGGTATAGAGGATAGATTGATAAATTTTATATTAGTCTGCCAATATCTGAGGAAAATGTGACTTCTGATGGCATTTTTTGTTAATGCTCGGATATTATCATAAAACTGTTCCTTAGGATCAAACATGAAATTTAAAAGGGGCTGTCGCCTTATAGGGTTCCTCATTACAGTATAATGGGGTCAAAGGTCAAATGAGTGCATTTACAGATAAACTATACCGCTGTTCACTAGTTTTATTTTCATATAAACATCTAAATTGGTTTAAATATGTTTTTCAACGCCCTTTCGTATTTTGTAAATAAAACGGATGATAATATTATATATATATATATATATATAATATATATATTATATAGAATAATATATATCTAGGAAAAGTGGCATACGAAGGCTAAGTGTGTTATACTTGACATGTTTGCCAATCTATATGTGGATCAATGGCAAAAATATTTTTGGTACTGTCGTATCCAAGGGTTATTTAAATGTAATTTCAAGGTCACAGACATGTCAAGGTCAAAAAAGAACTTTTGAAAATGACTTCTAAGGTACTAAAGGAAGCAAAATAGTGCATTTATTAATAATAAACTCAACAAGTTTTCTAACTCCACACCTGTTTTTTTCTTTTATCGCCAAATTTTAACTGATTTGAATGATGTTCTACACAATGTTTAATGATTATTTTATTATAATAAAGCATAAAAACGATCATAGCCTGAATTATATTCATCTAACCGTAAGGGTAACAATAAGGTAACCCTTAAGTTAAAAGTCACATAATTAGTAAATTCACCACAGCAGAAATTCAAAGTATCATATTCTGAATGTTCAAGTATCTTTAGTTCAAATGAAACATCTGTCAATATTTTCAATATGAACATGTTAATTTTATATCAGGTTTGTGATGTCATTAATGACACCAATTAATGACAAAATTGTTTAATACTGCAGGTGGCAGTACTTGCCACATAGAGACCAGCACCAAGTTGCATCCATTCTGTGACGTTTTATTTTTAGGTTACCTTATTTGAACTGTCATGGCTCAAAGAATGTACGCAGAGTTGATATCGCTGTTATGTTTATTCAACTGAACTGGTCATTAAACATGTGTTCAAATCTGTCAAAAATTGGCAGATATAAAAACAAAAGTCAGGTAGCAGTAAAATTTGAATTTAAGCTTTTAACTGACTAGCAAAAGATTATTTACATATTGTACACCTTTTGATAAATGTGTGCGAAAGGGAAAATATGGTTGGTTTGAGGAGAAAGGCTACAACGAAAATGAATCACATATAAATATATATAAAAATTCTCACATAAACAGTTAAAATCACTTTACTGTCATGTATACAACCATGTATTTTAGCTCAATAAGGAGAGCGCAGATCTAAGGGTCGCGGGGTCGTGAGTTTGATTCCCAGGAGAGGTGTATGTTCTCCATGATGATTTGATAATAGACATTGTCAGGAGTAATTTCGTCCTCCACTTCTGAATCATATGGAAAAGTTGGCAGTTACTTCCTGGGAAAAGGCTAATACTTGAAAAGACTCCAGCAACACTGATTAGGTTAATTGACCGCCGTTACATGACTGAAATACTGTTGAAAGTAACACTTACATATATGGAATGCTTCTCCAGCTCCTAAAGAAATGATTTCAATACTGGTGATAATTCAATATATGATATATATTTATGTTAATTTGTCCACGCTTTGATTGTTAAATAGGACCATTTTATAGGAATAACTGAAATACTGGTCACAATATAGGTGTACACAGAACATGTACGGTAATAAACAAAACAGAACAGATCTGTAGGAATTCAACTTGTTACTCTGTACACCATGTCTTTGATTTGCTGTAATTTTTTTCCTTTTTTACTATCGGTCAGACATTTATCATCATATTTTATTTATTTGTAATTTGATAAAGTAGAACATTTCAAGAACTATCAACGAAGCTCTTAATGCGAAACTTGCATTATATTATTCTGAAAATTCAGCACGCTATTTCTTTTTCGAATCTTATAATTTTTGGCTTTGCTTCCACACTCTCACCTCCTGTTCAAAACAAAAGTTGAAAACGAATCAGATCATAACAATTTACACATCTGACACTTGGATTCAGACAGGATGTCCTTGATTACATTGTGAAAAGAAAGCTAGTATCTTGACACTGAAACATTAGTCATTCATATGTTTAACAAATTAAAATGTAAAAATAAAGATATAAACACATCAGAAAGGTTGCTTTAGATTTATTATAATAGTAACATTAAGGCAGATTCAGTGAAATATTGAAGATATACCTTTCGATATCTTCATGATTACTGACAGATGATGGTTCAGCTAATCAAAATGATGAATTATGGTGGTTCGATAGTACTTAAGAGATATACAATGTGTAAAAATAACTTTCTTCATGATGAGAAGACTGAGCATGAAGAAGAGATTTGAAATTCAAAACTATGGATTTATAATAAACAAATACTGTCGTTGAATATGTCAGACTAAGACGTCTATAGCTTGTGCTCACATTTGTTTCATTATAAACATCAGATTCCTTTGTGATACATTGGTAAGTTTGCTCAACCCGGTTCTATCACCAACCAAATACTCGGAAATCTAAAGGCGTTGTAACAGGCAAACAAACATGCTTACCCACAGTCATAAAGATAATACTAATAATATTCGATATACTTTCAAATTCACTGACAATTATTAAGCCTTTTTGAGTATGACATTGATAGAACCAACATAAACAAACACTGGTAGTTATAAAATTGTAGATATTGAAAACACTTGAAGAGTGGTTACCAGTCCTTATAATAGCCTAATGTTAATGTGCAAAGAAATATTTTTAAGCTGATTCAAAAATATGAAGAGTACCATTTTCATTCTAATGGAATGAAAATAAAAACAACATAACATTTGCGGTTATCTAATATCTAAATTCAAACTTTGATATCGCTTAATTTTTGTACATAGATGGTATTTCTAAACGCCCACACATTCCTGAAATTACTACAGCACATGCTATCTCACAAACAGACTTAATCAAACGGAGATTGCTATTTTACGTCCTTGAGTTCTATGCTTCCGAAAGAATCGTAAGATCTGTCAATAGTTATTACAGTCAAACTATGTTCTCTAGTGCTCGACGGGACAAGCAAAATGTGTTCGAGATATCAGTAGTACAAGCCAGCGTGAAGTACACATTATATGGACCTGACGACGAGTTCGAGCCAAGAGTAGTAAGCGAATAATCCTAATTCGAGCAAACGAAGTTTAACTGTACCTGTCTTATAATACACGCCATAGAATTTTTCTACCTGTACTGTCCATACAATCATACAGGCAATCAAATAACCTTTTTAAAAAGTGTTAGCCTGAAAATGGAAGTTTTAGAATATCAAACATGAAAAAGATAGCTTTTGTAAATGAACAAAATATCAGAGCGTACGAAAAAATAAGCATTTTATAGAAATAACTTTAGTCGTTTTGAATTTTGCCAGTCTCAAATGCAATACATCTACACGAACTAATTTATTTACTTCTCAAATTCATAATTATCACCGAAAATTTACAAGTTTATATTAAAAGGTAGCAAAAATGGCCAAAATCTGACGTTTATAACAAAAATGCACTTATTGACCTTTGACCTTGTGCTGTGACCTTACTATGACCCTTAGAAGGCGACAGCCCCCCTGAAACTTTTCCATTATTAACAAAATATGCCATCAAAGGCAATTTCTAGGCCACTTTTCTGGATATATAGGCAGACTATATTTAGACTTTAATTATTGTATAAATTTTCATATCATTCTTTTACTGGCATGTAAACAGACATTCTGACATACATTTTAAATATTTGCTTGTTGTGTTATTTTTCATATGTCATCAAATGTAAAATAAAGCTATCCCCTATAGACTAAATCAGTGTATATGTAAAAAAACGTCAGTGAATGAAAAGTATTTGATAGAAATTTAAAAAGCTGAATGTTTTTGAAAAGAGAATATATTATTATTCTGATTTATAGTAGAGAAATCTTGGAAAGTTTGTCAAGATGTGGATTTCAAACTAATAATGGAAAAAATGCCCAAAGCTATCCTGTACGCCCTAAATCAGCGCATATGTAAACAGTGGCTTGGAGGGAAAAAACACATGAATTTCTATTATGAATGTTTTAAGAAGAATAGATGTTTTCTGTCTAATATACTGAAAAAAAAACTACTATTTTCATTTCTTTGAACTGGAATGCAGGAAAAATTAGTTAGCTATCCGTTATACCCTAAAGCACTGTACGAAAGTTGGTGGGGTAAGGAATTTACATTATCACAGCAGTTTCGCCACAAGAGTACACATCATGTATGCAGCAGGAGTACACAGCATGTACGCCGCAGGACTCGGGCCAGGAGTACACAGCATGTACGCTGCAGGAGTACACAGCATGTACGCCCCAGGAGTACACAGCATGTACGCCGCAGGGGTAGTACACCGCAGGCTCATTTGCATGTTAAAAGTGTATGTGCTGCGTACATGCTGCGTACTATTTCCCGCATACTAAATTCCTCCAGCGTACATCCTGTGTACTATGTAGTCCACAGCATGTACGCAGCAAGTAGTACGCGGCAGAGCTCATTTGCATGTCAAAAGTGTACTACAAACGTACTATCGGTGTATGTGCGGTGTATATCCTGTGTACTGTTTAAAGCCCTTGATTTCAGTACACATCATGTATGCATCATATACGCTGTATGTACACAGCAAGAGTACGCAGCAGGCCTTTTTCTTTTGTAAGGGTTTTCACAAACCATTAGCTAGGTCAGGTTAATATAGATTTAATAATTTTTAATTCACTGCTTTTTGCTGCTAAAGTAGTGAACTTAATGATTAAAATAGTAAAAGAAGTCAAATGATAAATTTGTTTTGGACCAGTGAAAAATATCAAGTTGATGGTAGATTTTACTGTGGCAGGTCTCGTATAATTTTCACTTTTGTGACTTCAGGCTACAGAATGTTTACTGCTTTCATCTTTTGCTTCTCAATCTAAGTTTGTGAATAAACATATCGCTTCTTATTTAAAATGTTCTGAAAGACTCTCCACATACTATTATACTTAATAAGGCACTCATTGAAAAGTGCTTGGACCAGACTAAATTTGAGATGCGCCATGAGAAAACCAACATAGTGGCTTTGCGACCAGCATGGATCCAGACCAGCCTGCGCATCCGTGCAGTCTGGTCAGGATCCATGCTGTTCGCTAATGGTTTCTCTAATTGCAATAGGCTTTGAAAGCAGACAGCATGGATCCTGACCAGACTGCACAGATGCGCAGATCCATGCTGGTTTCAAATGCACTATGTTGGTTTTCTCATGATTGTGTTTTCTATGGTAAACTTGCGACTGCTCAGAAAGTATATTTGAAATTGCCTATTTTTAGCTAAACTTTTCAAAGAATAAAGAGGGTTACCGGGTATTTTACTTGTTCCAACATCAGTGATCTTCCGGTTGAGGTTTTATGGCAAGTTTGTCATTTTCACTATATCTTCTTAACTACTGCCCTATTATCCTTAAAATCTTGCGTAAGGATTGGTGTTTGCAAGGGACAGACATCATTTGGTGTTTGGTACCCCAAAAGTGAAGGTCACTGGGGTCAGATTTTGTAACAGTGCTGGACAGTTTTGTGTCACACATTATAAATTTCTCTGTATCTAAAACAGTAGTACAGTAATTCTATTGCATTTTCTTTTATCTCTCATTTTCACTTGAAGTCTCTCTTTGCAAACTTTTTTGATTAGTCAAGCAAACTGTCCTTCTGGCAGCTCTTTCTATTTTATCTAATTACTAATTTTTGCAAGTACTTTTAGGAAATTTTGAAATGTCTCAAATTTCTTTTGCTTTAAAGTCTACTTTCTTCCAACCTTCTGAAAACTTCAGCTCCTCCTTTTTCTAAGAAGTGCAGTTGAAAACCAGACGGACAAACTCCATATCTCTTAACGTGAATTTGTGTCATGAAAGTTCCTGCTTTAATGTGCAGTTTGCATATGAGCCGTGCCATGAGAAAACCAACATAGTGGGTTTGCGACCAGCATGGATCTAGACCAGCCTGCGCATCTGCGCAGTCTGGTCAGGATCCATGCTGTTCGCTTTTAAAGCCTATTGGAATTGGAGAAACTGTTAGCGAACAGCATGGATCCTGACCAGACTGCGCGGATGCGCAGGCTGGTCTGGATCCATGCTGGTCGCAAACCCACTATGTTGGTTTTCTCATGGTATGGCTCAATTGTAGAATAGAAAGGATAGCTTTGTATATGGCTAATGACGCTCTGTTTGTATTCTATTTCCACAGTTCATGACTACACCACCAAGATTAGAGGAGAGGGTATGTAGATTGCTTAGCATTTTAGAATATAGGAACGCTGCGCTAAGAGTTTAAGTAAATCTTCAATTATATTTTCTATCCATACTTATTCTGTAACATAAAAGATTGAAAGATTTTTATCAAGTTACGGGCTCATTTGAAACTTAAAGGTCTGATCACTTACACTTATTTATGATCTGTAAGTATGTTAGATTTTCACAAGAGGTATTTTTAAGATAAGATTTTTCTGTCCTGGTTGCCCAGCCAATTAAAAGATTTAGCATAAGTATAAATTTGGTAAGTATATTTTGTCTTAAAAATTGTATGAAGGTAAGAACAATAGTATTACAGTTGACAATTATTTGCATTGACAATTATATGTGAAGTTGAAATTCATTAGATATGCACCGCCTAGTGGTAGAGCGCCCGCTTGAGTGCAGGAGGTCGTGGATTTCGATCCCTGGCTGCGTCATACCAAAGACGTAAAAAATGGTACTAGTAGCTTCCTTGCTTAGCGCTCAGCATTAAGAGGATAGTGCTAGGACTGGTCATCCCGGTGTCAGTATAATGTGACCGGATGGGGTATCATGTCACATGTCTACGGTATGATATTCCAGTGAGGCACATTATAAATTTGGGCATTTTGCTCACTGCTACAAGTAGACATCGTCGTTTATATGACAGAAAAATTGTTGAAAAAGACATTTAACCCAAACACACACTCTCATTAGATATGCAAGTTTATGAAATTATTATTACTTCCCTTTTGCCCATCTTTGATGGAAATAAAGGATCTTTGAAGCCACATGCAGTTATACATTTTTTTATGCCCCCGAAGGGAGGCATATAGTTTTTGAACCGTCTGTCAGTCTGTCGGTCTGTCCGCAATTTTCGTGTCCGGTCCATATCTTTGTCATCGATGGATGGATTTTCAAATAACTTGGCATGAATGTGTACCACAGTAAGACGACGTGTCGCGCGCAAGACCCAGGTCCTTAGCTCAAAGGTCAAGGTCACACTTAGACATTAAAGGATAGTGCATTGATGGGGTGTCTGGTCCATATCTTTGTCATCGATGGATGGATTTTCAAATAACTTGGCATGAATGTGTACCACAGTAAGATGACGTGTCGCGCGCAAGACCCAGGTCCGTAGGTCAAAGGTCAAGGTCACACTTAGACATTAAAGGATAGTGCATTGATGGGCGTGTCCGGTCCATATCTTTGTCATCCATGGATGGATTTTCAAATAACTTGGCATGAATGTGTACCACAGTAAGACGATGTGTCGCGCGCAAGACCCAGGTCCGTAGCTCAAAGGTCAAGGTCACACTTAGAAGTTAAAGGTCATTTTTCATGATAGTGCATTGATGGGCGTGTCCGGTCCATATCTTTGTCATTCATGCATGGATTTTAAAATAACTACGCATGAATGTGTGACACAATAAGACGACGTGTCGCGCGCAAGACCCAGCTCCATAGGTCGAAGGTCCTAAACTCTAACATCGGCCATAACTACTCATTCAAAGTGCCATCGGGGGCATATGTCACCCTATGGAGACAGCTCTTGTTTTTTACCTCATAGTGTTGAAATATTCTTACATCTGTCAAATGGGAAATGTAAAACTAAAAGTTATATTAAAATGAAAAGAAATAGTCAGTCTCTTAAATATTGTCATTTTAAAAGGGAGGTAATTACAACAGTTTATAAAAGTCAGTAAAGCTTATTTACATTTCATCTTGTAACTGAAGCACAAAAATCTGCAAATTCATCACAATTTCACATTGAAAAGTATTCACAGAAATCAGCAAATTTGTCATGAATTTACATTGCAAGTCTTTCACATTTCAGATCTTTCACATTGCAAATCTCTCACAGATCATATTACAAAAGCCTACAAATTCATCATGGTCAAGATTCTATAATTTTTTTTATGAAAACATTTGAATATTTGTATCTGAAAAATAAAGTTTTGCACACTTTGTATTTCAGATGAGATTTGAGAGTATACAGGACCTGTCCATGCATGATACAAGCTTACGAACAGGAACAGCAGGTGAATAGCTCCATATTACTTCAATAAATATTCTGTATGCTATGAATATGTAACTTGTATGGGATTTCTTATCCATTTTAGTAATGTCTTGGTCTGAGCTTATAAAACTTGAAGTTTGAAGACCAGTCCAGAAACTCTGTCTTCTGATTGGCTGTTTTCGAGTACAGAATTGACCAATGACATTGTTGCATTGTTAGACTGGTCTCAAAACAGAGTTTTATACCCTTAGAGTGTTGACATAGTTTTCATGAAATTCTTCGGTAGTGGTATACTTCATTAAATGTTGGGATGACGGATATGTGTTTACAGCACAAACACGTTTCATTAGTCGTCATAATTTTAGTTTCTTTAAAGTATATTCACTCCAAAGGCAGAGTTTTCCTTGGACCACAAGACAAATATGGAAATGGCTGTCCTTGTTTACACAAGTCATATGCATTTTAAGTCATGTTAACACTTGGAAAGCATCGTCAAATATTCTGTTCTTTCAATTAGTCAATTTGAGATTTATAACTTCAAAAGAATTCAACATTCAAAAGAATGCAACATTATATCAGTTATAAAACATTGTCAACAAGGAAGAAAAAATCAAAATATATGTTAATAATCTTCATTGGAGTATAAAATACATTGGATGTATTTAAAGTATGCATAAAGGCCTTGGTCCTGCACTCCCTTTTAACACATATGAAACTTACTATACTGTTAATCATTTCTTAAATAAGTGAAACTCTCTCTAGTTTGAAGTTTGGAATTATATATAACTCATGAAAATGGTAAAAGCACTTATTACATACAATGGTACCGGAAACGTCAATATTTTTCCATACACTGATGCCTGATTTTTGGTGGCTGCTGCCACCAGTGTCAAAAAGAATACTCCGTTTGAGAAATCATGTCAGTTCTTAAGACCATCCTAACAACACAACCAAAAATAGTTCCACACTTTCCAGGTAAACAATTATCTACACAACATGCAGAATAGGCAGAGCTACAATATATGCCTTAATACCATTTTTAATGTAAATTCGGCGACTAAAATCAATACAAACTGAAGTCAACGTTTTAATTAAAACAACCACGTGTATGAATACAAATATGCAAATTTATGGTCATGGAATAAACGATGACCTCATGCCACCTGAACTGGAGCGATGATATTGACTAGCTATTGCATAGTACTGCCCTAGAGGTCACGTAGCTTATAACGTAGAAAAGGTAGCTTATAATTATAATATAGAAATCTGGCCTGGGAATCCAGACAGACAATTCAAAAATGTTTCCTAACCGCAGTGTCACATTTATAACTCCCAAAATTTAAGGCTTTATTTGATAAAGAACAATAACTTCTGCTAGCAATAATCCGCGGCTAAAAATAGAAACGGAATTTCAACGGAAAAGTTTCCAAACATTTCCGGTCCATAGACAATACCAGTTTGTACCTCTGATAGCTTTTCCAGCAAGTTGTAACACTTTTCAAATATGTCAGAACAAACTTAAATGTTCGTCATAGCTATCAAATTGTAAGATATTATATTAAAGCAAGCCTAGTGATCTAAGAATGTGACTGCATTGTCTCGATTTCGTTTCAAGCACGCAAAAATATGACCATATGGATTTCCTCAGGCGGTGATACTGCCAATTGACCTTACGCCAGATAGCCTGTAGCCACGCCTACCAGTTTTCAGGGGGAAAAATTCATGCTAGGCCCGACAAACAAACGAATCAAATGGCGACGGCAGAAATATTTTGCCGGACATTCTAGTTCATTTCGGCGTACGCTACCTCAATTCACATGTATTTCTAAAGTGAAAAGACAAAACACAATCGTTAATAAGTGGATGTTCTGTAGCGAAACATAAATTCTAAAAAAAACAACGATACGTTGTTGTTAAAAGTCGGGAACTGCACCAAAGTATGAGGAAAACTAAACAAGGCAGGAGCCGAGCGGAAAACACGTAAAAAGGACGGAAATCTCTGAAACCATTGTAGCTGATTTTGTGGGTTTTTTTTAATTGTCCGTTCCTTTTTCATTATAGAAATGTCAAATTTCGATCTCTCGGAAATCATGTAGGGTATGACTATATTAAGCAGACTAGAACATTGATTTTTATTAATTAAGGTTGAAATCAGACTGTGGATTCTGAATCCTATTTCAAAATAATTAGATAAATTAAATAAGGTAATTTACATGTAAAAATTGTCACTTGTGTCATTTAAGAAACGTTGGATTTCGAAATACCGGAACTCATTTAAGATGCTCATATCATTGTTCAACATTATTCAGATACATAGCATTTAATGTCTAATACTTAGACATGATGTGTTTTAAGTATAAGTAAAGAAAGTTCTCTTATTAGAACTGTTCTGTTCTGTTCTTATTAGAATTAAAACGTGTAAATGATAAATAAATAAGATATAGTCCAAGACGATGATATAGTCCATACTCATATTTCAAGACATATACCAGCGCATCGCAGCTTAAAACAATGTTTGAGCCTACCAAATTTCTTTATAAAGTATACAGAATGAATGTATAATTTTTTGTTTAAGAACATATCTTCTTTATGCGAAATATGCTATTTTTTTCTGGTATTTTAGACGAAGTTTACGCTGTCTATTAAAATGAAATTTAGAACGAAAGCACACACCGAGTGCTAAGCCAAAACTCTGAGCGCCTGGAAAATTGTTGATTAGACTCATTAAAAAAAATCTTATATTAATCATAGTTTTTTTATCATGTTTATTATTTGTTGTATTATCACCCAGGTATGACTTAACATACACCAGTGGGAGATTGATGTAAACCTTAAAAAATGCATAAATCATGTTTCCGGTACATTAAGGTATAATATTTACACGTTACCATTCAAATAATATAGACATCAAATACATGTACTTGTGTTTTATCAGTACATACCAGTTACTCTGGTAACTGATGGAATATTTTTACTGTTGAATAGGCACTTCTGTTAAATAAGAAAGTTAATTTTCATAGAATTTTACACTGATTTAAATGAAATAATTAAAACGTTATAACACAATGAGTGCTGTGAATTGCTTTGCTTTTAAACACTCTTATAAGATTTTTAAGATCAACTATTCTTGAGGACGTCCACAGAGCCTGATACATCGTTGACAATATTCGAGGTCTGAGAGTGGATTTGGAAAAGGGAAGCGCTCTAGTATTACACTCTCTTCCCTGTGTCTGATGTAAAGGTGTCGTAACGTCACCTTTTTACCATTTTGGACGATTTTTCGGTGGTATTTATATTCTTTGACTGGCGAGTCCGGCACTAAGTTTGACGGACAAAATGGCGGCTAACAACAAGGCTTATCAGTTCTGTTATCTGACTGGTCAGTTGGAACCTGTCAATCAACACTGGCGTAAGGTCAATTAACACTAACTAGCGCAAATTTAGTGAGATGATTTATGAACAGGACAGTACGTTATTGATATAACTTGAACAATGTACAGTTCATCGTTATATCAAGAACAAAATATACTAAAACATGCTTAGCAATACGAGAGTGAACAAAAATAAAAGAACATTCAGTTAAAATTCATTCGATATTGTTTGCAATGTGACCTGCCGTGAGAATCAAAGACATGTATATGTTTTCTAAATCATATTCCCTCACGGATAATCTTCCTTTAGCAAATGTACAATATAAGATAATATATGTATGCATAAATACACATGTATTAGGTATAATTTCATCTGACAAAACACGAATTATCAATGTGGAAACCCACAGGTCGCCCAAGCTGAGAAGCGTTGCAAGCTGGCTTTGACTAAGTGGTGCTACTGTATCACGATTTCATCAACTTGTAAGCCCGTGAAAGTGGGCGCAGCGATGATACTAATACTCGCCTTTTTGAAACGGCAATCTGTCAGACTGTAGCAAGTCGTCGGATAACAGATTTGACCAACTTAAAAATGGAATTGTTTCAAGACAGATTCTGTTCACTTGAGCTAAATTCATTCGAGTCACACCATGAGAAAAACAACATAGTGCATTTGTGACCAGCATGGACCCATATCAAATTGCGGATCCGCACACCACTCTGGTTAGGATTCTTGCTGTTCGCTAATGGTTTCTCTAGTTGCAATAGGCTTTGGAAGCTAACAGCATGGATTCTGACCAGACTGCGCGGATGCACAGGCTGGTCTGGATCCATGCTGGTCGCAAACGCACTATGCTGGTTTTCTCATGGTGCGTCTCAATATATCTGGATACAAATATATGTATAAAAATTGAAACGGTTTCGTTCCGCCAGTTACATATTTTCGACTTTTTTCTCGGTCTGACTAAAGTTGTAAGTTTGTCTGACTTAATGTCCAGCATTTTTGCGAAGCCTGCTGTTATGTCTAGCGAACTTTTGAGTATAACAGATGGAGTGATAATTAATGCACCTCTAAAATACACTGGCTGCAGAATTGACATTCTGAGGTGCATTTGTGGTGCATGGTTGTGTTGTTTTCTTTCACAAAAGTCTCATGAAAACCACAGCTATCTGATACGGACTAAATCAGTGTGTATAATAATTCATGACAGACACTGCCCAAAAGCTTTAAAAAGAAATCTTTAAAGCTGAATGATTTGGAGAAAAAGCTTATATTATTTATTCATAGTAAAACATCTTCTATGTAATTTATGTTGTAGTTTTCGTCACAAATAATCAAAAAGGATCAAAACTATTCGTTAAAGACTGAATCAGTGTGTATGTAAACAATGACTGGCAGTGAAAAAGGATTAATTTTGAAACCAAAGCCGAATATTAAAAAAAAATGCAAAAAAAAGTTCTTATGGTTTATATTAACAATTCCTCAGTTGTCGCTTTCTTTGTAATATTTTAATCATTGATTAGCAGCCACCATCAGCACTTTGAGCGCTTTGATTATATCGGGTGTGTGACTATTTAATGTGTGTCGTTGCATTAATCCTTTTATTTAGTTCAGTATTGTTAATCTAATTGAGGCTATTGAACAAATTCATAATACTTGCATCACATTTAAAAGTTTAAATATATATGTAATAAAAAGGTTATTATCTTTGCATCGGGAAATATGCACTCGTTCTTAAGCGGAATTATACTGCGCTCCTAAAGTTGCATAGTATTTCTGCTGCAGAACTTGTGCATATTTCCCGATACAAAGCAAATAACCTATAAAAAGTGGACACAGCATTATATTCCGAAAGAAGTTGGATAGGAATTTACACAGAATTTCTTCTATATCATTCTTTGAAACTGTTTGATGTGTTTTATCCAGGTGTTGTATATTTGAGCCGCAACATGAGAAAACCAACATAGTGCATTTGTGACCAGCATGGATCCAGACCAGCCTGTACATTCGCACAGTCTGGTCAGGATCCATGGTTTCTCTAATTGCAATAGGCTTTGAAAGTAAACAGCATGCATTAGCGAACATCATGGATCCTGACCAGACTGCGTGGATGCGCAGGCTGGTCTTGATCCATGCTGGTTGCAAATGCACTATGTTGGTTTTCTCATGTTGTGGCTCAATTTTAAATGACAGTTGAGCTGTAAAATTGAACATATCATCAGCTTGTTCTGATCTCAATGCTTCTACCCCACCTTTATAATTTGCACATCTTTCTCCATCTTTGTGACCACATTTATGTTTTTTTATCAGAAGAATTTGAAAGTAATGCTTTAAAAGTTGTGACAAATCTTCCATTTTTCAAAGTCTTTACTTTATTTTTTATCATAGCTGAAAGTTAAGAAATAGTAATTTTCAGCTAAGAAATAATCATTCCCTCACTTAAACCCAAACATTGCTGTGAGCATGGTAGAAGCACACAAGATACTATTCTACGGAATCATGATTTAAAAAAAAAATTCTCATTGTGTGAATAGGTAAAAATACTTTTTGATAAATTAAGGTTGATGCTTTATAATCTTTACTACTGCAAATTCGTCATGACCACGCAAATTAAGTTATATTGCCATGATACTTTACAAGATGTCAAGTTCAAGGTCACAGTAACCTTGAGACTGAAAACAGTTTCTGTTCAATAACTAAATAAAGCTTTTGCCGAAAAAAAAAGCATTTATAGGGTGATTGCCTGTGGTCTGTAGATGACCCCTATTGTTTTGGGATATAATAGGTCAGAGTTCAAGGACACAGTGACCTTGAGACTGAACACATTTTCCTTTAACACTTGAGTCATAGTCGTCAGACTTCATCAGATGATTACATTTGATCAGTAGATGACTTGTTTTGTTTTTGGGGTTTGCAGGTCAAAGGTCAAGGTAATGATGACCCCAAGACTGAAAACAGTTTTTGCTCAATAACTAAAAACACTTTGGCCTACAGTGTCAACCTGCATAGATGGGATGATTACCAGTGTACAGTAGATGACTCTATTGCTTTAGAGAGTAGTAGATCAAAGGTCAAGGTCACAATGTCCTTGAGACTTAGAACCGTTACAGCCCAAAAACTATTTCATAGGATGATGGCTGTGGTCAGTAAATGACCCATGTTGTATTTGGGGTCAGTAAGTTAAAAAGTAGTTAAATGTTTTACACAGTGTAGTATATGCCTTTTAGCACAATTCTAACTTCATTGTACCCATTACATTCACATCCTTAACACATGATAACCACATTTTTGGTAGGCAATATATGCAACAATGGAATTAAAGATCTTACTTTTTTTCAGAAAAGTACTTGATTGGCAAGAATTATTGAAAATGTTTATGAACAGTTTTAGGGTACACAATATTATCATGAATGAAATGTTGATATAATTTCATTTTCTGATAAGAAATACAGAAATTTAATCAAAGTGCTGGTATATCAGGCCATTGAATAACTTATAGCAATAAGTTAAATGATTGTTAAAAATAAAAATAGTTGTCAGTTCAAACATACTTATTAGTGGTAATTACTTTCTAATACACTCTCGTGATTTTACAGCTCATCCAAGCCTTCTAGATTTGAAACTGCCTTCCCTCAATGGTAAACATAGACTATTTTCTAAGCCTGTGCCTTCACCCTTTCTACTATGCTTTATGTGCAGTTTTTAGTTTTGTCAAGAATCGTTTTAAAGAGACACTTTTATAATTTTCTTTTTTACTATATTTTTTTTTCATTTGTTTTGCAGAAATTTGTGTATGTGTTGCTGTGCTAGATAGATATTTTGAAAATTATAGTGAAACCTGTGTTATATGTCACCTGATTTGTGAAATACCACTATGTCTTGGTCTGAAAGTTTTGTTCCACAATTTTCGATTCAATAATGTTAAAAAAAAGTATTGTAGTTTCTTGTTAAAAATGTTGAAAGTATCCTTTTCATGTCTTTCATTCAGAAATACATGGAAATTCTTGTCTCGAATTCTCAAGAGGAAACATGAGACCTGTTTTCTCTCTCCAACCATTTTTATCCAATTAACTTTGCTTTCCCAGTGTAAGACAACATATGTGTGATAAAAAAGAAGCCTTTCTAACAAAGTGTGACTGTATTGTGTTAAACACAGGTTTGACCCATGTAAAAAAACTGTTGGCTTTATGTGAAAGACCATTGTAGTAAAGCATATGCTGGTTTTCTCGTGGCACCTCTCATTTCTTAAAATGGCTTAAGAAATGAGCCTTGCCACGAGAAAACCAACATAAAGAAATGAGCCCCGCCATGAGAAAACCAACATAGTGGGTTTGCGACCAGCGTGGATCCACACCAGACTTCGCGGCCTGTCTCTGATAACAATATTTAATGAAAACTCGACTAATGTTATGGCTATCAATTCAAGAGAATTACTTAAGAAATGAGCAGGATATTATTATTGTTGTTCTTACCATCAGTGTGCCAGCAGGTGTCATGTTATTATTATCTCCACCATCCCCTCGGTCAGCAGGCCAGCCAGTCCACCATCCCCTCGGTCAGCAGGCCAGCCAGTCCACCATTCCCTCCCTCGGTCAGCAGTCCAGCCAGTCCACCATTCCCTCCCTCGGTCAGCAGGCCAGCCAGTCCACCATTCCCTCGGTCAGCAGGCCAGCCAGTCCACCGCGACGCAAGTCCTATTCGCTGACAGCATCTGAAAGGTTCAAATTAGTCTACATAAAGAAATGGCTTAAGAAATGAGCCGTGCCACGAGAAAACCAACATAAAGGAATGAGCCCCGCCATGAGAAATCCAGCAACATGGCGGGGCTCATTTCTTTATGCTGGTTTTCTCGTGGCACCTCTCATTTCTTAAAATGTTTTAAGAAATAAACCTTTTCCCAAAGGGGGAAAAACCAAACATAAAAAAAAGAGCCCCCCCAAATGAAAAAACCCAACATGGGTGGGTTTGGGACCACGGGGGAAACCCACCCCAGACTTCGCCGGCCTGCCCCTGAATAAATTTATTTAATAAAAAACTCGACTAATTTTAGGGGCTATAAATTTCCCAAGAAAATTATTAAAGAAATGGCGGTATATTATTTTTTTTTTTACCATCAGGGGTGCCAGCGGGGTGCTTTTATTATCTTTTTCCACCCCCCTACTTCCCCCCCGGGGTCGGGCGGGCCACCGTCCTTTCCTCGGTCACGGGCCAGCCACCCAACCCTTTCCCCCCTGGGTCAGAACCACCCAAGTCCACCTTTCCCCCCTCGGTCAGCAGGCCAGCCATCCCCCTTTCCCCCCGGGTCAGCAGGCCAGCCATCCCCGCGACGCAAGCCTATTCGTGACAGCATCTAAAAGGGGTCAAAAAAGTCTAATAAAAAAAGGGCTTAAGAAATAGCCGTCCCAAAGGGAAAAAAACCAAAATAAAGGAATCCCCCCGCCATGAAAACCCCACAACTTGGGGGGGCTCTTTTCTTTATCCTGGTTTTCTCGTGGCACCTCTCTTTTTCTTAAAAGGGTTTTTTTAAGAAATGAGCCCCCACGAGAAAACCAACATAAAAAATGAGCCCCCCCTTAGAAAAACCCAACATAGGGGGGTTTGCGACCGGGGTGGGATCCCACCAGATTTTCCGGGGCCTGTCTCTGAAAACAATATTTAATGAAAAAACCGACTAATGTTAGGGCTATAATTAAAGGGAATTACTTAAGAAAGGAGCGGTTTTTATTATTTTGTTGTTTTTACCTCATGTGCCAGCAGGGGGGTTTTTTATTATCTCCTCCCCCCGCCCACCCCCTCCCTGGGTCAGCGGGCCCAGCCAGCCCAAACCCCTCGGCCCGCAGGCCAGCCACCCAAACCATTCCCCCCCCGGGAAAGCGGGCCACCAAACCCCACCTTTTCCCCCCCCGGGTCGGGCGGGCCTCCCCCGGGTCCCCACCCCTCGGTCAGCGGGCCACCAGTCCCCCCGCAACGCAACCCCTTTCGCTGACAGCTCTAAAAGGGTTAAAAATTTAAGTTACAAAAGAATTGGGCTTAAAAAAATGAGCCGTCCCACGAGAAAACAACAAAAAGGAAATTTGGCCCCCCCAAATTGAGAAACCCAGAAAACATGGCGGGTCATTTCTTTATGCTGGTTTTCCCTCGGGGCACCCTCTCATTTTTTTAAAATGGTTTAAAGGGAAAATGGGGCCTTTCCCACGAAAAACCCAACATAAAAAAAATGAGCCCCGCCGGGGGAAAACCAACATAGGGGGTTTGCGACCAGCGGGGGTTTTCCACACCAACTTGGGGCCCCTGTCTCTGATAACAATTTTTAATAAAAACCCGGACAATTTATGGCAAATCAAATTAAAGAGAATTACTTAAGAAATGAGCGGGGATATTATTATTGTTGGTTTTTCTCGTGGGGGGGCTCATTTTTTTTATGCTGGTTTTTTTTCTCCCCGGGCCCCATTTTTTAAAAGGGGTTTTAAAAAATTTGGGCCTTTGCCACGAAAAAACCCAAACCATGAGAAATCCAAAAACCCCCAAAAACCGAAGCAAATGAGCAGGATATTATTATTGTTGTTTTTACCTTTCAGTGTGTCAGCTGAATGCTTTATTATCTCCTCCCCCATTTTTTTGCCGGCCCCATTCCCCGACCCGAAAGTCCTACGTCATATACTGCACTCTAAAAAACTTTAAAAAATTTTACATTTTGAGCGATTGTTGAGTTTAAAAAAATTACAATTTTACGCTTCTTTCCTTTGCGGACCCCTGTGGGATTTTTTTTTTATCCAGAGCATTTTTTTTTTTTTCATGGGTTTAAAAAAGCGGACATGTTGTACTAAAGCCCGGGTTAATAAAATTCGTAAAAAAGTGCCGAAAATTGGCCCCCCAAATTCCCAAAAAAAAAAAAAAAAAAAAAAGTCCACCCCGCCACATTTAGACGGGTGCCCCCCTGCCCCGGGGACCCCTGACAAACCAAACGAATCAAAATCTGTTTTTTTAATTTAAAAAGCATTTCTACTTTCTTTTAAATTTATTTCCCGGAAATAGCTAAAGGCCCAAATTGCCCCCGTCATCAAAAAACATTATTTCGTTTTCAGTTTTTTTTTTCTTTATATATGATATATTTGAAATTAAAATAATGCTAATATGTTTCGAACTGTAAAATTTAAAAATTTTTGTAATGCGTTTACTTTAAGGGGCCCGAATATTTACTTTTTAAATTTTTGAAAAAATTGAAGCCCTCTTTTCTAACAGCCAATCCTGCAACCCCTAAAACCCTGAAACCCCCTAAAAATTTGCTTCTATTGTCTACGAACTTGACCCAAGTTTTTTATAAATCCATGCCATTACAGTTCCTTTTTCATCAAGTTCGGGGTTTATTTTAGGGCCCAAGCATGAAGTTTTTCTCATCTTTTAAATCTATAAATCCACATTTTGATTGCATTTTGTAAAAAAATTGAATTAATATTCTTTAAAAAAACACAATTAAAATCTTAAAAATAATTTCTAAAAGAAGCCTCTTTAAACCCAAATTTTAAAAAGGGAAAAAAAGAATTTGGAAATTTACAAAAAAAGAATATTTTAAGGCTGGTAAAAAGGGTGTAGTCCTTTTAAATTTTTTTCAGATTTTAATGATTTTAAAAAATAATTTTTGCAATGTTTTTACAGATGTTAAAATAATGTGTTTTGATTTTTGTTTTATTAATAACAACATTGTTTTTGCATTTGTTATCAATTTTTTGATTAAAAATGATAAAATAAAGTTAACATTTTAAAATAACAAGAGCACCGCCTTTCGGGTGCTGACGCCCCAAACTGATTTTTTTTTTTATAAAAAAATATTTCCTAAACCCCTGATTTTCCTTTAATTTTAAAAAGGGCCCTCACTCCCTTTAAAAAGCAGGATTGAGTTATGTTTTTGATGGCCCGTGTCCATTATGTGGGGGAAAAAAACTGTTTCAAGTTTTTAAAAACCTTTTCTTTGATAGTTTTTGAGAAAACTTGACTTAAACATTAAAAATTCCCCCCCGGAAAATTTAATTTTTTTTTTTTTCCAAAAGGGGCAATAATTTTTTGCAAAAAGCAGGGTGGAGTTATGTTGCTTGCCCGTACAGGGCAGCTTATGATGGTAAACAAGGCTGCAATTTTTAAAACAATAGCTTTTATAGTTTTAAAAGAAAAAGTTGACCCAAAAATAAAAAAATTTTCCAAGAAATTTGTTTTTTTCTAAGTCCAAAAGGGGGCCCTTAAAACTTGGGAAAAAAACAGGAGGGGGTTTTTTCGGGGGGGTACGGGGGCACCCTTTTGATGGTGAACAAGTGTTCAAGTTTTAAAGCAATAGTTTTTATAGTTCAGGATAAAAGGGTGACCTAAACATAAAACCTTTAAAACCCGAAAAAAGATTTTTTAAATCAAAAGGGGGAAAAAATTTTTTGGGAAAAAGAAAGATGGAGAGGGGGGGTGAGGGCCGGGTTTAAATTTTTGATGGAAAAAAGTAAATTCCCAAATTTTAAAACAATAGCTTTGATAGTTAAGGGGAAAAATTTACCAAACAAAAAAAACTTAACCAAAAATCGGGTATTTTCCCAAGTTCAAAAAAAGGGGCCCTAAATCTTGCAAAAAGCAAAATTTGGGGTTTTGTTTCTTGCTTTACAGGGGCACTTTTGATTGAACAAGTACCAAATTTCAAAGCAAAAGCTTTGATAGTTTAGGGGAAAAAAACTTTAAACCAAAAATTAAAAAATTAACCAGGCAACGCCGACGCCGACGCCGACAACCCCTCAAGGGGAGACAATAAATGATTTTTAAAAAAAACAGATGAGCTAAAAAGGGAAATACACATTTCTTAAAAAAATGCATGAAAAAACTAGATTGGGGCTCTCTAGCTGGTGACCAAATTTGTCCCCTTTCTGGAGGCAAACATTATTTAGATAAACCCGTTTGGGAAACTTATCGTTGGGTACAGGTTTAAAAACCCCTACAAGTTGTTGTGTAGCAGCTTTCCGGCGATTCCCCGACGGGAAAAACTGGTTTTAAAAACCCCCAAAGGCCAGTCTGGGGGTAGGGCCCACAACCAAATTTTAGGGGAGCTTCCAAAAAAACATGAATGTTTAAATGAGGTCAAGAAAAGGGCAGTTTTTTTTCCTTTCCCGGGGAATCACGACTGCCCCGGGAAAAAAAATATTAGTAAGGGTTTTTATCCCTGTTGAAAATTTTTGCTACAATTACCCAAGGGCAGAGAAGTACCGGGGGTTTACTGCTAGAATTTAATTGATTGAATAAAAATGGAAGAAAATTTAAATAAATTTTTGTTACTCATTGTAAAAGGTTTAATTTTAAAAAAAGGGGTATTAAATTTCCTTACACTTTTTAGTTTTAGTGTTCCCGAAATTTACTTCAGGGTTTTTTTTAAATGAAATTATTATGGGGGTTTAATTGGGACATATTATTGATCTTAAATTTATCCTTTTTGGGATTTTTTGTTCTAAAAAAGTCTTTGGGTCTGGGCTTTTTAATATTTAAAATAAAATAATACCAAAGTGAAACAGTAAACATTAGTAGAAATTACAATAACAAATTTGAACTTTTTTATCAAAAAAACAACAACATAAAAAAAACAATAGTAGCATGCATATTTATATGAATTTGTTTTATTGACAGATTAATAGATAAGTGTCATTAATCCTTTTCTTAATTAATTTATAATTACCATGGGCTATCTAGAACTGCAAGATTATCAGCAAAGTAGCCAGTGCTATAAATCACTATTGAGAACAATTAGTGCCTTGTTACCTGGCATGACCTGTGTGTTTACATTTTCCTGCTGACTGCTCTGCTTTATCACATGACCAATGTCAGAGTTCAGATTTCAAATTTCAACTGTCAGATTTTCAAATTCCTATGATTTTGCAAGCAAAATAACTCCTATGAAATGTTTTTGTATACCTTTAATTCAACATCATTAAAAAGATTAGAACTTTGAGAATTGCTGAGGAAAAATATATTTAGTAATTTTCATTCTTATTTGAGTTATGTAGAAAAAACTTTAAAAAACTGAAGGATGTCTGAATGGTTTTTGAATTTGCAATGATTGACATTTTGTGGGTGGAGCCATTGCTTTTATACTGAGCAAACAATCAAACAAACAAACATTTGTTATGCAGATAGTAGATCTAACTTGCATGTAAAACTTTAATCAGGATCAGTTTTTGCTTGCAAGCACGTGTTGTACATTATCGCGTTCATTTTGTATCGATGCTTCTATGAGTGATACTTCTGTAAATGCAGATCGATAATCCATAAATATATTCTTAATCAATGAAAAGCAAATTTTATTGTTGCTTTTAATATTTCCAACTACCCTTTACATTAATGCAACAGTAGTCACATCTTCACATCAATTGTATATTAACATGTCATTTTACATTTTTTATCTTCTTCAGAGTTCTGCAAATTGACACATACATTTTTATTTTCCTATAGAACTCTCCATATACCCAAATGGTAAGTATAAAATTTCCAGAGTTGGGATGTTTTTCAAATCATTGACTCATAAAAATATTATTTATGTAACAATTTTCACTGAGCGTGTATTAGTCCGTAGAAATCGTCATATAGTTAATACACTTGATCTAATTATGTTAGTGGGCTCGTTTGAAGTTGCATTTTTGAATCACATTTTAAAATGTAAAAAAATGGTTGTCATGAAACAAAGTGTTCGGAATCTTTACAAAATACAGTCAGCTTTGAAAGTACAGTAAAAGTGGGGAGTACAATGCTAAAGCTGAATGATCAAAAACACTTATTTTAACAAAGATATACAATTGTATCGGATATTTTTTTTTTGCAAAAAAAAAAAATAAGCTTGAATTGCTATAATAACAGTGTCAACAACATAAATATTACAAATTAAAAAAAAATCCATTTTGCGTATGTCACCACGGCAAGGATACATTTCGAACTCAGTTTGAAGAACTTACAAAATAAAAAAAATGTACCAATACCACTAAAAAGTATTAATAACGGCATAGAGATTGCATATTAAGACCGAAAATATGACGATTTGTTCTTCATTTATATACGCTGGCAATCACTTTAGAAAAATAAAATTGGGATCAAGTATATGTTTATTTCACAGGAAACATACAAAACTATATTTAAATTTCCATTTGACACGCCGTGCATAAAATGAGATAATATGAAATCGTGATCAAGTGTAGAAATTATCCATATACCCCTAAAGAAAATTTGTATCTTTTAGCGTCAACGGTTTGTATCTTTTAGCGAGCCTAAAAATGTTGTATCATTTAGCGTTAGTTTTGTATCTTTTAGCGAGCCTAGATTTGTATCATTTAGCGTTGGTTGCATCATTTAGCGTCAGCTTTGTATCATTTAACGCCAGTTGTATCATTTAGCGAAGTTGTATCATTTAGCGTTCCCACAGGTGTATCATTTAGCGTTCCCACAGGGGGGATTGTAACCACGCATGCAGATGATGATTATAAAGAAATAGTTTTAATTTCAAGTCATCATCTTTTAAAGTACCAAAGATATGTCTATAAACAAAGCTTTCAAAAAATAACATTAAAATAATTTCAAGTATAAAAACTTTGTGATCTTGACTTTGGGTATAATGGGCCCAGGTCCTGCACATACTTTCTTTGTATGTTGGACAATGTTTATGTGAACTCACAGTAAGATAAAAGCAGTAGTAACAAAGATATGACAGGGAAACAAATATAGCGGAAAAACTTTAACCTTAAAAATAACTCAAGTATAATACCTTTGTGACCTTGACCTTGGGTATAATGGGCCCAGCCCTTGCAAATACTTTGTTTGTATGCTTGACAATGTTAATGTGAAGTTACAGTAAGATATAAACCATAGTAACAAAGATAAGACAGAAAAACAAAGGTTGCCGAAAAACTTTAACCTTAAAAATAACCAAAGTATAACACCTTAGTGACCTTGACCTTGCTTTCTTTCTATGCTGAACAATGTTTATTTGAAGTTTTAGTAAGATATAAGCAATAGTAACAAAGATGTTACAGGAAAACAGAGTTTGCCTAAAAACTTTAACCTTACAGATAACCTAAGTATAACACCTTTGTCACCTTGATCTTGGGTATAATGGGTCAAGCCCCTGCACATACTTTATTTATATGCTGGACAAGGTTTATGTGAGGTTACGGTAAGATTATGCAATAGTAACGAAGATATGAATGACAGAAAAACAAAGCTTGCTGAAAAAACTTTGACCAAGAAAGGTCCTGTCGATGCCGACGCGGACGCCGGGGCGAGTACAATAGCCCCCCCCCCCCCCCCCCCACACACACACCTAAGCCCTCCCCTTCTCCGAATAGTGGAGGTTGAAATAGCTTTGAACGCATGTTTTCCTTTTGCTGTAACCCAGCAACCAGTGTTGAAGCTAAGACTAGTTAATAGCCGAAAGCCGAGTGTTTGAAACTTGTCAGGGTTACAAACACAGTCCTTTAGTTGGACAAGACTACATTTTAGAATCACAAGTTTTAAATTAATCATGTAATAACTTACCTGCTCATATGAAACATGCTGCTATCAAGCCGTCGCCGGTATTTCTCACTGTTTCTTCTACATCATTTTCTAACCTTTAGGCATTATTTTCAGTGAATCAGCTACTTTTCCGCTCGCCAAACTAATGTCCGACTTTTTGACATGTGAGCGATATCTCACATAAAGCTGAAGATCGTTAAATAAAGAATTTGTATTAAGATTTTCCCATCTTACACGTAATAGAAGAAAGACTGCCCTTAGGGTCGAAGGATTTTGGCAGTGAATAAAAAGAACAGACCAATGTATATCTTTCTCTCATTCTATCTCTCATTCAAACATGTAAGACAAACAAGACGATTGGACAAACATGACGAAGTGTTCACAAAACTGTACGGACAAACACTGATGAATTGCCTCGGGAACTTCCGTTAATATCCGTGATATTACGTACATTACCGAGAAGCCCCGATTTAGAAGCAGACGATACAACATAATAAAAACCTGACGGACACTATCGGAAATTTGACGCATGCGCGAGGGTTAAGTATTATTTTCCCGCTCTGGAAAAGACTTAATGCACGGCGCACGTTACTATTGGATAAGGATAAAACAGTCTAAAAATACGACCCGTGACATATATATCACAGGATAACCCATAAAGTGTTTCTGCTTATTTCCTATGGGGTCCTTAAACGTTTAATAGCATAGTTGTTTAATGTTACTCTTAAGACAATTGGCGCTGCATGAATTTACCGTGTGCAACTTTTAAGTTTGAAGTGCTTATCTTATGTTGTACTAAAGTTATATCCAGAAAGCGAAGATTGTCAAAAAAAAAAAAACATTAAGTATGAAAGGGGCAAAATTCTGTCATAAATACAGTAAGTGTTAAGGGGATTGTAACCACGCATGCAGATGATGGTTATGAAGAAATAGTTTTAATTTCAAGTCATTATCTTTTAAAGTATCAAAGATATGTCTATAAACAAAGCTTTCAAAAAATAACATTAAAATAATTTCAAGTATAACAACTTTGTGATCTTGACCTTGGGTATAATGGGCCCAGGTCCTGCACATACTTTCTTTGTATGTTGGACAATGTTTATGTGAACTCACAGTAAGATAAAAGCAATAGTAACAAAGACATGACAGGGAAACAAAGACAGCGGAAAATTTTTAACCTTAAAAATAACTCAAGTATAATACCTTGGTGACCTTGACCTTGGGTATAATGGGCCCAGCCCCTGCAAATACTTTGTTTGTATGCTTGACAATGTTAATGTGAAGTTACAGTAAGATATAAGCCATAGTAATGTACCAGTCTCTAGTTAGACTGGCTCGAACCTCAGCTAGCGAATATATCTTTATATAAAATTATGGGTGATCGTATGTGGTAGAACAGATTTATAATGGCCGATATATTTCTGGGGAATTTCTCTAAACTACAATGAAGACAAGAGTCAACAACTTAGTGCTACAATTTTATGTATAGAATTAATCTAGGCTATATAAATCTATATTTATTCAGAATTTATTTAAATTTAAATAAACAAAGAAACTTAAAGAATCAAAGTAGAATTTTAATTATTAATCTAAAGAGAAGAGAAATCTAATTCAATGTTTTAATTTTAGAGATTTGCTATTTTACCGTGTCCAACGTATACGTCGCATTTATGGTAGGTATACGCTGCATACATGGTATATTGGCTCCATTACCGGTATTTCCTGTTGATTTTGTCAACATCCCGTATAGTGAGGTAAGAAAAACTACTTATTTTCATTAAAGTTCAACGTGTTCAAAGTATTCAGTACGAGCTGCAGATCATTCAAGCTCCCCATGGTAATGTGATTTTGGTTAGTAATTTTCTAGTTTCTTCAAACATTCAAGTAAACTGACGTGCGAAGTCGGTTTTGAACTCGGATGTTCACTTTCAGGTTCATTTCCTGTCTCTTAAAATCATTCTGTTGACTTTTCATCGGTTTAACGCGAGAAAAGTATCACAAGCTACAATTTGAAATATATATCACGGCGTAAATTCATGTTTAAAGGAAGCTTTATGCCAAAATTAGCGATGTCCGCCCTATAAAACGGCGCGTCTACTAAGTACGCCACATGAAAGGGCCGTTATCTATGGCACGCGGATTGCACAATAAATCCAAGAACCTATGTTCTCACCAAAAACATAGGTTCTCACTCCAGATCACAAGTTTTTCAGAGAACCTAGGTTCTGACTTGAAAAATGTACAATTTCTCTGAGAACGTAGGTTCTAGGCCGAGAACTTATGTTTTCCAAGGGGCAGGACGTGAAGTTGTTGCACACTTGGTTCAAGCGAGCGAAATGGTCGCAAACTTACAAAATGGCGGATATTTACTGACATCTTCGCGTGTTCGCTTGCTTTTTTTTATCAGGTAAGTGTGTTTCTATGGTATTCTGAACTCTACGGGTATGTACATGCACTAGTTCCATGTCTACGTCACACTCGGTTTTGTATTTCAGCGTCGTAGACATCGAATTCTCGAAGTTATTGAAGTTATAAAACGGTCATGTCAATGTTTTGATATTTGAAATGCGTCGTTTCTTGCCTAGTTTTTTATTCTAATGATCAAACTAGCCTGTTTTGGGACCCTTAAACGTGACAAAACAACTCATTGTGAAAATCTCTATAAAAGTTTGGTTCTGCATATTTTCAGGGGTAGTGCTATACCCAAATAAATCTTGTTCAAGCTCTTTTTTGTCGCACACTTGCACTTCAAGCAATTTCGGACGCAAACTTTTTCTGGAAAAATAGTGTCCAACTCTCGGGAAATGTTTATTGTGCAACTCGCTGAAGAGGCAAATCATGTAATTTTCTCGAAGTGGCAGCAGACAGACTGGAATGTAATAATTCTATCTCCAGTCACGTATAAATACGTTTGAGCACTAAACAGAGGTTTGTTTTTTAGCTTTCTATGATTTTGGACCAAACATTCGCACTTGAGGTGATGATTCAAATCTAGGGCTGGTCAAATTCCGTATTACTGTACTGATAAAGACATGAAGTCACAATGGACTTGTTAAATCCGTGACATTTTAAATGAAGCTGTGATCATTTTACCTTCTGCGCGTTCAAACATTTTCTAGACTCTTGTAAAACACTGGAAAAAAATGTAAATCTTGCACATACGTTGACATTTTTTTTGCCGAGAAGCGGACATAGGGAGGTATCAGTAAAACGTAAATTTCATAATGGAACTGCGCAGAGTGTTTTACTGAAGGTTCTGAGAAATAAATGTATGAATTGCCGAAAGTAAATAAAATATAGTTACCGTTATTATTTAATTTGGTAAAAAATGTGCTTCCGTGGTGTCGGAAAAGTCCCTAATAAATAGACCCTAATTGTTTTCCATTTTAAAGCATATGCGCGTAAGAGGGCATTATTTCACACTTGAAATGTATTTTACATAAGAAGACACTTTTTCGCATATATTCAAGTTGTTTACTTGAAAACGAAAGTAGGACATGTGTTATGCGGCAATATAAGGTTACCTAACCAGTTGACTTGCATTTCACTGCATACCATTTGACACCCCTTTTTCTTTTCGATTTCTTGTAAAAAAGATGTGTATCCTGTTGAAAATAGGTCTACAACGGAGTGCAGATCGATCAACTTTATCAAAATTGATCTGAAGATGCTGAATTTTATATGAAACAAAGAATAATTTCTTTTTTTTTTAAATCTTTTTGGCATATAGCCTACAAAATTTGGCAGAAATGACATCGTAGTTATCTCTCTTTGTTCGACAACGCCATTTGCAACAAAGCAGAAGTAACGTGCATTTTGTTACTGGCTATTGTTATTACCTATAAACGCAGCAGTTATTTTAGGTAGGATGGTAGCTGAGTGAGTGCAAGTGTAGTTATTAGGTATTTCATGAATTATACTTAGTCTATAATGAAGCTTCTGTTCATGTTGTAAGTCTTTCAAGCAGATTTGTTGACAAACCATCCATCAAGGGATGACATTGATAAATCATAACTACCCATTACATATAAATCCTTAGAGGTGCCGGTTTAAAGAACAGCATAATGGACGGTCTTTCTATATATGATGCTTTCTATTGCTGTTCATTAAAGACACTGACCTCTTTTTTTCTTGCTTAACCCTTAGCTTGCTGGACACGATTGGTTCTGCCTTTGCGACCAGTGTTGATCATAATAAGCCTGCACATATGTGCAGTCTTATCAAGATCTGCACCGTTCGCTATTCCGTCCGTATCTTTTGGTAAGTACACCTACAGTTAATGGTACTGTCCAAATTAACTGATGGACACGTTCATTATAGAAATTTAGCAGGGTAAGCGTTAATATGATCTTTCTTTAGAATGGAATATTTTTGTATTATGAACATGAATTTTTGTTTCTAAACTGTGTTTTAAAATGCTCCATAACAAGTAAAAACATGCCTATGTCGGTAATTGAACTCAGGCTGCCTTGGAAATAAAACTGCCTCGCATTCTTAACCAATACACCACGGTGAAACTGAAATTCGTACCTTGTGGTCATTAAATATAAAGGTTTATAATCAAATATATATACCTTTTTCTACGTCTCATTCTTGCATACATGCACTTCATACAATTATGTCTTACGATCTGTATATCAGCGCCTTCAAATGAATTATAAAATAAGATATAAGAATAAGACTGGATTTATTTAAGAGTCAGCAGGAAGACAAAAAGAAGATAAATATCTTAAAGAGGAAAAGGAAGGGGACCCTTCTGTTATTTTTGTTTAAAATTAAGACTTTCAATCGTGCTAAACTAGGTGCGATTTTCCCCTTTCTGGAGTTTTTTTTCTGGTTTTACTTTATGGTTTCATAGCAGCAAATGGAAGATCAGTGAAATATGGAATAGGTGTTTTGCTATGATGTGCATTAGCATTGTATATTCCCAAGACCGAGTTTTTGATGCAATTTTTAGTCCCAATTCTAAGTTTCCATTCCCATTGATCCTGTATTTATAACTGACATTAAGATTTTTTTTAGATATATTTTACATAGAAAATATCATTATCGCACTATTATATGGTAAACTTGTGTTTTAATTTCAACAGATCTGAAATCGTTATACAGTATTGTATTTCATAGACCAATTTATTTTTCAGGAAACAATGCAAGATTCAGACGAGGATGAAATTTTTCTAGAATGTTGCATTTGTGAAAAAAAGTTCCGCTCACAGTTTGGGCTAAAGCGACATTTCAATCATTTGTCGTCACATGAGACGACAAACTACCACTGTATCGTCTGTGAAAAGGACTTTCACAATAGGTATTCTCTTAATGAACATATGCAGATACATAGAGAATGTAAACACCTTTGCACTATTTGTGGCAAAGGCTTCGCTAAACTATGCTTATTAAAGAAACATGAATTAACATTGCACAGTGAAGAGTCGCCGTATACTTGTTCAACATGCGGAAAGAAATTGATGTCACAAAGGAGTTTTGAAGCTCATACTTCTATACATGGGTATACTAACAACTCATTTAAGTGTTCAAAATGTGCGCGTACATTCGCGTACAAATCCAGCTTGGCGTGGCACGAAAAAAAAGTGTGAATGCAACAAGAATCTTCATGCGAAGAATGACTGGTCTTGTGAGAAATGTAAAAAATCTTTCAAGGCTTCCAGGCTATTGAAACAGCATATGAAAGTACATGGAGAGCCCAAGCATATTTGCCATGTTTATGGAAAGTTATTCCATTGGAAGAAATGCCTTCAAATTCATCTGAAAGCGTGTCTAGTAGAAGAAAGCAAAGACTGAAGTACAATTCGTGGGCTGAGCGCGAAACTATTGTATCTTGTTCTTTATTCATATACAGTTACAATAGTTTCGCGCTCAGCCCTCGAATTGATAAATTTTGGAGTAAAGAGGCGTGAATGTTTACATTCCTTTTGCTTTTTTTCAAATGTAGATTTTATTTATTTATTTATTTATTGTCAGGAAGGCATTAAGTGACAAAAGGTCTACCGTAAACATCTGTATTTTTTAAAGTTTAAACTTATACTTTCAGTTTCATGTTTATTGATTGAAGTATCTTTGGTATTTTGTCAATGTTTCCTTAGCAACGAATATTTGAATGTTTTGAATTAGTATACTTTCAAATAATTGCAATGTTTGCGTAATTAATCGCGAATGCTGTCCTGGTAATTTGGAAATCATAGTGCATTTAAATGTGTTGGGGGGGGGGGGGGATAATAAAACAACACACACTTAAGTTTCTTTACTTTTAATAAAGACCATATAAATCATATGAGTCACACCATGAGAAAACCAACACAGTGCGTTTGTGAGCAGCATGGATCCAGACCAGCCTGCACATCCGCACAGTCTGTCCAGGATCCATGTTGTTCGGTAACGGTTTCTCTAGTTGTAATAGGCTTTGAAAGCGGACAGCATTGATCCTGACCAGACTGCGCAGATGCGCAGGCTGGTTTTGATCCATGCTTGTCGTAAACGCATTATGTTGGTTTTCTCGTGGCACGGCTCATATATATTATAATCAGTTTTTGTACAAAAGTCAGTTTGCACATGTTAAAGTAAACAAAAATTTAACAATAACTATATAACTGTTACAATGAGGAAGCACAATATCATATTATATGTAATGTCAAGGGTAATGCAGACATTATGTAACATATTAATTGATATGTCAATGTCAAATACAACTTACATGTAATTTCAAATGTCAATATGAAAAGGTCACATACGACACAAATGTATAGAAACAAATGTAGCCATCAATTTGCAATTGTTAAATATAACACATAAAAGAAATATTCCTACATAGATTTAATTGATATTAACAATGTGTTTATGTTGGCATTGTCAAAAAGTCTGCCATTTTTTGTTTTCTTTTTAATGTCAGTAAGCAACCGGCAACTATATTTTTAACTTTTACAAGTTTTGAATTTTGTTATTAAGTTGAAGGATGAATACCTAATCTAGATCCAGAGAAGATACATAATGTGTTCAGAAAAAAACTCGTGGGATGAGCACGAAACTATTGTAACTGTACATGAATAAAGAACAAGATACAATAGTTTCGCGCTCAGCCCTCGAACTGTTTCTTATGTTTTGTTTGTTGTTTTTTCTTGTGGCAATTATTGTATGCTTATCTCTGAAACATTTGGAATACATTAACTTCATTAGTTAAAAATACAGTTTTCTTTTCATAAAAACATAAGTAGAGCATCTAATTTTGATAGAAAAAAACACATATTTATATATCACCAGTGATGTAATAACATAAATGCATACATTATGCTACACTGCCATGATACATGTACAAAAGCATATCTCAGTTTGAAGATATAATCATGATGTAAAACGTATTTAGTTCATTAGAAGAGACTTAAGTACAATTATTGTTGTTGTTTATTCACCTGCACAATCTTGTGACCCATAATTGAGTCAATGTTGCACGATCACAATTACGGACAGGAAACAAGATGCATGCAAAATACTTCTTTACGGACATGCAACATAGTTCATATTTTGTTTCCGAAACATGCATCGTCAGCTTTAATTATAAGACATATGTACGTACGTATAGCAAAAAAATGAATACATGAATACCAACACTTAAACACATGAACGTTTTAAAATTAAAAATTTTCAGGAGAGCAGAACTGAGATAAAATGTTTAACTGTTGTCACCAGTTTCAGTGTAACATCTGCAGTTCCCATCACTTTATCACGTGCTTAACTTCGTCGTTTCTGATTGGATTATTGAATAGTTATCAAACAGAAGGAAGAAGTACCGCAAGACAAAATTCAAGTGTATAGGCAAATGGCGCGAAAAAAAAATGGTAGTCGCATAATGGCGGATACAAATAGTCCTCAGTTTTTTTTGCTCTGTAGAGCTATTTTCCTTATTTTCTTTGCATTTTTTTTGCTAAAATCACATGACAGATCTATACTTGACATGTAGGTAGCATTTTCATAATGAAATAACAACATTACAAAATTTTTCATGGAAACGTAGATCATACACCACCAATATAATTTGGGGTCTCATTTTTAGCTGATTTTGCAGTTTGTGTGTTTGACTGAAATTATTTTTCTTGCATCAAACATGACCCCCACTTTTCTTTTGATTTTTAGTTAGTATTGACAATATTCTTCAAGAAAATGTAGGTTACTGAAATTTAAAATGGGTCCTGATGTGTGCTGCGGTCATTGGAATTAGGTCAATTTTATATAGAATAAAGAACAACAACAACCATTTAGTGTGTTATAACCTATACGTCAAGCGGAGCGAAGTACCCGTATGCTATCGTGTGTTTCGTTTGGAAATCTTAATTGGTATCCAAAAAGATATAATCTTGAACACATTGAAGTAACTTCGATTAAGGCAAAATTGAACACAGTAGAACTGGCATTTAAACCTGTGGTAGCAATCAACAGAAGATATCATCTGGTTGTTCATTTCAAGGGAACATTGATTTGATCACAGCCGAACATTTAAGAAATAATTTATAGCAAAACAGTGCTTTATTACTATTTATATACGATGGGCGGTTATACCGTGGGCGTATTAATTTCACGAGGGCACAGCCACTAGAGTGTATAAAAAAGTGATAAAGCACCGTTTTCCTATAAATTATTTCGATTCTTATATATTCTATATTGTATATTTATATCAAATACATACGTATAATGGCACTGTTCCTTTGCGCAAGCATGGCGCCAAAAGTGGGTTTTTGTTCATACACGCCAAGACCGGAAACGGTAATGCGTCTTGCGGCAGCGTTCAGTTCGGGCAAAAATTACTGCGAATTATTCAGCAAAGCGAATAGCTAACTAAATATGTGAAACATTGTGTGATGGGACATTTCTTAAATAATGTTAAGTAAAATATTTCATAAAATTTGAAAGCGCTATTTCTTGATGCGTATATTGCGCTAAATATCACTATGACGTGACGTCAACATATGTCAACATAATATCGTTGTGATGATTAAAACATTGTTAGTCATATTAGAATTGCTAGTAATTGTTTATAGACGTTAGTAACTGTATACAGTTTACTTTGTAAGTTCGCTCAACATCTTCTCCGAAATACCAAGTCTAAGTGATGGTAAAACTCTAGACTCGTTCACTTTATAATGAGACCTAACTGGCTGAACTCCTCCGGGCACATCATTTAATTTTCGTAACGTTCCAGATTTAGGTAGACTTCCTTTCATTTTGTCAAACTCATGATCTCTGCAATAAAAAAGTAACACTGGTAATTGTGCAATATATTGCGATGTAACGCAAAATTTATATAATATAAGGAACTGAACAAATAACATTATACACTGTTGCGTTTGACGCTTTTTTTTTGTTTCGTTTAGTAACAATTAAAGTGAACCACGCCACGGGAAAACCGACACCATGGCTTTGCGACCAGCATGGATAAGACCAGCCTGTGCGTCTGCGCAGTGTGGGAAGGACCCATGCTGATCGCTTACGGTTTTTCTAACTGTAATAGTCTTTAAAAGCGAACAGCATGAATCCTGGCCAGACTGCGCCGATGCTTTGGCTGATCTGGATCCATGCTGGTCGCAAAGCCACTATGCTGGTTTTCTCAAGGCACGGCTCAAATATATTTCGCAAGTAAACGGCATTTTAATGTTTCGTCCTGCAGCAATTCTTAACATACGTCTTCTATATTTTTGAACTTTAGGTTGCCAACATCGTTGTGCTACAGAATAGGCTAAAACCCGCCCGTTTTGCTTATTAGGGAGATCGCAGATCTACTAGTCGCGGAGTATGAGTTAGGTCCCTGGGGCGGGCGTCTTTTCTCTGTGACGATTTGATAAAAGACATTGTGTCTACAATCATTCGTCCTTCACCGCTGATACATATGGAAAAGTTGTCAGTTATTTGCGGAGAACAAGTTTGCACTGGTACTGAATCCAGGAATACTGGTTAGGTTAAGCATTAAGTTAAATCTGCGCGTTTGATAAACCGGAAGCAATGGCGTAATATCATTTATCCGGAAATCGTAGAATAAAGCATGGATTCGGCGTACGGATATGAAAGTAATTTTATGAATAAATGGAAATCTGTGAGTATTAAATATAATATTCAAACATCTGACACGTTTCATACTTCCGAAAACGAGCTCTTAATCTAGATCTAGAAATGTGCGGTTTGTTTTAATTATTAAAAAAATTATTTCAACACATAATAGGCCATAATAAAAATTATGTTTATTTACGACTGTGAGAAGTTTCATTAATATATACTTCGTAGAACACCTTCTATTCCCAGAATGGTTATAAAAGAGGTTTCCATAGACTTCCAGTATGAAAAATATGTTTGATGTCTAAATATTCAGATCAGTCCAGCAAAAAAAAAAGTGAATCACACGACCCCATACTGAGAAATTTTCCTCACTTATCAGGGGAAGGAAGTTTGCAAATACTGGTACGATTAAGTCAATTTCGCTATTAGCGTTTTCTCCCCTTGTGAGCAAAAGCAACAGCGCTTTGATATCTCTTATCTCAAACAGCGACCAAGTAACCAGATATCATCTCTTACAGGCTTGATTGTCTATACAATCAATGAATATAAATAAATAGCATTTTTTATTCAGAATGTGAATACTGTGACTGACGTATTTTTTTAAACAAAAAAAAAAATAGCAATTTTCTGTTCTTTGCACGGGACAATGGATACTTTTTGGCACCTAATACACAAGTGTTTCATTAGAAATTTATTCGTTGTACATTGTATTGATTTCTGATCTGAAATTTTAATCCAACGAAAGTATCTAAACTGTATTAGAGGAAAACATTTCAATACGATATAGCGTTATATTTTATGTTTTGTGATATAATTTATTATGAGAAATCAGATTAACTTGAATAATTGATGTATTCTTCAGACTGAATGTATAACAAGGATAGATTTATCAAGTTTACCAAATTTATTCAATAATTTCATTGCACATCTTTTAATAATATCATCGCTATTCAAACAAATCAAAGCGTACATGTATATGATGTATGCATGAATGGCTATACTCTGTTGTAAATGTATGCAGCTATGATAAAACATAGAGTTATTCTGAAACTTGATAATATTAAATCAGGTACATTATATACAATATCAACACATCTGTTTATAATTATATCATCTCCAACACCATGCCCCTTATTTTATCTCTGCTTCATCTAAACACATCCTTATCAATAGGAACGCATCAGTGTAGCTTTGCGTAATAACTGTATCAGCTTATATTGTGTTTTCTAATTTTTGGGACAATTCCTAGCGAATTCAGTTTTGTTTTTAGTTCTTCCGTGTTCATTTCACTGGCGAGTTTTCATTTTCTTTTTCAAATTTCTTATGTGCACTCTGAATGTAAAACTGAATTCTTCGTTTTTTGCTTGATGATCTACTTCGCTATATATAGAATTTTATCATGTCTTTAATATTTATTTGTGTACTTTGATGAGACTTTAATAAACAATCAAACCTATATACGTAAATATATTTGCAGTTTAACATAATATTTGCAGTTTAACATATTTGAGAATTATTTTCTTTCCTTGTTACTTGTTATTTTTAATAAATGGGTAAAACGTGAAAAAAAATAAAACTTAAAATGTTGGCCCAAATGAACACAGGTGGTAATTATTAGGTGTCGATTCCTCCTTGATTATGAAAACACATGTGCATCTGTTCACTGTTAATTAATAATCTAATTAAGAGATAAACATCTTTTTGACGTTAAACGGCACGCACTAGAAAACTGTTATCAAATTAATTCTTTAAACGGCATTTAAGTTTAGTACTACATAATAATATGATTAAAGCAATTTAGATTTCGGAAAAAAGAACATTTCAGGCAATTTCGAAATAACGATTTTGCTGCTATTTCACATATATCTTGTAAATTAATTCTAATTCACTGATACAATCCGCTACTTTGACGTAAATCACGCGTTTAAATTCAAAAGCTTATATTAAAACATCGGCACGTGTTACTATGTTATACCTTTCATTCATACATGCCGTGATTACGATGGCAACATACGTGTCACTTTAAAATTTAATTAACTCATTAAAATTTAAATTTTGCGTACACTGATTTAAGGCACATGACCATAAAATTTATATTGCTAATATCTTGTCAATACAATACGCTGTCCCGTGCCACGAAGATATACATGTATACAAGAAACAGGATGCTACTTCACCAAAATGACACTTTTAAAAATTTTGAATTCAAATTCAACTACTTTACTGAAACACCCAATCGTTATGTCAAAATAAGTCATAATAAATATTTTGTTTATTATTCTGGTTATTACTACAATGCAACAACAGAACTGCTTACACTTTTATTTTCGAATTGTTTAAAACATATCTCAGTATTTTCAAAGGAAAATGCCATGAAATAAAATTTTTTAAAAGAGCATTTGTCAGACGAAACACCCAAAAATCTTGCTAAACTCTTGTTATTTCCTATTCCGATACAGCTCTATCTTATCGTAAAACTTAGCACGTTTTTGTCAATATACAGAAAGCGTTGAAACTCTAGTTTTTAAAGGAATTTTGAAGCAAGAAAGAAATAACTTATTTTATAATAAAATATATATCTAGAATGTGCATGACGAGGACTTTCCAAATATATCCGGGATGGTATTTTAACTTTAACTTTTCCTTCAAAAATACTTAGTAAAAATAGGGTTATCGTGTAATTCTGCCAAATATGTATAGAGAGTATAATGAATTTGAGAGACGTTTTTCAAACGAATTTTGAAGCAACCAAATATTGACTTATTTTGAAGAAAAAAATACCGTCGTAAAGGTATTGAATTGTTTTTCAAGGAAATATCCGGGATGGTATAATAGAATAAATAGAAATATGTAATTTATGACATTTTCTATGGTAAATGTATCATTTTCCTATATAAATCAATGTAAGTATAGGAATAGGATTTATCAGTTGCGCTGTCTGATGGCTTATCAGAATATGTGCCGTAGATGTACTGATAAGATCGCCAAAGAGGAGAATTGTTCAACATGTACCTTTTTATTTGCTTTTTTTTTCTGAGTATATCCTGAAGTTTCGACACTAACGCTTACTTAACGGTTATTTCTGATATACGTCTTAGCGTGGTTTGTTCACCTACTGAAGAATCAGGTTCTGGATGGAGAAAAAGTCATATGCCCCTTGGATTTGGATCTGAACTTTAAGAATTTTTGAGTTGAAATAGTACACCTCTTTTTTAAACTTTGCACATCCTGTACCTCTTCATTGTGTCTTTTATTGCACTTGCTTGGTTTTCGCTTTGTAACTTTAAGGATCTTTTTATATCTTGGCATGATGTATGCAGGACTTCAACCTAAAATATCAAAAAGGACATCAAAAGTATTTTTCAAATTATTATGTAATAATATCGTTTTATTGATTTACAACGAAATTGATAAAATTAGAGCATTCAGTTGTTTGTCGCGCAGTACTCCCTACCAGGTTTCACTGAAACATGGCATGTTTTTTTTATCAAAACATTTATATTAAAATATTAAAGGGCCGTATGACGATGTAAAATTTTAAAACCTAAACAGGAAGAAAAATGTACCACGAGTTGCGCAATAAACATTTTCCGTGAATTGGACACTATTTTCCAGAAAAAGTTTGCGTCCGAAATTGCTTGAAGTGCAAGTGTGCAACAAAAAAGAGCTTGAACAAGATTTATTTGGGTATAGCACTACCCCTGAAAACATGCAGAACCAAACTTTTATAGAGTTCTTCACAATGAGTTGTTTTGTCACGTTTAAGGGTCCCAAAACAGGCTAGTTTGATCATTAGAATGAAAAAATAGGCAAGAAACGACGCATTTCAAATATCAAAACATTGACATGACCGTTTTATAACTTCAATAACTTCGAGAATTCGATGTCTACGACGCTGAAACACAAAACCGTGTGTGACGTAGACATGGAACTAGTGCATGCACATACCCGTAGAGTTCAGAATACCATAGAAACACACTTACCTGATAAAAAAGCAAGCGAACACGCGAAGATGTCATTAAATATCCGCCATTTTGTAAGTTTGCGACCATTTCGCTCGCTTGAACCAAGTGTGCAACCACTTCACGTCCTGCCCCTTGATTACATGTCTGAAAGTCACTGTGACCTTGACCTTTTATTAATGCAAAAAATCTGTTGATCATAGCCAATCACCTTTTGAAGTTTAGCTGTTGTAGGCCAAAGTATTCTCTACAGTATTTGTAGATGATATTGATCAGAAACCAAATGGTCTATCAACAGACATACCAACCAAAACCATTCTATCAAGCGGAATTGTGAATAAAATATTGATTCAAGGACCATAACTGTTTTGTTAGTGGGTCAAATCATACACAGAACACCAGAAAACAAAATCAGGTGCTGACACACTTGTCTCTTGGTCATATTCTAGTCAAGTAGGGTTTTATGGTTATACGCAGGTGGGCTTTCCAATTTCACCTCCATCATTTTGTTTTTGTAATTGACTAGATGACATATTTTTGGGCTCCATCTTTATTCTGTCAAATATAATCTGGATAATCTGGTGATTGGTTTTCAAGATTTCATTAAAAACTTAACATTCGCCTTCCAACTTTTATTCTGTAACTGACAGAAATCACATACATTTGAAGCACTTTTAAATCATCTTAAAACAACAACATTCTTAAGAATCTTAAGAAATTACAAGCATACTATGTGATCAGTCTCCTCGCAGTGCTCTCCCCTTTCAAAAAAGAGACCCTTACCATCACAAAGCATTCAAGCAGAATTTTGATTTGTTTGTTTGTTTAACGCCATTTTTCAACAGTATTTCAGTTATGTAACGTCAGGCAGTTAACCTTACCAGTGTTTCTGGATTCTGTACCAGTAAAAACATGTTCTCCGCAAATAACTGCCAACTTCCCCACATGCATCAGAGGTGGAGGTCAAAAATTTTGAAATCATAGTTTGATTTAAGATTTCAGTTACTGACATTCGTTCCATTTTTTTCCAGGAAAGTAATATTTATATAGGTAACAACATGAAAAATTACATTAAATAAAATGATAATACTTATAGATTATAAGCTTTGTCTCGGGAAATATGCACAAGTTCTGCAGCTGAAATATTGTGTGACTTTAGGAGCGCAAAATTCTTCCGCTAAAGAACGAGTGCATATTTTCCGTTGCAAAGACAATAAACTTTTTATTACATATTTATCTAAATGTGTAAATATAATGTAAATATTATGAATTTGTTCAATAGCCTGAATAAGATTGACAATTATTATACTGAACTAAATAAAAGAGTTAATGCAAGACACACATAAGATTATGTCACGCACCCGATATGAAATTCAGGCTTTAGTGTATGGAAAAATATTGATGTGTCTGGTACCATTGTAACTCAACTGGGAATAGAAACGAATATACGTAATAATTGAATTTTATTGAAATAGTCATGTAATTTTCATCGCTGATATATTTGTAATGGCAGTGATTTATGTACTGCTAGGGGAGGTAATCACTGCAACAAGACTGACTATGTGATATGTACAGAAAAAAAAAGAAAAAAAAAAAACATCAACAGTGTATGACACAGGCACCCTGAAAATGTTTGATAGAATAAAATATTATGTCAAGAAAAGGGTGAACTCCAAAATATATCCGACATGAAAGTCCAAATAATATGTGCTTGTCTACTTCTTGCTGATGTTTGAATTGGATAGAAACTGTAGGAAGAGTCAAGTAATCGAGAAGTTAAAACAAGAGGGTCATGATGACCCTGGATCGCTCACCTGAGTAATATGAGCTACATGTTTCAAATGTCAAACTGATGATTTTTAGAAATTTTTGGGAAGATTTTCCGATGTACAATCAAGTAACCCCTGGGGTGTGGCAAATTTTACCCCGGATGTCATGATTTGAACAAAGTTTGTAGAAGTCTACTAGGCAATGTTACATATCAAATATCTAAGATCTAGGCCTTCTGGTTTATTTTTAGCAAATTTATGAAGATTTCCCTATGTACAATCAAGTAACACCTGGGGCTGTGTCAATTTGACCCGGGGGGGGGGGGGGGGTCAAGATTGAACAGATTTTGTAGAGGTCCACTAGGCAATGCTACATGTCAAATATCTAAGCTCTAGGCCTTCTGGTTTATTTTTAGAAAATTTTGAAGATTTTCTATGTACAACCAAGTAACCCCATGGGGCAGGGTTAATTTGACCCCTGGGGTCATGATCTGAACAAATTTTGTAGAAGTCTACTAGACAATGCTACATGTCAAATATCTAAGCTCTAGGCCTTCTGGTTTATTTTTAGAAAAATTTTGAAGATTTTCCTATGTTAAATCAAGTGACCCCTGGGGCGGGGGTCAAGATTTGAATAAGTTTGTAGAGGTCCACTAGGCAATGCTACATGTCAAATATCTAAGCTCTAGGCCTTCTGGTTTATTTTTTTTAAAAATTTGAAGATTTTCCTATAGAAATCTATGTAAAATCAAGTGACCCCTGGGACAGGGTCAGTTTTGACACTGGGGTCATGATTTGAACAACTTTAGTAGAGGTCACTAGTCAATGCTACATGTCAAATATCTAAGCTCTAGGCCTTCTGGTTTTTGAGAAGAAGTTTTTTTAAGATTTTCCTATGTAGAATCAAGTGACCCCTTGGGCAGGGTCAATTTTGACCCCGGGGTCATGATTTGAACAAACTTGGTAGAGGTCCACGAGGTAATGCTTCACACCAAATATCTAATAATATCTCTTGGGCTTCTGGTTTTTGAGAAGAAGATTTTTAAAGTTTTTCCTTTTGGTTGCCATGGCAACCAGAGTTCTGCATGGAATTCAATTCTTTGAACAATTTTGAAAGGGGACCACCCAAGGATCATTCCTGTAAAGTTTGATGTAATTCTGCCCAGTGGTTTTCAAGAAGATTTTTTTAGAAAATGTTGATGGACGGACGGCCCCCAAAAGAATTTTGGACATGGAAGTCCTAACAATATGACCAAATCAGCATGTCTATTCATGCTGATGATGTATACCAAGTTTCATTTGAATAAATTGGCTGTGAAATGTAGGAGACGATTACAAACAATGTACAGAATGCAGTAATAATATGGCCAAGTCCAAAAAATGGGCATAAGTCACAAAACAATAATTAGGCATATAAGTTCAGAGAATATGTGCATGTCCACTTACTGTTGACAATGTATACAAACTTTCATTTCAATTAGATGGAAACTGTAAGAGGGATTAAGTACACAAGGTACAGATGTAGTTATTATATGGCTATATCCAAAATGGGGCATAACTCCAGTCCAAATAATATACACATTTCCACTCCATGCTGACGATTTAAACCATGTGTAATTTGAAATACGCAAAATGAGTGCACAAGGTACTGTAGTTGTGATATGGCTTAGTCCAAAAAAGGGGCATAACTCGAAAAAAAATCTGAATTGGAAGTCCGTAGATGCTGATGATGTATCTACGTACACCAAATTTCATTTTAACTGGACAATAATCGTAGGAGTTTGGTATACAAGAATGTGTAATCGATAGATGGACGGTTCAAACACCATATGCCTCCCAGATCTACAAAACTGGGAGCCAAAAAATAACCAAAAACGGTCAGATAAATAAATAAGTTAACAATGAAAACAAGACTCACAACCAAGCCAACTCACAGGCTGATTAATGTTTTATTTAGTCCAAAACATGACAGTCCCTTTTACATATTTAATATTTTCTACACAATTAACAATTAAACAAGAGCTGTCCGTAAGACAGCCAAGCTCGACTATTCGAAATATTGTCACAGAAGCAGGAAATTATTACCCAAAATGTTAAATATTAAAAGAGTTTTAAGTTCGAAAGGGGACATAATTTGACCAAAATACATATCAGAGTTATGGGACTTGATGTTATCAACTAGTTTTATAACCCCGAAGAAACATGTTAAGTTTCAATTCTATATCTGCATTAGTTTTGGGGATAGTAACTTGCATGTTAAACTTTAACCAGAATTTTCTAAGTCCAAAAGGGGGCATAATTTGCCCAAAATACATGTTAAGAGTTATGGAACTTGACCCAGTGAGGTTGGTTATTGACCTTGAAAAAGAATAAATAAGTTTCAAAGCTATATGCCTTTTGTTAATAGCTGTATGTACTTGCACGCAAAACTTTAACCAGGATTTTCTAAGTCCAAAAGGGGGCATAATTTGCCCAAAATACATGTCAGTTATGGGACTTGGTGCTATCAACTAGTTTTATAACCCCGAAGACACACGTGAAGTTTCAATTTAATATCTGTAGTAGTTTTGGAGATAGTTACTTGCATGTAAAACTTTAACCAGAATTTTCTAAGTCCAAAAGGGGGTATAATTTGCCCAAAATACGTGTCAGAGTTATGGGACTTGACCCTGTGAGGTAGGTAATTGACCTAGAAAAAGAAAAAATAAGTTTCAAATCTATATGCCTTTTAGTAATAGCTGTATGTACTTGCACGCAAAACTTTAACCAGAATTTTCTAAGTCCAAAAGGGGGCATAATTTGGCCAAAATACATGTCAGAGTTATGGGGCTTGACCCAGTGAGGTAGGTAATTGATCTAGAAAAAGAAAAAATAAGTTTCAAATCTATATGCCTTTTAGTAATAGCTGTATGTACTTGCACGCAAAACTTTAACCAGAATTTTCTAAGTCCAAAAGGGGGCATAATTTGGCCAAAATGAAGGTCAGAGTTATGGGACTTGGTGCTATCAACTAGTTTTATAACCCTGAAGACACATGTGAAGTTTCAATTCAATATCTGCATTAGTTTTGGAGATAGTAACTTGCATGTAAAACTTTAACCAGAATTTTCTAAGTCCAAAAGGGGGCATAATTTGCTCAAAATACATGTCAGAGTTATGGGACTTGACCCAGTGAGGTAGGTAATTGATCTAGAAAAAGAAAAATAAGTTTCAAATCTATATGCCTTTTAGTAATAGCTGTATGTACTTGCACGCAAAACTTTAACCAGAATTTTCTAAGTCCAAAAGGGGGCATAATTTGGCCAAAATGAAGGTCAGAGTTATGGGACTTGGTGCTATCAACTAGTTTTATAACCCCGAAGACACATGTGAAGTTTCAATTCAATATCTGCATTAGTTTTGGAGATAGTAACTTGCATGTAAAACTTTAACCAAAATTTTCTAAGTCCAAAAGGGGGCATAATTTGCTCAAAATACATGTCAGAGTTATGGGACTTGACCCAGAGAGGTTGGTAATTGACCTAGAAAAAGAATAAATAAGTTTCAAAGCTATATGCCTTTAAATGATAGCTGTATGTACTTGCATGCAAAAACTTAACCAAGGTGTGACGCCGACGCCGACGCCGACGCCGACGCCAGGGTGAGTAGAATAGCTAGACTATTCTTCGAATAGTCGAGCTAAAAATGATCATGTGAGTTTCTAGTAATATAAGTATCAATAAAGCTTGTACAATACACTTGAATTCATAAACCAACAAAACAAAAAGAAAACTGAGAAAGGTTTTCAATATAATAACACTCTGAGCAGTAACAATGCACCCTATCTCTAATGGCAAAAAATAAAACGGCAATGTTATACAACATATGCTGTATTTCTAATAACCTAGTAGAAACATATACCATATTTCAAACGGCCGAGTGGAACACATATACTATGTTTGTTAAGAGCTAGTAAAATGCATAATGCCGTATTTGTAAAGAGCAGTTAAAAAGCATATGCTGTTACTGACTCTCGAGTGAAAAGCAAATGCCATATTTCTATCGGGCCAGTAGAAAACATATCGACAGTGTCTATCTAAACTGACATAAATGCAAAATGGCAACTTCTTAGGAGAACAATCGATCGTATTTACTCTGTTATAGGTAGGCGAAGTCTTTTGGAACAAAGATCTCTAAGGGCTGAGTAATAAACAATCTAAAAATGAAAGTATAATATGTCCATAAGTTTACAAACATATTTAATTATAAAGGAGATATTCAATAACTGCACATTTTCATGACTGATTAACAACAAGATGAAACTATCAGACTTCTTGTTTGGCCAACTTATTCAAACTACTGGACTGTGCGTTTGGCCTACCTGTTGAAACAAGTGAATGAAGTATTGCCATGCAATACAAAGTCCCCTACTGGAAGGCACCTAATTTTCTCTACTGCAGTATAACATAATGAACTGATATCTGTCAATGATGTATAAACAATATTGTACTATATATACAATATGTTATAACAAAACACTTGGATTAAAATTTATATATATAAAAACCTACAGTTGTTTTCATATTAAATTTTTTTGGTTGATTATAAAAATGTTATCATGTAAGTTATTTATAGTAACAACAAAGGGAAATTAATCTTTAAAAAAAAAAAAAATCTATATAATATAAGTCCACAAGTAACTCTTTACCAGGTAGAGATAGGTCAAAATACACCTAAAAACTGGGTGTAACATGCATGCTGTACCACAGAAAAGTGGTCTCGATTTTTCTCTACCGCCAGTAATAAGAAAGTTACAATAAAATCTATTTATAGTAACAACAAAGAGACATAATTCTAAAAACAAGGGTGCCTCATGGTGGTGAACATTTGGTCCAAGTTACATCAAAATCCCTCCATGCATGAAGAAGAAATGTTCCGTACAAAGTCATTCTTGAATTTGACCTTTGACCTCTAAATATGACCTTGACCTTAGACCTAGGGACCTGGTTCTTGCGCATGACATGTTGTCTCATCCAGGGGAATATTTGTGCCAACTGATATCTAAATCCTGCTTTGCATGACAAAGTTATAGACCGGACAGGAAAAAAATCCTCTTGACCTTTGATCTCAAAGTGTGACCTTGACCTTTAAGCTAGGGTACTGGGTGTTGCACATGACACGTCGTCTCATCATGAGAAACATTTATGCCAAGTAATATTGTAATCCCTTGATGGATGACAGAGTTCTGGATGGGACAGGGAAAAAACCTTAGTGACCTTTGACCTCCAATTGTGACCTTGACCTTTGAGCTAAGGGTCTGGGCTTTGCGCATGACATGTTGTCTCATCATGGGGAACATTTTGTGCCAAGTAATATTAAAATCCCTTCACGGATGGCAGAGTTATGGACGGGACAGGAAAAAAAACTCTGTTGACCTTGACCCCCAACTGTGACCTTGACCTTGAGCTAGGGTCTGGGATTTGCGCATGACACGTCGTTCATCATGGGAACACTTGTGCTAAGTGATATTAAAATTCTTAATGATGTCAGAGTTATGGACGGACACGAAACAGAACCCTGTTCATGCTATGTAACATTTGACTGCTAAGTATGACCTTCACCTTTGAGCTAGGGATCTGAAAGTTGTGCATGACACATCATCTTATTATGAGGTACATTTGTGCCAAGTAATATTAAAATCCCTTCATAGATGGGAGAGTAATGGACCGGACAGGAAAAAAACCTTGTTGACCTTTGACCTCCAATTGTGACCTTGACCTTTAAGCTAGGGGTCCAGGTTTTGCGCATGACACATCGTCTCCTCATGGGGAACATTTGTGCCAAGTAATATTAAAATCTCTTCATGGATGGGAGAGTTATGAACCGGACAGGAAAAAAGCCCTTTTGACCTTTGACCTCCAATTGTGACCTTGACCTTTGAGCTAGGGGTCCGGGATTTGCGCATGACACATCACCTCATCATGGGGAACATTTGTGCCAAGTAATACTAAAATCCCTTCAAGGATGGGAGAGTTGTGGACCGGACAGGAAAAAAGCCCTGTTGACCTTTGACCTCCAATTGTGACCTTGACCTTTGAGCTAGGGGTTCGGGTTTTGCGCATGACACGTCATCTCATCATGGGGAACATTTGTGCCAAGTAATATTAAAATCCCTTCATGGATGACAGAGTTATGGACCGGACACAAAATTGCGGACAGACGGACGGAATGACGGGAAAGTGCATTCCTATAGACCCCGAAACTGGTTTTCAACCAGTAGGGGACTAATAACTGGACTGTATGTTTTGGCCTATCTGACATAGAGTTTGATCTACTTCTGTTTGACCTGGTTTTTGTAACTAGTAGACTGTGCGTTTGACCCACACTTATAAAACTATTTGACACGTTTTGAGTTTGATCTACTTGTGTTTGACCTGGTTTTTGTAACTAGTAGACTGTGCGTTTGACCCACACTTATAAAACTATTTGACATAGAGTTTGATCTACTTGTGTTTGACCTGGTTTGTGTAACTAGTAGACTGTGCGTTTGACCCACACTTATAAAACTATTTGACTGTACGTTTTGGCCTATCTGACATAGAGTTTGATCTACTTGTGTTTGACCTGGTTTTTGTAACTAGTAGACTGTGCGTTTGACCCACACTTATAAAACTATTTGACTGTGAGTTTGGACTAATTGTTGGAACTATTGGACCCACATGTAGTAACTATTGGACTGTATGTTTGGACTAATTGTTGGAACTATTGGACCCACATGTAGTAACTATTGGACTGTATGTTTGGACTAATTGTTGGAACTATTGGACCCACATGTAGTAACTACTGGACTGTATGTTTGGACTAATTGTTGGAACTATTGGACCCACATGTAGTAACTATTGGACTGTATGTTTGAACAATTGTTTCATGATCTTTCTGAAGTCCCCATTTAAATGAATAAATTGATTTTTGATTAGCACAATTTTGAGACAGAAAATTTAAGCCCACAATGGCAGAAAACTTACCCTTCAACCTACCCTTCTAAGCTACTTTTTATGATTTCAAAACATATGCTTTCTTTCAATTAGTTTAATTATTTTATTCCTTAGTCATCCCAAATTTCTTACTTTTCAAAGAATTGTATTTTAATTACAGATCAATTTTATCTGCTGAAGCCTGGAAGAATGTATTAGTACTAATTACAGGCTTAAATTCAATGACTAACCATCAAACTGTTTCATATTTTTTGACCTTTATTGGACATTTCTGAGCATGAACTTGACACTGACCAAGGACAATAAAATATCACTAAACTGAGTGTTATAACCTTTGAGCATACATCAAAACAATATACTCTACAGCTAAATGAAGTGTGTTCAACCAAACATTACATCTTTATAATTACAATAGGCTGTACTGAAGGTATATGTAATGATTATAAATAGTTAAGGTTCACAGTTAATTTGCCAAACCTTAACAAAAGACTGTCTGTAAAAGAGACTGACTGGATAGTACAACCACATGTATCATTTCCTATTTAAACATTTGGAGAGTATTTTATTCCATGAATAAAGATAATCTGTCCATAAAGACCATTTATGTGCTATCCTTCGAAGAGTGTTCTTTATTATACAGACATGACTGTACACAAAGAAGTATATAAATCTGTACCACAGTGATACTCATCTCTTGCCCCTATTTGATTTTATAATTCTAAAATATATATATTCTAGTGCTTAACTTAACTAACATTCAATAAACATAGTGAAAGATGATATAATGGAATGCTATACAATAATGTTATTGCACCAAATATATCTTAAGCATGACAAAAGCAAAATGTTGTAACTTCAATGCAGACCAATGGTCAAATGTATGCAAAAAGGGAATATTGAGGGATAAAAGCAATAAAGGTGTAAGTGGTTCTTGATGCAATTGTACTTAGACCTGTTTTGCTCCCACTCCATTAATAAAGGTAAAAGCAATAAAGGTGTAAGTGGTTCTTGATGCAATTGTACTTAGACCTGTTTTGCTCCCACTCCATTAATAAAGGTAAAAGCAATAAAGGTGTAAGTGGTTCTTGATGCAATTGTACTTAGACCTGTTTTGCTCCCACTCCATTAATAAAGGTAAAAGCAATAAAGGTGTAAGTGGTTCTTGATGCAATTGTACTTAGACCTGTTTTGCTCCCACTCCATTAATAAAGGTAAAAGCAATAAAGGTGTAAGTGGTTCTTGATGCAATTGTACTTAGACCCATTTTGCTCCCCACTCCCTTAATAAATACATCTAAAATATTCAGAATCAACATACTTCTTAAACAATGGAATGACAAAAAAATTATGACTTTCTATAGCACAAAAAAAGTTAACATACTTCAACACATTCAACCATAACAAAAAATGGCAGTTTGAAATTGTATCCAAGTTTATAATAATGACAAATTTCATATGTTTTAAGCTGTGTAAGTCTTTGATATCGAGAACAATTGTAAATAATTCTTATGTTAGAAATGAAATAAAAATGAAACAAGCATTGAGGTAGAGACTGCTGCTAAACTTAACATAAATAACAGAAACAACAGTTTTCCTAAATATATTATCTTCAAATTTCACTTATGACAAATATTCTCTGATATTTTACAACACACATTCAGAAAAGCAGAAAAAAAATCATATCACTACAAAGTTTTATACTTTATTAACTTTCACAACAGCAACCTTTTAAGTGCTGTGTGACTGCCATAACATGTCTCTTCAAATCTGGATGCAGTATTGTTCTATTTTCTGGTCCATTGGGATCATGGGATCCATTCATCATCTACAAAATAAAACATTTCAAAACTTCTCATGAACAGACTCAGTCTGCTATAATTTTTCTTGGTTGCATTCTTAAAGGATCTTCTCATAGATTTTATCATACTCTTCCCCATACCATTCTTAAGTAAACACCCATTCCCAAGGTAAATGCTTTAAAGTAAACTAATTTCCTAAAGTATTCTTAATTAGTAAGTAAAACTTTTCCCAAGAGTAGTTTCAAGTAAAGCACTTCTTTCTATGATATTCTTACTATGATATTCTAAAGAAGATATATTCATAAAAAACTCCTTTACTCGCAATACAACTTCAGTAATTTGTAAAAACTATTTACCTCCATTTAAAAGAAACAGTCCACATTTACCTCCATAAAAGCTTTTTCAGAAAGAAATAGGTGGAACAACATTCTTGACAAAATATCAAATGAAATCAATATGTACAGTAATTTCTTGCACCTAGAGGTAATGTAGATGGTATTTGTTGATATGATATGACCATATATGCCACAAAAGTAACTACCTTAGATATTCAAATTTTTGTCTGTATCATGCCATTTACAATGCCATGGATTTGATATTTTAAATACCGTATAACCCCGTATTAACGCCCCCCCTCTAATTAACGCCCCCCCCACGTTTTTTGGGGAAAATAAAAAAATCTTACCTTCAAGAACTGGTCCTAGATCCAACACAATAATATCCAGATAATAACAATTCCATAACAATACAAATGAATTTCAAAAAAACCCACACTTCATTAACACAAACTTTTAAACACGTCAACAGGCATGGCACAAATAAATCTACTGTGTGTAAGTACTGAATATGCTACGTGCAGGTAAATCCACATAAACATCTGGGCTATAAACGCTACAGTATTGATCGAATTTAACTCGGATCACGTCACTCAGCGCGCGACTTTACACAGATTCCCAGTACGATGACGTATCGGGTTAATATGTCAGTGCATGAATTGGGATGAATAGGGGGGCGTTTATACGAGTTACTGACATTGTTTGGATCAAATTTTTCGTAAAATGCATCGCCCCCGGGGGCGTTTAAACGGGGTTATACGGTAATTTATATAATATATGAGGGACATTCAAGCTGAATAGTGGATGATAAATAACAAAATTCCAAATCTTTTAAAACAAAGTTATTTTTTTGAAGAAACATACATGTTTGTATTCAACTGTTGAGATGGGGCTGCCTGTTAATTTATTTCAATTATTTCAAACATAAAAAGCTAACATTTGTGACAGCTTAGACGTAAAATAATATTTGTGCTCCAGAATTAAACAAGAGCTGTCTCCATAAGATGACACATGCCCCCGATGGCACTTTGAATGAATAGTTATGGCCGATGTTAGAGTTTAGGACCTTTGACCTACGGACCTGGGTCTTGCGCGCGACACGTCATCTTACTGTGGTACACATTCATGCCCAATAATTTTAAAATCCATGCATGAATGACAAAGATATGGACCGGACACGCCCATCAATGCACTATCATGAAATATGACCTTTAACGTCTAAGTGTGACCTTGACCTTTGAGCTACGGACCTGGGTCTTGCACGCGACACGTCGTCTTACTGTGGTACACATTCATGCCAAGTTATTTGAAAATCCATCCATGGATGACAAAGATATGGACCGGACACGAATGCACTATCATGAAAAATGACCTTTAACGTCTAAGTGTGACCTTGACCTTTGAGCTACGGACCTGGGTCTTGCACGCGACACGTCGTCTTACTGTGGTACACATTCATGCCAAGTTATTTGAAAATCCATCCATGGATGACAAAGATATGGACCGGACACGAATGCACTATCATGAAAAATGACCTTTAACGTCTAAGTGTGACCTTGACCTTTGAGCTACGGACCTGGGTCTTGCGCGCGACACGTCGTCTTACTGTGGTTCACATTCATGCCAAGTTATTTGAAAATCCATCCACGGATGACAAAGATATGGACCGGACACAAAAATTGCGGACAGACTGACAGACCGACAGACGGTTCAAAAACTATATGCCTCCCTTTGGGGGCATAAAAAGGGTACATCATTTACTGTATATATCTCTTTAAAGAAACTCAACAGAGAACAGAAGTGGACCTCTCTAGAAAACTGACCCCAGATAACCCAAAAGTCTGAATCTGCCAATGTATAAAACTGTTGGACATGACAAAAATCTAATGACACATGCAGTACTTGAATTAAAAAACAACTAGGACCACAAAATGTCAACATTTCTAAAATTTCTAATCATAAATCTTTAACATTTTTTACATGATTATGCATGGTGAAATCAAGAACACATGACTGATATTGTTCAACTAAATCTGCCATTATATCTAACTGACACACTTTGTTCAACAAAGTAAACTGAAAGACTGTAATTACCTAATGTACATTTGAGCTGCACTGAGAAAATCAACATAGTTATTAGTGCGTTTGCGACCAGCATGGATCCAGACCAGCCTGCACATCCACGCAGTCTGGTCAGGATCCATGCTGGTTGCTTACAGTTTCTCTAATTGCAATAGGGTTGACTGCACAGGCTGGTCTGAATCCATGCTGTTCCCCAACGCACATTGTTGATTTTCTCATGGCTCAGCTCATATAAACTCATAAATATGATTATATCATTCATATATTTATATAGATTATTAGATCTGTATCAAGAAATGTGCAAGAGTTCTGTAGCAGAGATAACTGTGTGACTTTAGGAGGGCAATATTACTCCATGACAGATTGCACGCACTCAAAAACTCCTCATCTATATAAGATATTTATTTCATTCTTGCAAAATGTATTCGATAATTTTTATATTCATTGATCATTTTTCATTAAATCTGATCTGCTAAGTTGGTTTCTTTTGTGATACTTTAAAACGTGACTGTTGGTCGCCTGTGCATGTGTGGCTCATGCTGTAATTCATGTAAGATGAAATTCACAGCTGGCAATTAAAAAATTATATGTTACTGCATTACAAACTCATGAACAACATTTTCATAAAAAATTCTCAAACTTTATCTAACTAAAGATCTTTTTATAAAAGTCATTATTGACTTTTAGGTAGTTTCTCAAGATCTTTTATCTAAATGCTATAGAGTGAAAATATCAAACACAAACCAGTTATATTGGTATGGGAGAGTTGCCAAAATTATACTAGACAAGCTGCAGCTCTAGAGTTCTGTATTTGACACCACCATGTGAACTTTTTAAATTACGTCAATGTCACTTTCTTTGGAGTGTTGCAGTGTAGGAATCTATTTATCCTTCTATTATTGAACGAACTGATCAGTTTGTTAACCAGTCTTAACAGTGTAAAGATATATTCTTTTATGAACTTTTCCAAACACATAGATGGGGCATATTTTAAGTCCTTGAGTGTATTTCTTGATACAAAACTAATAATTTTTTCAATACTTACACATTTACAATTAATTTATTAATGGTACACAACTTGTATGAAACTTTACATGTTGATATATAGAAATATTATGTCTTCACATACAAGGATACTGAAAAATGTGTATGTGATATGGTTGGTATGTATTTATGTTTTTAACTCAAATGTATATACAATGAAGTTGAAATAAGCTTAGCATACACAGGCTTACATATAATTAGCATATGTACATGTTGGTTCACAAAATGTAATTGGTTCATCTAAATAATAATAATAATAAATTATGTAAACACTCTTGTACACAATGGCTGAGAAATAAGCCCCTTTACAACTCTGCAACTATCAGTACCTTTAACAAGCAATTTTAGCATAAACAATTTCTTTATGTATGTAAATATCTAAAACACGTGCTAATAATGTGCAACAAATACAAAAAAAATAAAAAAACAAAAAATTATGTGACTAAAACATGTAATAAGGGCTTTTAAAGGGGCACACCTCCAGATGAACAGAACAGACATCAGTATATTTGTTATAAAACCATTACACAAAATACGTGTTTTATATTATGAATACTACCTAGGACTCCTCCAAACTTTTGTTTTATATACCGCCTAAAACTAAACTAGTGTATACTGTCTCTAACTAAACTTGTTTTTTTGCACAACTACTGCCTTGAACTGATCCAAAATATACTTAAGGTTGAAAGTTCCAGAGGCAGTAGATTTTTCGTTTTGGTTTTAACGCCGTTTTTCAACAGTATTTCAGTCATGTAACGGCGGGCAGTTAACCTAACCAGTGTTCCTGGATTCTGTACCAGTTAAAACATGTTCTCCGCAAATAACTGCCAACTTCCCCACATGCATCAGAGGTGGAGGTCAAAAATTTTGAAATCATGTTGATTTAAGATTCAGTTACTGACATCGTTCATTTTTTTCAGGAAAGTAATATTTAAAGGTGACAACATGAAAAATTACATTAAATAAAATGATAATACTTATAGATTATAAGCTTTGTCTCGGAAATATGCACAAGTTCTGCAGCTGAAATATTGTGTGACTTTAGGAGCGCAAAATTCTTCCGCTAAAGAACGAGTGCATAAGATTGACAATTATTATACTGAACTAAATATTCTCCGCAAGTAACTGCCAACTTCCCCACATGAATTATCAGAGGTGGAGGACTAATGATTTCAGACACAATGTCGTTTATCAAATAGTCACGGAGAACATACGCCCCGCCCGAGGATCGAACTCGAGACCCCGCGATCCGTAAACCAACGCTCTTACCTACTGAGCTAAGCGGGCGGGCTTAGAGGCAGTAGAAGTTGATTACATAGTGTGACAACTGATAAAGTTCAAAAACAATAATTTATTATGCTTCTTAGGTCTTTGCATTTGGGTGGAAAAATACACACAAAACTGGAGCAGACCATTTGAGGTTTGGAAGGTCTCTTTATAATGTAATACTTGCATCCAAGGGTTCAAGAGAATCTGTTAAAGGTGTTTCTGTATTTCATTCTAGTGACACCCTCCCCCTTATAACAAATTTGGGAGAGGACTTTATAATGATGCTACAGACCAAAATTGATGAATGTTTATCAAGCGGTTCGTGAAAAGACATTAATTAAAGACATTTCTACTTCTAGGTTCAGTGGCCCTAAAACAGGCCAAGCATCCCCATTTGAACAAAATTGGGAGAGGACCTAACAATGATGCTAAAAACAAGTTTGATGGAAACTCATCAAGCAGCACCTGTGAGTAAAAAATACTGCATAAAACTCAACTAAACTCGTGTTTTAAATAAATAAATACTGCCTAGAAATCGTACAAATTCATGTTTTACACATAGAAAATTGCCTGGAACTCATCCAAACTCATACCGGTACTTCATAAAACTAACTCATTCAAAATCAGTTTTATCTATTAAAAAAATTCTGCCAAGAACTCATCCCAACTCGTGTTTTATAGATTAAATTCGCCCAAGAACTCATCCTAACTCGTGTTTTTTATTTTTAAATTCTGCCAAGAATCAATCCAACTCGTGTTTTATATATAAATAATGCCAAGAACTAACCAAAACATGTTTAAAAAAAATTAAATAAATAATACCTAAAATCATCCAAACACGTGTAATATATACATAATGCCTAAAATTCGCCAAAACACGTGTTTTTGTATATATTATCCTACAAATCATAGATCCACTTTATTTTCACTTTTTAATTACAATTATCAGCTACAGAAAGCTTTTCTAAGTTGTGTATAAATCTAGAGGTGGGGCCCCTTTTAACAGAAAACTATCTTATACAAATAATGATTTCAACAGAGCCGTTGTACATAGCTATTTCAATCTTTTCATTTGGAATAACTGTACATACAAATCTGATACTCTACATGCGATGCATTCTTTTACTAAAACACAAAACATCACTGACACAACAACCTGTTACTGTATATGACACAGCCATGTAGAATGTGAAAAAAAAATGTTCACAAAAGTCATCAAATCAGCGTAAATAGTGACTGACAGTTAACCACTTTTTGCACTGTAACATGTATGTTAAATGCTCTATCTAGAATAAGTTAAATAAATGTTCACACATGTATGTTGATAGATATATACGAGACATCTTGACCTCAGACAACCTAAAACAATAAATAAATTTCAGCATAAATAATCTAGCTATGAATTCTTGAGTTCAGTCTAGCTATATGTATTCTTTTGTTTAATATGTACACAGTCTATTTTGTTCTACCATACCACTGTCTAGTAATAACTCTATTAAGCCATTTCATTCTACTTGCAATAAAAAACTTCATTCTACTTGCAATAAAAAACTAAAAATGATCTTTTCTCATCCTAAAATAATTTCACTCCAATTATTTCCATCATCTTAAATATAATGTTCTATAAGTACTTTTCTGATTACAAATTATTTTTTCATTTTTTAATTCCTTCTGGCCTAAAATATAACTATTCCATTTGATTTTAACCATCATGTTCATTCGACAGAAGTTTTAACAGACCATACTGAAAGTTCCAAATGAAATTCCCCTCTACCATCCAGTCTGACTCTTGTCTCAAAATCGAAAATGAGAAAGACTGAGGCAAGAGTCCACATTTGTCATAAACATTCCGCCCTCCCAAATAATGGCTGTAAATTTCTGTTTTTATTTCCTATTCAGCAGCCAAGAGATGGAAGCAAAATCGTAAGAAGCTGCAGATAAGCTAAAAACTGTGTCTGCGCTTGACTAATATTGTCCATAGACTTTTCTTCTTAAAATACAGACAGCAGAAGTTACTCTGTGGGCATGAAATTTTGTGTTTTTAGCAAAAAACACGAATTTGCAGGTACATAATTTCACTATTTCAACTTCTAAAGATAAAAAGAGAGGGAATTTCATCTGTTAATTGCAATTTTTATGAACTGATGTAACTGCAAAATACATGAAATGTAGCCTTCCTACTTATATCAATTACTTTACAGCAGATAAAATAAATACTGTCCATCACATTGTTAGCCAAGCACTGGAAATCTGATGTTAAACAGAAGGAATAATTATTAGCAAAGAAAACTCAGACTTAAGATTGAATTCTTGACCTTCTATGAATATTGATATCTATTTTAAGATTTTTGATATTCCTGTGTACAAATAGATGAAACGTGCTTTGTTATATATATCAGAAAAAAAGATGTAAATATTTTAGCAATGCTGGAAAGTCAATATCACTCCTTAAGAAAACATAGTTTTGTCTTTATGCCATTGCCTTTAATATGAATTATTCATTCCTCAAAATTTCATGTCTTTCAACTGTTCCTGTACAACAATTCTATTTTAATAACCTGCAACCAGGTATCCAATGTCACAGGAAAATACCAAGTATAAGCAGTATCCCTTTTTCAGCCAGGTGCAAGAAGATGAAACATTTTGAACTATCACATATTTATTTTTTACTTTTACTTTTGATAAAAAAAAATCTCTTTTTACTTTCTTTAAAATGTAGTGGTGAACTATTTCTCTTGGCGGATGAAGCACTCCCTTTGGTTGATGGACTATTTCCTGACCCATGTCCAACAGATTTACGATTCATCAAATGAGCAGCACTTTTTCTAGACCCTCGTCGTTTCTTATCCATAATGAGTTTATCGTGTCTAACAGTCCGTGCCGTGGCCGGCAGCGGAAATAAGGTATCCCATTTACAGAGCCATTGTTTTTTCCTGGAAAAGGAGAAATAAATTCATAAATCTATTTACTATACTATTAGAAAAACAATCTTTTTTTTTTCAAAATTGTACTTAATCAGAGGTATCAGGAACCAACAGTCTTTCTGACAAAGGAGTACAAAGCAAACTAAAAATACTTCTGCATAATTCTCTAAATAAAAAGAAAAGACTTGTAATTTGTAAACACTTTTAAACATTGACTGTATTAACTGAAACCGAGGTCAAATTCTGTATAAAGACGAAGCCCATTCCGAAGACAAGAGCCACAAGCAAAATTCATTACCAGGAAACTGTACAGAATCGTATAAAGCAATAAGTGCATATTAACCACTGAAGCATGTGTGATGTGCTCTAAAATTATTTGTATACAACATTTTAGCTTAACATACTTGTTTAAAAAGTCTAATGCCTAGCAATTAAAGTATCTAACCAGAGAAGAGCATTCGTCATAGATGCTTCCCATTAGAACATTTATTTTGTATTGAAATTTAACAGAAAAACTTGCATTTTCTCCCAATAACCTACCATCTTTAGGACAGGTTTTATAGAAGTTCTAGTAATTAGAAAGTTCACAAAAGATCTAACTTTTGTGACTGACAGATTGACAGACAGAATGGAAGAATGGACAGAATAAAAATAAAATGATCTGTACATTCCACATACTGCCTTCTACTTACATCCAAGACTTTACAAAAAAATCTCATGCAGTTTTTAAGTTACAAGAAAATCTACCATTTGTGAATGACTGATACATGGAACAGGTGCATGAACTAATTAACAAATGGAAAAAATAAATAAACTGTGTGTTTTCAATATTAACTTCAAATGTCATTAAAAAAATATCGTCCTTTATAACTTACCACAGAATCTACTTTTTGTCACATTTTTTACTATTAGCTGCCACAGCAACCACACTTTTTGCCATAGAAATAAAATTTATAGATGTGCATATTCTCCATACTGTCATTTATCCATGTACCAAGTTTCATGTACAAAAATATCTTGTACTTTAGAATTTATTACAGGATGCCAGATTATGTCACTAATTGACATACAGAAGGGGTGAGGTGACAAGGTATAGTGTTCACTAATTGACATACAGAAGGGGTGAGGTGACAAGGTATAGTGTTCACTGATTGACAGACAGAAGGGGTGAGGTGACAAGGTATAGTGTTCACTGATTTGCTCAGTTTGCTATACAGAGGTTCAAACAAATATTTACAAACCTTCTGGTAAATCAAGCTCAACCCCTACCCAAGGACCACTGGCGAATTCCACATTTCCAACAAACTGTACAACAACAGTCATCCTAGAGGCTGATTTTGATGTTGTCACCATAACACTTTCACCAGGTTGAATCCATGATGGCACTGGTACCTCAGATAATCATCCAGATCTGCCCGGGAACCAAATGAAACACACACTCAAAGAGTCTTCTGCAAGAAACAGATACACACTTTCAGAAAATTATCATAATGGAAACTTTTAGGAAAATCATTATTTATGAGAACTAATTTTTGTGGATCTGTGATCAAGTCACAAAATCTAGTCCAAAAACTTTCTTTAGACATTTTCTTAAAATCCACAAATTTACATTCGCAAATTTTTTTTATTTGGGTTTTTAAGTCATACCAACAACAATTTTAAGCTGTGTGGAAACCCATTTTTTTTAAGCTTTTGATGATAAACCAAGACTGCCCCTCAAGGTACGGTTTCTGGCATAAGTAGGCACCTCTGTAGAACCCCCGACCTTCGGAGGTTTCCTCAAATGAAGAATTCTACACGCAAAGCATGTTTCAATCAACCAGCAGAGAGGGGCAAGGGGTTTGAAGCCAGCAACTTACCCAACCAGCTGCACAGGCCCCTGCCAAAAAAATTGTATGATTTTGAATTATAACTAAATCTGCTTGAGAGATGGCACTCTTAAGAGACAACATTTCCCATTAAGATATCATTTTTTGGTTTGTTAGAAAAAAATTTATATGGTATTAAGAAAACCTTTTGTGTGGAGACCACTTCCGCCTTCCTCTTGAGTAATCTCTTAACCCTTACCATGCTAAATTTCTATAATGGTCTGGTCCATCTTCCAATTTGGGCAGTACCATTTATCATTTGAAGGGGTGTTTACTAAAAATTTACTGACTGAATAGCGAACAGTGCAAACCATGATCAGACTGCACGGATGTGCAGGCTGATCTTGGTCTGCACTGGTCGCAAAGGCAGAATCACTTGCCACCAGCAAGCTAAGGGTTGATGCAAGTTGCACTGCACCATGTAATGCTTCCTTTTTTGTCACTTTTTATCATAGTTATGAACAACCAATATAAATTTTGCCACTACTTGAAAAACATAATGAAAAGAGATCATTTTGCAAGAGGAAAAGCATTTACTATCCTTCACTTTATTTCATCTTTACAACTACCTTAAAACACAATTTCATACTACCGGCATAAACAAAATTTAAACAGGATAAGATAGACTATAGTATCTTATCAAAAGAAGACTAATGCATACTAAAAAAGTTTATCACAGCATGTCGAAAAAAACTTAAAATTTATAACATGGCTACCAGTGTCCATAAATGCATTAACCACCCAGTGTCGTTAGTTACTTTCCTTGCCAAAGTAAAAGCCATGACTTATTACCAAAATCAACGTACTGGCAGAACTTACCTGACAAATGCTCATCTGAGAAATCTAGACTTTTCCCTTTTACTCTTCTCCTGTAGAGATGTTTCCAGTAAATCATTATCTGACATAACAATGCAAGACACTGGTCTTTGTTTGGCTCAGAATTTATTCCAGACACTCTCCCTTCCCTTTTAATTGGTGTACTTTGTTTTTTCGGGCTTCATATTCAAACCACTTTTTAGTATCTACTAATCATCTAACCCCTTCCTGTTTTAGGTCCAGCTAAAATCAGAATGATTATCTTTTCTTCATTTTTTTCTTTTATACTATCAGTTGTTTCTTTCATTGAGAAAAATTTCTAAATTTAAATCAGGGCCAAATTCATCACCTAACTTTTCCAGTTCTTCCACTGCCTCAAGACTTATATGGATCTACACTATCAGAATAAAGAGCTCCTCTTGATGATTGGAAGAACTATCACTGCCTTTGGTTGATCTTGAACATTTCTAACTTGGTTTTGGTTTTCTATTTCATATTTATCACATTTATCTCCATCAAAGTTATCTACAAAGTTTCCACTCTTTCATCTTTAATAGCCACTTTCCCTCTTTATCTAAATTTTGCACTTTTTTTTAAACATTGCACATTATCTTGACTTAGATTTGTTGCATTCCATCAGCAAGTTCTCCTTTATTTGGCAGCACTCAGATCTTCTTCACTTATGTGAAGTTTAACAGATCCTTGTCATCATCATCTTCCTCTGTGAGATCAGATTTCATGAACTTTATCAAAATTTCTGCAGCATTACACTCAACATTTCCTCCACCTTTTCATTTTCATACTGTTAGTAATCTCTTAAACATTATGGTGTCTACTTTAAAAGATTTTTCTAAATTTTTCATTACTTGAACTTTTCATTCAAAGCCTTTAAAACTTGTCCTTCGACCTCCTCTATGACCTCTGACCTTATTGCACTAGAGTGACTTTAAAGCTGAATCATCTCCATCACTGTCGCCGCACTGCAATGCTCAATTCCAGGTCGTTTGACATTCTATGAAAATCTGAATCCTCATTACTCCTTAAACTCAACGAATCCTCTGACGACAAGGTAAAGGTTGAAACAGCTTGTGACCCAAACCACTGGAGGTCATGCTTGGTGTGTAACCTTTTCCATGACTCTCAGCAATGCTATCGCAAGTTCCAGAATGAGAAATTAATGATACCTTTCCCCCCTCGCCTATTTTCTCACATCAACCCCTTTCTGATGGTTTTACAAGAATCTAATTTTTTTGGGAACTTTGTTGACTCTCGTAAGATTCAAAAATCTTGAAAATCATCTGATGATGCATTTGCTGGGTCAGGTTCTATAAACTTTTCTTTAATTTTTCAATTCTTTTTTTAAACTAAGCAAATCTTGTTTATTTTCAAGAAGTTCTTGTTTTGAAGCACTGTTACTTAAAGAGGTTTTGGAGTCGTTAAGATTTTGAACTGAACAATTAAAATCAGGTTGTTTTGGTCTGGTTTTCACAGGGCTGTCTTCATCTTCCTTAAAGGAAACAAAGTTCATTTGATTTCAAGCTATTTTTTCAAACATCACGCTGAAGTTTTAAAATTCAATCTAAATTGAGATTAGTTAATTTCTCTAAAAGCAGCTAATCAAAGGAATTGCTCTAAACCTGGAATTCAATCAATGTAAAATAAATGGCATTTCTTGAAATGGTCTTAAGGGAGCTTAATTTTCTTTGATTCAAATGGAAATTTTAATTAGTATTAAAATGTCAATCTACATGTATATCAAGTAACATCAGTCATACCCATCTAAAGCAGTCTTGTTAACATCTTAAGTAGATTTTTTAATACAACCCCTATAAGATTATTTATATGTAAACATCTTGACCTTACAAAGTCATAGTCTTATAAATTGTGCATAATTATTTACAAAGTAGCATTTTTCATAGAAAAATGAAAATGTTAATCAATAAACATTAGAGATATAGACCCATAAAGTAGCATTTTAAATACAAACCTTAGAGAATCTATTTATACACATCTAAAGTGGTATTTAGAATACAAGCCCTACAACCCTACACAATCTATTTTAACACATCTAAAGTTGCATTCTGAATACAGACCCTATGGAATCTACTGATACACCACTAAAGTAAGGTTTTGAATACTGACCCTACAAGGTCTATTTACACACATCTAAAGTAGTTGCTACTGAATCTTTTATTTATACACATCTGAAGTAGACCAACCAGGTTCTATTTACACACACCTAAATTAACCTTTAGAATTCAGACCCTATATGGTCAATTAATACATACCTAAAGTAGCACATTTGCAATGAATTCAGACCCTACAAGGTCTATGTGTACACATTTAAAGCGCCATTGTGAATACAAACCCTACAAGGTCTACACTTTTGAATACAGACACACAAATTCCATTTATACATATCTAAAGTAACATTTTGAATACTGATCCTACAAGACCCATTTATACATGTTTTAAGTAGCATTTTAAATACAGACCATCTATATACATCTAAAGTAACATTTTTGGATACAGATCCTACAAGATCTATTTATACACAACTGAAGTAGCATTTTTGAATACAGACTCTACAATATCTATTTATACACATCTAAAGTAGCATTTTGAATACAGATCCTACAAGATCTATTTATACACATCTTAAGTAGCATTTTGAAAACATATCCTACAAGATCTATTTATACACAACTGAAGTAGCATTTTTGAATACAGACTCTACAATATCTATTTATACACATCTAAAGTAGCATTTTGAATACAGATCCTACAAGATCTATTTATACACATCTTAAGTAGCATTTTGAAAACATATCCTACAAGATCTATTTATACACATCTAAAGTAGCATTTTGAAAACATATCCTACAAGATCTATTTATACACATCTAAAGTAGCATTTTGAATACAGACTCTATAGTGTCTGTTTGTACACATCTAGAAGTAGCATTTTTGAATACAGATCCTACAAGATCTATTTATACACATCTAAAGTAGCATTTTGAATACAGACCCTATAGTGTCTGTTTGTACACATCTAGAAGTAGCATTTTTGAATACAGATCCTACAATATCTATTTATACACATCTGAAGCAGCATTTTTGAACACAGACTCTACAAGATCTATTTATACACATTTAAAGTAGCCTTTTTGAATACAGACTCTACAAGATCTATTTATAAACATCTAAAGTAGCCTTTTTGAAAACAGACCCTACAGGGTCTATCAATACACATCTAAAGTAGCATTTTGAATACAGACCCTACCTCGTCAGTGTCCAGGAGTGGTTTTTGTTCACGTTGATGTTCCTCTCTGAGTGTCTGTAAGGGTTTCATGCCACCGCTCAATTTTGCTGTCAAAGGGCTAAGGGCTAACTTGGGGGTCACTGAAAAATTGAAATTTTTTTTTTCCTTCACTGAAACAATGAATTTTCGGTGTCAAAAGAAATGTGTTACATATTTTTTTTTTGCGCTAGTGATAACAGACTTCTAACTAGCAGTGTATTCATACATTTCAGAAAGCAACAATTTTACAAGACTACATAAAAGATATAGTTAAAGGGAATTATGTTAATTGCATTAAATAGTGAAATCTTATTTATGTATTATAAACTAATAAATATATATGATTTTTTCTGCCCTGTATTTTCAATTCTGTAAATTATGTCAAACAATTTGATCTACTTCACTTTCTAACACTAAGAAAACAAGAGTACAAAACACAGAAAAATCCAGTGTCAAAAATAACAACTCATGCTTTCTATCTAAAGAACTAGCACTGTCCATCATTTACAATGTTTTTCTAGCTTTGAGATTTTTTTTACACTGTAACAAGTTTGTAAGGGTATAAGTTTTAAACAACTGATCTAATAACTTTTGTCCTTGAAACAAAACAAGTGTAACATTCATTTTGGAACACTGTACTGCTGCCTTTAAAGATATTATGAAAGTAGGAGGTGAACTTTGCACATGCCCTTCCTGAGTAGAAAATCATCTAGAAACAGAATTTATTTCTAACATATCTGTATTTCAAGATACATTCAACCACACAGAAAATGTCTGACTCATTGTAAAATAGAATTTTTGTATTTTCACTTTATCTGATTTGCACCTTGTGTTATTATAATTTGATTGCTGATACGTGGATCAGAGAAAGAGGGGCCACTTTGAATTAATGCCATTTGTCACAATTAGATTATGCGATGACAGACATGTACCTGTCTTAACATGTTCTCTACAAGTAACTGACAACTTCCCCATCACATCAGCGATGGAGGACTAATGACTTAAAGACATAATGTCCTTTGTCAACCAGACAAGAACATTCACCATGCCCAAGAATTTAATAACTCTATTTTTACATACAGTAAAACCTGTGTTAAGCAGCCAGCTAAGGCAGCGACACAACATAGTTACTTAAGGCAAGTGGCTGCTTGAGACCAGTTGAAATTAGAACAAAAAGTTAACCTGGGAAGTTAGCTGAAAGGCTGCTAAAGGCAAGTTGTTGCATAATACAGGTGACTGTTTAGGCAGGTTAAACTGTACATAAAAAACACCTGCCTCCACCCCCAACCCAAATTTCAAGAGTAAAGTGAGTATTTACACACTCCCCGATGCCACTTACAACTTATTGAAACTTACAGTATGTTTTTGCTTTATCTTACAATGAGTCTTTCCACATTAAAGCCAACAGTTTTTTTACATGGGTCAAACCTGTGTTTAACACAATACAGTCACACTATTGTTAGAAAGGCTTCTTTTTTATCACACATATGTTGTCTTACACTGGGAAAGCAAAGTTAATTGGATAAAAATGGTTGGAGAGAGAAAACAGGTCTCCCTGTTTCCTCTTGAATTCGAGATAAGAATTTCCAGTATTTTTGAATGAAGACATGAAAAGGATACTTTCAACATTTTTAACAAGAAAACTACAATACTTTTTTTTTAACATTATTGAATCGAAAATTGTGGAACAAAACTTTCAGACCAAGACATAGTGGTATTTCACAAATCAGGTGACATATAACACAGGTTCACTATAATTTTCAAAAATATCTATCTAGCACAGCAAAAACATACACAAAATTTCTGCAAAACAAATGAAAAAAAAAATTGTAAAAAAAAAAATTGTACAAATGTCTCTTTAAAACGATTCTTTACAAAACTAAAAACTGCACATAAAGCATAGTAGAAAAAGGGGGAAGGCACAGGCTTAGAAAGTAGTCTATGTTTTCCATTGAGGGAGGGCAGTTTCAAATCTAGAAAGCTTGGACGAGTGTAAAATCACAGAATGTATTAGAAAGTAATGACCACTAATAAGTATGTTTGAACTGACAAAATATTTTATTTTTAACAATCATTTAACTTATTGCTACAAGTTATTCAATGGCCTGATATACCAGGGACTTTTATTAAATTTCTGTATTTCTTATCAGAAAATGAAATTATATCAACATTTCATTCATGATAATATTTTGTACCCTAAAACTGTTCATAAACATTTTCAATAATCTTGCCAATCAAGTACTTTTCTGAAAAAAGTAAGATCTTTAATTCCATTGTTGCATATATTGCCTACCAAAAATGTGGTTATCATGTGTTAAGGATGTGAATGTAATGGGTACAATGAAGTTAGAATTGTGCTATTAAAGGCATATACTACACTGTGTAAAACATTTAACTACTTTTTAACTTACTGACCCAAATACAACATGGGGCCATTTTCTGACCACAGCAAACATCCTATGAAAAAAGTTTTTGGGCTGTAACGGTTCTAATCTCAAGGACATTGTGACCTTGACCTTTGATCTACTACCTCTAAAGCAATAGATCATCTACTGTACACTGGTAATCATCCCATCTATGCAGGTTGACACTGTAGGCCAAAGTGTTTTTAGTTATTGAGCAAAAACTGTTTTCAGTCTTGGGGTCATCATTACCTTGACCTTTGACCTGCAGACCCCAAAAACAAAACAAGTCATCTACTGATCAAATGTAATCATCTGATGAAGTCTGACGACTATGACCCAAGTGTTAAAGGAAAATGTGTTCAGTCTCAAGGTCACTGTGTCCTTGAACTCTGACCTATTATATCCCAAAACAATAGGGGTCATCTACAGACCACAGGCAATCACCCTATAAATGCATTTTTTTCGGCAAAAGCTTTATTTAGTTATTGAACAGAAACTGTTTTCAGTCTCAAGGTTACTGCGACCTTGAACTTGACATCTTGTAAAGTATCATGGCAATATAACTTAATTTGCGTGGTCATGACGAATTTGCAGTAGTAAAGATTATAAAGCATCAACCTTAATTTATCAAAAAGTATTTTTACCTATTCACACAATGAGAATTTTTTTTTTAAATCATGATTTCGTAGAATATTTTCTTGTGTGCTTCTACCATGCTCACAGTTTTAATTACTGGTGTATTTTTGCAAGGAAATCTATGTTTACAAAAATTTCAACTAATGTCATTAAACAGGGTTTTGTTTCTTGTCAAAGCTGAGGCTGTGCTAATGATTTAGTTGTCTCCTAAAGTTATGTTAAGGTTGAGAAGTGCAGCATGATCTCTACCTAATTTTCTCTACTGAGTATTTATTTATGAACTAAAAATGACATGCACCAGAAGTTTTCAGAACTATGTTTTCTTTCATTCAATGGTAAACAGAGGTATCCATGGAAACAACAAATAACATTAAAATAGAAATTTTGAACAAGTGTGATCAAACATATTACCACTTCTTTTTCATCTTTTGTATTGTGCTTTCGTAACTATTCATAACCCTACCAGTCGATTAGAAACCAAAATTTAATTCACATTTCCCAGAAAAATAAATGAAAGAAGCTAGGTAATTAAGAAGTATCATCGAAAGAAAACTTTCTCAAGCAAAAAAAAGCTAAATAAATTGATTGGGAAGTGATTTCAGCATAAAATGAGCTACACAATCCAAATTACAGTGAGATAGACGATACGAAAAGAAGATAAACATACATGAACCGGTAACATTTTACGCAATCGCTTGTCCAGAATGCTTGGAAAAATTTAACAAGTTTGAATAACAAAGATTACCATTCTTATAAATACCTATTTTTCACTGTAAAACACATGTACAACAGTTAGATTTGTAAAAATTTGGCTTTAATTTCTAGCAATTTCTTTTTTAAATTTCAGCTCCATAACAGGGCAACATAATTTACTGCATAGAATAAAGATGCATTTAACTTTTACTTTACCTAGTATCAATATGGAAGGTTTTATATCTAATAACCTTTTCATTCTTAGCATATAAATTTTAATGTGTGTCCAGTTTTAAATAAAATACCAGAGTTTCATTACATATGATTGAATTCGCACACATCTCTTAACAAATTTTTGATTCAAACTTATATCTACCCTTGCCTATTAGTTTTTAATATGTTTTACCTTTCTGTTAGCTAATTAACCATTTCCTATCACTGTCAGGTAATCAGAATCACTGAATTCAGGCAATGTCTTCTGATAAAAAACATAAATGTGGTCACAAAGATGAAGAAAGATGTGCAAATTATAAAGGTGGGGTAGAAACATTGAGATCAGAACAAGCTGATGATATGTTCAATTTTACAGCTCAACTGTCATTTAAAATTGAGCCACAACATGAGAAAACCAACATAGTGTATTTGCGACCAGCATGGATCAAGACCAGCCTGCGCATCCACGCAGTCTGGTCAGGATCCATGATGTTCGCTAATGCATGCTGTTTACTTTCAAAGCCTATTGCAATTAGAGAAACCATGGGGTCCTGACCAGACTGTGCGAATGTGGGAGGCTGGTTTGGATCCATGCGGGGCACAAATGCACTATGCTGGTTTTCTCATTGTTGCGGCTCAAATATACAACACCTGAATAAAACACATCAAACAGTTTCAAAGAATGATATAGAAGAAATTCTGTGTAAATTCCTATCCAACTTCTTTTGGAATATAATGCTGTGTCCAGTTTTTATAGGTTATTTGCTTTGTATCGGGAAATATGCACAAGTTCTGCAGCAGAAATACTATGCAACTTTAGGAGCGCAGTATCATTCTGCTTAAGAACGAGTGCATATTTCCCAATGCAAAGATAATAACCTTTTTATTACATATGAGCCGCGCCATGAGAAAACCAACAAAGTGGCTTTGCGACCAGCATGGATCCAGACCAGACTGCGCGTATGTTTCTTTAATTGCAATAGGCTTTGAAAGCGAACAGCATGGATCCTGACCAGACTGCGCGGATGCGCAGGCTGGTCTGGATCCATGCTGGTCGCAAACCCACTATGTTGGTTTTCTCATGACACGGCTCATATATATTTAAACTTTTAAATGTGATGCAAGTATTATGAATTTGTTCAATAGCCTGAATTAGATTAACAATACTGAACTAAATAAAAGGATTAATGCAATGACACACATTAAATAGTCACACACCAGATATAAAAATCAGGCATCAGTGTATGGAAAAAATATTGAAGTTTCCGGTACCATTGTATGTAATAAGTGCTTTTACCATTTTCATGAGTTATATATAATTCCAAACTTCAAACTAGAGAGAGTTTCACTTATTTAAGAAATGATTAACAGTATAGTAAGTTTCATATGTGTATGAAATACATGGGCATGTTAAAAGGGTGTGCAGGACCAATGCCTCTATGCATACTTTAAATACATCCAATGTATTTTATACTCCAATGAAGATTATTAACATATATTTTGATTTTTTCTTCCTTGTTGACAATGGTTTTTTTAACTGATACAATGTTGAATTCTTTTTTAAGTTATAAATCTCAAATTGACTAATTGAAAGAAAAAGAATATTTGACGATGCTTTTCCCAAATGTTAACATGACCCTTAAAATGCGTATAACCTGTGTAAAAAGGACAGCCATTTCCACATTTGTCTTGTGGTCCAAGGAAAACTCTGCCTTTGGAGTGAATATACTTTAAAGAAACTAAAATTATGACGACTAATGAAACGTGTTTGTGCTGTAAACACATATCCGTCATTCCAACCCTTTAATGAAGATACCACTACCGAAGAGTTTCATGAAAACTATGTTTAACACTCTAAGGGTATAAAACTCTGTTTTTGAGACCATCTAACAACGCAACAATGTCATTGGTCAATTTTGTACTCGAAAACAGCCATCAGAAGACAGAGTTTCTGGACTGGTCTTCAAACTTCAAGTTTTATAAGCTCAGACCAAGACATTACTAAAATGGATAAAAATCCCATACAAGTTACATATTTATAGCATACAGAATATTTATTGAAGTAATATGGAGCTATTCACCTGCTGTTCCTGTTCGTAAGCTTGTATCATGCATGGACAGGTCCTGTATACTCTCAAATCTCATCTGAAATACAAAGTGTGCAAAACTTTATTTTTCAGATACAAATATTCAAATGTTTTCATAAAAAATTTTATAGAATCTTGACCATGATGAATTTGTAGGCTTTTGTAATATGATTTGCAATGTGAATTCATGACAAACTTACGCTAATTTCTGTGAGAGATTTGCAATGTGAAAGATCTGAAATGTGAAAGACTTGCAATGGAAATTCATGACAAATTTGCTGATTTCTGTGAATACTTTTCAATGTAAAATTGTGATGAATTTGCAGATTTTTGTGCTTCAGTTAGAAGATGAAATGTAAATAAGCTTTACTGACTTTTATAAACTGTTGTAATTACCTCCCTTTTAAAATGACAATATTTAAGAGACTATTTCTTTTCATTTTAATATAACTTTTAGTTTTACATTTCCCATTTGACAGATGTAGGAATATTTCAACACTATGAGGTAAAAAAAAATGTATAACTGCATGTGGCTTCAAAGTTCCTTTATTTCCATCAAAGATGGGCAAAAGGGAAGTAATAATAATTTCATAAACTTGCATATCTAATGAGAGTGTGTGTTTGGGTTAAGTCTTTTTCAACAATTTTTCTGTCAATAAAAATACGATTCTACTTGTAGCAGTGAGCAAATGCCCAAATTTATAATTTGCCTCACTGGAATATCATACCGTAGACATGTGACATGATACCCCATCCGGTCATATTTTACTGACACCGGGATGACCAGTCCTAGCACTATCCTCTTAATGCTGAGCGCTAAGCAAGGAAGCTACTAGTCCCATTTTTTACGTCTTTGGTATGACGCAGCAAGGGATCGAAATCCACGACCTCCTGCACTCAAGCGGGCGCTCTACCACTAGGGGGTGATATCTAATGAATTTTTCAACTTCACATATAATTGTCAATGCAAATAATGTCAACTGTAATACTATTGTTCTTACTTCACACAATTTTAAGACAAAATTACTTACCAATTTATACTTATTCTAAAACTTTTAATTGGCTGGGAAAACCAGGACAGAAAAATCTTATCTTAAAAATACCTCTTGTGAAAATCTTACATGCTTTCAGCACTTACAGATCATAAATAAGTGTAAGTTATCAGACCTTTAAGTTTCGAATGAGCCGGTAACTTGATAAAAATCTTTCAATCTTTTATGTTACAGAAAAGATGGATAGAAATATAATTGAAGATTAACTTAAACTCTTAGCGCAACGTTCCTATTTTCTAAAATGCTAAGCAATCACATACCCTCCCCTCTAATCTTGGTGGTGTAGTCATGAACTGTGGAAATAAAATACAAACGGGAGCATCATTACCCATATACAAAGCTATCCTTTTATTCTACAATTGAGCCGTACCATGAGAAAACCAACATAGTGGGTTTGCGACCAGCATGGATCCAGACCAGCCGCGCATCCACGCAGTCTGGTCGGATCCATGCTGTTCGGCTAACAGTTTCTCCAATTCCAATAGGCTTTCAAAGCGAACAGCCTGGATCCTGACCAGACTGGGCAGATGCGCAGGCTGGTCTAGATCCATGCTGGTCGCAAACCCACTATGTTGGTTTTCTCATGGCACGGTCATATGCAAACTGCACTTTAAAAAGCAGGAACTTCATGACACAAATTTCACGTTAAGAGATATGGAGTTTGTCCGTCTGCTTTTCAACTGCACTTCTTAGAAAAGGAGGAGCTGAAGTTTTCAGAAGGTTGGAAGAAAGAAGACTTTAAAGCAAAAGAAATTCGAGACATTCAAAATTTCCTAAAAGTACTTGCAAAAAATAGTATTAATAAAATAGAAAGAGCTGCCAGAAGGACAGTTTGCTTGACTAATCGAAAAAGTTTGCAAAGAGAGACTTCAAGTGAAAATGAGAGATAAAAGAAAATGAAATAGAATTACTGAACTACTGTTTAGATACAGAAAAATTTATAATGTGTGACACAAAACTGTCCATACTGTTACAAAATTGACCCCAGGACCTTCACTTTTGGGGTACCAAACACCAATGATGTCTGTCCCTTGCAAACACCAATCCTTACGCGAGGATAATAGGGCAGTAGTTAAGAAGATATATTGAAAATGACAAACTTGCCATAAAAAACCTCAACCGGAAAGATCACTGATGTTGGAGGGAAGTAAAATAACCCTCTTTATTCTTTGAAAAGTTTAGCTAAAAATAGGCAATTTCAAATATACTTTCTGAGCAGTCGCAAGTTTACCATAGAAAACACAATCATGAGAAAACCAACATAGTGCATTTTTAAACCAGCATGGATCTGCGCATCTGTGCAGTCTGGTCAGGATCCATGCTGTCTGCTTTCAAAGCCTATTGCAATTAGAGAAACCATTAGCGAACAGCATGTATCCTGACCAGACTGCACGGATGTGCAGGCTGGTCTGGATCCATGCTGGTCGCAAAGCCACTATGTTGGTTTTCTCATGGCGCATCTCAAATTTAGTCTGGTCCAAGCACTTTTCAATGAGTGCCTTATTAAGTATAATAGTATGTGGAGAGTCTTTCAGAACATTTTAAATAAGAAGCGATATGTTTATTCACAAACTTAGATTGAGAAGCAAAAGACGAAAGCAGTAAACATTCTGTAGCCTGAAGTCACAAAAGTGAAAATTATACGAGACCTGCCACAGTAAAATCTACCATCAACTTGATATTTTTCACTGGTCCAAAACAAATTTATCATTTGACTTCTTTTACTATTTTAATCATTAAGTTTACTACTTAAGCAGCAAAAAGCAGTGAATTAAAAATTATTAAATCTATATTAACCTGACCTAACTAATGGTTTGTGAAAATCCCTTTCTCTAAAGTTAATGTATATACATTATTTGAGCAAATATAAAGGGCTCACTGACTCTCTACCTTGCCATTTAAAACAACTTTTTTCAAAGCAAGCTCAAAAACAACAGGGTGCATTGGGATTCATGAATTACTGAAGATAAAATGCTATTTCTCGAACATGGTACTTTTTACAATGAGAAAATCACCAATAGCATTCTAAAAAGCATGAAGAAAAGACAAACAGGTAGAAATACCCGACTGCATAGTGTGATAGTAATTTTCTGTATTAGCACATCACAGTGAAATTCAAGATTTTAAAATCACACTTCAAACCAAAAGTTAATTTTTCACACTTCATTTTCAAACTGTGACTGATTATACATATTTGTGACTGTATTATGATCAATTTAAGTGAGCTAACTTTTCACGGCACTTCTCACAAGAAGACTAGCCTCAATTAATACATTGAGAAATCTTACCTCTGTTTTTCGTAACCATGGATACTGAATAAGACAATCCATACTTTTGTGCTTTGTAACATTCACTTTATATGAATGATTTCTGAGTGAAGTACAATTAAATCCCCTGTCCACTATATACCCTTCTCTGTTCATTATAACATTAGTGGACAAAATCACCTCATTACGGTTTTACAAATATCATGAAATTTTGAAGTTCAATAAATTATTAAGTTTACAACTGGTGAACTATAAAATAAGTTATTTTGCACGAAACACAAAATTCAAAAGGGTGATTTTGTCTACCTATATCACAATGAGTAGAAAAGGCTTTTTCTCCTACACTTAGCTTATAAAGCATTCAAGCGGAAAAAGCCCTCATCAAGTAACATTTTACTAACATTTAGTACACTAACAAGCACATTTGAGCCGTGCCATGAGAAAACCAACATAGTCCGTTTGCGACCAGCATGGATCCAGACCAGCCTGCGTATTCGCGCAGTCTGGTCAGGATCCACGCTGTTCGCTAACGGATTCTCTAATTCCAATAGGCTTTGAAATCAAACAGCAAGGATCCTGACCAGACTGCGTGGATGCGCAGGCTGGTCTGGATCCATGCTGGTCGCAAATGCATTATGTTGGTTTTCTCATGGCATGGCTCATATGTTGTTTCAACTGACAGCTCTATCAGAGATCCTGTGTCATATACTGTAAAGAAGCAACTTTATGAATGCAGACAATTGGTCTCAATTTTTAGCTCACCTGTCACAAAGTGACAAGATGAGCTTTTGTGATCGCGCGGTGTCCGTCGTCCGTCCGCGCGTGCGTCCGTAAACTTTTGCTTGTGACCACTCTAGAGGTCACATTTTTCATGGGATCTTTACGAAAGTTGGTCAGAATGTTCATCTTGATGATATCTAGGTCAAGTTCGAAACTGGGTCACGTGCCTTCAAAAACTAGGTCAGTAGGTCTAAAAATAGAAAAACCTTGTGACCTCTCTAGAGGCCATATATTTCACAAGATCTTCATGAAAATTGGTCAGAACGTTCATCTTGATGATATCTAGGTCAAGTTCGAAACTGGGTCACGTGCCATCAAAAACTAGGTCAGTAGGTCAAATAATAGAAAAACCTTGTGACCTCTCTAAAGGCCACATTTTTCATGGGATCTGTATGAAAGTTGGTCTGAATATTCATCTTGATGATATCTAGGTCTAGATCGAAACTGGGTCAAGTGCGGTCAAAAACTAGGTCAGTAGGTCTAAAAATAGAAAAACATTGTGACCTCTCTAGAGGCCATATATTTCATGAGATCTTCATGAAAATTGGTCAGAATGTTCACCTTGATGATATCTAGGTCAAGTTCGAAAGTGGGTCACGTGCCCTCAAAAACTAGGTCAGTAGGTCAAATAATAGAAAAACCTTGTGACCTCTCTAGAGGCCATATTTTTCATGGGATCTGTATGAAAGTTGGTCTGAATGTTCATCTTGATGATATCTAGGTCAGTTTCGAAAGTGGGTCACGTGCCATCAAAAATTAGGTCAGTAGGTCAAATAATAGAAAAACCTTGTGACCTCTCTAAAGGCCATATTTTTCATGGGATCTGTATGAAAGTTGGTCTGAATGTTCATCTTAATGATATCTAGGTCAGGTTCGAAACAAGGTCATGTGCAGTCAAAAACTAGGTCAGTAGGTCTTAAAATAGAAAAACCTTGTGACCTCTCTAGAGGCCATACTTGTGAATGGATCTCCATAAAAATTGGTTAGAATGTTCTCCCTGATGATATCTAGGTCAAATTTGAAACTGGGTCACTTGCCTTAAAAAACTAGGTCAGTAGGTCAAATAATAAACAAGAGGACCATGATGGTCCTGAATCGCTCACCTCTTCCCACATGACCCAGTTTTGAGTATGACGTCATTTTTTCTATTATTTGACATAGTGACCTAGTTTTTGAGCTCATGTGACCCAGTTTTGAACTTGACCTAGATATTATCAAGATAAAAATTCTAACCAATTTTCATGAAGATCCATTGAAAAATATGGTCTCTAGAGAGGTCACAAGGTTCTTCTATTATTTGACCTATTGACCTAGTTTTCGAAGGTACGTGACCCTGTTTACTAGATATCCTCAAAGTGAACATTCTCACTAATTTTCATGAAGATCTCATGAAAAATATGGCCTCTAGAGAGGTCACAAGGTTTTTCTATTTTTATACCTACTGGCCTAGTTTTTGACCGCACGTGACCCAGTTTCGAAATTGACCTAGATATCATCAAGGTGAACATTCAGATCAATTTTCATGAAGATCCATTGAAAAATATGGCCTCTAGAGAGGTCAAAAGACTTTTCTAATTTTAGACCTACTGACCTAGTTTTTGACCGCAGTTGACCCAGTTTCAAATCTGCCCTAGATATCATCAAGATGAACATTCAGACCAACTTTCATACAGATCCCATGAAAAGTATGGCCTCTAGAGAGGTCACAATGTTTTTTTTATTATTTGACCTACTGACCTAGTTTTTTAAGGCACGTGACCCAGTTTCAAATCTGACCTAGATATCATCAAGGTGAACATTCTGACCAATTTTCATGAAGATCCATTCAAGGGTATGGCCTCTAGAGAGCTCACAAGGTTTTTCTATTTCAAGACCTACTGACCTAGTTTTTGATCGCAGTTGACCCAGTTTCAAAGCTGACCTATATATCATCAAGATAAACATTCAGACCAACTTTCATACAGATCCCATGAAAAATATGGCCTCTAGAGAGGTCACAACGTTTTTTCATTATTTGACCTACTGACCTACTTTTTGATGGCACGTGACCCACTTTCGAACTTGACCTACATATCATCAAGATGAACATTCAGACCAACTTTCATACAGATCCCATGAAAAATATGGCCTCTAGAGAGGTCACAAGGTTTTTCTGTTATTTGACCTACTGACCTAGTTTTTGATGGCACGTGACCCACTTTCGAACTTGACCTAGATATCATCAAGGTGAACATTCTGACCAATTTTCATGAAGATCTCATGAAATATATGGCCTCTAGAGAGGTCACAAGGTTTTTCTATTTTTAGACCTACTGACCTATTTTTTGAACGCACTTGACCCAGTTTCGAACTTGACCTAGATATCATCAAGATAAACATTCAGACCAACTTTCATACAGATCCCATCAAAAATATGGCCTTTAGAGAGGTCACAAGGTTTTTCTATTATCTGACCTACTGACCTAGATTTTGATGGCACGTGACCCAGTTTCGAACTTGACCTAGATATCATCAAGGTGAACGTTCTGACCAATTTTCATGAAGATCTTGTGAAATATATGGCCTCTAGAGAGGTCACAAGGTTTTTCTATTTTTAGACCTATGACCTAGTTTTCGAAGGCACGTGACCCAGTTTCGAACTTGACCTAGATATCATCAAGGTGAACACTCTGACCAATTTTCATGAAGATCTTATGAAATATATGGCCTCTAGAGAGGTCACAAGGTTTTTCTATTTTTAGACCTACTGACCTAGTTTTTGATGGCACGTGACCCAGTTTCGAACTTGACCTAGATATCATCAAGATAAACATTCTGACCAACTTTCATAAAGATCCCACGAAAAATGTGACCTCTAGAGTGGTCACAAGCAAAAGTTTACGGACGGACGCACGGACGGACGGACGGACGACGGACGACGGACGCTGCGTGATCACAAAAGCTCACCTTGTCACTATGTGACAGGTGAGCTAAAAAACCTTGTGACCTCTCTAGAGGCCATACTTTTCATGGGATCTGTATGAAAGTTGGTCTGAATGTTCACCTTGATGATATCTAGGTCAACTTTGAAACTGGGTCAACTGCGGTCAAAAACTAGGTCAGTAGGTCTAAAATTAGAAAAATCTTTTGACCTCTCTAGAGGCCATATTTTTCAATGGATCTTCATGAAAATTGATCTGAATGTTCACCTTGATGATATGTAGGTCAGTTTCGAAACTGGGTCACGTGCGGTCAAAAAATAGGCCAGTAGGTATAAAAATAGAAAAGCCTTGTGACCTCTCTAGAGGCCATATTTTTCATGAGATCTTCATGAAAATTAGTGAGAATGTTCACCTTGATGATATCACGTAAAATTCAAAACAGGGTCACGTACCTTCGAAAACTAGGTCAATAGGTCAAATAATAGAAAAACCTTGTGACCTCTCTAGAAACCATATTTTTCAATGGATCTTTTTGAAAATTGGTCAGAATTTTTATCTTGATAATCTAGGTCAAGTTCAAAACTGGGTCACATGAGCTCAAAAACTAGGTCACTATGTCAAAAAATAGAAAAAACGACTTCATACTCAAAACTGGGTCATGAGGGAAGAGGTGAGCGATTCAGGACCATCATGGTCCTCTTGTTAATTTCTGAAATACTGCTTCAGTAAAAAGGTATTTGAGCCGCACCATGAGAAAACCAACATAGTGCCTTTGCGACCAGCATGGATCTAGCAGTCTGGTCAGGATCCATGCTGTAAGCTTTCAAAGCCTATTGGAATTAGAGAAACTGTTAGCGAACAGCATGGATCCTGACCAGACTGCCTGGATGCGCAGGCTGGTCTTGATCCATGCTGGTCACAAAGCTACTATGTTGGTTTTCTTATGGCGCCGCTCATATATTTTTTTCGACAACCTAGAGAAAGCCCTAAAAGTCTAAGTTTCCCTCCCTTCTTTCTCGTAAGATAAGCTGCAAATTCAGATTTTAACTTTTTGTTTATTTTTTAAATATTACACCCAAAACAGCTTTTTACAAATTTTATACCTGGTGTATATTTGGAACACTTGTGGTTTTACGGAGTGACTGCCCTTGCTTGGCAATTAATTCTTTCACAGCTACCTCCTGAAAAATGAAAGATGATCAAATTTATTAAGTAGCGGGGTATGCATGACACACTTTGGAATAGTTATTTGTTGCTTTCTACGCTTGCTTTCAATTTGCATTGAAGGAAGAATTATGTCAGTTTTTTTCAACACATAGCTTCTTGTCTACTTTTTTCTACTAGAAATACATTCTGTGTGCCCAAGGGCAGAATGTGGAGCCCGCCAGCACCTTTGGCCTCTAAATGTGACCTTGACCTTAGACCTAGGGACCTAGTTCTTGTGCATGAAACTCTCATTTCATAATAGTGAATCTTCATGCCAAGTTACATCAAAATCCAACCATGCATGAAGAAGAAAGCTCCGGACAAACTTCAATATGACCTTTGACCTCCAACTGTGACCTTGACCTTTGAGATAGGAACATGGAGTTTGTGCACGACACTCCTTCCCATTGAGGTTAAAATTCATGCCAAATATAAACAAGATTGGCCTATGCATGTCAAAGTTATGGTCCGGAAAACTTCAATTTGACCTTTAACCTCCAACTGTGACCTTTACCTTTGAAACAGGAACATGGGGTTAGCACACAACACGCCTTCTCATTGAGGTACATTCATGCCAAATATAAACAAGATTGGTCAAAGTTATGGTCTGGACAAAATCCGACGGATGCACAGACGCACATACATCAACCCGCTGAAAGTGACAACTATATCGAGCCCACCGCAAGTGGGCTCGACAAAAATGTTTTTACAAACTACCTAAAATGTTTTCTTCATCCAACAATATGTCTGAATGAAAATAGTTTAAGGAGATATTCAGATTTTTTCGATTAGACAGATCCATGATGTATTTACATTATTTTGAACTTAAGAAAACAAAAAGAGGTTGTTTTTATTGAATTAAATTTAGCTAAAATAACACTGTATGATTAGACTAGACCGTACGAGTGACCCCTCTAACCCCTTGAATTTGTGATTACAGACTAGGCCATATGGGTGACACCCTCCACCCCACTCCCTCAGATATAAAAAGACTCTCAGACTGAAACAACCATGATTCATTACGGCCAACGCAATTTCCTATATAAATATCTTGAATTAAATGACTCCACGTCTGACACAGAAAGTTATTGTACTTTTCCTGTCTGGAAGTAATACTGTCTGTCGGTATTAAATGACAAAAGAGTTGGTCCCTTTGCCATATAATATTGTTCTGAAGATCCTTTTGTTAAGGGGAATAACTGAGTTCGACTATCGTCATATTTCTTGCTAGCTGTTTTTCGATAAATATGATGGGGGACAATATGGGAATGATTGTTATATCTCTGTAAGAGTATATTCCGTACAAAGAGAAGCTTGATCAAAGCATTCCCCGATAACTAAATATCTATACTGATATTTATTACCAGTCTGTAATAACACATGTCACCTCTTGCTGAAATTACAGAACAATATATATTAATGTCTTTGTCCCCTTTTTTGTACTTGGCACCTTCACAGTTAACAGCAAACAGAGGATAATGATTATTTTTATATATCATTTTTAAATATATATTATTATAAAATTATCAGTTTTTAGCCCACCATCATCAGATGGTGGGCTATTCAAATCACTCTGCGTCCGTGGTCCGTCTTCCTTCCGTCCGTCCTTCCGTTAACAATTTCTCGTTATCGCATCTCCTCAGAAACTACCAGCGGGATTTTGACCAAACTTTGTCAGAATGATGTATTGGTACCCTAGTTGTGACCCCCTGAAAATCAGACTGGTTCAACAATTTTTTATTAAGTTATGGCCCTTTGTTTATTTCTATAATTTACATAGATTTATATAGGGAAAAACTTTGAAAATCTTCTTGTCCAAAACCACAGAGCCTAGGGCTTTGCTATTTGGTATGAAGCATCATCTAGTGGTCCTCTACTAAGATGATTCAAATTATTTCCCTAGGGTCTAATATAGCCCCACCCCGGGGGTCACATGGTTTATATAGACTTATATAGGGAAAAACTTTGAAAAACCTCTTGTCCAAAACCACAGAGCCTAGGGCTTTGATATTTTGTATGTGACATCATGTAGAGGTCTTCTACTAAGATTGTTCAAATTATCCCCCTAGGGTCAAATATGGCCCCACCCCGAGGGTCACATGGTTTACATAGACTTATATAGGGAAAAACTTTGAAAATCTTCTTGTCCAAAACACAAAGCCTAGGGCTTTGATATTTGTAATGTAGCATAATCTAGTGGTTCTCTACCAAGTTTGTTAAAATTATCCCCCTAGGGTCAAATATGGCCCCGCCATGGGGGTCACATGGTTCATACAGACTTATATTGGGAAAAGCTTTTAAGAACTTCTTGTCAATAACCTACAACATTCAAATTTGGACATGTATGGTTTTGAGTGGCAAGATGAACCTTGACATGAGTTGACCTTGATTTTGACCTAGTGACCTACTTTCACATTTCTGTAGCTACAACCTTCAAATTTGGACCACATGCATAGTTTTGTGCACTGAAAAGAACTTTGACCTTGACATTGACCTAGTGACCTACTTTCATATTTTTGAAGGTACAGGCTTCAAATTTGGACCACATGCATAGTTTCAAGTTCCGAAATAACATTTGACCTTGATTTTGACCCAGTGACCTACTTTCACATTTCTCAAGCTACAGCCTTCAAATTTGGACCACATGCATGGTTTTATGTACTGAAACAAAATTTGACTTTTACATTGACCTAGTGACCTACTTTCACGTTTTTGAAGGTACAGGCTTCAAATTTGGACCACATGCATAGTTCTGTATTCCGAAATAAAATTTGACCTTGATTTTGACCTAGTTACCTACTTTCACATTTCTCAAGCTACAGCCTTCAAATTTGGACCACATGCGTGGTTTTGTGTACCAAAACAAACTTTGACCTTTACATTGACCTAGTGACCTACTTTCACATTTTTGAAGGTACAGGCTTCAAATTTGGACCACATGCATAGTTCTGTATTCAGAAATAAAATTTGACCTTGATTTTGACCTATTGACCTACTTTCACATTTCACAAGCTACAGCCTTCAAATTTAGACCACTTGCATAGTTTTGTGTACCGAAATGAACTTTGACCTTAAGACTGATCTAGTGACCTACTTTCACATTTCTGTAGCTACAGGTTTCAAATTTGGACCACATGCATAGGATTGTGTACCAAAACAAACTTTGACTTGACATTGACCTAGTGACCTACTTTTACATTTTTGAAGATACAGGCTTCAAATTTGGACCACATGCATAGCTTTGTGTTCTGAAGTGAAATTTGTCCTTGAAATTGACCTAGTGACCTACTTTCACATTTCTCAAGCTACAGCCTTCAAATTTGGACCACTTGCATAGTTTTGTGTACCTAAATAAACTTTGATCTTAAGATTGACCTAGTGATCTACTTTCAAATTTCTCAAACTACAGCCTTCAAACTTGATGCACATGCATAGTTTAGTGTACAAAGAACTTTGTCCTTGAAATTGATCTAGTGACCTACTTTCACATTTCTCAAGCTACAGCTTTCGAATTTGGACCACATGCACAGTGTTGTGTACGGAAATGAAATTTGACCTTGAGCTAGTCAATAAGTCTTGAAATTTGGAACACTCAAAAATGGCACATTGGTGGGCGCCAAGATCACTCTGTGATCTCTTGTTTTATCATAGTTAAGCATGGTTTAACATTCTAGATGTACAATATGCAGGTATGCTTCATATAAATTTGAAGCTATTCATATTTTGAGACTGTATTTCAAGTCTGTGACATGTGAACTTTTTTCAATGTTCCAGCTAAAGGTCACATATGACTGTCTTGACTGCATAGGTGAAGTGGCGAAAACATGTGACAAATCATCCAGTCAAGAATCTGACCGCCAAACTCATTATTTCACTCTGTGTGTGGTAAAATATACAAAGTTGAAAAAGAGAAGTAGAATATGGTATTTTGTGTGTTCAGGTTTAATGTCTTTTTCAACAATTACCAGTCATATAAATGACGGTGTCTACTTGTAGCAGGTAGCACAATGCCCAACTTTATAGTGCTGCCTCACTGGAATATTATGCCGTAGACACGTGGCATGATACCCCACCCAGTCACATTATACTGACACTGGGCTGACCAGTCCTAACACTATCCCCTTAATGCTGCTAGTACCACTTTTTACGTCTTTGGTATGACGCAGCCGGGGATCGAACCCACGACCTCCCGCACTCGAAGCGGGCGCACTACCACTAGGCTACCAAGGCGGTTGAATATGGTATTTTACTTTCTGGTGTATCCTAACCTGACATACATAGGTTAGGTAAGTAAACTCATAAAAATTGTGTACGCACGATGTCAAAGTAAGAAATAACCTTAATTATTGAGGAACGTATCGTATGTCAACATAACGCTAAACTTTATTCATCCGAGTAGTAATGAACTGAAATAATTATATGGCCCTCTGACATCTTAACTGGTATCATAATGTTCTCTCACTGGTACATGCATCATCTGTTGTTTAAAGCAGAATATACATTCTTGCATACCAGACAAGGATTTAGGATAGTTCTAAAAAGAAAGCTTTTCGATTGATTTTATTATTATTTTTACTATTTCTTGAATATGGTATGCAAGAAAAAGATTCTATTACTGGTTTAGCTGCAGACGGGAATATCCTGTTTATGCGGTAACTAGGCAGAGCCTCGTTACTGCCTGGACAGTTGACCTCGAGGCCAGGAAATTCAACTTGTGAAAGAATCTTATAATGTTTGACTTCCCTCTTTGTTTCACTGGCATAAAAATTTTATGACCTTCGACCCAATCATGAAGGTCAACAGTTTTATGATCTTTGCCCCATCAGGAAGGTCCTCAGTTTTATGACCTTTGACTCAAGGTTACTGACCTGTCTCAGCCTATCCAGAGTGAGTATACTCTCTACTGCAGACACGCCCTTGATGTACTTCTCTATACACGTCTGTCTCCCCGTCAGCGGCACTCACTTCATTCTGTGATGCGGCCATCTGTGCAAGACTTTCCATGTGCTCTAAGTCTTCAGATACCTGGAAATAATTTGCAGGCAAATTTGGTTTAACAATTCAGTATTCTATCAACAGTTTGATTCAAATATACTGAATACTAAGTACTGCCAATCAACTTACTACAGTCAAATTTTGTTCATTTGATGTGGATTAATTCAAACACCACCCTTCTCTTAAATTCATTGTCAGCTCCCGTCCAAATCCCTGTACAATGTACTTTTGTTTGATGGCTCAAACTACCAAAAATTCTGCTGGCCCCTTTTAGTTTGAGCGAATGAAGTCTGACTGTATCTAGTACAAAATTGGTTTCAAACTTCCCATTTTAAGGGTGGATTTAAAAATAGCTCTAATGACTTACTGTATATTTCAACAGCTGAGGCAGTGGGTTAATAAAGCTTGTAGCCATTACACTAAACATATTTTTTCCTCCAAACAGACCATGATGATAGACTAAACCCACCAGCTTATCAATAAATGAGATAGTGCTGGAGCTAAGTAAAGTTCTGCCAGTATAAGATTACCTTTGGAATGTTTGAGACAACATCAAAAGTGACACCGCTCGCATGTAGGCTTTCCTGGAAGAAACAAGAACAATTATCAAGCCAAAGCATCAATGTACAATTAAAGATCATGATCAATATTATGATAATTTACATTACTAGTACTTTTTAAAGATTTAAAATCGTTCTATAACCTACATCAAAAAGATTCTTGGGAAACAAAGACAACTTTGTCATTATCAGTTTTTGACTATCTCAAGTCTGGTCTTAATATACATGACTACATTTAAATATAGTCATTACTGGTGTTACATTTCTGAAATATATCTTTCAGGTTTATGAATATATGTATGTATATAAACCTCCATTATAGGCTGATTGCTACCTATAGTCGGAAAACCGGAACTTATATAATAGATATTAAGATTTTTTAAAGGGTGCGAGCTCCCCGGGTGAACCGTATAAACCGACTAAAAGCCCAATATCACATTTTATATTTAGGTGGCGGAATCCAAGGCCCCAGGATGATGTTTTATTTTTTGATATATTTGATAATGTAAATATAACAGCTGAGGCAGCTGAGGACTTTGACACTGATAAGTTAATATCTATGTATAAGAAAAAAATTAAAATTTATCTAAAACAAGGAACAATGTTTGATATTCACCCTTATGACGATTCGGAATCTACAGAATTAACATTTATGCTTTTGATGGGTAGTCACATCAGATTCTACATATCGGATGAACCTGTATCCCATGGTATAAACAGACTTTTGGATTAAAGGTTTAATTAAAAGCTTAATTAAAAGCTTAATTAAAAGTTTAATTACTATGTGTACCCTAATAATGTACTTACTAATTGAAGATAAGATCAAAGACCAGAGGCTTTGTCTCCGGGGGTTGTAGACCCACCTTTACATTTTATTAATAAATATAATATAATATAATCTGCCAAAGTTTTGCCAAAGTTCTGCCAAGTGGCAGGAATGTGGCAGTGTCTGCCAAGTTGGCAGAAAAATGGCAGGCTTTTGATTGGTTGAATTTGTGGTTTCCCGCATAATCATTTTTAAAAAATGCACTTGATTTACCTTTGACACAACAGGTACATAAAGGACAAGTATGTGTCTTACAAGTAGGACAAGCTCTCAATACACAATAGAATTGTATTTACTATAGCGTAGTATTTGTTCTCCAGTTAAACTGAAACCTGATCTTTATCTTGATATGCACTGTCAATCAGGAAGTAAATACCTTACGGTGTACTGTATTGATATTTAAGTCAATTTTATTTTAGCTTGTATCTTTGATAAAGCCTGTGGATTTTAAATTGTCCGGCATTGGATTTTTTAGAATAGGGACAAGGGGTCAGTCCGGACCAAAGACTAAATCTTTTTTTTTGGTTAAACCAAAGGTTTTCATTCGGTTTAACTAAAGATTTAAAAAAATTTCAGGGTATCAAGGGTACTAAGTTAGTATTTTAATTTTAGGGTAAGATTAAAGTCCACTTATAGAATTGGGACAAGGGGTCAGGGGGGGGGGGGTTAAAATGCCAAAAACCCCATGTATCTAACTACTCTGGTTCTTTAACGTGCCCAGTGTATAGCACTGATACATGCAAGGATTGCCAGGGTTCCTGACCAGTACACCTCTAGTTGGGTGGGAAACACTGAAAAGCGTTTCTGAAAATTCCCCGAGTAGCTGCCATATTTCGCATTGAATCGAACTGAAAAAATAATTGACATGGTTAAGCTAGGAGGTCGTGATGATAATAAAGGCCAGTATAATCACACATCTGAGAGATAGTGGCGATGCTGTCTATCCTCTGTGTTATCATCCAATTACCTTTCATGGAATTTCAATGAACTTTTCAGCATTAAATTTAAAAACATCAGAGATGTAGAAGTATGACTTAGATTACATATAATGAAAAAGCACAAATCATCATGCAATAACGAACGTTCTTGTGGTTTTGTTATATATATGGCCCATTGATCGGTACTAAATCCAAAGTGATACATAATATTCATTGCATTGTCTTAAGATTTGTATACCGATAGTGTCTCGTATTTAAATCGCATCAGGCTGAAAACAAGGACAACGACAATTCAGGAAAGCCATGTTCAAAATACAAAATCACATAAAACCGAAACCGTAATTATAATTCCAGGGAGATTGATTTTACAATAGCAATTTTAATAAAACGCTATTTTTGCCTTTTTACTATGCATACTGTTGAAATTTAAACTAAATAAACTACCGTTTTCCAAGAAAAACTTTCCTTTACACGAATGTCTGAATGAATATCATGTATGAAAAATAGGATCGATAAATTCCTTTAGAAACAATAATAAATGTAACTACAATTTAACAAACTGTTATTTTAAGTACATGTAGTGCTTGACATACATTAGTATAAATTCTGAATTTGACACATGAAGTAATCTATAATTCAGTATTGTATTAAGTAGATATTTTTTAAATGTTTTTTTTTTTTTCTTTTTGTTTTGGTTGTGGGTATGGGTAGAGTCACACTGTTACAGTTTAGTTACATGACGGTATCAAATAGTACAGGAAGACACCAGGTGCACATTCAGGCATTAAGGCATGGGCAGACATCAGGGCATATCCTCTGGCATTCCTATGGCATTCCATAAGCCACCTGCACAAAAAGTATGTCTTAGATTACATATAATGAAAAAGTAAGCCACCTGCACCAGGGCTTATCCTCTGGCATTCCATAAGCCACCTGCACGGTTTTCGCGCATGAAAAATTCAAACACCATATTGAGGTTTAGAACCTAAAATGGCAAAATGCTAGAAACAAGAGACCTTTACTATTCGGCCACGGAGACCTCTCTTGAAATTATGTAGACAGTGCAAAACTATGATTAAAATATCTAATTGAAAGTGACTTGATACACTGACCACTAGTTATTGTTTTGATAGATTGTGTGATTTCATTAATAAATTTTCTCCCATTTATGATCAACATTTGAGCCGTGCCATGAGAAAACCAACAAAGTGCGTCTGGGACCAGCATGGATCCAGACCAGCATGCGCACCCGCGCAGTCTGATCAGGATCCATGCTGTTCTCTAACGGTTTCTCTAATTGCAATAGGCCTTGGAAGCGAACAGCATGGATCCTGACCAGATTGCGCGGATGCGCATGCTGGTCTGGATCCATGCTGGTCCCAAGCTCACTATGTTGGTTTCCTCATGGCGTGGTTCACTTGGTTTCTGTTATCATCAATCGTCTTTCTACATACAGGTCAAATATTAACTGTGTTACAGATTATTACTGTAACTGCATCTAAAATACGAGTTAACATAACAATACGCTATTAATATTTTCTTGTTTCTAAATTATTACACCTTTTAACATGCTTATGATTAGTCATTTCTACTTTATTTACATTTTAAAGATTTTATATTTATAAATGATTTTTAAAGTAAAGTTGATTAACACCTCCCCTATTCCACTGGTAATTAAAAGTAATCATTGGCAAGTACTTCATTATACAAAATGTGAAGGCCATTGATGATCCATTCACAAACATCAGTGAAATCATAGGAATACACAATAGCATCGATATATGCAAATGGCCATTCTTTCTTACAAGAAATTTAAAGTAAATTCATACTATTGACATTATATGTTTCAGTTAAAACCCTATCTAAAATGAAAGGTTGGTGTGTACTATTAAAATACATCAGGCTTTTTCCAAACAATATTAAAACATTTATCACTGTATCAAACATGTGGTAGGCTGATTACTGCACTCATATAAATTAGTGCTAGTCTTACCAAATTAAGAGTCCCTTTCACTAAACTTTTCTTATTTATACATTAAAAAATAAGTTATTAAGATATAAATAAAACACCAGTCCTATTATCTAACACCAGCTATAAATTTCAATAGTTATATCTTATTTGTAAAATTTCTTTAAAAAATTTCTTCTTCTGTTAGGGTCGTGAAATTTTCAAGATTATTCGACGCATAATTATGTGAATAGAGTTTCACGCAGATCATCATATGAATGACAGTTCATCAAATCAGGAAACTCATTTTCTACCTGATTGGTGCAAAAAGGGCAAACCCTTTGATCAACATTTAACCTTTCATATCGTCCAGTTTCTATTCTGATTGGGGCAGTACCAGTTCTAAAATTTGCAATCGCAGCTCTATGCGTGCGAGGGAGAATCATTGTACAACAATACTCGACCAAATATTTCTCCTTAAACTTTTTTATATGTACGCAATTTAACATCATCATCAAATTGGCAATGGTTTTCGATTTCATTGTGATTGTTTCTAAGACAAAATTCTGCAAAGTTAAAATCGCACTTGTCCAGTCGTTGGAGTCAGGGATAAGAGATACTTTAACTGCTATTGCACGGTTTTTTGTGTGAATGTTTTATTAAAGCAATTTTCGGTTGCTGTCCCAAATTAACGATGATGCCGCATAAGCATTTGTAGATGATGCTTTATAAATAAAAAAATCGGACAAATAAAATAATTTTTCTTGAATATTCCACACAGTGATCTTTCTTACCTATAGGTAGAGATTTCTGAAGTTGAAGGGAAGCAACTCCTGCGTGCAGTTCGACTTTTCTTCAAAAGTCTGCCCCAGTCAAAATAAGAAATGTCATATTTAGATAGTTATTATTTCGTACTGGTAACATGAAGAGATTGGTATTTTGGGTTAAAAGCTATAATTTCCTCCTCCCTCCCTTTTTACACACACACACACACATCTATTTTAGCTTGACTTTTACTTGAAAATGTCCATATTTCCACTTTAAGTTCACTTCAACAGTAATTCCATTTAACTGAAAGTGTCCCAAACACATTCTAAAGACAATCAATGTATGTGGCAAATTCTTCTCCAGTTCTAAGATTTACAGCTTTAACCAGTAGTTCAGTGTCACCAAATACGAATGAAGCATTTAATGTGTTGTCTTTGCGGGGTCGACCATTAGAATGTGAAACTATAAGCTTTCCCAACAGTTTGCACCCTGGATCTGTAGTGTATTTCGGATCAACCTTTTCTGTACAGTAAACAGCAAAACTTGTTTTATCTGGATCAGTTGGAGTGTATGGGCCTTTAGATATCATTTTTCCTATTTGTACCCCTTCTCCAGCTCGTATGATTGTGACAAAAACATCATTAGCATATTTCACGCCGTCTAGGAATTTCATTCTTTTAGCACTGGAGTGTGTTTGCTCATCAAATTTCTCTAAAATACATATGCCATATGTGCGAGGCATAATCCTCGATGATATAATATCTTGGGAGTGCCCGTAGCGAACAGCTCCCTTTAGAACAACAAGACCCGCTCCTTCTGGGATAATGATGCACTTGTTCCGTATCGCTTTTTGAATCTGGTCTTGTGCTAACTTGCATTCGCCAAATCCACCTACTATAAGAACTGTATTGACTCTCTGCATGTTTGGTTCTTTAAGAACGCGTTGTACATGCGTGATCACGCTGTTGATCGGGGCATCAAACCACCCCTTGATAACTGAAGCGTCGACTCTCAACTTGTCACCAGCAAATTTTACCGTGTCCTTTAATCCTAAGGAGGTGATTTTGTCGTCCAACTGAACTTTTTCATTTTTTTGATAAAGTTCTTTTAGTGTAGCAGACAGTCTTAAGGTGATTTTTCCGCTGGATTCTGGTGTGATGCTTCGCTTTTTTGTTTCAAATTCTCTAAGGAGTTGGAAATAGTCTTCCATCTGTTCTTCTTTGAATTTTTGCATGGTAGCGCTTCCAAATATCTGTTTCAGCCATTTTAAATAGTTATCATCAACGACTGTGCCTCCCCACGGCCCGCCGCTAGCTTTGTGCAGCTCTTTCAATGTATTATCTATCTGCTTTTCATGTACGGAGATATCAGCTGTTCCACCTGAAATGCAAACATAATCCAAAATTGGTGTATGATAAAAGATTTGAATTGAGATCAAGACCACGTGTGAATTCTCATGCAGAATGTTGATATTGTCAGACACTCGTTATCTAAGAAATAATTTATAGCAAAAGAGTGCTTTAACACTATCTATGCACGATGGGCAGTTGTACGTCAGGCGTAATAATTTCACGGGGGCGCAGCCCGAGTGAAATTATTTGTACGACGTATTACCGCCCAAGTGTATAAATAGTGTAAAACACAGATTTGCTATGAATTATTTCGATTATAATTTGCCCTAAATCTAACACAGTAGATAAAATATAGAAACGCTCTTTCTTTGTCGCGACAAAAACTTTCATGTCACTGAACGTTATCGTGACGTCATTCTAGCGTAAGAGTGTTTTATGGTAGTTCTGCACGCTTGAAAAACCAGAAGGTCAGAGACCACCAATTCAAAAAAGTACAGGGAACTTACTGGGAATGAGGTAAATGTATACCTGGGAATAAGGTAACATCTGTGCGTTCTGATTGGTCAGTCATGTAAACAAACCCAAGAAGGGATTATTTTTTCAAAATTGATATTTTTTCACTGCATTTACAGTATTTTATTATACATTCTGACAAAATTTGCTACATTTTATGTGTATTGAAAAAAAGTTTTATCAAACGAATTTCTCCCGCCATGTCAATGATGTAAACAGGGGGTCATCTCATTCACACGAAAATTACTGAAATAAAGTATCACTATTCATATGTTTTTCGTCCGATATTTTGGTAGAACTAAGATAGTTCTTGAAAAACTTGAAATTAGATATACATGTTTCGATGTATGGAAGGCCGTACACGCCATAATGTTACAATGTAAGTCTATGGGAAAACAATTGGTGGTCTCTAACCTATAATAGAGCTAAAACATGACTTTCGTCGGAAGTCATCACAGGTAATGTAAATTGCCACAGATCTGTTGTAAATGATGTAGAAAGACGTTTTCATGCAAAAATAAGCGCGAATTTTGACTTTTTTTAATTTTGGCCCCTTGTTTGAACAGGTGTGCCCATTTTTATCTGAGCTTTTTTGACAAAAAGGACCATTTTTATCTCTGTAATGTAAGTGAATGATCAAAATTATTAGACCTTATTTCTATTTTTACGGAATGAATCGTATTTCAGCTTCCAAGTCAAATCAATAGCAGACAACTGAAATTTTCACGAAAAATTGCAATCTGACGACGACATGGACTGAGTCTGGGCATATAAATCGACAGGGGGTGACCTCAGTAAACTGTCCATATCTTTCTTAAAACTGAACATTTCTTGATGAAACTTTGTAAGACATTTGGTATTGGATCATGTTTCACAATATCACTGTAAAATTGGAAAATGTGACACAAAACATTCATCTATAGGTCAGAGACCACCAATTCAAAAAAGTACAGGGAACTTACTGGGAATGAGGTAAATGTATACCTGGGAATAAGGTAACATCTGTGCGTTCTGATTGGTCAGTCATGTAAACAAACCCAGGAAGTGATTATTTTTTCAAAATTGATATTTTTTCACTGCATTTACAGTATTTTATTATACATTCTGACAAAATTTGCTACATTTTATGTGTATTGAAAAAAAGTTTTATCAAACGAATTTCTCCCGCCATGTCAATGATGTAAACAGGGGGTCATCTCATTCACACGAAAATTACTGAAATAAAGTATCACTATTCATATGTTTTTCGTCCGATATTTTGGTAGAACTAAGATAGTTCTTGAAAAACTTGAAATTAGATATACATGTTTCGATGTATGGAAGGCCGTACACGCCATAATGTTACAATGTAAGTCTATGGGAAAACAGTTGGTGGTCTCTAACCAGAAGTGATGGCGTAACGTCATTTATCTAGATTCGGCATACGGAAATGAAAATCATTCTATCAATTAATGACAACCTGTGGGTAAATTTATTAAAATGGCACTGTTACTCTATTTCTTAAAATATTATATGGAAACATATGACATGTTAGATAATTCAAAATAATGTCTTATAATTAGCGGGGAATATTCGGTTCACATTAATCATGGTCAAATAATTCAAAAATAACCCACGACCTCCTGCTCTCGAAGCGGACGCTCTACCACTAGGCTACCGAGGCGGTACCTTAAGAGACAAGCATATTAGAATAAACATTTAATGCGTACATGTATGACCAAAACTTGGTTAGACATATTCGTTTCAGTCGGACTCTACCCTTATGTATGAACCTGAATATTGTTTTAATCTTGAAATATTCTGATTATGACATCGTTATTTAAATGCTTAACTTATATCGAGGACATATACATAATATCATTGTCAATTATTTATTGTTTCCAACCGAAGAAAAGATTATTACCTCCAAGATCAATGATCATGTACTGAGTTCCCGACTTGGAAAGACTTTCCTTTGCCTCCGTCGTGAGAATCTGACACCAAATCGAGGCTGCTTCTGGTTCGAAAGACAGCTTCAAGCGTTTGGTTTCTATTCCTGCCTGTGATAAGATTTATCCATAAGTGGATTAAAAAACAGAAACAAAAACGTAGCCAAAATTGCTCAAAACCGCGATAATTAGTTATTGTTGATAACGGTCCGACTGTCTGTTATGTGCCCTGTGGCCCGGAACGTATTTGTTCACATCTATTCGATGTTGAGAGATATTTGATTTCAACATTTATGTTTAAATAGATTAAATAACGACAAATAAAAATATTGCTTATAGGATTTTTACAGAGTAAATTTTGTCACTTTATTTGTCCAAAATGAGAGATGTGTACCTGCTCGGCAGCTTCTCTCATAAACTGTTTAGCGTTGTCATTCCATATAGCTGGCACCGTCAAGACATATTTTATATCGCTGTCCACTATCCCAGTTTTCTGTCTGTTAAGTGCTTCCAGGAAATGTCGCTTTAAATATCCAATAGACATGGCAAAAATTGTCATTGCTGGCATTGACTTCCCGTTGATATCTTCAACTGTTGTCGTTCTTGAAAGATTCTGTTTGTGTACAATAAAACTAAATACTATTTATCAACAACAAAGACAACAGTCCAAAACACAAAGCCACATTCTAAGAAAGCAGTCGCCCATGCAGCACTCCACATAAGACTAAGGATACGTGTTGATGTATGACATAGACACATCTTGTGCTACGATCTTCATTCTATTATTTGTTTACATTAATTCAAATTTATTTTAAATGTGAAATTCACGTGTGCGAAGCGGGCGAAAGGTTTAAACGGTTTTCATGTTTTACGGCACTATTTGTAACATTTTAACGAAAATCACGTTTATTTGAGTAGAAACCGATTATGACAATTAAGTTTGCCGGAATTGTTTGATATTTTCTCCTGAACAGTTTTCTTTCAAACGGTATTTATTGACACGTTAACCAACGGAAGGTTAGAACTGAAGGAACGTTCACGTTTTAGTTTATGCAATTTAAGAACAAACTCATTACTTCGGCAAAGTTCAGTTCACAAGTTTAAATGATAAATTGTTCTCTTACTTCGTTACTGTGAAGGAGCATCTTGAATCTTCGAAATAAAAGCCAGTCATGGTGTTGTCCGTCTTCGGCAAGACTTGCAAACTTATTTTCAGCTTCAAACCCAAAGGAGTCAAATTCCTTTTTAGGATTTAGAAGCACGCATGTTGGCGTTTTCAGCGAAATCAGCTGATCACTGCCTGCAATCCAACCTTGGTTAGTCCGTATCGTTAAAGGGTCGTCCAGAAATGAAAAGGCATAGCCACTGTATGTTGTACCAAAGTCGAACGCTACAGCAAGCACGTGAGAGTCAGTCAACGTCTGTTAATTAAAATAAGTATTGTGTGACTATTGCAGCCCTGTTAGCATTGGTATAAATTAAATAAACAAATTTTGCCAAAGAAATAATATACCTATAACCACTACTGTAGTATAGTTTTCAAAGATTTGTAATTACATGTTTTTCCAAAATTAATTAGAAATGCAAGTTTATAAAATTATTATTACCTCCCTTTGCCTATCTCGGTTTCGCAACCAAGACAGATTGAAATTAGCACACTGGCCATAGCTTTCGTCGGAGAAGCGGTGGATAAATATGGCCGGCTGAATACATTACGGTAAGTTTTCTAATGAGTTTTCGCATATTTATCCACGTCTGAATGAAAACAACCAGTGAAACAGGAGCCCACATATGTACTCTTCCAGCCACAAAAACTTTTTCAGTGCAATTCTTTGTCATTAATGAATACACTTCTGTACAGTTTGACGAGACTGTCTTTTTTGTAGAATTTCTATCAAAAATAGTAAAATATTGTAAAAAGCGACCCCTGAGCACGTTTGCATCAAATTGTATGTATGACAATGTCAAACAAAAACTATTTCTTAGTAATCGATGAATTCTTATTGCAGGCATATAAGATAATCAACCAAAATGTGATTTCAACGCAGTCTTGTGTTTGTGGCTGGAAGAGTATACATGTGGCTCCTGTCTTACTGGTTGTTTTCATTCAAACGTGAATAAATATAGGAAAACTCATTAGAAAACTTACCTTAATGTAGTCAGCCGGCCATATTTATCCACCGCTTCTGCGACGAATCCTTCACCGCCGCGGCGTTGGAACCACCGCTTCTTGGAAAGCTATGGCCAGTGTGATAAGGTGATTTCCAAAACTACACGCTGTAACTGAAATATCTCAATATGTATCTAATGCAAATGTTTAACTAAGAATTACACTAAAATCAAAAGAAATATACCACCTTTTAAATACTTTTATATTAAAGGGAGGTAATTTCAAAATTTCACAAAAAGTGATAAAATATACATTTGATATAGGGATCTAACTCTACGTAATGGGCCTTTTTGTTACATAAATGAACTCTAACACAATATATGAAAACTGAAAATTGTCAAAAAGGTTGCTTTAACGGGATTGACATTCTATAATGCATATCATCTTTGACCATACCTCTAGTCTTGCAAGGTGAAAAATTGCATTTGCATAAAGCCACATGCTTAATAATATTCATAATTTTTTCATGGTAGTAGGTCAGTATTTTTAAATGATGTATGCAACACAAACTTCTACGCATTTAAGGTATTTTACACTATGTCAAGGACCATAACTCCTTTCTGAATGTGTGAAAACCCAAACAAAACACAAGGTACACAACTTCACAAGCTGTATAACAATGCACTAATGTTTTATGGCTCTCGGACAAATGATTTTTAGATGCATGCGGCACAATCATTTATGATTTTCGTGCATATTTTGACTCAATCAAGGGTTATGTCTTTGATCTTACTGCGCGATGTCCCAAACAAGACATCAACTTCTAATGCTGAAAAATCCATTTGTGGTTTTGTGACTATATGTCAAATGTTTTGCGATACCTGCTACGTAAATTTTAGGCCCTGATAAATATTTATGACTAAGTCAATGGGCAAACATCTGATCTGGCTGGAATGAATTCCAAGGTGCACAACTTCACATGTTCAATAATATTCCTATAATGTTTCATGACCCTAAGTGTAACACTTTTAAAAGATACGTGCGATACAAACTCTTGCGACACATGCTCTTTGATACAGATATTTTTACTAATTAAGCGGCCATGGCTCTGGCCTGACAGAGTGAAATCCCAAACAAAACCCTAGGTGCACAACTGCAATTGTTTAATAACATTTCTATAATGTTTCATGACACGACACCAGGTCAAGTATGTTTTTATATACATGCAACACAGACTTTTTGCTCCTTTTCTGCCTATTTCGACTAAGTCAAAGGGTATAATTCTGAAAACCATGAGTTAAATCAAAACAAAACCCCGAGTGCACAACTTCTCATGCTGATCAACAATTCTACGAGGTTTGGTGACTTAAATCAAATATGTTTTTGAGATATACACGACACAAATTCGGACGGCTGTTTAAATTTTTGACTAAGTCATGCAGTAATTCTGGTCTGGCTGAGTGAAATTCAAAACAAAACCACATGTGTATATGCTGATAACATATCCATTGAGATTTGATGACTTTAAATCAAATATGTTTTGAGATATGCACGACACAAATTCGGACGAATGGACGGACGGACAGGTAGACAAGAGCAATTCTCTGTACTCCCCCGAGCAACAAGTATTGTTTGATGGAATATCTCTATCGGTCACTTACATTAACTACAGATTATTCATGACGCATAGGTCGGCATTAAGGACTTAGGTTTACTTGTTTCTTTTGGCATGCGATGGGTAGATATGTTGTCTATTGAAGCATCGGTTGTCAAGGATTGTTATAGTTTTATTTATTTGATCAATTTGAAACTGAATAATTATTGTTTTCGTATTTATATGATGGTGATCTTCTCACAACGTTGTGTTTTTTCTTACATTAGCATTTTAGCAATTTCAAATACTGTTTCATACATAAGAATTTAATAGTTTTAAATACTATAAGTGTTGTGTTTAAGCAAATACATTGTACTCATTATTATTTAAACAATATCTTGGGCATGTTTTGTTCATTGTTATAAACAACTAAAACGAAAGTACAACATTTTCTAAGGAATCCCTTGTGTTAATCTATTGATAAAAGTCAAATGCCATGAGCATTTCTTAACAATTTTAACATTCACACTTCTTTACAGTACTAGATAAATCAAATATTACCAATTTAATTTAATTTACTTCCTCTTTCTCTTTGAAATATAAGATTTTAAATTTCTTTCTGCAAAAAAAAAATGATGTGAACAATTCAATTAGAAATACTTACATAGAAATTAAGAACGTCATATGAAACTAAGATGCCAACTCAATAGATATATAGGTTCTTTCTGTTTTAGGTAAAAGTGAATATATTGCGATCATTGTTTTAAAAACCTTCCTTTCGTAAAATAGCAGAAAGGCAGATAATATATCCAGGTTTACGACCGTAGCTGTAAATAAAGATAAAATGTAAACAAGTTTAAAGCTACTCGCCCAAAGATTGGGTGAAAATTTTCAACATGTTCGTTTCTACTAAGTTTGACATAGAATGTATATATGATACTGAAAAATGATTAAATGGGTGAAAATAAAAGTTAGATATTCGTAAAAATGCAAGAAAAAATTCAAATTTCCAGAGTTATTTCAAAAGGGTTGCAACGGTTTACTACATTCTGTTCAATGTTTTTGGTTATTTATAAGAATATCTTGCAAACATCTTATGTCAATAAATTTGTTCCACTTGCAATTTTCAGAGAACTTAGTTTTTATGGATTTTTAAGAGAAAATAATTTTCGCCTAAAATGTATGGGTAAGTCCCTTTAAGGTTTATGAATTGTACATTTTATCTTATTTTATCGCCTCTCCAGGTAATGGGGGTCACATAGGTTTATAATTATTCATTGTGGTACTTATTATCACATGACAATTGATTGACATTTTGTATTACTACACGAGTAGCAGTCAACTGATGATTTTATAAAAAGAGATTTGACAAAAAAATCCCAGTTTGGGGGGAAAAAACGGAGGACACTTTTGAAACTGATTAAAACTGTCAAAATATTTAGAAAATGTGACATGGATTAGTCCATGCACATGCAATAAAGACACTAAAACAAGCTGTTTTTCATTACTATTTTATTCCATCTGTAACAATATTACACAAAACATGGATTAATCTATCTTCATGTAGAGCATTAATTCATAAATGACAATATTTTCTTTCTTAATCAAAATCAAGTATCTATCATTTATAAATAAGCAGAAAACAAAACATGGAATAATCCATCATTCAGTTCAAATGAATTTTGTATAATTACAAAATGAACGAAAAATAATAAAAATAGTTATAACGCATGGATTAATCCATGCTTCTAGAAACAAAGCATTTATAAGCACAGACATAAATTGCATGCTTTTTTCATTTCACTGGGAAAAACTCTACATGGATTAATCCATCATTTCATACCATCTACTGACGAAAATTCTAAATTATACTGCAAAAAAAATGTAAATTTTAACACATGGATTAATTCAAATCACCGAGAAAGAATGTATCATAACATTGAGATCAGAAGAAGTCAAAAATAAGGTCATTCTGCACGGGCTGTGCTTACAAAACCGTTATATATACATAACAAATGTTGAGAAAATTATAACTAGTGTGACCATAAAAGACGCGCCCTTTGAAATGCCTGACTCTATTTTATCGCGAGCCCTGTCAAAATTTGGGGAGGTGATTGAAAACAGTATCACCCATGGAAAAATAAAAGGCACCGATATTGAAAATGGATCAAGATATTTGAAAATTTTGAACTGCATTCCATTATTACCACCGGTAATTGAAATCGGTAATTTTGCCGTTAGACTATTTGCTGACAATAATAGGACTGCGTGCAAATACTGCGGCGCTACAGGGCATCCGTACTTTAAATGTCGAGAAAAACCTGAATATAGACCCGAGCATCGGCTTACTGAAAATCACTCAAAGAAATTGTGCTATAACTGTCAAGGTGATGACCATGTTAAAAGGGATTGTCCGTTAGGCATAATTTGCCGTTTTTGTAAAGAAGAAGGTTACTCTCAAAATGAGTGCCCGAATGAGAGATACGGTGAATATGCGCACGAAATTTTGGAAGGCCGGAATGAAAATTTAGTCGAAATGGAGGAAAATCGTTTTAGAGCGCCCGAAGATTTTTTGTCCGCAATTGAGGAAGCTACTGACTGCCCTTGGAATACATTAACCAATGGCAAATCGTTTTCTCCACCGGAAGTGGACACACCATCAACTACGCATGGAAACTCTTCAGCTCTGAATGAAACGCCAAAATCTCCGTCATTACTCGAGAATGCACCATCCCACATTATTACGAATGTGTTAAATGACACACCAAAAATGGAAACTTTCGTTATAATTGGCGATTCGAACACGAACAGGCTTCACATTTGGGAAAACAATATTCAAAATAAATCTGTTCCAGGTTTATCTCTCGACAATTGTGAAAGTGTAATTAAGTCAGTTATTCCACCAAAGGATAGTGCTATAAGTGGCATAATAATCCACTTAGGGACAAACGATATAACAAGGCATGAGAAAAACAAAGTTGCAGAGAAAGCAAAGCGTGCTCTTGTTTTAGCCAGAAGAAAGTGGCCTAAATGTCCTGTAGCTTACTCCAGCATTATGCCGAGGATAGGCTGTAGCGCTCCAGTCAAGCGTATGAATTCTGACGCAAAATATGTCAACAAAAAAAATCCTTGATTACTGTAAAGGCAATGGTTTTCATTATTTAGACAATGATGACATTTTCCTAAAAAACAATAAGCCAATACATTCTCTGTATGATGCTGGGGTATTTTAGAAAATAAAAGAGGAAAACAAAAACTGTGGACAAAGTAAAAAAAAAAACAGAATCAGGTGTGGTAAAACATGACATCAATTCAATTTTAAATGAAAAATGTAATTTCTATAAACATCTTTTCACATCTGAAGGGATTGATTTTTTTGTCTGCGAAAAATCTTGTTTCCAACTTAAATACAAGTATAAATCATAACGAAAAAATCTTATTAGATTTAGACATCCGGCAAGACGAAGTGAAAAATGTAATAATGGGATTTAAACTCTTAAAATCACCTGGGGAAGACGGAATAACCGCAGAATGGTACCAGAAATTCTGGTATTTGATAAAAGCAGATTTTCTTGATGTCATTTCGGAAATACTCGATTCCTTTTGTTTGTCGGATTTACAATATAAAGGCGTTTTGTCGCTTCTGTATAAAAGCGGAGATAGGGACACCCTAAAAAATTGGCGCCCATTAACACTCCTTAATGTGGACTATAAAATTATCGCAAAATGTTTAGCAGAAAGAATTAAACCTATGTTATCTAAACTGATACATAATGATCAAAAAGGCTTTATTAAAGGACGTCAAATTTCAGATGCAAATAGATTTATTCAGGACATAATAGATTACGCTGAACTTGAAGATAAAGATGGAGTTATTATTTTTCTGGATTAAACTAAGGCTTTTGATAGAGTGGAATGGGAATGGGTAGATATTTGCTTGCAGGCATATGGTATTGGTGAAAAGTTTAGATAATGGATTTAAATGTGCCTTATAGGATCGAAAACAACAATACAAACAAACGGTTTTATTGCAGACTATCTTTCAATATCTCGATCTCTAAAACAAGGATGCCCGATCGCGCCATTCCTATAGATTTTACAAGCTGAACCTATGGCGTGTACTATAAGGCAGGATACTAATATACACTTTACCCTCGCTAAAAGGTCTAAAACTTGAAGCAAAATTAAATCAGTTCGTTGACAACACGCAATTTTTCTATAAAACTGAAGAGTCAATTTTTGAAATATGTCAAAATCTGTGTATATATGAAAAAGCATCCGGAGCAAAAATGAACAAAGATAAAACAACAGGTATATTTATCGGTAAGTCAAAAGGAAAAACACCAAAATTTAAACGTATTAAGTGGACAAAAAATTACATAAAAACATTAGGTATGCCATGGTTATAATTTTGACACAAATGAAATATGGATGGAAAAAAAAATTGTCTTCAAATTTGGAAATCTAGAGGATGTACATTTAAGGATAGGCTTTTATATTAAAACATATGTAATGTCAATTATCAGTTTTGAAATAGAAACACGAGGGATTCCAACAAAGTACAATGAAGAACTTAAATCTATCATGAGCAAATTTCTTTGGGACGATAAACGACCGTTTATGTCCAAAGACACTATATTGTTAACTCAATTATCATGCTGCAAATATGGCCAAATAAATAGCTTAAAACTTGGAGTAGGTGGTCTATGAATGTGCACATCAACTTCTGCATACCAAAATGTTCGTCAGAATATGTAGTTTTCAGAATTGCCTGATGCCAGTTTCTAGTCACTGGGCAAAGTCCTCAAATTCAAGATGGCCGCCAACATGGCCGCTGATACATGAAAATGATACCCAATGCATAAAATTGCAAAATAAAAGCATTTAACTGTTGTGAATTAATTTGAAGTTATTATAAAAATGTTAAAGTTATAAATCTGCAAAATTATATGCATTTATCGATATGAAATACAACTTTCTGACACATTTTATACCAATTTTATATGGACTTAAATGTGATGAATACTATTTACGGTCAATATACTTTGTTTGTTTTCCTCTATTTACTGTTGTTCCTTACACAATGCAATCCCGTGTTGAACAAGTGATAATAAATTGTGATAACATTATTATTTTGTTAAAGGATACATTCAAATTATTGATAATATATAATTTATAAGTGGGTGGGGTAATTCAATATAGAATACAATGTATATCCAATAACAGGTAAAATAAAAAATAAATTCAATTTGATAATCATTTTCAGTTTTGTATACATCATACTATAGTTTCATTATCAAAACAATGTATAAAGTACGAAATATATATTTAGACGAAACGTACCAAGTTTATTTAAAAAATGGCCGCCAAGATGGCTGCCGCAATGTTTTTGCTATGACTTATATTTTATACCGGCAGCAACACCTTTGAAGAATATGCTATAGCTTGTTGATTTCTTTGCGTTATAACAGTCGTACATATGTTGATTATTTAATTGTATTGTGATTTATAGAGTAAACTGTAATTGTTTTTTTTTTGACATTTATAAAATAAACGAAACAGAACATAGGTATATACATACAAACCAGATATAGGTTATAAATGTAAATATTCATATACAAATATCTAATAAATGAATATTTCCCCTACACCAAATACACAGTGAATAAACACTGCTTAATTAAATTAGTTAGATCAAGGGAATCGTTCCCTTACATCAAAGTTACGGGAAATAACGAAACTGTCCGCTCTTCCAATGGAAATAAAGGGCCCGAGCTTTTTTGGCTGTGAGGGTCAAAACACCCGTTGTGCACGTTCCAGTAATTTCTGCCACTGTCTGGGCAGTAATGCCAAACAAATGTGGGCTGCCAAATCTGGAAACACCATTGGACAAACTGCCCATTAAATGTGGGCCGCCAAATCTGAAAACCCCATAGGACAAAATGCCCAACAAATGTGGGCTGCCAAATCGGAAAACCCCATGGTCAAAATGCCCAACAAATGTGGACCACCAAATCTGAAAACCCCAAAGGACAAAATGCCAAACGAATGTGGGCTGGCAAATCTGAAAACCCCATAGGACAAAATGCCCAACAAATGTGGGCCGCCAAATCGGAAAACCCCCATAGGACAAAATACTGAACGTTCGACTCCAGCATTAACAAACTATCGGGAATTAATTATTTCCAGTAGGTGACCTGGTGAATACTCAAAATGGCCTGGACATTCCCTGCCAACCATGTGGTAAATGCAGGGAGAAATAGATCCTTGAGAACATACACTATACAAAATGGTAACCTCCCTGGTTTAATATCTTACATCATATCACTCTGCTCCTTCAGTTCAGGGCAATCGCTTCTCAGGTGATCTCCCTGACAACTAAAGCATCTCCCTGGAGATCTAGGCAAAATACGATTCTTCTGCCAATGACTTCCCACCCAATTAAAGCAGCCTCCCCCATTCCGACTAAGGACTACCTGATCAACCCGGACAGGTTTCCCGAGACTTATTTCTTCCGGGACTACACGGAGAGGGAGACAATAATTGATCAACTTTGGCGGTAATCTCAGACATAGCTTTCAACAAATCTGTCCGCTGCTTAGTAGCGTTTTCTTGGTATTTAAGTTGGCTTTTGCTAGCGGTCTCCTGGACTTTAATCATACTGTTTAGTAACTCTGAGAGGGCATGTTGCGTTGGGGTTGGAGCGACTTTAGAACTAATAGTCGGACTTGAACTGTCTGATTCTGCACTGGAGGCAAACCTCTCTGAACGTCTGGGAATTTACTCCCTATTAGCCTTAATATTTGGACATTCCTTATGCGGAGACAGATTGCCCTGTAATGCATTATGGCACTGTTGAAATTCCTTAGCACGAGCGTACCGAATTTAGTTTGAGGTGGATCACATGTTCAGCTGCACTAACGTCCCGCATTCCATAACAAAAACGGGTTACAGCCTGTGATTCTATCAATGGCTGGTCCACGGATGGAAATGCCTCAGTGGCCAATTCTAACACCCTATCTGACCAATCGTCAAGGCTCTCATCCGGGCGTTGTGTAACAGACTGAAGTTTTGACTAGATATCTTTCAGTGCGTGTGTGTGTGTGTGGGCGGGGGGTGGGGGGGTGTTAAATCCCCAAAATTCCGTTCCAATTTTATAATTAGATCTGCATAGGAGATGTTAGGCCTACGTCTGATTGAGTTTGAGAACACCACTGCCTTCCCGGAAAGGTTCAATTCTATATGAAATTTGGTCTGTTCTTCCCCCACTTATTATAACGTGCATATGTTTCAAACTTATGACGGAAGGTTCGCCAACTTGAGGTGCCATCATATGGTTGCAGTTTTGGCAGCTTAAAGCCTCTTTTGGAATTTTCTTTTGGTCTTGCAGAAGGCTGTGCGAGGGCAACCCCATTTTGGTTCATAAACCGCACACCCGAGTTATTATAGTCTTGCAAACCAGAATTACTGGAGAGCACATAATGCGCCAGCTGTTGAGTCCCCAATAGACCATGGGGGCCCAGGTTTCATGGTTCAAGATGGAACCATTGGTTGGTAAATCACAGCACTCACTTGATGTTCATAAGGGGTTGTAACTCTTGTAACTCTTGAATCCGAATATAACAGACCAGAACCTACCCAAGGATACATGATCTGAGCCGCAATCGACACATTTACCCTAAGTAAGATCTGTGCCCTTGTGGCAGGCACTTGGAATGGTGCCCTAGCATGCATATTTGCATAAGCTGGGTGTGGATCATGGGAGTAGCCACGGCATCAGGTGGCCTTGAAGAGCCATAGTGTATGGTGTCGAGACCACTAAAGATACATTAGCGGGCATTTGCGCAAAGGACGCAGTCGTATGGTAAGATGGCAGTGCAGCAACTGTAGTATTTGGGATTGAGGCCAGACCGGACCCAGCTATACTGGTTGGAATGGATTGAACCCCAACGATACCCATTCCGGGTGCCAGGGGTTGACACAAATGACTACCCCTGGGTTGCGCTACGCGAGAGGGAGCTTGTATATTTGTACTAAGTGTGCCACTCATACAGTAGGGTGTTTGTGCAACAACATGGTCACTAGCTCCATGTGGAAAGGATCGAACCACCGTTTGTTCCACCGGTGAGATGTGGTACAGGAGCCATAGGCGGTACATTTCTACTAATTCTAGGGGCTTGAACCCCGGTGTCAACCATAGGGTAGGCTGGTCGAACCAGAGCGTTTTGATCAGGTGGACGGATATTATTCCAAATGCAACTTGTGGGTTTTAGTACAGAAACTGTTGCGGGTACATTTGTGTCCATAGGAGGGGGGTGATCGCCCATGCTATCCATATGGTAGGGTGGTCTAACAATAGCATTCTGGCCCCCGTCAAGTGTACGGGATTGATTCCAAGTGCCACCTGTAAGATGTAGTGCGAGCACAGTTCCTGGCACATTTGAACCAGTTGTAGGGCCCTGCAGCCCTGTGCCTCCCCTATAATTGGGTGGTTGTACCAAAGTGGACTGTTTTATGTCGGGCGGTCACAGCCTATTCCATATTTTAGCCTTAGATTATTGTACCGTACCCAAAACTGGTACAGCTGTACCATGATGAGGGTCAAGTACCCCACTCCCACTCATAGGATAAAACGGCATATACTTGGATGCTGGTACAATTGTACCCTGCTGCGGGGCACATCCCCGGAACCACCCAAACGATAACTTGACACAAAAGCTCATGAGGGCGTATTCGTACCAGGCGGAGGTACTTGCCCCGTCGGTTTAGACATACGGGAGGCGCGGCTTCGCCCCTCTGAATATTCGCATGATGCGATACCAAAGATGAACTAATTTCATTTGTATTCCGGTAAGGGGTATGATCCCTCGTGCCACCCGTAAGGTTCGAAGATGTATGCATTGCTGGATCAGACATACGGGAGGCGGGGGCTTGGCCCCTCTGAATATTCGCGTGATGCGATCCCGAAGATGAACTCATTTCTACAGATGTAAGTAAGCATTTTATTTTTACAGAAACTACTTACGTTTTACAAGTAAACTTTAAATCGCAAATACAGTTTATGTATGAGTTGTGCGTATTTGACGTATACAAAGATACCCCATTAAAAAGTGCCTAGATAGCTTCCTGCATATGTTCTCAAAGACCTTCTTCAATTTAAGGCTTTTTTACATTTTGTTCTGCTATAGTTACCTCATACTACAAAGTATGAGAAAACATATGCTTTCTTAAATAACAAATAAATAAAATTAAGATGTTGCTGTTTCAAAACCATGACTTACATGTAGATTACTTAAATCATATTGTGTCAGTTTGTATCAGTCAATATGTGTTCAGTGTATGTTTTTATTTTAGAATGTAATAACATTCTAAAGGTTATTTATTCAAATCTTAAAAAGATGTCATTGCAGAGCAGTATTCCATATTTTACTGATATTATCATATCTCACAAGCTTACAACTGAACATAAAATGTGAAGACATTATTACGTATGTTGTATATTAATCATTTTTACTTTCTCGTTTTACAAGAAAACGACTAGCAAACAGTTAATAAGTTTAAATCAGTATTTTATGTAATTGCTAAAGAAATATTCTATTAGATGCTGTTTTAATCTTCGAATTTACATTTCAGCCTGTTTTAGTTACTTTTAGCAAACATATGTTAACTTAAAGTTCGAACCGTATCATAATGTGAAAATGATATATTTTCATCATTTACTGATTACCCACACCAATTATGTAACTTAGTTTTACTAATGTCGGTATATATGACACATTTTATTCATGTAATAGTTCAAGGTCAAGGTCAAACTGAGGTCAGGTGATGTCTGAAGATGAGGAATGGTCACAGGTTACGTCTGCATTAGTATCAAGTCATTCTAGTTAGGGTACTGATGCTAGACGAAACGGTCCCATCTGGTTAACCGCGTACGGACGGATGGACTAACGAACGGACGGACGGACGGACAGGACAATCACTATATGTCTCCCTCATCAGTAGATGCCGTGGGCATAAAAACCTGCACCTTTACTTAATATGAATTTTAAAGTATTACACACATTTTATGTAAGTGTACATAGATTTACCCCACCCACTAAGCTGTTTACTTAGCCATTGATTGCTGGATTAACAGATAATAATTTAATTAAAAGTTGTCATGTCAAATACTTATGATATAGTTTATGAAATTCTGAACATTATAAAGCATAAAACTTGTAAAATATAATCAAGTAGTTAAAAGTGGTAGAATTATTAAAAGAATGTATGTAAAACAACAATTTTTCTGATCATTTTGCATGCAAAATCCATCATATTTTGTAAGAATTTATTTCAATTTAGTTAAAGATGAAATATAATATGTTTTAATCTATTCTGCAACAGAAACTAGTATAAGACTAGGACGATGCCTTTAAATTTGAAATACATTGTCTAGTCAATATGTATAGTATGATTTTTAATTTTCGGCGGCCATATTGGCGGCCATCTTGAATTTGAGCACTTTGCCCACCACTTGCATTCTGGCATCAACTGGTTTTGGAAACTTAAGACTCTTACAAACATTTTGATATATAGTTTGCGATGTGCACATTCGTAGACCACCTACCCCCCATGGAAGTGAACTCGTTTGCGACAGTATAGACTGAGGTCTTAATATGTGCAATATATCAAATATGTATGCTAGTTTTAACGTTAAACTGTTATATAAATTATGCACTCAAAGGAACAAAATTGGAATGATATAGGGAAATATTTCTTCCGCCTTTATGATCGAAAAGTGAATGAAAATTATTTTCTCTGCAAATGCTCATCTTTTGAAAACTTACCTTACAAATTGAAAATAAGTAACTTTTACAAAATCGCTCTTGAACATTGGGTCCGTTTTAGAAACTGTTTCAAACCACTGTCGATATCTGATGTTAAATGTACATACATATTTTGTAATTCTGAAATCAAGTACCGAAATAAACCCCTATTTTTTAGTTCTTACATAAAAAGTAACATATTGTTTTTAAGAGATATTTGGGATTTTGAGCGCAATACTTTCGTTAGTACAGACGTGTTGTTAAATATGTTAGAAAATAAACGAAACTGGATCGCTGAATGGCAAATTATCAAATCTAGTATCCCCAAAAAGTACATAAATGCTTTGAAGGAAAATGACTTCAATATTAAGAATATTTTACCTATGAACCTAAATGGCACTGGACTAAGTTCCAAGACTGGACACTTTATAAAACCGGAACATTTTAAGATTAAGCTAATTTCCAATATTTGGAACCAGAAAGAATCAAAACTTAAGGTAGAATATAAATGGGAAAATAAGTTAAACGTCACGTTGCCATGGACAAATGTTTGGGCACAAATTTTAATTCTTTCGCATCAAATAAAGCCGAACAATTTCAGTGGAAATTCGTTCACAATATTGTTTTTACAGAACACAAACTTTCTCTTATGAGTCTGTCCAACGGAAAATGTTGCATATGTAAATTATACGAAGAAACGTTAGTTCATTTAATGTGGGAATGTAGCTTTGCAGAAAATGTTTGGAAATTTATAGAAGAAAGGCTGAAAAATAACTTAATACAGTTAAATATTGATATCACTTGTTTTAAACTCGCGGTACTTTTTGGATTATATGAACATAATCATACCAACCTTAATCTACTAATAAACACTGTCATTTTTGAAACGAAATGGGCTATTTGGAAATACCGAAATAATTGCAAATTCAATAATAACATACAATCAAGAACAAGTTTTTATAGAAAACGTTTTACTAATATCTGTGATCAAATTCATTTCAACTTTTCTGATAAAGAGGACAACATCGTTCCACGATTTTTAAAACTTTTTCAGATAATTTAAGGGAAGTAATTCAACTCTTATTCGTCTTATGTACCTTGTCATTTTCGCTTTCGGACAAGCATGATTTAAAAGGCGACTATTGATACTGCTTGTTGAAATGATGTTTTTTACATAACATATACCTGATACGCTTATGAATTGTTACATTTCAATGTTATATTTTTCCGTATTACTTTAACATTTCTCTTGGAGATATGAAATTATATGTGTTACATTTCATTTGTGATGTAATTTTATTGCTTGCATTATTATGTATGTGTATTGATAATGATTTATTTATTGTAAGGCTGATAGGCGGCTCCCCGACCCCTATCACGCCATCGACGGGAAAAATAAATGGGGTAACCCCTTTCGAGGGCGCCTGAAAAAAAAAAACAAACACACACATGGATTAATCCACTCTCTTCCATGTTTTCCAAAGTGGTACATGCATTTTTTGTTATTGCTAAAATGATGGATTAATCCATCCCTTTTTCATATAACATAAACAGTTTCTAGAGCAACTCAAACGTATCAAATGTACATGGATAAATCCATTCTCATTTCTGCAAAACTGTAACATGTGTTGTTAAAACTGAAAAAAGATGGATTAATCTATCCCTATATCATGCAGAAAATATAATGATTGCTGACCATCTCAAATATAAAACAAATGGCATGAATTAATCCGTCTGTAATTTCATCTGTTTTATAATCTAATGCATACAATAGAACTTCAGACACAAAAAGATTGATTAATCCATTCCTGATTCATACAGAAAACGTGTTGGTTAACGCCTCAAATGCAATATCAATGGCATGGATTAATCCATCTAGTCTCACTGTTTGTTCTCAGAACAATGAGGTAAAGTATAAAAACGGAGAGGAAAAGATGAATTAATCCATCCTTTATTGAACACTTTATATATATAAACAATAAGGTAAAATATAAAAACTGAAAGGAAAAGATGGATTAATCCATCCCTGATTCATACAGAAAAGTTGCAGGTTAACACCTCAAATGCAAAACCAAAGACATGGATTAATCCATCTAGTCACACTGTATATTTTCAAATATAAAAACTGAAAGGAAAAACTGGATTAATCCATCCCTGATTCATACAGAAAAATTGTTGGTTAACACCTCAAACGCAAAATCAAAAATATGGATTAATTTATCTAGTCATATTGAATGTTTTCAAAACTACATGTATAAGGTAAAATATAAAAACTGAAAAACATATGTATGTATAGACAGGACAGTAAAAAAAAGAAACATTGTCGAGTTTTAATTCAAAGACATGCATTACTGCATCTTGTCGCAAAACTGTAAGGTAAAACATAAAAACTAACGAAAACATGGATTAATCGATTCTTCATTGACTACTTTTATATATACGCAATGAAAATATACACACAGTTGAATTTTAATTCAAAAACATGGATAAATCAATCCCCATTCTTTCTAGAAAAAAAACACTGACAAACCATCCTTGACAACCAAACCAAAGACATGGATTAATCCTTTCACTATTTCAGCCATTTTCAAACAATGCAAAAAAAAAAAAACTGAAAAAGATGGATAAATCCATCCATAATTCATGTATTAGGAAAGCATAGTCTGTTTATCTCAAATGTAAAACATGGGTTAATCCATCGACTACTTTTTCATGATTTAAACAATTCTACCTATTTTCAAAACAGAATAGCATAACGCTGTTACTTCACCTTATGTGTATAAATGAAACTTGGATTAATCAATTTATTATTGCATGTGCGAAACATTTTAAACACACTACAAATACAATATTAACAAACAGATGAACTAATCACATAATGTAATACAATCAAGCAAATTCAGTGAAATTATATGTTGAATAAGTTGTTTTATGAATGCTGGGGGTATATTTTTAAAGAATTTTAATTTCCAGTAAAACATAAATAATGTACAAAAGGACCATGCAGTGGTTTGCTGCACTCAGACTCACTGCCCTATAGTGATCTTTATTTGTGTAAATGTTTTTTGAAAATCCATCAATAGGTTACATAGAAAATTAAATCAAAATTAATGGGAAAAAGTCTGCTTTTACTGGGTACTGGATAAAGGGGGATAATATTACATGTGGTAAAGTTTATGCGCTAATTTATAATTATGTGAGGTTTTGTGATTCTAGTTAAACTACTTTTTAAATCATTTTAACAAATCATGGAAAAAAACTATGCTTTCACTAGGTCCATGGGAACAAGACCTATCTGAGGACAACATCGCTTGGCTATTCAACAGCTCTTTAAATTTAATGATTTTATTATGTAACAAGAGCACAGCCTTGCGGATGCAGATGCTCATCTGATTTTGTTGTCTCTATATAATAGAAATATTCTCCTACCCATGATTTTCTTAGTCCAAAAGGGGCCATAATTCTTGCAAAAAGCAATGTAGAGTTACAGTACTTGCTGTGCAGAGTCAACTTTTGGTGGCGAATAACTGCCCCAAGTTTAAAATCAAAAGCTTTGATCGTTAAGGAGAAAAGTTGAGCGAAACATAAAACTTAACCAAGACATCTGATATTTTCTAAGTCCAAAAGGGGCCATAATTCTTGCAAAAAGCAGGATTGAGTTAGGTTTCTTGTTGTACAGGGTCAACTTTTGATGGTGAACAAGTGTTGCAAGTTACAAAGCAATAGCTTTGAGAATTTAGGAGGAAAGTTGACCTAAACATAAAACTTAACCAAGAAATCTAATATTTTCTAAGTCCAAAAGGGGCCATAATTCTTGCAAAAGGCTTGCCTCAATAATTGCTAGGCATTCTCGGTAAATCTATGACATACTTTATATCTCTATCCTCTGTGTCGGTACTCTGTCTGTTCAGGGCTTCCAGGAAATGATTTTTGAATAGCTGATGGACATGGCATAATTGACAAGTCCAGCACTGACTTCCCGCTGATGTCTTTGACACGCTTTTTTTTCTATGCGCAACATAAAAGGAATGTAAATATGATTTTTAGACATTTAAATCACTGAACAGGTTAAACAAAACTGATAACGGATCTTATAACTACAAAAAATTAAAGGTCACAAAAGGAAACAGCCTTAATTGTTGACCAATGCCTACAGTTAGATCTGAGCCTTGTACGGTAATCCCTGCTAGAAGGAAACGTACCAAAATTGTCAACAAAAATCCGACATATATAAAAAAAGGCAGCCTTTAGTAGAAATAAGTAGTTTAAGTATATTCCAAAAAGTATTAGCAATACAAACACTTAGACTGAACATTTCACAAAGAAAATTTCAAGAGTATGTCGAAACATAATTCTAGCAATATGAATAACATTGATGATGCACATATGTATAGTTATATCTGTCGAAAGACCGAAAAATGTGGGTAGGTGTTTTTTGTTGTTGTTGTTGTTGTTTTAAATATTGTAAGCCAGTCAGTAAAAATGAGGTGATATATGCACAGATAAACTACCATGTACAAAGTTTTTAATACTAAGCATTGCACATCAAGTACACGAGCGGACAACGCTGCAATCAAAACATTTCCACAAATGTTAAGCCATTTATAAATTTCAAAAATATCTATTACACAACAGCTTTGTATGCACATTTAAAAGTGTTGTTACTGTATTACATATTCATTCAATTTTGATATTTATGCACTGCCATTTATGCCGTGATGGTTTTTTTCTAAAATGTATTTTTTCAAAAATACTGTCGGGTCAGGAAAACGCCTTCAAAAATGACAAATGCTTTCATTTAAGAAAATATCAACATAATTATTCCTGTTGCAACGAGAGAAGGTGTCGGCCATTTTTCTGTGCACGTCATCATTTTAAGTTACGTGATTCCCCTCTTTGACGTTCAAACGGAATATTGACATTTTACGTTTCATATATAAATAGATATGAATATGTTTTGATATCTTTAATTTATACTTGTATGATGTATGCTCAGCACATAACATTCTATAAGATTAAAGTCTGCGAAACGTATATAAATAGTCTAGGCAATATAACTTTCAAACATGTGGTTTTGAATATGATATTTAACCATTATCATACAACCAAACAGAAAAAAACATGTATCTTACTTTTAAAATCATCTCTTTAACACGAAAATTAGATGCAATGCTTTAAAAATGGCAATGTGGCATAATGGTGTTTTTTATTAGATATACCAAAATTATATCCTGTTCGTTACTGTTAAGAAACATTTTAATTGTGCTTAATGAAGGCAAGTCATTGTGTTCTCCGTCTTCAGCAAGAGTTCAAAACTTGTTTACAGCTTCAAAACCGAATAAGCCATGTTTTTCTTCGGATAAAGAAGCACACATGTTGGTGTTTTCAATAAGATCAGCTGATCGCTGTCTGCAATCCATCCTTGGTTAGTCTGTATCTTTAGTGGGTTTAATTAGAAGTATTGCTACTGTGTGTTGTGCCAAAGAGAAACGCTGCAGCAAGCGAGAGTCAGCTATTGTCAATGAAACAAAAATGAAATGCATACAACATAATAAAGGCTAAAAATTCCTATTTAAAAGTTATTCATTAGATCTTCTATGATACCAACAAAATTGTATAAACTGTCATCAGTGTCAAATTTTATAGCATTTAAATTTTAAAAATTAAAGAAAAACTGTACAATATGTCACGCGCATGAGCCAAGATGGTTAACAAAACCTGACTAATGACAGCGAGCTCAACTTTTGAAATCATTCAGTCCAATACTATCATAGAAAACAACAAACATGCAAAACTTTCACTAAATTTTCTTAGGTAGGAAAAAGGTCAAGGTTGCGAAAAACGCGGAAGCGGTGTTTTACTTTCTCTCAGCTAAACAAGAATTTATCTTTTTTTCTAGTGAGTTAAATTAGTAGAAACTTGTATCAAAAGAGAGGTTTTGAATCAAGGAATATAACTATGGATTGATTTTTTGGATTGTTTGAAGAGAAATGTATTTAATTGGAATATAAAAATTTGGATAAATCGAATGAAAATGTAAGCACGAAATTCACGGGATTTTGTGAAGGGATACCATTGACAATTGACAGATATTGACAGGTATTTTTATACTGTGTTTTCACGTCAAAATAACACATAAACATACAAATAAGCTTAAAATCCATAATGCCACAAACCAAGAATAGAATATCTTCCGCGTCACAGAAACAAAGAAAAAGTGTAGAAGAAACGGTCGGTGAGACGGACTCTCCTGAGGTTCTCTCCCCTGCACATAAATCAAAACAAAAAGGTCCAACAGATGTAAAAGATGGTCAGACAACAATTGATAAACATTTAAAACCTACTGAAAACTTTAAAAACGAGAATATAGAGGAAACGCTGAAAAATGTGTCAGAAAAACTGAATAAACTTGCTTCACAAGCGTTTATTGAATCAAAGCTTAAAGAAATGGTAACAGAAGAATTCCTTAGTACAAAACTAAAAGAGTTAGAAAAAGAAGTAAAATGTCAAGTCAAGAAAGAACTTGAAAATGTGAATAAACAGGTAAATGAATTGAAAGATAGGGTCACGAAGGCGGAAAGGTCTGTGTCTGATCTCCGTAATACAGTTTCGGATATGGAAATTGCCATGGAAAATATGCAGACAAAAACTGCTTATATAGTGGAGGAGAACAAAAGAATGAAAGAACAACTTCAGGAGCGCGAAATAAAGCTAACTGTTCAGTCAGAACAAATAAATAACCTGGAGCAGTATACCAGAAGAAACACTGTCCGATTGTACGGGTTAGAAGACCAAAATAAAGATGAAACATTCATGGAAACCGCAAAAAGAGTTGCAAAGTTGGTCAATGAAAAACTTAACGTCAAAATATCAACTGCTGATATTGACATAGCTCACAGAATTGGGAGGTTTTCAAGTGACGCCAACAGACCAATTATTTGCAAGTTTGTGTCTCGTTTCACAAAACACGATGCCATTAAGGCGCGAAGACATTTGAAAAACTCAGCTATAGTTATTAGAGAGGATCTGACCCACCAGAACGCAAAACTACTTGAACACACAAGTCCTCAGGACAAAGTGAAAACGGCATGGTCAGACAATGGTAAAATAATAGCCCTTCTCAAAAACAACAAAAAGATTGTCGTTGATGGGAAGACTGACTTCAGTAAAATAGTAGTTTCTGAATAATGTACGTGTAGAAGTGGGTGCAAAGGTTAACAGGTTAAGACCGATCTTTCCATGTTTTAAACTATTACCATTTTCCTGTTTGAAACTTTCGATGCGTGAGCATGTTCATACATTTGAAACTATTATAATTTACAATTTTCACATTTAAAAACAGTTTTGCATAACAAAACATTTAAAGTTTTATTACTCATCATAGAGACCATCTTTATGTATTTTCTTCTTCTTTTTACAGCCACACTAACTAAATTGCTGTACTCGTATATTGCACTTTCTACATTTACTTTTTACTTTTTTCTAGGATTCAGCCAGTTTCTGAAATGATTTTACTATCATTATTTTTTTTTTATTATTATTTTCCACGTTTAAAAATAAAGATTTGGTAATATTTGTTATAACGAGTATAGAGTATTATGTGTGACACTTAATAATTTTATTGCCTAGTCATAATAGATCAGTCAATTTACAGTGTTGATTTACTATTTTCTGTTTTGATTTTTGAGCACGTGCGTTTGTTTATATTTACTGTGTATTACGCACCAGGCATTGGGGAAATCCGAAAATTAGAGTGTTTTGATTGGCCGCCAAGTTATGCTTCACCGAAAATAGCTACCGCGCTTTTGTGACGAGCGATGGCTCCACCTGCCAAAACAGGTTTTGCAGGTACCCGTCTCTAGTTTATTTAATAGGAATAACATAAAAGTAGTGGATGTTTTTGTTTGAGTAAAATAGTAACATTGTCAACATGTGATGTTTCCGGCTTAATGTATTCAATATTTTGCACGGTTTAAAAAGAACTTAAAATATGCGTAACTAGTTTTAGAACATACAACACAAATATTGGCAGATGGATTGCACCCGCTGTGATCAAATGCAATATTTTGGCCTCATAATTAGTTATGAACAGAATGGATGCCTGGTGTTGTATTTTTTTTATATTATGTATTGCGTATGTGTAAAAAGTTACCACACGTTCACTATACTATTATATGTACACATATCATGGATTTTATTTCACTTTAATAGGTTCTATAAGATATGAAGTATAGCATGCTAAGGTTGACCTGAGTCATTTGCATATTCTGTGACCTCTTTCGGTAATCGTTGATTTCACCTGTATTAAATTCCTTTCTTGCGACAATAATAAGCGTGACTCAGTGGTTGAATAAAATAGTTTAGTGAACTGTACACTGGTCAACCTTGCAGTGCGATACTCATTTTTTGGAAATGAAATATTTGTAAAACATAGAGCCGGATACATGTCTTGACTGTAAATGATTAACTAATATATAGTAGTAGTCCCATTTTTGTTTCGGACTAGCTCTATTTGATAAATTTGAAAAACGTAATACATTATAAAACCTAGATTTTTACCAGTTTCTCTTCAACAATTTGAAACTTTAATTATATTTAAACTACATAAGAACACCGATGACATTTTATGCGGATGGTCTGGTCTGGGAGGGGGATTTTTGATACATACAAGAACCGTAAATCCTTTGTATAATTCCCACCAAGATAGCAATTGTAGTGTAAAATATAAAGGGTTAAATGTGTAATACTGTCTCTATAATATCATTGAATGTTCAGGGTATGGGCGACAAAAATAAACGGAAAGATGTACTTAATCTCTTAAAAAGTAAAAGTTACTCCATTTGTATGTTGCAAGATACTCATTTTACAGAGGTGGAAGAAAAATATATAAGAAGTCAATGGGGCTACGAATGTTTTTTTAGTAGCTACAGTAGTCAATCTCGGGGTGTTGCAACTCTTGTAAACAATAACTTCGACTTTAAATCAATTAAAAGTGAACGGGATAAGGGAGGTAATTTATTAATCTTAAATTGTAAAATTTGTGATAAAGATATTACGTTGGTAAACATATATGGTCCAAACAGAGACAATCCAACTTTTTACCAGGAGGTGTATGATAAATTGTCCAGTTATAATAATTCTCTTTTCATTTTGGCGGGGACTTTAATTTAATTCTTAACCCGGAAGTAGATTCGTATAATTATGTTAATGTAAATAACCCTAATGCCAGAGATAAAGTAACAAGTATAATGTCAGATTTTAATCTTATAGATTGCTGGAGAGAGAATCACTTAGAAAATTACGAAAATACATGGTTCAGGAGAAATCCAGTTAAAAAAGCAAGACTGGACTTTTTTCTTATAACGGATACACTGTTTACGGATATAGAAAGTACTAAAATATTACCCGGATATCGGACAGACCATTCTTTAGTTTTTATTTCATTAAAATTTGGTAAATTTAAAAAAGGAATATCATACTGGAAATTTAATAACTCTCTGTTAAAGGACACTACTTATGTAAAGGAAATAAAAAAGGTTATAGAAACCATAAAATCTCAATATGCAAGAAATTCGCTTGAAACATATAATGACATAAATAATGTGCCTTTGCAAAAATTAACATTTAGCATAAATGATCAGCTGTTCTTTGAATCTTTGCTTTCAGCAGTTAGAGGAAAAATCATTTCATATGCATCCCATAAAAAGAAATTAGAAATTGATAAAGAAAATTCCATTGAGAAAGAAATTGAGAAAATAGAAAAACAAACAGTTATTAATTATGATTTATTAGATAGTAAAAAGAGGGAACTTTTAGATTTGAGGAATAAAAAATGGAAGGAGTTATGGTAAAATCAAGAGCTAGATGGATTCAAGAAGGCGAAAAACCGACAAAATATTTTTGCAATTTAGAAAACAGAAATTATGTATCTAAGTTCATAAACACATTAAAAACGGAAAATGGGAAAATTTTAAACACACAGGAAGAAATACTGACAGAAAGTAAACAGGTTCAAAACCAAATAAGCCATCTTTTTCTTCTGATAAAGAAGCACACATGTTGGTGTTTTCAATAAGATCAGCTGATCAAAATGGGAAAATTTTAAACACACAGGAAGAAATACTGACAGAAAGTAAACAGCTTCAAAACCGAATAAGCCATCTTTTTTTCGGATAAAGAAGCACACATATTGGTGTTTTCAATAAGATCAACTGGTCGCTGTCTGCAATCCATCCTTGGTTAGTCTGTATCTTTAGTGGGTTTTCCCGAAATTAGAAGTATTGCTACTGTGTGTTGTGCCAAAAAGAAACGCTGCAGCAAGCGAGACTTTATAAAGCCACTGACACGGAAGATGTATCTTTACATGATTTATTTAATAATATACAAGTTCCAAAACTTTCCGAAAACGAAAAGAAAAAATATCCATCGAGGGAGAACTAACATACACAGAAATGCTAAATAGCTTAAAGAGAATGTCCAATAACACTAGTCCAGGGAATGATGGTTTCACTGTAGAGTTTTTTAAGTTTTTCTGGAATGAGATAGGCATATTTTTGTTAAGGTCTATTAATTATTCATACTCTGTTGGAGAACTTTTTATCACACAGAAACAAGGAGTAATAACATGTATACCAAAAGGCAACAAAGTTAAATCTCTTTTAAAGAACTGGCGACCTATTTCTTTGTTAAATGTGTCCTACAAAATCGCATCCGCTTCCATAGCCTTTAGAATAAAGAACATATTGCATAATATTAATAATGAAGACCAAACAGGATTTTTGCCAGGTAGGCTGATGGCAACTAACATTAGGCTATTGTATGACATTTTGTTTTTTACAGAAAAATATAACATCCCTGGTCTTCTACTACTAATAGACTTTGCAGCAGCTTTTGATACAGTATCATGGAGTTTTATGGCGAAAGTTCTCGAATTTTTCAATTTTGGTCCATCAGTCAGAAAATGGATTTCGTTATTTTATATTAATATTGAATCATGTGTAATAATTAATGGTCATATGTCAGACTGGTTCTTCTTGCAAAGAGGCTGTCGTCAAGGTGACGCTTTGTCGCCCTACCTATTCATTCTTTGTGCAGAAATTCTTGCAGTTTTACTAAGAAATAACCCAAATATAAAAGGTATAAAAAGACACGGTAAAGAATATATTATATCTCAGTATGCTGATGACACAAGTCTTACTTTAGATGGCTCCCGAGAATCATTAATAAACACAATGTTAGTTTTAAAATTCTATGGCAGAATCTCCGGCCTTAATATAAATACAGATAAAACAAAAGTTATATGGTTTGGAGCACGAAAGTATAGTCCAATGGTTCTCTGCCCAGAATATAACTTATCTTGGGAAAACACTGTTTTTACTGTACTTGGGGTGAAATTCTCTGTTAATCTGAAAGACATGGTAAGTATTAATTATGATGCTAAAATTGAGGAAATCAAAAGGCTTTTCTCTTGCTGGTCAAAAAGAGTGATCTCACCATTAGGAAAGCTTGTTGTGATAAAAACATTGGCTCTCGCCAAACTAAACCATTTAATCTTAGCAATACCTACTCCTTCACAAGAAAAACTTAATATAATGCAAAGGTTATTTTTCAATTTTCTTTGGAATAATTCTAAAGATAAAGTAAAACGAAGCACAATTACACAGGAATACAAATACGGTGGCCTTAAAATGATTGATATTAAGACTTTTGTTCATAGTTTAAAAGCCACTTGGTTAAGACGTTTGTTAGACATGAATAATAAATTCAGTCATTTGGTTGAATATATTTGTCCGGCTTTACAAGACATTTATAAATATGGCTCGGACTATACAAAAAGAAAAATGCTTCAAGAGCAAAATCCTTTTTGGAAAGATGTGTTATCTAGTTATCTTTCTCTAACGTTAAATATAAATCCCACGTGCAGTAGCCAATTTAGCCGTTTATCTGTGGTATAACCCAGGTATTAAGGTCGGAGGTCAAGTGTATGTTATAGAAGATGGCTTACAAAGGGTGTATATTTTTTAGGCGATCTCATTAATGCCGAAGGAAGTTTCTTCACATATTACGTCTTCATTTCCAGTTATAACATTAGGACTAATTTTCTAGAGTACAATGGCCTTTTGGCATCCGTCAGGCGTTTCCTCGAAGTGAAGGGTAATGGATACTTACCTGTAAAAAGCTACAATCCGCTTATACCAATAAGTCTTGCTTTGTTAAAGAAAGATAATAAAGGTTGCAGATCAATCTATTAGCAGATAAACAAGAGCTGTCCGTAAGACAGCCAAGCTCGACTTTTCGAAATGTTGTCACAGAAGCAGGAAATTATTACCCAAAATGTTAAATATCAAAAGAGTTTTAAGTTCGAAAGGGGACATAATTTGACCAAAATGCATATCAGAGTTATGGGACTTGATGCTATCAACTAGTTTTATAACCCCGAAGAAACATGTTAAGTTTCAATTCAATATCTGCATTAGTTTTGGAAATAGTAACTTGCATGTAAACTTTAACCAGAATTTTCTAAGTCCAAAAGGGGGCATAATCTGCTCAAAATACATGTTAAGAGTTATGGAACTTGACCCAGTGAGGTTTGTAATTGACCTTGGAAAAGAATAAATAAGTTTCAAAGCTATATGCCTTTTGGTAATAGCTGTATGTACTTGCACGCAAAACTTTAACCAGAATTTTCTAAGTCTAAAAGGGGGCTTAATTTGCCCAAAATACAAGTCAGAGTTATGGGATTTGATTCTATCAACTAGTTTTATAACCCCAAGGACACATGTGAAGTTTCAATTTAATATCTGCATTAGTTTTGGACATAGTAACTTGCATGTAAAACTTTAACCAGGGTTTTCTAAGTCCAAAAGGGGGCATATTTTGGCCAAAATACATGTAAGAGTTATGGGACCTGACCCAGTGAGGTAGGTAATTGATCTAGAAAAAGAAAAAATAAGTTTCCAATCTATAAGTCTTTTAGTAATAGCTGTATGTACTTGCACGCAAAACTTTAACCAGAATTTTCTAAGTCCAAAAGGGGGCTTAATTTGCCCAAAATGAAGGTCAGAGTTATGGGACTTGGTGCTATCGGCTAGTTTTATAACCCCAAAGACACATGTGAAGTTTCAATTCAATATCTGCATTAGTTTTGGAGATAGTAACTTGCATGTAAAACTTTAACCAGAATTTTCTAAGTCCAAAAGGTGGCATAATTTGCTCAAAATACATGTTAGAGTTATGGAACTTGACCCAGTGAGGTTGGTAATTGACCTAGAAAAAGAATAAATAAGTTTCAAAGCTATATGCCTTTAAATGATAGCTGTATGTACTTGCATGCAAAAACTTAACCAAAGTGTGACGCCGACGCCGACGCCGACGCCAGGGTGAGTAGAATAGCTAGACTATTCTTCGAATAGTCGAGCTAATAAAAAGGGAGAGTACCCAAAATCATTTCTAAAATGGCAAAATGAGTTAATCAATTTACAAGTTAATAATATACCTAATTATTCAATATATGACATCGTTTTTACTAAAGACCCAAAATTAATTTGGTTTCAGTATAGGATAAACCATAGAATTTTAGCCACAAACTATTTATTAAAGAAAATGAATATAACTGGTAATGACAGCTGTACTTTTTGTAACAATTTCCAAGAAACCATAATACATTTATTCTGGAACTGTGAGATAACCAAGCTTTTTTGGACCCAACTATTAAATTATATAAGAAATAAATGTAACATTAATTTAGCAGAATGGAATCCTTCAGATATTTTGTTCGGTAATAGAAAGTTCGATGTACCTATTAACATTATTCTGTTGCAGGCCAAACATTTCTTATATTATAACAAAATACAAGGTCAGATGCCATCAATCGATGTACTTAAAAGAAAAATGATCTCTTACTACAAAACGGAAAGATATATTGCTTTCAAAAATTTTGAAATGACTAAATTTGAAACTCTATGGGGAAAATATAAAAACCTTTTTCAAGAGTAATACATTGAAGCTTTTTCAGTGAAACACAAGGTTAAATAATTTCCAAAACACTATAAAACTATATAGAATATATATGAAAGAATATACTTGTAAGCTTTTACTGTTGACATTATGTTTCTTTTGTATCACATATAAGATGCCCCCTCTACGTGTCCAGACCAACCCAGGCTTTTCATTTTTCACTCTCTTTCGCCCGAAACTTGTTGTTTTTTGTTTTATATAAAATATTTACAATCACATAGTTTTTTGTTTCGAACTAAGGCCTTTTTATCTTCAAAATGCAGATTTTGTCTCTTTTTATTTTAAGTGAAATATTTTCCTACGCAAAAATGTCTAAATTAAATCGCTAGACAACGGAAGACAGTTTATAAAATTTAACCATTATAAATGTTATCTAATTTTTGTTTTTATCTAAAAAATGATTTGTCTAATTAACTAATATTATGCATATAACCTTTTTATGAAGTGCATAATTAAACAGATTAAGTAAATACATTTTTGTGTAGTTTAGCTGTTAAATAAAGAGCCACTTAAATTGTATATTAAGAAGGTATAAGTCCCTATTGTCAAAAAAAAAAAAATCCCCAAAAATTGTATTACAACAGTTCATTAGCTAATATGAATATATTTTAGTTGTAATAGTAATCATGCCAAATTTTGCCAAAATTAAAACCTTAGATATAAAATAAGCAGAATGAAATTACCACGATACAATAGGTAGCAATTAGTCGAGAAATTACGGAGAACCTTGCTTATCTGTAAACCAACATTTCTGTTAGAAAGCGGCACAGTTTTGAAATCAAATGTAAGCTACAGTTGTGTGACTTTCCATGTGAGGTCATCATACGACGCCAAAGACTGCTTGAAGCATTTCCTGCAGTAAATGCCGGACATATGCTTACATGCAAAACTTTCACCAATATTTCTAAGTAAAAGGTGGTACACTCTTGTCAAAATGTATAGTTGTCCCGTATGGTTTTCAGACACCTGCGAACATGCCAAACTTTTGTGATGCCAACGCCGACGAAGTTTGTTTGTTTTGTTGGGTTTAACGTCGCACCGACATGATTATAGGTCAGATGGCGACTTTCCAGCTTTGATGGTGGGTGGAGGAGGAACCCGTCTGTCCCTCAGTGCATTATTTCATCACGGGCGGGCACCTGGGTACAACCACCGGCCTTCCTTAAGCCAGCTGCATAGCTTCCTCACATGAAGAATTCAACGCCCTGAGTGAGACTCGACCTACATAAGTGTGAGGCAAGTGATTTGAAGTCAGCAACCTTAACCACTCGGCCGCGGAGACCCCCACTCCCCACCGACCACGTGGTAATAAAAACAATTGATCTATGTCAAATGATTGAAGTAAGAATTGGTTAAACTTTTGAAAAGACATCAAGTCCAAAGAAATTTGATAAAAATACCTATAATTTACTTCCTCCTTCTATTTTGAAGTTCAATGTTTACTTTGTTGAGATATTTTATGAGAACGTTAATATCCATTCAATTTAACATCTTAATTTATTTGTTGTTGATGCTTTATATTCCGTTTTAGCGAAATCATGATTGTTCTTCAAAAGAAGAAAACAAACACATGTATTGCTGCTAACACTACAAAGCAACAACCATTCGCTGAATCTGAAGAATGTTTTTTTCTTTTGGCAAATGATCTTTTGGAAGCACAGAATGCGATCACGCAAAATTATATCAGACTCGGTTTGATTAAGTCTCTTTATGGCAATGGAAAGTGCAACACCCATCAGCCCTCCTAGCTCTTGCTTAAACGGAATTATATTTATAGGTTATTAGCTTTGTATCGGGAAATATGCACGCGTTCTTCAGCGAAAATATTGCGCGACTTTAGGAGCGCAATATTCTTCCGCTAAAGAACGAGTGCATATTTCTCGATGCAAAGATAATAACCTTTTTATTACATACGCATCTACACTTATAAATATAATGTAAATATCATAAATATGTTCAATAGCCTGTATAGGATTGACAATACTGAACTAAATAGAAAAAAATAGTGCAACAACACACACTGAATTACGTCACGCACCCGATATGAAATTCAGGCGTCAGTGTATGGAAAAATATTGACGTTTCCGGTACCAGTGTAACTTAACGGGGAATAGAAACGAGTATGTAATAATAAAACGATATTGAATGGACTCAAAGGACCAGCAAAATATGAAAACACTGAATCCAAGTACTGTGAAACGTTTTATGGCCACCACACGGCACTTAAAATTACTGTAGTGATTGTTAATAAAATCTATAGGAAGATCCTTTTAAAGCATGCAATACAACGAAGCAAAATAAAGCAGACTCGGTTTGATTATGTCTGTTCATGAGACCCAATGAAAAGTACAACTCCCCTCACGCCCCAAAGTTCCGGATAAAGCAGATATCTATTAAGAAGATACTAAACGGACTCATTGGTCTCAAAGGACCGGGAAATATGACAACACTGAGTCCAGGTACTGGAAAACATTTTACGGCTGCCACATGGCACATAAAGACAGTCTTTTAATAGTTAATAAAATCTGCGAAAAGATCCTTTGGAAGCATATAACGCAACTAAGCAAAATATTACCAGACTCGTTCTGAATATGTTTGATTGTAAAAATTGATAAACATGTTTTTTCAGACAGACTAACCTACAGTTACCCTTTGATGTTTTACAGTTCGTAGTTTTAGATCTATACCTATCCTTGAATTTTGTTTACAGTTCAGAGGATAAAAAAGTTGACTATAAATGTGAAGAGTTTTGTGCTTTCTCTACTGGTCTATGTTTTACATTTTGTATATCCATATAACAATTAATCATTTTTCAGTACTATTGACAGTTCTTGAAAATTTGATAATACATATACGAAAAGACCAAACAGACATACAACATATATTAAGTGGTTAAATGAAGTTTTGACAGATTTGAACAACCTTTAGATCAATTAATTACCACATTGCTTGGAGGTGTAAATATGCCTCCTGATACTTAAAATACAGACCAAAAATGGTCATAAATCAGATCTTGTTTTATGACTTCTGATAATTCAAAAACATTTCAAGAGTTGTGCATCGAACGTTTCACACAGTATTTTGTAACTTATGAAGGTAAATAGAACATGTGTAATTTCATCATTGGCAGAATTCGAAACTTGCAAACTCTTGTACCAGCAAAAAGTGACTTATGTATAAAAATTTCCACTGTGTAGTTTTAAAGTAATCAATCCTTTCGACACATTGAACACAATACAAAGCCAAATCATAATAGACTCCTTTCTGATGATTCGGGCTATGAGAGAACCCCACTTGTGTTCCTAAGCATCTGCTTATGCGAAAATATGTTTTACAATACATGTTCCATTTAATGGATCCTTGACCTCAAGGCATCAAAAATATGACAATATTAATGCTCTTTTCACCAATGCAAATGTAAAGGCATAGCACAAGTCACACATGGATTTTAAATGCAAATATTATATATCAAAATAACTGAAAGTACTAATTGTAATATTTAGGTATGTGTACATAATAAGAATGTTACAATTCATCCATTGCAGATATATGTATTTCAAGTTTCATGGTAGAGGAAGACAGTCGGGCACCTGGGTAGAAACACCGACATTCCACATGCCAGTTGGATTGCTTCGTCACAGAAAGAATTCTATGTCCCAAACGAGGTTTCGAACAGGCAGCAGAGTAGGGTAAATATTTTATGTCAGTTACCTTACAAACCTTGCCATGGATGCTCCTCTGTCGTTTAAATGTTAGACTACACGAATTGAAGGCATTGTATAGTCATTAAAATTGAGCCTTATGTTAAAATCGTTATGTTAAAAGTCAGTAGCAATAGAACGAAGAAAATCATCACATTAACACATGACAGTGAAAAAACGTTTTGGTCCGTTCTAATTGCTTGAGAATGTTGCTTAAAAATGCGGTCGACTCTTTGGCTCAGTGGTAAGAGCATTGGACTAGCACCCAAGGCACCCGGGTTCGAATCCCGCCGCAGGCATTTTAGATATCAACATAAAATTCTATGCTCTTTGATTTGTTAATCAAAACAAGCCGTAGGATGGGGGGCTCGTCCGGGATACGGACTTTATCTTGTGCCGAAAGTGGCTCTTTCTATGCCAAAATGGATTACACTTCATATCTATGCTCTTTGATCTGTTACGGCTTAAAGTCGTAAGATTAGAAATAACAGTAACAACAGTTCCTTAGTGCAATCTTGTTTCTAAATCTTTATCCATCAAATAGATAAGAGTAAAAGTGTTAATATTGCGTAAATACCATAAAAAGTATCCATTGAAAGGAATGACGATTTTCAAAAGCAATGTGAAGAAATCAATGTAATACTGACTTGTCTTTTTGTAGCTATCTAAACTTTCATGTCGATATTATTTACATTTAATGGTAATTGCATATAACGCTATGGCTTGTTTCGTCTATTCGTTAACTGTCTATTGTGCCAGTTAACTTGTTGTTGTTGTTGTTGTTAGTTGTTGTAAAATTATTCCAAAGAACATATTCAGTGTATGGGATAAAACATATTCGTTATTATAGGCAGAACTACGGTATGTAATTTGATGATTTGAAAAAAGTGAAATAGAGCTACTGCAAAACAAAATATAAAATAAATAATAAGAAAAAGAAGGATAAAAGAAAAACTTGGGAAAACACTGTAAAACATAAACAAAATAACAAAATAATTCATTCAATGTCACTAGAATGATGTTGACTTATCAGTTGATTCCACTGGAGATAGGACACAAACTCACAAACAAACAGATAAATATCAATAAAATGTAGGCTGTGTACGACTGAAAAGTCATTTTTATTGACAAATGAAATATTTCTAACGTATGAATAAAATTCATCAAGACCGTATAATAATTCATTGTATACAGACTAACAAATGCAAATGCCTAATTATAGTATGTGGATGTGAATGATATACATGAATTTAAGTGCGATAACACCGTACGTACGGAAACGCGGAGATACGAGCAATGACGCGATAATATTTCACTTTTGCTTCGTGTTTTCTCATCTTCATATCGTATTATTCCAGCATCAGAGCTAGACATAAGAAAGGCCGACGCGAAAGTGTGATATTAACATCACACTATCGTAATTTCGTAATATCGCCATCGGGTCGAAGTGACAATAGTGCGGTTCTGCACGATAAGACAATGCGAAAACATGATAAGAAAGTGCGATGTAAATACAGCGTCAACAAGTTATTGCATTTTCTCATCTTGCCCTTACTTGTCTACAGGGAAAGCGGGCGAAACAACGATGACCGTACTTCCCATCAATATTAGAGATGCCGATATACTGACTGCTTTTAAAAGTCTGTTTAAACCGACTCCTTTCTACAAAACTATGCAACTGACAACAGTCAGCATTATTTTATTCTACAAATTAATTATACCGTGTCATAACATTCATATTTAGTTATATATGGCAGTTTTTATATCTTTAATCGTTTGGATCCTTGGAATGAATTCTTAACAGCACATTTGGACGCGAAACGAATTTTATATAAATGTAATGTAAATACTAATAATTTTGAAAAAATGATGATAACGATGTTACTGATAAGGATGATGATGATGAGGAGGAGGAGTATAATTTAGAAGGTCAGAAAGAGAAAAGTATTTAACAACTTTGAAGTTTATATACATCTTACGACTATTTGGATTAAAAATACATGTATAATGGTAGTCATGTTTCAATGTATTTCTATCACATTTTTTTCATGTATTTCAATCACATTCAAAACTTCACTTAAGAAGCCAGACTTACCATTGGTAAATATTCATAAATCTGATCTGATACACTGAATGAGGTTTATGTGAAAACGATTTATTTGTATTCGGAAAAATGGAGGAAGGCGTTAGTGTATATTCAAATATGCTTTTATTTTCATGGATTCAGTGACAGAAATTCGCTCACAATTCTAGAGAAGAACAAGTATGTATTGTTTATGCTATGCGTTTTGTTTGTTTGTTTTGTTGTTGTTTTTTTTTTAATAAAAATGTTATTTTGACTATCTTGTCCTGCAGTGATAATGTAGAATGTACAAGCGAATCCTTCTGCCAAAGGACACTCCGGAAGTTGTTATAAAATATATAGAGTGTGTATTTACAAAATGGTCTAATCCAGTTACAACAAACTTTTGTCGTATTAAATAAACAACTTCATTTTTTTTAACTCCATACTTTGTTGTGTGTTGTTCTGTGTCGTCGTTGGAGGTGATGGTGTTGGTGTCTCTACCTAATATTGACATATTTCACTGAAAATGATGAGCATAGTGTTTTCCTTTTGAATATATTGAGTAACTCTATTACTCTTACATTAAATGAGATCATGACCAGATTATTGTGAAACACGCTAAGTATTCCTTTTTTAATTGTGTCTTGCAGTACAGGCGGAAAAGTCCGAGGGTTTTTTAAAGCCACGGAGACTATACTATGCTCTCTAAATATTTGTCTTCATGCTGTTTCTCTTGTGTCCCTCTTGCTGCTTACGTATGACCTTATAGGTTGTCTTTTGATACATGAGCATTTCAGTTTTTTATATGATAAAAGTGTCACTGGTATCAATTACGTTTGATTTGGTTTCAACTGTTCTGGTGCTTTAGGGTATGTTGGAAATCGCAGTGGTGGGGTTTGTTGTACCAATCACCAGTTCATATAGATACGCAGTCCATATACATATATGATAAAAGCCTTCGTATTTACATTGCTTACCATACGGTACTTTAGCGCTTGAAACCATTTAGACTGCATTGCTTTTTCTAGGCAAAACTAATTATTACGATAGGTGTTCATTTATTTCCCAATGGAGAAAATATCTTATTTCTTTCCTTTTCAGTCAAGTATAAACTGAAAATTGTAAAGCGAATTCAGTTGCCGAAGGGTGTTTAAAGCCGACGTAAAAACATTGTTCTTAGCAAGTTATTTGTTTCGGAATAACATTATTCAAATGCCATGAATTTACAGAATTTTTCAGTGCAATACAAAACAATAGTCTCTGAATATTGACTAAATCAAGCTGCCAAGCTATTAGACACTAAGTGGAAGGACAAACTAGCATTCTGTATTAAACAATAGGTGTACAGTATTGGCTCGTCTTCGAATTACAGTTCATGTATATAACAACACTGTGCGTACCGATTCTTTATACCGATTCTTGAAGAGTAAAAAAGTAACCCGTCTGAATATGAGTTTATTGTATATTATTACTGAACATAACAGTAAAAATTTCAGACTGTAACCTTGCCCCAGTATTCCATGGCCATGTTTCTGGCGGTCTCTGGTATGTTCATCATTGAGTAAGGAACTACAGTCTTGTACGAAGTGTCATGTCCGTTCAGACGTACGGTGATATGCACATTGCTCAGTTGCATTTTGCTATTCATTGAAGTTGGGTCGAATTGGAGCTGGAAATTTCAAAACGATATCTACACGTAACACAAAATTACGATTACGATGGTTTGCTTAAATGATAAATAACTGCTATGTAATTTCAAACGTAAAATCAAAATTTTTTTATATAGTTTTCACATACGCGATATGCTTCTTTGGTACAGAAATTTTATATGCCTACATTTCAATAATACCTTTCCACATACTTATAAGAAAAAATATGTGGTTCGAAAAAGAATAACCTCTCTTGAAAGCCTCTCCTACTTTTCTGAACAATTTTGTATATTTTTTGTGAAAATCTAAAACAAAACGTCACCTGAGGGAAGGTCTCAAAACACTTTACATTTATTCTAAATACGAAATATATTATGTTATTACCAGAACATAGTTTTCCTGCTTTATGGTTCCATTTCAAAATTAAACGACTGCTTTTAAAACATCTAAGAGACATATTTTGATATTGTAAGTAGGTATATGGTATAAAGAAACTGTTGGTCTAACATGGCAGTGCAGCATAAACATAGTAAAGGATGAAATAACATTTTAAAAATGTGATTATGATTCACACTTACGCTATTTTTAGATGTGTAAAAAACGTTTTACATGCAGTCAGTTCAATACCTGTGTAATAGAGTTCCGCTTAAGCCGATGCTATGGGGCGTGAGGGGTATTGCACTTTCCATTACCTCTCATAAACAGGCTTAATCAAACCGAGTCTGCTATTATTCTGCTTGGTTGCAGTCTATGCTTTCAATGGATCTTCTTACAGCTTTTATCAATATTGCGCCGATTCTCTGTAATCGCAAGTCCCGAGTGATTCTAAATTATATTAACTATTTAATATATACGCTTCAAATCGATGTAGATATTTGTTTGCATTTTTTCAATTCCAGAGAAATAATCTAGATATGTCTAGATTTACTTTCAGTAAGTGTGATATCATTTTTGTCAATGCACTCCTTAACAAAGAAGATAATGACATCGATATTTTCGTAATTTCATGTCCAGAATTACAACATTATTTAAAGAGATAACAACGAAGTATGCAATAATACATAAAGGGTTATGCTGTTATCATGCCAAATACTAAAGTTGAACTGACCTTTGTAATAATTGGGTGTGCTTTATCTAGGGCACTGTCATATACCGCTTGGATTTTCTTTACCCGGTTGGTGATTGTTGTGTTCATTGAGACAATGTCGCCTCCACAAACTAAATCAAAGTATATCTTTATAAATATTGTGCGGTCACACGTGAAAATATAATCATGACTTTATCTATAATACATCGTGCTAAATTTTGCAATGCAGAATAAGTAAAATTAAAGGAAGAAGTAAATTGTGCATAATCTATATTGTACTAAGACCTTCATTTCAACACACTAGTTTCTTATTGTCTGCTGGCCTTATTCAAGGCCATATTTGGTTCGAGTGGGGGTAATGGCTCACCATTAATGGGCTTTGCTCCTCAGTGTGTTACATGTAAATGTCAATAATATATAAATTACTACATACACTGCTGTAGGATTAACTGAATTCTCCCTGGTTTTGTTGAAAGCAGTCATATATATTATCTTATCCATATATAGTCTTAACCTTTACTCTGATAAATATCTGAAATGGACTAGTCCATCATTCAAATTGGGCAGTACCATTTAATATTCAAAGGGATTTTCACTGAAAATTAACTGACTGGATAGCGAACAGTGCAGACCATGATCAGACTGCATGAACGTTCAGACTGATCTTGATCTGCACTGGTCTTAAATGCAGAATCTCTTGCCGTCAGCAGGCTAAAGGTTAATAATCAAGTTAGTGTAATCTGACTGTTTAAACATAAATTTATGTTATGTAGCATATCTAAGGCTATCGTATCTGAGAGTTTTTATCATATCAGATGGCAGACCTCAAGATAAGATTATGTGCCATTGGTCAATATTATAGCAAATAGTTCAGCGACCAAATTTTTCTTAACTTTAGTCTCACTCAGATATTATCTTTAGTTCAACCTACCTGTATATACAAAATATAGATATTAAAACTTACAGTTATGTATTTTTGTTATTTGTGTATAAAATACAAGAGTTATTACGCAAATATTCAAGAACACTGCCTTTGAATTTTGAATATAATCCACTGTGGGGAATCACATGATCAAAATAATCTCTAAACCAAAGTTATATTTTGAAGAACATGAATATTTTTCCTACCATGATAAGATATGAAATTTAAACATAGCCTAACATATGGCTAAAGAAAATTATTAAATTATTATGTAGTTGACAATAATGATAGATATCCTGTAATTACAAACACTAAGGAAAATAAGAAGTTTCAGTTTCTTGAAGTGTCCAGATAAGCAGAAGATGGTTGTGATTGAAATCTATGTAGTTTTAGGATACGTCTATGATATGCTATATTTTGGATTTACAGCAAAAGATCCTTCAATATTATCCCATATTATTCATAATTTTTTTTTTGGTTTAGAGATTATTTTTATCATGTGATTCCCCACAGTGTTAATCGCATACGTTGAATTTCAAATGAGGCAAGAGACAAAGCTACGATGTTTACATACTTGCAGAATGAGAGGGAAGAAAAGGAATAATGACGATAACTATTGGCATATAATCTGCATTTGGAAGGGTTTGAACCATAATAAAGAATTTCTCTACATGGTATTTATCTCTAACGTATTGAGTGCCAATAAACCTTTGATATATCGGCACATCAAAGTTGTCATCCTTTTATTATCGCGTTTAATCTGAGATAACATTTTCTATGTAAAAAGATTATTAAAATTTTGTTTAGGACCGTTATGGTTTTTCGGTTAATGGCTATATTTCATTTCAAAGATATATATTTAAGTAATGAATATGAATTTTATTGCAGAGAAAGAATATCCATTTGATATAGAAAAATACCTTTCGTATGCTGATGACCAAATAAAGTCGACTATTCATTATATTCGTACGTCATTATAACTTTCTGTGTAATCCTACAAACAACACTTGTCAGCAACGAAGAAATTAATATTCCCGGACAACGAAGGCGTAAAAAGTAAAGTGTTGGTCACATACAAAAAAGATATATGTAAGCGCCCTACCTGCTGTTATCATTTCTGCTTGACTAGGTAACAACAGTGGTCGGCATGAAGCACACTTTTCCATACATTGCCTCGCTTTAGCATCAATCTCTCTTTTCTTACCAAATATACCTGAAAAAAAAATACATGAAAAATTTACTTGCATAATCAGATGTACCTGAAAACTCAAATCACTAAAATTAGGCAGTGTAACTAAAAATACAAACTTCAAGTAGGAACTATTTATTTTAGATATATGTGTAGTTAACTGCATCAAAGTACAAGAACTGAAAAAATACTGAAATATCATTTTCCGAAAAAGAGTTATTTGAGCTGAAAAAAATGATCCCGGGTAAAATATTTGGAAAAAATGGAGACAACTCCGCTAAGACTTTTTGGTAGGCTTAGGTGGCTATTGACTTAAAACTCATGCAAATTATGCCCTTTTTACCTCTACGCAGGGGAAAAAGCATGCATTATTGCCACATGGATTAGTAATCTGAATACAAAACTATGTAAAGATCAAGTAAGTTAATGTCCTAAGGAAAGTGGGAAATTTTCGATGGTGACATGACGATGGTCAACAGACGATCTTTTTTAATGTCAAAACCCACAGAATTTCACAAGGTGAAATATGTTGAAAAGGTTACTGTTGGAAACAGAACAACCTCAACTACCCATATATATGCGTCAAAGTATGGGAAAATATCTAGAAATATAAGAAAATCGAAGAAATCAAATCTGAATACAAAACTATGTAAAGATCAAGTAAGTTAATGTCCTAAGGAAAGTGGGAAATTTTCGATGGTGACATGACGATGGTCAACAGACGATCTTTTTTAATGTCAAAACCCACAGAATTTCACAAGGTGAAATATGTTGAAAAGGTTACTGTTGGAAACAGAACAACCTCAAATACCCATATATATGCGTCAAAGTATGGGAAAATATCTAGAAATATAAGAAAATCGAAGAAATCAATTTCAGGACTGTTAGATGCATGACTGTGTTATTATGCAGAGCATTTAACATAGATAGTTGGTTTGCGACCAGCATGGATCCAGACCAGCCTGCGCATCCGCGCAGTCTGGTCAGGATCCATGCTGTTCGCTTTCAAAGCCTATTGTAATTAGAGAAACTGTTAGCGAACAACATGGATCCTGACCAGACTGCGCGGATGCTCAGGCTAGTCTGGATTCATGTTGGTCGCAAACCCACTATGTTGGTTTTCTCATGGCACGGCTCATATATGGTTTTAACTCCTAAACGTTTTTATCAATGTTACACATTTTCATAAAAAAAAACTAAATGATAATTCAAATCGAACATGTTTGTTTGTATATATATTGCATTTGTAAAATGTCTTATATACGACTGGATATCACATACGTATAGAGATACATAAAGCTTGCACTGATAATAACAATCCCTAATTATGTAGTAAAATGCTTTACTTTAACGAAGATATTTTAATGTGAATGTTAGAAAAGATGGCTTTTGAAAGTTTGTGTGAACTGTCCTTCATGACGACCTGAGTCTTCTTTGAATGCTCAAACCGGACTACTTCACATGACTTTAAGGTATAACACTTACCTCCGATAGCATGCCCAATGCTACTGCCAACGTGTTCAATAGCGTGACCAGCATCTTTGATACTGTCAGTCAAACCGTTACCAAGATCTGTGAACCCATCACCAAGAAGTCCAGCTGTATCTATAACAGTGTTTCCAGCATCAACAAAGCTACCACCAACTTTGTCTAGTCCATCTTTTAACGTATTGAAGGCAGACTGGAATTAATTTATAATATAAAGTACCGGTAAATATAAATGTGGTAAGCGTTATGGTCCTCAATAATTTAATTTTGCCATATATGCGCTAAAACTTGTATATGTGAAACAATGTTTATAGAACAAAAATAGTCTTATAAATATATACATGTAATAAAAGCGTTTTATCTTATTTAAGTTCATCTATCCTACTAAAAGATATAGTTTATTTCTGATAGGCAGTTTGTCGTGACTAATATATTACGTTACGTAAAATCGTACCAAGGGAAAAGCATAGTTTTAGCTGACAAAGGTGTTTCCTCTATACATTCCGTGTCCGTTAATTGCGTTTAAGAAGGCAATAAAACAATAATATTGACTAGTTTTGACTTCATACAATACCGTGGAAATTTTGAAATTAAGGAAGATTCATATCAAGTTGCATTACGAGGAAAATGTACTCGAGATATACCTGACCTCATAAATTGACCAGACACACATCGTACTCGTTACCAATTTCAACTGAACAATTTGTAATAGAAAATAATAATGATTAATTTCCTTTACAATTTTTAAATAATATAAGGTTGATCAAACTATACAACTGGTGGGATTTTGTTGGTACCTTTTGTAAATTTAATACTGACATCTAAAACTTTACCGAAAAGCCATCAAAAACTTTTCCGGTAGTGGCAGATCCTAAATCTTTCATCGAATTTACAAAGCCAGCGGCCTTGTCACCTAAGAGATCAACGGCATCCCCCAGCTTTCCAGCCATGTCATTCAGTGGACCTTCTAAATATGTGTAGGGATTGGCAAGATTAAGGTAATCGGTAAATGACGGAGATTCTCTGAAAGGGAAATGAGTTCCTGCCATTTCAAAAACAAAATCATACATGATCATATACAAATTGTGTTTTAGTAAGATATGTTCAGAAATTTTAGCTCTGTAAGAAGCTTACAGAAATGTTTGCATAGCGGTTTACTCTTAGGCTGTAACAAGGACCTTTTAACTGAGACATAAAATAAACACAAGTTTAAAACCACATGTAAACTGGTAAAAATCTAATCAGTTTTGAACGATCAAATTCGGGTGTTAATTATGTTGTTGCAATGTATATAATATAGTTCAGGGGGCTTCCATGGCCGAGTGGTCAATGTAGCTGACTTCATATTCCTTGCCCTTTACCGATGTGGGTTCGAGGTTAAGGTATTGAATTCTTCATGTAAGGAAGTCATCTTGCTGGTTAAACAAAAACTATCAATAATCTTACTGGCATGCTGACTTTGCACAGCTTTTACATTCGTTCGTCTTTGTCTGTATTTTTGGTTTACAGCTGTCCATTTTGATTTTAAGTTGTTTACTCATGTCTACGGTCGCATTCATTTCCAGGGCAACTTTGTCTAACAGTGTTTGTCGGAATAGTTGCATAAAGGCTGGATATGCAAATAGAAAAAAAAAAATTGTGCCCCGATTAAAAGAAATTCAAAACCACTTAAACGAGGCCTTCTTTTCACCAACATTGCTTATTCATTAGTCTTTTAATTACAGAATTTTAAATGTTGCTTTTGATTGGAATTTACATTTATCAGGCCCTCGCGATTTGTTTCAACACTGACCAGCTTATAAGGTAAAATAGAAAAAACTTTTATTTTAAAAAGCTACATTTTAGGAAGGGAAAAAGAAATAAAAAGTCATATGCTGTAAACTCGGTTTTTATGAAAATATTTGTTTAATTGTAAATACGAAAATGCCTTACATATTGATCAAAATAGCTGCTGTAGATAAAAGACAAAAAAATGGATTCTGTCCTGTTCTCTGTTGTTTTTTTTTACAAATACTTATACAGAAATTTTCTCATTTTCCCACTTTTATCTTTGCATATACTTTTGAAAACTTACAGCAAGTCCATGATTCAGATTAACATCGTCACAAATAATGTTTATGCAACATACTACACGAATACAGATTTGCAGTCAACAGACTAGGGGTAATACACATGGTATTGTCTCCCATGAACAGACTAGGGGTAATACACATGGTATTGTCTCCCATGAACAGACTCAATCAGACTGATCTGTTATTATTGTATTTCATGAAATAACACATGTATCAATTAAAATCAAAATTACTTTGTAGAGAAAATGAATCCATAGTCTGTAAACCTCTCCTCTCCACATCAGCGCCATTGGCCAGAACAAAACCTGCTAGTAAAACTGTCAGTATCATATTTCCCTCCTATGTACAGTCCTTTTTCGTGTTCTAAACTGATCTGAAGTCACTTCAGTGTTCCATTCCTTATCTCTCTTATCAGTATCTACATTTGTTGCTATATTTAACCTCATGAAGATTGGTGTTAGCAATATACATGTAGTTTTACTCAAGCTATTTTAAGTGTTTTCTTTCAACTCTGTTAAACAGGCTAAGTAACTTCGATTGTCACTGTAATCTTTTTATTATGAAGTTACTTCCATATACTGGTGTTGTTTTTTAATTATTTTTTTTCAACTTTATGTTCTATTTCAATGATACATAAGCGGCGTATTTATTGTCAAATAGTCCAGCCTGACAGTTTATTTGAGTCATAATGAACTTTCTACAAAAAGACACAATTACTGTTCTTCTAACATGAATATTTTTAGTACTAGGCATATTTAAAGTGTACTTACGTTAGCCTTAAGTTAGTCCTGCTGTAGCATAACTTTATATCCTTTTTAGCCCAAAACCATTCTATTTCTACAGTTTGTTATCATTCCCCTGTAGTATTTCCAATCTGAAAGATATTTTTTTTCTGAGCAATTGCACATTTTTGTAAATCGTCACTAGAAAGTACTCCGTTTGAGATGTACTAGTATTTATTTATTTATTTTATTTTGTTGGGTTTAACGTCGCACCGACACAATTTTAGGTCATATGGCGACTTTCCAGCTTTAATGGTGGAGGAAGACCACAGGTTCCCCTCCGTGCACAATTTCATCACGAGCGGGCACCTGGGTAGAACCACCGACCTTCCGCAAGCCAGCTGGATGGCTTCCTCACGTGAAGAATTCTACGCCCCAAATGAGGTTTCGAACCCACATCGATGAGGGGCAAATGGTTTGAAGTCAACGACTCTAACCACTCGGCCACGGAGGCCCCGTACTAGTATTTAACACCTTACCAATATATAAACAAAAATTTCATGATAAAACCCTGAATATCAATCATACTTGTGCAGGCCGTTTTAAAGTTTCCATTACTTAAAATAAAACTGTATTTAAACTTAACAAATAAGATTATATCTGTGAATCTAAACATTGCATAATTCTGTCGACATTCCTAATTTTGTTTGTTTGTCTGTTTTGGGTTTAACGCGGGCAGTTAACCTTACCAGTGTTCCTGGATTCTGTACCAGTACAAACCTGTTCTCCGCAAGTAACTGCCAACATCCCCACATGAATCAGAGGTGGAGGACTAATGATTTCAGACACAATGTCGTTTATCAAATAGTCATTCCTAATTTCATACATAATGTCAGTGCAGTATTCAATCGTAGTAATTGGTGTTTGCCAGTAAGTGACTATGTTTTCTTGGCACAAACTCAAAATAAGTCTTAAAAATTACAACAGCCGGTATTAAGAAATAGTTGTGTGTGCGTTCGGGTTTAACGTCTTTTTCAACAATTTTTCAGTCATATAAACGACGGTGTCTACTTGTAGCAGTGAGCACAATGCCCAACTTTATAGTGCTGCCTCACTGGAATATCACGCCGTAGACACGTCCGACTGGCATAAAATCAAGTTTGATATTACAAGTAAAAGTATATATGTGGGTCCTATATCTATGGTTCTAAACTCCATTTTTAATAATTACTTATTCTCGTTGTAGAAATACCACCGGTTGTTAATGAAATTCTTTTTTTAATCCCCCGCCGTGGCGGAGGGATTATAGGAATGGTCTGCGTCCGTCCGTCCTCCCGTCCGTAACAAAATCGTGTCCGGTCCATATCTCCTAAACCCCTTGAAGGATTTTCATGAAACTTTTTACGTCTTTGGTATGACGCGACCGGGGATCGAACCCAGGACCTCCCGCACTCGAAGCGGACGCTCTACCACTGGCTACCTAGGCAGCTCTGCACCTTTCTTCTCTTTCATTTGAAAGATAAATTCCTCAGTTCCACCTGAAAAGCAATAAAAGAAATGCAAATAACAATTACAAATGTTCATGGATGTGTCTTCACATTTGGTAAGTAGTCCTTTGTGAAAAGTTCTGCAATACAGCAACATGTTATGTAGTCAGAAGTGCGACCTTGACCTCAGGGGCAGTGACCAGGATGCCGGGGTATGATACATTGAAAGAGTATGGGTTACACTGTTCTATGTATGTAGATGTTACAGATATCCACACTAGTTACAGAACCGACATGAAATTATCGATAGACAGAAGGGTTGACAGAAACGCAAATACCTATGGCTCCCTTGTCTATGACTGGTATACGCAGTATTATATTTATTTATTTTATTTCTTTTTTTTTTTCAAAGGAGAATTTACTTATTTCTCTCTTCTGTGAACATTTCACAGTATAAGACTGCCATGTAAAGCTGTTTCAGGCATATAAATCTTCTAAAAACAGCAACACCATTTAATTCATATGCTGTATTGAGTCCTCCTTTTTGACCAGCGTACCTGCACAACCGTATAGTGTGATAATGATCTGCACTGTTTGCTTCTCAGTCAGTTGCTTATAATCACCCCTTTTAAATTGAAATACGGACAAGTTCATTCTAAGAAACTAGCTGGGTAAGGGTTAAACGCATGAGCTTTTAATGAAATATCAGTGAGCACTGACTGTGCATTCTAATTCTTAATTATCCAACATGATTGTTTCATATCCCTGAAGACTATAATGAAGTTATAATGAAAATTCCCCCAATAGGCTCCAGTATATATGTGAGTTAAGTGGTATAGATACAGGTAAGTCGTCAATGTTCAAGGACTTAGGGAGCCATTTATCATCATCTACCATCCTTGATGAAATTACCGACTAGGAAGGTTACTTATGGGCTTATTAATCTAAGCCCTATGTTGTGTATTTCGCATCCAAAGTTGACAGATGCATCATTTATAACTGTAATGGCAAGCTATATGCCACAGACAAGCTAACTGAGATTACTTTATTCACAATGAGTGGTCTTAAAGTTGTTTAAATATGCAGAGCTTGGGAGGCCCGGTACGGTCTCCGCAAGTATCATAAGAAATGTGCTGAGGAGTATCTTTTGCCACCTGAATACTCGCATGACTTCATTGAGGTGTCTAGTGGTTTTCTTTTTTCAAAAGATTTACATAGATGGATGTGTAAGAGTGGGCAATTAGTTATAACAAAGGTTTTTCAAGTACAAAGACGTAATCGTGACTGTTTTAAGATACTAGTTTTAAGAACAATTGTTAAAAACAACTTATTTTAGTAATATTTTAAATTTTTCATTCTCTTGCGGGGTTTACAACAATTATTGTTAATGTTTTTTCAATTTGGTGTGGTCTAAACTTACTTCTTATAATGTACACCTCATTCAAGATTAGAAATATTGACTTCGTGAACGTTAGAATGTTAGTACATGTATTTTACAATAAGATTGCAATTATATGAAGCTTAACCAATCAAATCCTTTCAACGTTCAAGAGCATGACCAAACCTTGTATATTTTTAATCAAATCATCTTAATTGCACCAGCTGCAAGAACTGCAACAAGCTTATAATTCCTACAGCTTAAGAATTGCAGCATTTGAAATACAAATAACATGTTTCTATTACCTAAGGCAAATTATCATGGTATCAAACATGTCCTGTTTTTATCAAACGTTTGTCATAGGACGCCATTTTAACAGTACATCCACTTAACTGATATTTTGTTATTATCAGCGTTCTATATCTACGTGTAATCACCAATGATAAACCAATAGTCTAAAATCATGAATAACAGTTTAAATCCTATACTTGCCCTATATGTCGGTCCATTATTTTCTCAAAACCTTGCTCTTTGGTCTCCTATTCATCATTAACAATTACTAACCTGTCACCCGTAACTAAATCTCCAATGCTCGGATACTATGTGTAACGCTTCGTTACACATGATACCTGGTCATTGTAGTGATTTAGTTACATGTTACTGAGGTAACATTATATACTTTGCATTTATAATAAATATTTAGGATATTTACTCTTTTCAGGTTAGTACATTTTTCCTATTTGATAAAGTAAAGTACATCAATTATAATAATTCATAGAAACGTAATTTAGCTTTATATAAAGTATACAGTTGCACTGAAATCTCGAGTAATAGATTTTTAGTCTGAATAGATACAAGTATATGAACTTTGACCTCGTTGGATACATAATTTATGTTTACATTTTACTATCATCGTGTATTTATTAAGATCATAATGCTTCATTACACATGATACCTGGTCATTGTAGTGATTTAGTTACATGTTACTGAGGTAACATTATATACTTTGCATTTATAATAAATATTTAGGATATTTACTCTTTTCAGTTGTCTATCTGGCATTGACATATTGAACCCACTCTACCAAATAAATGTATGCCGACTGGGCTACGTCGACATTGGCGCCCAACATGGGACCGTGACGGCATTACACTGGTTAGTCTCCGACGCCTGTAATTGCTTATATATAAAGTACCCGCTGAAATTCGAGGATGAATTTCAAAAATGGTGGGGAAATATGTCACGGTATAGAACCTGAATATTAAAACGGGGAGAAAATGTGTAGGCGGCCGGATAGCTCAGTCGGTAGAGCATCGGAATGGTATTCCGAGGCCCCGGGTTCGAGTCTCGGTCTGGCTCACATTTTTCTCACCCTGTGACATTTGGCGCCCAACGTGGGGCCGTGACGGCATTATACTGGTTAGTCTCCGACGCCTGTAATTGCTTATATATAAAGTACCCGCTGAAATTCGAGGACGAATTATAAAAATGGCGGGGAAATATGTCACGGTATAGAACTTGAATCTGATCGCCTCGACAAGGTTTTCCAACGTTTGGCAGAATACCAGCTTAAGATCAAGCCATCCAAGTGTGAATTTCTACAGAAAGAGACTTCATATCTCGGACACATCGTTTCAGAAGAGGGGATAAAGGCTGACCCTAAGAAGTCAGAGACAGTGAAGAATTGGCCAACTCCAAAGTCCGTGAAAGAGGTCAGACAGTTCCTAGGATTCGTCGGTTACTATCGACGATTCATTAAGGGATTTGCATCTATAGCCAGGCCCCTTTCTGATTTGTTAATAGGACACCCAACAAAGAAGCAGAAACGAAAAACTCCAAATAAAGTGAAGCGCACTCCATTCGTATGGACGGAGAAACAACAAATAGCTTTTGACAGCATAAAGGAACAGCTCACCAATCCACCAATTCTTGGATTTGCTGACTACACAAAGCCCTTTACACTTCATGTGGACGCTTCTTCAATTGGACTTGGCGCGGTACTGTATCAGAAGCAGGACGATAACGATCGTGTCATTGCTTACGCAAGTCGTAGTTTAAAGCCGAGTGAGAGGAATTATCCTGCTCACAAGCTCGAATTTCTAGCTCTCAAGTGGGCGGTAACTGAAAAGTTCCATGAGTACTTGTACGGCTCGAAATTCTTGGTTGTGACAGATAATAACCCTCTCACAAACGTCAACACGACCGCCAAACTGGATGCTACAGGACACAGATGGCTTGCTGCACTTTCCAATTACAACTATTCCATCAAGTACAGGAAAGGCAAAAGTCACTCAGATGCAGACGGTCTTAGTAGAATCGTCCCTCGCGAGATAGTTGAAGCTGTTTCTCTTGCAGGAACTGCAGAAACAACTCCACTTCAGGATATTGTTCATGATCCTGACCTGCCAATGCCACAGCCGGACATCATTGTAGACAATGACTACCTCCACAACAATAGTTTGTCGTCCAAGAACTGGAATTTGGCACAACGACAGGATTCTATCATTTCACAGGTAGCAGAGCATATCAGAAACGGTACTAAACCGGCTCAGCCATACGACCGTGAAATCTCTAGCTATCTGCGAGAATGGAAGAATCTTGTTGAATTACAGGGAGTCATTCACAGGAAAGCATCCATCTCCGGAGAGGAATACCTACAACTGGTTCTCCCCGAGGCACTAAGAGACGAGATCTTTAGGGACCTGCTAAATGAGCTCGGTCATCAAGGTCGTGATCGGACGACAGCTTTGTTCAAGGAACGTTTTTATTGGCCAGGAATGGACAGTTTTATTGCAGAGAAAGTCCGTACGTGTGACAGGTGCATTCGCCGGAAGTCTGCAGCCACCAGAGCAGAACTGACACCAATTGAGTCTACTGCACCCATGGAAGTTGTATGCGTAGACTATCTATCTCTAGAACGCTCAAAGGGAGGATTCGAGAATATTCTGGTTTTGACGGATCATTTTAGCAGATACGCACAGGCGTATCCCACCCGCAACCAGACTGCTAAAACTACTGCTAGGATTCTGTTCGACAACTTTGTCGTCCATTACGGATTCCCAGCCAGGATCCATAGCGACCAAGGCCAGAATTTTGAATCCACCCTCATCAAAGAGCTCTGCAGCTTGGCTTGTGTTGAGAAGACAAGGACCACGCCTTACCATGCTATGGGGAACAGAGTGGTCGAACGATTCAACCAAACATTACTCAAAATGCTTGGTACTCTAGAGGAGCATCAAAAGTCCGATTGGAAAGCTCATGTTCCTAGTCTAGTTCATGCATATAACGCCACTCGTCACGAAGGTACTGGTTTTTCGCCGTACTTTCTGATGTTTGGTAGACATCCTAGACTGGCAATTGATGCTTTTCTAGGGTTACCGAAAGACAATTTATCGTCAAGCATACAGTCGGAGTACGTGTTGAAGCTTCGAGACCGTCTTCGTTCCGCATATGCCAAGGCACGCCAGACTGCCTCTAAGACGTCTTCTACCTACAAGATCAACTACGACCAGAAGGCAAGAAGTTCTGTACTCCGTCCAGGTGGTCGGGTGCTGGTTCGGAATGTCTCAATCCGTGGCAAACAAAAACTTGCTGACAAGTGGGAACCGCATCCATATATTGTCCTTAGACAGCCCTTGGAAGATACGCCTGTCTATGAGGTCAAACGGGAGGGGTCACGATATAAAAAGTCAAGGACTTTACATCGGAACCTGCTCCTTCCGTTTATGACCATCACAGACAAAGACGATGCAGCAGATGCTGAGGACAACTTAGACAACAATTCAGAAGACAATCGTGTCACTGAAGAGTTCAGCCACTCAGATGATGACGACGTAGAGTCAGCCACTGAAACGGAAACTTCCGAACACAGTCAGCCATATGTCATTCCTATGAGAAGGAAACCTGGCGAACCAGGACTGCGACGTCCATCAGGCCCAAAGAGAAGTCGACAACCTCCAAAATGGTTGTCGTCTGGTGACTGGCAGCTAGGATAAAATTGGACACAGTGAAAATAATAAACAGTGATTGTTTTATCATTTTAGCAGCTAATATCATTTTATTTAATGTGTGGATGTCAGTGACTTTGATTATTGAATATGTCATATTGTTTATATGCACTGGATATATCAAATTATTTTCTAGACATATTAACTTTGTATTTGTCTCGGAACTGCTTATTATGACAGGAACCTTTGAGCTTTTGAGCTTTACAGTAGTAAAACTTTGTATAGCATACTTACCTGAACTTACCTTGATTTGCAGATGGATCCTTAGTAAGGACATAAAGCTTAACTTAGTTGATGTTAATTATACTTACTTTCCAGATGGATCCGGAGTATGAACATAAATACTTACCTGATTTTATGTTGATTATACTTACCTTTCAGGATGTGTAACGATTGGTACCGTCGGCTTTCGTCAATGAGGCGTACGGTTTATTGCTTATTGAGATCTTTGATCATTTGCATATCTTTACAGGTAATAACATACTTACCTATGGTATTGTACACAGTAGAGAGTTGTGTAGCCCAGCCAGTGTGTACATATATGTAGTACTACTTTCTTTTCAGTATAGTTTTAATGTTATCATGTGTTTTTAAATTATTCATTTTCTATTCAGATGACGAAAAGCAAAAAGTCAGGAGACTTTTTCTCGTGCAAGGGAGAGTATGTCATAGGACGCCATTTTAACAGTGCACCCACTTAACTGATATTTTGTTATTATCAGCGTTCTATATCAACGTGTAATCACCAATGATAAACCAATAGTCTAAAATCATGAATAACAGTTTAAATCCTATACTTGCCCTATATGTCGGTCCATTATTTTCTCAAAACCTTGCTCTTTGGTCTCCTATTCATCATTAACAATTACTAACCTGTCACCCGTAACTAAATCTCCAATGCTCGGATACTATGTGTAACGCTTCATTACACATGATACCTGGTCATTGTAGTGATTTAGTTACATGTTACTGAGGTAACATTATATACTTTGCATTTATAATAAATATTTAGGATATTTACTCTTTTCAGGTTAGTACATTTTTCCTATTTGATAAAGTAAAGTACATCAATTATAATGATTCATAGAAACGTAATTCAGCTTTATATAAAGTATACAGTTGCACTGAAATCTCGAGTAATAGATTTTTAGTCTGAATAGATACAAGTTCATATATATGAACTTTGACCTCGTTGGATACATAATTTATGTTTACATTTTACTGTCATTGTGTATTTATTAAGATCATAATGCTTCATTACACATGATACCTGGTCATTGTAGTGATTTAGTTACATGTTACTGAGGTAACATTATATACTTTGCATTTATAATAAATATTTAGGATATTTACTCTTTTCAGGTTAGTACATTTTTCCTATTTGATAAAGTAAAGTACATCAATTATAATAATTCATAGAAACGTAGTTTAGCTTTATATAAAGTATACAGTTGCACTGAAATCTCGAGTAATAGATTTTTAGTCTGAATAGATACATGTATATATGAACTTTGACCTCGTTGGATACATAATTTATGTTTACATTTTACTATCATTGTGTATTTATTAAGATCATAATGCTTCATTACACATGATACCTGGTCATTGTAGTGATTTAGTTACATGTTACTGAGGTAACATTATATACTTTGCATTTATAATAAATATTTAGGATATTTACTCTTTTCAGTTGTCTATCTGGCATTGACATATTGAACCCACTCTACCAAATAAATGTATGCCGACTGGGCTACGTCGACACGTTCATTCTAAACTTAGTTATATTTCAAATATAAAAAAAAATCACGAACTTAAGGATGCACGGAAAGTTTGTTCCACTTGAAAAAGTAAATCACAATTGCTAAAATCATGAAGGACAGGTACATTTTTCAGTCATATCAATCGTCGATGTGCTTAATTTACTTGTAGCTAATTTTATATTTTCCTAATGCAAAAAATTCTATGAACTTAATTCAAACATTTCAACTATTGAAAATAAACTAGCATTGTTTCTTTAATTTGTAATAATTACAGGTTATGTAAGATCTTTAATATTTGTGTACAGTACAAACTCTACTAGTATATATTAGATGCCCAAGGGCAACATGTCATCCCACCCTTTGACCCCTGTAACCTTGACCTTTGAGATGGAGTCCGTCGCATTGAATTAAACATTCATGCCAAATATAAACAAGATTCCTCAATGCACGTCAAAGTTATGGGCTGGACAAGATCTGGATGTCTTATTACAGTAATCTTCGATCTGAAGGAAAATCCATCACTGAAATTAATTTGTATAAGAATTTTTACCAAAATTAATTTCTTAGAATTGTGTAAGTGTAAGAGGGAAATATTTTTGTTGGTTGGGTTTAACGTCGCACCGACACAATTATAGGTCATATGGCGACTTTCCAGCTTTGATGGTGGAGGAAGATCCCAGGTGCCCCTCCGTGCATTATTTCATCACGAGCGGGCACCTGGGTAGAACCACCGACCTTCCGCAAGCCAGCTGGATGGCTTCCTCACATGAAGAATTCAAAGCCCCGAGTGAGGCTCGAACCAACATCGATGAGGGAAAGTGATTTGAAGTCAGCGACCTTAACCACTCGGGTAAGAGGGGAAAGGGTAATAACATAACTATTTATTTCAGATACCATTCAAGACTGTTTGTCATTAAGTTCTCCTCGCTGGACAGGGAGAAACAGCCTTGGAACGAGGTGCTGCTGAAGCGTGCGGCCCAGAAAGCTTCTGCGAGCTTTATTCCATTAATGAGTGGCACAAGTATGGACACAGGCAAAGTCAGTGAAGATTTATTTATTTTATTTTGTTGGGTTTATTGTCGCACCGACACAATTTTAGGTCATATGGCGACTTTCCAGCTTTAATGGTGGAGGAAGACCCCAGGTGCCCCTCCGTGCACAATTTCATCACGAGCGGGCACCTGGGTAGAACCACCGACCTTCCGTAAGCCAGCTGGATGGCTTCCTCACGTGAAGAATTATACGCCCCAAATGAGGTTTCGAACCCACATCGATGAGGGGCAAATGGTTTGAAGTCAACGACTCTAACCACTCGGCCACGGAGGCCCCTAAGTCAGTGAAGAAGCAAGGCAACTGAAGGAACCGTTTCCATCACTGGATTTGCGAGTGGCAATTTCAATCTTCATCCATAGAACGGTATTAATATCTGTTACTATACTTTCAAGCTGCCTTTTACCAAGAAAACGGTCAAGTAAGTTAGCAAAACAATGCCGAACTTTATAGTGCTGCCTCACTGGAATATCACGCCGTAGACACGTGGCATGATACCCAACCCAGTCACATTATACTGACACCGGGCTGACCAGTCCTAGCACCATCCTCTTAAGCGCCAAGCCAGGAAGCTACTAGTACCATTTTTAACGTCTTTGGTATGACGCGGTCGGGGATCAAACCCACGACCTCCTGCTCTCAAAGGGGACGCTCTACCACTAGGCTACCAATGCGGTATGCTGTGTCAAGATCAAAAGATCAAAATCATGTGAAAGAATATTGTATCAGTTCTTTTGGTTAAGATGTATCAAATGATTGGGCTGCCTATCGATGAAAAACTGTCCGAGTATCTTAACAACATCATTGTCCAGCACTACAACCGAGAGGCCGCCGGATGCAGATGTTTTTGATCCGCTGCTAGCAGTGAAACCAGGCAACGTAAGAGCTCAATTCTAGAAATTATGTCACTGATCAACGACTATTAAACAACCAAGTATGCCAAGTAATAATACTTTTAGCTAAAGATTTTAACTTTTCAGTGAAGGGGTTGAAGACATTCACGTATTCATCAAATTATTTATAAACTAAATTCCTGAAATTTAACAAAAAAAGGAGAAGTGAACCACACATCTGTGTTATTTACAAATCCACGTGAAATGTTCTTTTTATTTGGTAAATTTTAGCACTTAAAATGATTCAATCTGTTACAATTTGTTGGGTTTAACGTCGCACCGACACAATTATAGGTCATATGGCTTCCAGCTTTGATGGTGGAGGAAGACCCCATGTGCCCCTCCGTGCATTATTTCATCACAAACGGGCACCTGGGTAGAACCGGCCTTCCGTAAGCCAGCTGGATGGCTTCCTCACATGAAGAATTCAACGCCCCGAGTGAGGCTCGAACCCACACCGATGACGGGTAAGTGATTTGAAGTCAGCAGCCTTAACCACTCTGCCACGGAGGCCCCTCAAGCTGTTATAAGCATTCATTAGTTCACTTCAATGTAGTTACAAAACTAATGGAATTTACAAAATATTTTCAATAGAACATAATAATAAAATGAAAATATGTTGAAACAAACCTAAGATTACAGAATGCAGATTATTATCCTAAAAGATTTCTTAGTATCTTTTTGTTATGTCACTTTTAACCCTATACATTAGTTTGTTCCATCTGTTTACTGTATACATAAACAATTTTCTTCAACAGCATGGACATTACCTGATGCTGTCGAGGGATGGAACAAGTCTGTTCATTCAAACACGAGGATTTTAGCAAACAAGAGGGTCGAACCCTGAATAACCTGGTTCAGTTGCCTGGAGTGAAGAAGGGTACACATCGGTTTGACCGGCCTAGGCAGGCATGTATGGTTTCCATGTCGGTGATGCCTGTCAACATCAGGCAGCACATTAGCATTGGTAAATACCACTTTTACAATATGTTGTCACTTTGCTTTGTTAGGAACATATATTAACTTCATTTGAACTTTATTTTATTTTGTTGGATTTAACGTAGCGACTTTTCAGCTTGATGCATAAAGTTCAACATTCAAATGACTATTACTGTACATAACATTTGGCTTTTCTCTTTAATAGACACTCTCCAGACTGCAACAGACCTGTCGTCATCTGATTCGTCACAACTTACATCGCCAGAAGCAATGCCACAACGAAATTAACAGTCAACATCATCATCAGCAGCATATGATTTGACACTACTTTAGAAATGCACAAGGCAGATTTAGATCCAAAATATCATTATCTAGCATAAGCTTCTTTACTCTTTACTGACCTTTTGTACGGAGAAGACTACTATGTAAACAAAAAAGTCCGTGAGATAAATGATGTGAACAGGATCGGTCGTAGTGTTGGTAGAGGCATTTCACAGAGAGGTTCAGTTAACTTCAGAGGTCGCCGTCCTTCCCGTAGGGGAGGAAGAGGTCGTGGTAGATGGCCAAGACTTGAAAATCAGGCTGTGCCAAAAAACCAGAATGTGGCGCCCAAGAAATACTAGAGGTGAGTGAATTTCAGGCTGGTAGATTAAAAGATTATGTCGATAATCGGAGAAAAATTACTTCTGACAAAGAAATTCTTGACATAGTACAACATTGTCATACTGAATTTATGCTGGGGGGGGGGGGGCATGAATCCTGTTGATTCTTTCTGCAAATATCGAATGATATTAAATTTGAAAGAACTGACTAAATCTATTTTTGATCACCATTTCAAAATGGAGACTTTCGAGTCTGCACTCAAATTAGTAAAACCTGGCACTTGGTTTGCATCGGTAGACCTACGTCATGCGTACTATTCTGGCCGAAAATGATCAAGTGAAATTGAGATTTCAAAAGTCAGGAAAAATCTATCAGCATATTTGTTTACCAAATGGCATTTCTTGTGCGCCTCTTCTTTTCACAAAGCTTATGAAACTAGTGTATGCATCACTTCGCAAGCTTGGACACATATTGATGATTCCTTGCTAATGGCTGATTCCTTTTTTCGATGTACACAAAATGTGACAGACATAGTAGATCTAATGTCAAATGTTGGATTCATTATTCATAAGAAGAAATCTGTTCAGATTCCTACAAAGAAAACTACATTTCTTGGAAATGACATTGACTCAGAAAAAATGATTGTCACTCTACCATCAGCAAAAGTACACACTATTGTTCAAGGATGCAAAGACTTGCAAAGAAAAACTTATGCAAAAATACGTGAGATTGCAATAATTTTAGGCCTCATGGTATCCTCTTTCTCAGCTGTAGAATTTGAGCTTTTATATTATAGAGATATAGAAAGAGCTAAAATTCAGGCATTAAAGGAAGAACAAGGTAATTATGAAAAGGTCATGTTAGTTTCTGATGAGATGAAACTACAGCTTAAATGGTGGATAGAAAATTTGCATTTCCAAACTCGCCACATAACACATGCAAATCCAGACATAATTATTACCTCCGATGCCAGCTCATTTGGCTGGGGAGGTGTGTGTTCAAATGTTAGAATAGGAGGTAAATGGAGTGAGCAAGAGGCTAGAAATCACATTAATTACCTGGAATTGCTTGCCGCCTTTTCAGCCATTAAGTCATTCTGTAAATGAAGTCATTCTGTAAATGTGTAGTAAATGCTCATGTTCAAATTAAATCTGACAACTCTTGTGCAGTTTCCTACATTAGAAATATGGGTGACTGTAAATCATTACAATGTGACTTTCTTGCTAGGTCCATGTGGCAGTGGTATATTGAAAAAGACATTTGGCTGTCTGCTACACATATACCGGGGATACAAAATGAAGCAGATTCTGACTCTCGTGCATTCAATGAAAATGTAGAATGGAAACTTGACAAAGACATATTTACAAAGATTACAGTTATGTTTGGTAAACCACAAATGGACATGTTTGCTTCTAGAATGAATACACAATTGCCGAGGTTTGTTTCTTGGAAATCAGACCCTGATGCCGAAGCAATAGATACGTTTTCTTTGAGTTGGTCATGCTTTCCCTCCTTTCAGTTTGATGGGACGATTTGTACAGAAAGTGAGGCAAGACAAGGCCGAAGTATTATTGGTAGCGCCGCTTTGGGTAACACAAAACTGGTTTACAGCAGTTCTAGAGATGTTGATAGACACTCCACTCATAGTGAAAGTTCAGCAAAATATTTTTACGATTCCTCAGTCACAGAAAGTTCATCCTCTGACAGACAAGTCACATCTGATGGTATGTCACATATCCGGCAATCATTCAAAAGCAGAAACTTTTATGAACAGTCTACCAATATCATCATGTCTTCATGGAGAAAGTCTACTAAGAAGCAATATTCCACGTACATTAACAAATGGATTTCATACTGTTGTAAAAGGCAAATTGATTCTTTTCAAACCATTATAAATAATGTGATAGAATTTCTGACGGAACTTTTCCATCAAGGGTACAGTTATGAAACTATAAATACAGCTCGTAGGGCACTTTCGTCCTTGTGTGTTTTACAAGACAGATTTACAGCTGGGTCTCACCCTTTAGTTATTAGGTTCGTGACGGGTGTATATAATTTACGACCAACGAAGCCGAAGTACACAGAAACGTGGGATGTAAGTAAAGTCTTGTGTTACCTGAAGCGATTATACCAAATCAAGATATTTCCTTGAAAATGTTGTCTTATAAATTAACAATGCTGGTAGCATTGACTAGGGCAAGTCGCTCTCAGTCTATTAGTTTGTTAGCGCTTGATAATTTTAAGAAAGAGGGGGCGTGGACAGTGTTGCATTTTCCATTACTGCTCATGAACAGACTCAATCAAACCGACTCTGCAATTTTCACTGTTTGCATTGTTCTCGGTGCTTCCGAGGGATCTACTTTTCAGATTAGATACATTTACATTGTATTATAGTGGGTTGTTAAATCAGAGTAAACGGGCTAGACTTAACCCTGTTGTGACATTTAATAAATATGCTCCAGACAGGAGAATTTGTGTATACAGTGTTTTAGAAGAAAATAGCAATAGAACCGAGCCTTTACGTGGTAGTGAGAAAAGATTATTCATTAGTTATGTCAAACCTTACAAAGTAGTTACGTCTTCAACCATTAGTCGTTGGTTGAAAAGTGTTATGTTTTGTGCAGGAATTGATACAGGAAAATTCAAATCACACAGCATTCGTAGTGCGTCAGTATCTAAAGCCAAGACACTTAATGTGCCAATATCAGAAATATTGCGGGTAGCTGGTTGGTCTAGTGACAGAACCTTCGCTGAATATTACAACAAGCCAATTCAACGCGATAGTTATGATACAGCTGTTTTACAGTAAATATCAAACAACATGTAAGTGTTATTATTTATTTATTGCATAACAAACAATATCACAGCAAAAGTTACCCGTGGAGACTTGTTTTGTGATTTAATGACAAAAAAGATTTGTCCATGCTTTGAAGTCTCATTTGATAACGGAAGCTATATGACGTAAAAGAATCCCCCAAACAAACAAGACTTACCTGGAAGTTGATGTTTGGTTGTGATTCTTTGTAGTCATATAACAACTGGAGGGATCAAATGCCCTCCCTGGGAAATTTAGCCCTCCCTGAAACAGTTCAAAAATATGTCTTTCAGTAAATGTTATAATATTTATTGTATAGTGTAAATATGTAATACACTATAAGCACACACACACTATATTTGATCCTTGTTTAGGACAAAACTTTTTTGTAAAGCTATTAAATACTGATTATCACGGTCTCGGTTAGCGCGCATCTCATGTGATCCCTCGAGTTGTTATATAACTACAAAGAATCACAACCAAACATCAACTTCCAGGTACAAGTCTTGTTTGTTTGGGGGATTATATCGAAAGTAGTCGATTGTAACTCGCTGCTTATGGAATTTCAAGGGCACACTGCAAAAGCTTCAATGTGTACAAAACACAGCATAACAAAGACTCCGCGATACAATCACATCACACCAGTCTTAAAGCAGTTGCATTGGCTTCCAGTTAAAGACCAAAATGAGTTCAAATCTTGACACTTACATACAAAGCCATGCACAGTGAATTTCCAAAGTGCATTGTCGATATGCTGGACATGTACACGCCTCATAGAATGGCGCAGTGTCTTTGGTTGCTCCGAGGAGTCGAGCAGAAAAGTATGGTGACAGAAGTTTCAAGCATTCAGCTCCAAAGTTTAGGAACACCTTCCCAGCAAGCATTAATTAAGAGATTCTAGCTCACTGTCCGCATTTAAAAAATATCTTTGAAAACACTTTTCTTCCACACATGTTATAGAAATACTGTTGAAAATGGCGTTAAACCCAAAACAAACAAATAAAAATAGAATCATGACCGGTTTGTATCGTGGTGTTTGTTTTGGGTTTGACGCCGGTTTTCAACAGTATTTCAGATATGTAACGGCGGGCAGTTAACCTAACCTGTGTTCCTGGATTTTGTACCAGTACAAACCTGTTCTCCGCAAGTAAATTGCCAACTTCCCAACATGAATCAGAGGTGGAGGACAAATGATTTCAGACACAATGTCTTTTTATCAAATCTTAACAGAGAACATCCGCCCGGCACGGGGATCGAGCTCACGCCCCACAATCCGTAGACCGACGCTCTCCCTATTGAGCCAAGCGGGCGGGCATTGTGATTGCTCTCCTTTAATAACGTACGAATGTGAGTTAAGGATGATCTTGTTTTAATTAGTATTCCTTTTTATCTTTTACCAATGTATTTACATGTAAGTTTATATATGTAGGGGCCTCCGTGGCCGAGTGGTTAAGGTCGCTTCAAATCACTTGCCCCTCATCGATGTGGGTTCGAGCCTCACTCGGGGCGTCGAATTCTTCATGCGAGGAAGCCATCCAGCTGGCTTACGGAAGGTCGGTGGTTCTACCCAGGTGCCCGCTTGTGATGAAATAATACACGGAGGAGCACCTGGAGTCTTCCTCCACCATCAAAAGCTGGAAAGTCGCCATATGATAATTGTTCTGGTGCGACGTTAAACCCAACAAAAAATGTTTATACATGTGTATATGCATGTTTAAAGATCAACAATGTTTTTGTACTTCTAATAACAAAGAAACTGTACATCCATTATTTAGGTAATATCATTCAGTACAGATGTTGTTCTTTCCTGGATAAGTTTAATTTAGTTATTCAGCAGAAGAATATTGTCAAAATCAAATTATCAAAAGTGAGTGAAGATTTTGTTTGTTTGTTTTGGGTTTTACGCCGTTTTTCAACGGTATTTCAGTTTTGTATCGGCGAGCAGTTAACCTAACCAGTATTCCTGGATTCTGTACCACTACAAACCTGTTCTCCGCAAGTAACTGCCAACTTCTTCACATGAATCAGCGGTGGAGGACGAATGATTTTAGACACATTGTCATTTATCAAACAGTCACGGAGAAAATACCCTTCGCCTAAGGCGCGATACGTAAATCTGCGCTATCCCTATTGAGCTAAGCGAGCGGTCTGAGTGAAGACTTTGGTTTTATCTATTCCTTACAAAGATTATTTAATACGGGCAATGACAGTCATGACCCCAGTTAATCAAACATTTAGATCTACAAATCATATAACTAATTCAAAGCCCACAAAAACTTCGATACTTTACAAATGATATATCATAAAGTGTATATGCATATATATGCATTTCTTTTCATTTCTTTTTTCAGTTCCTGTATCGCGTTGTGGCCGACCCCTAAAAAGAAAGATTTTGGATTTATGAAAGGATAATATAATCATTTTTGTGTGTTTAAACTGAAAGTCAGTAATTCAATTCCTTCTTTGTTTCATATAAACTAGGTGCCCAAAGGCAACATGTCGAGCCCGCCAGCTGTCAAAAGAGCTAGAGTTGCACATGACAACCTTTCTCATTTAGGCAAACATTTATGCCATATAAAAATGACAGCAAAAAGTTTCAATACAAGTTATTTATAGTAACAACAAAGGGAAGAAAATCTTTTAAAAAATCTAAATCCACACAAAAATCCTTACAAGTAGAGATAGGTCAAAATACACCTGAAAATTGGATGTAACACGCATATTGTACTACAGGAAAGTGGTCTTGATTTTTCCCTACGACCAGTAATAAAAATGTTACAGTACAAGCTATTTATAGTAACAACAAAGGGAAGTAATTCTAGATTCTTGCACATGACACTCCGTCTCATAATGGTGAACAATTGTGCCAAGTTACATCAAAATCCCTCCATGCATGAAAAAGAAATTCTCCGGACAAAGTCATTCTTGTATCTGACCTTTGACCTCCAAGTAGCCCGCCCGCTTAGCTCAGTAGGTAGAGCGTTGGTCTACGGATCGCGGGGTCGCGTGTTCGATCCTCGGGCGGGCGTATGTTCTCTGTGACTATTTGATAAACTACATAGTGTCTGAAATCATTAGTCCTCAACCTCAGATTCATGTGGGGAAGTTGGCAGTTACTTGCGGGGAACAGGTTTGTACTGGTACAGAATCTAGGAACACTGGTTTGGTTAACTGTCCGCCATTACATGACTGAAATGCTGTTGAAAAACGGCGTAAAGCCCAAATCAAATGTTTGTTTTGGGTTTAACGCCGTTTCAACAGTATTTCAGTCATGTAACGGCGGGCAGTTAACCTAACCAGTGTTCCTGGATTCTGTACCAATACAAACATATTCTCCGCAAGTAACCGCCATCATCCCCACATGAATCAAAGGAGGACTAATGATTTCAGACACACTGTCGTTTATCAAATGGTTACGGAGAACATACGCCCCGCCCGAGGATCGAACTCAAGACCCCGCGATCCGTAGACCAACGCTCTTACCTACTGAGCTGAGCGGGCCCTTGACCTTAGACTTAGGGTCCTGGTTCTTGCGCGTGACACTCCGTCACATGGTTGTGAACATTTGTGCCAAGTTACATCAAAATCCCTCCATGCAAGAAGAAATGCTCCGGACAGTCATTATTGAATTTAAACTTTGACCTCCAAGTGTGACCTTGACCTTTGAGATAGGAACCTGCGGTGTATGCATGACACTCCGTCTCGCTGAGATTAACAATCATGCTAAATATAAATGAGATTGCTCCATGCATGTCAAAGTTATTGTCCGGACAAACAAATCCGGACGGACGCATGCACGCACTCACATACACCGAACAGCCATTTAGACAACAGTGTCTTCGCTACGCAAGCGGGCTCGACAAAAACGACAATATCAGGTCGTTTTTACGTACCTTTAAAGAATATCACTTGTTCCTTCACCCATTTTTTATGAAAGTTCTATCATAAATTAGCGAAAACAATAAAAAGAAAATAGGGGTTTAATAGTTCCTAGTGAAATGCCAGTCAGTTGTGGTCTACCCCAAAAGTGGCGGACATTTGTTCTTGTCCGCACAATAAACACCTACTTCCGGTTTCAGTCTGCAGAACTTGTCATGGGGCCTCCGTGGCCGAGTGGTTAAGGTCGCTGACTTCAAATCACTTGCCCCTCATCGATGTGGGTTCAAGCCTCACTCGGGGCGTTGAATTCTTCATGTGAGGAAGCCATCCAGCTGGCTTACGGAAGGTCGGTGGTTCTACCCAGGTGCCCGCTCGTGATGAAATAATGCACGGAGGGGCACCTGGGGTCTTCCTCCACCATTAAAAAGCTGGAAAGTCGCCATATTGCCTATCATGTGTCGGTGCGACGTTAAATCCAAAAAAAAAAAAAAAAACTTGTCATGTGGGATGTATAAACATGAAAATCGTATCATTTCATGCAGAATATATACTAGCAGTGAAAAAATAAAAGCACTAATAACCTTTAAATGGTAGTGAAGAAACAACATGTACTTTGGCCAACTGTTATTTCATATCCAAACACCAATCCTCATTTTTCATCAGATTGATAGTGCAAATTTATGTCTATCACTTGAGCAAAATCTTAAATGGGATCAATTGCAGTTGAGTAACAAAAAAGTGGTCTGTTTCTTTTAATTTCAATAGAATTTCTAGTTTTTCATTTGCATTTAATAATTATTGGGATATTTCAACTAGAATGTGTACATAGGACACAGGGTGTGCCCCCCCCCCCCCCTCCACTGGTGCATTTGTCACAAATAAGGGGAAATAATTCAAATGTTTGCAGTCTTAATGGGGTATAGCCTCAACAAACACTTTATGAAAAGTATTCATTATTTTAAGCCATAAACTTTTTGAGCTATGAGCATCACAAACAAAAAATCCACTATATTTGCTATTTCAAGGGCCGTAACTCTGTAATAAGCACTAAGATTCTATAGAAGAATGCCACGTTCGCAAGTTTATATCATAATAAAGACTCGAGCAAGGTTTCATGAATTTACATCAAATACATTTTGAATTAGATGCTTCACAAGGTGAAAATGTGCATTTATTTACTATTTCAGGGGCCATAACTTTGAAAATAGGGGCGGACCCAGATGAAAAATAGGAGGTGCGCAAGTTCATACCATGATTAAGACTCGGGCAAGGTTTCATCAATCTATATCAAATACTTTGTGAGCTTCGCGTGTCACAAGGTGAAAATGTACACTTGACTATTTCAGGGGCCATAACTCTGGAAATCGAGGGCGGAGCAAGACGAAAAATAGGAGGTGCGCAAGTTCATATCATGATAAAGACACACGCGTGGTTTCATCAATTTATATTGAATACATTTTGAGCTAGGCGCGTCACGAACCTTGGGCGGACGCACGGATTGACGGACGCACGGACAAGAGAAAAATATATATGCCCCCACTACTCATGAGTATAGGGGGGCACAAAAACCAAGATTTAAAACGCCAAGCTTCGTAATTAAGCTGTTTTCAATCGATCTAGGTTGTGCAATCAAGATTTACAAAGGGAGGTAATAACGATTTTACAAACTTGCATTTTGGTTTGATTTTGAAAAAAAAATGATGTATTTCACTTGATTTTATTGATCTATAATAATGAATGTTTATCAGAAATACAGGATAGTTATGACATTCAGACCTAAAATTGTTGGTTTTTTTTTTGTTTTTTTTTTTGGTCAAAGACACTTATTGCAAACAATTGTTCTTACTATAAGCGGAAAAGCTTTTATCGGTTTCTGAACATAAAAACTGAAACTGAATAGTTTGATTAAACGCCTATTTCTGTACAGTGGCATATTCAATGGTTCAATGGCGTTATACATTATCTATTTATTTATTTGGGTTTTACGGCGCACCAACACAGTATAGGTTATATGGCGCCAAACAGGACTTTGTACATAATAATAACAGTAATAAAACAACAATATTAATAATAACAGTTATGACAGTCTTATTCAAACAAAAAGTCGTTACCGCACCACTCTCCCTGAGGTAATTTTACCCCTACTGCGAATACCAGTACTTACTGCCTTACATGGTAAGCCAAGATCCCAGATCGAGCTACTATTGTAATGATTTTATTTCTATTTCCCTCTTTTTGTTTGTTGTTTTGTTATCGAAAGAATTCTTCAATGTTTGTTGATGTTAAAATAGAAATGAGTCATGTTTTTTGTGTGCGCTGTGTCAGGTCATGCATATTAAATAAAATTAGCCAGGCAACATACATTACAAAAGGTGCAATACGGATTTTTTTTGTCCGTTCATAATATTTAGTTGTAAAAAACAAGCATATTTTTGACATAATTCATATAGTTATATTTTTTCTCGGCTTGAGCATTTCGGCCTGGGTGGTTCCAATACTCCCGTTTTCATATACTTGAGTATTGTATAATCAACCCTTGAATATGATGCCTGTATTTCAATTTTGACTTTTGGCACTTCCTGTGATATGCAGACTCCATAATGTCAGATTCCCTTTCTACATTTAGCCCGCCCGCTTAGCTCAGTAGGTAGAGCGTTGGTCTACAGATCAAGGGGTTGCGAGTTCGATCCTCGGGCGGGGCGTATGTTCTCCGTGACGATTTGATGAAAGACATTGTGTCTGAAATCATTCGTCCTCAACCTCTGATAATTCATGTGAGAGGTTGGCAGTTACTTGCGGAGAACTGGTCAGTACTGGTATAGAATCCAGGAACACTGGTTACGTTAACTGCCCATCGTTACATCATGACTGAACTACTGTTGAAAAACGGCGTTAAACCCAAACCAAACCAAACCTTTCTAAATTCCAGTTTGTTTAGTTCTGCAAATTGTTTTCTTGTTTAGGGTTTTACCCATTATTTTAACTGGGGACCATGCGCCGCTTTTCATGGAATTACACGCTAGTGCATCATTGAAGGATTCCATGTGCACCGTCATATGAACACATCTGCGGATGTCTCCTAAATTGGTTTTCGCACTTTTGCATGGCATATGTTGAGTTTTGCTCGACTCGGGGCTAGAGGGCGTGGCGGTAGTATGCATTTCCACTACTGTTAATGGACAGGCGCAGTCAAACCAAACTTGCAACATTTTCGTTTATGTCGTGTTGAGCGCCCTATGGGAGTTTCCACTTTTTCTATTATCACAGCAACGTTGTTTGTGCTGTGTGGAAGCTGTAAAATGTCCCCATACATTCAGTCAGGGCTGTTATATTTCGATCTTCTCAGATCGTTCAGCACGAGATTTTTGTCATGTTAGTGGTACCTTTAATTTCTCAGCATGAACGTGATTCCAATACTCCCGCTTTCACAGCTTTGGATATTGTATAATCCCCGTTTGGATATGGTGCCTGCTTTTTAATTTGTATTTTGGCAGTTCCTGTGATATACAGGCTCCATAACCTCAGATTCCCTTTCTAAATTACAGTTTGTTTAGTTCTGCCCACTGTTTTTTCGTTTAATCTAACATTGGACCATACGCCGCTTTTCATGAAATTACACGCTAGTGTTTCATGGAAGGTTCCATGTGCACCGCCGTATGAACACACCCGCGGATGACTTGTTTTTTAGCTCACCTGAGCACTTGCACTAGTGCTCAAGGTGAGCTTTTATGATCGACTTGTGTCCGTCGTCGTCCGTCGTCAACAATTTGACTGCTAACACTCTAGAAGTCACAATTTTTGCCCAGTCTTAATGAAACTTGATCAGAATGTTACTCTCAATAACATCTTGGACACGTTTGATACTGGGTCATCTGGATTCAAAAACTAGGTCACTATGTCAAATCAAAGGAAAAGCTTAACACATTTTTGACAATTTCTACATGAAACTTGGTCGGAATGTTAACCTCGATGATCTTTAGGTTAAGTTTAAATTTTGGTTAGGTGGGATCAAAAACTAGGTCTCCAGATCAAATCACAGGAAAAGCTTGTTAACACACTAGAAGCCACAATATGACTGTATCTTCATGAACCTTGGTCAGAATGTTAATGGTCAAATTCGAATTTTGGTTATCTGGAGTCAGAAACTAGGTAGGCATGCATTTCCACTACCGTCCATGAACAGGCAAAAACCGAGCCGGCAACATTTTCGTCGTGTTGAGCGACTTGTGGAGTCTCCACTTTTTCTATTTTACTTCTATATATTTAAGTTTTATTGCAATGTTATATCAGAATGCTATATATAATGACCACATATATCTAGAGTCTATTTTGTAGAAACCTTGACAAAATGGGTAATAATTATGTCCTATAGTATAAAATACTTATCAACCTGTATCTATAAATGAAAGATAATTAGGGTTAGGCCGAAACCAATCAGTACTGCAGTACTGGTAATCTGACATTTCCAAATATTTCTTTGTGACCCAACCGTAAATTGGGGCCTCCGTGGCCGAGTGGTTAAGGTCGCTGACTTCAAATCACTTGCCCCTCATCGATGTGGGTTCGAGCCTCACTCGGGGCGTTGAATTCTTCATGTGAGGAAGCCATCCAGCTGGCTTACGGAAGGTCGGTGGTTCTACCCAGGTGCCCGCTCGTGATGAAATAATGCACGGAGGGGCACCTGGGGTCTTCCTCCACCATTAAAGCTGGAAAGTCGCCATATGACCTATCATGTGTCGGTGCGACATTAAATCCAACAACATCAACCGTAATTATTTCATACCATTTGCTGGAAGTCGTCAGCCAGATCTAATACTTTCAGATACATGAAGAATAACATTCAACGAGGTTTCATCGATATTAAATTCATACATTCGTCATTTGTGAAACAGTTTTCGCTACGTAGGCTGATCAAGTGCTACCAAACTAAATGTAAATAAAACCTGGAAAGTAGATCCCTCGGAAGCACCGAGAACAAAGCAAACAGTGAAAATTTCAGACTCGGTTTTATTGAGTCTGTTCATGAGCAGTAATGAAAAATGCAACACTGTCCACGCCCCCTAGCACCGGCTAAAGCCCACACAAGTGTAATAGTCCAGATATAAATAGTCCTGATAGTTTTTTCCTTTCCTCGTGCTCTTTCTCAATGACATTGTGTTTTCTTTTATTATATTGTGTTTCAGTATGTCGCAGTATCCAAATAATCTGTTTCTGCTATGGTGATGTTTAGCACAGATAAAATCATTGTAAGAGAAAGATATTCTTCCTTCCTACCACTTTAATTCTTTTCAACATTTACCAGAACCAAAATATTAATTTGTTTTGGCTTAATAATCGTTAATACAAAATTACTTGTCCAACTATGACTTATTTTGCACTAAAAATAAACACATTATTTTGACCACCTTTAACTACAACACATCCATTTACTATCAAATTTTATCACATGTTCAACCTCATGTGAGTGAAATTAACAGCATGCAATAATTCCGGCTCATCTCAAAGACTCAGTACATGAAAAAGACCGAAGTTTTTGAACACATGGAAGCTTTTTAACTTGCTTTCCACGGGAGCAATTGCAGATGCACAAGCAAGCTGGAATATATAAACCCAAAAAGACTCTTGTGAAGTTTCATTAAATTGTGTAAAAGGAATGAGTAGAGTTGGTGCACACAAAGTTGTGTCTACGGACGAACGGACGGACAGACAGACAACCTGAAACCAGTGTACCCCTCTTACAACTTCTTTGTTCGGGGGTACAAATATAATTGCCACATCTGTTTATGACGCATTATACCATATTTCATTAACAACATGGAACTACATTTTGGACTACTCCACATGTGACATGTGGTCACTTCCTATTTGGTGAAAACAGTGATTTAGTACGCATTAATTCCAATCAAATATATGGTAGTTTCATTTATGATGTTTGAATCTGAACATGGCGTGTTAAAATTCAAAAAGTAATTCAAAATCCGTAGCATGTATTTAACTTAAGGTAAAGAATGTGTAATGAGAGGGAATTTCAAAAACAAGTTGCATCCTTGATAACATGTTTAAATAATAGCAAAAGCTGATCTTCACCCGATGTACAATTATTAACAAGAGTGCCAGACTGTCACAAAATACGCCCGTCTAAATATTCAGTTACGTAAATTCAAGGGCCATAATCCAATAGTGTCTGGGACGATTTCGGTGGTTATCAAACTTGGCCGAGATATCATGCCCAAAAACATTGTCACCAAGTTTGGTGAAGATCGGATGAAAACTGTTCGACACAGAGGGCGGAAAAGGCTAAATTCGCAGTTTTTCGAATAAATTAAGGGCCATAATCCAAAAGTGCCTGTGGCGATTTGGATGGTTATCGAACTTGGCGGAGATAGTATGCCCACAAACATTGTCTGGAAGTTTGGTGAAGATCAGATGAAAACTGTTCGACTTAGAGAGCAGACATGGCTAAATTCGCAGTTCTTCGATTAATTCAAGGGCCATAATCCAAGAGTGCCTGGGGCGATTTGGGTGTTTATCGAACTTGGCCGAGATATTATGCCCACAAACATTGTCAGCAAGTTTAATGAAGATCGAATGAAAACTGTTTGATATTTTCCACAATAAAAGTAACGAACGTTACGGCGTACGCCGGTCACGTGAGCTGCAAATACAAAAAATAAATTTCCAATTTGTTATGATTTTCTAATGTGGCCTGTTCCAAATAAGTTAACAAAAAGTTCTGACAGTATGTTTCTACCTTTTCTGGTATTAACCCAAATTTCCAAATTTTTTCCCGATTTTATATCGCGAAAATATATGATTTGCCGCTTTGCCTATCGCGCAAGATCGGCGTACGCCGGATAGATACGGGCAGTGCCGGGAAGCCAAACAAACGCCTAGCCGGTTGCCTTCGGAAAAACGGCGTACGCCACAAAAGTGAAACGAATTGGCCCAGAGTATAGGCTCTGACTATTATTATTATACCAGATTTATATAGCGCCCTTTTCATGATGAACACGTTCAAAGGCGCTTTACATATAGCGAACGCAGCCACACAGGGCGCGAAATTCATCCTCTACTAGTACAGACACAGAGCGATCTTACCAGAGGAACAGAGTGAGATAAAGCCTCTACTGGTTACCCAGGCAACAGTGCCAAAAGAATGTCATGAAATGAGTAAGGAGCGGACAGAGCAGACTCCAGTTTTACCGTCAAGAAAATTTTAAACAATGTACGCAAGTACTAAACATCACTGAATCATAGATAAACTAAGTGTGTCTGAAACATCAATGTGAACTATCGGAAAATGGGCTTTCGCATCTCGCATGAAAGTGATATGAAGGCTTACAAAGTTATTGCAGAAGGCCTTATGAAGTCACAGGTGTAATTACCTGACGTAATGTGTTAATTACATGAATCGTGTGTTTCCAGCATTGTGCAATGTTACACAGTCACAGACCTACCAGGGCGTCCATCCCGGCACAAGTGTTGTTTGTTCTAACAACACATCGTTGTCATTCATACCCTTGGTAAGGTACTGTTATGAAATATATGTACCTGATGGTGAGTTAGGAGGTGTGTTCAACTAGAATTAACTTCATGATTATCAATGTACTGAATTAGTTTGTATATTACTTATGTTATATATCGGCCGCTATGAACAGATAATGGGGAACGGGTAAGATGGGTGGTGGCCTTTTGACAGTAAGAATTATTTTTTAAGAATGTAATTTTGTAAGTGAGAAATTGAATATTTGAAAATTCATCATAGATCATGAAACAAGATTAATACATGAAGATAGGATATAGTAAGAGATGAAAGGGGTTAAGTCCCCGGAAATTCGTAGTTAGAATTATTTTGAAAGAATGTAATTTTGTAAGTGGCGAAATTTGAAAAATATCAGATTTTATCATGGATCATAAAACAAGGGGAATATAAAGGGAAGAGAGGAGGAATGAGGAGCTGAAAGGCGCAAAGTCCCCGGCATTTTTGTAGTTAGAATTATTTTGTAAGAGTCTAATTCTGTAAGTGGCGAAATTTGAAAAAGATGAAATTTTATCATAGGTCATAAAAAAGAGGAGCATACGGGGAAGATTGGAGATAGTAAGAGATCAAAGGGGCTTCGTTCCCGGCCTTATCGTAGTTCGAATTATTTTGTAAGAATGTAATTTTGCAAGAGGCGAAATTTATAGAATACACAATTGTATCAAGAATCATAAAACAAGGGCTATATAAAGGAAGGAGAAGAGGTAGAGGAGCTGAAAGGGGCTAAGTTCCCGGCCTTTTCGTAGTAAGAATTATTTGTAAGTTGTAATTTTGTAAGAGGCGAAATTTGAAAAAAAATACTCAATTTTATCACGGATCATAAAACAAGGGGAATATAAAAGGAAGAGAGGAGGTAGCAGGAGCGGAAAGGGGCAAAGTCCCTGGCCTTTTCGTAGTTAGAATTATTTTGTAAGAATGTAATTTTGTAAGTGGCGAAATTTGAAAAATATCAAATTTTATCATGGGTCATAAAACAAGGGGAATATAAAGGGAAAAGAGCAGGAAGGGGGAGCTGAAAGGGGCTAAGTCCCCGGCATTTTCGTAGTTAGAATTATTTTGTAAGAATGTAATTTTGTAAGTGGCGAAATTTGAAAAAGATGAAATTTCATCATAGATCATAAAAAAGGGGAATATACGGGGAAGATTGGAGATAGTAAGAGATCAAAGGGGCTTCGTCCCCGGCCTTATCGTAGTTCGAATGATTTTGTAAGAATGTAATTTTGCAAGAGGCGAAATTTGAGGAAATGAAATTTTATCGTGTATCAAAAAACAAGGGGAATATACGGTGAAGATAGGAGATAGTAAGAAATGAAAGGGGCTAATTCCCCGGCCGTTTTTTAGTTACAATTTTTTTGTAAGAATGTAATTCTGTAAGAGGCGAAAGTTAAAAAATATGAAATTTTATCATAGATCATAAAACAAGGGGACTACACGGGGAAGATAGGAGATAGTAAGAGATGAAAGGGGCTAAGTCCCGGGCCTTATCTTAGTTCGAATTATTTTGTAAGAATGTAATTTTGCAACAGGCGAAATTTATAAAAAATAAAAAATATGCAATTGTTTCAAGGATCATAAAACAAGGGATATATAAAGGAAGGATAAGAGGTAGGGGAGCTGAAAGGGGCTAAGTTCCCGGCCTTTTCGTAGTAAGAATTATTTTGTAAGTTATAATTTTGTAAGAGGCGAAATTTAAAAAAAAATCAATTTTATCACGGATCATAAAACAAGGGAAATATAAAGGGAAGAGTGGAGGTAGCAGGAGCGGAAAGGGGCAAAGTCCCCGGCCTTTTCGTAGTTAGAATTATTTTGTAAGAATGTAATTTTGTAAGTGGCGAAATTTGAAAAAGATGAAATTTTATCGTAGATCAAAAACAAGGGGACTATACTGGGAAGTTAGGAGAGAGTAAGAAATAAAATGGGCTAAAACCCCGATATTTTCTCAGTAAGAAATAGTTTCGTAAAACTGTAATTTTGTAGGTGGTGAAATTTGAAAAATATGAAATGTTATCGTGGGTCATAAAACAAGGGGTATTAAGAAATGAAAGGGGCTAAGTCCCCGGCCTTTTCGTAGTAAGAATTATTTTGTAAGAATGTAATTTTGTGAAAGATTAAATATTATCATAGATCATAAAGCAAGGGGACTATACGGGGAAGATAGGAGATAATAAGAGATGACATGAGCTAAGACCCCGGTATTTTCGATTCAGACTCGTGACGGATGGGATTTTACAACTTGCCATTATTTTTTAGTTTTAAAGTCCATTGTAAATAATTCTTACAATATGCGGGGATCTGGCGAACTGGACAGAAAATGAGACATATCTAGTTCCGTCATAATAAAAGATAAAAAAACTTAAGTTTAATCCGGTTTAATAACTAAGGGGTCACAACTGAAATTCGCAATCATAGAATTGTCAAGTCTGTTCGTTATATTCTTCATATGCTTACTGTAAATGTGTTTGAAGTTTTACAAATTTTATTATAATTTGTCCACCACTCCTATAAATTCAAATCATTCTTTACCGCACTAGCTGGACGTAATGGCGAAGATGGCATTCCATTTTTAGACACGGGCTGCTGTAGGTCACGAGTGATATTAATATCATGTCATGTTTGTTCTCCGTCTGAGAAGGTCCCCTGTGCATGATTGTATTATTGTCCGGTGGGTAGGCTGACCATAGAGTCACGCTATGGTTATGCATGGCGAGGTAATTTTGCCAAGCAGTATGTAGCCTTATTTATCGCGCATCTCTTCACTAGAATGTTGCTGCAGTAATGATACCACCACTAGATGGAGAAATTCGTCAGTTAAAAGCTGACATTTAAATTGTAAGGAATGACAACAAGATCTGTTTCCCGACCCGAACCCTCAATTGTCCTGCCCCAAATCATAACACTACCCTTCTCAAAACCCGCCCCAAGAAGTAATTATCAGGGGAAAAAAGGTAACCTTGGTGACCTACCATGAGGACATTAACATTGAAATGAGATTCGTTGTTAAATAACATCCTTGTCCTTTCGGTACGAGTCCAACGTAAATGCCACCTGGCCCTTATTGGAACTGAGTGTAGTACTCTCAAACGGTTTAGAAGCTTTTTGTGGATATATTGCACTGAATTGCGGTGCTTGTACCAGATGCGTTATTGTCAAGTACCCGTCTTGCTGTCATTACCTTTGGCCCGTCTAAACGTACGTCGTCCATGACGCTTCCAGATCAGGGAATACGCTTTCGCAGACTGATATTGTGCCGCGATGATAGTAAGCCGCCCTTCAAAAATAGCTGTATTTTGTGTTTCCATGATGGTGATCGTACAATATTTGCAGAATTCCAAAAATTCAAACTTTAAAGTGCTGCCTCAGTGGAATATCATGTCGTAAACACGTGACATTATTCCCCCTCACGGTCACATTATACTCACACCGGCTTAATATGGGGTGTTTCTGCTGAGCTAGTTTTATTGTGTATGTAAAACAATAAGATTGAAAAAAGGTGACTTCTACCGTTTTGAATTTATTATATTACATTGTTCGCGTGAAAACTAAACGTGTCAAAGCAATTTTAGGGCGAACCTACTGTACTAACAAACTTACACGAGAATACCATGACTAGATTGGCATCTAATCATTGGGCAGTCAAATAGTCAAATCCCACTCATTTCTGAAGAACTGTATTTATATCCCCACAAATGCAAGTTTATTCAAACGTCGGAAGTATTTGTAAATATTGTACAGAATTGATATATTTTCGACGTTTAAATCATACATTTTCTAAAGTTTTCAAATGTAATACAAAGTAGAAATGAAAAGTCGTAATTTAAAACGTTTTTACTTTGAAAAGAGGTTTTATTTTTTCTTGTGAAGCCTAAATGATCTTTTAAGATGAAAAATACAACATTCGGACACGTTCAATTGAAAATCATATATATCATTATATGAATACAAAACGACAAAACACGAAAAATGAAAGAATTCTTTGTTTAATATTCATATCATTTTTGGGCTTTTGTGTATTTCTAGAATGGAAATTTGCCCCAGTACTCCATTGCCATGCCCCTGGCTGGTCCCACAACCATATCAAGCATAGGGACCAGTACCGTTGTCTTGTACGACTGTTTACCTCCATTCAGATATACAGTAATATGGACGTTAGTGTACTTGAATTCACTGACTGCTGTAGGATCAAGTTGTAGCTGAAATAAAATATTGGCAGTCTTTATAATAGCTTGTGTTTTGTTAACTTAAACTTAATAGGGAGAGGGCACCGGAAATAGGTGACAGAATAATCTTTAAAATTGCAACTATCTATATCAGCATTTGGTAGAGGTAACATTTCTTGTCACGATTGTGACAGCGAACAGATTTAAGAGCATTGTTATCTTATCAGCTATACTTTTTGTTGTAACTGAACCAGTTAAATACAGATGTTGCAGCCGTGTATTAAGTGTTATAATCAATGTTACGGAAAAGAGAACAAATTTACTTATGTTTATAAACAAAACCTCGAGTACCTATCTGAACAATGAAAAAGCTATATTCATAAACTGGTCTGCAAGCTCAGTTTTATAATATCTGAGCCATAACAGTTTGTGGTGGATTTTGCACTGAAGTCGCTCAATCAGCACACAATGGCTGCATATAGCACCAGTGTAACAGATGATGTTGTGAGACAGTGTTTCTTGCTCGCCATCTAACTAATGCAAGGTAAGTTTACTGTGATTTACGTAACAGATGATAACACCTGATTAAATCATGTTCATCAGTATGCTACGATATTCTTAATTATATCAATAGGTGTCGAACTGTCCCTACCTTATCAACAATGGGATTCTTTTCGTCCAATGTATGGTTGTACACACCTTGGATTTTCGTTAACATTTTCTGTATAGTTTCGTTAGCCTTGACGATTTTAGGTCCACAAACTGTAAAATATATTTGTCATTGTTCTTTTCTTATTTTTATGCAGAAACTAGAATCTAGTATATTGTAATTCTATTGTCTAAGGCAAATAAATTCTACCATATTTTACAAATAAATGTTATTTCTGTTGTCTTGGCAGCCGAAATTCCAAAACACCCATGCACAATGAGAATAAAGAGTTGTATAAATAAAAAAAGACCGTGGTGAAACCAAAAATACACGATTGTGTTATTTTTCAGTAAACTCATTTTAAACCATTTCTAAATATTCAAATGCATGTTAAGTTAGTGATACGCATAATTTTTCACATATATGACATGAAATATACACCTCATGTACAACGACGTCATACTGTTTTCATGACGTTTTAACGATACGTCTCTACATGCCTTCGGTCAATTACTTAAAAGCATTGTACGTTTTTGAAATACTGAAGATAATCTATCCTACCACTACGCATTTATCAGGCTGATATCTGCTTGCCGTGTATACTTGGGGTTTTTTCAGCCAAAAGAGGTTTATACGGTCAATACAACTGACGGACTAATTTTTCAAGTATTTGTACTATAGGCAGTGTAAACTGGGTCAATAGTTCGAAGCTCAAACATTTCATCTGTTTATGAGAACAGCCACGGTAAAAAAAAATCAAAAATTATTTTTGTCTATCCAATGGTACGGTGACGGTTTTTAAAAACTTGGTAAATCGACCGTGACTGTGTATTTGTGGCATTTTGACATTTCTAGACAAATAATCAGTTTTAAGCAGTCCTTTATTGTAATTATTAGATCTAAACCATTTGTGGTGGATAGAGTTTCATTTACGTCACATTATCTTGCACGGAAATGGAGTATATTTAAGGTAGAGACCTGAGAGCATTTGAATTCATCTAAAGCCTGGTTTTTGGCTGTATTTTATTCGGGTCAAAACCACTTTGTTTTGTACACGAATGCCCTGTTAGCACATATGATTAATGGTACGCAGAAGGCAAAGTATGATGTAAGGAATAATGTTTTATCGTAACGAATCTTGTGTAACTGAAAGGAATTTACAAATGAGTAAAAATCTGTGTGGATTATTTTGTATTAAAAACATTTTTTTAAACAAATACATGTTAAACACAGATTTATAGACTGCAGGCTAAATAAAATATAATGTTACTGTCTTTCTTGACATAAGTTTATCCACCTCGACTCCGAACAATTTATCCCCCTCGGCAATCCTCAGGATGGATAAACTTTTCTCCAACTTGGCGGATAAACTAAAGTTAAAGTGACATTATACGCATTTTATTGCATAGTGTGTTTTTGGTGAATGTTTTATAAAAGCAATTTTCGGTTGCTGTGCATTTAATTGTGTTAAATTAACGACATTGCAGCGTAAGAATTTGAAGTTGGTGATTTAGAAATAAAGAAATCGGGCTAATAAAATAAAAGTTCTTTTCTTCAATCTTCTACGCAATAATCTCCCTTACCTATAGGTAGATATTTCTGAAGTGGAAGGGAAGCAACTCCTGCGTGCAGTTTGACTTTTCTTAAAAAGACTGCCTCAGTTATTATTTAAGTTATTATTTCGTACTGGTAACAGGAAAGGGTTGGTATATTGGGTCAAAAGCTATAATTTCCTTCACCCTTTTTACACACACATCTATTTCAGCTGGAGTTTTACTTGAGAAAAGCGTATAATTCCACTTTAAGAAAGACAGTACTCAAATATTCTCTGTTTCTTCAAGTTTTCAGATTTGGAAGGTAATTAAATAATTTGCAGGATCATTTTTGTTATCTCAGTTTTTATTTCTTTTCACTAATAGAGTTTTTGTCATAAAACGGCCAAATCATAAAGGCTGAATGTGTTCAAATATTCGATAAAAGTAATAGGCATATAAATGGGCAATATCTTATATATAAGTCTGCATTGGAATAGAAGTATTAGCGGTTAATTTTACTCTGTACACCTAAATGGTGTAGATATAATATTCTTAATTATTACCTGCTGTTATTATTTCGGATTGGGTTGGTTTCAACAAAGGTGAACAGGAGACGCATTGTTCCATGCACTTTCTGACTTTTGGGTCAATTGTCTCTCGTTTCCTACGCTTCTTACCAAGCCAGTCTGTAAAGATATATATCTAAAATGTATATGTTATTTGATTAAATTGCTTAACTGAAAGAATACCAACTGTTAAAAAATACAGTTCTTAAACTAAAATACATTGTTCATTTACAAACTAGTCGGAACAAACACACTTTATATTGATATTAAATGTGCCTAGGCTCCCATTCTAGTTCTAAGCGCCTCCTCTGTGTCGCTGGCTCCTCCTCTTGGCCAAAAATACACATAGACGGTAGTAATCCGCCAACATATTCACGTAGATTATACAGTAATAAGACATTCCTTTCAACAACATCCGAACGATAACTTTGAAATCTCTGACTTGTGTAAATTAGGACGAAATACATAGACATATGTCCACTTTCAGTTTAATTCGGTCCTATTTCACAAATTTCAAAAGTTCTCTCTTCAAGAAATGCCTTTGCTCTGCAGATCGACCTGCATACATAAGAAGTTTAACCAATTCTGAGTGGAATAACATTGCCTCTTTTTTGAAATAAGGACTTAAATTTGTTACAGAAAGTAAAAAATAAACTCGCCCTCTGTCTTTGTTTACATTTCTCGTGTAGTTTCTGTCATTAGCGCCGCCTTCGAAGTATCACTGGCTCTTTTTTCAACTCACCTCCATAAAGAGTGGGAGCCAGTGTTTACAACCCGTGTAATTGAAATAAATTGAAATAAAAGGCAATCCATCGTATACAATACAAGCTCTTGCTGTAAATATTTTAAAGCATTTTATTTATTAAAAATGTATTTATACTGACTATTTTGAGGTGTTTTTAGCGCATCAAACCAACTGTGGAAAAACTACGAGTTCGTTCACAAACAAAGTAGTGTTATATGCAAGTACTCGAACATATTAGTAATGGTATCGGTATAAGACTGATAAAAACTTTTCTCTTCTTCACTTTTGTGTTGTAATCAAGAGCGATTTACAAACCGTAACCAATTTGCATATGAAGTAGACGTATATGCCCAATTAGTGGTACACGGGTATTTTATTTGTTATTTTGCAATTAATCACCGCATTTCGCCAGACTCGCAAATAATATATAACTTTATTACTTTATAGTATTTCACATTTTTACACATGAAATATCAGCACAACTAGATGGTATTGCTATAAATGTAAGCCTGAAATTTTCATTTACCCGAGTGAACTTGGTTCAGGTCTTGAACACTATGTGCAATTAGAATTGTAATATTTCAAGAAGAGGACTCAAGAGTGCTTTAAATCAGCTCGATCTTTCTTTACAATTGAACAATAAATAGATACAAAAAATACCTTTGAAGGTATCTCCGAGAATTGAGCCTGTGTCAATGACAAAGTTACCAATGTCTACTCCAAGTGTTTTAAGTTCCGCTATTGCCTTCTTAAGTCCGGCTGAGATTTGTTCGTAAATAAACTGGAGGATAAATAAACGATTTGAACAGAAAATACAAACCCGGACGTTAAATTTACGAATGTTGTAATATTCTTAGTCGCCTAAAATTATTTGAAAATTCAGTTTTGATCATAAGGTGTCGGCAAGGACTTTGGAAAGACCACATTTAACCCACTGGATGACATTAGATAATTAATGTCTGAATGTTATAACTTTTAAATCGCCTAAAGTTATTTGAAAATTCAGTTTTGGTCTTCAAATGTCGGCAAGGACTTTGGAAAGACCACACTTTACCCACTGCATGACATGAAAAGGAACAATGGCGATATCTTTCAAAGCAAATGTTCAAAACGTTTCAAGTTTAACAAGAATTCTGGTACAATATTGAATAGAAATACGATTCTCTGGAAAAACTGTTCGTATTAGATGTCAATGATAAAGACGCTGAGTTCTTACGACAAAAGAGATTGGTTAGAACTGTCTAGAATGTTGCATCATATTCATGTATCTATATTTAAAGATTGTTAATTAGATTTTGGTCATGTTATATATTTGTTAAAATCTTTTAACAACTGTTCTCTTACACTTATTTATGTACATCGAGTGTTTAGTACATTTTAGATTCTCAATAGAGGTATTTTTGATTCTGATTTGATTGCCAAACAACATGAGTTAACCAATTTTAGCCTAGGGAATGGTATAAATATAAAAACTACCGTATTATATTTGTCAAAGATATGCTTTGACAACTGCACATTTGGCTGAAATTCATTAGAAAATCAAGTTGTAAACTTATCATTACCTCCCTTTGCCTATATTGGTTGCTGTGAAAAAAGTAAGATTGGAAATAATTTAATTCCGGTTCTTCATGGAGTCTTAAAACTTTCCACATGGTTCAGATTATTGAAATACCTATCTAATTGGTATGTGAAACGAAATAAAAAGAAATAAAAACAATGAAATATACATTTCTAAAAAGGATTTAATCAATGTAATAAGTCATCTTATTCCATAAATGTATCTCTAATAGAATATTCAAGAAGTGAACAAATGGCATAAAATGTTGAAAATGTGCGGTATATTTAATCCTTGAAGGTTATTAAACGATAATATGTAGATACTATAGCATGTTGGTTTTTTTAACCTTTACCCTGCTGAATTTCTAAAATGGTTTTGTCTCTCATTCAGTTCGGGCAGTACCACTTGTTATTCAAAGCGATGTTCACTGAAAATTTAGTGAATAATACAGACCATGATGTTGCTATGCTGAATTTGGTCTGCACTGATCGCAAAGGCAAAATAACTTGTCGCCAACAGGCGGAAAATTAATTGTTGTTGCTGTTTGTATTTTGCGTGAGGCTGAATGCAACCTATTACAGTTATTGCAAGATCTATCAAACTAAAGGAATTTCTTAAGCTTAGTAAATTTCTAGTAAGATTTGGGTGTAAAATGTTTAAGTTTATGTGCAAAAAAAGTGTGATGTTTTTTAAGAAGCAAACGTAAACGGGAAGAACACGATAATGTGAAGTTGTTACCTTAAATTCCGGTGGAAGTTTTACTGAGTCTGCAAGGTTTTTCATCGAGTTAACGAAGCCACCAGCCTGATCTTCTACTAGTTTAACGGCGACCATAGCCTTACTGCCAATGTTATCAAGAGGTTCTTTCAGATAATTATACGGATTTGCAATATTCAATATATCTAAAAACGTTGGTGAAGACCTGAAAAGAAAAAAAATATTAAGTGCTTTAAAAAAATGCAATGTTAAAGCTGTTGAATTTAAAATTATCTCAATAAAAATATATATCACCCGAATGCATTTTTAAGTAAAGAAGTTTTAATTTTACTATCAAAATAGTGGACACAAAAACAATGTTTGTGTTAGCTTGTTGGTTCAGTCATGTTCGACACTGTCATAAGACGTGGTCAGACCGAATTTGTTTGTTCCTGGTCTTATTTTTGTTTTGTTGCGGTTAACGTCTCACCGATAAAGTAATAGGTCATATGGCGACTCTCCAGCTTTTCATGGTGGAGGAAGACACAAGGTACCTCTCCGGGCATTATTTCAACACGGGGTAGATCCTGGTAGAACCAATGACTTTCTGTAAGCCAGCTGGAGTTCTTCATCACATAAAACATTCAACGCCCCAAGTGAGGCTCTAGTCGGTTAGAGGCAAGTGGTCTGAAGTCAGCCACAGAAGAAGCCCCTGCTCCCGGTTTTAAGTTGTGCACAAAACAGAACAAGAACTATTAATATGTATCGAAGGATCCCATTGGCTGGTGTATCTAAAGATCCCACTGGCTAAAATACCGAAAGATTCCAGTGTGGGTTCAGCTCTCTCGTTACATAGAAGAGGACCTAGCAACATGGTAACTCAATGAACATAAATAAATGTAAATAATCTGAGGTTAATGTTTTAATGCATAGATACAGAGGGATATATATATTTCATTTGCTAATGCCTTTCAACTAAATTTTCTAATAAATATAACTACGTACACATAAACTAACACAACAAAGACTTCCGGATGCCTAACAAGTAATAAATACTCATCGTAATGGATACGATTATTCCGAAAGTCTTGGGATGGCGCGATTTCAAAAAATAAAATTGTTGCATGAAGCAAGCTACCGGTATGCTAGTCAAACATAAATTAAGTCTACCCTACCATGTTGTTTGGAAGCAAAATGCTGTGTGTTAGATCAATAATTATGCTAGGTAAATAATACACGATAATTCATAATCAAAAACATGCTTATCCTTTTTTAGTGCAAGACGTAAACGTTTATTTACAGTCATGGTCCTGGTGCATTCAGCAAATCACTAGTTAGTTCTAATTACTTTTCCGCAAGATTTGCTTTCGGCGATCTTATCGTTTAAAATCAATACTTACTTAAACCTAATTTTTCGGAAAACTTCCATTTGGTGACCTTAGCGTTTAAAATCAATAATTGCTTACAATTGCTTTTTCGGATGACTTTCTGTCGGTGACCGTAGCGTATAAAATCAATAATTGCTTACAATTGCTTTTCCGGATGACTTTCAGTCGGTAACTGTAGCGTATAAAAATCAATACTTATTTATACTTACTTTTCTGCAAGATTTTCATCAGGCGACCTTTGCGTTTAAAATCAATGCTTGCTTATAATTACTTTTCCGCAAGACTTTTATTCGGCGACCGTAACGTTAAAAGTCAATACTAACTTATAATTATTTATTCCTGAGACTTTCATTTGGACACTTTAGCATTTAAAATCAATACTTACGCGCATTTAATCTTTGCGCATTGCTTGCACTCTTCGACTTTGCTCTTTATCTTTGGTTTGCACACGTCCATTTCAACTTTCAGCTTCTTGCTAGCATCTACAGTATTGTTTATTTCCAGTGCAACTTTTTCCAGAAGCGTTGTACGAAAGTTTTTGATGAATACTGCAATTTCAAATGATAAAAATTTATACTTTTGATACAAAGGATTGCTACTAAAATATAATTGCATTTATGTTTCCCAATGAGAAACCACAAAGTAGTATAAATCCAAATGTGACTTTGTCGAGTTTGTTATAACGTTTTATATATATTATATTCCTCGATTTTGAGACTACCTAGGTGAATCACTCTAGAATCCTGTCGTCAAAAGTTTATGCAACGGCTTAATAGGACAGAGGCCAGTAACTTCTACGTTGCACCCATCTTAACATTTTTCATAGGTTCTAAATTGTTTGGAATTATATAATTAATTGTTATAAATTGTTGTGAGATGTTTTGTTTAAAAATATAGAGTAAACACTTAATAGAAGGTGGAAGCAATATGTAATTTCATCAGATTAAGTCTAAAGAACTAAACACTTAATAGAAGGTGGAATCAATACGTAATTTCATCAAAATAAGTCTAAAGAACTTACTTAAAGTATAATTAAATTGATAGTTACATTAGTTCAAATTAAAACAGGAACATTGAAGGTAAAATGAATGTTTCAGATGATTTCTTGTTGGACAAAAGAAAACAAATCATAGTCTTAATAATATACAGCTGAAGTCGATAATATTATCATATTGATGACAATGACTTTCTACCTACATATCTTAAATACAACAGAGCAAAGTGGTGACGTTTTTGAAAGGTGGTTAATTAGATTTTTGACAAGTACTGGATTTGTTTAAAACTTTAAGATCTGATCGGTTACTCTTATTTATGCTCACTGAGTGCTTGATATACATAAGAGTTTCACCGTAGATATTGTTAAAAATTCATTTTCCAATCCTGGTTGTCAAACCAATATAGAATTATTTTATCATAAGTATCAATTTTATAGATAAACATAGTCTAGGGAATATTATGAATATAAGAACTATCGTAATTTATTTGTAAAGATTTGCATTAAGAAACATATTATTTAGCTGACAGCCTCGGTAGTGATAAAGCGCCCGAGTGCGGGAGGTCGTGGGTTCGATCTCTGGCCGCGTCATACCAAAGACATAAAAAATGGTACTTGTAGCTTCCTCGCTTTGCGCTCAGCATTAAGAGGATAGTACTAGGACTGGTCAGTCCGGTGTCAGTATAATGTGACTGGGTAGTAATATCATGTCACGTGTCTACGGCGTGATGTTTCAGTGAGGTAGCACTATAAAATTGGGCATTGGGCACTGCTACAAGTAACTACAAGTAGACACTGTCGTTTATATGACTAAATAAAGATTGAAAAAGACGTTAAACCTGGAGACACACGCACGCACGCACGCACGCACACACACACACACACACACACAAACACATTAAGCTAAAATGCTTGAGAAATATAATTTTGAATTTTGAAAAATTATAATTACCTCCTTTTGTCCTAGCTTGGTTTTGCAAATGAATTCCGAACCTACGCACTATGGAACAATTTACTATTTGACCGAGATTGTTGCAATATCCATTACCTATTAACTTCATTGAAATCAAAGGAAATACTCAGCTTTTTAGATACTTTCACATTAGATTAACTATAAAATTTTATTAAAACAATAAAATCTACAATTCTAATAGGGACCTAAATCCTTATAATGGTTATTTTTTGTTCCTGAAATAAATCTTCATTAAAATATACGAAAAGTGAATAATGTCATAAAACTGTGCTTAAATGTGATTGTCCACTTTTAAAACGTCGTCACGGAAAGAATCATTGCTTCACTAGTATGGAAATATACTGATTTAGAGTATTTAAGATCTCATATGTAATATTATTAGACTATCAAGATTATTGAAATAGTAACTTGTGCAAAGTATGTAACATACAGACTTATCCTTTAATAAAGTGTTTACACTATATTTTCATATGACAAAGATCATATGATCATCTGTTTATTTATGATAGATTACCTTTTATGCTATTTAGTTTAAGCAATATGTTATTTCCTGAGAAGTTAGTTTAAGCATTGGTTCATTTTATGTAAATTAGCTTAATACATTATTTAAATTTAGAGCAACAAAATACTACTTTAGAATTTAAGACCAGATGGAAACCGTTTGGTAATGAAAGCTTGCAAAAAATGTTTTTTTACAAAATTTTGGCATTTTGTATTATTCTCATTAGTATTCATTAATATGCAAATTTGTTAATTAATATAAGAATACTGCCACTAAACGGCAAGTAACTATTTGGTACCATTTTATTGTTCTTTTTTAACAAAGCTGTCCAAGATATGATGGATTATCATTTCATAACAGGTTGTCATTTAAAAAAATAAATGGTTACCATCGAAACAGAAAACAGAAAAGTCTTATATAGTTCAAAAGAGTTGTTTCATGAGAACTTTTTTTTATTTTCCCACAGTTGGTCTTGACAAGCAAGTTTGTACATATGAAAAAAAATGTCTTAAAGAGGGTGCATGGTAGTTACTGGCCTCTAGCTAGTAGCATTATAGTTTTACGCATTTATATGAATAAATGAATTTAGATAAAACTGCTTAAACTGTAAATAATAGATACGTAAAAATGATTTAGTACATATATTTTCACTGCGGTGATGAACTGTGCTCATTGATAACGCATATTTATAATTACAATGTATCATTATTATAAAATAAGTACCGGTAATACCGATCAATATAATTACACTTTTACTTATCCTACCTGCCATGCGACATTTTGTTAAAAGCAAAATTGTAGTATCTTCACTTTAAAATACACCGTGATACTTCATTTTATTATCGTTTTGTTACAAGTTATTTTTTTTACTACAAATATAAGCTGAAAAAAGTGAGGCATTTTACAAGAGTAAATCATGCACATATGAATATATCCTAATTGTATTTATTTCCTGAGAAGTTATGATATTGGACTAAAACCTTTTACATTTTCCACTCTATTTTATAAGTGCACCGAAAGCAAACTAAGAGAAATTTATGCTTGTAATTGCTTGCTTGAGACAAGAGATGTCAGCCTTTGCCCACAGAGCTATAAAATAAATATCAGAACTTCAGATAGAAAATTTGTAAAATCATTTTTGGTTATTCGAAGGACTTCCAGTCAATTTCTATACTTAATTTAATGTGTTTCTCTCTTTGAAAAAAAGTTATATCAGTTTTAAATAACAAAGACACAGATAATGATAAATGGTGATGATGATTATATATTGTAATAAAATCGTTTAATTTACAAACCTTTCTTTGATTCTGCGGGAATCGACATTAGAGCTCCACTTGCAGCTTGGACTGCCAAACATACAAGGACAAATACAGGAAGCATCATCCTGACCTCCGTGTGAGTGAGTCTTCTCCGTGTTAATGTGTCTTATTTGTGTAATATGTCTTCCTCGGAATGCGTTCAGTGTAGTCTGCTTTGCTATATGTATTAATGATAAAAAAGTAACATACGTACGTTCTATTTCTACCACGATCTTCGTCTTAAAATGACTCCTTTTTTGCCCATATATTTTATTTCAACAAGATATACTATTTATACATAAACATAGGGCAAGCAAACCCGCAGTAAATAAAAACAAATACGATTTATGTCAACGAAACGTACCACTTTGAATATATATTGACAAAGCGTTACTGAAAAGTGAATGAATCTACAGGTTTTGAAGCAAATGTTTCAGCAAAGATAACATTATGAAACCCAGTAAAATTTGAATGAATCTAAAGTTTCTGAAGCAAAATTAATGTTTAAGCAAAGATAACGTTATGAAACCCGGTAAAATTTACTAGCTAAATGAATCTAAAGTTTTTGAAGTAAATAACGTTACGAAACCCAGTAAAATTTGAATAAATCTAAAGTTTTTGTAGCAAATGTTTAAGCAAAGATAACGTTATGAAACCCAGTAAAATTTGAATGAATCTAAAGTTTTCGAAGCAAATGTTTAAGCAAAGAAAACGTTATGAAACTCGGTAAAATTTAAATGAATCTAAAGTTTTTGAAGTAAATAACGTTACGAAACCCAGTAAAATTTGAATAAATCTAAAGTTTTTGAAGCAAATGTTTAAGCAAAGATAACGTTATGAAACCCAGTAAAATTTGAATGAATCTAAAGTTTTCGAAGCAAATGTTTAAGCAAAGATAACGTTATGAAACTCGGTAAAATTTAAATGAATCTAAAGTTTTTGAAGCAAATAACGTTACGAAACCCAGTAAAATTTGAATAAATCTAAAGTTTTTGAAGCAAATGTTTAAGCAAAGATAACGTTATGAAACCCAGTAAAATTTGAATGAATCTAAAGTTTTTGAGCAAATGTTAAAGCAAAGCACATCATCTTACCTGAGTCAAAACCGTGGTTTCGAGCCTTAGCGTCGTAATGCCTTCCTAAACGGTTGCCTTTTATACACCTAGAACAACGAATGACTAGTGGGATAATTGCCGTTTGTAAACAACTCTATTAATCAAACAGCCTAGTTTTGTCATTGAAATATTGGTAAGCAGCTTTGAGCTAGGAGATGACTCAATAAGTACTATCAGCATGTGAAGTTTGAAGGTCCTGGGTGCAGTGGTTCGTGAGTAAAGTGTCTTCATACAAAAGGTTAACATTGGCCCCTGTGACCTTGACCTTTGACCTGGAGACCCCAAAGTCAGTTAGGGGTCGTGTACTCAATAAGTTCTATCAGCATGTGAAGTTTGAACGTCCTGGGTGCAGTGGTTCGCGAGTAAATTGCCTTCATGCAAAAAGTTAACATTGGCCCCTGTGACCTTGACCTTTGATCTGGAGACTCCAAAGTCAGAAGGGGTCGTGTACTCAATAAGTACTATCAGCATGTGAAGTTTGAAGGTCCTGGGTGCAGTGGTTCGCGAGTAAATTGCCTTCATGCAAAAAGTTAACATTGGCTCCTGTGACCTTGACCTCTGACCCCAAAGTCAATAGGGGTCGTGTACTCAATAAGTACTATCAGCATGTGCGTGTACTCAATAAGTACTATCAGCATGTGAAGTTTGAAGTTCCTGGGTGCAGTGGTTCGCGAGTAAATTGCCTTAATGCAAAAAGTTAACATTGGCTCGTGTGACCTTGACCTGGTGACCCCAAAGTCAGTAGGGGTCGTGTACTCAGTAGGTACTATCAGCATGTGAAGTTTGAACGTCCTGGGTGCAGTGGTTCGCGAGTGAAGTGCCTTCATGCAAAAAGTTAACATTGGCCCCTGTGACCTTGACCTTTGACCTGGAGACCCCAAAGTCAGTAGGTTTCATGTACTCAATAAGTACTATCAGCATGTGAAGTTTGGAGGTCCTGGGTGCAGTGGTTCGCGAGTAAAGTGCCTTCATGCAAAAAGTTAAAGTTAACATTGGCCCCTGTGACCTTGACCTTTGACCTCAAAGTCAGTAGGGGTCGTGTACTAAAAAAGTACTATCAGCATGTGAAGTTTGAAGGTCCTGGGTTTAGTGGTTCGCAAGTAAAGTGCCTTCATGCAAAAAGTTAACATTGTGACGAACGAACGAACTAACAAACGGACGGACAGTTGAAAACTAATATGCCTCCCTTCGGGGGCATAATAAAAAGTTGCAAGAATGAAATATCTGCCCTAGTCGATGGCCCATAGATGGATGCTGCATATTTTATTTTCTTGGGTGTCAAAACGATATATGTCCATTAAATAATATATCAAATCAAATATTTATTATGACATGTTGCTGCAGCTTGACACAAATGGCAAAAAATGTAAACTTACCAGGAGGCAGTGGACATACTCTGGTCCACCTACAAGAGGAGTGAACTGGCCTAACTGTTCTGCTAGAGCTAGCAATACTTCATCTTCATCATAGATTGTGTCTGAAAATGAAATTTTTACTGTGTTAACTGCTGACTTCCATTCTACATAGTCTAGTCTATCAGTTACATTACATACTGAATCAAGGTTACTATAAGATTAAGAAAGGCAACAAACTACTAGAATGAGACTGTATGAAATCAAACCAACAGAAAACTATTAGAGAGCTGGCAAAAAGAAGACTATCAGCTGAATTATTGAACAAGTACCTGTAAGGAAGGGAATAAGTTCACTTCTTGTTCTTTCCACTCCAAGGGCTAAAGCTATTGTAGACAACTTTTTGATACTGTTTAATCGAAGCTGAAAAATGGAGAAAACATCAAATAAATGCATCTTTAAATTAAAGGAAATATTTTTATTTCCAAGGCACATGGTAACCTAATGTAAGCTTTAGAATATTGGCAAGATGACAGTTACTGCACTCAAAGTGACAATATGCTGGCTGGCAGAACCATCAGTGTTTTCTTTTTTTCAGGTCAATTTGCCAAATTTCAGTCCCAATTCCAGTGGCAGATAGAATATTTTACCCAGTTTCAAAGCTAAAATTCCCCAAGTTAAAAAAAATCTTTTTTTTTAACTTTTACAGCCAAGACACACACCTATGAAACCTTAAACATTGGAAACACAAGGCAATGTGTTAGTGAGTTCTGTTTAATGCATTACTCACCATTTTTGGTTGCGGGTTTATCCCGCTACCAAAGTTATGTGTATTTCTGACAATCATGTAGCATCTTTATTTGATTCCAAATCACACCCAAAGAAATTTGTTCATGTGCTACAATGAACAATGCGGATGAATTATCAATGATCAAGCAGTTCTTATTTATCCTCTTTCCATTCACACTGGCCATTTAGATTTTATAAGATTTATGCCAGCCCATGGTTACATCACTGACTTCCAGCTGTTCATGTAAGGCCAGGCAGAGTTTATCTTAGATATGAGGCACATTAATTAGTATTTGTTTCTTATACTTGTATATTTATAGATTGGCATTTAAAATGAAAATAACTCTAGCAAAACCCGCAACCACCAGACATCTCAAGGCTTTGATTTTCTTAAATGTAACATAAATTTGATAAAACAAGAGGACCATGATGGTCCTGAATCGCTCACCTCTTCCCACATGACCCAGTTTTGAGTATGACGTCGTTTTTTCTATCATTTGACATAGTGACCTAGTTTTTGAGCTCATGTGACCCAGTTTTGAACTTGACCTAGATATTATCAAGATAAAAATTCTGACCAATTTTCATGAAGATCCATTGAAAAATATGGTCTCTAGAGGTCACAAGGTTTTCCTATTATTTGACCTATTGACCTAGTTTTCGAAGGTACGTGACCCTGTTTTGAACTTTACCTAGATATCATCAAGGTGAACATTCTCACTAATTTTCATGAAGATCTCAAGAAAAATATGGCCTCTAGAGAGGTCAAAAGGTTTTTCTATTTTTATACACACTGGCCTAGTTTTTGACCGCACGTGATCCAGTTTTGAAACTGACCTAGATATCATCAAGATGAACATTCAGATCAATTTTCATGACGATCCATTGAAAAATATGGCCTCTAGAGAGGTCACAAAGTTTTTTCATTATCTGACCTACTGACCTACTTTTTGAAGGCACGTGACCAACTTTCGAACTTGACCTAGATATCATCAAGATGAACATTCTCACCAATTTTTATGGAGATCCATTCACAAGTATGGCCTCTAGAGAGGTCACAAGGTTTTTCTATTTTTAGACCTACTGACCTAGTTTTTGATGGCACATGACCCTGTTTCGAACTTGACCTAGATATCATCAAGATGAACATTCAGACCAACTTTAATACAGATCCCATGAAAAATATGGCCTTTAGAGAGGTCACAAGGTTTTTCTATTATTTGACCTACTGACCTAGTTTTTGAAGGCATGTGACCCACTTTCGAACTTGACCTAGACATCATCAAGATGAACATTCAGACCAACTTTCATACAGATCCCATGAAAAATATGGCCTCTAGAGAGGTCACAATGTTTTTCTATTATTTGACCTACTGACCTAGTATTTGATGGCATGTGACCCACTTTCCAACTTGACCTAGATATCATCAAGATGAACATTCTGACCAATTTTCATGAAGATCTCATGAAATATACGGCCTCTAGAGAGGTCACAAGGTTTTTCTATTTTTAGACCTACTGACCTAGTTTTTGACCGCACGTGACCCAGTTTCGAATCTGACCTAGATATCATCAAGATGAACATTCAGACCAACTTTCATACAGATCCCATGAAAAATATGGCCTTTAGAGAGGTCACAAGGTTTTTCTATTATTTGACCTACTGACCTAGTTTTTGACGGCACATGACCCAGTTTTGAACGTGAACTAGATATCATCAAGGTGAACGTTCTGACTAATTTTCATGAAGATCTTGTGAAATATATGGCCTCTAGAGAGGTCACAAGGTTTTTCTATTTTTAGACCTACTGACCTAGTTTTTGAAGGCACGTGACCCAGTTTCGAACCTGACCTAGATATCATCAAGGTGAACATTCTCACCAATTTTCATGAAGATCTTTTGAAATATATGGCCTCTAGAGAGGTCACAAGATTTTTCTATTTTTAGACCTACTGACTTAGTTTTTGATGGCACGTGACCCAGTTTCGAACTTGACCTAGATATCATCAAGATGAACATTCTGACCAACTTTCATAAAGATCCCGCAAAAAATGTGACCTCTAGAGTGGTCACAAGCAAAAGTTTACGGACGGACGGGCGCACAGACGACGGACGCTGCGTGATCACAAAAGCTCACCTTGTCACTATGTGACAGGTGAGCTAAAAACAAGAAGCTGCGTTCAATAAATGCTTGATGCCCCCGGTGGCATCCTTGTCAATACAAAGCAACCTAAGTCCAAAACGAGGTCAAGGTCAAACTGAGGTCAGGTGATGTTTGAAGATGAGGAATGGTCACAGGTTACATCTGTATTAGTATCAACTCATTCTTAGCTGTCCGTAAGACAGCCAAGCTCGACTATTCGAAATATTGTCCCAGAAGCAGGAAAATGTTACCCAAAAAGGTTAATTATCAAAAGAGTTTTAAGTTCAAAAGGGGACATAATTTGACCAAAATGCATATCAGAGTTATGGGACTTGCGGCTATCAACTAGTTTTATAATCCCGAAGGCACATTGTGAAGTTTCAATTCAATATCTGTATTAGTTTTGGAGATAGTAACTTGCATGTAAAACTTTAACCAGAATTTTCTAAGTCCAAAAGGGGGCATAATTTGCCCAAAATACATGTCTGAGTTATGAGAATTTGACACAGTGAGATTGGTAATTGATCTAGAAAAGGAAAAAATAAGTTTCAAATCTATAATGCCTTTTAGCAATAGCTGTATGTACTTGCACACAAAACTTTAACCAGATTTTCTAAGTCCAAAAGGGGACATAATTTGGCCAAAATGAAGGTCAGAGTTATGGGACTAGTTTTATAACCCCGAAGACACATGTGAAGTTTCAATTCAATATCTGTATTAGTTTTGGAGATAGTAACTTGCATGTAAAACTTGAACCAGAATTTTCTAAGTCCAAAAGGGGGCATAATTTGCTCAAAATACATGTCAGAGTTATGGGACTTGACCCAGTGAGGTTGGTAATTGACCTAGAAAAAGAAAAAATAAGTTTCAAATCTATATTCCTTTTAGTAATAGCTGTATGTACATGCACACAAAACTTTAACCAGAATTTTTTAAGTCCAAAAGGGGGCATAATTTGGCCAAAATGAAGGTCAGAGTTATGGGACTTGGTGTTATCAACTAGTTTTATAACCCCGAAGACACATGTGAAGTTTCAATTCAATATCTGTATTAGTTTTGGAGATAGTAACTTGCATGTCCAAAAGGGGGCATAATTTGCTCAAAATACATGTCAGAGTTATGGGACTTGACCCAGTGAGGTTGGTAATTGACCTAGAAAAAGAAAAAATAAGTTTCAAAGCTATATGCCTTTAAATGATAGCTGTATGTACTTGCATGCAAAAACTTAACCAAGGTGTGACGCCGACGCCGACGCCAGGGTGAGTAAATAGCTAGACTTTTCTTCGAATAGTCGAGCTAAAAACATATATAAAAAGTTTATTGTCTGTAGAATACTTCAATAGGATAATAAATATTCTCAAATTATGAATAAAGTGGCTAAAGGGGAAAGAATAAGATACGTATCACAGGTTTTTGCTTATTTTATTCAGTAACTTTTTGCCATAAACTGAGACTGATAGTGGGGGTTTTTAATCGCCAAGGGAAGCATTAATTCTTCTTTTCAGATATATAATTTTTATATCTTTGTTAAGAGAAAAGAATGACGAACACTTCAACAGGATAATAAATATTGTGTGTTCATTCTAATAAAAACAATATTTGTTCAAACATTTTTTCCTTCTTTGTTTCTATTGGAAAATATCAACCTGATAAAAATCAATATCGCCAAGCAAGGTGATTTCAAGGGGGATAATTTTACCGATAAGGTGGCAAATTTTACCGAATTGTTGATCATGCTAGATGTATCCACCTATGTGCCAAGGCTGTGAATGAAGAATGTGATGCTGAACCGTTTTTGACAGTATATAAGGACTCTGGTTTAGAGTGAGGGTATGACTCCAGGGGTGTAAAATTCTTTTTCACACCACTCGTCCTGCAGGACTAGTAGCTGGTAAAATCTACTCGCCCTTAGTGAACAGTCACTCGCCCTAATAATTGACATTTTAATACTGTTCGAACGTTTTATGGAAGGAGTATTATGTACAAGCAAATTTCAAATATAACACATACAGGGCGTTCGGTTGACCTGAGGTACCGGGTTTTGACCTGCGAAAATTGAGAAAAACTCATATTTGACCCGCATAAAATATGCCACGCGCGTCGGCTCGACTCGCGGAAATTTACTTTGATGCGTCTCATGTTCGAAAGTTCTGCCCCATGTCAATCAAAATCCCAGTGAATTTCAATATTGTTGGCCAGCACATGCGGAAATATGGCAGTAGGCGGAGCGTCGTATGTTAATTAACTACTGACAGATCTGATGTCAGTCACGCCACTTGCCGACTGACACGTGATCATCTCGCGGTTTGTATTTAGTACAATAATGCTTTGTCATTACCTTAGGTGTTTATTGATCAATGTGTAAAAGTTAATTGATAAACAATGCAGCCTAAGATTATCGTGTTTGTACCACTTGTTAATTATTTTGTGTGCTTGACACGATTACATGAGCCGGTCTGCAGTCACGGTCTATAGCAAATTTATAATCATTGCCAAGGCTTTGTTTGGGCAAAACAAATTCAATGCTTTAAATAAGCAAAAGTTATACGTGGTATGACGAAAAAAATGAAATTTAAAACAGTTATATTTCAAGAATTTTAAATGTTTACTTTCATTTTCTGTATTTGTCACTCGTTTTTTGCGACCACCATTTTTGGACATTTTTATCATTTCTTACAAGATTTTTCTACTACAATTTGAACAATCGCTCACCTCTTCCCACATGACCCAGTTTTGAGTATGATGTCATTTTTTCTATTATCTGACATAGTGACCTAGTTTTTGAGCTCATGTGACCCAGTTTTGAACTTGACCTAGATATTACCAAGATAAAAATTCTGACCAATTTTCATGAAGATCCATTGAAAAATATGGTCTCTAGAGAGGTCACAGGGTTTTTCTATTATTTGACCTACTGACCTAGTTTTCGAAGGTACGTGACCCTGTTTTGAACTTTACCTAGATATCATCAAGGTGAACATTCTCACTAATTTTCATGAAGATCTCATGAAAAATATGGCCTCTAGAGAGGTCACAAGGTTTTTCTATTTTTATACCTACTGGCCTAGTTTTTACCGCACGTGACCCAGTTTCGAAATTGACCTAGATATCATCAAGATGAACATTCAGATCAATTTTCATGAAGATCCATTGAAAAATATGGCCTTTAGAGAGGTCAAAAGATTAGAGGTGCGCGGTATTACCGGTATACCGGTAACCGTGGTACCATCTTCCCGTGGTACGATACTGCGGTACCATCGGGGAATACTGGTATTTTATCAACATTATCCCTACCTCTGTTTATTTTTAATATAGTTTGTCTATGTAGCCTTCCGTAACAGCAATTGACACCATGCATGATTTTCCGATTTATATCTCTGGAATTCCCATGCTACTATTATTAGTTTCCAGAAATAACCACCCAATAGTGCAACTGAACATGTATGATCGACCGCGTGATCCCCAAACCTCCAGATTATTCCGTATAGATGGATGACGTCATGGGCGCACTTGTTTTTACTTTGAGTCTGGTAAATTCGGCGAGTCCCGACTTCTTGTTTAAATGATGATAGTTTAAAATATCCCACTATGTATTTGCACGTATTAAAAAAGAAATAAATAGTATGGAAAATGTTCAGTCGAAATTTATTTTTTGTTTGTTTGAAAACAATCTGATGAAGCCTTCATAAACGTTACTGGTTTATCAAACGGGTGCACGAATCGAACTTCAAACAAGCGCGACCTATATACATGTGACCCAGTGCTTCCCTAGAGACAATATGGCGTCTTCCGACGAATACACGCTGGTAAAAAATACTAAGGGTCATTAATCTAACTAGTCATTAGTCAAGTTAATATTCCAGTGTACCTTTTTTCTTTAATTCTAGTCAAGTAACTAGTCTTCGTTGTTGCTCATAATAAATTAAGTATTTCTGAGAGTTTTTCAATATTTTTATGACCACTACCATTGCTGCAAGTCTTACGATAAAGATGATGGTATACCGTGGTATATACCGCGGTAATTAGGAAAAAACCGTGGTATACCGCGGTATTTTTTTCAAGGCGGTACCCAGCCCTACAAAAGATTTTAATAATTTTAGACCTACTGACCTAGTTTTTTGACCGCAGTTGACCCAGTTTCAAACTTGACCTAGATATCATCAAGATGAACATTCAGACCAACTTTCATACAGATCCCATGAAAAGTATGGCCTCTAGAAAGGTCACAAGGTTTTTTTATTATTTGACCTACTGACCTAATTTTTTAGGGCACGTGACCCAGTTTCAAACTTGACCTAGATATCATCAAGGTGAACATTTTGACCAATTTTTATGGAGATCCATTCAGAAGTATAGCCTCTAGAGAGGTCACAAGGTTTTTCTATTTTTAGACCTACTGACCTAGTTTTTGACCACACATGACCCTGTTTCGAACTTGACCTAGATATCATCAAGATGAACATTCAGACCAATTTTCATACAGATCCAATGAAAAAAATGGCCTTTAGAGAGGTCACAAGGATTTTCTATTATTTGACCTACTGACCTAGTTTTTGATGGCACGTGACCCAGTTTCAAACTTAACCTAGACATCATCAAGATGAACATTCAGACCAACTTTCATACAGATCCCATTAAAAATATGGCCTCTAGAGAGGTCACAAGGTTTTTCTATTATCTGACCTACTGACCTAGTTTTTGAAGGCACGTGACCCACTTTCAAACCTGACCTAGATATCATCAAGGTGAACATTCTGACCAATTTTCATGAAGATCTCATGAAAAATATGGCCTCTAGAGAGGTCACAAGGTTTTTCCATTTTTAGACCTACTGACCTAGTTTTTGACCGCACGTGACCCAGTTTCGAATCTGACCTAGATATCATCAAGATGAACATTCAGACCAACTTTCATACAGATCCCATGAAAAATCTGGCCTTTAGAGAGGTTTTTGATGGCACGTGACCCAGTTTCGAATCTGACCTAGATATCATCAAGATGAACATTCAGACCAACTTTCATACAGATCCCATGAAAAATATGGCCTCTAGAGAGGTCACAAGGTTTTTCTATTATTTGACCTACTGACCTAGTTTTTGAAGGCACGTGACCCACTTTCAAACCTGACCTGAATATCATCAAGGTGAACATTCTGACCAATTTTCATGGAGATCTCATAAAATATATGGCCTCTAGAGAGGTCACAAGGTTTTTCCATTTTTAGACCTACTGACCTAGTTTTTGACCGCACGTGACCCAGTTTCGAATCTGACCTAGATATCATCAAGATGAACATTCAGACCAACTTTCATACAGATCCCATGAAAAATATGGCCTTTAGAGAGGTCACAAGGTTTTTCAATTATTTGACCTACTGACCTAGTTTTTGAAGGCACATGACCCAGTTTCAAACTTAATCTAGATATCATCAAGGTGAATGTTCTGACCAATTTTCATGAAGATCTTGTGAAATATATGGCCTTTAGAGAGGTCACAATGTTTTTCTATTTTTAGACCTACTGACCTAGTTTTTGACGGCACGTGACCCAGTTTCGAACTTGATCTAGATATCATCAAGGTGAACATTCTGACCAATTTTCATGAAGATCTCATGAAATATATGGCCTCTAGAGAGGTCACAAGGTTTTTCTATTTTTAGACCTGGTGACCTAGTTTTTGAGGGCACGTGACCCAGTTTCGAACTTGACCTAGATATCATTAAGATGAACATTCTGACCAATTTTCATAAAGATCCCATGAAAAATGTGACCTCTAGAGTGGTCACAAGCAAAAGTTTACAGACGGACGCACGGACGGACACTGCGCGATCACAAAAGCTCACCTTGTCACTTTGTGACAGGTGAGCTGATAAAAAGACAATAAAAAGTCTGCATTTAAGAAAAATATGATCACTGTTTCCAAAGCAGCTCTTATTTAGAGGAATTTGCCGAGAATAAAATCATGCAAAGCACCAAACCCCACCCACTTTTAGGCAATGTGCAAAATAAGACAACTAAAATATGAATTGATTAAGAAAATCTGTAATGGCTAATGTACTTGTTTTAGATAAAGTCTGTGGGAGCTGCATTAATAACAGTATACATGTAGCTTGACCCCTGTAAAGCTAATCTTGACTCTTGAAAATCTGACTTTGACCCTTGAAAATTTAAGCTGAAGAGTCAATGATTTTTGAGTTTCAGAACCTACTGAAAGCCCTGTCATAGCTTGTACACTACGTTTTTCTTTTTGATTATTCATTTTAGTTACTCTTAAATTTCCTTTTCACACCAGACATTTTTCTTTTTCTTTCACTAATTTTGTCATCTCTACCATCAAGTTGCTCTCCATAGTAACTGCATCGATAGTAATAATAATCAGTCTAACCCCTACCGTCATGACCGTAGTTTCCCAAAGTGTCAGGAAAGTATTAAATATCAGTTATTTTTGTTTTCCCAAGACTTATTTCCGAAAAATAGTTATTTTTATAAGTGTCCTAAAAATATGGACACAATAATCATCATCCACCTACCCGTCTTGAAAGCGAGAAAAAAAGTTGACGATCAACGGTAATTATTCTGTTAATAAACTAAGTAATTGGCCTTGTTTTCATAATCAGTTAACATCCTCTCAAAAAGCTAAAAGAAGTGTGTCGGTATCATGTCATCTGAAGTGGAGATCAAAGCGGAATTGTTGCACTAGATTGTCATGGCATTACGTCATATTACAGTTTTCGCGCCATGTGACACAACACTGTCTGATCGTACCGCCTCAATTCTTTAAATTGATGAGAAGCGGAAATCAATAAAAAAATTTCTTCCTTAATTTGTTATTAAAAGCGAATGTTCAGTATCGCGTATAAACTGACAAGTAAATGTCTTAAACGCTAATAGTGGAAATCCTACCTCTGTGACCTATTTGCCATCAAGGAATTTACATTATCGTTTGAGAAGAATATTTTATCAAAAATACATGTACAAAGATTCATTTAAAACTTATTAAAAACCGCAACAACATCATTTTGTTTTATTTTAAAACCACATTTCTATTTACGTCCATGAGGTCACGTAACCTATTCCACCGCACTAACAAACCTTTTTACTAAAAAAAAAATCGTTTTACTCAGTATTTTTAAATTACTGCCGTTTTTTCATTATTTAAGATTTTTTAATTTTGTTTTTTGTTCTTTCTGGTCAAAAGTCTGAATTTTATGCCCATAGTATGTATCACTTATTTTCTCTTAGAAAGAAATAAGTAATTAAGATCCTGCTGTTTGAAATTTAACAAATGATTATATGAAAATTCGACCGTTTTTATACAAACTTTCTTACATTTCCGTCGATATTTTATTGAAATCTTAATAGAATTCAGATTGTATTACTTTTCAAGCGGTGTTGAAAAATTGAAGCAATAATGTTAAAAATTGAATGCACTACGCGCGTTTTTTGTGTGTACGTGTCGATAAACAAAAGTAACGGCGATGTAAATTAGATATTACGATAGGTCGCACGTGCTCTCGGAATGGAAAATTACCGGCATGACATTTTGATTTCTTTACGATTTGCAGGTAAATTCCAGTCAAATTCTAGCAACTGAACCATCTCAAAGTTCGTTGACGTTTTTCGAGATATAATTGCTGAATTTCATTAAAGCTACAACGTTAAAACCACACGCCCGATCGGTCGAGAATACAGCGAGGTCCACTCGTCCTATCCAGACTTTTAACTCGCCAATGCGAGCGGGCGAGTGGAATTTTACACCCCTGGACTCTGTCTTTTTAAGTGGTCACAAATACATTTTTAAGAGGAATTCTGTTTTTATCTTTTTGTATAAAAAAAAACATAGCTAGACAATGCAAAGAAAAAACAACCAAAAATACACCAGACTGCACCATTTTAAACCTTCAATTTCAAAATTTTCAGGGGGAACACCCTCCCACTCAGGTTCCGCTGCTATTTAGAACTCTTTCATCACTGACTACTTCAAACTTTATGGAGAGCCCTGAATATGTGCGTGATTGTTATCTTTTTAACATGATTTGCACAATATTAGCGAGCATAGCTCGAGAGCAATCACGAGCGCGTAGCTCGCCTTACGGCAATGTGTAGGCGAATATAACAAAGGTGTGCCGAATGAGGCAAAGTGATGTAGCTGAAAAATTTTCCTCTCGTCTGGGCGCCGCCATTTTGGGTGCCGCCATTTTGTTCTACTTCCATCAAAGTCGGGGAAAATTGTTTGTTTTTTTTAATTTTATACTTGAGTTACAATCTCTATGTTCATTAGGTGTCTTTATTTTTTAAAAAGTTATGTTATGGAAATAATTTCAATTTTGCTTTTATTTTACAAAGTGCATGTCCCTAGAGGACAGGTGCTCACAGGAAATGCTTTGTTGGCAGTGAATACAGAACTTCAATTGATTGCTGAATATTATCCATCACTCAAAAATAATGCAAGAAAGATTTCCACTTGGTAGAAAAAAAAAGATTTTCTTTTAAAAGATCAAGCATTGGCAATGGGATAAAATACCATAAATAAGCATAAAGTCATAAGAACGCCACAAACAGGAAATGACGTCACCGTGACACCGGCTTTCCATAAATTTTGCAACGTATGATATTCGCTGTTACAGGTATAATGACACTAATTTTTTGTTTCTTTTCATCAAGTGAATAGGTTCTCGGAATTGTTTTAAGCAGTGAATAGTTTCTTTGCCGTTTAAGCTACGCTTGCTCACAGGCTTTGCCTTTTTCATATTATACGTGAGTGGGAACACTGAAATTACTGAATTTTCAGCCGGTTACCAGATGGCTAGACACTTTCTTTGGAAATTTTAAATCAGAAAGACGTGTTCTTCGACCAGATTGGATAATGTGATCAATTTGTTTATCATTATCATTTCTGGACAAACTTTATGGAAAGAAATTTTATCCTGGAGTGTGCCAGAAATCAATATCTCATTTATTGTCAAGCAGACAAGTTGGCTGGGGTCAGAAGTTTTAAACTCAGGACCAGACTACTAAATCACACAGTTATAGTGAATGAGTTAGCTCAGCTTCGTATTGACAACAACTGTACATACTTTTTTGAGTACAATTATTAGATAACATTGATCTTCAATGAATTTAACGACTGATTGGTTACAACAACCGGAGTGTTTGTTTGAACAAGTTTCTACGGCACGAAAAGAAGATTTTTTAATACAACCTGAAGATTTGTGCATTCATTTAAATAGAGTACTATTATCAATGCATTTCGGCAGATTACCTGAACATCTTCGTTTCGTAATTCGTCTATTAATACAGCAATTGGATAGAGAGAATCATCTCCTTGATGCTGTTGGAGTTGCTGCTGGTCAGCCATTTTTCTGCTGGAAAAACTGTAGACTGTGTTACAAACTGCTGCGAGATACTCCCCTATGTTGAGGTATTGTATATTAGCCAGTCTATAATGTAAAGCACACAAATATTTTTCTTTTTTCAGTTTTAAATTTATAAAGCATATTATCTATTAAGAGACAGTATTAAGCATGTATCAACACTGCAGGGATAATAAAGAATACTTAAAAATTGTCTTTCAGACCGGAAATCCTATGGAAGATGCCATAAGTAGTTTATAGGTTGGTCAGGTTATAAAAGGCCAAACCTCTTTCTTTGACCAATCAAAATTCAGGAAACGTGGAGGTGCGGTCAAGAAGAAAAATTGTCAACATACATTTACCAGGTAGTGTTTAATCGTGTCGAGCATCCATGCAAATTATTTACACGTGGTGTCAGTTTAAGGTAACGTGTCCAAAACTATCGATATATTTTATCTATTAAAATTATGTCCAGGATCCAGGTCAAGTGATCTGTGACTTGGTCACTGGTCAGTAATGTCACTCATAATTTGTCAGACTATAGTGACATGTGCAGGGGCGGAATATACTACAATTTGTTGAGCTAAGATGGGTGTCATTGAAATAATCATGTACATTCACAGATTATAAATTGTGCAAATTAAAGATACCAATAGGCTACTTTAAGGGCTGCCTAAAAAAATGTTTGTTTACGGTATGACCCACCCTAAATTTTTGGCTGGACCCTAAATGTTTTATGGCATTTGAGAATATTTTTTCAACTTTTTGTTAAAAAGTTGCAAAACTGCACTTTTTATGCTTTAAGCATGGTCAGTAACGTTAGAAATCAACTTACTGATGCTCGATCTAAATGCATAACCCCCTTATTTGTATTCATTTTTTGACACAAAAATAATTTCTGAAAAGTCTATCTATCTATCTTCGTATACTGCTTACCTTCCCTTTCGTGTATTATTAGCAGGTGCACAGTTTAAGTGCAAGAGAAAGACTTTTACAAAAGTACTGACAGTGAAATGTCAGAGTGAAAAAGTGAGACTGAAAAAAAAGATAGAAGTGTTAGACAAGAGTATGGGTAGTAAAATCAGGTTAAAAAACGCACATTGCTACAACTAATTGCATGTATGTTGGCATACTGCCTGCTTGAAAGATTCAAGTGTAGGCAGGAAAACAACTTCAGATGGGAGGTTGTTCCGTAAGACCAGAGTACTTTGAAAAAAGGAAAATTTGAAGTAATTGGGAACTGCATGGATTTGTCTATAGGAGAGATCGTGTTTGTATACAAATCTGTTGTATTTTCTATTTTTAGAACTGATAAGACAAAGATCGGGCGGGCAGAGGCCGAGCGTCCGCGTTTTCTTGTAAACAGTGATGTTTTTCTAGCGGCTTAAACTTCCTTAAAACACAAATGATATCAATAATTTTTTGATCAATGGAAAGGATATAAAACAAGCAATTTACTGATTAATTTTAACTATTATTTCTAAATAAAATGGATTAATTATGAACGCCTAACTTACACTGTTTTTTCTAGAAGTTTGGAGCATCGCTAAGCCGCTTATAAAATCATATGTCATTTAAAACGGTTATTCATTTTAAAAAGATATTTGAACAAGAAAATATGAAAATCGTAAGCATTTCAAATCTTTTTGAATTTTTAAAATCCATAAATGAGCAAAAAAAATATTAAAGATTAAAAATTCGGATCCCATACACAAACGATGTAAAAATATTTTGTTTTGCCCACCACCAGATAAACAGGAGTTGATGCGTGACATCACGGCGATCTCTCCTATAGGCAAGCGTGTGTGTGTGACGAGAGCGCATGCACTATTCCACACATGACAGTGTCTCAGGTATGCAAAATTCTCTCGGTTTAAGATTTTTGGAAAAATATACTGGAACAGGAATAGCTACTAGTGAATGGACAATTTTGTAAAACATTACTAATTTTGCATCAGTTCGTCTGTTCTCCAAAAATCTTAAACCGAGAGAATTTTGCATACCTGAGACACTGTCATGTGTGAAATAGTTGTTGTATATCCATCTGATTGCTCTTCTTTGTACCATTTCTATCTTATTATGTCTCCCACCACACAGTGGTGTGGGAGACATACTGATTTACTCCAGTCTGTGTGTCTGTCTGTCACAAAGCTTGTCCGCACTCTAAGTCGAACATTTCTCATCCGATCTTCACCAAACTTCAACAAAATGTGTCTGCCAATAAGTGCTCGGCCCAGTTCAATAACTAGCCAAATCGGCCTAAGCGCTTTGGAATTATGGCCCTTGAATTACCGAAAAATGCTCAGATTTTAGGTGCATTCCTGGAGCCAAAAGGACCCCTATACTACTCATGAGTAGTATAGGGGTCCTTTTGGCATGAGTAGTATAGGGGTCCTTTTGGCTCCAGGAATGCGCATGCAGTCTGAGTAGTATAGGAGTCCTTTTGACTTGATGAATGTGCATGCGCTCTTGTAGGGCAAGTTCGATAATGAGCCAAATCGGTCCAGGCACTTCGGAGTTATGGCCCTTGAATTACCGAAAATCGGCCTTTTTTACTCTTGTCCATGCTCTAAGTCGAACATTTAGGATGAAAACAAGGGTTTTTATCAGTCTGGTCATATTTTTTGTCTAGGTCCGATACTCGTGCCTGTGGACCTAACTACCCTAAATTATTTTAGCATGTTACTGGAAACATTTTTTTTTTTTATTATGCCTTATCTGTCTCACTATTTTGTGAAGTTCTTTTTCTATACTTTTAAACTGTTCTGTCTCCATCATCGTCATTTACAGCAATGGCAAATGTTCAGAAAGGTTCAGAAGCCTAACACCTTTAACATTAAATGGCTTAACTGCAGAATATATATTGTGCAGTAAAGAAGATGTTAGTAGGGTTAAAAGTAGGATAAAAGCAAAAAGATCTGTATTTGAATTATGGTGTAAACATCAATGTAGCCAGTTTGAATCCAGAGACTGTTTCAGCACTGACTACATGGGATGGTAATTTGTTCCACTGAAGAACAGTTTCTGTTATAGGAAAAAATAAGTTTTTGTAATAATCAGCAGTAGTAGATGGTTTCTGAATTTTTTTTTAACCAAGCCTGGTAAATACAGTAGATTCTTTCTATTAAGGGCACCCAGCGATCTGACCAAAAGTGGCCTTAATAGTGGTCTGGCCGTAAAAGTGAATTTGAGACTTCGCGTGTTACTGACCGGTCAACAACCATTGTACTATGAGGTCATAATGATGTTTCTAGATATAACCATGTAGTGTCATACTTAAAATCCCTCATTTATATGTTTGATTTGGATGTGGAGTTTGATCTTAATCCATGTTTTGGGTCAGTTATGTACATGTAGAGTGTCATAATTTCTATGTTCAATAAAGTCAGTTAGGCCTACAAACCCAATTAAAGAACAAAAATCCCCTGCATAATTGACACAATTATCGTATCATTCAATAAAATTAATTTCTTCTTTGTCAGAGATCAAAAAGGTTAAAATGATACTTACATGAGGATAACTGCTGCTTATTGCTCAACAGTTAAAGTTTTCACAACAAAATTGACAAAATAATTTCAGCATTTCATCATGGATCTGTAAACGCCTGAATTTGCTTTTACATTTGTATAACAAGCGTCCAGGCGATACCGATTAAGTGTACCTGATTGAAATACACATGTATTGATCGATGTACCTTGTTGTAATTTGCCCGAGGCAGGGGATCATTTACACACTATAAATAAAAAAGGTCAATGTGTTAAATAAACAAAGGATGTCTGGGTCCATCTTTTTGTCTACCTGTAATTATGGTCAGTAAGCTCATAGTAAATAAGCAATTTGTTTCGCAAAAAGTGGCCGCAATGCCGCATTAGCGACATGCCCACTTTACTGGTCAATATTTATAATGAATAAAGAACAAATTGATTTTGTACTTTGAAAATGTGGCCGCAATATAGGTGTGCCCGTTGTTTAGTCGTGCCCGTTAGGTGGAAATCTACTTAAATGTGCTTTTACGGTAGGTTTTCTGGGCCCAGAGACATTACTGCTCCCCTGGTTATAAACTGTAAAGGTAATTTTGCAACTGAGCTGAACCAGTATGCGTATTTGTAGTCCTGTGAACTACACTGTCATCTGCAAAAAGACGTACCGGTACGCTGGAAGACACAGATGCAGTTAGGTCATTTATGTTAATCAGAAATCAGGAGCTAGGGGAAGGGACCTGTTGCACATAGGAAAAATAGCTCAGTTCAAGGCAAAAGAGAATAAAATCCTGATTTAAAGTCAATTTTAGGGGAAAACTACATGATCTGAATGAATTATTCCATGGATCAAAAATTGAAGCCTAGCTTGCATATAGATATGATAAGAGAGTAATTGGCAAGAACATAAATTTTATGGTATATTCTTTTCAGGAGTAACAAACAACCAAACAGTCATGTCTGAATGTCCGATCCAACAAAATGGTGTTGAGCGTGACAGTCCATTCCGCAAATGGCAGAGGCCGGACTTGCCATATAAGTGTACCTATCATCAAGCGAAATCAATGGCAGAGTCTCCACACCGTCATGTACCACTGTAGGTAGATTTAAGTTTCTAGTATAAGGACCAGTCAGCTAACTATAATATGCACATTATGTTCTTCCATAAGTGTCTGCTTTATGTGACAAGTACGAAAATTGCTGCAAGATGCAGCAAAAGGAAACTCTGCAACAAACAAAGCAGTGTATGTAGTACAGTACTGATAGAACAGGAGGTGATACAGCTGGTGTCCTTGTTGTAGACCCTAGGCAAACAGACAGTCTGGGGTTTCATGACTGTTGGACAGACAGGCGTGAAACTCACGTACAGTTTGAAAGGGAAGACCAGTGTGGCTATTTGGTTTAACCTTAAACTATACTGCCGTACAAAAGTAAGATTAAGGACATAAATAACATCCTTGGTAAAATTAACAAAATTTTTATGAAAAATACTAAGAATACATGTCAGGATTTGATGTTTTATTTGTGTGTTTGTGAAAGTTACAATTTCAGTTTTTAATTCTTAAGCTATGAAAGCATTAAAATGTTAAGAATAATAAGTGCTTATAAAATACACCTGGGATGACGATAAGTAACTCTAAAAACGTCTTTTAAAGAAATAGTATGTAAATTACCAAGTACATAAGTATCTTCTCCAAATAACAGCATAAATATATGGATCACCTTTTTTATACGCCCGTTTGAAAAACGGGACGTATTATGGGAACGCCCCTGGCGGGCGGGCGGGCGGCGTCCACAGACCTTGTCCGGAGCATATCTTCTACATGCATGAATGGATTTTGATGAAACTTGGCACAGTTGTTCACCATCATGAGACGGAGTGTCATGCGCAAGAACCAGGTCCCTAGGTCTAAGGTCAAGGTCACACTTAGAGGTCAAAGGTCAAATTCAAGAATGACTTTGTCCGGAGCATATCTTCTTCATGCATAGAGGGATTTTGATGAAAGTTTGCCCAATTGTTCATCATCATGAGAAGGAGTGTCATGCGCAAGAACCAGGTCCCTAGGTCTAAGGTCAAGGTCACACTTAGAGGTCAAAGGATACAAGAATGAAAACTTTGTCCAGAGCATTTCTTCTTCATGCATAGAGGGATTTTGATATAACTTGGCACAAATGTTCACCACCATGAGGCGGAGTGTCATGCGCAAGAACCAGGTCTCTAGGTCTAAGGTCAAGGTCACACTTAGAGGTCAAAGGATACAAGAATGAAAACCTTGTCCGGAGCATTTCTTCTTCATGCATAGAGGGATTTTGATATAACTTGGCACAAATGTATACCACCACGAGACGTAGTGTCATGCGCAAGAACCAGGTCCCTAGGTCTAAGGTCAAGGTCACACTTAGAGGCCAAAGGTCAGATACAAGAATGACTTTGTCCGAAGCATTTCTTCTTCATGCATGGAGGGATTTTGATGTAACTTGATACAATTATACACCATCATGAGACGAAGTGTCATGCGCAGTTCCCTTCTTTAGAATTACTTCCCTTTGTTGTTACTGTAAATAGCTTATATTGTAACTTTTTCATTACTAGTCGTAGGGACAAATCGAGACCACTTTTCTGTAGTACAACATGCATGCTACATCCAATTTTGAGGTGTATTTTGACCAGTCTCTACCTGGTAAAGGTTTTTGTGAGGACTTACAATTTTTTTTTTGATTTTTTTTTTTTTTTTTTTTTTTTTTTTTTTTTTTTTTTTTTTTTAAGATTAACTTCCCTTAGTTGTTACTATAAATAACTTATATTGTAACTTTTTTATAATTGACCGTAGGGAAAAACCAAGACCACTTTTCTGTGGTACAACATAGATGTTACTTTCCAATTTTAGGTGTATTTTAAGGTATCTCTACCTGGTAAGGAGTTTTTTTGTGGACTTCGAAAACAAAACACTTAGATATTACTAAACAACCACAAAATTAAAATTCCATTTGCAAATACAGGTGCTAGAGTAAAGAAATTTGCTGTGACGGGCGTATATTGTGACATTCTTGCACTCTTGTTATCATTTAAAGAATTATGTACCCTTAAAACAGAACGGCTCGGACAATTCATACCTTCAACCATGTCTGGTTTTTGTCATTTGTATCATTAAACAATTTTATATGAAAGGTCCTCTTATGAAATTTTGTAGTAAGATAAAGTCAGTATGTCGTAAATAAATTGGTTATTTGCGCTGCGCGATTACAAAACGCGAAGATTGTTATTTGCACGAAACATTTGCACAGCTACTACCAAAATCATTAACAGTAATTATTGCAACACACTGAACAAAATATTTGGATACGTTTACATAACAATATTGTTAAGCCATTAATATGTGCTTTAAGAATGCACATTTACATGTTTTAGAGTTTATGGATCAAAACTATTTCTTCCTGGCGCATTCATCAAACTGAATTAAAAGGACAGAAATTTTCCAAGTGATGTCCGTCAAAAGGACTTCGGACACTATCATATGCTTCTAGCCTACATTTCAAATGCAAATTTCTCCTTAAGTGTTTAAACGATACCCAAAGCGTTTCGAGTCATTGATAAACCAATGTATTAGTTAATTTATTATAGCAGAAACTGATTTGTATCTGTTCCTATCAAGATGTTTTTAATATTTTATCTGGCCAGGGTATATTTTCTTGAAAAAATAAAATGTTTAAATTTCCGTGAAAATATAATGTCATCACTTTACGGAAGTTTTAAATATTTCAATTCCAGTCGAAAAAAGTGACAAAATCTGTTTATTTAAGGAAAAAATAACATTTTAAGAATAAAATCCTATAAATAAATAAAAAAAGGGAACGATATTTTTCCAAACAACCTGTACTTGATTTATCTATACACTGTTCATAACGCATTACTAGCATTTAGGAGTGACCTGTCGCTTTTATTAATAGATTTGAAAGGTTACTGGAATAAACCACTTCAGTAAAGGGGTACCCTACCTTTTTATAACTTATTTTTGTAATAAATATTTAAATGACTGCCTTCTTCGACAATTAGATGCCATAGTGCAGTGGTTAGCGTGACGGCTCTAGAATCTAACTTTTGCGTGTTCGAATTCCAATGGAGATCAAGATTTTTCTTTTTTCATTTTATATTTTTTTTCATTTTATATTTTGCTAACATACATTTAAAAATTATTATAATGTAAAACATGTATTTGAATCGCATTTCTTAATGTGTCATTTTGCTATTTTCACATATAACATAGGTTTTTCAAATATCTTCTTGATATTATTCAACATGGTTGACATAGCTCTTGACAGTTTGGTCATTCAACTAGCTGATGACACTGATTCGGAAGAAACCGACACCGCCAGCGAGTGTGAAGATCCTCCATTGGACGCGTGTGTTTGAAATGTATTGAATGTATTGAAATTGTACGAATGAAATTGAAAATGAAATTGAAATGATGAAATAAAATGAAATAATAGAAAAAAAATACACGAAAAATATAAATAAAACAAATTCAATCTTAAAACAAATCGCCCTGTGTGGGATTCGAACCCACATCCTAATCGCAAAAGTTAAATCACTAACAAGATTCCTCAATTGTACCAATTGAGCTACCGATGCATGTTCAATTTGTATATTATTTGAAAGATATTTATAGTTGTAAAAGTCAAATATCTTTCAAACTCTTATTCAATAAATGGAACAGTCTGGAAAATCCAAATCTAAAAATAAAAGCGACAGGTCACTCCTAATTGCTAATACATTGTGTGAATAGGTATACATGTATAAGTGACCGGTCAGTTTTATTACAGTGGTTCAGGTAGTTATTTAAGTACATGTACATGTCTGTATAGCTCTGTTATAAGTGATGGCAGCTATTTGTGTGATGTATAACATTAATAATAAGAAAAGTCAGTAATCTTATCAAGGCCATAGGGTGGGATTTTGTTTAGGATAAGTACCAGTGGCACACATAATATATTTGAGCCGCGCCATGAGAAAACCAACATAGTGCAATTGCCACCAGCATTGATCGATCCTGACCACCCTGCACATCTGCGCAGTCTAGTCAGGATCAATGCTGTTCGCTAACGGTTTGTCTTATTCCAATAGACTTTGAAAGCAAACAGCATGGATCCTGACCAGACTACGCAGATGCTCAGGCTGGTCTGGATCCATGCTGGTCGCAAAGCCACTATGTTGGTTTTCTCATAGCACGGCTCATTTCGCTTAAACATGTAATAAAAATGTATCTGAAATGACAGTTCTATCTGAGGCTTGCCTAAGGAAGCTGGATCGGAAAAAGTTAAATCCGGATAAGTCTGACAACAACCCATCTATAGATAATGTTGTCTATTCAGGGCTGAAGTTGTGGGCAAAACATATTCGAAAAGTTGAAGCAGGTCGCTGCTTAAAAGTTCCACCTGAAACTCGGCTGGACCGTTTAGTTCGTGTTCGCGTCTAGCCGTATTTGTATATGCCATCTGCATGGAAAGTGACTTGACACATCACTTTCGTGGCATCACACTGAATGTGAAACCATCACTGATATGACCTGCCAAGAAGCTACTGTTCTTGACCTATGCATCACAGGCATATCAATGCCAAGCTTTATTTCTGTTGGATAGACTATAGTCAGGATCAGATAAAATGCTGTGCACATATTGCCCCTTTTTTTGTTGGCCTAGTCCGCCGCAAAGAAAATCTTCAATTCAGTTTTTACTGAAGGAAGAACATGAAGTGATGAATGCGTGTCACATGTAGTATGTGTCTAAAAGAAATAAATATAAATGCACAGAAAAGATGAAGAAATAAAGAAATGAAAAATGTATAAAAAATACAAAAAAAAAATAATAATAAAAACAAAATGGGAAACAAATTACATCCTGGTGTGCGCGTGGCGAGGAGGGCATGCAGAAGATTACCTGGTGTGTTGCTAGTATTTTACAGCACACATTTGCCAATCTACTACAACAAACAAACAGGATATGCGAATGAAAATTTAACCCAATGAATAATAAAGAATTAACAGTATTTGCTTCCCTCAATACTCTACATGTATAACATGCCTATATGTGCCCATTCAAACATTTGTATAGTATTTTAGTTACAAACAGATGTAAAAATATGTGACTATCAAATTATTAAAAATGAATATAAAAAGTATTGGTTACTTTAAATTTGGGAACACCCTGTAGTTATATTTTTTGTTTAAAAGTACTGTTCCACCCCTTGCATCAACACAATAGTCACAGAAAATGTGTATAATTAATATCTACATAATTATTATGCTGGTCAAATATGGTTTTGATGCACGGGGGGGAACAATGTTCTTTAAAGCAAAATAGCTTTTATATGTATATAACAGGGTACGTAATTCTATTTAGAGCAAAAATTACCATTTTATGAAAAAATATTGAAAAATTTGACTTTAAGAAATAATCTCAAATATGTATTTTGATGGTATATGTAATTAAATACTTATTTCTTAGTGGTTTATTTTTCACTCTTGGAGTAGGCAAATTCATATAGAAAGTGTCCGAAGTCCTTTGTTTTCTTTTCTGCTCTTTGATTTCTTTCCTGTCTTATGACACTTATTTTTCTCGTTTGTGTTTTTAAACTTGATGCCATTATATGGGCCAGGCGCCAGACATTAAAAATGAAAATTTTAAATTTTGCAGATCGAAAGGACAAAATCGTTGTTTACGACATACATTGCACTGACAAAAAGCCATTACAAATACTCCGCTCATGTGAGCACGGAGAATAATACATTGAATAGTGTAGCGTATAGAATGCCATAATGCCATAATAAGATTAATATAAAGTTATCAGTCAGGTGATTTAATACGAATGTTTTTCTGTGTCCTAAGATGACCTTATTGGCCAGAACCAAAGAAAATACTGACAAAATGGCATCATTTACTGAGGAAGTAATTGCTTTATATTATAACTTGTCAGATATAGGCCCTGTTTTCTTGAATTTCCCTAATTTTTATGCCTCCTTTCGAAGAAGAGGGATATATACCATTTTGCACATTATCAGACGGTCTGTTGTTCAGTAGACCATTTGGTGTTAAAAAGTGAAGAATGCTTTGTCTCACAATGGTCAAATACCATTTTTTGAGGTCAAGGTCACAGTGACCTCGAGGCTGAAAACAATTTTTGCTTGATAACTGAAAAACACTTCAGCCTACATTCATCAAATCTTATAGGATGATTGTCTCACACTGGCCATAGCTTTCGCAGAAGCGGTGGTTCCAACCCCGCAGCGGTGGAGGATTCGTCGCAGAAGCGGTGGAGAAATATGGCCGACTTACTATATTTACGCTCTCATCGGTACTTTTTCTAACGAGTGTTTCACGTTTGACTGAAAACAACCAGTGAGACAGGAGCCCACATGTGTATTCTTCTAGTCACAAACACTTGTTCAGTGCAATTCTTTGTCATTAATGTAAACACTTCTGTACAGTTTGACAAGGGACTTCCGTTTTTGTAGAATTTCTATCAGAAATGGTAAAATCTTGTACAAAATGACCCCTGAGCACATTTGCATCAAAATATAAGTCTGACACTGTCAAACAAAAACTTTTTCTATGAGTCGGTGATTTTTCATTGCAAGTATACAAAATGATCGACCAAAAATGATTCTAACGCAGTGTGCGGTGGGTACAACTGCAACGCATTACGGTTGATCTTGTTTCTCTAATGTTTGCTATTGACTTTAAATTGGAGTAAACAGCATTTTTCCCAGAATTTTGATTGAGTAGGGCCATGAAGTCACTTTGACATTAGATACAGCAACAGAAACTGGAAGTTTAGAATAAATATGACATTGATTTGCACATCCGTAAATACATAATATCAAGTGACAATAACAATTTTCTGATTTGACCACATGCTTCTTCTGCATTGTAAACCAACTTGACTAAAGTACAATAAAATTACTAATACGTAGCATACCTTAACAAAATGCCATTGAGCAGCTGTGTTACTGGAGTTAAGACTTTTTACAAGTAGGCTAATTTTCTTCAACAATATCATTTTATTTTTAGACGTTTACCACAGAATCTCAAAGTGTGAAGAATAAAGTTTAGATTTTTTTTCTTAGTGACAAGATGAGATTATTTGATTGCCCTTCGTCCGTCGTCTGTCAGTCATCTGTCGGTACGTTGTCCGTCCACAATTTCTTTTGAACACGATAGAGACCTCATTTTTCAACAGATTTTAATCCCTTAATGGGCAAAATGTTCACCTTATGAACATGATAGCAGTGACATTTTACTTTCGACTTCTACCACACGAACACACAAATTAAGTCACAATAAGATCTCGGTTCCTACCAGTTGAAAACCAGCTAGATTCCATCATATATTCAAGAGATACTACCCCTGAAAGGGGCAAATTTTCTATTCTGGCCCTCTCAGCCATATAAGGTTTCATTTATGCTTGGATTTGATACAAAATTGCATATTATGTGTGCCCAGTCACATGATTGCGCTACGTCATTTTGAGCCTAAAAGTGAAAGTGGAAACGTAAACAAAAACTATAAATCAGGGCGTAAGTTTTATTATTCAATATATTGTGTTAATATCATGTACATCATCCGAAACCTATTTGAAAGTGCTACCCACGGTACTACAATAGTCCCGCCAAAACCTTATTGTTTTAACGCTATTCTGTTCAACCACTTTCGACAGTGTGCGCTCGATGTGCAAGTCAATTAACAGGAATAGCATTAAAACGAAAAGCTCTTGGTGGGGAAATCATAGTACCGGGTATAGCACTTTTAAATAGGTTTCGAATCATATGCATGATATAAACACATTAATATATAGATTAAAAAACTTACGCCCTGATTTTCAGTTTTTGTTTACCTTTCTACTTTCACTTTCGACCTCAGAATGATGTAGCGCGATCACGTGATTAGGTATTAATAATCTCTAGGTCAAGTTTGAAACATTGTCATGTGGGGTCAGAAACAAGGTCACCAGGTCAAATCAAAGGAAAAGCCTGTTAACGTCATACGCCACATCATGGCCGTACCTTCAGTAATGTTTATCTTGATGATTCTAAGGCCAAGTTTAATGTTGAAAGCTAAATGGAGAAACAGAGTACAAACAACTTAAAACAGACAAGCAGAAAGAAATGTAACAATAAATGAAAGACAAAAGCTTCATTCTCCTCTGAAAACTGTCACAGCGTCAATCAAACATATTAAGAGACCTTTAACTCCTTGTTCTAGTGCCAAGAGGACGACAAGGAATCAACTCATTTCAGTTATTCTTATTATAACAACTGAAGAGAAATTACAGCTGGGAACATACTTAGATATGCTAAAACATGATTAAAAACCTATAAAAATGACAAATGGTTGCAGCATGTGCAGTGTGTTGGAGAACACTCCCCCGCCCCCACCTCAATGCGAACCCAACTTCGATATTATGTGGCCAAAACAAAAAAAAGGGACAGCAGAAACCCTGTCAGTTTGTATACTAGATAAGTTGGTCTGTTCTATGATGTAAAAGTCGCATGTGGTGAGCATTTCATCAAACAATCGATATTGTCAGTTGATATTTTGTATATGATAAGGGAAAAGGAAAATGAAGAAAACCTTCATGCTTTAATATCAGTAATCATAATTGAGGTGTATTTAGTACGAAAGAACATGGCGTTATTATTTGGCAGTTGATTAAGTAAAATAATTATGGTTTAAATAAAGCTTTTCGTGTGTGCATCCAACAGAACGGAAGTGCAAATCAACAGTATATTATTACTAAACATGATGTCAAAGTGATTCATGGACCTACCCCAATCAAAATCCCAGGAAAATGTTGTTAACTAAAGTTAAAAGTCCATAACAAACATTAAAGAAACAAGATCCACCATAATGCGTTGCAATTGTACCCACCGCACACTGCGTTAGAATCATTTTTGGTCGATTTTGTCATATGCCTGCAATAAAGATTTACCTATTATGAAGAAATAGATTTTGCTTGACAGGGCCATACTTACGATTTGTGCAAACGTGCCCAGGGGTTGTTTTGTACAAGATTTTACCATTTTAAATGGCACTTCTACAAAAACGGCAGTCCCTCGTCAAACTGTACAGAAGTGTTTACATTAATGACAAAGAATTGCACTGAACAAGTGTTTGTGACTGGAAGAATACACATGTGGGCTCCTGTCTCACTGGTTGTTTTCAGTCAAACGTGAAAAGGTCATTAGAAAACATACCGATGACAGCATAAAAGTTGTCAGTCAGCCATATTTCTCCACCACTTCTGCGACGAATCCTCCACCGCCGCGGCGTTGGAACCACCGCTTCTGCGAAAGCTATGGCCAGTGTGTTGTCTTTGATCAGTAGATGGTACAATGTCATAGTTTTTGGTGTCAGGAGGTTAGAGGTCAAGTTCACAGTATTCTTGAGACTGAAAACAGTTTTTGCTCAATAATCGAAGAGCGCTTTGTCAGTCAATCTTTATAGGATTGTTGCCTGCAGTCAGTAGATGACTCTTGTTGATTTTGAGGTCATTTGGTAAAAGGTCAAGGGCCTAGAGAATAAAATTACATACCCATTTGCCCCCCTCATGTTATTATGAGGAGCATATGTGTTTTACATAAACAGCTCTTGTCTTGTATTGGCTCAACTTAGTTAAAATTACAATGTGCTGAAAAGTTTATATTGCATTTATCTTGAAAAATATTCCACCTAGAGTCATGACAGTGACTGTACATGTACTGCATATATTTTAGCATCAGCAGATATTAAAAAAAATAATTTATATTTGAACTTAACAGGAAACCCAAGCCAGCAATCATGTCAACAATTCTGGACAACATTGGCAACACTCCACTTGTACGTCTCAACAGAATACCAAAATCAACAGGACTACAGTGTGAAGTCTGTAAGTAAAATGTTAAGATACAGATACAATAATATAAGTACAAATAAAATGAGACATATACATAAAATATAGTAATTATTGTGTAAATTATTGCCTTTCTTCAGGGATATACACTAATAAAAATCTAATATATGCAGCAGCTGTTTCAGTTTAGCTGCAACATTTTTGTAGCATTAGACTCAAATAATTATATTATCAGGCCCATAATGAAATATTCATTGATTCCCATCTGGATGCTGTAACCCATAAAAATTCTCCCTACCCACAAAAATTGGCTCTACATAAAATTGTTTTGTAGTACCAGGGTATGTGTAGTTTTTAGCTCACCTAAGCACAAAGTGTTCATGGTGAGGTATTGTGTTAATGCTGTATTCGTCGTTCGTCCGTCCGTTCGTCAAGTCGTCCGTCGTCAACAATTGTGTTTAAACAACATCTCCTCCAAAACCACTGAATGGATTTTGATGAAACTTGGCCTAAGAGGCTGAGTGTTCCTTGAGTGGTTGTCTTCCAAAGTTGTTCAAACGGTTCCGCTTGGTTGCACATAGGGGCCGCCAGAGCTAAAAATAGAAAAATCTTCAAACGACATCTTCTAAACCAGTGGTCCGATTTCATGAATTTTCATGCTTGTGACAATCCATGTAATTAAATCCTAAAGAAAAGAAAATTTCCAAATCAGTCTGTCATCTTTATAATCAACAAATTCCTATCTCCACAAAACAGGGATGTTGGCCAAAAACAGTTAAATTTCAGACACACAACAAACATTACAGGATTTCATAGTATATAAAAAAAATTCTACTTACTTACCAAGCATTTAATGGCATAGGGAAGGGAAAAGTTTGGCATGACAATGCTCAGTGTTTTTTTATGCCCCCGGTATTTACTGATATATATATATAGTGATTGTCTTGTCCGTTCGTTCGTTCGTTCGTCCATCCGTACGAGGTTAACCAAATGGGACCGTTTCGTCTAGCATCAATACCGCTTACTAGAATGACTTGTTACTAATGCAGATGTAACCTGTGACCATTCCTCATCTTCAGACATCACCTGACCTCAGTTTGACCTTGACCTTGACCTCATTTTGGACTTAGGTTGCTTTATATGGGCCATCTCTTGGTTAACCAAATGGGACCGTTTCGTCTAGCATCAGTACCGCTTACAAGAATGAATTGATACTAATACAGATGTAACCTGTGACCATTCCTCATCTTCAAACATCACCTGACCTCAGTTTGGCCATAACCTCGTTTTGGACTTAGGTTGCTTTGTATTGACAAGGATGCCACCGGGGGCATCAAGCGTTTATTGAACGCAGCTCCTTGTTTTATCATGATATGAACTTGCGCACCTCCTATTTTTCATCTGGCTCCACCCCCTATTTTCAAAGTTATGGCCCCTGAAATAGTAAAAAATGCACATTTTCACCTAATGATATGCCCAGCTCAAAAAGTATTTGATGTAAATTCATAAAACTTTGCATGAGTCTTTATCATGATGTGACCTTGCACACTTGGCATCCTTCTTGAAATAGCCAAAATAGTGGATTTTTTGTTTGTGATGTAGCTCTAAAAGTATGTGGCCTAGAATAATGAATCCTTTATATAAAATGTTTATTGAGGATATACCCCCTTAAGACTGCAAACATTTGGATTATTGCCCCTTATTTGTGACAAATGTACCAATGGGGGCACACCCTGTGTCCTACAGACACATTCTAGTTACTGTATTGTTTCATAGTTACTGTAGCACCTGCCGGGAATTGCAAAATTCAAAAGAGGGTACATATTGGGACCACTTTGGCACGCCATCACATAAAACTGTCTGTCCATAAAATGTTTAAATTTAAGAAACAAGTAGGCCTAAAAGACTACATATTTGTAGTTTTTGTGTTTTGCCAGTATGCACTTATAAACATTCAAAATCAGGTCACATTTCCTACTTTAAAAAAAACAACAGGTTTAGTAACTGCTGCTTAAAAGGGTAGTGCTTTTTAGAATCAATATAGTATATTAACTTAACCAAAATTATTTGACTTAATTTATTCAATTTGTAATTGGACAGGCTTAAAGTTTATATTAAAAAACTGAAAAAAAATTAGTGCAAGTCATATTTTGCTTCATGTAACAGGTGGTATATTATGCAGAAAGTTACATGAAATAACCAAACTTTGTGCTATAAAAATGATATATATATAAATTTTAGTTTCTTCAGAAATAATGAATGCACATATAAGTGATTAGCCTGAGTGGTTTCATTTCTAAATTTGGAAATTGTAAACCTTTGAAGATTTTTATCTCTTTTAAAATTACTTTGCTCTGACACATTTCTTTGCAACCACTTTAAATAATCATAGCTAAAATATGCAGATAGAGAACATGTGACACTCTTAATTAAGATTTAATGACATTCTTATTACAGTTGTTTTGATGTGAATTTCATCATTCTTTTTCCGCCACATGCCGGTATTGATTTCGTCTTTACTTCCTGTTTATATCTGTGGTAAAGGTCATTAAAACTGTACATTTTGGATGGTGGATGCAAAATTCCACAGGTTTCCGAATTGAATAGATAATATTGTGTGCAGGACCTGGTGCTCTGAGCTGTATTGTTCAACAGTATAATCCGTTGCAAGGTTCCTGTGGAAATAGCTTGTAAAATGTCAATCATAAACCTGAATCCCACAAGGCAGAGTTCAGCTCTGCCATTCTGATACGGAGTGATCTTCTGTAAACGATTTACAGTCAACTCGTCCCCTAGTCAACTTGTCTTTCAGTCAACTCGTCCCAATTTTGGTCATTTCGTATCCCTTGACGATTTCAAAAATGGTCAATGGTCTTTTCTCTCCCCCTGCACCCCCCTCCTCCACACACACACACACACACTGTTTGGCCCCTCCTTTTTAGTCTTATTTTTATGCTCCAAAAGGTGGGCATATTAAAATCGCACTGTCTGTCCGTGTGTGTGTATCTGTGCATGCATCCGTCCGTGTAAATTCTTGTCCTGGCTGTAACTCTGCCATCCATAAAGGGATTTCGAAATAACTTGGCATAAATGTTCACCATAATGAGACGACATGTCTTGCGCAAGACCCAGACCCTGACCATAGCTCCAAGGTCAAGGTCACACTTAGAGGTTAAAGGTTAACAGGATCTGTTTCGTGTCCGGTCCATAACTCTGCCATCCATGAAGGGATTTTGAAATAACTTGGCATAAATGTTTACCATAATAAGATGACATGTAATATGCAAGACCCAGACCCCTAGCACCAAGGTCAAGGTCACACTTGGAAGTCAAAGTTTAACAGGGTCTGTTTCGTGTCCGGTCCATAACTCTGCCATTGATGAGGGATTTTGAAATTACTTGGCATAAATGTTTCCCACAATGAGACGATGTGTCATGCGCAAGATCCAGATCCCTAGCTCTAAGGTCAAGGTCACACTTAGAGGTTAAAAGTTAACATGGTCTGTTTCTTGTCCGGTCCATAACTGTCCTGGCATAAATTAATGTTCCCTATATTAAGATGACCTGTCATGCGCAAGACATAGACCCCTAGCTCCAAGGTCAAGGTCACACTTAGAAGTCAAAGGTGTTTCTTGTCTGGTCAATAACTCTGCCATTTATCAAGGGATTTGAAAATAAATTGACACAAACATTAACCCATGTTGAGAAGGTGTGTCACGCTTATGACCCAGGTCTCTTGGGTCAAGGTCAAGGTCATGAAATGATGTATGTTGTTTTTTTTTTCACAGACAACTGTAGCATTCTTGGGCATGCTTTGGGGGCATTTGTCACCAATAGTGACAGCTCTTATTTTTGTCAGTTTCCTAGATTATGTAAAATATGTGTTCTGTAAAATATGTTCAACATAAAAAAAAACATGAAACTTTTACTTTAAAAACTGCATTTTGTTTTCTCTATATGTAAAAGTCTTTTTTTGTATAATCATTGGTAAATTAGGAATATTTTTAAAAAGCAGTTCAGTCGAAAATTTTGTGTTATATGGTTACAAACAATTTCAATAAGACAAATATCGGTTAAATCACAATGGCCAGTCGTCCAGCCACAGGTTACCTGTGGTGTTAGTCTGCAGTTTGACTGCTAACACTCTTTAGGTCACAATTTTGGCCTAATCTTAATAGAAATTTGTCAGAGTGATACCCTCAGTAAAGCCTAGGTCATGTTCATTACTGTGTCAGCTTTGGTCAAAAGCTAGGTCACTAGGTTAGATAGTAAGAAAACCCTATTAACACTCTGGAGGACATATTTTCTACTTGATATTCATGAAACTTGGTCAGATTGTTTTTCTCTATGAAATGAAGTTCAGTTTTAAAACTGGATTACATGAGGGGTCAGAAACTAGGTCATTAGGTCAAATTATTGAAAAACCTTGTTAATATGATAGAGGTCTCATTTCATATTTGATCAGAATGTTTGTTTCTATGAAACCTATATAAAGTTCAAAAATGGGTTACCTGAGGTCCAAAACTAGGTCACTTTGTCAAATTATAGAAAATTCATTAATGATTTGAACACCACATTTTTCTGCTTGACTGTCAGAATGTTTGTTTCTATCTAATACAGGTCAAGTGGGAGGTCAAAACTGAGGTCAAAAACTAGATTACAAGGTTAAACCACAAAAAAACTGTATAATAACCCTCTGAAGGCCACATTTTCTATTTCATTTTCACAAAACCTTGTCAGAATGTTTGTCTCTATGAAATGTTTGTTAAGATTGAAACTGGATTATTTGGGTCAAAAACTAGGTAACGAAAGACCATGTTAACACTCCAGAGGCCACATTTTCCGCCTCATCTTCATGAGATTTGGTCAGAATGTCCGTTGATAACGTAGCTTTGGTAAAAAACTTGGTCACTGAGTCAAATTATTGAACAATTTTGTTAATGATCTTCCTGACAGTTACATAAAACATATTCATAATGTTTGTCTCTAATCTAGTTTAAAATTGTTTACATAATCCTTCAGTGACCCTATACCAAGTTTGTTCAAATGGTTCTAGTTTGTCAAAAGGTGGTAGTCACTTTTTCATACACGTATGTACAGTAGTAACTTTTAAAGTCTTCTTGTCAGATAATGCTAACCAAGTTTCAGAATAATTTCACAGATGTTTGCCATGCACAACCCTCTACCAAAATTGTTCATGCAATCTGTGAGACTCTGGTGAGCAATCTAGGGTCATCATGGCACTCTCCTATTAAGTTATAATGCTCTAGTAAATTGTATTTTATTGATAATTGAATTTGTTATGGATAATGTCCTGCAGCTTGACTCTTGATTAAATGAATACTTATCATACTTAACAATGATCCATAAAATAGTATATTCATTAAACAGGTTTTCTAGTAATTTTTAATCCCCCGCCGCTAGTGGTGGGGAGTTATAGGAATGGTCTCCGTCTATCCGTAACACTTTCGTGTCTGCTCCATATCTCCTAAACCCCTTGAAGCATTTTCATGAAACTTGGGTCAAATGATCACCTCATCAAGATGATGTGCAGAACTCATGAGTCAGCCATGTCAGTTCAAGGTCAAGGTCACAGCTCAAGGTCAAAGGTTTACCCTTTCACTAGCCATAACATTTGCGGGGGATTTAGCTGTCTTTCAGACTGCCTTGTATTGGTTAAAATGGTCAGCTTGGAAAGAAATGATTTATGTGTGCAATTGCCATTTACATTTTTATATGCACTTGGCAGCATCCACAACAGTTGTCCACTCTCTAACTTTAGCAGTTCGTATCCAATGTTCACCAAACTTGGTCGCAATGTTTACAGGCATAATATCACGTCCATTTTCGATAACTAGCTGGATCTTCTTAGTTATAGTCTTTAAATTACTGAATAATGTAAGCCATTCTTAGTCAATGGTCACAATATTTATGGACACAATATCTCTGCCATATTCAATAACTAGTGGGATCTTCTTAGTTATAGCCCTTAAGTTACTTAATAATGTAAGCTGTTCTTATTCAATGGTCACAATGGACCATTGACAACTAATATGCTCAATAAAGGCAGAATTTTAAAAGTCAGAAGTAATTTTCTGCGATTGGCATATATATTCAGACAGTTTGGCAATGTTGTTTTCCAGGTTAAATTATTCAGAGTATTAGTTAATAGTAAAATAGTAAAATCATAGGAACAATAAAGTAAAGTACAAATTATAGAACTGTTTCATACTTAAATGATTATTCTAAGAATTGGCTTCAGAACCTTTTACTAAAAGTGACCAAAATACCTCAGCAGGAATAAAGTTTTGAATCGATTTCTTTCAGGTAGTAAACCTGTAATGGTACTCGGCTATTTCCAAGGGATAACGTATTCTCCTTAGGCAATTTGGCATTCGTTTGAAAGGCAATTTGCCATTCTTCAGAGGAAAAAGTAGGTCAATGCATACGTGACTTTCAGCAAAACTGTAGAATGCAGAAATCGCAAATGGAAAATACTTAATTTGCCACTGTCACTACGGGTCCACTACCTTAAGCTTAAAGTATTCATGTATGTATGTAAAATATATACTAGTATAATTATTATTAATAAAAGTACATAATTTGTCTTTTTACAGTGGCTAAATGTGAGTTTTTCAATGCCGGGGGCAGTGTAAAGGACCGTATTGGAATGCGAATGGTGGAAGATGCAGAAAAGGCAGGAGTGCTCAAACCTGGCGATGTTCTGATTGAGCCGACTTCAGGAAATACTGGTGTGTAGTCAAAGTGGAGTAGCTCATGATGTCATTCCATTTCTTTTAAAAAAATCTCTGATGCAAATACAGGGTCTTTTGTGGCCTATTGCTGACTTCAGATCACATACCTGTCACTGCTTTTGGTATATAGAGCTCTTTCATATGAGGAAATCATGCACTAACTTACAGAAGGCTGGTGGTTTTACCTAGGCTGAAATAATGCTTGAAAAGGTACCTTCGGTCTTTATGTATGTGCGTGTGTTCGGGTTAAATTTTTCAGTCATATAAACGATGGTGTCTACTTGTAGCAGTGAGCACAATGGCCAACTTTATAGTGCTGCCTCACTGGGATATCACGCTGTAGACACATGACATGATACTCCACCCAGTCACATTATTCTGACACCGGGCTGACCAGTCCTAGCACTACCCTCTTAATGCTGAGTGCCAAGCAAGGAAGCAACTAGTATGGTCTTTATGTAATGTTTTTATTTTTATCATATTGGTAAAAGAGCACTCTGATTCAACTCAAAATGTGGAAGCATTTCATTATCACTTTCTAACTTTATTAATGACAGTCGGCAGTACTGGTAAGCGATTTCGGCATCTTTCGGCCATAACAGAAAATTACTTTTTAATAAAACCAGAAAATGCAGAAATCACATACATACTTGTTTGGAACCATTTTCCGGACACATTTTCATATTTCGGCTCCATTAATTCTTAAAAAAAAATATTTGACATAAATGAAGTCCACACTGCACGAACTTCAGCTCCTTCCGCGTCCGATGTTATAATCAGCATCGCGTTGTGACGTAAAATATGGGTTCCGTGGGGCCTCAAATGGGGTTACTAAAATAAGGTATTTTTCCCGTCAGGTAAACCAGTTTCCGGACAAATATTTTGACGGTGTTTTGTTGTTAATTTGATATCAAAATAAGTAATTAAACTATTTCTACACATTTCTTAATCATTCATCTCTTCAAAATTGCACTTGAAACATAACCCGACATTCAATAGCAGCTATGAAAGCAAACTGAGGTTGGCTATAAAAAAACTCGAATTTCATCTAACACGAATCCTTGATAATTCCAATAGAAATAGAATAAAATTAGTGCAAAAATCGACAGCCCTGCATCTTACGTAACATTTAGCGTGAAATTAAAAGTAGAACAAGTTATCAGCACACAATCATTATGTAGTTTGATTATTTCTTCCACACTTGATACCTCGGCACGTGTGAACTACTGCGCATGCGCAATGCTATCTTCATGCCCCGTTAAGACAGAAAGTTGTTCTGTAAACGCAGGTGAGTTATCATCAAAAACCCAAACATTATACAGCCTTATAAAATAGTGGTTTGTTGTAGACATGAAGAACAAATATCTAAATGTTCTAGATAAAACAATTACATGAATAACAACGAAATAAAGCGGATATTGCATGGGAAAAGGTTCCTAACCAGTAGAGTATGTTAACGAACAGAAATTATCAGATTGTCATAAAGGTTCACTACCTTGAGTGCTTATTCTTTATTTGATACTAACATGCATGCATAGAATTTCAAAGAAGACAAATGCTTTTTAAGTAACATTTTAGCACACACAGTAGGTGCATTTTGAATTAACCTGATTTACCTGTATTTTAGGCATTGGTATGGCCCTAGCTGCTGCAGTGAAAGGTTACAGATGTATTATTGTCATGCCAGAAAAAATGAGCATGGAGAAGGTTGGTTTAAATGATCAGTAATTTTGCATTACTGTTAACCCTTACCCTGCTAAATTTCTATAATGAACTTGTCCATCTTTTGATTTGGACAGTATGTTAAAAGGGGCGCTTACCAGAAAGATACTGACTAAATGGCGAACAGTGCAGACCATGATCAGACTGCACGGATGTGCAGGCTGATCTTGGTCTGCACTGGTCGCAAAAGGCAGAATCACTTGCCGCCGGCAGGCTATGGGTTAATTGGAAAATAGTCCTGGTGTCTTTATTTTCCCAATTTTACCTTAGAGACTCATGAGTTCCAAATTGTCCTTCATATGAGCCGTGCCATGAGAAAACCAACATAGTGGGTTTGCGACCAGCAAGGATCCAGACCAGCCTGCGCGTCCGCGCAGTCTGGTCAGGATCCATGCTGTTCGCTAACAGTTTCTTCAATTCCATGGAGTAGGCTTTAAAAGCGAACAGCATGGAGCCTGACCAGACTGCGCGGATGCGCAGGCTGGTCTGGATCCATGCTGGTCGCAAACCCACTATGTTGGTTTTCTCATGGCACGGCTCATATTAAACAACATTCCAAAGAATGCTTTGAAGTGAATACGAATATAGCCATTGTTTATCAGACTGTAAAATATAACTGTCAAGAAATATATCCAGTCTGTAGAAAAAAAGACATATTTAGTTGAGAACATCCATATTGCATTTTGTTAATTCCAATTGCAAATTGCTTTTTAGCTCACCTGTCACGTAGTGACAAGGTGAGCTTTTGATCGCCCTTCGTCCGTCCACAATTTCTTGTGAACACGATAGAGACCACATTTTGCAATTGATTTTAATCAAACTTGCACACAACTTGTATTGGCGTAATATCTCGGTTCCTTTCGAAAACTGGCCAGATCCCGTCACAGGTTCAAGAGTTATGGCCCCTTACAGGGCCAAAATTTGCTATTTTTGCTTTTGCAGCCATATAGTGACTTTGTTTATAGTTTGATTTGATACAGACTTGCAAAATATCTTTAACAACAATAGATCTTGGATTCAATGATGAATCCAGCAGATTTAATCATCAGGTTTCAGAGTTACGGCCCCTGATTGACCCCTGAAAGAGCCAAAATTTGTTAATTTTACCTTGTGAACATGATAGAAGTGACATTTTATAGTCGATTTTAACCACACTTACACACAACGTCACAATAAAATCTCAGTTCCTTTTGAAAACCGGCTAGATTCCATCATGGGTTCTAGAGTTACTGCCCCTGAAATGGGCAAAATTTTCTGTATTGGCCCTTTCAGCCATTATCCTTTGATTTGATACAAACTTGCACAGAATGTTTATCTTGATGATCTCTAGGACAAATTGGAAACTGGGTCATATGGGATCAAATGCTAGGTCATCAGGTCAAATCAAAGGAAAAGCTTGCTAACACCATAGAGGCCACATTTATGACCCTGTCTTCATGAAACTTGGTCAGAATGCTTATCTTGATGATTCCTATGCCAAGTTGAAAACTGGGTTATATTGGGTCAAAAACTAGGTCACCCAGTTAAATGAAAGGAAAAGCTTGTTAACACTCTTGAGGCCACATTTATGACCCTATCTTCATGAAGCTTTGGCATAATGTTCATCTTGATGATTTCTAGGCCAAGGTCGAAACTGGGTCATGTGGGATCAAAAACTAGGTCACCCCCTAAAATCAAAGGAAATGCTTGTTAACACTCTAGAGGCCATATCTTTGATCCTATCTTCATGAAACTTGGTAAGAATGTTTATCTTGATGATTCCTTTGCCAAATATGAAACTAGGTTATGTGGGGTTAAAAACTAGGTCACCACTCAAATCAAAGAAAAAGCTTAACACTGTAGTGGCCACGTTTATGACCCTGTCTTCATGAAACTTGGTCAGAATGTTTATCTTGATGATTTCAAGGCCAAGTTTAACAGGTGAGCGATATAGGGTCATCATGACCCTCTTGTATAGATGTATGTTTAAGAAAACTTGAATGGAATTGTCATAATCAAAGTGAAGACGTCATAGAAAATTTATCACACTAAAGTCTATGTCCAGAACATAATTTTGCTAGATTTTGTTAATTATCATGTGTAAAAAATCCCCTTTTGGTCATATCATGTTGACAGATATAATCTGATGTTTTTTTCTTTTGTTAGTAAATGAGCAGAAAATTCGATGAGTTTTTCTGATAGTTTGAGGTTTGATATATGACAGTTGAAGTTGATTGTTTGTGTACAGGTTGATGTGCTGAGAGCTCTTGGTGCCGAAATTGTTCGAACTCCAACGAGTGCTGCATTTGACTCACCAGAATCACACATCAGTGTTGCCAAGCGACTGATGGAGGAATTACCTAACTCACACATCTTAGATCAGTATCGTAATGCCAGTAACCCCCTAGCTCATTATGATGGCACAGCGGAAGAGATTCTACAGGCTTGTGATGGTAACACTTTTGGTCTTGCATTGATAAACTTTTTATTAAACTGGAGGTTTGAGTAGAAATATTACCTTTTAGTGAGGTAGACATGAGAATTTATCAACCTGTAATATCATCCAAGGTTTTTGTAGCTAGAGTTTGATATCACTTTTCCCAGGGCGATAAATCGTGTTATTGACCAAACCTAAACAATTGTTAGCTCATCTACAAGGAAGACAGATTTTCCAATACATGATTGGTTCTAATGCCGGTGTAACGGTCAGTTTTTTCCCCAGTCAGTTTTTTCCTCGGGGAAAAAACTGACTAGTTAGTTTCTTCCCCGGGGGAAAGAATTGACTAGTCAGTTTTTTCCCCGGGGAAGAAACTGACTGGTCAGTTCTTTCCCCCCCTAGTCAATTTTTTCCCCCCCAATCGCAACTGGTTACTCTTGATCATTCTTATGGGGGGAAAAAACTAACTAGTCAATTCTTTCCCCCCTCATCAATTTTCCTGGCTAGTCAGTTATTTCCCCTGTTAGTGAATTGGAACTGGTTATTCTTTACTAGCCTGTTTTTTTCATTTCCGATAGTCGGTTTTCATTTAAATTGCATATAAAATAAGAAATACATGTATGTTTCATATCTTGTGTAAATTAAAGAAATGTTTTTAAATGAACTTATTTTAATTTCTGTTGTATTTTTAATTTGCCTTTTTCCTGTTTTAATTTCTTCTAAGGTAAAAAAATTACTGCTGGTCAGTTCTTTTCCCACGTAGCCAGTACTTGACCAGTAAGGTGGGGGAAGTAAATTGACCAGTAAGTTCTTTTCCCCCTAGCCTGTACTTGCTCTGTTAGGTGGGGGAAGAAACTGACTGGTCAGTTCTTTCCCCCCAGCCAGTACTTGACCTGTCGGGTGGGGAAATGAAATTGACCAGTCAGTTCTATCCCCCCTAGCCAGTACTTGCTTTGTCATGTGGGGGAAGAAATTGACCGGTCAGTTCTTTCCCCCCTAGCCAGTACTTGCTCTGTTAAGTGGGAAGAAATTGACCAGTCGGTTCTTTCCCCCTATCATATACTTGACCTGTCAGGTGGGGGAAGAAATTTACTGGTCAGTTCTTTCCCCTCTAGCCAGTACTTGCTAGAAAGAACTGACCGTTTCTTCTCCTTCTAGCCAGTATTTGCTCTGTTAGGTGGGTGAAGAAAATGTCTGGTCAGTTCTTTCCCCCCTACCCAGTACTTGACCTGTCGGGTGGGGAGAAGAAATTGACCGGTCAGTTCTTTCCCCACTAGCCAGTACTTGCTTCTGTTAGGTGGAAGAAGAAATTGACTGGTCAGTTCTTTCCCCCCCAGCAAGTACTTGACCTGTCGGGGGTGGGGGGAGAAATTAACCAGTCAGTTCTTTTCCCCCTAGCCAGTACTTGACCTGTCAGGTGGGGGAAGAAATTGACCGGTCAGTTCTTTCCCCCCTAGCCAGTACTTGCTTTGTCAGGTGGGGGAAGAAATTGACCGGTCAGTTCTTTCCCCCCTAGCTAGTTCTTGACCTGTTGGGTGGGGAGAAGAAATTGACCAGTCAGTTCTTTCCCCCCTATCCAGTACTTGACCTGTCAGGTGGGGAAATGAATTTGACCAGTCAGTTCTTTCCCCCCTAGCCAGTACTTGACCTGTCAGGTGGGGGAAGAAATTGACTAGTCAGTTCTTTCCCCCTAGCCAGTACTTGACCTGTCAGGTGGGGGAAGAAATTGACTGGTCAGTTCTTTCCCCTCCTAAGCCAGTACTTGCTCTGTTAGGTGGGGGAAAGAACTGACCAGTCAGTTTCTTCCCCCACCCGACAGGTCAAGTACTGGCTAGGGGGGGGAAGAACTGACCAGTCAATTTCTTCCCCCACCTGATAGGTCAAGTATATGCAAGGGGGGAAAGAACTGACTAGTCAATTTCTTCCCCCACCTATATGCTAGGGGGGAAAGAACTGACTGGTTAATTTCTTCCCCTCCCCCCCTTATAGATGAAATATATGCTGGGGGGAAAGAACTGACTAGTCAATTTCATTTCCCCACCCGACAGGTCAAGTTCTGGCTAGGGGGGAAAGAACTGATCGGTCAATTTCTTCCCCCACGTGATAGGTCAAATATATGCTAGGGGGGAAAGAACCGACTGGTCAATTTCTTCTCCCCACCCGACAGGTCAAGTACTGGCTAGGGGGGAAAGAACTGACTGGTAAATTTCTTCCCCCACCTGATAGGTCAAATTTATGCAAGGGGTGGGGGAAGAACTGACTAGTCAATTTCTTCCCCAACCTGACAATTCAAGTATAATAGTAGGGGAGAAAGAACTGACCGGTCAATTTTTTCCCCCACCTGATAGGTCAAGTATATGCTAGGGGGGAAAGAACTGACTAGTCAGTTTCTTCCCCCACCTGACAGGTCAAGTACTGGCTTGGGGGGAAAGAACTGACTGGTCAATTTCTTCCCCCACCTGACAGTTCAAGTATAATGCTAGGGGGGAAAGAACTGACCAGTCAATTTCTCCTCCCCACCCGACAGGTCAAGTACTGGTGGCTAGGGGGGAAAGAACTGACTGGTCAATTTCTTCCCCCACATGATAGGTCAAGTATATGCAAGGGGGGAAAGAACTGACTAGTCAATTTCTTCCCCCACCTATATGCTAGAGGGGAAAGAACTGACTGGTCAATATCTTCCTCCACCTGATAGGTGAAATATATGCTGGGGGGAAAGAACTGACTGGTCAGTTTTTTCCCGCACCTGATAGGTTAAGTATATGCTAGGAGGGAAAATACTGACCGGTCAATTTCTTCTCCCCACCCAAAAGGTCAAGTACTGGCTAGCGGGGAAAGAACTGACTGGACAATTTCTTCCCCCACATGATAGGTCAAGTATATGCAAGGGGGGAAAGAACTGACTAGTCAATTTCTTCCCCCACCTATATGCTAGGGGGGAAAGAACTGACTGGTCAATATCTTCCTCCACCTGATAGGTGAAATATATGCTGGGGGGAAAGAACTGACTGGTCAGTTTCTTCCCCCACCTGATAGGTTAAGTATATGGTAGGAGGGAAAGAACTGACCGGTCAATTTCTTCTCCCCACCCAAAAGGTCAAGTACTGGCTAGGGGAGAAAGAACTGACCGGTCAATTTTTTCCCCCACCTGATAGGTCAAGTATATGCTAGGGGGGAAAGAACTGACTAGTCAATTTCTTCTCCCAACTGTCAGGTCAAGTATATACTAGGAGGGAAAGAACTGACCGGTCAATTTTTTCTCCCCTACCGACAGGTCAAGTACTGGCTAGGGGGGAAAGAACTGACCGGCCAATTTCTTCCCCTACCTGACAGGTCAAGTACTGGCTTGGGGGGAAAGAACCGACTGGACAATGTGCCTCTCCCCACCCGACAGGTCAAGTACTGGCTAGGGGGGAAAGAACTGACTGGTCAATTTCTTCCCCCACCTGACAAGTCAAGTACTGGCTTGGGGGGAAAGAACTGACCAGTCAGTTTCTTCTCCCCACACCACAGGTACTATCTATATAAAGGGGGGAAAAACTGACTAGTCAATTTCTTCCCCTACCTGACAGGTCAAGTACTGGCTAGGGGGGAAAGAACTGACTAGTCAATTTCTTCCCCCTCCTGACAGGTGAAGTATATGCTAGGGGGGAAAGAACTGACCAGTCAATTTCTTCCCCCACATGATAGGTCAAGTATATGCTAGGGGGAATCAACTGACTGGTCAATTTCTTCTCCCCATTCAACAGGTCAAGTACTGACTGGGGGGAAAGAACTGACTAGCCAATTTCTTCCCCCACCTGACAGGTCAAGTACTGGCTTGGGGGGAAAGAACTGACTGGTCAATTTCTTCCCCCACCTGATAGTTCAAGTATAATGCTAGAGGGGAAAGAACTGACCGGTCAATTTTTCCCCCACCTGATAGGTCAAGTATATGCAAGGGGGGAAAGAACTGACTAGTCAATTTCTTCCCCCACCCGACAGGTCAAGTACTGGCTAGTGGGGGGAAGAACTGACCAGTCAATTTCTTCCCCCACCTGATAGGTCAAGTATATGCAAGGGGGGAAAGAACTGACTAGTCAATTTCTTCCCCCACCTATATGCTAGGGGGGAAAGAACTGACTGGTCAATTTCTTCCCCTCCCCCCCTGATAGATGAAATATATGCTGGGGGGAAAGAACTGACTAGTCAATTTCTTCCCCAACCTGATAGGTCAAGTATATGCTAGGAGGGAAAGAACTGACCGGTCAATTTCTTCTCCCCACCCGAAAGGTCAAGTACTGGCTAGGGGGGAAAGAACTGACCGGTCAATTTTTTCCCCCACCTGATAGGTCAAGTATATGCTAGGGGGGAAAGAACTGACTAGTCAATTTCTTCCCCCACCTGACAGGTCAAGTATGCTAGGAGGGAAAGAACTGACAGGTCAATTTTTTCTCCCCTACCGACGGGTCCAGTACTGGCTAGGGGGGAAAGAACTGACCGGCCAAATTCTTCCCCCACCTGACAGGTCAAGTACTGGCTTGGGGGGAAAGAACTGACTGGTCAATTTTTTCCCCCACCTGATAGGTCAAGTATATGCAAGGGGGAAAGAACTGACCAGTCAATTTCTTCCCCGCAACTGACAGATATTAAATAGTAATGGCAATCAAACAGAAGTTTAAAAATTTGATTTGGCAAAAAAACATTGATTAAAGTTACAAAAAAAGAAACATATAGGTTTATTCAAATGAAAAACAATACCTGTTTCATCTGAAATTTAAATGGAAAATGAATAGACACTTGTATCCCAAATAACAATACCGAAAGAATCCAGTACTTGAAGGGAAAACTTGACTAGGGGGAAAGAACTGACTAGTCAGTATTTTCCCTGGGGAAAAATCTGACTAACTAGTCAGTTTCTTTCCCTAGCAGAAAACTTATTCCAAGGGGGGAAGAAACTGACTAGGGGGGGGGGGGGGGGAAGAAACTGACTAGTCAGTTTTTTCCCCGGGGGAAAGAATTGACTAGTCAGTTTTTTCCCCGGGGAAAGAACTGACTGGGGGAAAAACTGGGCTGTTACACCGGTAAAGTGAGGCATATAGCAAATGCACTGTCTGTCTGTACAGTAGTTTGTTCATTAGTCTTCCGGTCTGTTCAAGGCACTTCATGTCCTAGCTGTCATCTAAAATTTGAAAATCATTTTAATGTGTTGTCAGATAGACAAATGTTTATTGTCTCCTGAAATGTTAAAAGGAAAATAAAATGTATTTAAATCATTTGTAATTTTAACAATCTTCCCTTACTAAAAAGTTTCTATGTATGCCATACTATGCTGCATAGATAGTATTTTGTTGCAGATAAAGTTGATATGATTGTGCTTGGGGCAGGAACCGGTGGAACTTTGACTGGCATTGCTCGTAAATTTAAGGAAAGATGTCCAAATTGCAAGGTAGGCCGTTCTTAAAGTATCCACTATTTGACCTTATCTTTCTCTGAATTAAACCAACATTTGAGTTTGTACTAAATTATTTCAGTTAAAATGAATACAAATTAAATATTTTGTACGTCACTTAGGTCTGACCTACAGCTGTTGTATTGAGAGGCCATCATCTTTCGTATGAAGTGAACTTTTTTTTTATCAGATTTCAAATTAGAGTACAAAAAGCATTATACACAAGAATGTGAGGCCAAATGTCTAAAGAACTCTTATAAATTAGTGCAGATTGATCTTGCTGATACAGGATTGTATTTGATATCTCTGAGTGGTTTCCACACAATAAAAAATTTCACAGTCAAATTGACATCTAAGTAAAACAGAACGTTTTTTGCAGTGCAAATAGAATAAGTTCTCACCACTACAGGTTAAGTTTTCAGATAGTGGTTAGATGATCAAGTTGATCAGCATTGGGTTTGAATGCTCTCCATTGGGTTTTAGTTTGTATTTGTAGAATTCTCACTCATTATCAGGACCCAGAAATGACTGATGAAAGTTCAAAACAAGGGACTCTGAAAATTATTCATAAGCATTGACTTTGGAAAGATTGATGCAAATTATTATTGCGAAAGAATAGATTAAAAAATATGACTGCTAAACCATATAATTAGTTTATTAGTTAACCCTTACCATGATGGACACGATTGATTCTGCCTTTGCGACCAGTGTAGATCATGATCAGCCTGCACATCCTTTTAACAGTAAATGGTACTGTCCAGATTGAAAGATGGACAAGTTCATTATAGAAATTTAGCGGGTAAGGATTTATAAGTAGAAACCATACAGGTACTTCACATTATAATATTCATTGTTTGATTCCAGATCATAGGAGTGGACCCAGAAGGCTCAATCCTGGCCGAACCAAGTGAGCTCAACAAGACATCTGTAACAGGATATGAAGTGGAAGGAACAGGATATGACTTCATACCAACTGTGCTGGATAAAACAGTAAATATCTTCGTGCCTTAGTTTAATGACTTTTTATGGGTCAGGTTAACACTCACTACAAGACAAAGTAATTTTTTTAGCTAACCTTAGCACCAAGTGGTCATGGCAAGCTTTTAGGATTCAGTTAGTCTGAGTAGTTTTCCGGACCTTTCATTTTAACAGTTGTAACCTTTCTGTAAAAGCAAACATTTCCGATTTCGTTATATATATTAAAAATTAAAACATAATTCTATGGTGTGATGACGATTTTAAAAGTGTATTTCAAGAATTTAACAAATACTAGATTTATAATACGCTCATTACAGTTACGTTTAATTACGTTTGAAAGACGTTTGCAACGTCACGCTAAAATGACGGGACGTATTTAGTGGACTGGTAATATTACAAAAAAGAAATTAAGAACTTTTAATATACACTGGGACCCCGTTATAACGCTGTCGTCGGGGTCCAAGGTCTGAGACCCGCGGATCTAGTGGGGTTAAATTTATAACGCGGGTTGGTTGTATATACGGTATATGCAATACCCCACCCACCGGTAATGTATTAGACGTATTTTGAACGCTGTTTTATGTTACATGAGAAATTAAGAATGTATAAACGGGACATTTATTTACCTTAAATGCTACTGAAAAATACATTAAAAGAATTATAACGCTGTGTCAGCTTCTCATTTTGTCGTGGTTCTAAAAGAAAGTTGGAATTGTGTAACCCGAAAGTAAACATATAACGCTGTGTGAGGAGTGCGCGTTTGTGAAAATTACATATGCAATGCAATTGCAATAGGGTTTTATATAACTAAAACACGCGGACAGACTTTAAAAATTTAATTTTGAAAAAATAAAGGAAATCGATGAATAAGATGTTAATTCACTGTTGTTTGCAGCAGTCTAGTCGTCATTCCTGTGGTCTCTGGTGAAGAAATCTGTCAGTCTTCGCTGCACCGCCTTCTCTCTTGCATTGGCTCTGGCATCATGCAAGAGATTTCTGACTTGTGTGACCTTGGATACTGTGCCACGCTCTGATGTTTCAATCCAGCGCATCACAGTATCCAAAGACCGCAACACTTCAGAAATTGCGGGAGGGGGTTCATACACGATTGACTTGTCCTCCTCATCTTCTTCCTCGGTGATGGCTGGTTCGTTCCTTGCACTCTCAATGATTTCTTCATCTGTCAGTCGCTGATACGTTGGTCCATCGTCGTCCACTGTGATCCAATTCTGCAAGGTTTCGTCGTCGAGGTCCTGTCCAAAAACCTGCCTGGCACTCTGCAGATCCTCCTCGCAAAACATAGCGTTGTCCATGGCCCTTCGCTCCGAAATCCTTAAATCCTCCCCACTGAATCCGTCGAAATCCTCGCTGTCCTCTCGATCCTTCTCAAATGCTGGACCTAATCCCTTCCTCCAACACCCGATGATCGTCTTTTTAGTGACATCACTCCAGGATGTTCCCAAGAGATGAATTGCCTCCTTCAAATTCAACTGACGCAGGTAATCGGACACAGACATTTTGCTGTTAACCATAATACCTGATAGATTACGCGGGTAGTTGCGCTGTAATTATAAACTGCTTTATTTTAAAAAAAGAACAAGACGGTCTCAAAACTGGTAGTCTAACACCCTTACCACTTGGGCATGGGCACTGCTGCCAAACATTTGATTGAAAGACGGTATCGTAGGTAAATCCCTGTCTATTTTGGTTCCTATTTTTAATCAATAATTTGATGCCGTAGTATAGTGAATAGGTCGATTTTTTCTAGCTTTCATTGTGTTGTTCATGCGCACTGTAACTGGAATTCCCCTACAGTTGACAATCTCTTGTGTAAACATTACATCGAAGTAAGTTAAAACAACCGGGATTTTCAAATAATAAATAAGTTCGGTAATGCTAGGTTTTCGCTGCTATGTAAAGGCAACAAAGGTCTAGATGATATGATATTGTTACCCAGATACTTTACGACAGTGTAAAGTCTATACAGCATGAAATGTAAAAGGTCCGGAAAACTACTTGGGTCCGGAAACTACTGGGAAACCAGTAACTTTGTAATTTCTATTAGAAAGAACTTCTTCAGGTTACAAAATAGACAGATGTGTGTCAACCTTGCTTTAATTGCATCGATCTTGAAATATATTTGTAACTGCTGTCCAAAAGTTTGTTTCATTTACTACACATTTTTAGCTCGACTATATGAAGTATGTAGAGCTATCATACTTGACCCGGCGTCGGCGTCCTTCCGCGTCCGCACTTTGGTTAAAGTTTTGATGCACTTTCTCTTTATCTTTGTTATTACTTGATGGATTTGCTTCAAACTTAAAATAGTTGTTCCTCATCATCACCCACATCATATGGCACAAGGATCATAACTCTGGCACCAATATTTCATGAATTATCCCCCCTTTTTACTTAGAATCAGGTTAAAGTTTTGGTGCACTTTCACTTTATCTCAGTTATTACAAAATGGATTTTATTCAAACTTAAAATAGTTGTTCCACATCATCACCCATATCATATGACACAAGGTCCATAACTCTGGCACCAATTTTTCATGAATTATGCCCCCTTTTTACTTAGAATTTTATGTTAATTTTGATGCATTTTCACTATATCTCTGTTATTTCACTAGGGATTTGATTCATACTTAAAATAATTGTTCATCATCACCACCTACATCATTTGACACAAGGGCCATAACTGTGACACCTGTATTTTATGAGTTATCCCCCTTTTGTACTTAAAATTTCAGGTTAAAGTTTTGATGTACTTTCACTTTATCTCTTGTTACTACCAAATGGATTTTATTCAAATTTAGAGTAGTTGTACTACATCATCATCCACATCATATGATACAAGGGCTATAACTGTTCCACCAATATTTCATGAATTATGCCCCCTTTTTACTTAGAATTTCAGGTTAATTGTGGTGCACTTTCACTATATCTTTGTCATTATTTAATGAATTTGATTAAAACTTAAATTAGTTTTTCCAGATCATCATCCTCATCATATGGCACAAGGTCAGTCACTCTGGCACAAATGTTGTATGAGTTATATCCCCTTTTTACTTAGTTTAATTTTGATGTTTTTTTATATCTCAGCCGTTTCTAAATGGATTCAATCAAACTTAAAATGGAACGTTCCACATCATCACTCACATCATACAACACAAGTTTGATAATGCCGGCACCAGTACGTTCTGAGTTATGCCCTCTTTTTTCTAATAGAATTTATGGTTCAAGTTGCGATGCACTTCTGCTGTATCTCCAGTATTACTAAATAGATTTGATTTAAACTTAAAATAGTTGTTCCGAATTATTAGCCGCATGATATGACACATGGTGCATTACTTTTGCAGAAGTTTTCCATGAATTATGTTCCTTTTATACTGATTTAATTTTTTGAGACTTAAGCTGTTGTCCAATATCTTCATCAATATTTGAGTCATTAAACACTCCAGTGACAGCTCCAGCTTCCTCGGATGTACCCAATTTCACTATCCAGCGTCAAAATAGTCAATCACGCTGTCTCCTGTGACAGCTCTTGTTAAAGATACTGGTGTTTGAAATTTCAGTTTGTTGATAAATGGTACAAGAGCACTGATCGTCCCTCCTTCCAGATGTGTAGACGTCTTATACGAGAGGAAGGTCTTCTATGTGGTAAGTAATACTGTGTAATTTTTTGAATATCAGTTATAGTCTGTGTGTGTTTTTAGCTCACCTGAGCAATGCTCAGGTGAGTTTTTGTGATCGCTCGCTGTCTGGCGTCTGTCTGTCAACATTTAGCTTGTGTATGCGATAGAGGCTGTATTTTTCAACTGATCTTTATGAAATTTGGTCAGAATGATTACCTTGATGAAATCTAGGACAAGTTCGAAAATGGGTCATCTGGGGTCAAAAACTAGGTCACTTGGTCAGATCAAAGAAAAACCTTGTGTATGCGATAGAGGCTGTATTTTTCAATAAGTCTTCATGAATTTTGGTCAGAATTATAACCTTGATAAAATCTAGGTCGAGTTTGAAAATGGGTCATCTGGGGTCAAAAACTAGGTCACTAGGCCAAATCAAAGAAAAACCTTGTGTATACGATAGGGGCTGTTTTTTTCAATTAGTCTTCATGAATTTTGGTCAGAATGATTACCTTGATGAAATCTAGGCCGAGTTCAAAAATGGGTCATCTGGGGTCAAAAACTAGGTCACTAGGTTAAATTAAAGAAAAAACTTGTGTATACGATAGGGGCTGTATTTTTCAATTGATCTTCATGGAATTTGGTCAGAATGATTGCCTTGACAAAATCTAGGCCGAGTTCGAAAATGGGTCATCTGGGGTCAAAAACTAGGTCACTAGTTCAAATCAAGAAAAAACCTTGTGTATGCAATAGGGACTGCATTTTACACTGGATTTTCATAAAAAATTTGGTCAGAATGGTTGCCTTGATGAAATCTAGGTCAAGTTCGAATATGGTAGTTTGGGTTCAAAAACTAGGTCACTAGGCAAATCAAAGAAAAACCTTGTGTATGTAATAGAGGCTGTATTTTTCAATTGATCTTCATGAAATTTGGTCAGAATGATAGCCTTGATAAAATCTAGGTCAAGTTCAATATAGGTTCGAATATGGGTCATCTGGGGTCAAAAACTAGGTCACTAGGTCAAATCAAAGAAAATGCTTATTTAAACTCAAGATTATTTGCTCCAGTTTTAATGATAATTGGTCAGAATATTTTTTTCCAGTAAATCACTAGGTCAAACATGCGTTTACACTGTTATGGTGTGTTATGGTATGTTTCTAAAATCAATTACATCTTGTGAACTTTAAATGTTGTATCTTTGTCATAAATGGCTGCTTCATGGGGATATGAATTTGTAAATTTCATTTAAAGATATAATTAATAGGGAATATGTTTGTTAATTGGAATTTAATTTTGTAGACTGATTCAAACATGAAATCGATGGGAATTAGTCCCCGAAAAAAAATTAATGGTTTCATTTATATAAACTGTATTTACCATGAAAATCAACTATTCGCTATTAGGGTTTTCAGGGGTTGTCTGGCTGAAAAAATCGATTTCTTGATTATAAAGCATGTCATGTATTTGTCAGAATACTGGAAAAGTCATTAAATTTTTGTCTCGCCCACTTTTAGTGGAAGCGAGACTAAGCAACCCAAATTTTGGCGGCAGTGACGGCATTAACAAATGGGAATAACTCAAAACGTTTCCATATATTTCTTTTAAACCGTGTAGGATGTTTTAGAAACTAATTTTACACCCCCCATGGTGAGTCCTGACCTCCTAGTGACCTTGACCTTGAAGAAATTAGCATTTTTTAGATTTTGATGCCTTTGAAAATTCACAAAAATGACAATTTCTCAAAAACAGTTACATATACATGTATTGCTTTGAAACCTTGTAGGATGGTTCAAAAACTCATATTACACCCCTTGGTGAGCCCTGGGCCCCCTATTGACATTGACCTTGAAGAAATTAGCATTTTTTAAGATTTTTTTTATGGCTTTGAAAATTGCCCTTGGGCGAGACACTTCCTGGCTGTGGCTTTGTTTGAAATTGAAATTTCCTAGCTTCATGCCACTGTTCCCATAGTCTTAAAGTTGACTTCAGTATATGTGCCAAATTAAAGTTGTTGAGCAGAAAACGTATGATGCTGCCCATCCATCCAACAACATTCACCATTTTGTATATCAGATTTCCTTATAAGCCAGAGACAAATTAATGATAAACTTATAGAAAATATTCCACTATAGTTCAGAGACTCACCAGAGCTAATATTCTTTCATATGAAGAAACTTTCTAACTACCGTAGGTGTTGAAACTTTGATTGCTGTACCCAGGTGCAAATATATGTCTAAAGCATAGATTCTCAGTGGGCACCTGGGATCAATTATTAAAGCTGAATCTTGTTTACTGGACATTAAAGCCAGTAAAACAGAAATACTTTTTTGACATTGGTACAAGGATACTGTACACATAAATCACAATGGACAATCCTATTTTTTAGGTGGAAGTAGTGGTGCCACAATGTACTGTGCTCTACAAGCTATGAAAGATTTTGGATTGAAAGAAGGTCAAAGATGTGTTGTCGTATTCGCTGATTCTGTCAGAAACTACATGTAGGTGTTCTTCTGAACAAATTTGGTTTAATAGATAGATCTTATAAGAGTTGTTTCCCTTACCCAAAATGGTGGAAAATCAAAGTATAAAAATTTCCGTGGGTATAGAAAGGCCTATACATGTGTATATAAGCACCCCTGATTTGAGCACAGTCCTGGGGGTAAAAAAAAAACTGCATTATACATGGGTATCTACAGTAATCTTGATTGTTTTGGTACATCATGTTAAGCTCATTTACCCCAAACTTATGTGTATACTATTTGGGTTTACCTTGGCATATTTCTTGGTGGTGAATTCAAAATTTTAAAGTGTAGTTTTCTTGCCATACAAATTGTATTAAAGGTTTCTTAAATTATTTCCTTTGCATATTTTATTTGCCTGATTAACCACTGTTCAGTTTTCGGATGAGAAGAAATTAAAAAACAAGAGCATTAAGTGGTATGGCTGAATATCCAAGCATCTGAATGATGAACTGCTGTAAATCAGATGATGAACCTCAAGCAGACATTGTTTATTTACATTCTTGCATACTCATTGAAGAATAGTGACGAAAATTATGCTTAACTTTATCCATCTGAGTTGTCATGAACTGGATGTCATATGCAACAATTTGACACCATATTTGATGTCGAAATGTTTTCTTAGCTATGGGCTTGTTATTTGCAGAATATACAAGATTTGACTTCCTTCTTTATTTTACTGATTAACAAGTTGAAAATTTATGAATGAAAAATTGCGACATGAACTTAAATTTGAAATTACGATAGATTTCTGCATTGAAATTCATGAAAAAACAATTTAATCTTACAACATGACATTTCCACTGCAGGTCGAAATTCCTGAGTGATGATTGGATGAGTCAGAGAAATTTCCTCGAGTTAGATCCTGCTGATGCTCGCTCCAATTCCTGGTATGTTCTGATATAACTGTTCACAATTTGTTGCTTATCTTAAAGAGGAATACTTACATGGAATTTATAAATAACTGCCTGGGATCATAATGAATGAAAAGTTCTAACGTTTTGCAGAAATAAAATACAGTCAACTTCGTTCCCTTGACTGGATCCCTGGAACACTTGCCTTCATTTGAAGTCAGCATCTAGTCCTGGCAAAATCCTTTTATAATACTTATTGTTCTGCCTTGAATTGTTCAAAAATGGATGGCTGGAACTATCAAACTGTACCTTGATACACAACCATTGGAGTATAAATGACGCCTTTTTGTCCGAACAACAAAAGATGTAAGTCGAATCTCTATTATTGGCAGTCAGTTTGTACATTTCAGCAGAGCAAACATTTTACACCCTGTGCCATTGGTAATTAAGGGAAGAATTGGGTAATATTTGCTCAAACAACAGAAAGTGCAAATCGAATCTCCATTGCAAAATCAAATTTACTGTTGACTTCATTACATAAATGCAATTACATAATTATAATGTTTACCAACAATATGCCAGAACAGTGTTGAGTTTTGAGCCTATAACTTTAAACGAATAAAGCTGGACTGTAGATTTATGTGTCATTTCTACTATTAAGATATGTTTTATAAAGTGCTATTCTATTTGTTAGCTCACCTGTCACGCAGTGACAGGGTGAGCTTTTGTGATCGCATTTCGTCCGTCGTCCATCGTCCTTCCGTCGTCTGTTCACAATTTCTTGTGAACACGATAGAGACCACATTTTGCAATCAATTTTAATCAAACTTGCACGCAATTTGTATTGGCATAACATCTCGGTTCCTACCCAGACCCAATCATGGGTTCCAGAGTTATGGCCCCTTAAAGGGCCAGAATTTGCTATTTTGGCTTTTGCAGCAATATAGAGACTTCATTTATGGTTTGATTTGATGCAGACTTGCAAACTAACTTATGCAACAATACATCTTGGATTCCATGATGAATCCATCAGATCCAGTAATAGGTTCCGGAGTTACGACCCCTGATTGACCCCTAAAAGAGCCAAAATTTGTTAATTTTTACCTTGTGAACACAATAGAAGTGACATTTTACATTTGATTTTAACCACACTTACACACAACTTAAGTCAAAATAAGATCTCGGTTCCTTTCGAAAACTGGCTAGATTCCATCATGGGTTCTAGAGTTACTGCCCCTGAATGGGGCAAAATTTTCTATTTGGTCCCTTTCAGCCATATAGAGGTTTCATTTATGCTTTGATTTGATACAAATTTGCACAGAATGTTTATCTTGATGATCTGTAGGCCAAGTTCGAAACAGGGTCATGTGGAGTCAAAAACTATATCATCCGGTAAAATTTAAAGGAAAAGCTTGTTAATACTGTAGATGCCACATTTATGACCCTATCTTCATGACACTTTGTCAGAATGTTTATCTTGATGATTCCTAGGCCAAGTTTGAAACTGGGTCATATGGGGTCAAAAACTAGGTCATCCGGTCAAATCAAAGGAAAAGCTTGTTAACACTCTTGAGGCCACATTTATGACCCTATCTTCATGAAACTTTGTCAGAATGTTTATCTTGATGATTCCTAGGCCAAGTTTGAAACTGGGTCATGTGGGGTCAAAACTAGGTCACCTGCTCAAATTAAAGGAAAAGCTTGTTAACACTCTATGGGCCATATTTATGACCCTATCTTTATGAAACTTGGTAAGAATGTTTTTCTTGATGATTCCCAGGCCAAGTTCAAAACTGGGTCATGTGGGGTCAAAAACTAGGTCACCACTCAAATCAAAGGAAAAGCTTGTTCACACTGTAGAGGCCTTATTTATGACACTATCTTCATGAAACTTGGTCAGAATGTTTATCTTGATGATTCAAAGGCCAAGTTTAACCGGTGAGCGATATAAGGTCATCATGACCCTCTTGTTGGTATACCTATCAGTTCTAATCTACATGGTGTAAAATACTAAAGGAGACCTCCAGCAGCCAATTGTATAAAACATTTAACCGCGCGGTAACCACTAAGTGCCAGTAACCAACGTGGTAACATCGTGGTAAGCGATTGTATAAATAATGTCATTCGTGGTAACCACAATATAACCACAGTTAATTTTAACCCACCTACGGGAGCTTAGTAACCACAAAGTAACCACTCAAACATGGCCGCCGTACAATTTGACGTATTTACAGACAAAATTTGACAGACTTGGCGGATGAAAAATTACGCAAAAGGTATTCAGGTGTTAGCTGACAACACAGACAGACTTGTTGGACTTCTTGGACCGACTTTGGAACGACGGACGCAACGGAACCAAGCTCTGACACTACGGCAACAGATTTAATCCGACGACGAATCATGAGTGGGTTTTATGCTGTTATAGGGCTCCCGTCTGTTATTCACTAATCGGTTGTATTGACGAGACCCATGTTAAAATATTTTCGTCCGTTTATCCGCATTGAGGCCGCATTTGTTAGTAGAAAACATCAACACAGTATCAATGTCGAGGCGAACTGCGACCACAAAGACATGCATTTAACAACGGTACTGTATAGCACCATTGCGCACTAGCTCTACAGTACATTACATACACATTGATTCAGTATGTGAAATAAAGAAGCAAACATCTTACTTGATAATCCACATTCAGCAAAACACGTTTGCAGACATTTCATGAAGCATTTCCTTTTACAGTCCTACTGTCACTATAAACACACATTACTCCGAAGATACTTTTAAAATCCATATTTTAATTAAATGCACAGATTCTCTCTGGTTAATGCAGCTGTTTACACTGTTTAATAACCTTGACATTGGTAAAACACAATATGTACTGTACACACGTGTATTGATGACATCATTATACTGATGACATCATAAAAGTGCCTTGTTCAGGGAACTATATGGAAGGCCGGTTATGCGCGCAGTGCATTATTGGAAAATTTACCGCGGTTAAATTGATATTTTACTTGGTTAGGTTACCGCGCGGTTAAACTGGTTTATACAAGAGAAAATAATCAGTGGTTACCTAACCAAGGTATATACCGCGGTTATAGTTTTACCGTGGTATATTTTAACCATTGTTTATACAGTTGGCTGCTGATTGGCTAAGTTTTTGTGACTTTGTCTGCACAGCCTTGTGGGGTTGAATCCGGCTTGTCATTTCATAAAATAAAGCCACGCAGCTGTCTCCCTTAATGTCAGAGGTTCTACAAAGGTTCCAGCATTCTTGAAATAATATCTGGGGAGGAACTCAGGGTCTTCTTACACAGTTAAAAGTTGATACTAGAATATCTAAAATTGTGTCAGTGTGTCACAACAAAAATAGAATGATAGGAAATCTAAAAGTGAAATTATATTACTTCTCTTTTTCGTTACTGTTTTACAGTCAATCCAAGTCCTGGTAAATTACCTCTGCCTGTTTACTCGTTTCTATTCTTTCATGCTTTATTTATTCTGTAAACAAGGGTAAATTCATTGAGCATTTTCCTGTGTACTGGACTCAGGAAACAATTGTTGATCATACATTCAATTAAAACCTTTTCAAACAGAAAAATTATACGTTACTTCATACAAACTACTGTGTTTTCTTGAGAATTTAATACTTTGAAATGATAATTTTTGTCAGGGCTCTTAGAGACTACCAGAGCAGAAAATAAAACCTTTAAATAACTTTTTCTCAGGAACTGCTTGATGTAAAAGTTGGTTAAAAGTAAATGTCAGGGTCGGATGAGCTACTTGGGACTATCATGGTTCTCTTGCCTTCATTTTTGTTAATCTGTCTCCCAAGTTCAAACATGATTGGGAAAATATTATAAAAAAATGGAAAATATTATAAAAAATTTTGTTTGATCTCTATTAAAAAAGTTTGTATGATCTCTATTTTACATGAATTTACCCTGTTTACAGACTTGGCTTTGTTGTACTATCACATATTTTCTTTATAGTGACTAGCAGTTGGTGTGTTGTTTTTGTGGTTGTTGTGTTGCATTCTGCAGTATGCACATCCATCGAAATATTATTAAAATGTCACCTCAGTCATTTTTGCATCGTGCTGTGACATAATACTCTGTTCTTCTTGTTAATCAAAGATTTTAAAATACACATGTAATATTCATTTGGTATTGGATTGTATAATAGCAGGGAAATGTGTTTTTTTTTTAGTTCAAGTTGTTCCATGTTAGCATTAATTAATATAGTGTCCTGAACCCTATTAACAAGTCATCACAATAATCATATATTTTGGTTTATGTATATTCTAAAAATAGTTGCTAGTGGATTTTTGTTCATTTGAATCTTGTCTTGTATGCATTTATCTCTAAAAGCACATTATGTTACAGACAATAGCTTGTTTTTTTTTCATAAAGTTTATAGGTTTGGTTACTGGTAGGTGTGTGTCAGTTTAGTATGGACAGATTGTATATTGATTACAAAATTCCTCGGAAGTTCATATTTATGATGTTAATTTTAGAGTTTTACTGATTGATTTTCAATTACTGTAAAATTGTACAGGTTGTACATTAATTTCAAGATTCCTTGGAAGTTCATATTTATGATGTTAATTTTAGAGTTTCCCTGATTGATTTCAATTACTGTAAAATTGTGTTTTTGTAGTGCATGCATTTACGTACCTTCTAATAAGCTGCTGTTTTATCATGTTTATCACGCTTAGCTAAAGAATATAAACAACTGGTAATACTGGTAATAAATCAGCATCGAAATAAACTGGTGCAAGTTGCACTCTTTTAATGTCTTACTAAAACAATTCATAAAGTATTTTTAATTAATTTTGACATTTTTTATTAAAACTCTTGTGATAAAGACAAATATATATATGAGATATATATAACTCTAAGTCTGCTCCACCCTTTAAAGAAATGTCAGACACATAGAATTCTTTTGAAGCAAATTAAATAAAACATTTTTTTTCTTATGTTTTTATGGCCAATTTTGAAATTCTCCAATTTATGAATTTAGAATTAATATTTTCAGCCATCATGAAATTGAAATAGTGTACGTTTTCAAATGTAAATGCTGATACATGGATGTAGCCTTTATTGAGAAAAAGGTGGCTTGCCACCTTAATGATTTGAAAATTGTTCTTTTCTGTATTAAATTTTGCATGAGTTAGATTTCTTTGTCTTTGTTTTAGGTGGTGGAATTTGAATGTGAGTGCCTTGAAACTGCAGAGTCCGCTGACTGTTACACCCAGTGTTACTATCTGTGAAACACTTGAACTGCTTAACAAAGAAGGATTTGATCAAGTCCCGGTGGTTGATAAAGATGGGTAGGTAGAGTTTTTACATGTTTTTAGATATATTTTACATTCCCTATGGTGATACAATGTGGATATGGTTATACAGGGTGAATATGGCAGAAATGAAAATACACTGCTTACGTAATCAGTAGGTAGAGGTAAACACTAAGTTGCAGAATAACATCAGTTAATGACTACTTGAAAGAGTAAATATCCAACACCTTGATTAGTTTGTTAGTAAAATGATATCCCTGGAGTAGTATACTCTGTTCAGCATAGTAGTTGCAGTCTTCCTGCAGGGTTACACTCTAGTTTGTCCACTAGTAAATTTGTGGACCGTGAAAAATGTATAAAATGTGCAAGAAATGTACAGATTAAGTGTAACTGGGAAATAGAAAAAGTCTTAATTTAAAACCTACAGCATACAAGACATCTTAGGTGGAGGTTGCAAGTTCAGTCCCATAGCAAGATGATTGTTTTCCATGATGTTGTCATTAGAAAAAGTTATGCCTTGAATCATTTATTCCCACCCACATTGTCCTCGTATTCATGGGCAAAAGTTATACTTATGAAGAACAAGTCTGTACTGGTACTGATTCCAAAACTACTGGTTAGGTAAATTGACTACAAAGCTATTATTCTGAGGAGAAATGTTCCTGCACCCATATCTTATGAACATCATAATTATTTGCTGTGTTACAGAACTATCCAAGGTATGGTGACAGTAGGAAACATGATGGCACAGGTTATCAAGTCCAAAGTTCAGAAGTCAGATCCCGTTTCCAAGGTGATGTATAAGCAATTCAAAATGGTTCAGATGGACACATCTTTAGGACAGTTGTCACGGATGTTAGACACAGACCATTATGTTCTTGTTGTACATGGACAAAAACAGTGTAAGTAATTTTATATATTATAATTATTTTAATTTATACTGATTTTGTTAAAAAAACTTGCTGCTTTCAGCACACATCTCTTGTAGAGATAGTTATCAAGACTAACATTCTTACTGCAGTTTTAGTGCAGCCATATGGTGACTTGAGTTCATAAAATCGTGCCATTTGTGGGAAAAGCGTCAAACGTTTCCGGGTATTATCTATATAAGAAAACGAAAGGAAGTTGCTGTAATTACCAAGGTGGCTATTTTAAAAATGGCCACCAAAATCCTATATTTTTTCCAATAATCTGTTATCATGCTAAATATTTATAAAAAAATGAAAAGAATGCTCAATATTACACAGTATGATTTTTAAGACTGCATACTGTATTTGTTGACATTATATTGGATGTTACTGTGTTATCAAAATGGCCGTCAAAAGTAAAATGGCTGCCAAATATAAATATAAAGTAGGGATTTATTTCATGAACCGAACCATCATTATACTGTAAATTAAGAACATATTTGATTCCTACCAAACTAATGTTTATCTATGTACCTTGCAAATGCAAAGGGTATATGAGCCGTGCCATGAAAAAAACCAACATAGTGGGTTTGCGACCAGCATGGATCCAGACCAGCCTGTGAATCCGCGCAGTCTGGTCAGGATCTATGCTGTTCGCTTTTAAAGCCTACTGCAATTAGAGAAACTGTTAGCGAACAGCATGGATCCTGACCAGACTGAATGTGCAGGCTGGTCTGGATCCATGCTGGTCGCAAACCCACTATGTTGGTTTTCCCATGGCACGGCTCATATGTTTAATATCCAAGTTTATAAGTTTATCAGCCGTTGCCATTATATAATTACCAATACATTGGCAAATAGCTATACATAGCAATACCATCTTTGCAGATGAAGTAATATTTGCCTTTTCAAGAGCATATGTGAAATATAAAGACATTACACATCGAACTATACTCATCTTCATGGCAAGTGTCTAGCCAAATCCACTGTTTTCATTAGGCAAGACCACATAGGGGTTGACCACAAACTATTAAAATTACAGGTGTGCTTCCAGTGTGTATGCAGTCAGTTACATGTAACCTTAGTCTTTGTTATCAAACTATCAACATGTCATATGACTGTTTTGAAACCTACCCTCTAATTACATGCATCTCATGTTGATAAGCTAGTAAGTGTATATGTATTTAAACAGCTAATGTTCACTGATAGATAGCATTCATTTTGCCCATTTAAGATAGTCGTATTTCGACCAATTTGCACCTAATTACAGACGACTTTCATAAGGCCAAAAAGCAAGCTTGAATGTAAGTGGCATATGCTCAAAGTCACAATGAATATTCAAATATAAAGTGATGGGTAATATATTATTATTCCTCATAGGTATTTTTCAAGACATCAGAAATCTGTAGGGAGACAGTAGTTATCTAGTCCGCCTGCTTAGCTCAATAGCGAGAGCGCAGTTCCAAGGACATGGGGTTGTGAGTTCAATCCCTGTGACTGTTTGATAAAATAAAAAGACATTGTGTCTGAAATCATTCGTCCTCCACCTCTGAATATGTGGGAAAGTTGGCAGTTACTTGCAGGTAACAGGTTTGTACTGGTACAAAACCCTGGAACACTGGTTAGGTTAACTGTCCGCCACTATATAACTGAACTACTGTTGAAAACGGCGTTAAACCCAAATCAAACAAACAGTAGTGATCTTGCTATTCCCTTTGAGTTATCAGCAAAGGAGCTTGCAATGAAATGAATTTCAGCTACTTTTGTATCAATAAATCTGAAAATATACGGAAGGCTATACACTCACAAGAAAAATCACTAAGATCAGATCAGTTAGACTCAAAATGTTATAGAACGTCATGTTAAAACAAACTGTTTTGTTGATTTGAATCATGCAACAGAAGATTCAGACATGACATTTTAAGAAATTCCTGGAGGATTTTGGTAATGTACCAAAGATATTTAAGAATGTGCAATAAGATCTATGTTAAAGAAACCTAGGCTAGAACCAACAGCCACAAAAACAACATGCTTGTATCCAGTCTCCCACTCATTATTGCGACGGTAGCTGATATCAGTAAGAGCACCATCCAGAAAAGAACAAATCCTTGAGAAACTACAGTCTATATACAGAAAAATTCATTCATCTGAATATGAGCTAATGAAAGACCAGGTTGACCTAACTAAGTTCCAGAACGGCAATATTCAGCCTCTTGACCAAACTACATGTATCTTACAAGCTACTAGAACCATGACCATCTGACTGTGTTGCACTGACTTGAGCAGTTGATGAAATACAGTATACCTACGGGTCACAAACTAAATCCCAAAAGTTACATATATTCACCATTGGTGAAAAAAGGAGATGCTATGGAATGATTTGTTGTTACTACACCAACGCCTCCCAGTTGTTCTTATCTTTTAAGCCTATAAAGGCTATTGGTTGGTATTGCCCTATATTGTAACATGCTCAAACTCGATGCTGATAAAACAGAAATAATAAAAGATCACATGACCCAAGTCACTAAGTTCAAGGTCAAGGTCACACTAAGAGGTTATATATCAAGTAGCTTAAATTCTTGTCTACTTCATATCTTCAAAACAGCAAGAATGAATTTCATAAAATTAGCATCAGTTGTTCACCTTTGCAGAGAGCACAACCAGGGTCATTAGATGGAAGGTCAAGGTTACATTTAGAATATTGAATTGCTCTAAGATTCTTGCCCGCAGATGTGACTCAAATATCAAATAGCTTAAATTTTGTCTGTTCCGTTTATTCTGAACCACTGGCAGGATTATCATAAAACTTGCATCAGCTGTTAACCCCATCAAGATAATATGCGGAGTGCAAAACCAACGTCACTAGGTCACAGAGGTTAAGGTCAAACTTGCGGGTCAAAGGTCATTATCACAAAATTTTACTTTCCCTGTATCAAAGCAGCATCTAGGGGTATAGATTGCTTTAAATGATAGCTGTACATTCAAAGAGATATTTCTGTAAATAAAAGTTTACAAGGATGTTGTTGGTATGAATAGTATTGAGAACATTTTGTTGATTAAACACCTCTATGTTTACCCTGACAGATGAAGGTGATAGCAAGACAACCCAGAGACAGATGATATTTGGTATCGCTACAAGAATTGATCTACTGAATTTTATCACAGAAAACCTGTCTCTTATGGATGGACAGGCAAATGAAAAGAAGTAAAGTGAAGAGCTGCACAGAGCTGAACTACTCTGATGATGACACAACAAAATTGATTAATGTTAGAAACAGTCATTTTGATTGGTTGCAATCCTAAACTTTTCCCATTTATCCAATCATGATTCAGATTATCATATTCACGCAATTTGATTTGTATATGATGTCTACTGTAATCCAATCATCTTTCAGATTATCATATTCAAGCAATCTGATTGGCTACATTAGTATGTGATGTCTATTGTTATCCAGTCATGTCAGTATTGAATTAAGTTGAAATCAGTGTCTATTGAAAATTTTGTCTAGTCAGATTTTTGCAGAATTTTGTGTTAAAATCTAGGACCCAACTTCATAATCTAGATGTTGATTCAGTTTCTTTTAACATTATTTCCTGGCAAATCTCTTTTTATCTTGTCTTCATGTTTTGGCTGTATTTCTATGAGCTGTGTTATTGTTTATTTTTGGAAATGTAGAAGCAGATATCATTTGGATTAGGTTGTGTCATATTTCATTAAATACAGTCCGGCTAGCAACAGACATAAACAATATTTGAGCCACGCCATGAGAAAACCAACATAGTGCTTTTGTGACCAGCATGGATCCAGGCCAGCTTGCGCATCCACAGTTTGGTCAGGATCCATGCTGTTCGCTGACGGTTGTTCTAATTGCAATAGGTTTTGAAATCATACTGCATTGTAGAACTATATTTCACATTGTTGTCTCTTGCTCTGTTAGAGGAAGTACAAAGAAAGAAGGGATTGTCTTCCTAACACATGCTTTGTGATAACTTAATTGTATATACACGGTACATGTATTCCAGTGTTGCTCATAATTGTTTTTTGCATGGTGTTTCCTTAGGATTCTTAATGATATAATGGGGCATTTCCTTGTAAACTGGTGACAGAACGGGGACCATTGTAAAATGTTTTATTTTTTTTGTTAAATGTATTTTTTATTTGATGGTTATTATATTTTTGAAAGTGCTGTTAATCTAATGCCATTTTATTTGGCATACAAATATGATCAGAATGATTTTGGTTTAAGGTAATTCTGCATGTTTGATTAAGGTAATTCTGCACGTTTGAAAAACCGAAAGTGATGGCGTAACGTCATTTATCCGGAAAACGTATAATAAAGCCTCGATTCGGCGTACAGAAATGAAAATCAATTAATGAATTAATCGAAACATGTGCATGAATTTATTACAGTGGCACTGTTGCTATATCTTTTAAGTCAAAATTTGATATTAAAACAAAATTCGTATGAAGCGAGTTTGCTATTACCGAAATAATTTTACAAAGAAATAGAAGGACTCAGCCGGGGAATCCGGATTTTGTTCGTTATAGCCAAAAATTTGTATCAAGCGAGTTTGTATTAAGTGGACTCGACTGTATATTCTGAAGTTTTGAAAAATCAGAGTTTAATCAAATTCTACATTGTAGAAAAAAAATTGACTCAAACATGCAGAACTACCTTAACCAGAAGTTACAGCAGAACATCATTTATACAGAAAACCTAAACTAATGCCTGGTGGCCACTGTATGAGTAGCATATATGCGGCCAGCAATCTATTTCATCCCATGTATTGAGTGTTAAAAAGTCAGCCCTACTGTCTAAGTTAAGGTGAATTTTAATGCTGGATATGTTTTGATGTAAAATTATTCAAAATAATAAAATAAAATAAGCAGCAACGTAAGGACTCCAGCTGATATTTCGCGAATTGTTAAAAAATAAGCACACAGACTGATACATATTCTTGGTCATATGGTTAAAAGGAGGTAAATCTACAACCTTGAAAAGTCATTAAAAACTACTCTACATTGTGGAATATTTTCAGTATGTGAAAATGTCATCAAATTTGTTATTTTCCCTTTGAAGTCTATTTTGAAACTTGACTGAAGGATCAGTAGTAACAAGAAATAGCAATCGAACAATTGTATCTTTGTTGAAAAAACATGTTTTAATAAAATGCTATGTTGTAGAACAGTAGTCATTTCAAACAAACACAACTAGCTTAAAAGAAACTGATTTTTCCAGAAGATGTGTGGGTTTTTCTATGTCAAGTACACTGATTTGTCAAGAAAAGAACCAAACATTGGTAATTTATATAGGTGAACAGTTCAGCACAGTGTTTTGACACTCCAGTATGACCCCAGCTGGAGTGTATAAGTACTGTGAGATTTGATGTAAAGTAATTTTGAAACCAGAATTTTCAGTCCTGTTTGGGGCCTTATAACCTGCACTATGTGCACTGTAAAACGTAAACAAACCTAGTCTAACCCTCTGGCATGAACTTGGCTGGATTGTAACAGTACTGCAAGATTTTAACCTTGCAATATGACCTCTGCTTGATTGTAGCAATAGTGTAAGGTGCTTACCCTCCAGTATGACCTTTTCTGTAATATTAAATTGTAAGATTTTTACCTTCGAATATGACCTTAACGGTATTATAACAGTAGTTTTGCAACTTTCCGTCTTCCAAGCTCATTACGCATTAGAACTACCTTTTCGTTGCATGACAGAGCCAGTAGCTTCGAGACTACTTTAGAGACATACTACAGTAAGATTCTTTCCCTCCAATATTACCTCCACTGTATTGATGCAATACTGTAAGATTCTAACCGTTGGGTATGACCGCATTTGTAATACTGTGAAATCATTAATATTCGTGGGTGACTAAATTTCATGGTTGAGTCAATCCACAAAATTTAATCCCAACGAACAAGTAAAATTCCCATTCATTTTATGTTCAAAAGTTGAAATCCACGAATTCATATCCCCACGAAATTTTCGTTTTGACTGAAACCACGAAATTTCATGCCCACGAAAATTAAATGATTTTACAGTATGTTAAACTGCCATAAGATTTTGTTTGGATTGCTTGAAATCAAGATAACTTGAGCATGTTATTGCTCATCCCCTATTGACTTCAAGAGTTTGATTTTGTACTAATATATGCAAATATAAAAACTGATCTGCACTAATACTACCTACCCATAGTCTGTTTGATTGAAGCTCTCCTTAATGGGCGGTCCTAGGTCGAGGATATATGTGGGTTCTTGCAGAATGTCATATATACTGTTTTTTGATGTGGGTACAAAAAAAAAACCCACATGTCTTTATTCCGATCAAGTCATGGTATGGGTATTTTTATTTCAGGATGTTTTTTTTTCCTGCAAGATAATTTCATATGTGTGAATCTCATTGTCTTGCATTTTGTTGTTGTTGTTGTTGTTGTTGTTATGCTTCTGTTCAGTGAAGTCATTTAATTTCATGTGTGTGAAGAGTCCTGTATGAATATCAGTGACTTTGCAGTATGTAACTTATGTATTCCTACGCCTTAAAGTGACTTGTTAACACTTTTTGAGGAAAAGTATTCCTATTTTCTCTAAAAAGTGTTTGACGATGACCTTAGGTACAAACAAATTGACAAATATATTTTTTCAAGGTATTCCAGTGTATTTGCTGATACAACATTTAAAAGAGGGTAAACTTTGAAATAATAAATACAGTCATCATTTTAATAATATTTAATCCCAATTTTACGTTCATTTAATCTTTTTATGTCATATAAAATCATTGATATTCATGGGGGACTAATTTTCGTGGATTTAGTGGTTCAGTCAATCCACGAAATTTAATCCCAACGAACATGTAAAATTCCCATTCATTTTATGTTCAAAAGTTGAAATCCACGAATTCATATCCCCATGAAATTGCCATTTTGACCAAAACTACAAATTTCATGCCCACGAAAGTAAATGATTTTACAGTAAGCATTTTCTGTCAGTGTTTGTGGTGTGGAAATAACAAATGAATATGTGTCTTTAAATTTTTGTTAAAATTTTGTTTAGCTTTAATTATTTCATTGACATCACTGGATATGGTCACCTTCTTTTTAGCACAATATCCTTAAAAGTCCATTTCATAGGGTATATGTGGTCACAATGCCCATCTGTATGATAGTTTGTTAGTCTGTCCATTCATGTCTTAGCTATAATTTTGAGATTACTCAATGAAACTACACAAATGTTAAGCATGATTTGAGGACATACAAATTCAGAACTGTGCCTCCAAGGTCACAGTTTTTGGCACTTATAATTTTCCTGCCCATCCATATAAAGTGTTTTGTACCTCAGACAAGACTTACAAATGATTTAAAGAAATTCCATTGAAATATTATAAAACCGATTTGAAAGTGTGTTACAAGTTTTCACATTTTGTTTAATTTGTTGTGAAAATAGAATGTCTTTGTAATTCTAGAGGAATTCTTTAAATAAACTATTGATCTAGACATATGAAACTGTCTACTTCTGATAACACTACTTCTTGGTGTAACATATTAAGATATAAACATTGTTGCTAAGAGCAAATAAAGTTATTTTCAAGAGGAAGTTGTCTTGTTGTGTCTGTTGAAATAGTACTGCTGGCAGCATAGCTATGACAGTTGATCCATAAGTAATGTCACTGGAGCCACAAAAACATGTATAATGAAAGGAAACAATGAAATTCACTCCAAATATTTATTAATCATTTAGTATTATTCTGCAATTCTTATACTAGAAATATAATGCCATACCTTGGTATTTACTGGAATTGGAATCAGGTGTTCTTCACAAAATTACAATTCCATATGACTTAGCACATTATTTTGATGTTAAATGGTGATTGTTGTTGTTTCTTTGTTGAGCTTTTGTGACCGCTCAATGTCCGTCGTGTGTCGTGCTCGCCTCGGGGGTCACAAGTTTTACATAGACTTATATAGTAAAAAACTTTCAAATCTTCTTGTCTAAAACCACAAGACCTAGGCCTTGATATTTTTATGTAGCATTGCCTCTACCAAAATTGTTATTATGACCCAGGGTAAAAGAACTCATCTTCAGGGGGGGTTTTGGGGGTCTTAAGTTTTACATAGACACTTTATATAGGAAAAAAACTTTAAAAATCTTTTGCCTGGAACTGCAAGCCTAGGCTTAGGGTGAAAAGAGGCCCTGCTCTGATTTTACCAAGTTTAACATAGATCTTATATAGGAAAAAAAATAAAGATCTTGTTGAAAGTTAAGGCCTAGGCCTTTGATATTTGGTTATGTAGCATTGCCCTGGTGGATCTCTTACAATATTTGTTCCAATTTTATGCCCCTGGGTGAAAAGCCCCACCTGGGGGTCACGGTATAATTATGAGTTATATAGGAAAAAATACTTCAAAAATTATCAGATCATATTTCCTAGACTGTTTAATTATAATTACCTGATGACCCCAAGCAATTAGGGATCACTTGACTATGACCTTGACCTACTTTCTTGTTAATCCCCCGCCGTGGCGGAGGGATTATAGGAATGGTCTCCGTCCGTCCTTCCGTCCGTAACAAAATCGTGTCCGGTCCATATCTCCTAAACCCCTTGAAGGATTTTCATGAAACTTGGGTCAAATGATCACCTCATCAAGACGATGTGCAGAACCTATGAGCCAGCCTTGTCGGTTCAAGGTCAAGGTCACAACTCAAGGTCAAAGGTTTGAGCCTGCCATTTTGTGTCCGCTCTATATCTCCTAAACCCCTTGAAGGAATTTTATAAAACTTGGGTCAAATGATCACCTCATCAAGACGATGTGCAGAACTCATGAGTCAGCCATGCCGGCTCAAGGTCAAGGTCACAACTCAAGGTTAAAGGTTTGAGCCTGCCATTTTGTGTCCGCGTCTATACTCTAAACCCTTGAAGGAATTTTATAAAACTTGGGTCAAATGATCACCTCATCAAGATGATGTGCAGAACCCATGAGTCAGCCTTGCGCTCAGGTCAAGGTCACAACTCAAGGTTAAAGGTTTGAGCCTTCCATTTTGTGCAGCTCTATATCTCTAAACCCCTTGAAGGAATTTTATAAAACTTGGGTCAAATGATCACCTCATCAAGACGATGTGCAGAACCCATGAGTCAGTCATGCCGGCTCAAGGTCAAGGTCACAACTTAGGGTCAAAGGTTTGACCTTCCATTTTGTGTCTGCTCTATATCTCCTAAACCCTTGAAGGATTTTCATCAAACTTGGGTCAAACGATCACCTCATCAAGGCGATGTGCAGAACTTATGAGTCAGCCATGTCGTTCAAGTCAAGGTCACAACTGAAGGTCAAAGGTTTGAGCCTTCAATTTCGTGTCCGTATAATCTCCTAAACCCCTTGAAGGAATTTTATAAAACTTGGGTCAAATGATTACCTCATCAGAAACGATTTGCAGAAATTATGAGTCAACCATGCCAGCTCAAGGTCAAGGTCACAACTAAGGGTCGAAGGTTTGAGCCTTCCATTTGGTGTCCACTCTGTATCTCCTTAACCCTTGAAGGATTTTATCAAACTTGGGTCAAATGATCACCTCATCAAGAACTCATGAGTCAGCCATGTCAACTCAAGGTCAAGGTCACAACTGAAGGTCAAAGGTTTCAGCTCTGTATCTTCTAAACCCCTTGAAGGATTTTCATGAAACTTTGGTCAAATGATCACCCCATCAAGACGTTGTGCAGAATTCATGAGTCAGCCATGTCAGTTCAAGGTCAAGGTCACAGCTAAAATCAAAGGTTTTACCCTTTCACTATCCATAGCAGTGGCGGGGGATTTAGCTGTCTTTCAGACTGCCTTGTTTTTTAAGATACAGCCTTGAAATTTTGATGACATGTACAGTTTTGCACACCGATCTTAAAATACTTTCATGATGTGACCTACTGACTAACCTTTATAATATTTAAGATTGTTTGGCCACTTTGAAACATGTGTCAATGACTTAGGTGGTGCGTCCAGTGTATCATGGGCCCTCTTGTTTTTCTGTTGATAAAACTTTAAAATGATGTTTTCTTAGAAAAATAACGCTCAGCTCATTTGCACTGACATATCCTCGATTGATGAATATGTATTTTGATATAACTGAGACATATTAGGTACGATACTTGAAGACAGTTTTCCAAAATTACAAGTCCTTCGTAGTCAGGTCTTTTGTTTGTCCCTGCTGCTCTTACCAAAGTTGTGAAAGTCGTGACCGAGTGTGTCGAGCCCTGCTTGCCGCAGCTATAAAAGGGATTAAACTCACGCCCTGATTTTCATACCCTCGTGGCAATGGATTCCATCAGAATGAGGTGTCGAAGTGTTAATCAAGGTTGTAGGACTTTCTTCTCACGATCGATCCAAAATAAATTATGTATAAAACTAAATACTTGTTCGAAAATGTCTTGCATTTTCTTCTAGTACTGGTTCAAGTGCTTGACATGTTAAACATGTAACCATTTTTATCTCGCGGCGGTTTGGAAAGTAATATATAGCTTGATTTTGTGCATACACACCAAGTCACTAACATTGCGTCAGTAAAACATGTAACTTGATCTAACAGACTTCCCAATTATATGTGGTTGATATGGGACTCAGGAGTCCGAATGTGCACGTATCGGGTCAAACTTCGGAGGTAATAATTAATCACGAGTGCGTAGCAACGAGTGATTTAATATTCGATTCCAAACGACTGCCATTTATTATCATTAATTAGATTATGACATACTTACTATTTCGATTCTACAACGCAAAATTTCGCATTTTACCGTACACGTACTAAACGCTAGCGCCACCACCAAATTGTGTGATGGATATACATTAAAAGAGATGTTCGACATTTCGTGTGCAGCTATCGCCCGTTTACTTGTACATGTCGAGTAAAATTTATATTTGAGATATATTTTTAACTGATAGTACTTATTTAGCAGCTATTCGGAATGTAGTTCCTGTTGTATAACACTTTACTAGAGGTTGGCTGTAATTTCATTAAATATTATGCAATTGTGGTGCAGGAGCTTTTCTCTGATTTGCTGTGGATATTTCCATATATGCTAGTATTCGAACACCATTCCATGATGACGTCACACACAGTAAAACATACCTGCGCATTCAAAGTGATGATTCAGAACTGAATAACACGTATTCAGTACACCAAAGAATTACGAAAACACAGTTAAAAAATTAAAACACGATTTTTTGAAAATGTGGGTATTCACCCGAGTGGTGGCGCTTTACAGTTGTGGTGGCGCTGTGTATGTGATTTGTGGCTGATATATTCAATTTTAAAATATGAAAAGTCGGACTGCAAGCGGAAATTTTACAATATTGTGTTACCATCTATCCCACACTACACCGAATTACGTTACTCAACATACATAGATTAATTGTAACATGATCGCAAATAATTAACTGTATATGGATTAGATTGATCTAAGCTGTTTTAAATCAATATTAATCGATTGGAATTGAAACTGTATGTACTTTTTGAAAGAATTGATGAAAGTATGTCTTTGTTTACAATGTGCAAACGACGTAGAAATACAAAGGCAAGTAACTTAGAATCTAAATAAACAAATAAATTCTCACAAATCTTTGTTTGAAATAAAAGTATTGCTTATTTTTCATGACCTGAATTAAAGTACCTTCGTTTGTATTATAGATAAATTTAAAGGTTAGAAAATAATTCTACATTTAACATTTTAAACAAAGGAAATTTACAAGAGGCCCAAGGGTATTAAGTATTTTTTCTTTTTTTCTTGGATAATAATGTTTCATAAGGTACCATCAAACTGATGAATCGATTTTCTTTCTTATAACATGATTCCTTGCAGGAATTTATCAGTAGAGAATGTTTTTGGTTTTTGTTCCGATGCGTCAGCGTATTATAGGCTGTAACAGCGCACACTATGTAAATACGACATTCACTAGAGTTTAGCGCCACCAAATTTTAAAATCCTGGCATATTCTTACCCGAGATTTCATTATTTCATGATGTGCATATAGTATTTATCATTTCTACACTATTCATGGCAGGTATGTTCTTACAGTGGTCCATTAATCGAATGGTGTTCGAATATGGCCGATATGAAAATGTGCGACTGTCAGATTCGGGAGAATAGCTCCTGACACCACAATTTGCATATTATTTTAATAAAATCACAGCCAACCGCTAGTTAAAGTGTTGTTACACGGAACTATATTCTCCGATTTTTGAAAAAAGTTCTATCAATAAAAATATAAGATAAAATATAAATTTTACTCACGTGTTTACATTTTCAAACGGGCGATAGCTGCACCACGGAAATTTTCCTTATCACCACAATTTAATGGTGGCGCTAGCGTTTAGTAGCCGTGCAGTACTACATTTTCAGCGTAATACGTCATTCGGGTTATATGCTGTTACAATTTACCTCCTACGGTTAGAAAGTGTTGCATAGCCAATGGAAAGTTTAGATATTTGTTTCATTTTTATCAGAATTTTGAGAAGTATTCATGAATTAGTAATCTAACAGCTCGCAAACTAATTATGAACAGAATCATCAAATTAAGCGAGTTGACCCTGTCACGAGTGACGAGCTTAACTTTTATATGACGTCATACTTTGTCATACATTTACGACGTCACCGCTGAATCATAATTAAGCTAATTGAATCGCTCGTAGAGATCAGAACGTGTTTTATCATGGGCGTAGGAGCGAGTTTAACTTTGGGGGGCCCAAACCTTTTCGACCGGCGGTTTGGGGGGGGGGGGGGGGGGGGGGGGGGGTAGCGGCAAGGTATCCTCGGTGCATTATTCGTTACAAAGACTCAAAGCCTTGTACAGGGATTAATTGGGCCATAGGCCCCTCAAACCTTTATGTTTTAGCAATCATTGAGTTATTCTGATGATACACATACGACTAGGCACTGAACTGTGTTAATCAGTCATCTTATGTATTGTTCTAATTAAGTGTGCCATTTTTTTACATTCTTCTGTTGAAGCCCTGGACATACAATCAATTAGCACTGCATTTGTCTAATTGTGGTATAAAGTTGTGGAAATATCATTTCCCTTGAATGGACAATGAAAAACAAAAAAAATACATAACGTTTACATGCGTAAACAGGCTTAATAGTTAGGCCTACATTGATTTTGCAGACGCTCAAACCGGAACTGTAGTGATTGCGCTCAATCATATATTATTTTTATAAAATGTAAACAATTCTTGGCGTGGCGCGTACAGATTTCAGTACTCACACTACGGAAAGAGACATTTTTAGTCAGAATACAAGGGAAGGCCAAATGCAAATCAGAAATCAGGTTGAAAAGAATTATATGATGCTAAGTAAATGTTATATTAGACTGCAATTTATATCTCTTTTCCAAAATATTCGGGGGGCCAAACTATACTTTGGCCCCCCTCTCCTAGCTTTCGTGGGGCCTGGCCCCCGCTGCCCCCCCCCCCCCCCCCTTGCTCCTACGCCTATGTTTATGGACCTACACATAAGTCAGTATGACTTTTTATTAAATTTATGTTTTTGAAATGCTGTTTTCAACCGTTTGGCCCTGAAATAATTCGTATGTAATGGAACTGAAGTAGAATCTCTTATGTTACAATCATAGGGGGTGAAATGTAACAGCCAACCATATTTTATCGTAGATTCATGTATAGGCGATTTCGCTATATGTTTATATAGCAATTGCTGCGGATCGTGTTAGAATAATTGTCACACTGCTTGCAAATGATAAAGTCAGGTAGTTTCTAATGAAGTCAGCTACTGAAAGTACCTTGATTTACGGTCGCCAGGAAAGAAAACAGCATTTTCAGTATGTCCGCCGATTACCCGGTTCGATTCGATTTCACACAAATGATTAAACGGTTTGAAAATTTTGAAATTGTCCCAGTGCTATACAAATCCAGACGACATCGGGAAGAAGGTAAATAAAGTACAACTTTAGTTCAACAAAACACATTACGTACAGAAAAAAACGCGCGTAGTGCATTCATTATTTAAGATTATAACCTGAAACTTTCAGCACCGCAAGAAAATAAATATAGCTTAATTTCTATAGCAATTTTGATACGATAATAGCAGAATGTTAAGCAAAAATATATAGAAACAACCGATTTTTTATAAAATTACCTGTAATATATCATACAGCGCGATCGTAAATAGCTATTTCGTTTTTATCGTAAATAAGTGTAAAACACTACGGGCATAAAATTCAGACTTTCGACCAGAAGATGTCAAAAACAGAATAGAAAAATCTTTAATAACTAAAAAACGGCAGCATTTTAAAAACATAGAGTAACAAATTTCTATTAAATTACATAATTATAGCTGCATTGTACACTTGTAAAGTTTATGAATTCTAAAAAAATGTATCATGTTGTACAGACAGTCCATGGCCCTTGGATGTTTTGTGTGCAAGTCAGGAAGGGAAACCGCGGGTATCCTTGTGGACGAATTCGTAAATTAATAACTTGCAGTAAACAGTATTAAAATATTTTTGATACATCTATTTAAAATGAAACTTTTGACAAATTTGATCGGAAAGTAACACCTAAAACCTTACAAAAACAAACAACGATACCACCACCAATACCCAGACATGTTCTAAAACTAACACCCGGGCTTTGAATTAAGACCCATTTTATCATATATAGTACACTAATTACTAGGATAAAGATGTAAAAAAAAATTGGCAAAATTATGTGGATTCACGGGCGTACTGGCGTAAGTAGCTACGCCTAGTCAACCCATTGAACGTAGGCTAACATTTTAAATGTTCTAGGTGTGTGTGCCAACCATTGTTAATGATGCACACATGATTAATACAATTTTTTTAAAATTTCTTTATGTCACATTCTATGTTTTGTTAGGCCTATGCCATGTTATTAGTCACGGTCGAGAGTGCGACATCTTCTTCATCACAGGTCACGTCCGGGGTACCCACAGGGGACTGTCCTGGGACCCTGCATATTTCTTCTATACATCAATGACTTGGCAGACAGCATTTCCTCAGAAATCCGACTTTTCGCAGATGATTGTGTTTTATATCGTCCAGTCATAACACATGAAGACCATCTCTCACTGCAAGACGACCTGAACCGTTTGGTAGGCCTACGTACAGTTGAGTGACTCACGGCAAATGGAGTTTAACGTGAAAAAAAATGTGCCATCATTAACTTTTCTAACTCTACTAATAAGAAAACATTTAATTATACTATGAATAATGAAAAACTTGAAACTGTAAAACATTATCCATATCTGGGGGTAGAATTGAGTGATAACCTCAAGTATAACACACACAATTATATCAAGTAACAGGTAAAGCGTCTCAAACGCTTGGATTCATCAAGAGGAACCTAAAAACATGGCTATCAGTCGTCAAAGAAAGAGCTTATCATACTCTTGTACGACCGAAACTGGAATATTCATCTCCTATATGCCGGGAATCCCAAACAACAAACCCAAATAAAACAAATTGAACAAGTTCAACGTAACGCAGCAATATTTGTCGCCAACAAGCCATTTAATCCCCTGAAACCAGATAGCGCCTCTTCAATCATCACAAACCTTCATCGGTCATCATAACAACAAAGTCGCCAGCGCTTTGACGTCACCCTTCTATAGCCTGCCGTGTGGTCCGCGGACTTATTGTGCACAGTGCCTGCTTCATATTTACCTACTAAAGCAATTATTCGAACCACTAGACAAAGTAATGATCACAAGTTCTTGCAACCTCACTGCCGTGTGAATGTATATCAACATTCATTTTTTCCACGCACCATACCCAGTTTGGAATGCTCTACCCACCGCTGTTGTATCTACGCCGAGCCTGGACGCGTTCAAGTCAAGATTCCCTGGACTCTTTGCTTAAGGTGAAAAATAGACTGTACAGTGTAGATCTATATATGTTTGGCATGTCATTTTAACAACACACACGTTGGAGATGCGTTTCTCACTCTGCCATGTGCAGTTTTTTAACCCTCTCCAGTCGATGTCCACAGAGGCGTTGGAGAGTACTTCGTTCAAAGTTGAAATTGAAGTGGCAGCTGTTTATGGAATATTATTGCAACCAAAGAGCTATAAAAATATGTATTTTATACTTCTTTGTTGCAACAGAAGTCCATGGGAAAACAACTGGTGGTCTATAACCTAAAACCAATATACATAATAGAAAATTAGAAATTAAAGTAATTGAGGTAACGTTAATAATGGTGTTCCATGCCATCTCTCCGTCATTAAGCTAAGAGAAGATGGCATGATCTATGTATAGATCTTAAAAATCTTCCCGCCCTAAACTTTAAAATGGACTGTTCCGACCATAAATTAGACTGTTTCATTACACATGCGCAGTGCTGAAGTGAGACAACAATAACAACAAACAATTAACCAAAAACTACGTATTTCCAGGGCAAACATTTTGTTTGCAAGCAAATATGTCGATGCTAGGAAGTGTTTGTGTTTGTAGAAGTGCTTTTCTGCGGTTGTCAGTGTGTAAATTACGCATTTTACCAGCTACAAATGTTGGTGTTTTCCAGCTTAAGAGGACGCAAAATTACAGTGGCGGATCTGGTGGGGAGTCTCGCGAGAGAGGATCCTCAACGAAATGGGGAGCTGCAGCCGTAGCTGGTGCAACAGGTAAAATCTACAATAAAATTACTTACTAGATGTTGTTTCTTGTACAGTTTGAAAACAGAGAAACATCATGTGAGAAGAAGATTAGTCAAAATAATTTGAAGTTCAACTTCAGATTGTTTTATACAGTGCTCTAGGGTATAGCGGATTTTAGGGTATAGAGGATAGATTGGTAAATTTTATATTTAGACTTATATAATTGTATAAATTTTCATATCATTCTTTTACTGGCATGCAAACAGACATTCTGACATGCATTTTAAATATTTGCTTGTTGTGTTATTTTTCATATGTCATCAAATGTAAAATAAAGCTATCCCCTATAGACTAAATCAGTGTATATGTAAAAAATGTCAGTAAATGAAAAGTATTTAATAGAAATTTAAAAAGCTGAATGTTTTTGAAAAGAGAATACATTATTATTCTGATTTATATTAAAGAAGTCTTGGAAAGTTTGTTAAGATGTTGATTTTAAACTTATAATGTAAAAAATGACCAAAGCTATCCTGTACACCCTAAATCAGCTCATATGTAAACAATGGTGTGGAGAGAAAAAACACATGAATTTCTATGAAAAGCTGACTGTTTTAAGAAGAATAGATGTTTTCTGTCTGATATACTGAAAAAAAAAATTCTATTATTGTCATTTCTTTGAATTGGAATGCAGGAAAAATTAGTTAGCTATCCGCTATACCCTAAAGCACTGTATTCATAATTTGAACATGTCCAAAACATTGTGGAATGATACTAATTTCACTTGGGTAATGATTTCATTTTACTCGGACTTTATCATAGATTCCCTGTGTAAAATCTCAAACTTTAAACTAAAATAAAGGTATAAAGTCCATACAATATTTCAATGAAACTTCAAAGTTTTGTTGTTTGTAGCATCATCTGGAGCATGTGCAGTGAAAAATATTAATTTGATTTCTTAAATAGTATGATATTTATTTCTAATGTCACTATAGGTTCATTGTAAATATACTTTGTTATACGTGGAAACTGGCAGGTACTCGAAAATGCAGCTCTCTGCATCATGATTGGTAAGTTAGAACCCCTAATGTACAGTGATGTCATGATAAAATTATGAATTTGTTACGGGCAATCTAAACGTCAAAACTTTGAAGGACCAAAATGATGGAAGATAAATCACAGTACAGAGTAATGTAAAGTTACTGGTTTTATCCCATACACAAGGTTTTTTCTTTGATTTGACCTAGTAACCTAGTTTTTAACCCCAGATGACCCATTTTTAAACTCTACCTAGATTTCATCAAGGTTATCATTCTGACCAAAATTCATGAAGATCAATTGAGAAATACATCCTCTATCCCATACACAAGGTTTTTCTTTGATTTGACTTAGATACCTAGTTTTTGACCCCAGATGACCCATTTAGAACTTGACCTAGATTTCAGTCATCTGGGGTCAAAAACTAGGTCACAAGGTCAAATCAAGAAAAAGCCTTATGCATGAAATAGGGGCTGCATTTTAGACTGGATTTTATAAAATTTAGTCAGAATGGTTGCCTTGATGAAATCTAGATCAAGTTGGAATATGGGTAATCTGGGCTCAAGAACTAGGTCACTAGGTCAAATCAAAGAAAATTACTGTGTATGTGAGACAGGCTGTATTTTTCAATTGCTCTTAATCGTGAAATTTAGTCAGAATGATAGCCTTGATGAAATCTAGGCCAAGTTTGAATATGGGTCATCTTGGGTCAAAAACTAGGTCACTAGGTCAAATCAAAGAAAATACTTGTTTACACTCAATATTTTTGCTCCAATTTTAATGAAAATTGGTCAGAATATTTATCTCCATGAAATCACTTAAAGGTCAAACACTGTTATAGTGTGTTTCCCAGGTCAGCAACTTAGGGCCATCTTGGCCCTCTTGTTTTTTGGGTTTGTTTTTTTTTGCTAGATTCCTACATGTACAGTTTATAATTGCCAATCTGCACAACTTTATACTTCTAGAATATATTCTCTTTGCAAACCTATAAGCAAGGCAAATGCAAGCTAGCATTTCATTTTTTTTTGAGGACACATTTTTTTGAACTCTTGAAACTAGGGTTTGCAATTAAAAGTTATCTTTTCTTTATATACGCTATATTAACTGTCTGTCTATCAATTTTCTTTTGCTGTGTAACCCTTTACAGGGACATAGACACTTTCGTGCACGCCAACCCACAACGATTGTTACTAGAAAGTAAAAGAAAATTGGGACAAATATAATAGGGAAAGGAAAATTAATGGTTGATAAAAAATAAAAACGGGTGAAGAGCAAGGTTCTGGTGAAGTATGTTCATTGTTGCAAACAGCGCTTAGTACAGCATGACTTTGTGTAATAAGCTCTCCTTACATTATGATGTTGTTCTGTTTGATTATAAAAGTCAAAATTTGTGTCTTGCTTATCAGGAAGCCATCAGACCTCACAGGATTGTCTTTCATTATGTTATGCACCTAGTGTTTTAATTGGGATTTCATACAGCAACACCAGAATTATTATATAATAGCCATTCAGACTTTGTATACATAAAAAAGACCTAAAAGTTGTTTTGCAAGTATTTGATTTAGAATTATGAAACATTATAGGAATATTATTCAGCAAATGAAGTTATGAGATTTTCTAAGTTTGTCACCCACATCAAAATATTTGACCTAGAGTCTTTAAACCATGTTAGAATATTGTTCACCATGTGAATTTGTGCACCTGAGGTTTATGTTTTGGATTTCAATATACAAGACCAGGTTAATAATTATTAATTAAAACAATAGTTACTTCATTTCGATCACCGGTTAAAGATATCTCGTACCCATCTTCACAATGATATTTTCGTTAAATATTTAGAGTTATATTCATTAATGTCATGCATCAGCATGCAAATTTCTTTAAAAAAACACTTCTAGGTCACCTGCACAGAAGGGTCAATGTGAGCTGATGGTATAAGTGGATGGTCCAGTGACCAACATTCACAATTTACATTTATAAACATCTTCTCTGAAACTACTGGTCAGAACTACTGTCCTGACTAACTCTTGAACCCCTTGAAGGCTTTCGATGAAACTTGACACAAATGTTCACCACATCAAGACAACTTGCAGAGCGTATGTTTTGGATGTCTCGCTTCAAGGGCAAGGTCACATTTAGGGTTTAAAGGTCATATGACTATGTTTTGTGTCTGCTCTGTAACTCTTGAACTGCTTGAAGGATTTTGAAGAAACTTGGCACAAATGTCCACCACATTGAGATGATGTGCAGAGCGCATGTTTTGGATGGCACACATTCAGGTCAGAGTCACACTTAGGGATCACAGGTCATACCTTCGGGCGTATATTGATCCGAATTGCAGTACTCTCGTTAAGGTATGTGAGGTCTCCTGTTGTTTTTAGCTCACCTGAGCAATGCTTAGGTGAGTTATTGTGATTGCTCGATGTCCGGCTTCTGTCTGTCTGTCGTCTGTCAACATTTAGCTTGTACGCGTTTGCAATAGAGGCTCAGTATTTTTCAACTGATCTTCATGAAATTTTGTCATAATGATTGCCTTCATGAAATCTAGGCCAAGTTTGAAAGTGGGTCATCTAGGGTCAAAAACTAGGTCACTAGATCAAATCAAAGAAAATCATTGTGTATGCGAAAGAGGCTGTATTTTTAGCCCACCATCATCAGATGGTGGGCTTTTCAAATCACTCTGCGTCCGTGGTCCGTCGTCCTTCCGTCCGTCCGTCCGTCCGTCCGTCATTCCGTCCGTCCTTCCGTTAACAATTTCTCGTTATCGCATCTCCTCAGAAACTACAAGTGGGATTTTGACCAAACTTTGTCAGAATGATGTATTGGTACCCTAGTTGTGTCCCCCTGAAAATCAGACTGGTTCAACAAATTTTTAGTAAGTTATGGCCCTTTGTTTAATTCTATAATTTACATAGATTTATATAGGGAAAAACTTTGAAAATCTTCTTGCCCCAAACCACAGAGCCTAGGGCTTTGATATTTGGTATGAAGCATCATCTAGTGGTCTTCTACCAATATGATTCAAATTATTTCCCTGGGGTGTAATATGGCCCCGCCCCGGGGGTCACATGGTTTATATAGACTTATATAGGGAAAAACTTTGAAAAACCTCTTGTCCAAAACCACAGGGCCTAGGGCTTTGATATTTTGTATGTGACATCATCTAGTGGTCTTCAACTAAGATTGTTCAAATTATCCCCCTAAGGTCAAATATGGCCCCGATCCGGGGGTCACATGGTTTACATAGACTTATATAGGGAAAAAATTTGAAAATCTTCTTGTCCAAACCACAAAGCCTAGGGCTTTGATATTTGTAATGTAGCATCGTCTAGTGGTTCTCTACCAAGTTTGTTAAAATTATCCCCCTAGGGTCAAATATGGCCCCGCCCTGGGGGTCACATGGTTCATATAGACTTACATAGGGAAAAGCTTATAAAACTTCTTGTCAATAACCTACAACATTCAAATTTGGACCACATGTATGGTTTTGAGTGGCAAGATGAACCTTGACATGAGTTGACCTTGATTTTGACCTAGTAACCTTCTTTCACATTTCTGTAGCTACAACCTTCAAATTTGGACCACATGCATAGTTTTGTGCACTGAAATAAACTTTGACCTTGACATTGACCTAGTGACCTACTTTCACATTTTTGAAGGTACAGGCTTCAAATTTGGACCACATGCATAATTTCGTGTTCCGAAATGAAATTTGACCTTGATTTTGACCCAGTGACCTACTTTCACATTTCTCAAGCTACAGCCTTCAAATTTGGACCACCTGCATGGTAATTGTACCGAAACAAACTTTGACCTTTACATCAACCTAGTGACCAACTTTCTCATTTTTGAAGGTACAGGCTTCAAATTTGGACCACATGCATAGTTCTGTATTCCGAAATAAAATTTGACCTTGATTTTGACCTAGTGACCTACTTTCACATTTCTCAAGCTACAGCCTTCAAATTTGGACCACATGCATGGTTTTGTGTACCGAAACAAACTTTGACCTTTACATTGACCTAGTGACCTACTTCCACATTTTCGAAGGTACAGGCTTCAAATTTGGACCACATGCATAGTTTTGTATTCCGAAATAAAATTTGACCTTGATTTTGACCTAGTGACCTACTTTCACATTTCTCAAGCAACAGCCTTCAAATTTGAACCACTTGCATAGTTTTGTGTACTGAAATGAACTTTGACCTTAAGATTGACCTAATGACCTACTTCCAGATTTCTGTAGCTATAGGCTTCAAATTTAGACCACATGAATAGGATTGTGTACCGAAACAAACTTTGACCTTGATATTGACCTAGTGACCTACGTTCACATTTTTGAAGGAACAGGCTTCAAATTTGGACCACATGCATAGATTTGTGTTGTGAAGTGAAATTTGACCTTGATTTTGACCTAGTGACCTACTTTCTCATTTTTCAAGCTACAGCCTTCAAATTTGGACCATTTGCATAGTTTTGTGTACCGAAATAAACTTTGACCTTAAGATTGACCTAGTGACCTACTTTCAAATTTCTCAAACTACAGTCTTCAAAATTGATGCACATGCATAGTTTTGTGTACAAAGAACTTTGTCCTTGAAATTGATCTAGTGACCTACTTTCACATTTCTCAAGTTACAGCTTTTGAATTTAGACCACATGCACAGTGTTGTGTACGGAAATGAAATTTGACCTTGAGCTAGTCAGTAAGTCTTGAAATTTGGAACACACAAAAATGACACATTGGTGGGCGCCAAGATCACTCTGTGATCTCTTGTTCAATTGATCTTCATGAAGTTTGGTCAGAATGATAATCTTGATGAAATCTAGGCCATGTTTGAAAATGGGTTATCTAGGGTCAAAAACTAGGTCACTAGGTCAAATCAAAGAGAAACCTTGTGTATGCGATAGAGGCTGTATTTTTCAATTGATCTTCATGAATTTTGGTCAAAAAGATTGCCTTAATAAAATCTAGATAAAGCTTGAATATGGGTCATCTGGGGTCAAAAACTAGGTCACTAGGTCAAATCAAAGAAAAAACTTGTGTATTCATTAGGGGCTGCATTTTACACAGGATCTTCATAAAATTGATCAGAATGTTTGTCTGGATGAAATCTAGGTCGAGTTTGAATATTGGTCATCAAGGGTTACAAACAAGGTCACCTGGTCAAATTAAAGAAAAACCTTGTGTACGCAATAGGGGCTGCATTTAACACTGGATACTCATAAAATTTAGTCAGATTAATTGCCTTGATGAAATCTAGGTCCAGTTAGAATATGGGTCATCTGTGGTCAAAAACTAGGTCAAATAAAAAAATCTTTATGTATGCGATAGAGACTGTATTTTTAGCTCAACTGAGCACAAAGTGCTCAGAGTGAGCTTTTGTGAACGCCCTGTGTCCGTCGTCCGTCAGTCGTCCGTCCGTCGTCAACAATTTGTCTGTTAACACTCTAGAGGTCACAATTTTGACCTAATCTTAATGAAACTTGGTCAGAATGTTCCCCTTAATAAAATCTTGGACGAGTTCGATATTGGGTCATCTGGGTCAATAACTAGGTCACTGGGTCAATAACTAGGTCACTGGGTCAAATCAAAGGAAAAGCTTGTTAACCCTCTAGAGGTCACAATTTTGATCCAATCTTAATGAAACTTGGTCAGAATGTTACCCTCAATTAAATCTTGGATGAGCTCGATATTGGGTCATCTGGGGTTAAAAACTAGGTCACCAGGTCAAATCAGAGGAAAAGCTTGTTAACACTCTAGAGGTCACAATTTTGGCCCAATCTTAATGAAACTTGGTCAGAATGTTACCCTCAATAAAATCTTGGATGAGTTTGATATTGGGTCATCTGGGGTCAAAAACTAGGTCACCAGGTCAAAGCTTGTTAACACTGTATAGGCCACATTTATGACTTTATCTTCATGAAACTTGGTCAAAATGTAAATCATAATGATCTCAAGGTCCAGTTAGAATCTTGGTCATGTAGGGTAAAACACTAGGTCACCAGGTCAAATCAAAGGAAAAGCTAGTTAACACACTAGAGGCCACATATATGACCTTATCTTAATGAAACTTGGTCAAAATGTTAATCTTGATGATCTATAGGCCAAGTACAAATTTGGGTCAGGTGGGGTCAAAAACTAGGTCACCGGGTCAAATCGAAGGAAAAGCTTGTTAACACTCTAGAGGCCACATTTATGACTGTATCTTCATGAAACTTAGTCAGAATGTTAATCTTGATGGTCTTTACGTCCAGTTCGAATCTGGGTCACGTGGGATCAAAAACTAGGTCACTGGGTTAAATCAAAGAAAAGTTAGTTACAACTTTAGAGACCACATTTATGACCATACCTTAATGAAACTATCTTGATGATCTTAAGGTCAATAGGTCAGGTGTGTGAGCGATACAGGGCCTTCATGGCCCTCTTGTCCAATTGATCTTCATGAAATTTGGTCAGAATGATAGCCTTGATGAAATTAAGGTCAAGTTTGAATATGGGTTATCTGGGGTTAAAAACTAGGTCGCTAGGACAAATTAAAGAAAAACGTTTGCATGCGATAGAGGCTGTATTTTTCAATTGAGGTTCATGAAATTTGATCAGATTGATTACCTTGATCAAGTCTAGGTCAAGTTAGAATGTAGGTCATCTTGGCTCAAAAACTATGCCACAAGGTCAAATTAAAGAAAATACTTATTTACCCTCAAGATTTTTGGTCCAATGGTCCAATCTTAATGAAAATTAGTCAGAATATTTGTGTCCATGAAATCACTAGGTCAAACATGTTTACACTGTTATGGTGTGTTTCTCAGGTGAGCCACCTAGGGCCATCTTGTCTCTCTTATTTAAAATGCATGCTATGTAAATCCTATGATAACAGATATTTTCTTTTATTTATTTTTTAGGGTTTGCGTTATTTCTGAAGACTCAGTGGGAGAGAAATACAGTGTCTGCTGCAGCAGTAGAGCCAGGGGCTATACGACAAGGTCTGCCGACTTACACAATGGCTGATGTAAGCAAACACAAAACAGCGAAAGACAGGATTTGGGTAACATACAATAATGGTGTGTATGATATAACTGATTACGTTGCACAACATCCAGGCGGAAATAAGATTCTTCTTGGGGCAGGAACTGATATTGGACCATACTGGGATATGTATGGAGTCCACAAACAGCCAGAGATGTATGAATTACTGGAAAAATACCGAATTGGAAATATAGTGGAGGTTGTGAAGAGAAAGGAAACTAGTAAAGATGATCCCTATGCGAAAGATCCAAAGAGACACCCTGCCCTGATTCCTAGTTCTGAGAAGCCTTTCAATGCAGAACCGCCTGTATCCTTGCTTTTGCAGGACTTTTTAACACCAACTGGACTATTTTTTGTGAGGAATCATTTACCTGTTCCAAATGTGGATGTAAAGAACTACAAACTAGATGTCTCCATTGAAGGTGGTAAAAAATCTAAAGTATTGACTCTAGGCATTCTGAAAAATAAGCTTGCAAGTAAAACTGTGGCTACAACCTTGCAGTGTGCTGGAAACAGGAGGAGTGACATGGTTGCCATAAAACCTGTGAAAGGTCTAAATTGGGGAATAGCAGCCATAAGCACAGCCGAATGGACTGGACCTACCCTTAATGATGTGCTTCAGTACTGTGGTATTGACCTTGAAAAAGTTGACTGTGAACATATCCAGTTTGAAGGAATGGATACAGGTCCCGACGGCACTACATATGGTGCATCCATTCCAATTGAACTGGCACGAGACCTGAAAAAAGACATCATTGTAGCATACAAAATGAATGGTGAAGACATACCACAAGATCATGGCTACCCAGTTCGTATCATTATTCCTGGTGTAGTTGGAGCAAGGCAAGTGAAATGGCTCAACAAGATTGTACTCAGTAAGGAAGAGAGTTTGAGTCACTGGCAGAGGCGTGATTATAAAGGATTCAATTCCTCTATTGATTGGCATAACGTTAATTTCGATACATCACAGGCCATTCAGTTTTTGCCCGTGCAGTCGGCAATCTGCGAACCAGAAGATGGACAGACTCTGGATGACAGTGAGGAAGTCACAGTAAAAGGTTACGCATGGAGTGGGGGTGGTAGAGGTATATACAGAGTAGATGTGTCAGCGGACGGGGGTAAAACATGGGTCAGTGCTGATCTGGAGCCAAATGGACAAAGTCCTTATAGGTCATGGGCATGGACATTTTGGGAAGTCACAGTGCCAATTCCCAAAGGTCACAAGGGAAAGGTTGAACTGGTTTGTAAAGCGTGTGACTCGCAGTATAATGTACAACCGGATAGCGTAGACGGAATATGGAACTTGAGAGGGTGCCTGAGTAATGCATGGCATAGAATACATGTTGATGTTCCTAAATGAGATTGATAAATAACAGTGATCCAGTGATGATTGTTGTATGTACTAGTCACAAGTGATTTAGTCTGTCAAGCTTTGGTCGCAATTATTTACAGCAGAAAATCCATGAATGTATCTTTTATTTAAAGTAGTGGACCTGTAATGTTTGGGACTTTCTGTTAAGTATACTCCTTAAAATGTGGTTTGGAAAAAAAACAACTCTTATCAAAAGATATATATTATGGCTGAAGATGTAAGATGTTGAAGTTGTAAACAAGAATACAAATTCATGGATATAATTATTACTGGCCCACTGCCTGAATGCAGTGCATATATAAACATTCTCTTGTCACGTATGCAGCAGCTGACGTATGTGTGTAAAATTACTAAACAATTTAGTCAGACAGTCTTAGATATTAAGCCAAGTAAAATCAGTACAAGTATACATACATGTTAGGAACATCTTCCAATTGTATCTTTCTGTATACTAAGATACAAGAAATAACTGTTTTTCTGCAAGGTTGTTTTTATTTCTTTCAGAAATCTGACTGGTAGAGAATTGACTTTGTTTGCCACAAATGATTTAATATTATGGAAGTGCAAGTGCTATCCCCCGTGCATTGTTAATGATACATATTACTGCAGAGAATGGGGCATTAGCAGTTGCTATATAGTAAAAAACTGACTGTAGCCAGTAGAATCCTGACTTATATAACAAATAATAAAATCTGGTTATAGTGAACTATTCATGAGTATAATGTGTTTGCTATATTTCAAATTTGAATGTATAGGAAACTTGTTACAGTTGTATAGGGAACTTGTTACAGTTGTATAGGGAACATGTTACAGTTGTATAGGGAACTTGTTACAGTTGTATAGGGAACTTGTTACAGATGTATATGGAACTTGTTACAGTTGTATAGGGAACTTGTTACAGATGAATAGAGAACTTGTTACAGATGTATAGGGAACTTGTTACAGATGTATAGGGAACTTGTTACAGATGTATAGGGAACACATTTCAGAGTTGCAAATGGATTTTTGAAACTCTTTTTTCTTTGAAATCTTGCAAAAGTCAGTTTTCCTTGTAACCTTGCAAAAGTTTAATAACGAAATATAGTTTATTCTAATATATTCATAATTATTTCATGAATTATGATAGATTAGTATTTAAAATGCATTACATAACTTTTTGTGAAGTGGTAAATTATTATTCATACCTGAAAGCTTAGGAAAAGGACAGTTTTTGAGAAATATAGCAAAACACATGTAATAAATCTATGTCACAAAATTATGCTATTTGAAGATGAGATGTCATATTTACATTTTACAATTTTCATAAACTTGGGTTGTTTTATGCCCCACCATATATCATGGTTTCTGGCCTGTAGCAAATAAAACTTAAGCAACCTGATCAAAGTACTTGTAGCATACCATAGTAATACTACACTTAAAAAGCCTTTTTTTTTACCGTGGATCATGACATTTTTAGGGTTAGCAATAATCAATGTTCTTTGAATTTATTTTTTATTATTTAGACATGAGAGTGTGTTCCTCATAGAGGAGAATGTACTATATCCATATCTGTTTTACATTCTAGACCAAAGAAAGGCATGAATCAGGACATTTGAAATTATTGTCTATAACCGGATATTGGTTATAACCATGTTTGTTGTAGGTGTAGTTAATTGGTGCATATTCATAAGTGCTTTTTCAACATATTGCTCAAGGTAAAACTATGTTACTTAACAAGATTTAGTTGGTTTGAATTTACATTTTGATTGTGCAGTGTATGTGTGCTTCTTTTTCATAAAAGTATTTTTAACATTCCATACAGCCTTGGTAGCTCAATGGTAGAGTGCCAGCTTCAAGTGTGAGAGCTTGTGGATTTTCCTTCTGGCCAGGTCATACTAAAGACATGAAATTGAAAGCATTATTGGTGTTACTTTAAGGGGACGCATATTGCTACATTCACAGTTCATACAGCAATGCGGAAGGGGTGCATATTCAAGAAATCGATGGTGGGAAAATAAAAAACATATTCCTAAACTGATATAATACTGATGGACACCTGTAATATTCAGTATTTTGTGGATAAGGATGTGGTACTATGAATGTAATAGGAAAACAGAGGTGTTTGTGAAAGTACATTCAACACAAAATATTAAGCTTTTGTATAAGGAAAAAACAGGTTTTTTACAATAACAGTGTTCCAAATAATGTTGAAGGGATGAGATTTTCTTTCTAACACACCAGGTTTGCTTAAACATGTAAAAATTTAACGCCACGTCAGTTCATCTCGGGATGGACGCCATATTTCTCATTGATAAAAGATGTAAACAAAAAAATCAGAGTGGGATTAGCATTGCAAGGGCATAACATGACATTCTACACAATGAATACCTTAGAATAGATATCTAAGATGCTACACAGGTCAGGCGGGTTAAATGCATAATGTCGATCACTTGAAATTCATCTTGAAAAGGTGGTTAATTTTAGTTTGTTTACATGGTTTTTAATTTTCCCACGACTTCTCGGCGATTCACTGCAAATGTATTACTGCACCGGACGAAAGGTAACTCTAATAAACAACGGGAGACAACTTAGGTGTCAGCACGTGTACGATTTTTAAAAAAAACATGTCGATGATTATAATTTCTTATCAAATAATGAACCCTATTCAGATATTCGTCTTTAATATTAGAAAATCATTAATTTCTGTGGACATTTGTCAAAAAATATTACCTACAGTGGAGTACTTTGCGCATCAAACTGGTTTCCGCTTCAGTTGTGAGGCACTTCCGTTATACTTTTGACAACAATAACAAAATACAAAATGAATCAATAAAGTCACTTATAAACCGACTGCTACTTAAATCAGTGTAAGTAAAGTTGTTGTTACAACATTATACATGTTCGTTACGTTATGAGATAAAGTTTATCTTGAACTGCATAATCCATTAACTACGTTTACATGATATTGCATTTACAACTTATTTGACCCCATTTTTTACGTGAATGACAGCATTCTCGTGCAACTCGTGCAAACAGAGTTATGAAAAGTATGGTGGAGAATTCAAGGACAAATTATAAATGACATTAAAATGAGGATAACTGTATATTCGGCCAGTTTTGATCATTGACATTCCTGCTGTGTATTAGTAACTTTTGTGAACAAGATTAGAATGTTACTTTTGCACATATACACATTGATTGGACCTCTCAACCAAATTTCATACCTTATTTTAGGGATTTTTAAGACAGTACATTTTCAAAAGTTTGTTGAATGTGTTTTGATATTTAAGTGCATTGCAGTTCATGAATACCAAGTTAAAAATTAATAATGGCAACATTTCTAGGCCTTTATTGTAAGCCACTAGACTTCTGTAATGATAAATGTTTAATGTATTAAGGGGAATATACTCTTTTAGTTTTGTAATGTGGCATTCCTTGACCACCGTATCTTTTCTTATGCACTACTTTGTAAACAAACTAAATAATGTGTTTTAGCTCACATATGCCAAATGAAAAGCAAGACAGTGAACTTATTTCACATTCTTTCTTTAGATTAGAATCTGTAGGACATTGATAAATGTTTGGACAAAGTGAAGCACTATTATTTTCGCACCAAAAAGTCTTAATTGTTGACTTTGAATGTACACAAGAAGTCTTATGTAATTCAACAATAACTTTCTTGTTTCAGTTTTTCTCATTTTTATTTTAGTGAGCAATCCTTTGTGCACTTATAAGAGTTGAAACAGTATTCATTTCATTTACCAAAACCTTGTATTTTTTTGCAGGTAAATTTTATAATACCCCACCCACTTTTTTCTAATTTCAAAGTATGCGTCCCCTTAAACCCAAGAGATTCTTATTTTATTGTGTTATATTGTTGTTGTTTTGTGATTTGATAGTTTTGTGAAGGTATTGTAAACACTGGAGTTGCCATTTGAAAGTTGGGGTTTAATGTTGTTATTAACGTAAAATCTACATTTTTCATGGACATACATGAGTATAGGTATATTTTTTGTGGGTTATCATTCATACATTGTTGGGTGTACATGTCAACATCACTGTTAAGGTTGTCTTGTTGTAGAAGTCATAATTTTCTGTGTAGCAGTAGTATATTTTTAGCAAACATTATTTTCATCATAATCTCTGTTAAAATTTTTGACCTTTTTATGAACTAGCAAGGCTGAAATATGTACTGACAGCAGTAAAACAAAGCATTTTTGTGTTTCCTTAAATAGACATATGTCAGATCTCATCCAACTTCCCTTGAGTGATGACAGCTGCAAGAAGAAATAGCATGCATACAATAAAGTCCCAGTTCCCCGCAGATAAAAAGAGTACGGAGGGGCCTCCTTGTTTGAGTTTAATTCTGCTGACATCAGGTCACTGGGTTTGAAGCCTTACTATAGGTAGCCTATAGAGGAAGCCATATAGCTGACTTACGGAAGGTTGATGGTTCTACCCAAGTGCATATTTTGTGGAAATTATGGCTGGATAGGCACTTGAGGTTTTCCTTCACTATTAAAAACTGGAAAGTCTATATATGACCTATAATTTTGTTTAATCCAAACAGAAACAAATAAAATATATGGGGTTGTATTGGAATCAAGCTTGCCCGTCAGTTAGTCTTCCTGTTAAATTTGCTTTGCAGATATAATATCTCAGAAACAATTTAATGGATTTTCATACACAAAAATGTTCGTTGCCATAATAAATGAGGTGCTTGCATGACCCGTAGTGAAGACACAATATGAAGTCAAAGTTCAAAAAGCTGCTGACACAATAGTAATTGTAAACCTCATCAAAAAGACATGTAGAGAGTCCTATCAAACTCAGTAGGTTCAAGGGAATACTAAGTCTTGGAGGTCAAAGATAAAATACAAATAGACTTACATAGTGTCCTCTTCTTATCATATAAACTGCTCGAAGGACTCTAATAGAACTTAGCATCAGATGTTTATCTAGTGAACAACAGTGGGAGTATTAGTTATTTTCAGCGACAGCTCGAGTTACGTAATTATCTCCATGGTGTTATTGAAGTACTGTACATATTATGTTTTGTTGTTTGCCAGTTCTTGGTAGTATTATATTGGATGTTTTGAAGGATGGTGATATTGTTCGATGTCAAAACTTTTGTGATAGCTTGATATTACTTCATCTGATGGTAAAAACTGAAAATGTAAAAAGTAAAAAGAAAAAAAACAACAAAAAAACAGCTACTAACAGCATTTAGTAGCTGTTGGTTTAAACAATATTTTATTCAACAAATAGCATGTGAATACAATACATGTTACAAAAGCAAGGGATTGAGTAGTAAGCTATTTACGCTTTTTTAGAAACTCTTTCTCATAGCAGATGATCCAACATTACTAGACTGTAATTGACAACCATCTTATCAATGTAATAAATGATCTAAAGTGATGCTTTAATAGGATTTTAGTCTTCATGTTTAAATTTGGTCAACTTGATTTTAACAGCACAAATAGAGTTTGCTCTGTGGTGACAATATTTGATTAACAAACAAAAAATCCAATATATATTCAATTTTTTTCACAAATAACATTTGAAATTTCCTATTTAATTACTTTTAAAGAAATCTGAAGTCATATACAAAATACATCCAGCCCATGTTCTTTTTTTGCACTCCAAAATTTTTTGTGGGAGGACACTTCGAGTTGACCTTGTCCATTTGTTTGTCCGACTGACTTTGTGTCTTGCATATATCAAGAAGTATTTTATCAAGAGTCATTAAACCTCACAAGATTGCTATTCAGCATGAGAAGTAGTGCACAAAATGTTTTAATTTTGATCTCACCCAGCCAGACCAAAGTTGTGGCCCTTGAAAAAAAAAAACATGCATAAATAAGGCCTAAATTTGCGTGGCATGTATCTCAAAAAGTATTTGTCCCAAGATTATGAAACATTACAGGAATATTATTCAGTATGTGAAGTTTTGCACCTGGGGTTTTGTAGGTGATATCACTCACCCAGACCAGAGTTAATGGCCCTTGACTTAGTCAAAAATATGTATACAAGGGCATATCTCAAAAAGTATTAGAGTCAGAATATTATTCAGCATAAAAATATGTATAAAAGGGCATATCTCAAAGAGTATTAAACCTAGAGTTAGAATATTATTCAGCATATGAAGTTGTGCATTTAGGACTTGGTTCCGGATTTCTATCAGTCGGAGCAGAATTATGGCCCTAGATTGTCAAAAATATGCATAAAGGGCATACAAGTTTGTGTCACATGTATATCAAAAAGGAGTTCACTTAATAGTCATAAAACATCAGGGAATATTTTATAACATGTGAAGCTGTGCACCTGGTTTTACACAACCAGACCAGAGTTAAAAAATACACAATATGTGCTTAAAAGTTTGTGTTGAATATATCTTGAAAAATATTTCACCTACAATCATGAAACCATGAATTTGTGCGACTTGGAATTGCTCTTGGAATTTTTCTTGCATGTTATAATTATGTCATAAAGAATATTACACCTACAGTCATGAAACATGTACAGTGACAGGAGCTGGGAGCACTCATGTCACACATCTAGTTACAGTATTACCACAATCAACAATTATTGCAGATTTTAGTTCTAATGTGTGCTTGGTGTGTGCATTAGGAGACCACAGGATGTTACCATTGATATTAGTTAGACATGGTTTTTACATCTTGATAATGTTTGCTAATGTTTTTGTTTTATTCTAATATGCTTTTCTCTGTTAAAACACTTTTATGCTAGAGTGACCACGTTGACGTGCAGTGACATCAGTATTTTTTGTTGCGATAAAGAAAAAGCGCAACTGTATTTTATCTACTGTTTTAGGTTAAGAGCATATTAGAAACGAAATAATTTATAGCAAAACCGTGTTTTGACACTATTTATACACTCGGGCGGTAATAGGTCATACAAATAATTTCACTTGGGCCGCACCCTCGTGAAATTATTATGCCTGACGTATAACTGTCCATTGTGCATAAATAGTGTTTAAAGACTCTTTTGCTATAACTTATTTCTTAAATAGACGATGAAATTATTAGGAACTAAGTAATAGTGATTTGCTGGTTAATCTTAGTATAAATTACCCAGGACATAATGCTTTACAATTTTTTTCATTGTTGACAAATTTTTACCTCATAATAATGCCCCAAAATAAGCTAAATCTATTAAAATTTCTACCCTTTAACTGTCAATGTGCATGTAAAATGATATTCTACTATACTAGACAAAATTGGGGCAATTGACAATCCTGAACATTGTGTAGTAACATTTCCTAGATTATTAACCAACTTTAAAAGTTTAGAGCTATCATGTTACTTTGGCCAGGTAACAGTCAGGCTTTATTACACTGATTAGTCAACAACCAGACATTATATTTAGTAATTTATTAGTAGTAATAGGCACATTTGCAGTGAGTAATCAATTACCAGGCATTTTTATACTGAATAATCAATGATCAGGCATTTCTGTACTGAATAATCAATGATCAGGTATTTTTGTACTGAATAATCAATGAATAGGCATTTTTGTACTGAATAATCAATGATCAGGCATTTTTGTACTTAATAATCAATGAATAGGGATTTTTATACTGAATAATCAATGATCACGCATTTTTGTACTGAATAATCAATGATCACGCATTTTTTGTACTGAGTAATCAGTAACAGGGTTGTGGAAATCCGAATATTTTTCACTTGTCCACGGACAGACAAGACTTAAAAATCTACTTGTCCGCAGTCAAAACTTACTTGCCCGGATTTTCAACATTTTAGCATGCAAATAATTCTTTATTTTGGACAATTATCTACAAGAAGTAACAAAAGCAAACATAATAAAGTGTAATACTGTAGCTGTTTTAAAAATAAGCTTCGGACTAGGGATGGGAACGAATGTTCGAATATTCGAATATTCGAAAATCTGTCGAATATTCGAATATGAAAATCAAATTCGAATATTCGTAAATTATTGCATTTTTTTTTTCAAAATAAGTTTCATTGATTTTGGGCTATATGAACGAGACATACAGAATAAAACCATGTCATGTTAGTTTATCACGTAACAAAAGATGTCCAATTAACAAGAAAATAGCAATGCATAATTGGCAGGGGCCATCGTTACTTATTAACAGTTTGCAACAGGCGTCAATGTGTCAGATGCTTGTCAAAAGATGTCCAATTAACAAGAAAATTGCAATGCATAATTACCTGGGGTCATCGCTACGGATTAACAGTTTGTATAAGCCGTAAATGTGATATCTTTTTATCTTTTGTTAATTTTTATTGGCGCCTGTTTTATGTAACAAGTTGTAGATTTTTTTTTTCGAAAACAATACCAAACTTGTATATATTGTCGATCTTTTCACAATATTTTGTACGAGGTTTCAGACCATCCGCAGAATCGGTTTTCATCCGCAATCGGCCGTATTCGAATTAAATTTTGAAGTAGTTAATAATAAAATCAAGAAAAAACGTATGATTGATGCACAAGTTCATGTTGAAGGAGGTTTAAGTCTGCCTTACTTGCATTTTACACGACGATTTTTACACGCCGATTGAAATTTTTAAAAATGGCGGCGGTAATACAACAGCGCGTCACGTGTTTAAATGGGACGACCTGCTATTTTTAGATAAAATTGCGACGGTCTAAATTATAATCGTTTTGATTTTTTGTATCATTTTGAAGCTAACACACTGAATTAGTTAAATATGTTCATGATTATACTGACAGAATCTTGAAATAAAACGCTAGGATCGGCGGGTTTCGCTATGTAGGATCGGGTTACTCGAAACAAATATTTTTTGGCCTTATTTACGATGATCCACGCTTTAAACAAATGAATACGTTGTGTATATACCAGTCACTTAATAACAATTTAAAGCTTCCATTAAAACTAACCGAATATTCGAATATTGATTTCAGTATTCGTTCCCATCCCTACTTCCGACACTTTAGCGTGTGTTTCTCTGCAAAGCCATTGAACATTCAGCAGAAATACCTATAAGACTGCTCAACCATGTGAGAAAGCATGACATTTTCTGACTGTTAGAGAAAAAAACAACATGAAACTTCCTGACTCGTATTAGCTAGCTCTTTGTGCTTTGACTGTTGACTTCCATTTTTGTTTGCAGACGAAGTTTTAACAACAAATTTATCTAAAACTTTGTGATAATTGTTTACGTTTCCGGTTTCTATTCGCCGAGTTACCGTGTGTAAAATCACGCGAGATCGTGACAGGGAACCAATCAGAATGCAGAGAAAGAGCTGCTAAATTTAGACACAGTATGGTTTTCCCAAAACTGGAGAGATCGAGAGGCCCTTGGCGGATGAAACTGATGTTTCATACGTCAAATTCTTTTATAAACTCCATAAACTTGAAGCACTGTTCAGCGTTTCTGAATTTTTCTTTCCTTCTTTCATTTCAAACCAGAAAATATGTGCTTGTCCGCAGACAAATGGAATGCGAAAACTCACTTGTCCGCCGTCAAAAAGTCCCGAGTGGGACAAGTTGGACATAGGAATTCCACACCCCTGAGTAATCAGGTATTTTGTACTGAATAATCAATGATCAGGCATTTTTGTACTGAATAATCAATGATCAGGCAGTTTTGTACTGAATAATCAATGATCAGGCATTTTTTGTACTGAATAATCAGTAACCTGCTAAACAGTAATCAGAGAATCGGTAATGCCAGGTATTTTTATGTACCAGTTTATGAATAACAATGCAAGATTTTTAGATACATTTGTTAGATACATTTGTATTATTTTGTGAATTAATATTAAGTCATAAATGGTTGTCTTGATAAATCGGACATTGAAAAACAAATTGTTAAAGGCTGTTATGAAAAAAGTATTGGTTTTCATCTTTTTACAGCAATTTCATTTCAAAATAATTGCCATAGTCACACATGTGCAGTTAAAATTCACTTTTGTTTTCTCTATGGGTGTTTAGATGTTTAGCTGTTTTAAGTACAGTGTTGATTAATTTATTAAAGCTGGAGTTAATGAGGAGGTTAGAAATGGGTCTTTAAGTATTATTTGTTGGTAGTATAAGACTATGCAAAGGTAAAACTTCCCTTGGCCTGAAAAGTTAAAAACTGGTTTTTATTAAGTGTTGATAACTATAGCCCTTGACCTATATGCATGTTTACCTTGATGATATAAAATGAGTTATCATAGTCAGATCTAGGGGGCATGTATGGCATATACATTGTGACCTTAACATGAAATTTTAAGTTGTGTTTTGGCAGAAATTCACTATTCTTGTGCCCAATACATGTTCTAGTGATATAAGTGTTAGTGGTATTAGGGCGGGACTCTGTAGAAAAAGAACAGGTTGGGTTATGTGTTTGGAAATTAACATAAAAAGGCCCTTATTCAGATGCCAAGATGCTAGATAGTTGTGTTAGGGTGCATCATTTGTTAAAACTTTCCAGAGAGTTTTGAACTGTGATGCACTGTGATTAAATTCTTATGCCCCAGGTGGTTCTGGGATGATCTGTGTATGAAAAGAATTGGAAACACTGCCTTACCCTTGCATGATCGTAAGAGGCGACTAATAGGGTCTTAACACTTGGTTTTGCAGTAACTCTGTGATTCTAGCAGGTATACAAATTTTGATTCCATCCCTCGTGTTTTATTTCAATGTAAATGAGATGTGAAACCAAAATTTGTAGTCCTGTTTGGCACCATGTAACTTATACTGTGTTGGTGCGCCGTAAATTCCAAATAAAAATTAAAAAATTAAATTCTTATACTTGAAGTTTGATACATTTGGATCATATATTACATTGTTTTTAGATCAATAGTGACAATCATAAGTGCCAAATCTCTATGAAACCTGTTGTTTTTCCTGCTGTAGAATTTTTTCTCACGTTTTAACACTGTTATTAATATTTAGTTTTAACATATTAAATCTTCACTGCTGTGACAGCTATGAAGTATATATGTTGTACATATGTGATGAATTATACTGTGCAAAACATGTGACATACGGTAATCTACTAAAGATTGTGTTATTTCAAGGTTCATGCAATGTTGTTAGTTACTTTCCCTGAGTTTTTTTAGTTGACTGTTAAAAAAGTATTTAGAGAGCTATTCTTATTGCCCTTGTGTCAGCTTCCACCTCTACATATTGATTAACCTTCTGATGCACTTTAACTCTGTTATTGGTTTGCTTCAGACTTGAAATAGCTGTTCCTCATCGTACGCTATGTAATGTATGACACTGACTCTTCTGATTATAGATTTTATAGTACATAAACAAGTACTTTTATAGCAAGTCATTATAGAGAGGTAAAATTAACAATGTTTTGAAATGTACATTTTAGTAGGTGTTATAACATAAACTTTGACAACATAATTATGGTTTAAGTCATTGAAAATATTGCACTTATTGTGATTTTGATGAATCCATGCTTTCCCTTTTAGTTTATTATTTTCATTTGTGTACAAAATGTTTTCTTCATGTTGGGGAAATAAAAGGTATTGGTGGTGGTGGGATTATTTGCAGTTAAAGTAATTAATTTTCTTGAGACAAGGTTTTGTTTTACAGTCAAAAATCAGTATTTTTTGTGTTATAGATAATTATTGGACAATAGTTTGCTCAGGTCTGTCAATGGGTAATTTAATTATTGATTAATAGTTAGATGATAGTAGTTTCTTTTTGTTTAGTTTAAAGTGGAATTATACGCATTTTTCATGTAAAAGTACAGCACAAATAGATATGTGTAAAAAGGGTGGAGGAAATTATAGTTTTTAACCCAGTATATCAAACTCTTCCTGATACCATTACGAAATAATAACTTTTTAAATATGACTTTTCTTATTTTGACTGGGGCAGTCTTTTTAAGAAAAGTCAAACTGCTTGCAGGAGTTGCTTCCCTTCAACCTCAGAAATCTCTGCTTATAGGTAAGGGAGATCATTGCGTACAAGACTGAAGAAATTAACTATTTTTTATAAGTCCGATTTCTTCATTTCTAAAGCATCACTTTCAAATACTTATGTGGCATTACTGTTAATTAAACACATTTAAATGCACAGCAACCGAGAACTAGCTTTTATAAAACATTCACCAAAAACACACTACGTGCTGTAAGATGCGCATAATGCCACTTTAATAAAAAGGATAAGTTAATTTTGGATTTTCCGGAGTTTCAGGTTACTGTAGATCAGGTAATGTTTGCAATGGTTATTTTCACTAATATTCATGAAAAAAGCAGATACAAGTTCAAAATCCTTGTGAACATTAAAGAGCGTTTGGGGAATATTGATAAAGTATGGTCTGTAGCATCATTGTAAACATTAAAGAGCACTGGGGAAATATTAATAAAGTATGGTTTGTAGCATCATTGTTAAGTCCTCCCAGTTTTATTCAAATGGGGGCACCTGACCATTTTTAGGTGCTGCAAGAGCTAAATATAGAATTTTTTTCTGACAACTTATCTTATATTAGCATTATCTACGAATGAGGAACCAGTTAACCAGCACACATTCTTAATATTAATTTTGTTGTCTTCCAGAGCTCAAAATAATTGTGAAATGACCCAGTCTGCAGTTTTTGCCTTATTAGCTCACCTGTCACAAAGTGACAAGGTGAGCTTTTGTGATCGCGCGGTGTCCGTCATCCATCCGTGCGTCAGTGCGTGCGTGCGTGCGTGCGTCCGTAACCTTTTGCTTGTGACCACTCTAGAGGTCACATTTTTCATGGGATCTTTATGAAAGTTGGTCAGAATGTTCATCTTGATGATATCTAGGTCAAGTTCGAAACTGGGTCACATGCCATCAAAAACTAGGTCAGTAGGTCTAAAAATAGAAAAACCTTGTGACCTCTCTAGAGGCCATATATTTCACAAGATCTTCATGAAAATTGGTCAGAATGTTCACCTTGATGATATCTAGGTCAGGTTCGAAACTGGGTCACGTGCATTCAAAAACAAGGTCAGTAGGTCTAAAAATAGAAAAACCTTGTGACCTCTCTAGGGGCCATATATTTCACAAGATCTTCATGAAAATTGGTCAGAACGTTCATCTTGATTATATCTAGGTCAAGTTTGAAACTGGGTCATGTTCCATCAAAAACTAGGTCAGTAGGTCAAATAATAGAAAAACCTGGTGACCCCTCTAAAGGCCATATTTTTCATGGGATCTGTATGAAAATTAGTCTGAGTGTTCATCTTGATGATATCTAAGTCAAATTCGAAACTGGGTCACGTGCAGTCAAAAACTAGGTCAGTAGGTCTAAAAATAGAAAAACCTTGTGACCTCTCTAGAGGCCATATATTTTATGAGATCTTCATGAAAATTGGTCAGAATGTTCATCTTGATGATATCTAAATCAAGTTCGAAAGTGGGTCATGTGCCATTTAAAACTAGGTCAGTAGGTCAAATAATAGAAAAACCTTGTGACCTGTCTAGAGGCCATATTTTTCATGGGATCTGTATGAAAGTTGGTCTGAATGTTCATCTGGATGATATCTAGGTCAAGTTTGAAAGTGGGTCACCTGCCTTAAAAAACTAGGTCAGTAGGTCAAATAATAGAAAAACCTTGTGACCTCTCTTAAGGCCATATTTTACACGGGATCTGTATGAAAATTGGTCTGAGTGTTCACCTTGATGATATCTAGGTCAAGTTCGAAACTGGGTCAACTACGGTCAAAAACTAGGTCAGTAGGTCTAAACATAGAAAAACCTTGTGACCTCTCTAGAGGCCATACTTGTGAATGGATCTTCATGAAAATTGGTCAGAATGTTCACCTTGGTGATATCTAGGTCAGATTTGAAACTGGGTCACGTGCCTTAAAAAACTAGGTCAGTAGGTCAAATAATAAAACCTTGTGACCTCTCTAGAGGCCATACTTTTCATGGGATCTGTATGGAAGTTGGTCTGAATGTTCATCTTGATGATATCTAGGTCAAGTTTGAAACTGGGTCAATTGCGGTAAAAAACTAGGTCAGTAGGTCTAAAATTATTAAAATCTTTTGACCTCTCTATAGGCCATATTTTTCAATGGATCTTCATGAAAATTGATCTGAATGTTCACCTTGATGATATCTAGGTCAGTTTAGAAACCGGGTCACGTGCGGTCAAAAACTAGGCCAGTAGGTATAAAAATGAAAAACCTTGTGACCGCTCTAGAGGCCATATTTCTCATGAGATCTTCATGAAAATTAGTGAGAATGTTCACCTTGATGATATCTAGGTAAAGTTCAAAACGGGGTCACGTACCTTTGAAAACTAGGTCAATAGGTCAAATAATAGAAAAACCTTGTTACCTCTCTAGAGACCATATTTTTCAATGGATCTTCATGAAAATTGGTCAGAATTTTTATCTTGATAATACCTAGGTCAAGTTCAAAACTAAGTCACCATGTCAAATAATAGAAAAAACGACGTCATACTCAAAACTGGGTCATGTGGGAAGAGGTGAGTGATTCAGGACCATCATGGTCCTCTTGTTTAAATTCCAGTGAAGGGCTTCTAAAGTCAAAACTTTATGTTTAGCTTAGCTTTATGTTGGCATTGTAAGACAAAACTTATTTATGTTACTATTAATATACCACATTTATATGTCACTCTTTTCATGTTATACGACACATTGACTTGTATGAATTTTCTTATTCTGTAACAGTGTTATACCAGAGAATATTATATTTTGAGAAAATACTGAAATGCTAATAAACAGGAGGTATATATCAGAATGTGTTTTGTCTTGAAGTCAAAGGAAGTCCTTTAAATTTATTCCATGTTCTGAAGAGAAAAATATGTCCTGGCAATGAAGTATTCCCATATTGTTTTTGTGTGAAAAAAAAACCCAGTACATACAGTAGTAACAGTGGACCTTGAATGGGTTTTTATTAGCTCACATGAGGACGGAGTGCTTGGTGTGAGCGATTGTGATTGCTCACTGTCTTTCCAGCTGTCCATGCTTTTCTTCAGGTGACATCTCCTTTGAAACGACTAAATGTCAGTAGCACCTTCTATCAAGTTTGTTCAAATGATTGAGTGGTCTTTGTTAGAGGCCAGCAAAGCTTAAAGTAGAAAAACAATAAAATGACTTCTTCTCATGAAAAACTATAGATCTTCATCAAACTTGGTCTGTAGCATCATAATAAGGTCCACTACCAAGTTTGTCCAAATTCATTGGTTTGCTTGACCAATTTTAGAAGCTGTTACAGGTAAAAACGAAATAGCTATATAAATGACTTCTCTTGAAATGCAGGATGAATCTTCATCAAATTTGATCTGTAGCATCACTATAAGGACCTATCCCAATTATTTCAAATGCTTGGACTGCTAGAGCTCAAAGTAGAAATATCTTTAAATGACTTCATCTTATGAATTACTTGATTATCATCATTAAACTTGGTCTGCAGCATCATTCTAAGGTCTTCTCCCAGTTCTTTCAAATTGGGAGACTTGGGGGCCCTTTTTAGGGGCAACTTGGGCTATCTATCCCGATAAAGCTCGGAAACCCAGGTAAGAGAGTAGGGCCGGCATAGCCCTCGTGTTCCTTGACTGGATGTTTAGTTTTCTTTTTAGACCAGTACTGATAATCTGCAATTTAGCATCAAGAGAGCCAATTACACTTTAATGAAAACCAGTTTCGGGGACTATAGGAATGCGCTTTTCCATCATTCCGTCTGTCCGTCGGAGCAACTTAAATGAAAGAGAAGGCCATCAAACAGTAAAGAGAACAATAGCTTCAATCCGTTAACAATAGATTATATAGGTCCCCCTATTTAAACAAAAGAAGTGGCCCCTCCTTCAATTCGATGGGACGTCCACCCGTCCGCATTGTCCATTGTCATGAACTGATTATGCATTTTACAGATTCCATAACCCTGTTCTGCAATTTTACAAAATTATTCCCCTTTTTATACGCCGGTATCTGAAATGGCGGGGCGTATTATGTGAACACACGTGTCAGGCGGCAGGCGGTCGGTATCCAGAAGCACGTCCGCTCTCTTAATTCGAACAGTTTTCTCCGATCTTAATCAAACTTGGTGACAATGTTAGTGGGCATGATATCTCGGCCAATTCGATTACCAGCAAAATCTCCAGCACTCTTGAGTTATGGTCCTTGAATTACTCAAAATCTGCAAATTTAGCCTTGTCCGCCCTCTTAGTCAAACAGTTTTCATCTGACCTTCACCAAATTGGTGACAGTGTTTGTGGGCATAATATCTCGGCCAGGTTCGATAACCAGCCAAATCGCCCCAGGCCCTTGAAGTACTCGAAAAACTGCGAATCTAGCCTTGTCTGCTCTCCAAATCAAACAGTTTTCTTCCGATCTACACCAAACTTGGTGACAATATTTGTGGGCATAATATCTCAGGCAGGTTTGATAACCAGCCTAATCGCCCCTGACACTCTTGAATTATGGTCCTTGAATTACTCGAAATCTATTTTAGCCTTGTCCGCTCTCTAAGTCGAACAGTTTTCATCCGAGCTTCACCAAACTTGCAGATAATGTTTGTGGGCATAATATCTCGGCCAAGTCCGACGACCAGCCAAATCGCCCCTGGCACTCTTGGGTTATGGCCCTTGACTTAGGCCAAGTTCGATGACAGTTATTTTGTGACAATCTGCCACTCGTGTTCAACTTTTATTTTCATTCAACCGACAAGGCTGTTGAATAGTCGAGCATTGCTGTCCTCTGACAGCTCTTGTTTTTCTAGGATTAACTTCCCTTTGTTGTTACTATAAATTTATATTATAACTTTTTTTTTTATAATGGGTCAAAAAAAATCCATGCTAGTGTAAAGAAATTTGCTGTGATGGGCATATACACGATCGTTTATATATGTTTATAGTTAAAAGCAATATCGCAAAGTTGTGACTCTTGACTTACGCAAAATATGCATTTAGGGCCTTAAATTTTTTGTCTTGCATGTCTCAAAAAGTATTTGACCTGGAGTCCTAAAACTTTGAAGAATGTTGTTGAGCATGTGAAGTTGTGCACCTAGTGGTTTCATTTCAGACTTCCATTCCTTGTCCCGTATCTCCAAATGAATGTTTGTTTTACTTTTGTTTCTTTTGTGTATCTTGATGATGTTTTGTAGTCCATACCTTCACTTTACCTCGCCTCTACCCAACTGACGACTAACACACCAAGGTAATATAAAATTTTACTTCGTTTTGCATTGTCTATAAGTAACATATGACCATACAGTGACAGAAAATGGGGGGCACCAGTATCCTATGGGCATGCATCTTGTCTTCATGATACCATGAAATCTAGTCAGAAATTTGTTTCGGTAGCTTATATAAACTAAACGTTCAAGGTGACATATTTGTATATGTTAATGGTCTGGCATCTGTCATCCACAATTTACATAAATATTTTCTCTGACACTACCAAACAGAATTGCACCAAAATTGGTCTTTAGCATCATAGTAAGGTCCTTTCTCAAATTAGTTCTAATGTGTGCAATTGGCCATTTTGAAGGGCTAGTTTTCCCTATATGGCTTCTCATTAACAGCTTAAAATGGGTCTTCATCAATCATCTGTTACTTCATTGTAACAGCATATCTAAGATATATTCAAATTGGGTACCTGACCTTTTACAGGCCACTAGTGTGAAAATAGAAAACAAAAGTTAAACTTCTTCTAAAGAACAACTTGATGGATCATTATCATAGCTCGTCTTTAGTATCATTGTAAGTTCCTCTCCCAGATTTGGTCAATGAGGGTATTTTGCACCTTTGGGGAGCATTAGAGCTAGAAATAAAAAAATAAACAACTTCTCATGAACTGCTTGAGGGATCTTCATCAAACCTGGTCTGTATGATTCTTATAAAGTCCTCTTAAATTACATATGAGCCGTGCCATGAGAAAACCAACAGTGGGTTTGCGACCAGCATGGATTCAGACCAGCCTGCGCATCCGCGCAATCTGGTCAGGATGCATGCTGTTCGCTTTCAAAACCTATTGGAATTAGAGAAACTGTTAGCGAACAGCATGGATCCTGACCAGACTGCGCGGATGCGCAGGCTGGTCTGGATCCATGCTGGTCGCAAACCCACTATGTTGGTTTGCTCATGGCACGGCTCATATGTACTTCAAATGAGAGCACTTGGGTCCCTTAAATAGGGCACTTTAGCCGAAAATATTATTTTTACTTGACCTATACAGTGGACCTTCATTAAATTTGGTCTGTATTATCCTTATAAGGACCTCTCAACTTTGTTTTATTGAGGGCACTTTATCTGATTTGTTTTAAATTAAACACAGCCGTTACAAGTCAAGAGTCAGTATGTCATTTCAGTTGTGAGTCTTATGTCCATTACGAATTTCTGGTGTAGTTAAGGTAAGTTCAAAACTGGGTCATTTAGGCACAGAAAGTAGATCACTAGGTCAAAACAAACAAAAAATCTTTAACATTTTCTACTAGATCTCTCAAAACGTTGTCAAAATAGTTTGTCGCTGTGAACTTTAGTCGAGCTAAAAAATGGGTCATCTATGGTAAAAAAAAACTAGATGACTAGGTCAAATCATAGATAAAACATGTAAATACTTTTACCTGACCCACATGCAACTTCAGTAGGTCAAGTTCGAACTGGATAAAATATCAGAAGTCATAATCTGTGTTACTGGGTCAAATAGAAGAAAAACGCTTGTTAACACATGACCCAATAGATAAAATATATGGAATTTAACATCTTTAATTGGAGCTGTCAGATTTGTTGAAATCAGAAATAGTTCCTCATTAAACATAGTTTGGGTGTGTATATATCATTTGATGTCTCCTGAGGATGGAGCCAGTTTTCCCTATAAATATCTTGAACTGCTAAATACCTTCTCAGCAATATTTCCGAAGTAGCGGCGCCATCTAGCATATTTCTTAGAATCATCGTGTTTCGTTAAAAGTTGTCATCAATGGGTGGGCTAGTTTTCCCTATATGGCTTCAGGGAAAACTTTGAACATATCGTCTGAAATCGCTGGCACGGTTTCAAGATAATTGCAAGGCAATGTTTCTTTAGTGACCTATTTAATTCCTCTCGTTAAAAAGATTGGGAAAGTTGAAAATCTTTTCTCAAACCATTGGCTAGCCCGATTGTAAAATAATGTCACAGGAATTGTTCTTTAAGTAATCCTCTAACAAATTCCTCCAAATCATTCCGAATCGTTGAAAAAACATAGCCCACAGGGTTTTAGGTTATTTTTTCCTGATACTTGTTCACCCTTACCAAAATGAAAAGTTTGCGGCAAATTTGCCGCAAAGTTGCGGTAAATTTGCCGCAAACATTTTAGTTCACCAGAACAGAGTAATAAATGTTTGCAGGAGTTCGCCGGTAGTGGCGACCTTTCGGCAAACGTTTCGGTGACTTTGCTGCAAACTCACCACAGACCTTACTGAAATTAAGAGTTTGCCATAACATCGCCAGAAACTTTATCACATGATTTTATTCACCCAAACGTCACCAGAATCTTTTATCTATATTTTATTCTCCAAAACATTCGCATATGATCTTCTGACCAGATGTGAAAGTTCGCCAGAGGATTGCCAGAACAGCATCACATGACTTCTTCTTTGTTTTTATTGGCTGCATAGAGTTTGGCTCCATTTTCAAAACTGCCAAACAGTAGTTGAACATCGATGTATTAACATGAATTATTTATGTTTCTTTACTAAACAAAAACTTCCACAAAAAGATGGATAATTCACCGAAGTATACTGTGTTTAATTCCGTGGATAAATGTTGCGATATAAGGTTAGTTTTCACATTATTACGCATGCAAAAGCAGAATGATTTTTATACGGTTAGCCTTTGTTTATTTCAGACATGTGTCACCAGCTAAAGACCATTAGATACAATAGATTGCAATAAATAATTTAGTGAATCTGCAAATTAATAAAGACATTTGCACACAGAGGAAATTTTTGCAAATCAGTTATCAGCTTTCACAACGGTTCCTTTAAAATATTTAAATAGTTTCAAACCCATGTAAGCATAAAATATATTTACTAACGATATACTTTATCATAATGATCTCGTGCATTTGTATTTTTTCTTTATAATTATTTAGAAAAGATAAATCATTATTAGCAGATGATATTTTGCTAATTTAATAGACCTTTCTTACTTTTCTTGAAAATATATCATTTGTTCTTCAAAAACAAAAGGTCTGTTACTTTAGCGCCAAAAGTTTGCAGCAAATTTGCGGCAAACTAATTTGCATAATTGTTTGCTGCAAAGTCGCCACAAACAAATTTGCATAAATAGTTTGCCAAAAGCTCGCCAGAACATTGCCAGAAGTTCGCCAGAAAGATTTTGGCGAATTTGCGGCAAACCTTTACCATGCAAATTAGGTTTGCCGCAAATTTGCTGCAAACTTCATTTGCATATTCATTTGCATAAATTGTTTGCGGCAAATTTGCCGCAAACTAATTTGCATGGTAAAAGTTTGCCAAAAGAAAGTTTGCGGCAAATTCACCAAAACGTTTGCGGCAAATTTGCAGCAACGTTCGCCGGAAGCATGATATTTTGGAAAGGGCATGGATTTTGAAAGAAAGTCTCCTGAGACAACTGGTTCGAATCAGTTTCAAAACAGTTTAACAGCAATATTTCTTGAGGGTCCGTCAGAAAATGTGGTTCTATGGGGCTAGTTTTCTCTGTATAACTAAATATCTCCTCCTTCGAAATTGTTGGCGGTCTTCATCCATCTTGTTTAAAGGCTGTATCATGTTACGGTCTGGGTTATGGAAAAGTGTTGACGAAAAAAAAGTTCAAAACCTTAAGATATTTTTCGCTGATATGAACCTGTCTTTGAATTGAAGTAGATTAATAACGTGTAAAGTATGAACTAAAATAGCAAATTGTGCTGAGTCTGGTGCTATATTATTTTTAATAATTTCGAAACTGAGGCCAGATACTTCAATATTCGGGGTCAGAAAGTTCATTTATGTATTTGTTTATATATATCAGCACTTTTCCATGACCCAGACCGTAACATGATACAGCCTTTAAACAAATTGCCCGTACATTAATCTTAAATATTTGAGCATAACACAGTCACGTTTCAAGGCTGTAGACGGTTTATATTACCATCGCGTTTAAAGGTGGTTTATCAGATTTTGACTAAGTAATAGATTTGGTCAGAAGTTTAACCATTTACACTTATTTGTGTTCACTGACTGCTTAATGCATGTTAGAATTTCATTGGAGGTATTTCTAAAATTTGATTTTCCTGTCCAAACAAGGTAGTTATTTTAGCATATGTATAAATCTAATAAACATACTTTGCCGAAGAAATCACACGACTATGGTAACTATTGTATCATTTTTGTCAAATATTTACATTAACCAACATTCATTGGAAATGCGTGCTGGTAAAATATTACCTCCCTTTACCTTGGTTGCGCAACCAGGGCAGATTTATATGAATTCCGAAGCTACACACGTACTGTTTTAAAGTTCTGATTCTTAAAATAACCCAATATCCATCAGATTCACATGTAAAATTTAGAAATTATATTGAAATCAAAAGCAATGGCCCACCCTTTTAATACTTTCACATCAGAGGGAAGTAATTACAAAATTTATAAAAAAAAATGATAAAACATACATTTCTAATAGGAATATTACTCTGTTGAAGGAATCCTTTTTACCTTAAATAATTTCTAACAAAAAATATTCTAAAAATGAAAAACAAATGTCACAAAATGTTGCTCAAATGTGATTGACTACCTTTAACAATCGTGCGGGGCTAGGGCGGATCGAGGATATTGGTTAAGGGTCAGTGAACGGAGGACCTGGCTCAGTTTAAATGGATCAAAAACTTAACCACTTGATTAAATCATAGAGAAACCTCAGTAACACTCTAAAAGCCATATTTTCTAATTGATCTGCATGAAAGCAAGTCAGTTTGTTTGTCTTTATGAAAATGTAGGTCCAATTTGAAACAAATTAGGTTATCTTGGGGTAAAACAAGTTTATGAACACTAGGTCAATCACAGAAAACCCCATTTAACACTCTTGAGGCCACATGTTTTACCTGTTTTAGATGAAACGCGCTAAAAAATCTTCATAATCGAAGCCACTAGGTCAAACCGTCGCGATAGCCTAGTGGTAGAGTGCACGTGTCCGCTTCGAGTGCGGAGGGTCGTGGGTTCGATCCCTGACCGCGTCACACCAAAAAGCGTGAAAAATGGTACCAGTAGCTCCTTTGCTGGGCGCTCAGCATTAAAAGGGAAACTGGCTTCTTCTATCATACCCTTGTGGCGATGGATTCCATCAGGAATGAGGTGTCGAGAGTGATTAATGTAAGTTATAGAACTTCCTTCACAATCGACCTAAAATAAATTATGTATAAACTAAACCGTACCGTGTTTGTTTTATGAATTCTTTGTCCAGATCTGAAGTGGGCTATCTGAGTTCAAAAACTAAGAAACTTAAGATCAAATATTATGCTGCACACCGTGTTATACTGATTAAAATGTTTCAAAACAGTACATTTAATTGTAAGGTTACCATGTTGCGCGCCGTGTTCTTCTGTAAGTAAGAGTATAGCCATGATGCACAATGTGTTTCTTCTGTTTCAAAACAGTAAGTTAGGGAAGCCATGTTGCACACCGTGTTTTTCTGTTTCAAAACAGCAAGTAAGTGTAGCAATGTTGTGCACCGTGTTGCTTCTGTTTCAAAACAGTAAGTAATTGTAGCAATGTTGCGCACAGTGTTTCTTCTATTTCAAAACAGCAAGTAAGTGTAGCCATGTTGCACAACGTGTTTCTTCTGTTTCAAAACAGCAAGTAAGTGTAGCCATGTTGCACAACGTGTTTCTTCTGTTTCAAAACAGCAAGTAAGTATAGCCATGTTGCACACCGTGTTTCTTCTGTTTCAAAACAGTAAGTAATTGTAGCCATGTTGCACACCGTGTTTCTTCTGTTTCAAAACAGCAAGTAAGTGTAGCCATGTTGCACACCGTGTTTCTTCTGTTTCAAAACAGCAAGTAAGTGTAGCCATGTTGCACACCGTGTTTCTTCTGTTTCAAAACAGCAAGTAAGTGTAACCATGTTGCGCACCGTGTTTCTTCTATTTCAAAACAGTAAGTGTAACCTAGTTGTACACCGTGTTGTTTCTGTTTCAAACAGTAAGTGTAGCCATGTTGTACACCGTGTTTCTTCTGTTTCAAAACAGTAAGTAAGTGTAGCCATGTTGCACACCGTGTTTATTCTGTTTCAAAACAGCAACTAAGTGTAGCCATGTTGCACACCGTGTTTCTTCTCTTTCAAAACAGGAAGTAAGTGTAGCCATGTTGTACACCATGTTTCTTCTGTTTCAAAACAGCAAGTAAGTATAGCCATGTTGCATACTTTGTTCTTCTGAATCAAAACAACAAGTTTAACGATATTGCATCTCTTGTACTTCTTTTCAAAGGATTAAGTAAATGTCATTACTTCTGATGTATTTTCTATATTCATGACTTTTGCTAGAAACATGATAAATCATACGTACTGTGTATATGTCGTTAGTTTACACACCTGGCTAGAGGTCATTATGCTACAAAAATTTATACCAGAATTTGATGATTGTGACTGTATAAAAAAATTAAATTTCGTTGAAAATTAAAAATCTCTTTAAGAAATATGGAAGCGTCCTAGCTGGTGCCAGCAGAGAGATTTAAATTTGTCTTACGGACGACTTAGTATCTCCTAAGTAGGACTAAGTATCTCCTTCGTAGGACATAGAGATAATATGCGTACGTACGAATTACTAAGTCCTACGTATGAGATACTAAGTCCTATATATGGATAGTATGTCCTACATAGGAAATACTAAGTCCTACATAGGAGATACTAAGTCCTTCGTAGGAGATACTAAGTCGGACGTGAGGCAAATTTAAACCTCTCTGCTGGCACTAGGATGCTGCCATAGAATATAACATACGAACTTCAAAAGTTTCCCTAGCGATTCCTTTGGAAATTCGCGTAAGTACCCTGTTGCCAATATATTAAACGAACGTGCAGCCAATGTTCAGATTTCACTGATTTATTTATCATAAATTTGAAAGAGTAAAATAAGAATATCCGCAGCCTTCTTCTGTCTTGATACTGGATGTCACAGTCTGTAAAAATAACGGTAACGAAATCAGTTACTAAATATTGTTTGTTAGTAGAGATAGTACTTAAATTTAGAATTATGGAAAACGATTAAGAAATGATGCAGGTGGATTTATATGTAACATTAAACATATCTTTCACGAGTGGACACCAGGTGCAACATTTTCACGAGTGGCCGTGAGTGAAAATGTAAGATATCATGTTCATGAGTGAAAAATATTTCGATCTTACATCTAAAACAACTGTTCTTTTATTTCCAGTTTCCTGACCCATTTTATAGTTTTAATCAGTGAAAATATATTTGATATTTTTTCTCTGCTTAAATACCAGACATATTTCACTCTGATATTTCCGATAACTCACTGAAAAAAAAAACCATGTAACTTTTAACATGTAATAAAAATGATGTTAAAGAAAGCACATGATTTAATTTTAATTAGATACATTGCCGGTCATCATAAGATAGCTATGACGTTCTTATATTAGCGCAGCGCAAAGCATACAGGTTTCAGAAAAAAGTAAGATTACTATTTTCACAGAAACACATTACCTACATTTAGAATGATGAATAATACAAGAAATAAACCTACAATGTCACTATGGAGACAACTTCCGGCGTAAACATCCAAAATACCAAACACTTCATCGTCGTCTGTTATGACGTAGGGGGTGTCTTTTGGGGTTTTGACATTAAACCGGGTGCTGTAAGACACTTTGTGTCCCGTTGCAGGAATATCTGAATAGTTTTCTCCTGAAGGTACGAAAGTGCTACTGGATGCTGCTGGTGTGGATACTGCTTCCTGTGTTGCTAGTACCGCGTCTGACCTTGAAGTGGAGGCCGTTTCCTGCTTTTGGTTTCCGGCTATAGCGACTACAGAGGAGCCTAAAGCGGACTGACCTTCAAACACTTTCTTTGCTTTTCTTAATGCGGCTGGAACAAACGGTTTCGCAGAGGCATTTAAGGTTGAAACTGGTACCTCTTGTTTTGGGAAATATGACAACTGCGTATCATATGGAAGGGAAACGTCCATAACGTTTGCCTGTAGTTTAGAAACCGACCCAGACTGTGTGACGACTGCAGGTACGTGCAACTCGGAAGCAGAAACTTTTTTCGCATGACTCATGTCAGCAACTGGTTCAGTTAAATGCATGGCCCTGGATTTTTTTGGCCAATGGATCATTCTAAAAGTGGGCTCGAAAACATCTGCAGTGGCTCTCAACGTGGAAACTCTTTCTATATATTGCATTGCTAAAGCAGACTCAAATATGCTTTTGAAACCTCTTAATGAAATATCTTTTTTCGGAGACAAAATTCCTAATGCAGGCGACGGTAAACTTGCAGATGACAATACTCCGTCCATAGCAGACGTCGCCTTTGAATCAGATATATATAGAGTATCTGGAACGGCAGAGTGGACTTGATCTACACACATGTTCATTTCATTCAATAGTTGTTCCTGCTTGCGTTTTATTTTACGCATTTTCTTCTTATACTGCCTAACTCTCTCCTTTTGCTTTTCCGACTTCTTCTTCGGTGTTTTAGTGGTTACACCCTCAGCGTTACAATTACTGTTTCCATCACCTAGCCTTTCAACGTATTCCAAATCATCCATGTTATATAGGCATAGTTACAAGACTGCAAAGAGACAAATACATTATTACATTTTCACTTTTAAACTTTGTTAACCTACTATATCATATGTATGTCCGGACTGGACTATTTTGGCGCTCTACACCTGTATTGGCGGTAACGAGGGCCGGTTTAGACTTCGTGTCAGAAGTTGAGACAAACGCCGATTTTAGAAAAGAATTTTAATATTGTTTAATACTCACAAGATATACACTGTTTTAAATCAAATTAAACAAAATTTCGTTTGCCAGTAAGTTTTTATTTTATTTACCATCGGGATCAGTCCGTGCTTCTGTACAGGTTATTTAACTCCCAGAAAAGAACTTTTTATCATTTAAATCGAAACCATGAATGTTCTACGGAAGTTATTCGCAGTTTATGGTAAGTAAAGGGAAGTAATCCCAAACAACATTTTTGCATTAAGGAATCGTAGTTGTCCCGTCCAATTACCAAAATATAGGTTTAAGGTCAGTAAATCAAATCCTTTGTTTCATATAAAAATGACAACTTCAGGTCGTCATTACGTATCTTTAGAGAACATCACTTTTTCCTACACCTATTGTTTCATGAAAGTTCTATAAAAGATATCGAAAAAAATAATGAAAAGAAAATAGGGGGTTGAAGAGTTCCTAGTGAAATGCCAGTCAGTTGTGGTCTGCTACCCTAAAAATGGCGCATATTTGCTCTCCTCCGCGCAATAAACTACTACTTCGGTTTCGATCTGCAAAACTTGCCATGTGGGGTCTATGATGAACATGAAGACCATCTCATTTCATGCAGAATATATTCTAGCAGTGAAAAGGTGTGATTAAAGCACTCGATCTACACGTATTTGCGCAAAAGCTGGGAAAATTAGGATCTATTTATTATGAACTTCTTTCGACCGAATTACTGGCCTTATTCCATAACAATTAACTAGTATTCAAATATTTCATATGGCGACTTGAAACCGTATGATTTCAAAATAATTACCAAAATATCAGAAGTTTCTTCTCTCATTATTTTTACTCATTGCGCAAAAAAGAAAACCTATATGAAAACAACTTTTCACCAAATTTTTAACCGAAGCAATGCTTATTGGACAAGAAATGTTCCAAATTAAGAAACTGAGTGCTCATACTTATTTTTCGTTTAGAAATAGGAAAGTTGTCACAGTTTTACTGAATGCATTATAAAAGGGAAGTAATCCCGAAGGACTCTGCATGAATTAATTAAGGAATCGCGACGGTTGTCCCGTCCAATATGATAATATGGATATTTGGAGAAAAAAATGGCCCTTTTGAACAGTAGATTTCTTACATTGTATACTTTCAAAAAACCGTGAATACATTTTAGCCATAATTTGGGTGAAGTTTTTCAACGTTTCATTTCCACCAAGTTTGGTATAGAATGTATATGTGACACTGAGAAAAGATTTTGGTTATTTATAAGAATTTATTTTATGCTTATTGGTGAAATACTTGAAAATAGCAATGAGATATTAATCGATATCACTCACAGTGCCGAACTTCTTTTTTTTCCAGATAAATTATCTCCCTTGAAATATATTCTTTAATTACCTCCCTTTGCTGCCTTTAAAATTACTGGATTATACTAATACTCAAGCCATACACGAGTCATGAACTGCTAGATTTTGGTTATTTATAAGAATATCTTGCAAAAAATCTTGTCAAAAGTTGGTACTATTTGGGTACTCACTTTTTATGGATTTTTGAGAGAAATCATTTTTCACCTTAAATGCATGGGTTAGTCCGTACAAAACTGATTTCTATTGTATTGTCACGTGATAGAAAGTAAAGCTTTTATAGAGGTATGAAATAAAAACATTCCTGTTTTGTATTACACATGCCAAGTCAATCATGGGTGAAGGAATCGTTTCTGCATAACTTTAAAACGTATAACCGATGTCTTTTGCAGTCTTATAGACCGACATCACAACTGATGGATTAGATGCATTTCAGTTTAAAATGAGATGTTGTTTAAATTTACCAGAAAAATGCAGGGATGAGTAAGAATGAAATATTACTGACACGTAATTCATGCGTGGCTCAACGTATTTGCCAAAATTTAAAAGAAATACACTGGATGCATCACAGAAAACTTTGACTAATGTTAACCAGATGATTTTCTCTGATATCTCACGCGCATGCGCCAAGTGTGATCCGTCCTTTCAAAATCCTCGAGAGCAGAATACAAAATCCGCGATCTGGCTACTATTGTAATGACCTTTTTTAAGGCTTTTAACATTGCACCTCCATTTGTTTGTTCGAGCTAATTTTGTTGATGTTAAACTGAAATGGATGATGTCTATGTGTCCTATTTATAAAACTGTGTCAGCTGGTCCGACAACATACAATACGGAAGGTACAATCGGGATTTTGGAAGGTACAATACGGGATTTTTATCAGCCTTTCGTATTTCCTTGTAAAATACAAACTGTATTTATGACAGAATTTATATAGGTATATAATAAAATTTGAAATCTAAATTAAATCTTAAGATCTCCGATGTAAGTAATAGCTATGACCTTTTTAATTTTAAATATGTCCTGATTAGTTTTGAATTATTCGTAAAAAGATTTTGTTTGGGATGCTTCTCATAGCACAGACATTTTTACATTATTTTGTAAAAAAAAAAAATCTTTTTTTTTCTTGTATTTTTGGATGGATTGTTATAAAAAAGATATCTTAGTTAGCATAAAAGAAATATTTCAGCTAAAACTAGAATCTACATGTTTTAGACAGTTCGAAAATTCAAAAAGATCGTACTACCACCTTCGGATACCTGAATGATGTAAAGACTTTAAGTTTTATCTTAAGATATTAAGTTCTCTTCTAAGTATGGACTTCTAAGTATAAAACACATGTACATACCAACACCCCCACCACCTTATCTACCCTTTACCCATTCTTTATTATTTTGCATATAATCAAAATATACATGTTGAATGTTTTTGCATTTTTGAAGCAACCTATCTTTTATATCTTTCCACTAGAGTTTCTTTTTGTTGCGGGCTTATTTTGCGATGCATAGCTCTCTCGCTCATGGCAGTGTTTGGAGTTCTTTGTGCTTCCGGGACATCTACCTAATCTAACATTTTCTTTTCTTTGTGGTTTGTGACTGTAAACATTAGTTTCATTATAATAATAATAATTTTTATTATTAGTTTTCTTCTTCATCAGTGACACGGAAGCAATTAAAAATATCAAGACAGATTTTCAAATCTGTTTGCGCAAACAGCAAAATAGATAGGCCCTATCTTAGAAAAAAAGAACTTCTTAGATATAACTACAAATTATAACTTAAGTCTTGGAAATAATATCAACTTACCTAGGTTATTTGTGGAAGCTATATCAGACTTTACGCCAGGGGAATTTTCCTCCATTCCCTGCTGATACAGTGGCATGTTATTGTTTGACGCTATTGTTTTTTGTTTCTTTCGCATGCTTATTACGTCATAACGCCAGAACATACGTCGTCATTTGCCCAACAATCAAACTGCTGGAAAAATAATATTCGTCCAGAGTACTCGATATAGACAAAACGTAAAATACAGTGTTTCATGAAATGTTGTGTGCTTATTATATTATACGCTTAAGGAATGGCTTGCCGGACGATAGTCAAATCTATTCTGGTGGACCCATAGACTGGTGATTTATATAGGCACCGGTCCATAGTTTGTGCTTTATGACCGGTCCATATTCGACACAAGTTTACTGGGCTTACAAGCGAAAACAACAACAATGACAAAAAAATAATTTGTTATGTCATGTGTAACAAAACATTAATGGGATGGCTTGCCCGTCAAGCCTAAACTATTAGCTGTCAGTCCTTCGGATCTTGGACAAGAGGTTTCACTGTTTACCGGTAAAGCCATTCAATGAGTGTATAATATTGCTACAGCTATGTATATACTCTTAAATAAATTTCTTATAGAAAAGAGAACACACAATTTTCTTGAGACAATAATTACTGCTGATTCTAAACATTACTTTGGTGAAAATATGCTTTCTCGTAAATAACGGAGCGTGTTATATTACAATTTCATTTTTTTACAGGTTCTTACTGTCGTTGTTATACTTTAGCCGTGGCCTTTCCATGCTAATTTTCTAAATGAACTTTTCCATCTTTCAATTTGGACAGTTCCATGAATTGTAAAAGGAGTACTTACTAAAAAGATACTGACTGAATGACGAACAGTGCAGATCTTGATCAGACTGCATGGATTTGCAGACTGGTCATGATCTACAACGGTCACAAATGCAGAATCAATCGTGTCCAGCATGATAAAGGTTAATCTTCAATTAAACAGCCGGTGTGCACCCTGCTCATAATTCTGGAAGTATGAAGAGTCCGGGTATTTCATTATCATGCAGGTGGTGGTCAGCTCTACGCAGCTCTTGTCCATGTTTAGCAAAGTGAGGAAATCTTTCTTTTTTTTTCAAAATAATTTGTTCTGCTTAAGTCGAGGGAAGCCAATTTATCAGCGGTAAGCAACTTGTTTTCCCACCATGTTTGCATTCTTTCATTAAAGTACGTAAAGATATTTAATATGTCGAGGGAGATGGAAAGTGTACGGTTTGACCACCAATTAGACGTGACGTTACGCTCATTGTTGGCGTACATTAGCGTAACTGACGTTATCGCCGTTTTTAGCCGTTTAGACGTTAAAGGGATTACTTGGAGAGATTGGACTACAGTTTTCATAAATCATGTCGTTTCGATATTTAAGGAAATATTTGATATAGATTTACTATATAATATTTATTCAATATAATTATTTATCAGACAGTGAATTATATTGCGGTGTTAGATACAATTGAAATACATATACATTATTTAGTTTTCAAACGTAACGTCGACGTTACTTTAATTTCACGGCTGTGACATCTCGGCTAGATTTTGCAATTTTCATGTGTTAAATTTAATTCATATTCAACGTAAGACTTATGCACCTGTCAATATTTTGCCCGCCCAGGGGGGGCGGCGGGCCGACCCGGGGGAATTTGACATTTAAAAAATTTTGTTGTCTAAATCCCCACCCTAGGGACAACCTTTTTTGTCTAAATCCCACCCTAGAGCCTGGTTGGTACATCAAATATTTGTCAAATTCCCGCCTGTCGGGAATGGTCTTCTGTCTAAAGTCCCGTGTATGCCCGCCGCTCCCCCGGGCGGGCAAAATATTGACAGGTGCATTATGCATATCAATTTGCAGACAATTGTATGTACTCTCAGACTGCAGTCGCTGTTTTGTAAACAAATACATATTTCTTTAAATATTTCGGCACGTAACAACTTCGTAATTTTATTTTTTGCATTTTTTGACACGTGTGACATCGCGGCTAGATTAAAGTATACATATATTAAACTTCATTATCAAAGTCAATATACGACAAAAACTTACTAATTCAAAAGTAGAATTTATGTACTTTTTGTCAAAATAAATATTATAGAAAGCATACAATAGTTAAAGAAAATACAGAAATTTTAACAAATCCTGTCGAGGGAAGACATTAAATCTTACGTTTTAAGTTGGATCTGTCTTTTGCTTCCTGTTTGTTACAGGAAGTATTGAACAGCAAATGACTGCAATGACGTCAAATATAGTTAACGTCACGTCACCGAGTCTTCTTATTTGACGGAAAAAAATAATTTTATGAATTTACCAAGCCGTTAAATAATGCGCATTGGTGAATTCTGTTACATCTTACATGACGTTTTAGTGTTGTTTTCTAAGATTCTATGTCGAATTAAATTTTTACTAATTGTTAAACGTAAATGCGATCATATTTACTAACAGGGAGCATGTTTTGCCTTTCTTGTGATATAAGAAGATAAACAACCGTATTTCTAAAACGAATTTCATGAAGCATTGAAGTGAACGAAACTGAAAAATTTCCGATGTTCGCCAACAACGTACGCAACGTCACGTATGTACTCCACGACATTTGACTGCAAATTATACGTCATTCACTATAGTTCTGTTACTGCTATTTCAAAGTGTAGCTGGTATTCTTTGTGAAGAAAGAAAAAAATTAGAAATAAGTCGCACAGCAAAATTGTGGTTCATGTACATAGATATGATTTCCATACTTCAACAGTTCATTCGAGCAGAGAGGACAGGCGATTGGATACTTCACTTGTCAACACTAAAGAAAATGCTACCATATTTTGCTGCTTCAGGTCATAATTTATATCTGAAATCTGCTTATATTTATCTGCAGAACATGCTGAAACTAGAAAAAGAACACCCGGGTGTTTATTTGGGTTTCCAATCTGGTAGTCATGTAATAAGAAGATCAAACAGATATTGGGCGGGCCTCTCTAGTGACTTAGTAATCGAGCAGGTTCTAATGAGATCAGTGAAATCGACAGGTGGATTAACACGCGGAAGGGGAATGACTGAAATACAAAGGACACAGTGGCTTCTTTCAATGCCAGCAAGTGCAGAAATGAACAATGCCATGCAAGAATTCTGCGAATTTGTTCACAAAACGAATGCACAACACAAGGATGTAGGTAAATCCCGTTTGCTGAGAGACGAGAAAGATACAAGTAAATTGCTTGATTTTCTTCAGGCACGAAATCCGTTTGAAGACTCGGACACATCGTTACGTAATATTGAAACTGGGGTCTCTGCTGATGTTACTGTAAATGTAGACGATGCACATCCCATAGGACACGCAATAATGGAACAAATGGTTGGAAAAGTTATAGACCAATACTCGTTTAAACGATCTCTACAAGCTGTTACGCTCAGTGCAAAGACATCACCAAAAGTTACCGACGAAATCGTAAATATAGACACTCAATCACTTTTCCAGCGTTTGACTACAGCCGCCAGCAGATACGTAGATAATATTGCTGATATTTTTCAGTATGAGCTATGTGGCGTTCCGTCTGGATTCTTTGACAATACTGGATTACCACGAGAACCCCAAAAGTCAAATCTAGCAGAGTCAATATGGAAATTAGGTGATTGCGAAAAAAATACAGATGAAGCATGTGAATTCCATTATGTCATAGACGGGGGATCCTTACTGCAGAAAATTCCCTGGCAGAAAAATAGTTCCTTCGGTGCAATATTTGCACAGTATAGTGACTACTTGCTCCAGAAATATACAAATCCAACAGTTGTATTTGATGGATACTCCAGTGGTCCAAGCACAAAAGATGTGACACACCTACGACGAACAAAGGGAGTAGTTGGAACACGAGTGAAGTTTTCTAAGGACACACCATTCAAATCAAACAAAGAGGTATTTCTAAGAAATACCGAAAACAAGCAAAATTTTCTATTGCTCCTCGGTGGTTTTCTGTCTGAAAATGGCATAAAAGTAATACATGCATCAGGAGATGCTGACTGTCTCATAGTACAAACGGCAATAACTTCTGCTATCAATCATGACACTTTTGTCATTGGGGAGGACACAGATTTGTTGGTGCTACTTTGGTATCATGTCGATAAAGCCTGTAAAAAGGTGTACTTTAGATCAGATTCGAGACAGAACAAAAACAAAACTAAAGTATGGGATATACACAAAACACAAGAAGTACTTGGAATGGAATTGTGTAGTATATTGCCATTCACACATGCACTAACAGGGTGCGACACAACATCTAGAATATATGGAATAGGGAAAGGAACCGCTATGAAAGCATTCAGTTCTAAAGCATACTTACGAGAAATCGCAGGAAACTTCATGAAAGCGCTGACGAAAGAAGAGATATCTGAAACGGGTGAACAAGCTTTGATTTGCCTTTTTGGAAGTTTGCCAGAAGACAACCTACACATTTTACGCTTTAAAACGTTTGCAACCAAGGTAATGACAAGTACATCATGTGTACAAGTCTACAACCTGCCACCTACAACAGCTGCAGCAGTGTATCATAGCTACCGAGTACACATACAAACACAGACTTGGATTGGAAATGACACACTAAACCCACTAGACTGGGGTTGGGAGATGATCAATAGCAAGTTGCTACCAAAAAAAACAAAAAAAAACAGACCTACCACCAGCACCGGAATCATTGCTTCAGATTATTCGTTGTAACTGCAAAACGAATTGTGATTCAAGACGATGCAGTTGCAGGAAACATGGACTGCAGTGTTCAGCTGGTTGTGGTGACTGTAGAGGTACAAACTGCACTAACTCTCCTACAACAGCAGACATTGATATAGAAGACTATGAATAGGCTTTCCTGTTTTGAGAAGTAAAAAACAAACGAGGGAATCAGTATGAAATATTTATTTAAAATTTATCAAATAGTATGCTGAAAATGTTTTCATCATCTTCTAAATAACATATATGCACAATATTTGATGTGTTGTGCACTTTGTATTTAATTAAAATTATTGCTGATGGAATGCAGCTATGATTAAATAAATATTGTCATGATTGTTAATGGTACGTTAGCATTATGTACCCTTTAGATGAGAAAATATGATATTGTTTCATAAGTATTTTAAGTTTAATATAGACCCCTTGATCAAATTAAATTGTTTAACAGTAAAGGAATAGCAGTATCAGTTTAATTTGGACAATGCTGCATATATTGTTTAACGTTTGTTAGAATTGATGTGCTAATGTTTTGTAATGTTAAATCTGAGATTATTTTCATACATGTATTTGTACTTTATTTAAGTTTAAACAGTAGGCTTAAGTGAATTTAAATCTAGTCAATACTTTCACTTTAGCAATTCCTTTAAACGTTTATAGACGTAGTATATATCATCTTGACACACTGTGATAATGTTCATATCCATTGTACTGTTACTGATAAGTATTACATCTTTTGAATGAATGTAAATCTGCTTTAGACAAGATAAAACATTATTTTACATGAAAAACTCACTACCTTGTACAAAACTATCTGCATAACTGTGTATGCCAGAAATAATGAAATACATTTCATTAAACTGTTTTCCAGTCTTTCAAAGTGATTCTTGTTTTAAATAATTATAGATGTCTAAATAATAAAAAAAGAAATTGATATTCTGAGTTTTATATCTATACTGTGCATTATAACAAAGTGGGTGGGGTAATTTAACCCCTGTTTAAAAAGAAAAACAATATATATATTATAATAAATTAAGGTAATCAAAGAAGGAAATGTTGTTTAAAGCTAATCTGAATGGCCATTTGCCCTTGAATATGGAAAAAATGACGTTAACAGGGCTAACAATTGTAGATTTAGTAAAATTCAGTATAGCACAGCTTTGTTATGTTTGAATTTTGGTATGTGTGTTCGGGGACCATTTTACAAGATTTGGGCACTTGCCATGACATGCAACTTTTAGTTGGTGAAAAAAGAGATATTTCCCATGTCAAAACTACTTGAAACATTTCTTTTGCATGTACTTCAAGGTTAGGCTCTTTTTAAGGCTAGCCTGATTAGCCTATTTATATAGGTAAGATAAATAGATAGGCAGATGGATGGATGGATGGATGGACGGGCGGACGCACGAACAGATTATGATAATCTGTTACTGGTTGTTCCCATGGAGATGGGGATATTCGGCTGGAGTATATTTTGGCGGTAATGAGGCACTGTCGAGAAATTCAAGAATAAGAGACTTTGTCTATTAAACTTTGGTTAGACTCCAGCTTTAATACTCCAGCTACGTCTGGCGTCCACATACCCGACGTAATATCTTATTTTCAATATTGAAATTATTCAGCACGGAGCTGCACGATGGGTTATAAAGTACTACTTTACATACAGAAATGACTCTTGCATAATAAAGAATTTAGGCTGAGGCTGGAATTCCCTGAAAAATAGGAGATCTGATGCAGGTCTAAATAACGAGAGAACTGGTTGCAATGCCAATACCCGTTTATGTTGTGCCCCATCCCCTTTTCACTAAACACTTGCATCTACTTTCCTACAGGCATATGCTTACTCCATCCTTATTCAACAGTATTCTTAACGGTAAGCTTGTGCAGGGGACCCTACCTTGGAAAAAAATTAAACAGAGTGTGGCCACACTAACGTGAAGTATGTTGTTTTTAACTCTTTCAGCGCAGGCCCGGATCCAGGACCGGGCCGAGGGGCAGTGCCCCTCCCCCTCCCCCCTCCCCAGTTGGTTGAGAAGTTACCTAAAGTCATCAAAGATTACACCCTACTATTTTGGCAAAGGAATGATATTTTCTCAAAAGTTAGACACAGAAACGCACCAGAGGCAACCATTTCATTCAACATTTTCCAGGGGGATAGCCCCCTGACCCTCTGTCCCCATCAAGAAGAGAGTAACCCCTCCATTACTTCAAAATGTAGACCTAAAATGCATCAGAGGCCACCATTTTAGGGCTGTATGTCAACAATTGCAAAGGAGGAGAGCTCCCTGACACACAAGATGAGGGAGTACCCCAACAGTAAATGCACCAGAGGCCACCACTTCATACCTGTATTTCAAAATTTTTCCACTTCATACCTGTATTTCAAAATTTTTCCACTTCATACCTGTATTTCAAAATTTTCCAGGGGAGATCCCCCTGACCCCCTCACATAGGCAGAAGCCCCACCCCCTCACATACCTACCAACTCCCGGCGCTATCCCCGTTCTAGACTGGTGCCCTCCCAGTCAAATGTTTCTGGATCCGGGCCTGCAGCAGTACGATTGTTTGCTTTAACCACCACTGTTGCCTTTGATTTCGAAAGTCTTTCAAATGCGTAGTATTACTTTATTTCCCTGTACATTTCTTTTTTTTTTACTTTCCATAACACTCTAAAGGAAGGCGATGTGCACACTACAAACGGATTGAAAGATTTATTTTATTGCAATTCGCGAATATTTCAAAATTGGGCGATTCGATTTTCCTATAAATAAATCTTAAATCCATTTATGATTTAACTCTATTTTTCAAAAGTTTTATTTAAAAGATATTTGCAAAAGATAAGTGTTGCTTTTTCATTTTCCGCGTATAAATTGCGAGGAAACTTTCCTAAATTCTTAAACTGTGGCAGATTGAACATTTTATTAAAGATTCTTGACAGGGAAATTGTGAGGTGAAACGGCTAAAATTATTTCTGTACACCATCAAATAAAAAGTTCAGTTGTTGGCAGGAATGTTTTTTTCTCCATGGCCACGTTCTACATTTTACTTCCCTCCTTTTTCCATTTTAACGTTATTACGCAATTGACGTTAAATACGTCACTGGCGTAAGCGTTAACGTCAGGAACGCCAATTTTGTTCATAGTAACAAAGACCGCATTTAAGTTCAAGCAGTATTACATTGAATTTGCGGAAAAATAGTTAAAGAATAACCAGCGATGACGAAAAAACGCATTCACAATATACATGACGGAAACATTTATAAAGGTACGTACGTTTCGGAAAAAAATATTTGAATCCGTTGGTTGTAAGAAGCCGAGAGTTGAATTTCGACTTGCAGAGCAGACTTAGAAAGACCATTTGTTTATATCAAATGTTTTATTTATTCATTCATTTATTATTTTTATTGAAGACTTGTAAAATACAATTATATCAAAATAGATAAAACCCAGTAGAGTACAATTTTTACATTTAGATGCGTTTTCATAATTCTCGTAGGTCTTGAAAAAAATTAAAGTAATAAAATTAATGACACACTGTTACGCGGTAACTAAAATAAGGCCATAAAATCTATAAGCTAGACTGATTATTACTAGTTTCATTTATATGCTTGTCACATATATTATCAATAATTCCAACACGACCTGATGTTGTTTCAGATGCATATCGTCTGCTCTCGTGATATAATTCCTTCTTATTTGCCCTTTAAATATTTGTTTTTATTCAATATCAAATAACTCTTTTGGATTAAGAATTTTAACAAAACAATAACGTTTAACTAATGTCCATGTGAAGAGCGGTCACTCTTATGTACAAATGCATGTATTTCGGTCTCGGTCACCAACGTACACTCCCGCGGGCTTCTGCAGGCGTTTATACAAACAAAAACGTGTATTGTACCTATATTATTCCAAAGGGTAAAAAGTAATTGCACTTTGACTAAACTGATTTTTGTACAATGGCGTCAGTACCAGGTTAAAGTAAATACGAAAATGCATTTGTGTCATTACAGGACTGTTGTTGGACGCCTCACAGATCTTTGAAACAGAACTTGACTACGAGTATTCTGAAAGTCTTCTAGCCTCCAATGATGACAAGTTAGAAGCACAAGCTTCTAAATTAAACAGCCCTGAAGACGTTTACTCTTCTGCTCTTCCAAAGGCTTCTGAAACGACACACTTGCCGCCCAACGAAGTTCTTCGACCGCAGCTGTCGTACAAAGATGTTCTACGACAACAGCAAGCAACCAAAGAGGTAGAATTACAACTTCCATCACGGTCAGATGTCAACAAAAGATGCCATGAGCCTATGCCACCAGGCGTCCTTGACCTTCAGCGAATGGCTGACAGGTTCGCTAGAGCCAAAGCTGGCAAATTGAAAGGTAGTTCTTTACTAAATGACTGAAATTCAGAACTCTTCATGAATTGATATGCAACAGAATATTCTTTGTCAAATATAACATTGCAATGCATAAAGATAGGAAAACTTTATATTATATTTATTCATATATAATGTTTTAGAATTTTTATTAAAAAGGGTTATTTTTATACAGATATTGAAAGCTTCGAAAAATGCTTGTCTGGAAATGTTATTATGGCATAACTTCTACAAACAAATCTACATACATACTTCAAAAGCACTGTTTACAAGAGTATAAAACACTTCTTAGACTGTCAGTAATGCTATTTAAGAGTGTACATGTCTACTTAATACATCATATATCTGCACTTTTACACAAACGATGCCATTCCTTTTTATTTTGTTTGACATATCTTTTCATGTTTTTCAGACATTGAAAAAATTGTATACGCAGCTGGGGGATTTAACTATGGGGTGGTGACCAGAGTTGACAAATTGTTAGAGGAGGCATACAACATGTTGCATACGTTTCAAAGTAAGCCACTGTTGCATTATAACACGAATGGTGTCTGTACACCTCATATGATTTCTTGCAAATTATCATATGCTTCAATACACGTATATAGAGTCCAAAACTTATGCACGTGCAAAAACGTGTAAATTCAATCCTGTATCTTTCGATTGAGGACATATATTATCCGACGCCCTCAAGGGATTTTCATAACGTGTACGTACACGTTATGTATTTGAAAAATATTCTTACCTTAGAAAATGCTTCATGGGTGAGCTTTATACTTATTAGTGCTAAGATTGGCAACATTAAATTTCAGATAAGCTTGATTTTACAACCAGAACAAAACTCCTCAACTTGATCCTTGCATTGAATGAGCTCCCACATCTACACGATTCTACACAGCGGGAGAAAGGAAAGTGTACACGTGTTGTAGACTGGCTCAATAATCGCACCAGTCAACCCGAGCCAGAGTTATATGGCTTCACAATGCAAGATCCAGTACAGATTAGAAAATTTGTTGCCGATCATATCCAGCCAAGAGTGTCTACAAGTGACATAAATGTCACACTTGGAAAGCGGAAACGTGCCTGTGAGGATTCTTGCGAACATAACATCATCAATGTTCAAAAATGTAGTTCCGATACTCGAATCTACGTGCATGCTGACTGGTCAATATTGACCGCTAGGGTAAAGCGGAGAAGACTTGGAACTGATTGAACTCATCTTTAAAAACCTTTTATCCGAGTTATTTTTTGTCATTTTTTGTCGATGTGAATCTGTTTTAATTGAATCATTCATGTGTTTTCTTGATTTTAATCTGATCAGGTGTTTCGCTCAGAAATTGTAGCATTAGATACAAAAATGTAAATGATTTTGAAGAAAAAAAAACACTTCACAGTGACTTGTGTTATTTGTTTATTTATTTATTTTACTGGAAAATAGAAGTACATACTTAAAACAATAGATGTGTATCTATATCAGATATTGTAGAATACGACTAGACAGATGATATGTGTTGTGAAATATGGACGGTACAGTGCTCAAGTTGTAAAGCGCCGAACTTTTGATCCATAGGTCAAGGCTTTGAATCCCACTGACCGTGGTCTCATCAATCCCTTGCAACAATATTAGTGTTAGTACTGGTAGGAAATCCGGGACGCAGAAATTCGGCGTATTTTACGTAAGTTGAGAGAATTTTTCCAACCATTGATATTAGAATCTACAATAAACAACGTTTGGCGCGCGGACCCGTAAGAGAACATTATTGCGTCAATTATAACGTCATATTCATACAAGACGTTCGGTTCATTACTACTTGAATAAGTGAAGACCAGCATAATTTTTTAATGACAATGTAAGAATGAATACAATCAAAACCTTCTTGTGGTGTTTACCGTTTAATTTACCACGGTTCATGGTTCAGATGCGTACATATTAAATCACTCAGGCTAACACCCTCGTGGTTCAATTCTTCCGCATCTGAACCATGAATTTGGGAAATAAATTTTAGTTTTGCGAGCTTTGTTGGCAAATAACACACGGTTTTGAGTTCAGATGCGTAGTAATCTAATCACGAAGGACAGAATGATTAATTACCACGCATCTGATCGAGAAGAAAAAAACGTGTTTTACTTGCCACCAAAGCACGCAAAACTAAAATCTGTTTCCCTTCTAACATGTTCGAATTGCAGCAGGAAGGGATACTAATCTGTAATAAAATGCGGTTTTAAATACGAGGGAGTAAACCGGAATAGCCAAAATTAGGTCATTTTGCGAATCGTGTTCTAATCGACAAGACAATACACGGTAAAATCCTTCTTTGTTTATATAAAAGAAAATCTTAAAAGTGTTAGAATATTGTAAATTATCATGCTTTTTTACCGTTGTCTGTGACAGACTGAATTTAAATTGCCTGTTTTTCGTTTTTATAGATCTTTTGTACAACAAGCCTGTAATCCAGCAAGGGGCATTTATCATACTTGCTGGCATAGGAACCACAATTGTAATATCGAAACTAAATTGAGGGATCCGCATTTTCTTCAAATTACTCATCATCTATGAACCAGTCTTCGTGAAATAAATTCTTGTACTTTTTTAAATTTTAAAATTAAAGCAGATTTTTTTTTACTTTTTTGTTGTGACGGAGAGATAAATAGACGGACAAATAAAATCACGTGCATAATCATCTTATTGCCATCTTTTTATGTTCCCGGTTCCATGAAACAAAATTTTGTTGTGCTTTTACAGTTCTGGCAGAATCCATCATTAATAACTGCGGAGTCGGACAGACGGCGGACAAATGTGGGAAAATGAAATATCTTGCATGTTCTCCACATAGTCTTTTGTCTGTACACGCTATCATAAATAAGATATACTTTTCAAAGTATCGTGGAATCCCTTCTTGTTATATTTGTGGTTATTTGTTTGCATAGCAATGAAATAAAAAGACATTGTCCATATTGACAACTATCCCTGAAGTAAGTTTCATTAAAATATACATGTATTGTCCTTTAAAGTTATCGCAGAATCCCACATTGCCATTTTTGATTTTTTTACTCTGTTAGTTTATACTTATTTTATTTAGCTGATTGTGATGAAAGCTTTAAGCTTATTTTAACCGCTCTCGATTCCACTTCCTGGAAAAACCAGTACTGGTGTCATATGAGAAGTCGTGGTCGTGACCCCAATGGGGCTCGAACCCACGACTCCTGGGTTGAGCGACCGACACCTTAACCACTAGACCACCGCTCCCCTTTTTTGCTATAGAAGCCACATTTGTTGCCAAAACAACAAAATATTCTCCACATTGCCTTGAATCTATGACCAGGTTTCATTTACTTTGTGTGACAGACGGACGGGCGGATTGCATTACTACGGGGAATAATACAGGCAACACATGGTTTAATTAGAACATGATATAAATACAGTACGCGATATAAAAAAAAACAGCAATAATGTCCATAAAATTTGCATCTTAATTGAGATAAAAGTTCAACGCAAAACACGTAAAGGGAATGTACTAGGAAAAATAGATAAGGGTTACTATTTTTTATTATTCATAATTTACAGAAATGCATTGAGTAGAGTTAAAATGATAAATAATGAAATGAATAAACATAAAATGTCACTGAGGAGACAACTGTCGGCGTCACAATCCAAAGTAACAAACACGTCGCCGTCGTCTCCGGTATTGTAAGGGCTGATTTTGGCTCGCAGTACATCAAATTTGGTGCTATCACACACACCATCTCTCTTTACAGGAACATCTAAAGATTTTTCGCATGAAGTTACGAAAGTGTCAACGGATGCTGATGATTTGGATTCTGTTTCCTGTGAATCTGGTTCCGCAGATGATCTTGTGGAGAAGACTGTTTCCTGGTCTTGGTTTCCGGCAAGTACAGTACATACAACAGAAGAGTCTAAAACGGGTTGAACTTCCGGCATTTTTTCTGCTTTTCTCAATGAGGCTGGCACAAACGGTTTTGCAGATACATTTAAGGTTGAAACTAGAACCGCGTGGTTTGGACAACCTGACAATTTTTTACCGAAAATATCTTTAAAATCTCTTAACGAAATATCTTTATTCGGAGAAAAATTTCCAAAAGCAGGCGACGGCAAACTTGCAGACGACAATACTTGGGGCATTACAGGTATTGCCTCCGATTCAGATATAAACATAGGATCTGGAACAGCATCACACACTTGATATACATACATGTGCATTTCATCATGTAGTCTTCCATACTGTTTCATTGCACGTTTAATCAGATATTGCCTGAATCTTTCCTTTTGTTTTTCAGATCTCCTCCTTTTTCTTCTAGGTTTTACTTTCTCAGCGTTACTATTACTGTTTCCGTTACCTAACCCTTTCACGTACTCCAGATCATATATATCAGGCACGTTAGTTGTGGGACTAGGGATCTCTTCATTTATACTATCTGTAAGAGAGACAACAGTAAAACATATCACAGTGAAGAACTGATATAGTAAATACGTATTTTATCAAAATTTATATAAAATAATATTTCTGTCTACACTGAATAAAATTGCTAAATATCCCGGGCTTCAGCGGCTATAGCGGGAGGGAAGTAAATTAAAACGTGTTGTCGCCCGATTTTTATCGTGTTCTCGTATTGTGTGGGGCGCCACGCAACAACACGATGACACAGCAAATTAATTACCACTGTTTCGCATTACCGCTGTGAAATCGAGGGGTAGAATGCACTTTAGCGGTCCTCGAAAGTTTACAATGCGCATGCGCAGCAAGTTGTGGGTGTGGGGCAAAGCAGGGGTGTGGGGGCGGCAGCCCCCAAACATATTCATCTCAAAATAAAGTTACCTCTTTTAACTTTTAATATTTAAGACATTATTAAACTACTACTATTATAGGGACCGCTAAAATGCAAGTGGTCCCGAGTAAGTGACATTGTTACCTTTGATAAATTATAAAAGAACAAAATAATGTCCGCTTATTCTTTACTGTAAAATGCAAGAGCCTGAAATCCTATTGCTTTCGAAGGATACAATTTCAAGCTCCTGATTAAAATTTAGAAAAAAAATGATGATAGGCATACGCATGCTCGAGTATGCCAACAACGAGTGTAGAGTAATTCACAGGGATAGTGTCCGTATAGTGCTTCAAGTGAATTATATGCAGGGAATTTCGTTCGAGCCAACTAAATTCCTCGAATTATGAATGCTCAAGTTATTGTCATATGGATGTTTGTCAGTGTGAAATATTATTATTATCATCTTTTCGTTATAATTATCATCATTAAAACAGCTTTTTGTATTAGTGTGACCATCCGCATGTTTAAAACAGCAAACTAAATATCTTAGAAGATAACAAAAGATGTAGCTTGGTCTTAATAAGAATTCGCCTACCTTTATTTTTCATGGGAGGGCCATTTTGAAACAGACTATGTTTCACACCAGGGGAATTCTCCTCCGTTCCCTCTAAAGATACATTTGTGATAGTTGTTATTATTTGACGCCATTGTTCGGACTTATTGCGTCATGGCGCCAAAATAGACGTCGTTATTTTCCACCAAAACTTATATTCATGCTAAACGTACTGAAGGCCGAAATAATGAAATTTTAAGCGTATTTCAAAGGTGTATTCATGTTTCAAAATGCGACAACAGTCGTTCAGGTTATTTTAATGACCATAAATATATCTTTCTCAGATCTGCCTGCATTTTGTTGACTGCAAGACTCACTGAAATCTCAAATCAGTAAAAAACTAAAAATACATATAGGTTACCGTCCTTCATCATACCGAATAGATTCCCGTGTCAATACCCCTACCGGATCAAGTTCGGTTTAGCTCGAGATAGATAGGGATGGACGTATTTTATGCTCCCCGAAAATTTTTGGGGGTTGGGGAGGGGGCATATAGTTACCACCTCGTACTTCCGTGCGTCTGTCCGGATTACTCATGCTATAGTATTCAATAGATTTGGCCGAAACTTACAGAAATATATGAGTATAAAGTTAATTTTCGCATATTGTCAGGACATGAATGTACCATGCCTGGATTAGGAGTATAGCACTGAAATTTTACAGAATGCTGTATATTGTATACTGGTATAAGACATTGTCCTGATAATTCAATGGACCTGGCCCAAACTTACAGAAATGTATCGTATTGTCTTGTCCGGATAACCCCTTTTACAGTTTAAAAAGAATCTGGTCCGTATCTACAGACAAAAATGAAGTAAAGTTGCGCGTATTGTCAAGGAATACAAATATCATGGCTAGTTTAAGAGATATGTCCCAAAATGATAACTCAAGTTAATAGCTGTAAATGGACCTAGCCCAAACAACAAAACTGCATTGCTATTAAAGCATTTCCCCCAAGTTTGGCATAGAAAGTATATATGACACTGAAAAATGATATAAGTGGGTGAAAAGAAAAGGTAGAGTAAAGTAAAAATGCAAAAAATATGTAAATTTTCTGCGTTATTTCAAAAGCGTTGCAACGGTTTACTACCTTCTGCACAATATTTTTTGTTATTTTTAAGAATATCTGGCAAAAAAAAAAACACCTTATGCCAATAAGTTTGTATCACTAGTCACTTTCAGAGTACTCATTGTTTTATGGATTTTTGAGAGAATTTGTTCTTCGCCTTAAATGTGTGGGCTAGTGCCTTTAAGTGAACTGACGCATATTGCTAGGTTATAGAGATTCTACCGTATACCCAGATATAAATGCCCTATCTTTCCTAAAACTCATCCTCATTTTTCACAGTTTTTGTTTTTATTGCTCATATACATATACTATCGTATACCGTATTTTACATTACGAGGATATAAATGTACTACCGTATTCCCAGATATAAACGCCCTCCCCCACTTTCCATAATGAACTCACCTTCCTTCTATTTACAGTTTTTTTTTCATATTGCTAATATACTTCTACTAACGTATACAGTTTTTTTTCATATTGTTAATATACTTCTACTAACGTATACATTTTTTTTTCATATTGCTAATATACTTCTACTAACGTATACAGTTTAGTGCGATCAATTCGTAACAGAAAATGCCAAAATACTTCAGAAATGGGAAAACACCAAAATTGGCCGCTATTTATTGAAGCATTAAAAACCCTTTTTTTCATTGGGACCCATTTGATATCTGTCAAGATGGCCGATATGGCGGCCATTTTCCAAATGGCCGCCAAAACTCAATTTTTTACCATAGAAGATTCTTATAAAAGGTTTTTTAAATTTACATTCCCCCCCCAAAATGCACTAAATATAAATGTATATAATAAAAAAAATCCTAAATTTGCATCAAATGCAAAAAAATAACAATTAAAATGATGTTAGTTTCTTTCTTTTTCCATGGTAACGGCAAAAATCTAACCTTTAAAACTTAGTTTAATATTTATCATTGTGTAGTTTTCATATTTTAAATATTTTGTTTAATATATGTAATTTTATATTATTTCACTTAAAATTCCCTCCACAGCAGCATATTGAAACATTGTTGTTATTCCCTTAACCAGTATTTAGCCAGATGGGGCTTATGGGTTGCCCCTGTATGCATGTCAATACGTCACCCAATGCAGAGGGGGATACTGCAATAACTTGAAACTACAGCAGAATTTTTCATGATACATGGTACATGGATAGATGGCAAGCAGAGAATGCCATGTCATTTAAATTTGTTCCTATGGCAACAAATAGTGCACGAATATGACACAAAGTGTCATCCTGCATTTCTTCAAAACAAGGAGAGTTTTGTTTCTGAGAAATTTTACATAGAGAAGGGAAAAATTTGAGAACATGCTTGTTATCTTATTTTCTCCTCTTGTACATCATTTTGTCCGTCTGTATGTCGGTCCACCCATTTGCAAGGGGGATCTTCAATAACTTCAAAATTGCAAATTGTAAAGACTTCTTTATGAAACCTTGTTTATAGATGGTAAGTAATATGGAGAAGTGAAGGTCAATTAACTTAGTTGCTATAAAAATTGTAGTTTCTTTGACACCAAGTACGACAACTACCCCTTTCAGTTTGGGACTTCGAAATGCAAGAATAGATTATAGTGACGGGCTAGTAGGATCAAATGAAACAATGTTCCTTATTATGCCCCCGCAGTCACAAATGTGTGCGTAATAAATTGCTAACTGTGTAACAAAGAAGAGTAAGGCTGAAAATATAAAAGTTGCTTTCATGGACAAACACTTAGTAACATTCTGTGAAATAAAATACCTAAAACAGTGAGCTGAAATAAGGTACATGTCAATACTCTTGTCAGTACACACAAGCACGAGATTGTCGACAACTTTAGTTAACTTGCATAAAGCAGTGCAGAGCATTTCAGCACGTTTGACAAATTACGTTTTCCTCGACAGACTTTATCGATTTGCAAATGCACTTGAGGAGCTATTGGTACGAGACTCGGGTACTTGAGACAAAAACTATTGGAAAGGTTCCAATATATCAAAGATCTCTCTGGTCAGCCTTATTTATCTTGACTAGGAATTTTAGGAAAATGATAGAATACCCGACACCCATATGTGCTCGACCTAATGGGCAACCTTGTTTAGTATGTTCAAGAGGTGTAGCAGATGATGCAGGAATGCACATTATAGCCCTAATCTATATGTGAACAGATGGTTGATCAAGCTACTTGACATGTTTTGCTGTAAAGAAGAGTATTGAAAGCCTCCTTTTATACCCAGAAATTAATACGAACAGTTTGCTTGTAGGAAGATGTAAAAAAAGCATTTAAAAGCTTGATTCACCGGTAAGCGCGAGCTGTATTTGGTTAGTTTTGTTTGACAGACAGTGTTATTCTTACTTTGGGACTGCTTAACTGGAAGTACAAATGGTAAATAGATAATATTTGTCGTCTTAAAAACTAGAAATTTAAATTGGTATTAAAAATTGTGTTTCGAATGTACCTGTGCTCATTAGAAAAATCCTCAAGTACTCACATTTAATTTAATTTTAATTTCAGTAAAATGTCCAGAAATAGATATTAGAGCACATTTTTCTTGTAGAAAGATAGATTCTGCTCTTAATTTATACCCCAGTTAAAACTCAGCCACGTTCCCACTACGTTGTAAAAACTAGCAGACACAGTAAGAACTTGTACAATGTAGAAGAAATACAGTAGACTCCGATAAGAACATGATAATAATTAATTATGGTCTCCATGAGTGTAGAGAACGCGGTCAAATTTTTGGACATGTTTAAAAAAAAAATGTAGTGAGAACGCGGTCTAATCAGGAAGCAGGGAAAGGGCGTAGTAATGATTAACTAAAACCTAGTAGGACATAGTACAAGCGTGGTGCGGAGGGGAAAAGGGTGCATGGCGTGCTCACTGCGCTGTCATTGGGTTATCATTGCGTTCTTGCTACGTCATAGGAGTTCTTACTACAACTTTTCTACGCTTGTGTGCTATGACCATGCTACGTGCATGCCCCATTGTAGTATACCGCATAAGGTTATTAATACGTTCTTTCGGTTCTTAACACATCTGTGTCACGTTTGCAGCAGGTTCTCGCCATGATTGGTTCAGATTAGGAAAATTAAGTATTGAAACTGGATCCAAATTTCCCAATCACTTCGTTTTCAATCAGCAATGGTATCGAACATCATCAGGAATTGCCACATAATCATGGACTCAGCAGCACTGGCAGCTTGTAGTGAACTTTTGGACCTCCGTATATCCTTCAAAACTGCTTTTGCTTATTCCACCGCAGTCTCTCTATAAGACGCTCTTTTTTTCTTCATTGGGGCGTTAGGGTGGGATGGGGGGGGGGGGGGGGGGCGTCGTTTATTGTAATTAAAGGTTGTTGAGTGTAGATGCGGACAAATTATGTCAATATAACTTGCAGAAGGGGAAAGGAAAAAAAGAGGGGGCATGGGGTAGTATTTTAAGTGCCGACGAATGCAGTGAAAAGGTGATAAGGGATATGGTTAAAAAAAATGGTAAGCGAGAGGTGCAATCTGACTGATTGTACTAAGAATGTAGTAAGAACACACTGGACGTGAAGAAGCACGTGGTAAGAAATTAGTGTGAACGTGTTAGACGTCGTGAAAAAACCCGGCAAGGATGTTAAAAGCGCGCAGTAGAACTTTAGAACTGCACATTTTTTCGAGTTTGATCCCCCCCCACCGCGTGAAAATTTTCCGGAAGCAGTAAGATCTTCATGGTCTTTGCCTGAGAGTGAACAGGGCATTAGTGACTGTACATTATAAGCTTATGACATTAAACTATAAAACCATTGTTATGGCACAATGTGCTACAATTTGACAAAAACAGAATATTACAGGGACATGCAAATGTAAATTTGATTACGCTGATCAACCGGGAATGACTTTTTCCCAAAGAAATCATTTATGATCTGACAGGCCAGGGATTTTTCACATGGTCTGTCACACTAACATAATTAATGAATTATATAGTTTTATTAAGTGTCATTAGTTCTCTTAGTGTAAATAAATTGAAATGAATACAGCAACACTTACAAATTCTGAGTCACGAAAACTAATGACAAAGTGAAAACAAAGTCATTTATTCACTAATACACATTACAGACTAAACTTCGTTTGCTCAAACTCTGATAATTTGGACACCATTCTTCAATTTAAACTATCGTCAGGTCTCAAACAAATTCCTTATAATATATTTTTTTGATCACTCATACTACCGATAATTCGAATAAATTTAGTCGGTCCTGATGGGTTTCCAGTTACCGAAGTTCGAATGTATTTATAATTAATCAATTTACAATTGTTGTAAAGTTCTGCACAGGACTGTTGCCATTTTAAACATTCTTGATATTTCCAGTTACCATTATATACTTAATTTTGATTCATATAAATGCATTATGACTTTTCTTCTGCTTAATAGCACATTTTATCCCAAGGGAGAAACTTTTTTCATTTTTGTTTGGGAAAAGCGGGATTTTTGTTAATATAATATGTTTGGATTTATTCGGCAGGTGGATTTAGCTTATAATACTGATGACTGTAAGTGTCAAATAGAAATTTTATATATAATATTATGTATTTTTGAAAATATATACAAAATATGGCGGCCATCTGGATTTTTCGGCCATATTGGATTTTTCGGAGTGGATCTCATGCTCATTTTTAGTATTTTGCCCTAAAGTAGTTATGTACCAAGTTTCATGCTTTTCCCATTTTCTGAAGTATTTTTACACCATTTTACTGCACTAGTTTTTTTTTTCATATTGTTAATATTCTTCTACTAACGTATGCAGTTTTTTTCATATTGCTAATATACTTCTACTTACGGTTATAGTTTTTTTCATTTGCTAATATACTTCTACTAACGTATGCCGTAATTTCCATTGTAGGGATAACGCATGTTTTTTCGTGTTGTAACATCTGCAGAATCCCGAGGGATTGGTTGGTACCCGAGGGATTTTGCAGATGTTATAACACGAAAAGAACATGCGCTAATGTAGGGATAACGCAAGTTTTTTCGTGTTATAACATCTGCAAAATCCCGAGGGATTGGTTGGTGCCCAAGCCCGTTAGGGCGAGGGTACCAACGTATCCCGAAGGATTCTGCAGATGTTATAACACGAAATGAACATGGCTAACGATATTCTAGCATAAAACGCGTAAAAACTGATAAATGGATACATTGTCACTCAACGTCATTAAATTTCCACGAAAATGCGGGGGGAATGTCTGGGGTTTTTTATTTACGTGACCCTTATTTCGTTTTGAATTATCCGTTTTGGGGCCCCAATGGGTTTACGCTTTTCCCGGAACACACATATATAAAAAGGTGTTTTTAACAGCACGCAGCGCGAGAATCTCCTTGTTAACACACGTTTTCTCTCCTGTTTAAACACCCTCAAAAAGTGACAATAACAGCAGTTTTATGCTAGAATACGAGGATATAAATGTACTACTGTATACCCAGATATAAACGCCACGCCCCCTTCCATAATAAACTCGCTCTCCTTTATAGGTTTTATCATGTTGCTAATATACTTCTACTAACGTATACCGTAGTTATGTTCTTAGGATATACATGTATTACCATACACCCCAGTTTTAAGGCAACTCTTCCTTTTGCAAAAAAGTACTTGTTAGTTTTTTCCAGAATGTCAAAATAAGCATTTACTCTTACCGCCGTATATCGTAGTATTATTGTCATGCTGTACATGTTTTACCATTTAAATAACAAATGTATTCTCTTCTTGTGTACCATTATAGTCAGAAAACACACAAAGCGGAATATTAACCTCTTAGTACTTCCACAAGCCCCATTATATATTTAACAAATAATCAAGGCCTTCGCGTGGTTTATCGTCTGATTTATCACGGTTCAGAGTTCAGATGCGTAGGAATCTGAACGTGGTAAATTAGACGATAAATCACAAGAAGGTCTTGATTGTTTTCATTCTGACATGTTCATGGATATATTTAAATAAATATTATGCTGGACTTCATTTACGCGAGGAGTAATGTATTAGAATGCTCTCGCGCGTCAACCGTTGTTTATCGCAGAATATATAGAGCTTGATTTTCTTCTTTGTTTAACTGGAAATCAAATCGAGCCATGTTAGAATGTAAAACTATACATGTATTACCAAATACTCCTGTATGAATGCTTCCCGCGTGATAAATGTACAGATACCATTCTATTTGCTTTAAATGAAACGAAGCTTTTTTCATATTGTCAGCATATAGATCTAGGCCTACATGTTGTCTGGTTATACATGTGAAGAAGTGCTCAATGTCCATATAAGGTCACAATAGCCTAAATAGTTTTCCCTATATATTCTATATAAAACTGACCTTTTTCAAAGAGCTACAAAACATAGCTAGACCCATTTCAGAGAACAAATCCTTACCTCATTTTAAAGAGTTATGATAAAATTGATATAAAAAAGAGAAAAGTAGGGGTCATGTATCTTCTAAGAGAGATTTCTCTGGTCACATTTACTTACTGTAAACTGACATCAAAATCACACTGCTGTGACCTGGAAGTACTACTCATACTAAAATTGAGTTTGACTTCACCAAATACAACCTGCTCTCCTATTTTTCCTACCAAAATGTCAACAATACATCCACAATGAAATTTAAACAAAAACTATTTCAATTTAGACCTCTGTTGTCATGCCAAGTGAAAAATTAGTGTTCAAATACCTGGCAGCCATTACGCGACTAGACCAGATGGCTCCCACGCTGGTTCCTTTAGTTTAGTTAGGCCTATAATGTAAATAGACATTTGCTCTAACTCCATTGAAAGAGATGCAATTTGCCGTTATATATCTCCCGATAGAGTGTCATATTCTTAACATTTATTTTGTACTTTTTCTTACAAAATTGCTCAAATGTAAAAAAGTGAATTTGCAGAAAAATAAAATGAAAAGTTTTAAAAATCGTACTTTGAATATATAAAAAATCAAAGGCCTGAAGGGCCTGAGTCGGCTAATGATTGATGTACTGACAGTATAGTCTACCAGTTTCAGTTTGTTTTTAGTTTTTTTCTTAAAATTTCATAACACAGCTCGATTTTTACCCAAAATATTATATCCGGATACGATTACACTTTTCCCCAGTTTCAACAATATATTTTACAAATTGTGATGATACGAAGACATTTAGCAGCAATTGGCAGTATCTGACATTGAAGTTTACGGTTAAATTACCTCTTATTTAAATCTTTCATAAAAAAGTTGTTTCGTTTCGTGAAAGCAGCCAACATACGATCTACTTTCGATTTCAAAACTACAAGAAAGTACAATTAATGTTTCGCCGATTTTTTATTTCTCGAAAAATAAGATTAAAATCATTTTTAATATAATTCTAACAAACCGTAAGAGCTTCTTCTTCCGTAATTTATTCGTTTACTAACCTGCACAATTCAACCCACCAAAGTTATAGAAATCATACATGCGTGTTTACAGTCAAGCGGGAGAATTAAGGCGATCGCCCTGTTTACTAACGCACCCAGAGGATTCAGATTTTTTTTAAAAAGCATTGTGTGCGTTTCGTAATTTTATAATAACGTTCTTTATATACGCTTGAGATTATTTAGACATGCCTATTTGCTTATTTCTATACGAAATTACGCTAATACGCATCTTATCTGAGCCCCTTGTGGAACTATTTTTTGTCTTTCCTGGATGTTAACCCAAGCTTTGTATAAGCCTGCGCAATTCCTTAAAATGCACAATTTATTCTTAATAGTTACATTTCGAGAATTGCAAACTACAAGTCAATAAATTGACAGATTAAAGATTCTTTTCACTGGTTTATAGTGCGATGGAATTTCCGGCCTCGAGGGTAACATGTTAGCGGTAAGAGTCCTACCGAGTTACCACCTAAACAGTTACCCGAGAGCTGATATTCCCATCTGCACTCATAACCATTGACAGAATATTTTCTGCATACCGATTATCAAGATATAATAATAAAAATAAAATCATCGAACGGCTTTATTTTTAGAACTGATTTGTTTTATAGCAGCGTATTTAAACAAAGCGCGGAAAAGCAACGTCCGTAAACAGGAAAGACGTCATACGTTTCAAAGACAAAACAATGTTTTTTCCAGTTTGGTTATGATTCAGTTCCAGGCTAATGTATGATTTTTGATAAAAATAACTGTTTTTTAATCGAGAAATATACTATCAGGAACAAAGAGGAACTGTAAGGTATTGGATTTTTATTCCTTAATTGATAAAATGAAATAAAATAAACTACATAAATCTGTTACATTATTAGTTCGTAAACGTCATTAAAAGCACGAGAGTCATCTTACACCCATGGGTGTAAGATGGATTTTTCCAACAACCGTCAAAAAAACCGAAATCCCGTCTGGTAGCAAGAATACATCGATAATTGGGTCATACCCAAAGTGAATTGAAAACAACTTAACTTCATCATGCAGTGAACTGTTTGGCAAGTTTTAGAAATCTCAATGGAAACTACATCCCCTTCAACGTTTTTATTTCGGTACCATTTAGAAAATTTCGCTGAACAGAAGGACTCGCAAAAGGCTTTCAGCCTTTAGCCGACTCAAAAACAGCAACATACAGATTTTTTTCTTCATCGTTTTCACCTTGAAATAGGGGCATTAAGCTAATATTAAATTTGAGATAATTTTTCTCAAAATGTTAAACAGGTTACTTAGAGCAACGTTCCAATCACAGCAAATTATAAAAACATTATAACGGGCCCCTAAATAGATGCCACTTTGCAATCTGCCATATATAGCTACATAATACAATTTCAAGAATCTCAAATTATTAAAAAATATCAATGAGAAGAAGTGCAAACATAACGCACTTTTAGATAATTATTGAGTAATCTCCCCTTTTTGCACTTAATTTGACATTTGTAGAATGTTTCATGTTCTGTTAAAAAAGCATATTTGTTGCACTTTCTATTCGGGGAGCATATACTGAACTTGTAAACGTTTCTATCAAAAGTCTGAACACCTTTTGGGAGGTCTTCATTTTTTTACGAAATAAAATCTTAAACGTTTCATTTAAAGTTAATCGGTTAGCAAAAAAAAAGCACTGTAAATTATGTTTATAATTTATTCTGCTCCAGCCGAAGGATACCGATTTATCTGAAGTAAACAATATGTTTTATACCATTATGCATATTTTGGCGACTGAACACATGGAAACTTTTAGGTTATCTTTTACAAAGGATAGGTTGGTGATAAAAGCTATCATTATTTTATCACTGTAATGAATAATTATTGTACGTAAAAAATCCAATGTGATCAGTAAAAATACGGAATGTAGGAGATTTTGTTCCATAAAATCTATTAATTATTGAATTTACAGCGCCACCTATATATTTACTTTCACTTTCTATTTTTATCCTGTCACGGTTTAGTGAACATTGTATTCATACACTATCGAACTTCTTTTGGTCAAGTTTTGAACCTCTTCACAGTTTCGAATGACACGTCACAGTCAACATTAAAAATTTGATGAAAGGTCTAAATAGGTCTTCAAGGGTTACAAGCACTTTGTTTCTACATTTTATAGTCAACCTTTCATATTTTTGTACAGATTATTTAGAAAAGTTTGAAGCTGGTACATGTATGTAAGTAATTTGTTGGTAATGCATTTATTAGCTTTATTTATTTTGTTTCTTTTGCCTATTTTATGCTTGTTTTGGGCTGGGAGTTGGCGTTAATTTGGCAATATAAATAGTATGATTGCTTTCCTCATTGTCATACATAAGGTCATAGGGTAACAGCTATTTGTGATTTTAGAATAACATTCTTATGGTTACTAATTGAATTGTGTTGTATTGACAGTGTAGTAGTTTTTGAATATAGTCTGTCAGTTACATATAGTAATCGTGGAGTGTTATGTCAGTAAATTATATTACGTTATCCTTGACCATTGTTTAAGACGTGTCTGTGCTCAATTAAATCATTTAAATAATCAGTTATTGTCGTTTCTGTTATGAAATAATTTAGGAGATTTTGTTCCATAAAATCTATTAATTATTGAATTTACAGCGCCACCTATATATTTACTTTCACTTTCTATTTTTATCCTGTCACGGTTTAGTGAACATTGTATTCATACACTATCGAACTTCTTTTGGTCAAGTTTTGAACCTCTTCACAGTTTCGAATGACACGTCACAGTCAACATTAAAAATTTGCCGCTCCCACCCACCCTTATAAATTAAGTTCCATTTTGTTTGTTTATATTATATAATTGTATGCCTTACTTTGCTTACCCTTGTTGATGTTTGCGCTTATTCTGTTTCATCCTTTTTTTGTGTATTATTTTGCTTATCCTTTTTATTTGTTGCTTTAATTTTGCTTACCCTTGTTTTCTATGCTTATTATTTTGTGCTTATTTTGTTTCATACATTATTGTTACAATTTTGTATTTGACATTACAGTTTTATTAATTTGCATTTTTTTTTCCAATGTAATAGTTTAAAGCGTTAATTTGGCAATATAAATAGTATGATTGCTTTCCTCATTGTCATACATAAGGTCATAGGGTAACAGCTATTTGTGATTTTAGAATAACATTCTTATGGTTACTAATTGAATTGTGTTGTATTGGCAGTGTAGTAGTTTTTGAATATAGTCTGTCAGTTACATATAGTAATCGTGGAGTGTTATGTCAGTAATTTATATTACGTTATCCTTGACCATTGTTTAAGACGTGTCTGTGCTCTATTAAATCATTTAAATTATCAGTCATTGTCGTTTCTGTTACGAAATAATTAAGAAAAGTGACTAGATTTAAACGTAATAAACAGAAACAACCCTATTTGAAATAAATGAAACCGTTAGCCAGTCGCACACGTCTGAACAATACTGTAGTTCTCAATAATTGAACAATTTACGAAAGCAATAAAATACAATACTGAGAGGACAAATAAACATTGATTGCGGAATCTATGAATCAAAAGACTTACTAAACATTTCAAATACTCGTTCTTGAAACTGAATTGCTTTCAGTCCAAAATATTTCTAAATTATGTACATCATTTTTAACATTTAAAACTATGTAAAATATAGATGTAATTTTTTTTAATTATTTTTATCATTTATTTTTATTACATGCATACCTAGCTTGAAAATTCCCAACAAACACGTGTTATTAGCATGGCCTTTTTCTTACAGATAGAATCAAAACAAAGCAAATAAAAGTTAAAATATATCCTTATAAAAAACTGATTTTCAACTGTTGATTTCCCATGCAAATATGTGAATTGTTTTGGTGTTTGTGTGTGAGGGAGATATCTATTAGATATGCAGGTATAGACTGTTGTTGTTAAGATTCTCTGTTAGATAGTTGAAATTTACCCTTAATTGAATATGCTTTCACTTTATCAACTATCATCTTCAGACTTGGACAGAAAACAACAGTATGTACAACAATGTTTTGTCAATGTTATTTGCGTTCTAAATTGTACCGCAAAATACGTAAAAGTACATCTTTTAACGTCTTTGTTTGATCAGTTGTAAGATTAAAGGCGCGTTGGTTTAATTGTTGCAGTTAAGTTAGAAAATATGTTTTGTAGAATACGAAGTTATCTCAATACCACACCTAGTCATGCCTTCTGGAGGCTGTTTGTTTACATTCTAACTTTCAGTCCTCAACGTTTTTGTATTTTTATTAAGTGTCTTTTGAGATAAACTGAATTACAATTACTATAATTTATTTATTTTTACCACTTTTCATTAAACAACGTGATATAAATGCATTTGTAAAATCATTAGCAATGATATATACAATCTATTTTTAAAAATTTAAAGAAAATAAGATACGCACGCTAATATCAAATAAAAATTACAATGCATTAATTACGAAGTTGAATAACATTACCAGTTTACTGCACCGAAAACGTAAAATACCAGTAAATATACTATTCACAAATAACCATGGCACCATCTCTAGATTCCATTACTTGACCCACAATCACAAAGCAAAAAGTGATGGATATAGTTTAGAAAGTACTGTTTATAGGTGGGTAATGGTATTTAATAAGGGAGAATCTAGAGTCCAAGATCTGCCTCTTGCAGGACGCCCTAAAATGTCAGCATGCTCCCATAATATTGCTACTGTAGCAGCAGCCTTTGTAGCAGAAGAATCGGATAAACAGTTTCCAAAATCGCTGCATCAGTGGGCATTTCATCGCAAAATTGTTAAACATTTGAAATTATCAAAGGTGTGTACAAGGTGGGTATCCCGTCTTTTTAACCTAAAAGCAAAACTCCAAAAAGGTGCAGTGTTGCAAAAAAATTCTAAAAATCTATAAAAATGCAGTTTAAAGGATGCTTAATGGAAGTCTCAAAGCGGATGAAACATGGGTATATTATTCCGAACTTCAAAGGCGGATAAAGAACAAGCAGTTGCTTAGGAAATGACAAGAACGAACAGGTTTCACAAAGAAAACTCATTTAAAGAACTCAGAGTTGGAAACAGGTTCTTTACACATTTTTTTTTCTTCAGTTCCAAAGGCTCTGTTGTACAAATACCTAGTGCTCTATGTAGATCTAAAATTACAGGGGCAATGTCCTAAAATCAGTTATATTACATTTAACGTCGCCAACAAACTGGTTTACAGAGCGCCTACCTTATTGATGACAATAAATCTGCACACAAGAGCTATCATGTACAGCAGTATTAACAAAACCAGCTGGTCAAGCAATTCTTGAAAAAATAAATGTCAGCTAGGCGTCGCTACAATTCCAGAAACGCCCTCGGTATTGCAGTGTGTCAGTGTTTGCATAGTATATAAATAGCATACTTCTCTGGCTTTTAGGTCATGGATAGCCCAGATAGAAAAAAGTGCATTTCCGTTAAGAGTGAAAAATTTGAGGGACTTGTTTAAACAATATGGTTCAATAAATGTTTTTCTATATTTCATAAAGACAGTCTCAAAATTTTCTTAATTCACCTCACATACCTATTGGAAAGTTAAAAAAGCAGCCTGATGTCTCACTTCTTGACTAATTCCTCAATGTCCGTTTTACTTTTGGGTGTAATTTTCAACTCATCTGTGAACCAGTAGCTTTAAAGCCTTACAGATCTCTATACAGATGAAAGTGGGGATCTCATTATATTAAAATCGTAGTACCTCCGTAGTTTTTAGCTCGTTATTTTAGAATTGCTGCAATAAATTGATTATACCAACATTGTTTTTTTATCATTTTATGTCTATTGTTTTATACAAAGTACAATGAACACGTGTTTCTGCACGGCAAGCTTTTACGTAAACAAAACTTACATGTTAAGATTTAATATCAGAACTTCAGGGTATTCTAGATGGTTTTTCACCACTGAACGTATCATTTGATGTATATCTTTGTCCATTTACTTCTGAATTCAATTATGAAGGCTTATTTACATATAAAACGTTTGAAACAATTGTCAGTTTGGGAGAACAATTTAGAGGAGAAAGTTGTTACTCAAAATTCACAAAATTTTCGTTGATTTGTTCATTAAAACATTTCTATACAATACGAAATAAGTAAAATACAAAAGGAACGTTTTAACTTAAGTTTATTTCTAGGTAAGATGTTTGTTCTTCTAATTGTGCTTACCATTGTAGCCAACAGTGCTGCAGGACAGGAGCTTGATGCCGACTCTCTAGCAGGTTAGTTAGTTTGTTTTCAAGTAAGAAGGCTGACACTTCGTGAAACGCCACGCTCAGATGGAAACAATGATATACTATTTAAAGCAAAAATGTACACTATTTGCCGGTATTCATTTCTCTTTTTTTCTTTAGAAGAAGAATTAGTCACCTAAACTTTAGTACTTACTGTTTATAATCTTATTCGTATATTCTTGTTAGAATAACACATATTTTATGATCTCGAAAGATAACAACCATAAAAAAGGAGGTAAAAATGAAAAAAGAAATAAAGAAGAAAAAAAAGGGGAAAAAAGAAGAAAAAAGCCAAATAAAAGAAAAGAAAAAAAAAAGGAAAAAAAAAAGAAAACAAGACAAAGTAATTTCAATGTAACGGAATATGTTTGTTTTTCTTGAGCGTATATCTTTATTCTGTGATATTCGAATGAAATAAAGGTTTGGGAGCACATGTCAAACTTACAAGTGTTAACTGAAATTCTGGACGCGAGTGATTTCTTTTTAACCGAAAAAAAATCATAAAAGATAAAAAAACTAATTATACAGCGGTATCATATTTTTACATAACGCTTTACTGGTCAATATTATTTTGTATAATTTCAAGCATTGATACAATAGTAATGTGGTTATAACGTTCTATGTGTTCAACTTTTATAACCTTATTGTAATCTTTCAGTATTCACCATACACTTCCGGAAGGCTCTGCTGGAAGAAGTGGCTTACCAGTTGAATGTTACGGTTAACACGACCAACGTATTGAAAGCAATGCTCGATGACTGTAAGCCAAAAATGCAGAAACAAACCAGTCTGTGCAAAGAGTGCACTCAGGCTGCTTGTCAGTAAGTATCAGCGCTGACAGAAATTATAGACGTATTGCGTATATAGACGTATTGCGTATTGCGTATATAGACGTATTGCGTATATAGACGTATTGCGTATTGCGTATATAGACGTATTGCGTTTATAGACGTATTGCGTATATTGAAACCATTTACATTTACCCTTGATATATATTAAATCCCTGTCATGCATTTTTAAACATGTGCAGTTGAGGGTGCGGATGACACTGCAATTGAAGAGACATGGAAATGTAAGGATTTCAAATTGTCCTTCAACATTTTGATTATAAATTTGTCTTAAATAGGTAAAAAATATGAAACAATCCTGGTGTTTCTATTAACTTGCTTCATGAAAGTCTATTAAGTCAAGTCTCAGTATAATATTTCTATATTAACTGTACGCATTTTACAAAATAAGCCTTTATTTATTGAGTGCTGTTGTTGAAAAGTGTCAAGAATATGTGTTGAAGGGATTTCTTAACATCGAAACTCAATGTTATATGTTTATTAGTTAGAATTATCTTTTCTGCTCATTTTTTTTTCACAGAAAGTCTTCAACATTCGAAGATTATCTTTATAATCAATATTTCACAGAATGTCTCCAACATTCGGAGATGATCTTTTCGACTCAGATATTCAAAGATTATCTTTTTTGTTTACTGTTTCACAGAAAATCTCTGGCATTGAAATTTATGTTTCACAGAGACTACGAAAAATGGAAGATTATCTTTTCGGTTTACTGTTTCACAGAAAGTCTCCGACATTCGAAGATTATCTGAAACTTGCAAATCCCTACCTGTACCTCAAGGAGCCCTTAGATAACATCGGTGGCCAACTTGGGGATGCCGTTGAGTTGATAGGAGAAGAAGCTAGCGGATTCTACAACTCCTTAAACAGTCTTGGAAATTCTATAACAAGCTTTCCTGATGAAGCAAAGGTAAAGTTAAAAGTGTGTATTTCCCTTTTTGGTCACATTAACAAAGTTTAGATCATACTTTTGCTTGCCTGGGAGAATTTTACCGTGTTGTTTTGGTGCTGGAAAAACTCGTGTATATATTGAGGTATAAGATAACTTTCGTGCTGTAGTTATTGAACGAATGCGTAAATTCATACACTGCTATAATAATATAGGGCTTAGCAGAAAAACAACATTCGTTTCATTCTATCTTTTCTATTATTTGAAGAAAACGACATGCAGGAAAAGTGTATATCATGCTCTCGGGTAACTGTTTTGCGGTAATTCGTGGCTTCGAGATATTCAACCCGCACTTTCTGCTGGTGAAAAATTCTTATTGTGTTTATCCATATATATTTTCTGGCGTGGCAGATGCCTGATACTCAGAGAAATCCAGCATGAATGGATTCGACCCCAAGCTAGATGTTGAGCGATATTAACCTCGTGGTTTCTGGGCCCCATTTAAATTAACGCGGAATAGGCGAAAAATATGTTTAAGCCTAAATTCTGTCTGTGAGAAAGCAGACATGCACAATAAATCTGATTATACTTAAGCCTTTAACTAAAATCTGGTCAGATGCTAGTATATAATTTTGTGCTTATTTATTTGAAACTCATTTATACTTTACTATTAAAATGTCAATTTTTTTATTTTTTTTATAATCAGTGTTAGAGACAAACTGTTCCCCAGAACTTCCTGTCGTTTTTCTTTCTTCAACATAATTGTTTAATTCAAAGAGGCTCCGAAATATTAACAATACTAGTATGCCACTTATTATAAAAAAAAAAAACCCACAACAAACGAGCAGCATCGACATTCCATAAATTGTATTGAAACAGTCGAATAAAGTATACTTTATTTTACAGGAAATTTTCTCAAACCTTAACAAAGAATTAGGAAAATTGGACGATTACTTTAAGGACCTCGGAGATATAATTATCGACGCAGGCACACTTGTCAAAGATCTTTTTGGTAAGTGCTATAGTACTGTTTTAGTCTTTATAAATTGTTTCCGGAACTGAACATTTATCTCGATGAAAACTGCAGTAATTTTACGGCGATATTTAACACACATATTAGATTTTATGATAACTTTATTGAGTAATCAGACTATTAATAAACACTTATTTTCTCCTTCATTTAAGACGATATATTTGGAAAGAAGAGAAGAAGACGAACCATTTCTGACTCCGAAATAAGGCTTCGTGATCTCATTGACCCGGAATCAGTACTGCGTGCTCTTATTGCGAGAACAATGGAACTGCGGGCAAATATTGACCCCGATGTTAGGGCATGTATGGAACAGTGCTCGTCTTGTACGCCCTTGTTACAACCGACCCAACAAGAAATAATTGAATCGGGTATTTGTTTGAGCTTTATTGTGTGTCTATTAAATTGTTGTAAAAAATTAACTATTTTGATCTCGCCTTTTGTCAAAAGCACTGTAGTGATGACACTGTCTATCAGAGCATCTGCCTGTCTATTTGGTTTGTCTGTCTGTCTCAGGTATTTCCCTGTCTGAACATATTATCCGGGACATACCTATGTATGCAATATTCAGATTTTAGCCAAACTAGCATCAAGATTATCACAACAATACCGTGTGTTATGACTAAATTTTCAACATGATCAAACAATTATTAAAATACTTTATTATTTTGTCAAGGGCTATAACTTTGTAACCTTACATTTGTACAAACATGGTTGGCCCCTGTAGCATATTTTATCACAGCGTGAAAATATTGCATCTGGTAATCACTCGGTGAAACATATTTCGACCTTACACTAAATCATATATATATAACTATCTTTTATATAACTCTTATTCCGGCTATATTTTTAACATAGTAAAAGTACTTTTTACAATATTGAATTGTACAATTAAAACTCATTGTCACTTTGTCCATACCGTTGTCTCTGGCAAGGACGTAAATATCTGTCATTTACATACTTGTCCCTGGTAAATATAATCCTGCTTTTTTTCTTGCACCTTGATTTCTGGATTGCGTATGACTCGATGATAATAATGATAAGATGATCAACAGTTAGGCTTGAAGTGTCCTCAAAGTATTACTTTTTGATGTCATGTATAGTTAATCTACGGTGGCACAGAGGTGACATATGTGTTTTTTTTATACTACTACGTGCGCACGTATTAGTATAAAAAAACATCACCGCACATAAAGTAGAGAGAAAAAACATCTGCACACGTATAACGTATTGCGTGCGCACGTAAAAGCTAAAACGTACGCACGTATTAGTTTAAAAAACATCTGCGTACGTATTGGTATAAAAAATCTGCACACGTATAACTTATTACGTGCACACGTAATTAGTTATTACGTGCGCACGTCTTAGTTTATACGTGCGAAATGTTTTTGTACTAGTACGTGCGCACGTATTAATATAAAAAACATCTATGTCACCTCTGTACCACCGTATTAACCTTAACAATGGATTGTGTTTATTTTAGTTTGTGGAAGTCAAGTTATCACGCTGAATAACACCATTCAGACCATGATCAAGAAGATCAAAACAGCATATAACTATGCGCTTGACAAAAACAATCCAATTGTTCAAAAGGTAATTAGATTTATTTTCTCTTTTCTTGTTCGATTTTAATTCTACCTAATTCTAATTAAGAGCTGACATACACGAGATTATCTGGGTCATGTCAGTCAGCCCTTTTCATAATTTGTCAGCTAGACACTACTTGTTTGGGATAAAACTAAATCACGGAAGTGGTCCTTTGGTGACTTTCTACCAAGAGTGTTTCCAATTAATCCAATTCGTACAAAATATGGCCACCAGCGCAAACCAAAAGACAACTGAACAAAATGAGATCTCCTATACAGCAAGTTCCGATGTTTAATCAGTTTTATTAAAAAAGATACAACGACTGTTGGGCTGGTGAGGGCTGGACCCTGCATCCCCAGCTTTAGTTATATTTCAACGGACATATCATAGTAGGTTGCCCCCCTTGAAAGTAACCCGATAATCAATATTGGTTTCCCGATTGAATAAACTTTGAGCACTAGATTATATAGGAAAACTATGTTCAGTGGTTAATTTCAAATATTTCTTTATATTTGTGAATATTTTAGCAGATAGACATTATACACAAATTTCTCCTTTTCAATGTAATGTAAAAATATTTATTCTAAGTGAATATCTTCCTGCTTCCAATTTTGTATTAAAAGTATCACCATCATTTACATTGAACATATGGTGAAAAATTCTAAAATTTACTATTTTTTCACTTTAGAGGTAAATAAATAATGTTTTTCCAAATATGACAACTTATTAGCACATGTGTAGGTATTATTGACTTTATGAATATTATGATGTCATATTCATAACTTTAAAATGATAAAAGATTCTTGCTTCCATTTAACTTCAAAGTTAATCAAGAAACTAAAAACTGGAGGTTTTCTTAAAGCGGTGCTGATTTACAGAACTACAAATACCAACAACTGACAATTCTATCCAGGGATATGAAATGATAACGTTCATAATAATGAAGAAAGGGAACAGAATACAACACATCAGAACAGAACAGAACAGATCTTTTATTTTTTCCGACCAAGGGGTTTAAGAACAATACGAATAATAACGAATTAGTTCGGCAAAAAAGTTAGATATTTTAGAGTATTTGACGATAGGACAAAAATGTTTATGGAAAAGAGTGTTATCTTATTTGTTATTTCGGCCCAAAATAAAAGTTATGAGTAGGGAGTGGAATTGGTTTATTTATTTAAATAAATATGCAACGTGAATTCCACAGATGTACTCATTAGGGAAAATAACAAACAAGCAATACTATGTCCATTTTAGCTTTCCACGAGTGTGTACAGTGGGATTATCTAGAACTTAGTGCGACTTTCATTTTCTCACAGTTTTGTTCGTGAAAAGCATGCAAAACAATCACCATTATAGCTCACGTAAATGTAAAATCAACGCGAACAGGAATGACACATTGAATTTGGTTTTTGTCAAACTTTAAGTAGACAGAATGAATCAGAACTATTTTTATTATAACCCAACAGCTATCTGGCAACAGAAAGGATCAAGTCCAGCAGACAAATGTGTGTGCGTGTTAAACTAACATGCCTGTTTAATCGTTTTCATACAGCTCGAATTTTATAAATATGTCAGATACCGTATTGCTTCGTTTATAACCTTTTTCATGTTTTTAAAGAGAAAACCTCTAGGCAAGTGAAGTTACATAAAAATACCGTTGTATAGACAAGAGCATGCAAACAAAATAGGAATACATTGTGTCTTTATAATATTAGTCTCGTTTTGATCAAGGACGAAACTTACTTTACGTGTTGTTTTTTGTCTTCGAAATATTTGGCCATCTCTTTAAACAAAAGGATATAAATTTATCTATATGTATTTATTTTCTGTTACATGAAAACACGAATTCCGTAACATCGTAAGCTAACATGTTTTTATATCTTTTTTACTGAAATGTTTTATGTTTTATTTTTACAAAGATAATCTTTCTATATGAATCTATTAAGTAACGGACGTTATAGCTTTATTTCAATGTATTGCTCAAAGCAATACCATGATCAATGCAAAATAGATATAAAATGTAAGGGAGACAATCCAATCATGCTTTAAAAACAATCGATAATCAAGGGAGAGAAAACTCGATATTTCTCATTATAAGCTGGCCATGATTCATTTCCCCAAAGTATACATATCGAAAACTTAAATTACCGCACACATACACGCACGCACGGACGAATACACACACTCACGCACACATATGTCCCCCCTGCTTCTCCATGACAATCCTATTCCATGATTGCTCAGATCAGTGTGATTTTCTAAAATAATTCGCACAAAATACTAGTATCCAAAAATAGTTTTTCGAACGAGATTTCCTCTTGGCGCGATTTTGAAATAATTGCACAGAAATGTTTAAAACATGTCTTTATTTTTCAGGTCGTTTTGAATATCGCTTCCCTCGAGTACGTACACTATACGCTATCAGATGTCGAGATTACAGCGTATCTTGCCAATGCCTACACTTCTTACCAAACAGACATTGACTACCCACTGCTGAACTTGCCTCTGGGTGGTAGGAAAATGGGTTTGGAATATTGGACGAAGATTACTGTGTAAAACAAGCAACGAATGAAACTTTATAACGCTATATAATATACATAAATGGTATTTCTTTGAATGTGATGTGTAGATGTGAGATATACATGGATGCCGCCAAGCTTATGGCATCGTATAAACGTTTTCTTCAGACAATATTTCTCCTTTTATCTACCCCCCCCCCTCCACCACCCTCACACACACACACACACACACACACACACACACACAAAACAAAACAAAAACCTCTTGGTTTCTAGATAAATTAGACATGCAATCAATCTGGTTAAAATGAAATACAAGTATGTTAAAATTATGTGTTCAAACCTTATTTTTTCAACAAATGGTAAAGTGAGGATTCTTTTGGAAAATGTGAAACATGAACCAGGTTATTGACCTATGACAGTATCTTACGTTACAGCAATTTTTTGAACCTCCAAATAGTTCCAAAGTAAGGAAAAATATTTTACGGTCTGAGAGTTTGATCTATTTGTACTATAGTTTCTAACGCTTCTTTTATTAATAGAGTAGCTTATCGTGTAATGCTATACACTCATCTGTGGAGCAGTGTGCGAAAGAATGGGCTTACACCAATTATACATATCGCTAAATACAAATTTGCAAATCATTTCTTATAGTTTGTTGTATTTTACACTTATGTGTTACCGATGATAACGACGATGGTGATACTTTTGTTGTTGTTATGAATTCCTGTAGTAGTATAGTATATAAAATATAAGACCGGTTTACCATTCCTAGTCAATGTTTGAATGCTGTGCTATAAACTCACTAAAATGGGTAGCAGTTAACAAAAAACGTAGGGGTCGCGCTTCATTAACACTGGCACAGCGTAACTTCAGATAAATTTGTAACAGCAACCCTAAGTTTCCTTTATGAATTCAGAAATGCAATACTTCTTTCACGATGACATTTCAACGATAGACCTTTCATGTGAATTGGGCAAGATATTTCAATGAAAAGTTATGATACCAGCTTAATAACTTTGTTGTACACATAGTAGGACATTGCAAGTCCGTACAGCTGCAAATTTAACATTTCAAAAGAAATAAACCACAGTGAACTTACCTAATGAAATCTAATATAACAATAAGTTATATTATGTGAATAAAAATAATTGAAGACTGATTTTGTCAAGTGCATGCGTGCACATATGCGCAAATACTTGCGGTGCCTTATCGTATTTTCCTTTCATGTCGTAGTTTCAGGCACACCTTGAAACGCAATCATTAATTTTATTATTGGTGATTAATAATAGGCTTTAAGCAAAATAATATGTTTACATAATTTCAGAAATATGGCATTGAAAACGTGGTGACTTGCACGCACGGAGGCAGCCTGAGCTAAATCAGAGATAACATACAGTGTCAAAATGTAAATAGATACGCCATGCGATATTTTGTCTTGAAACTAGAATGCAGAAATAAAGAAATATCAACAACTGGCTCAACAAATCGTCGATGAAATTTATTCAAACCCTTGAACCATGTCCAGTTTTAGGCAAGAGTACATAACTCTGTCAAGGATTTTGACTGAATTGTGACCCTTTTAACTTACAAATCTTGGTTAAGTTTTTCGTACCATTTCATATTTTGTTTAAACTGTTTGACATATGACTTTGAAACTTTTATCACTTGTTAACTATAACAGTCTCTATCTGTAGACAAGAGTACATAACTCTTTTAAGTAGTTTGGCAAATATATTGTTATGATATGGGTCACCAGTGATAAATGCTGACCGGACAACAGCTTGCAATGCCGTCAATAAAGTAAATCCATCAATGAACAATTCTTACTCATTGAATCTGAATTTGATCTTACTCAAATTGTCGTCTGCCAAACTTGAGGCAACAACAAACTTGATGTTTTCCCGACAAATCGACTGGAGATGATGTATGTAAGCCTTACCTGGCATTAACGATCACAATGCTACTTTCGCGAACAAGTCAAGTCAAGTCAAGTCAAGTCAAAAACCTTTTATTTCACTCATTTCATGAATACATGAATAAATGAGGTGAGATTTTTAACAGTTTAACAATATACACAAGTACACGTATTTGTTTCATTCGTCGCAAACCAGTTAAACTTCTTATGTGAGGCAAAGTCAACACAGTCAGGAAGAAATGCAAATCCCTTTCAAAATATATCAATTGCATGAAGAAGAACAAATTTAGTTTGTCTCACTAGAAGCTAATATCTTTACATCCAGGAAAAAATCTGATTAATTAAGCTAAAAATTGTCATACGTGTTGTCCAAGGAGGATGATAATTTCATCCCAACCGGCACATAAATATGAAATCGTTCCATATAAAATCACTGCTATCATGCATAGATAGTCCAATTTAAAAATCAATTACCTAGCTTAATATGACCTGTTAACATATAAAGTACCAAGAAAAAGTAGGGGAAGCTTACATGACCGAACGTCTTAAAAATATAGCTTTAATATGAGCCGTGCCATGAGAAAACCAACAAAGTGGCTTTGCGACCAGCATGGATCCAGACCAGCTTGCGCATCCGCGCAGTCTGGTCAGGATCCTTGCTGTTCGCTAACGGTTTCTCGAATTACTATAGGTTTTGAAAGCAAACAGCATGGATCCTGACCAGACTGCGCGGCGGATGCGCAGTCTGGTCTGGATACATGCTAGTCGCAAACCCACTATGTTGGTTTTCTCATGGCACGGCTCAATGTGTGTATGAATCCTTGTGGACTAAGACTTGTTTTCATGTAAATATGCAACAGTGTTATTTAAACCTGGTACGAAACATCATGTAAAGATGCACAGAGAAACATCAACTGGTTTACTGACCTTTCAATTAATGAAAAATTTAGTTAGGTAATTTGATGATTATTCTCTGTCCACCATTATCTAAGTCCTTGGCTTCCTAGACAAATGAACAGCCAAGTAATTATTAATAATAGATTAGAAACACAAATTACACCAAGGGAAGGAAATGTATCAATCAAAACCTGAAAAAATATGATTTGTAACTAAAATTTATGTGAAGTTAGTTTAAAACGTGCATAATTACAAAAAAAAATTGAAAAACACATTTTGCTATTTGAATTGTCAAGATGATCAAGCAATAATTTTGTTTACGTTTTTATTGAATTTAAGTGTTAAAATGTTTCACTTAAGGACTTTTTAAATAAAAAAGGTAATAAATCCGTTATTCTCAAATTATGGCTAAAAGTATGAATCTTAATACTGTCTAGATTATATTTACAATAAATTCAGATTTTCAATGATGATATCTTTTAGATACATTGGATTAAGAATTCACACACGCACGTACGAACGCAAAAGAAAACAGGATTTTGAAACGGCAAACCATTACATAAGTATATTAGTTATAAAATGGGTCATCAGTTTTGATAAAATATAAGTATCTTTAATCACCCATTAATGCTTTACAAGTGTACAAAAGTGTCAAAGTTAAAGCTCTCGTTATACTAAATAAAAGATGGCCTTAACAAACAGTTAATCAAAAAAAAGTTATTTTCTATGTACAGTGAGAGCTGTAATTCTAACAAAAACAATAGTTGCCATATATGACATTCTCACAAACCTATTGATGATTCGTAAACCTGTTGATGGTAGATATCAAGGCAGTATCTCTTACAGAATTAGGAGTACTGTGTATGAGCGATTTTTACATGACAAGCGAAAAGAACGGAGAAGCTCTATGTTCCAAATTGTAATAAATGTATTATGTATAAAAGGGGCCTTAATTCAAGGTCTTGATGTTATTTTAGAACATGTCTGGGTATTGGTGAAGGTGTTTTAATTTTGTTTTTGTAATGTTTTATCTGTTATTAACCTATTAATTTTGTCTAAATTCCCAAAAGCTGAATAAATTAAGTAGTACTAAATGTAAGATTGTTGTGTTTTCGTAGTAATTATTTAACAAAATCATCTATAAAGAGACCCACGGTTCCTATCCTTGCTTACACACTAAACATCCAAGGTAAAATTTACCACTGACCATGAACTATATCTATACCCTACTTTTTATTGTAAAAACATAAAAACATTTAAATTGTTTAAAACTTATAAAAACTCAGTTTTAATTACCGATTCAGATTTAGTTATAATCGCGTGGGACACTGAAGATATTTATTGCAATAATGAATGAAATCGCACGTTATACGAACAGTAAGTAAATGATACCTCTCTAAAACTGAGGACAAACAAAAGCTTCACCTGTAATTACCAACATTTTTTCAAGTTCACCTGCGCGTGTGTTTTGAACTCCTTGTACGTTAAAGAACAAGGGAATCTGCTTGTAACGAAGCGACCTCTGTATCATGCACTAACTTTTAAGCTGCCTCGCAAATATAGATAACCGTTAGCGGTTATACATTAATTAAGACACGTAAGTATCAATTCACACATGTTACCAATAGTGCCATATCTCGGTCTATAATTAGCAGATTTTTTATCTTTAATTAACATGTTCTGCAGTTTTTTGTTCAATTGATGTTTGTAATAGAAGTTCATCTCCTAGCTCAAAGCTGCTTACCAATATTTCAATGACAAAACTAGGCTGTTTGATTAATAGAGTTGTTTACAAACGGCAATTATCCCACTAGTCATTCGTTGTTCTAGGTGTATAAAAGGCAACCGTTTAGGAAGGCATTACGGCTCGAAACCACGGTTTTGACTCAGGTAAGATGATGTGCTTTGCTTTAACATTTGCTCAAAAACTTTAGATTCATTCAAATTTTACTGGGTTTCATAACGTTATCTTTTCTTAAACGATGATTTAATCGGAATTGCTCTACGTTTTCGCGTAATAAAATGGGAGCCAAAAAACGAGTTTTCTTTTTACTTAAATTTTCCACAAAAAATAGCTTTGCTCAGCTCTAAAAAAAAACCATCCGTAATTTTTTTACCAAAATTGAATATGTTTTACACTAATACGTCCTGTAAATATATAGTAAAAAAACAGAAAGTTTTACCGTGCCGTTTTGTGGCTATAAAAACTTTTAAAGCACCACTACAGTAACATTTTTCGACGCTGAAAAAAAATGACGTGAATGTGAAGATATGGCCCTTAAGGTTAGTCAAAAAAAGTTTGTTTCTGGTAACATGCTAAACAAATAGAGTAGGTAGCTAAAGTGCCGCCAGTTTTTATTTACACATTTACAATTAACTATAACAGATTTTTATTTAATGATGATTTAATCGGAATTGCTCTGCGTTTTCGCTTAATAAAACGAGAGCCAAAAAAAAAAAAAACGCACAAAAATAGCTTCATTAGGCATTAAAAAATATCCATTCGTAAGTTTTTTATTAAAACTGAATATGTTTTACATTAGTATGTTTTCTGAATAACAGTCAAAATTTAGAAAGTTCTGCGGTGTCGTTTTTAGGTAATTAGCTGTTATGCTTTGATACTAGGTCAACAAATTTACGTTTTCTCGACGTCACCGTTTCAAATTGTTTTTTGAAGAATTGACAAGTTACGAAACATTCAGACAAACGTGAAATTACATTAGTTATCCCATTATTTAGTAATTGTGGTAGCTTTTATGGAATGTGCAATCACACAGACGGTAACACTTTCATTAGTTAACATACTGCCAGATCCGAATATCTACCGTTCAGACCCGAAATACGGAATATTATGTTTCTGCGAGGATAAGTACTAATTACAGAATAGGCTGAGACTATGGCATTCGTTTATAGTGATAAGTATAATTATCACATCAGTGGAAACACTAGTGTAAATTTCCTTTCAGTGACCTCATTATCTGCGTGGTCATATTCGAAGTTATGCAAGATAATAAACATGTATTGTTTGAAACTCTTCTAACATATACAAATTATAGCTAATACATTTTCCACAAAAGAGAGTTATAGACCTGAGACTATTTAACAACGCAAATAGTTAACATATTTTATATACTTTGTATAAAGCGTACCATATTTATGTAGTAATTTTACAGAAATGACCGAATTTGTCTATAATAGCATAAAACATTACACATTTGTTCAGAGCTAATTGGCCGATCGCGATCACGTGCTTGGTGTGGTCAAAAAGACATGTAGACTCAGATAATAGCGCGTAGTTCTGCACGTATTTCTCGACGCATATTTTACGATTTTATCGCTTCTTTATTACTAGGTATACGATATATTACTCTAGATGTCTTAATGAAAGTTACATTCATTGTAGAACTACTTCATACAGGTATAGGGCAAGGCTCAAACCCGACCCCAAGGGTCGTCCGGGCTCGAACATGGGTGCCATTATGTCAAAAAGCAAAAACACTACGAAAATACACTTTATTTTTCTGAAAAAATATTTTACATCAACTAAGGCTCTTAGGTAACACGTTTTGGCGAATATAAATTATTTATATGGAAATAAATAGTTTTAGGTAAGTTTTGTCCGTCTGTACGATCTGTAGACTTGCTATAGGGACCGTATAACGCTAATCTTGGTCGCATTTTTTCGAAAAATTCATCAATTTCTTTTTATTATAAAAAGCGTTAAGAGTAAGATATCAAACTGAAATTTCTTTTTAAAAGTAGTTGGAAATAATGTCTAATCGAATAGCAAAAACAATTGTCTTCCCCGGTGAGAACGCCGTCGGGAACATTTGCTGAACTTTGCTATTTTTGGCTTAAAATATTTGCCGTAAAATAACGAAAAAGTGCTTATAAAATATTTACTTTGGCGAAATAACTGCAAATTAAAACTCGTTTTGACAGAAAATGACAAAATTTGAAAGTTTGTGACAAAAAAGACAACATCTTTTCGTCCGTATGTACGTAATTTAGGATAAAAGCTGCATTTCCGTACTTTTCCGTACGGTAAAAGGCAGTGCTTTTCATTAACTTCACATAATTGTAGAATGTTCCAAACACAATATATTTTAATGAAAAAACTTTAATAAATTATATCTAAACATTGTCTAAGCAGATATGTAATTTGTATACTTTTAACGCCAACAGTTTCGTCGGAGGACCGTCTCAAAATGTATTATTTTTCGTGAAAATATGCATACTTCCTCATATATTAAATAGAGCCTTGTCCGAGGAGTCATATCTTCATAACCTGATGTCCGATTTTAATAAATGATACCTTGTTGCGAAGGGCAAGCAAGTAACTAGAGAAAACAGGCCACGTCAGGTTCGAACCCGGTCGACTAGGGGTCAAGGTCATAGGTCAAATTCCGGTAATATTCTCAAAATATAAACTTTTCAGAGCAGTCAAGGCAGTCCTGAAAACTCAAGCACTACCTTCACTGAGTCCAATGACACCATTGGAGCAATTCTCACAGCTCCCGGTGCGGGCCAGCTTAGTCTTGGCCAGCACTCTACTGCAAATAACAAGTTTGGTCATTTTCTGATACCTGTCCTGAGCTCTGATGGCATCATATGGACTTGTAAGTAACTTAAATGTAAAGCTAAGACATCTACAAACATATTCATATATGGTATAGGTAAGTACCTGGGGTGTAGAGACTCGAACAAGGGTCAAAATCTAACATAGTGTCATTATCAGCTGAAATTCAGTATGAATTTAACCGTTCCTTCATGAATTACCTCCCCTGGTACATATGGCTCACCCAGGTTTTCGAACATGGTCTTAATCCGTAGCCAGGACCCATACCTAGTCGACCATATATTAAAAGGGTACAAGTCTATGTCAAATGGGTCGAAAACCTTCCAGACATGGTAAAAAAAGCCATTTCGAACCTACTTCGTAGCCACGACATGGTCTTATACCTAATAATAAATATATTACAGTTAATTGTAACTGTGTAAATAAAAACTGGCGGCACTTTAGCTATCTACCCTATTTGTTTAGCATGTTACCCGAAACAAACTTTTTTGTCTAACCTTAAGGGCCATGTCTTCACATTCACGTCATTTTTTTCAGCGTCGAAAAATATTACTGTAGTGATGCTTTAAAAGTTTTTATAGCCACAAAACGGCACGGTAAAACTTTCTGTTTTTTACTATATATTTACAGGACGTATTAGTGTAAAACATATTCTATTCTGGTAAAAAAAAAAAGATACGGATGGATATTTTATAACGCTGAGCGAAGCTATTTTTGTGGAAAATTTAAGTAAATACAAAACTCGTTTCTTTGCTCTCATTTAATTAAACGAAAACGTAGAGCAATTCCGATTAAATCATCATTAAATAAAAACCTATTATAGTTGATTATAAATGTGTAAATAAAAACTGGCGGCACTTTAGCTATCTACCCTATTTGTTTAGCATGTTACCAGAAACAAACTTTTTTTGACTAACCTTAAGGGCCATATCTTCACATTCACGTCATTTTTTTTTCAGCGTCGAAAAATGTTACTGTAGTGGTGCTTAAAAAGTTCTTAAAGCCACAAAACGGCACGGTAAAACTTTCTGTTTTTTTACTATATATTTACAGGACGTATTAGTGTAAAACATATTCAATTTTGGTAAAAAAAATACGGATGGATTTTTTTTAGTGCTGAGCGAAGCTATTTTTTGTGGAAAATTTAAGTAAAAAGAAAACTCGTTTTTTGTCTCTCATTTTATTACACGAAAACGTAGAGCAATTCCGATTAAATCATCGTCCGGAGTTTCATGTCAGCTTTCATTTTATGTATAATTTATGGGTTTACGTTAAAAAATATTGCCGGTACAATTATTTCAAGGCAGATTTTGTCCCCGTATATCTTACGTCAAAAGTGCGCGAAGTGGTCAAGTTTGCGACGTCATGGAAACGTCACTGATGCATTAAACGTAAAAATATACACAGATCTAAATCAGAAATATCTTTCAGTTTTTGTTGGTACCAGTCAATGACGTGGGCTCTGAAAAAAAGTTATAGTGTGGTTCCTCCTTAAACATTTGCTTCAAAAACTTTAGATTTATTCAAATTTTACTGGGTTTCGTAACGTTATTTACTTCAAAAACTTCAGATTCATTTAAATTTTACCGGGTTTCATAACGTTATCTTTGCTAAACATTAATTTTGCTTCAGAAACTTTAGATTCATTCAAATTTTACTGGGTTTCATAATGTTATCTTTGCTGAAACATTTGCTTCAAACCTGTAGATTCATTCACTTTTCAGTAACGCTTTGTCAATATATATTTAAAGTAGTACGTTTCGTTGACATAAATCGTATTTGTTTTTATTTACTGCGGGTTTGCTTGCCCTATGTTTATGTATAAATAGTATATCTTGTTGAAATAAAATATATGGGCAAAAAAAGGAGTCATTTTAAGACGAAGATCGTGGTAGAAATAGAACGTACGTATGTTACTTTTTATCATTAATACATATAGCAAAGCAGACTACACTGAACGCATTCCGAGGAAGACATATTACACAAATAAGACACATTAACACGGAGAAGACTCACTCACACGGAGGTCAGGATGATGCTTCCTGTATTTGTCCTTGTATGTTTGGCAGTCCAAGCTGCCAGTGGAGCTCTAATGTCGATTCCCGCAGAATCAAAGAAAGGTTTGTAAATTAAACGATTTTATTACAATATATAATTATCATCACCATTTATCATTATCTGTGTCTTTGTTATTTAAAACTGATATAACTTTTTTTCAAAGAGAGAAAGACATTAAATTAAGTATAGAAATTGACTGGAAGTCCTTCGAATAACCAAAAATGATTTTACAAATTTTCTATCTGAAGTTCTGATATTTATTTTATAGCTCTGTGGGCAAAGGCTGACATCTCTTGTCTCAAGCAAGCAATTACAAGCATAAATTTCTCTTAGTTTGCTTTCGGTGCACTTATAAAATAGAGTGGAAAATGTAAAAGGTTTTAGTCCAATATCATAACTTCTCAGGAAATAAATACAATTAGGATATATTCATATGTGCATGATTTACTCTTGTAAAATGCCTCACTTTTTTCAGCTTATATTTGTAGTAAAAAAAATAACTTGTAACAAAACGATAATAAAATGAAGTATCACGGTGTATTTTAAAGTGAAGATACTACAATTTTGCTTTTAACAAAATGTCGCATGGCAGGTAGGATAAGTAAAAATGTAATTATATTGATCGGTATTACCGGTACTTATTTTATAATAATGATACATTGTAATTATAAATATGCGTTATCAATGGGCACAGTTCATCACCGCAGTGAAAATATATGTACTAAATCATTTTTACCTATCTATTATTACAGTTTAAGCAGTTTTATTTAAATTCATTTATTCATATAAATGCGTAAAACTATAATGCTACTAGCTAGAGGCCAGTAACTACCATGCACCCTCTTTAAGACATTTTTTTCATATGTACAAACTTGCTTGTCAAGACCAACTGTGGGAAAATAAAAAAAAGTTCTCATGAAACAACTCTTTTGAACTATATAAGACTTTTCTGTTTTCTGTTTCGATGGTAACCATTTATTTTTTTAAATGACAACCTATTATGAAATGATAATCCATCATATCTTGGACAGCTTTGTTAAAAAAGAACAATAAAATGGTACCAAATAGTTACTTGCCGTTTAGTGGCAGTATTCTTATATTAATTAACAAATTTGCATATTAATGAATAGTAATGAGAATAATACAAAATGCCAAAATTTTGTAAAAAAACATTTTTGCAAGCTTTCATTACCAAACGGTTTCCATCTGGTCTTAAATTCTAAAGTAGTATTTTGTTGCTCTAAATTTAAATAATGTATTAAGCTAATTTACATAAAATGAACCAATGCTTAAACTAACTTCTCAGGAAACAACATATTGCTTAAACTAAATAGCATAAAAAGTAATCTATCATAAATAAACAGATGCTCATATGATCTTTGTCATATGAAAATATAGTGTAAACACTTTATTGAAGGATAAGTCTGTATGTTACATACTTTGCACAAGTTACTATTTCAATAATCTTGATAGTCTAATAATATTACATATGAGATCTTAAATACTCTAAATCAGTATATTTCCATACTAGTGAAGCAATGATTCTTTCCGTGACGACGTTTTAAAAGTGGGCAATCACATTTAAGCACAGTTTTATGACATTATTCACTTTTCGTATATTTTAATGAGGATTTATTTCAGGAACAAAAAATACCCATTATAAGGATTTAGGTCCCTATTAGAATTGTAGATTTAATTAATCTAATGAGAAAGTATCTAAAAAGCTGAGTATTTCCTTTGATTTCAATGAAGTTAATAGGTAATGGATATTGCAACAATCTCAGTCAAATAATAAATTGTTACATAATGCGTAGGTTCGGAATTCATTTGCAAAACCAAGATAGGACAAAAGGAGGTAATTATAATTTTTCATAATTCAAAATTATATTTCTCAAGCATTTTAGCTTAATGTGTGTGTGTGTGTGTGTGTGTGTGTGTGCGCGCGCGTGCATGCGTGCGCGCGCGCGCGTGTGTGTGTCCAGGTTTAACGTCTTTTTCAATAATTTTTTAGTCATATAAACGACAGTGTCTACTTGTAGTTACTTGTAGCAGTGCCCAATGCCCAATTTTATAGTGTTACCTCACTGAAACATCACGCCGTAAACACGTGACATGATATTACTACCCAGTCACATTATAGTGACACCGGACTGACCAGTCCTAGTACTATCCTCTTAATGCTGAGCGCAAAGCGAGGAAGCTACAAGTACCATTTTTTATATCTTTGGTATGACGCGGCCAGAGATCGAACCCACGACCTCCCGCACTCGGGCGCTTTATCACTACCGAGGCTGTCAGCTAAATATATGTTTCTTAATGCAAATCTTTACAAATAAATTGATAGTTCTTATATTCATAATATTCCCTAGACTATGTTTATCTATTAAAATTGATACTTATGATAAAATAATTCTATATTGGTTTGACAATCAGGATTGGAAAATGAATTTTTAACAATATCTACGACGGTGAAACTCATATGTATATCAAGCACTCAGTGAGCATAAATAAGAATAACCGATCAGATCTTAAAGTTTTAAACAAATCCAGTACTTGTCAAAAATCTAATTAACCACCTTTCAAAAACGTCACCGCTGTGCTCTGTTGTATATTTATTTATTTATTTCAGTCTCTTCCATTTACAAACAATAAGTATATACAAATATACAACACAACATTAAAACATATGTAAATGGCCATTCAATATTAGAATTATAAGAGACATATAAAACGGTAAAAAACAATACTAAAAACATTAAAATCCACCAGATGACTTAAAACAGTACACACAATGTATTTATATGTATAAGCATGAGTGTGCTCGTGTGTGTAAATGCATGTGTGCTTGTGTGTGCTTTTTTGTGTGTGATTGTTTGTGCGTGCTTGCGTGTGTTGGTGAGTGTATATCCATTACTTAAAAAGTATACAGACAAGTGTGTGTGTGTGTGTGTGTGTGTGTGTGTGTGTGTGCGCGCGCGCGTGTGTGTGTGTGTGTGTGTGTCTTTTTTTGTGTGTGTGATTGTTTATGCGTGCTTGCGTGTGTTGGTGAGTGTATATCCATTACTTAAAAAGTATACAGACAAGTGTGTGTGTGTGTGTGTGTGTGTGTGTGTGTGTGTGTGTGTGAATCTGATGAGATAAAGTTACCTCAGAGTGTACTAATACACTAAGTGTGGAAGTCAAATCCATATTTAATGAAAACGTGACGGTCACATTCCATAAAATATTAAAACACCATTTATATAAACCGTACTCTACCAATGATACGTATTTATTATAACAGTTGGTACTAAAAACCATACTAATAGACATAGTTGGTACTAAAAACCATACTAATAGACAAAAGATAGATTTGCGAAGTTGGCACTAATCCTGCCTGGTTCACTGGTTCATGTTTAAAAGGATGTACTAAGAAAGTTAAAGTAAAAAGAATACTAAACAAAGTATTTAAGATAGTGGATAATACTTCAGATCAGATCTAGAGCAACATGGTTAATACCAACTTCTTAAATAACAATTTACCCTCATAGCATTCAGAAAGAGATTAAAACTAATCAAATTTAGTGGAAAAAAGACTGAAATTCTATGTAAAATTATTTACATAAGTACAATTTACGACGGTCTAGAATTTTACAACAGGTTTTGGCAACAGATCTTACTAACAATGGGTTTGTAAACAGATATTTCAGTTGTTCTTGTTCTGGCAAATTCTTGAAATTTTCATTGTTTTTAACAACATAACTGAAAAGAGACTCCCTCAAATCATTATACAAGGAACATTTCAAAATAACATGTTTTTCATCTTCCACAATATTTGGACAGAACGGGCAAATTCTATTTTCAACTTGTAAATTTTCATATCTACCACTCTCTCTACGTATTGGTGCTACACCACATCGAAATTTACATAAGGCAGACATATGTTTTCTTGGCAGAATAATTTTACAATAATCTTCAACAATAAATTCAGATTTAAATGTACAGTATGTCCTTAATTTATTGTTGCCTTTACCACTATTACTAGTTATTCTATTAATACCATTAAACCAATCTTGAACATATTTTTCTATAATACATTTCTCAATGTTACCAACAACGTTTGACTTACACACATAACTCATTGTATTGAAAGTAATATTACTCTCTTGGAATTTCTGTTTCACATAGTAAAACCAATTTTTGCACCGAACTTTAGAACTAGCCCAGACTGCAATCCGTTTATTAACTCTTGCCATTGCGGTGTTACACAGACGACACACAAAGCCCGCGACAGTTTTCCATTGACGGACCATTAGGAGTCCAGGCCATCTCCCCCGCAAGAGCCAAATTAGGAGTATACCTCCCTACTCCCAAATAGAACCGCATGGCTCTATTGTGAACAGCATCAATACAAGAAAATGACCTGTACCCCAAAATGGCCGAACCATAACTAATAACTGGCCACACTACAGTATCGTAGAGCTTTGTGAATACGTCATATGGAACCCCACCCATCACTTTACATTTGGCTATGACAAGTCCAAGAGCACGGCTTGCACTTTGTGCTACAGCTTTAACCATAACATTTAAGTCCAGTTGTTCATGCATTAATAATCCAAGGTACGTATATCTATCAACTATTTCAAGTGTGTCATTACCACATATAAAAACCTGATTAGTTCTTGAACAACTAGGTGGTCTAAAATGTATGATCTTACTTTTAGAGACATTAATGTTCATATCATTTAAATTGCACCAGTCACGTAACGCATTCAACAGCTTTTGCAGATCAGCAGCATTTTCTGCTAGTAATACAATGTCATCTGCATATAGTAAGATGCATGAAAGTTCATCACCAATCTTTACACCTATGTCTAAAGAAAAACAGCAAGATCATTAATGTACAAATTAAATAGTAAAGGCGATAAAATACACCCTTGTCTTAAGCCTGATTTAACATCAAACCATTCGGTAGAAAAACAATTTACCCTGATTGAAGCAGAAACTGTAGAGTATAGAGATTTTATAGCACTTAACATTTTTCCATTTATACCAGTATTACATAATCTATTCCATAATTTACTTCTATTTATAAAGTCGTAGGCCTTTCGGAAATCTATAAAAGCTGCAAAAATTGATTGTTTTAATTTTTTTTCCTGGTATCTATTACATTATATAAAGATGAAGCTTGGTCTATTGTACTACGCTTTTTCCTAAATCCATTTTGTTCATCCACCAAAATTCCATTGCGTTCTACCCACTTATTCAACCTTTCATTTAAAACATAACAATATAACTTATACATTGCTGACGCAAGTGCTATTCCTCTATAAGACATAGGATCCCTAGGATCAGAAGCTGAAGATTTTGGCATTGGGTTTACAATACTTTTACCCCAAACCGTTGGTACAGTGCCATTATTAAAACAAGTATTAAAAAGTGCATGTAGAAATAAAATAGCAGTATCATTTTTCAAAACTTCACTTGGGATACCATCTATACCAACTGCTTTACCACGTTTTGCTTCATCTACCGCCTTTTTAACTTCAAGGATAGAAATATTATCATTGAAAGCATTAACATATGCATTATTATGGCTGTGCTCGTTGTCAAATTGAACAGCTTCATCAGTATCAGGATTGTTATACAATAATTTAAAATCATTTTCCCACTTACATAAAACATCTTGTACATTAGTAGAAATAGAACCATCTTCGAGAACAACTTCCAATGGAATCTTTTTAGACTTAGTAAAACAAACACCAATCTTACCAATGGACTTCCAAAATTTGTTACTATCAACATTACATTCTAACAGAAGTTCGTTTTGCATATTATACCAGTAAAAACGCTTAGATTTCTGCACTTCTCTATCAAAAATTTTGCGAGCTTGTACATAATCAGATTTGTATTTCTTTTTACTAGCAATACTTTTACAGCTAAGCCATATTTTTTCTTTTACACAAACATCCGACCATAAATCAGTCAATTTTTGAGACCACCAGGGCTTACCGGGTCTACGTTTCTTCTTTTTGACACCGAAAGCAACAGTTTTAAAAAAGAATCTTATCATACCTATCCAATCTAATCAGTTCACACCAATTCTGATACACTCTGTCAACATTATCTTGATTAGAAACATTAGATTCCAATGTATTTATCAAATCAGTGACATTATTTAACAAAACTGAATCATTCAAAAAACCTGATGGTACATTGCTAACATCAAATTTATCAAAGGAACATTGTTTGTATGAATCAGCATCATCAGAATACAAATACACTTCAGAATTGTTATCAGATAATATATTCAGATTACAAAGTAACATATAATGGTCTGGTATACTAGCCGCAGCTACAACATTTATACCTAAATCATTTATTATTTCTGTTGTTCTACAAACTTCAAAGTCTTGAAATTGGTGTAGATTATCTTGACTTACTAAAATGTAATCAACAACTGCGGAGCCATTTGTCGATACTGAAGTATAATCATTTCTGATATTGTTCCTCCCATTTAAAATACATAAATTTGTGTTAATTAGAAACTCTATAAGAATATCACCGTATGAATTTCGTTTAAAATCAATAACTTGACGCTGAGTGATAAAATCAACACCTGGTATAAAATCTTCCAAATCACCTACTCTGCTATTGAAATCTCCACAGATATAGATCAAGCCTTCTTTCTGAAAACGGTAAACGTCAGTTAGTAACTGATCAAAAAAGGAATGCACATCAAAATATCTTGAAGAGTTTTCTGGGGGGAGGTAACAAACACAGGGTAAGATAGTAAATTTATCAGTTTTATGAGTTAATTTTAGCCAAAGAATACCTTCATAAGCTTTCTCAAAAATACACACATCAAATAATTCACAGAGTTCATTTTTTATTAAAAAACCAACACCTCCCGAACCTGTTCTAGCGTTTTTATGTATATCAGCACGATTAAAACCAAACCGAGTGTAACCTTCTATATTTATAACATTATCTTTTAAAAGGTGAGTCTCAGCTAGACCTAAAATATCAACACTTTTCATAAAAACACTAAAAGCACGTAAATTAAAACTATCACTGTCTTTATTCATTGCCCATCCCCTAACGTTCCAAAACCCGATTGAAATCTAACGGCGTTGTGAATTGTTTCATTGCTTTTCATAACGTTTTCTGTAGCTACCATTCTGTTGACTGTTGCCATGTCTACTACCTCTACCTGAAAAATTAAAAGAGTCAGTTCTATTTGTCTGATCACCACGACTACCTGAAAAATTAACAGAGTCAGTTCTATTTCTTTGATCTCCACGGCTATGGAAATCATGATCACGGCTTCCACTACTGAAGCCTCTGTCACTATCACGGTTCTTGCGATGGTAGAAATCTCTTCTCCGGTTTCCCGCATCCTCCTGAGAATTAGACCTGTCATAGGAGCTAGACCTAGATCTATCACGATCTGATGAGGACCGCACTACACGAGAACCGATCATTTTAACACCACTATTTTTCATTACGCCTAGAATAGTTCTAAAATTTTGTGCCATTTGCCTCTCAGCTTTTGTCTGGTCATGATTAATATAAATATTTTCGTATTTCTTATTTTTCACTAGATCCCTCTTTTTAGACATAATTTTCATCTTATCACTGTAACTTTTAAATTTTGCAATCACAACACCTGGTTTGCCTTCTTTTTTAGACTCTTTTCTTTCAGCATTTTCACAAGTAACATTTACTTTAATACCATCTTTAATGAGAGAATCAACTTTAGATTTCACATCCTCCGATGAATGTTCCGGTAGGTCCCGTATCACAACGTTTAAACCAATACTGTTCTCCCCGCTCATGCCGACATTTGAATTTGAGAGACTGTCCAGCCTAGCGTTGATTTCCTCAAATTCCTCCGCAATGTCTTCTTTCAATGAACATTTAAAATCATCAACTTCCTTGTGAATCTTTTTAACTTCATTATTAATTCTCTTGTCCAATATTTGCGAAACTTTGTTGGAAATTTTGGCTTCAAGTCCTGATTCGAGTTTATCCATCCTTTCTGTCAAACAATTAAAGTACATGTGCATGTCTGAAGAAAGTTTACTTATTAATTGTTGAATGGTAGGATCTGTACTAACATGGACATCGGCATCTGTAACAACAACACTTGGTGGTTTTACAGGAGTATCAGTGTCCTTATTATACAGATTTCTTTTAGCTTTAGCCAAATGTCTTTTAGATATACGATCAGATTGATCAACTTCATCCACCGTCAAATTACGCGCCTTCTTTGAAGTAGACAGGATACCAGCTTCAGAATGATGCCGTTTGCGAGAAGTGTTTGTAGGATTGTCTACACGGGTAATAATCTGACTGCTCATTATTGAGTTTACATATTCTTGGGCATCTTCACTAACATCAATAACATCCGATATTGATTTACCTTTATTTGTTTATTTTTGTATTTAAGATATGTAGGTAGAAAGTCATTGTCATCAATATGATAATATTATCGACTTCAGCTGTATATCATTAAAACTATGATTTGTTTTCTTTTGTCCAACAAGAATTCATCTGAAACATTCATTTTACCTTCAATGTTCCTGTTTTAATTTGAATTAATGTAACTATCAATTTAATTATACTTTAAGTAAGTTCTTTAGACTTAATCTGATGAAATTACGTATTGATTCCACCTTCTATTAAGTGTTTAGTTCTTTAGACTTAATCTGATGAAATTACATATTGATTCCACCTTCTATTAAGTGTTTACTCTATATTTTCAAACAAAACATCACACAACAAATTTATAACAATTAATTATATAATTCCAAACAATTTAACAATTTAGAACCTATGAAAAATGTTAAGATGGGTGCAACGTAGAAGTTAGTGGCCTCTGTCCTATTAAGCCGTTGCATAAACTTTTGACGACCGGATTCTAGAGTGATTCACCTAGGTAGTCTCAAAATCGAGGAAAACATACATATAAAACATTATAACAAACTCGACAAAGTCACATTTGGATTTATACTACTTTGTGGTTGGAAAAAAAATAATTCGGCTTTAACAAGTAAACGTTTCTCATTGGGAAACATAAATGCAATTATATTTTAGTAGCAATCCTTTGTATCAAAAGTATAAATTTTTATCATTTGAAATTGCAGTATTCATCAAAAACTTTCGTACAACGCTTCTGGAAAAAGTTGCACTGGAAATAAACAATACTGTAGATGCTAGCAAGAAGCTGAAAGTTGAAATGGACGTGTGCAAACCAAAGATAAAGAGCAAAGTCGAAGAGTGCAAGCAATGCGCAAAGATTAAATGTGCGTAAGTATTGATTTTAAATGCTAAGGTGTCCAAATGAAAGTCTCACGAATAAATAATTATAAGTGAGTATTGACTTTTAATGTTACGGTCGCCGAATAAAAGTCTTGCGGAAAAGTAATTATAAGCAAGCATTGATTTTAAACGTAAAGACCTGATGAAAATCTTCCAGAAAACTAAGTATAAATATTAAAGTATTGATTTTTATACGCTACAGTTCCCGACTTAAAGTCATCCGGAAAATCAATTGTAAGCAATTATTGATTCTATATGCTACGGTCACCGACAGATAATCATCCGGAAAAGCAATTGTAAGCAATTATTGATTTTATACGCTACGGTCACCGACAGAAAGTCATCCGGAAAAGCAATTTTAAGCAATTATATTGATTTTAAACTCTAAGGTCACCGAATCGAAGTTTTCCGGTAAATTAGGTTTAAGTAAGTATTGATCTTAAACGATAAGATCGCCGAAAGCAAATCTTGCGGAAAAGTAATTATAATTAACTAGTGATTTGCTGAATGCACCAGGACCATGACTGTAAGATAAACGTTTACGTCTTGCACTAAAAAAGGATTAGCATGTTTTTGATTATGATTTATCGTGTATTATTTACCTAGCATAATTATTGATCTAACACACAGCATTTTGCTTCCAAACAAAATGGTAGGGTAGACTTAATTTATGTTAGAGTAGCATAGCTTGCTTTATGCAACAATTTTAGTTTTTGAAATCGCGCCATCCAAAAATGTTCGGAATAATCGTATCCATTACGATGAGTATTTATTACTTGTTAGGCATCCGGAAGTCTTTGTTGCGTTAGTTTATGTGTACGTAGTTATAATTATTAGAAAATTTTGTTGAAAGGCATTAGCAAATGAAATATATATATATCCCTCTGTATCTGTGCATTAAAACATTAACCTCAGAGTATTTACATTTATTTATGTTCATTGAGTTACCAGGTTGCTTGGTCCTCTTCTATGTAACGAGAGAGCTGAACCCACACTGGAATCTTTCGATATTTCAGCCAGTGGGATCTTTAGATACACCAGCCAATGGGATCCTTCGATACATATTAATAGTTCTTGTTCTGTTTTGTGCACAACTTAAAACCGGGAGCAGAGGCTTCTTCTGTGGCTGACTTCAGACCACTTGCCTCTAACCGACTAGAGCCTCACTTGGGGCGTTGAATGTTTCATGTGATGAAGAACTCAGCTGGCTTACGGAAAGTCGTTGGCTCTACCAGGTTCTACCCCGTGTTGAAATAATGCCCGGAGAGGTACCTTGTGTCTTCCTCCACCACGAAAAGCTGGAGAGTCGCCATATGACCTATTACTTTATCGGTAAGACGTTAAACCCAACAAAACAAAAATAAGACCAGGAACAAACAAATTCGGTCTGACCACGTCTTATGACAGTGTCGAACATGATTGAACCAACAAGCTAACACAAACATTGTTTTTGTGTCCACTATTTTGATAGTAAAAATAAAACTTCTGTACTTAAAAATGCATTCGGGTGATATATTTTTATTGAGATAATTTTAAATTACAACAGCTTTAACATTGCATTTTTTAAAGCACTTAATATTTTTTTCTTTTCAGGTCTTCACCAACGTTTTTAGATATATTGAATATTGCAAATCCGTATAATTATCTGAAAGAACCTCTTGATAACATTGGCAGTAAGGCTATGGTCGCCGTTAAACTAGTAGAAGATCAGGCTGGTGGCTTCGTTAACTCGATGAAAAACCTTGCAGACTCAGTAAAACTTCCACCGGAATTTAAGGTAACAACTTCACATTATCGTGTTCTTCCCGTTTACGTTTGCATCTTAAAAAACATCACACTTTTTTTGCACATAAACTTAAACTTTTTACACCCAAATCTTACTAGAAATTTACTAAGCTTAAGAAATTCCTGTAGTTTGATAGATCTTGCAATGAACTGTAATATGTTGCATTCAGCCTCACGCAAAACACAAACAGCAACAACAATTAATTTTCCGTCTGTTGGCGACAAGTTATTTTGCCTTTGCGATCAGTGCAGACCAAATTCAGCACAGCATCATCATGGTCTGTATTATTCACTAAATTTTCAGTGAACATCGCTTTGAATAACAAGTGGTACTGCCCAAACTGAATGAGAGACAAAACCATTTTAGAAATTCAGCAGGGTAAAGGTTAAAAAAACCAACATGCTACAGTATCTACATATTATCGTTTAATAACCTTCAAGGATTAAAATATACCGCAGATTTTCAACATTTTATGTCATTTGTTCACTTCTTGAATATTCTATTAGAGATACATTTATGGAATAAGATGACTAATTACATAGATTAAATCCTTTTTAGAAATGTATATTTCATTGTTTTTATTTCTTTTTATTTCGTTTCACATCCCAATTAGATAGGTATTTCAATAATCTGAACCATGTGGAAAGTTTTAAGACATCATGAAGAACCGGAATTAAATTATTTCCAATCTTACTTTGTTTCACAGCAACCAATATAGGCAAAGGGACGTAATGATAAGTTTACAACTTGATTTTCTAATGAATTTCAGCCAAATGTGCAGTTGTCAAAGCATATCTTTGACAAATATAATACGGTAGTTTTTATATTTATACCATTCCTTAGGCTAAAATTGTTACTCATGTTGGTTGGCAATCAAATCATAATCAAAAATACCTCTACTGAGAATCTAAAATATACTAAACACTCGATGTACATAAATAAGTGTAAGAGAACAGTTGTTAAAAGATTTTAACAAATATATAACATGACTAAAATCTAATTAACAATCTTTAAAGATCACAACTTGTAGATGTCTCTGGAACCTTTTCTAAGCCTTGTAAAATTACTTGTGGTGTTCCGCAAGGGTCAATACTAGGACCTCTTTTGTTTTTAATTTATGTGAATGATATGTCTGCAGTGGTTAAAAATAAACTATTACTCTATGCTGATGATTCTGCTATAATGCTCTCTGGTAAAACTAAGTCATCTATTGAAAATGATCTAGCTAAAGATCTTGAAATGGTTAGTCAATGGTTAATTGATAATAAATTGTCTCTACATGTGGGTAAAACTGAATCTATTATATTTGGTTCCAAGCCTAAACTTAGGACTACTAGGGACCTTAATATAAAGTGTAATGGTCAAATTATTAATCCTACCTCAGCTGTCAAATACTTGGGTGCAACCTTAGATCAGAGTTTAACTGGTGAATCTATGGCTAGTTCCATTATTAAGAAAGCTAATGCCAGGTTAAAATTTCTTTATAGAAAGAAGGCCTATCTTAATGAACATACTAAAAGACTTTTGGTTTTATCCCTTATTCAATGCCATTTTGACTATGCTTGTTCATTTTGGTATCCTGGTTTAACAAAATTTTGGAAGGACAAACTACAGGTTACACAAAATAAATTGATCCGATTTGTATTGAACTTGGAACACAGATGTCATATTGAACAACATCATTTTATTTCCCTAGACTGGTTACCCGTTTCCAGAAGAGTTGAACAAATTACTCTTTGTCATGTTTTTAAAATAAAAAATGGTCAATCCCCTGATTACATGGGTCATCATATCGTTAAACAGGATTCTGTTCACACATACCAAACTAGATCTAGCCAAAATGGGTCATTTGTGCCACCGAAAGTTAAAGGTTTTGGCCTAAAGTCTTTTTCCTACTTGGGCTGCAAGTTATGGAACATGCTGCCTCCCCACATAAGACAATTGCCCAACATATCTAGTTTTAAAAGGGCGGTAAAGGACCACTTTCTTAACGATAAGCTTCATTGCTGAACTTATGTGTTCTTTCTGTTATCTAGTCCCTGGTTGTAATGCATTTTTTTAAGAAATTATATTTTTACAATGTACTGTGATATTGATGTGATATTGGTGTCTAATACTGTCTATTTATTCATATGTCTTTCATTTAATTAAGAATCATAAATTGAGCAATTATAATTACATATGCATAACATATACGTTATTTTATAATAATGAACTCGGTAATTTTTTTATATATATTCATGTTAATGTTTCATGCCTCTCTATGTCAGACCATTGGTACCAAGGACCACAATGGAAATAAGAGATTTTTTTTTCTCTTTCTTGTGTCATCCTTGATATTGATGTGACTGACATAGTTCATAACACATTACTTCATATGACAACTTTTATATGTGATTATAAATTTTATTATATGCATGTATTGTAACTATGTTATGTTTGCTCAATTATCGAAATAAATCTATCTATCTATCTATCTATCTATAGATACATGAATATGATGCAACATTCTAGACAGTTCTAAACAATTTCTTTTGTCGTAAGAACTCAGCGTCTTTATCATTGACATCTAATACGAACAGTTTTTCCAGAGAATCGTATTTCTATTCAATATTGTACTAGAATTCTTGTTAAACTTGAAACGTTTTGAACATTTGCTCTGAAAGATATCGCCATTTTTCCTTTTCATGTCATGCAGTGGGTAAAGTGTGGTCTTTCCAAAGTCCTTGCCGACATTTGAAGACCAAAACTGAATTTTCAAATAACTTTAGGCGATTTAAAAGTTATAACATTCAGACATTAATTATCTAATGTCATCCAGTGGGTTAAATGTGGTCTTTCCAAAGTCCTTGCCGACACCTTATGATCAAAACTGAATTTTCAAATAATTTTAGGCGACTAAGAATATTACAACATTCGTAAATTTAACGTCCGGGTTTGTATTTTCTGTTCAAATCGTTTATTTATCTTCCAGTTTATTTACGACCAAATCTCAGCCGGACTTAAGAAGGCAATAGCGGAACTTAAAACACTTGGAGTAGACATTGGTAACTTTGTCATTGACACAGGCTCAATTATCGGAGATACCTTCAAAGGTATTTTTTTATATCTATTTATCGTTCAATTGTGAAGAAAGATCGAAATGATTTAAAGCACTCTTGAGTCCTCTTCTTGAAATATTACAATTCTAATTGCACATGAGCCGTGCCATGGGAAAACCAACATAGTGGGTTTGCGACCAGCATGGATCCAGACCAGCCTGCGCATCCGCGCAGTCTGGTCAGGATCCATGCTGTTCGCTAACGGTTTCTCTTATTGCAGTAGGCTTTAAAAGCGAACAGCATGGAGCCTGACCAGACTGCGCGGATGCGCAGGCTGGTCTGGATCCATGCTGGTCGCAAACCCACTATGTTGGTTTTCCCATGGCGCGGCTCACATATTGTTCAAGACCTGAACCAAGTACACTCGGGTAAATGAAAATTTCAGGCTAACATTTATAGCGATACCATCTAGTTGTGCTGATATTTCATGTGTAAAAATGTGAAATACTATAAAGTAATAAAGATATATATTATTTGCGAGTCTGGCGAAATGCGGTGATTATTTGCAAAATAACAAATAAAATACCCGTATACCACTAACTGGGCATATACGTCTACTTCATATGCAAAATGGTTACGGTTTGTAAATCGCTTTTGATTACAACACAAAAGTGAAGAAGAGGAAAGTTTTTATCAGTCTTATACCGATACCATTACTAATATTTTCGAGTACTTGCATATAACACTACTTTGTTTGTGAACGATGCGCTAAAACACCTCAAAATAGTCAGTATAAATACATTTTTAATAAATAAAATGCTTTTGAAATATTTACAGCAAGAGCTTGTATTGTATACGATGGATTGCCTTTTATTACAATTTATTTCAATTACACGGGTTGTAAACACTGGCTCCCACTCTTTATGGAGGTGAGTTGAAAAAAGAGCCAGTGATACTTCCAAGGCGGCGCTAATGACAGGAACTACACGAGAAATGTAAACAAAAACAGAGGGCGAGTTAATTTTTTACTTTCTGTAACAAATTTAAGTACTTATTTCAAAAAAGGGGCAATGTTATTCCACTCAGAATTGGTTAAACTTCTTATGTATGCAGGTCGATCTGCAGAGCAAAGGCATTTCTTGGCGAGAGAACTTTTGAAATTTGTGAAATAGGACCGAATTAATTAAACTGAAAGTGGACATATGTCTATGTATTTCGTCCTAATTTACACAAGTCAGAGATTTCAAAGTTATCGTTCGGATGTTGTTGAAAGGAATGTCTTATTACTGTATAATCTACGTGTTTTGTTGGCGGATTACTACCGTCTATGTGTATTTTTGGCCAAGAGGAGGAGCCAGCGACACAGAGGAGGCGCTTAGAACGAACTAGAATGGGAGCCTAGGCACATTTAATATCAATATAAAGTTTGTTTGTTCCGACTAGTTTGTAAATGAACAATGTATTTTAGTTTAAGAACTGTATTTTTTAACAGTAGGTATTCTTTCAGTTAAGCAATTTAAGCAAATAATATATACATTTTAGATATATATCTTTACAGACTGGCTTGGTAAGAGGCGTAGGAAACGAGAGACAATTGACCCAAAAGTCAGAAAGTGCATGGAACAATGCGTCTCCTGTTCACCTTTGTTGAAACCAACCCAGTCCGAAATAATAACAGCAGGTAATAATTAAGAATATTATATTTACACCATTTAGGTGTACCGCTAATACTTCTATTCTAATGCAGACTTATATATAAGATATTGCCCATTTATATGCCTGTTACTTTTATCGAATACTTGAACACATTCAGCCTTTATGATTTGGCAGTTTTATGACAAAAACTCTATTAGTGAAAAGAAATAAAAACTGAGATAACAAAATGATCCTGCAAATTATTTAATTACCTTTCAAATCTGAAAATTTGAAGAAACAGAATATTTGAGTACTGTCTTTCTTAAAGTGGAATTATACGCTTTTTTTCGAGTAAAACTCCAGCTGGAATAGATGTGTGTGTAAAAAGGGTGAAGGAAATTATAGCTTTTGACCCAATATACCAATCCTTTCCTGTTACCAGTACGAAATAATAACATAAATAATAACCGAGGCAGTCTTTTTAAGAAAAGTCAAACTGCACGCAGGAGTTGCTTCCCTTCCACTTCAGAAATATCTACCTATAGGTAAGGGAGATTATTGCGTAGAAGATTGAAGAAAAGAACTTTTATTTTATTAGTCCGATTTCTTTATTTCTAAATCATCAACTTCAAATACTTACGCGGCAATGTCGTTAATTCAACACATTTAAATGCACAGCAACTGAAAATTGCTTTTATAAAACATTCACCAAAAACACACTATGTGCAGTAAATTGCGTATAATGTCACTTTAACTTTAGTTTATCCGCCAAGTTGGAGAAAAGTTTATCCATCCTGAGGATTGCCGAGGGAGATAAATTGTTCGGAGTCGAGGTGGATAAACTTATGTCAAGAAAGACAGTAACATTATATTTTATTTAGCCTGCAGTCTATAAATCTGTGTTTAACATATATTTGTTTAAAAAAATGTTTTTAATACAAAAATAATCCACACAGATTTTTACTCATTTGTAAATTCCTTTCAGTTACACAATCTTCCTTACGATACAACATTATTCCTTACATCATACTTTGCCTTCTGCGTACCATTAATCATATGTGCTAACAGGGCATTCGTGTACAAAACAAGCAAAGTGGTTTTGACTCGAATAAAATACAGCCGAAAACCAGGCTTTATATGAATTCAAATGCTCTCAGGGTCTACCTTAAATATACTCCATTTCCGTGCAAGATAATGTGACGTAAATGAAACTCCATCCACCACAAATGATTTAGATCTAATAATTACAATAAAAGACTACTAAAAAACTGATTATTTGTCTAGAAATGTGAAAATGCCACAAATACACAGTCACGGTCGATTTACCAAGACTTTAAAAACCGTCACCGTACCATTGGATAGAGAAAAATATATTTTTTTTTTTTACCGTGGCTGTTCTAATAAACAGATGAAATGTTTAAGCTTCGAACTCTTGACCCAGTTTACACTGCCTTTAGTACAAATACTTGAAAAATTAGTCCGTCAGTTGTATTGACCGTATAAACCTCTTTTGGCTGAAAAAAACACAAGTATATACGGCAAGCAGATATCAGCCTGATAAATGCGTAGTGGTAGGATAGATTATCTTCAGTATTTCAAAAACGTACAATGCTTTTAAGTAATTGACCGAAGACATGTAGAGACGTATCGTTAAAACGTCATGAAAACAGTATGACGTCGTTGTACATGAGGTGTATATTTCATGTCATATGTGTGAAAAATTATGCGTATCACTAACTTAACATGCATTTGAATATTTAGAAATGGTTTAAAATGAGTTTACTGAAAATTAACAAAATCGTGTATTTTTGGTTTCATCACGGCCTTTTTTTTATTTATACAACTCTTTATTCTCATTGTGCATGGGTGCTTTGGAATTTCGGCTGCCATGACAACACAAATAACATTTTTTTGTAAAATATGGTAGAATTTATTTGCCTTAGACAACAGAATTACAATATACTAGATTCTAGTTTCTGCATAAAAATAAGAAAAGAACAATGACAAATATATTTTACAGTTTGTGGACCTAAAATCGTCAAGGCTAACGAAACTATACAGAAAATGTTAACGAAAATCCAAGGTGTGTACAACCATACATTGGACGAAAAGAATCCCATTGTTGATAAGGTAGGGACAGTTTGACACCTATGGAAGGCAATGCCAGTATGAGCCGTGCCATGAGAAAACCAACATAGTGGGTTTGCGACCAGCATGGATCCAGACCAGCCTGCGCATCCGCGCAGTCTGGTCAGGATCCATGCTGTTCGCTAACAGTTTCTCTAATTGCAATAGGATCTGAAAGCGAACAGGATGGATCCTGACCAGACTGCGCGGATGCGCAGGCTGGTCTGGATCCATGCTGGTCGTAAACCCACTATGTTGGTTTTCTCATGGCACGGTTCATATAATTAAGAATATTGTAGCATACTGATGCACATGATTTAATCAGGTGTTATCATCTGTTACGTAAATCACAGTAAACTTACCTTGCATTAGTTAGATGACTAGCAAGAAACACTGTCTCACAAAGTCATCTGTTACACTGGTGCTATATGCAGCCATTGTGTGCTGACTGAGCGACTTCAGTGCAAAATCCACCACAAACTGTTATGGCTCAGATATTATAAAACTGAGCTTGCAGACCAGTTTATGAATATAGCTTTTTCATTGTTCAGATAGGTACTCGAGGTTTTGTTTATAAACATAAGCAAATTTGTTCTCTTTTCCGTAACATTGATTATAACACTTAATACACGGCTGCAACATCTGTATTTAACTGGTTCAGTTACAACAAAAAGTATAGCTGATAAGATAACAATGCTCTTACATCTGTTCGCTGTCACAATCGTGACAAGAAATGTTACCTCTACCAAATGCTGATATAGATAGTTGCAATTTTAAAGATTATTCTGTCACCTATTTCCGGTGCCCTCTCCCTATTAAGTTTAAGTTAACAAAACACAAGCTATTATAAAGACTGCCAATATTTTATTTCAGCTACAACTTGATCCTACAGCAGTCAGTGAATTCAAGTACACTAACGTCCATATTACTGTATATCTGAATGGAGGTAAACAATCGTACAAGACAACGGTACTGGTCCCTATGCTTGATATGGTTGTGGGACCAGCCAGGGGCATGGCAATGGAGTACTGGGGCAAATTTCCATTCTAGAAATACACAAAAGCCCAAAAATGATATGAATATTAAACAAAGCATTCTTTCATTTTCGTGTTTGTCGTTTTGTATTCATATAATGATATATATGATTTTCAATTGAACGTGTCCGAATGTTGTATTTTTCATCTTAAAAGATCATTTAGGCTTCACAAGAAAAAATAAAACCTCTTTTCAAAGTAAAAACGTTTTAAATTACAACTTTTCATTTCTACTTTGTATTACATTTGAAAACTTTAGAAAATGTATGATTTAAACGTCGAAAATATATCAATTCTGTACAATATTTACAAACACTTCCGACGTTTGTATAAACTTGCATTTGTGGGGATATAAATGCAGTTCTTCAGAAATGAGTGGGATTTGACTATTTAACTGCCCAATGATTAGATGCCAATCTAGTCATGGTATTCTCGTGTAAGTTTGTTAGTACAGTAGGTTCGCCCTAAAATTGCTTTGACACGTTTAGTTTTCACGCGAACAATGTAATGTAATAAATTCAAAACGGTAGAAGTCACCTTTTTTCAATCTTATTGTTTTACATACACAATAAAACTAGCTCAGCAGAAACACCCCATATTAAGCCGGTGTGAGTATAATGTGACTGTTAGGGGAATAATGTCACGTGTTTACGACATGATATTCCACTGAGGCAGCACTTTAAAGTTTGTATTTATGGAATTCTGCAAATATTGTACGATCACCATCATGGAAACACAAAATACAGCTATTTTTGAAGGGCGGCTTACTATCATCGCGGCACAATATCAGTCTGCGAAAGCGTATTCCCTGATCTGGAAGCGTCATGGATGACGTACGTTTAGACGGGCCAAAGGTAATGACAGCAAGACGGGTACTTGACAATAACGCATCTGGTACAAGCACCGCAATTCAATGCAAAATATCCACAAAAAGCTTCTAAACCGTTTGAGAGTACTACACTCAGTTCCAATAAGGGCCAGGTGGCTCTTTGAATGTCATATTAATGATATCAATAATCGTAATCGAAACATTCTGGGCTCAACTTCATTTACGTTGGACTCGTACCGAAAGGACAAGGATGTTATTTAACAACGAATCTCATTTCAATGTTAATGTGCTCATGGTAGGTCACCAAGGTTACCTTTCTTCCCCTGATAATTACTTCTTGGGGCGGGATTTGAGAAGGGTAGTGTTATGATTTGGGGCAGGACAATTGAGGGTTCGGGTCGGGAAACAGATCTTGTTGTCATTCCTTACAATTTAAATGTCAGCTTTTAACTGACGAATTTCTCCATCTAGTGGTGGTATCATTACTGCATCAACATTCTGGTGAAGAGATGCGCGATAAATAAGGCTACATACTGCTTGGCAAAATTACCTCGCCATGCATAACCATAGCGTGACTCTATGGTCAGCCTACCCACCGGACAATAATACAATCATACACAGGGGACCTTCTCAGACGGAGAACAAACATGACATGATATTAATATCACTCGTGATCTACAGCAGCCCGTGTCTAAAAATGGAATGCCATCTTCGCCATTACGTCCAGCTAGTGCGGTCAAGAATGCTTTGAATTTATAGGAGTGGTGGACAAATTATAATAAAATTTGTAAAACTTCAAACACATTTACAGTAAGCATATGAAGAATATAACGAACAGAATTGACAATTCTATGATTGCGAATTTCAGTTGTGACCCCTTAGTTATTAAACCGGATTAAACTTAAGTTTTTTTATCTTTTATTATGACGGAACTAGATATGTCTCATTTTCTGTCCAGTTCGCCAGATCCCCGCATATTGTAAGAATTATTTACAATGGACTTTAAAACTAAAAAATAATGGCAAGTTGTAAAATCCCATCCGCACGGCTACTAAACGCTAGCGCCACCACCAAATTGTGGTGTTAAGGAAAAGAGCTATCGACATTTCCGTGGTGCAGCTATCGCTCGTTTCTACTTGTAAACACGTGAGTAAAATTTATATTTTATCTTATATTTTTATTAATAGAACTTTTTCGAAAATCGGAGAATGTAGTTCCGTGTAACAACACTTTTACTACAGTTTGGCTGTAATTTCATTAAAATATTATGCAAATTGTGGTGCCAGGAGCTTTTCTTCCGAATCTGACAGTGGCATATTTTTATATCGGCCAGTATTCAAACACCATTCCGATGAACAGACACATTGTAAGAACATACCTTCGCATGCAAATGGTGTAGAAATGAATTGCACGTATTCCCCTACACCAAAGAATTAGGAAAACACAATAAGAAGTTAAAACACGACTATTTTTGAAAGTGGTGGCGCTATAACTCTAGTGGTGGCGCTATACAGTAGTGGTGGCGCTGTTGTATATGATAAGGGGGTAATATATTCTATTTATATATATATATGAAAATGTATGTCTGCAAGCCACGGAAATTTCTACAATAATCGATGTTATCAACCTATCCCACACTATACCCAAATTACGTTACTCAACAAAATACATGTAGTAACCTCTACATGATCGCAAAATAATCTACATTCTTTTGGATTCAGATTGTACATCTGAGCTCTATTGATAAATCATATTTAATCGATTGGAATTGAAAATGGACTGTACTCACTTTTCAGAAAGAATTGTGAAAGTAAGGTCTTTTGTTTACAATGGCATGCAAATCAAGGGGAAGTAACTTTCAGAATCTTGATTTAAAAAAGTAATTTACCATATCTTCAGATTATTTCCTGGACACAAATCTTTGTTTGAAATAAATGTATTGCTATTATTTTTCTTGACCTGAATTTAAAGTACACTTACGTTCAATCTGACTAAAGTACATATCCTATTACGCTACGCATAGGATCTGAAAACGACCTATTCATTGCCTCGTTCTGACGACCATTTCGCTAGCCAATCAAAGCCTAACTTACAACATCTTGCAAATCTACCTGTAGCCTTGACTTTTGATATTTACAATTCTCATGTCATAATGTATCAGATAGCCGGTTAGCTCAGTCGGTAGGCCACTTGCTTTGTAAGCGAGGGGTCCCGGGTTCGAGCCCTGGAATGACTGCACATTTTTCTTACTCTTTGACATTCGAACAAGTCATCTGATTGGATAAAATAAAAATAGCAATACTGGAAATCCAAAATATACAGAAGACGAATGTGAATGGGTCGTTCTCAGATCTTCGTTTAGAAGATCAAGTACTTAAGTCAGATTGACTTACGTTTGTATTTAAGTAGAATATTTAAAGGTTAGAAATAATTCTACATTAACATTTTAAACAAAGGAAAATATTTAATTTGACTACAAGTGTCCTAAGGGTCTGTGAGTATTTTGCTCATTTTTTCTTGGATAGAGAATGTTTCATAAAGGTAAATAAACTATGATCGTGCTTTTCTTTCTTTAATAGCATAATTCCTTGCAGGGAAATTATCAGTTAGAGAATATTGGTGTTTGTTTTGTTCCGGATGCGTCAGCAGTTCCAGGAATAATCTATTACAGGGATTCCCTATCTATTTATGTCCCTTGCAGTTCGTATTAGTGAATGCCGTAACAGCGCCACCACTACTGTATAGCGCCATCACTAGAGTTATAGCGCCACCACTTTTAAAAATCCTTGCATATTTCTTCTAACCCGAGATTCTATCATTCGTGGAATGTGCGTATATAATTATTTATCATTTCTACACCATTTGCATGCAAAGGTATGTTCTTACAGTGTGTTTATTCATCGGAATGGTGTTCGAATACTGGCTGATATGAAAATGTTCCACTGTCAGATTCGGGAGAAAAGCTCCTGACACCACAATTTGCATATTTTTTTAATGGAATTACAGCCAAACTGTAGTAAAAGTGTTGTTACACGGAACTACATTCTCCGATTTTCGAAAAAAGTTCTATCAATAAAAATATAAGATAAAATATAGATTTTACTCACGTGTTTACAAGTAGAAACGAGCGATAGCTGCACCACGGAAATGTCGATAGCTCTTTTCCTTATCACCACAATTTGGTGGTGGCGCTAGCGTTTAGTAGCCGTGATCCGTCACGAGTCTGAATCGAAAATACCGGGGTCTTAGCTCATGTCATCTCTTATTATCTCCTATCTTCCCCGTACAGTCCCCTTGCTTTATGATCTATGATAATATTTAATCTTTTTTAAATTTCGCCACTTACAAAATTACATTCTTACAAAATAATTCTTACTACGAAAAGGCCGGGGACTTAGCCCCTTTCATTTCTTAATACCCCTTGTTTTATGACCCACGATAACATTTCATATTTTTCAAATTTCACCACCTAGAAAATTACAGTCTTACGAAACTATTTCTTACTGAGAAAATATCGGGGTTTTAGCCACTTTTATTTCTTACTATCTCCTAACTTCCCCGTATAGTCCCCTTGTTTTTTGATTTACGATAAAATTTCATCTTTTTCAAATTTCGCCACTTACAAAATTACATTCTTACAAAATAATTCTAACTACAAAAAGGCCGGGGACTTTGCCCCTTTCCGCTCCTGCTACCTCCATTCTTCCCTTTATATTTCCCTTGTTTTATGATCCGTGATAAAATTGATTTTTTTTTCAAATTTCGCCTCTTACAAAATTATAACTTACAAAATAATTCTTACTACGAAAAGGCCGGGAACTTAGCCCCTTTCAGCTCCCCTACCTCTTCTCCTTCCTTTATATATCCCTTGTTTTATGATCCTTGATACAATTGCATATTTTTTATTTTTTATAAATTTCGACTGTTGCAAAATTATATTCTTACAAAATAATTCGAACTAAGATAAGGCCCGGGACTTAGCCCCTTTCATCTCTTACTATCTCCTATCTTCCCCGTGTAGTCCCCTTGTTTTATGATCTATGATAAAATTTCATATTTTTTAACTTTCGCCTCTTACAGAATTACATTCTTACAAAATAATTGTAACTAAAAAACGGCCGGGGAATTAGCCCCTTTCATCTCTTACTATCTCCTATCTTCACCGTATATTCCCCTTGTTTTTTGATACACGATAAAATTTCATTTCCTCAAATTTCGCCTCTTGCAAAATTACATTCTTACAAAATAATTAGAACTACGATAAGGCCGGGGACGAAGCCCCTTTGATCTCTTACTATTGTGTTGCAGTCAATTCTGGGATGTCGGGTGTAAGTAGAACGAACGTTTCTGTGCAATTTTACTATTTTTATTTTATCCACAATAGTTCAAATTAACAAAAGGTATAAATTTATAACAAAATAAGTAGTCAGCTTTTGAACACTGGTTATCCAGTTAATATAATTAGATAAGAAATTTAGTGTCACTTTTAACGTCGGTTAACCGAACTAACAAGAAATTAAACATTAAAGTATAACACGCTTGTTCTGTGGATGTCCACTAACTAACTGTCTTTTCTCCTGGATGCTGCATTATTTCTTATCTTTTCAATTTAAGATCTTCAACCAATGAAATCACAGATTAATATCTTGACAATCAGTATATTCGAATTATGCAAATTATTCTTATACAGTCTTCTTTAGATCTTATCACATTTATGATAGTGATCGAAGGAAGTGGCAAACAATGGAACAAAGACCTTGTTAGAAATTATCTACACTTCGCACTCTTGCATTGCATAACAAATAATCAGCTTAATTATCTACAAATATTACAGAACCTAGCAACTTAAAAGTTTACAGCAGGACACTATCTCCAATCTTCCCCGTATATTCCCCTTTTTTTATGATCTATGATAAAATTTCATCTTTTTCAAATTTCGCCACTTACAAAATTACATTCTTACAAAATAATTCTAACAACGAAAATGCCGGGGACTTAGCCCCTTTCAGCCCCCCCCCCCCCCCCTGCTCTCTTCCCTTTATATTCCCCTTGTTTTATGATCCATGATAAAATATGATATTTTTCAAATTTCGCCACTTACAAAATTACATTATTACAAAATAATTCTAACTACGAAAAGGCCAGGGACTTTGCCCCTTTCCGCTCCTGCTACCTCCTCTCTTCCTTTTATATTCCCCTTGTTTTATGTTCCGTGATAAAATTAAGTATTTTTTTCAAATTTCGCCTCTTACAAAATTACAACTTACAAATAATTCTTACTACGAAAAGGCCGGGAACTTAGCCGCTTTCAGCTCCCCTACCTCTTCTCCTTCCTTTATATATCCCTTGTTTTATGATTCTTGATACAATTGTATATTCTATAAATTTCGCCTCTTGCAAAATTACATTCTTACAAAATAATTCGAACTACGATAAGGCCGGGGACGAAGCCCCTTTGATCTCTTACTATCTCCAATCTTCCCCGTATGTTCCTCTTTTTTATGACCTATGATAAAATTTCATCTTTTTCAAATTTCGCCTCTTACAGAATTAGACTCTTACAAAATAATTCTAACTACGAAAATGCCGGGGACTTTGCGCCTTTCAGCTCCTCATTCCTCCTCTCTTCCCTTTATATTCCCCTTGTTTTATGATCCATGATAAAATCTGATATTTTTCAAATTTCGCCACTTACAAAATTACATTCTTTCAAAATAATTCTAACTACGAAAGGCCGGGGACTTAGCCCCTTTCATCTCTTACTATATCCTATCTTCATGTATTCATCTTGTTTCATGATCTATGATGAATTTTCAAATATTCAATTTCTCACTTACAAAATTACATTCTTACAAAATAATTCTTACTGTCAAAAGGCCACCACCCATCTTACCCGTTCCCCATTATCTGTTCTCAACGGCCGATATATAACATAAGTAATATACAAACTAATTCAGTACATTGATAATCATGAAGTTAATTCTAGTTGAACACACCTCCTAACTCACCATCAGGTACATATATTTTATAACAGTACCTTACCGAGGGTATGAATGACAACGATGTGTTGTTAGAACAAACAACACTTGTGCCGGGATGGACGCCCTGGTAGGTCTGTGACTGTGTAACATTGCACAATTGCTGGAAAACACGATTCATGTATTAACACATTACGTCAGGTAATTACACCTGTGATTTCATAAAGGCCTTCTGCAATAACTTTGTAAGCCTTCATATCACTTTCATGCGAGATGCGAAAGCCCATTTTCCGATAGTTTACATTGATGTCTCAGACACACTTAGTTTATCTATGATTCAGTGATGTTTAGTACTTGCGTACAATGTTTAAAATTTTCTTGACGGTAAAACTGGAGTCTGCTCTGTCCGCTCCTTACTCATTTTATGACATCCTTTTGGCACTGTTGCCTGGGTAACCAGTAGAGGCTTTATCTCACTCTGTTCCTCTGGTAAGATCGCTCTGTGTCTGTACTAGTAGAGGATGAATTTCGCGCCCTGTGTGGCTGCGTTCGCTATATGTAAAGCGCCTTTGAACGTGTTCATCATGAAAAGTGCGCTATATAAATCTTATCTGGTATAATAATAATAATAATAATAGTCAGAGCCTATACTCTGGGCCAATTCGTTTCACTTTTGCGGCGTACGCCGTTTTTCCGAAGGCAACCGGCTAGGCGTTTGTTTGGCTTCCCGGCACTGCCCGTATCTATCCGGCGTACGCCGATCTTGCGCGATAGGCAAAGCGACAAATCATATATTTTCGCGATATAAAATCGGGTAAAATTTTGGAAATTTGGGTTAAAGGTAGAAACATACTGCCATAACTTTTTGTTAACTTATTTGGAACAGGCCACATTAGAAAATCATAACAAATTGGAAATTTATTTTTTGTATTTGCAGCTCACGTGGCCGGCGTACGCCGTAACGTTCGTTACTTTTATTATGGAAAATATCAAACAGTTTTCATTCGATCGGGTCTCCGCGGCCGAGTGGTTAAGATTGCTGACTTCAAATCATTGCCCCACACTTATGTAGGTCGAGCCTCACTCAGGGCGTTGAATTCTTCATGTGAGGAAGCCATGCAGCTGGCTTAAGGAAGGCCGGTGGTTGTACCCAGGTGCCCGCCCGTGATGAAATAATGCACTGAGGGGCAGACGCGTTCCTCCACCCACCATCAAAGCTGAAAAGTCACCATCTGACCTATAATCATGTCGGTGCGACGTTAAACCCTACAAAACAAACAAACTTCGTCGGCGTTGGCATCACAAAAGTTTGGCATGTTCGCAGGTGTCTGAAAACCATACGGGACAATTATACATTTTGTCAAGAGTGTGCCACCTTTAACTTAGAAATATTGGTGAAAGATTTGCATGTAAGCATATGTCCGGCATTTACTGCAGGAAATGCTTCAAGCAGTCTTTTGCATCGTACGATGACCTCACATGGAAAGTCACACAACTGTAGCTTACATTTGATTTCAAAACTGCCGCTTTCTAACAGAAATGTTGCTTTACAGATAAGCAAGGTTCTCCGTAATTTCTCGACTAATTGCTACCTATTGTATCATGGAAATTTTATTCAGCTTATTTTATATCTAAGGTTCAAATTTTGGCAAAATTAAGCCCCCTTTAACCTAAGAAATTTTAGTGAAAGTTGTGCATGTTTGTTTTTTTCTATGATAGTATTGGACTGAATGATTTCAAAAGTTGAGCACGCTGTCATTAGTCAGGTTTTGTTAACAACTTGGCTCACGCGCGTGACATATTGTATAGGTTTTCTTTATTTTTTTAAAATTAATGCTATAAAATTTGACACTGATGACAGTTTATTCAATTTTGTTGGTATCATAGAAGATCTAATGAATAACTTTTAAATAGGAATTTTTAGTCTTTATAATATTGCATGCATTTCATTTTTATTTCATTGACAATAGCTGACTCTCGCTTGCTGCAGCGTTTCTCTTTGGCACAACACACAGTAGCAACACTTCTAATTTCGGGAAAACCCACCTAAAATACAGACTAACCAAGGATGGATTGCAGACAGCGATCAGCTGATCTTACCGAAAACACCAACATGTGTGCTTCTTTATCCGAAGAAAAAGATGACTTATTCGGTTTTGATGCTATAAACAAGTTTTCAAGTCTAACTGAAGACGGAGAACACAATGACTTGCCTTCATTAAGCACATTTAAATGTTTCTTAACAGTAACGAACGGGATATAATTTTGGTATATCTAATAAAATAGAAAAAGTGGAAACTCCACAGGTCGCTCAACACAACAAAAACGAAAATGTTGCAGGCTCGGTTTGATTGAGCCTGTTCATTGACGGTAGTGGAAATGCATGCTACCGTCCACGCCCTCTAGCCCCGGGTTGAGCAGAACTCAACTTTCACACATGCTGAAAGTACAAAAAACAATTTCGAGACATCCGCAGATGTGTTCATACGGCGGTGCACATGGAACCTTCAATGCTATACTAGTGTGTAATTCCATGAAAAGCGGCGTATGGTCCCCAGTTAAAATAATGGGTTTACCCTAAACGAGAAAACAATGAGCAGAACTAAACAAACTGGAATTTAGAAAGGGGATCTGAGGTTATTGAGCCCAGCTGCATATCACAGGAACTGCAAAAAGACAAAATTAAAAAGCAGGCATCATATCCAAGGGGTGATTAAACAATACCCAAAGCTATGAAAGCGGGAGTATTGGAACAACCCAGGCCGAAATGGTCATGCTGAGAAACTAAACAGTACCAGTAACACGACATAAAAGTCGTGCTGAACGATCTGAGAAGATCGAAATATAGCAGCCCTGATTGAATGTACGGGGAGACGTTTTACGGCCGCCACACGGCAAAAAACAACATTATGCCACATTGCCATTTTTAAAGCATTGCATATAAGTTTCGAGTTTAAGAGATGGTTTTAAAAGTAAGATACATGTTATTTCTGTTTGGTTGTATGATATTGGTTAAATATCATATTCAAAACCACATGTTTGAAAGTTATATTGCCTAGACTATTTGTATACATTTCGCAGACTTTAATCTTATAGAATGTTATGTGCTGAGCATACATTATACAAGTATAAATTAAAGATATCAAAACATATTCAAATGATCTTTGATGGGGTGTGTTCTGTAGAGAAACCTGACTCGTCTATGTTATATATCCTCTCTGGTGCAGTCAGGAGGTCATGCTCTCTCATCAGGTTATAGGCAAAAAAAGAAATTATTATGGAGAACTGGTTCGTCATTTAAATATTTTTTTGTTGGCTTATTTCTATGAACTACGCATTTTTTTCATCTGGTTACCAAATTGTGATTGATCATGCACTGTTAGAACTTGTTTCACAAGAAAGAATGCAAATAAAGAAATTAGTATAAACTACCTTACGAGTGTGCAATTAGAAAGTTTGTTTCGTCGTTATCTTGAAAGAAATAATCATTCAAAATATAGAATGACAATAACTGTACCTAGCCCTGTAGAATATGCATCCACTGTTTCCTTTGAGGAAGACTTGGCACGAGCCATTTCGAGCTTCTGGGGAGAGACAACTTTTAACTTTTCCCATCGGCCCATAAATGAATAGAACCAACAGTCACTGAGTCCCTCGGCTTTGACAGTCTTCCCAAGTGACCTAAAAAGAAGGCGTCGTCAATAAGTAGTAGACATATAGCCATTGCTTAACAGATTTTCTTTATGGTTTTATAAACTCATAGTCTAAATAAAATGACCAGAAATTATGTCCAAGTTGTTATTACCTGACATAATCTGCTGCTATATATTTCATCTCCTGGACTGAATAACCATATCCAATGTTGCCCATATAAACGATGTGGTCTACCAGTTGCTTCTCCTCTGAGTATGTGAAAATCGTAGCTGGGCCTGATTTACAGTCCAATGAGACCTTATTCCTCGTTCTATCCCTGAGTGTTGATTAGTGGGTTTTAGGGGACAAACAGCCTACGTGTTTAGCTGGAAACCATGGGGTCGTCTTATCAATATCGTAACTTTACGAGAAACTTGCGAGGTCCATTTCTCGTAAGTTCCGATTAACGAGAATATTTATGATTCTCGCAAACCGTCTTATCAACGTCCTCGTAAGTCCGCATATCGCAATCCTCGTAACTTTCTCGTAACTGGTTAAACACAGTGACACAGTCTACATTTTTTTTAACGTCGTGTAAATAAAACGGGCACTTGGGAGGCAGTAAGGTGGCAGGGGAGTGCAAATTTGCGAATTCCACATTGACGTGTGGGTACCAGTGTTGAAATATCCATAGAAATCTCGTTTTTGCTTATTTTTCTTTGAAACTACTATGGACTATTGCAGATACTATAGACTACATAAAGACGACTCTCCGGTCCTATGCACCTGTCGCTTTCCATGCCAGATGTAGTGAAAATTGGCCAAATCACCCAAATTTTATAGACCAAAATTAGCCTAACCGGGCCTCACTTTGAACTCTGCCATTCATCCATTTTGTATTTTTAAATCCAATTTCGTAGCATATATGTATAGTGCGAACATAGATGCATACCCAGGTGGTGTGGATGTGTCTCCCAACCACCACTTTATTTCCCTAATTTTCACTTGAAAAAAAGTGGATGGATAACAGCCGAGCGTCTGGTCGACTTTTTGTTCTGATGTTTATGTTTTAGCCTCAACCGGAAGTACGGAGCTAGGAATTTTAAAACACCCGCCATGTAGAATCATTAACCGTTCCTCATTCCCAGATATATTAAAGAATTAATAATGATAAATAACCAGTAAGATAGATATGCCTTTATATCTACCTGTCCTGTTTATACAGAAAATCGACCGGGGCCAAATTACGAAACCGCTCCCCTGCCACCTTAAGTTTTTAAGATGTTTAGATAAAATAAAATGTAACCTGTCCTGAATCCTAAGACACTTATAGTGATATCAACTGAACAAAAAGTGTTGCCGTACCTTGCAAGATAGCCGGTGAATAAGCCAACAAAAGTGCCCACCCCTCCACGCAAAAATCAGCCAAAATTTGCATTCTGAATCAAGTAACCCCGAAAAACTATTTACTGCCTTTAAAGTTAATTTCACATGATATTTACATTTTAAAGCCTTTCAAATGTTAAAACCATGTACTTTTAACATAATTTTGGTATACAAATGCAGATTACCGTACTTATCCTATCGGGACACCCTTTAAAGGCCACCCATCCATCCTTTGGGGCCATCCCAGCCACTATATAGCTTAATGGCATTGCTAGATATAGACACATGTGTTGCTTTTAAACAAAATGGCATGAATAGTCATTATCTAGGCACTAATTTCTTCTTTTGGCCGTTTTATGATGCGAATCCTACTGGCTGGGGGTCCTTAGCTTCATTATTATATGGCCACCTACTGCCATTTTGGGACTCGCTGGGCCGAATTTAGTACTCAGAAATGAATAAAAACCACTATAGGTTACAGTTCATTCCGTAATGGGTTTAAATACATGCAAAAAGTCAATATTTGAGTGGTTTGAAAATTTGTCTATTTTCCTTAAGGTGGCAGGGGAGTGCAAATTTGCGAATTCCACATTGACGTGTGGGTACCAGTGTTGAAAATTCCATAGAAATCTCGTTTTTGCTTATTTTTCTTTGAAAACTACTATGGACTATTGCAGATACTATAGCCTACATAAAGACGACTCTCCGGTCCTATGCACCTGTCGCTTTCCATGCCAGATGTAGTGAAAATTGGCCAAATCACCCAAATTTTATAGACCAAAATTAGCCTAACCGGGCCTCACTTTGAACTCTGCCATTCATCCATTTTGTATTTTTAAATCCAATTTCGTAGCATATATGTATAGTGCGAACATAGATGCATACCCAGGTGGTGTGGAATGTGTCTCCCAACCACCACTTTATTTCCCTAATTTTCACTTGAAAAAAAGTGGATGGTATAACAGCCGAGCGTCTGGTCGACTTTTTGTTCTGATGTTTATGTTTTAGCCTCAACCGGAAGTACGGAGCTAGGAATTTTAAAACACCCGCCATGTATAATCATTAACCGTTCCTCATTCCCCAGATATATTAAAGAATTAATAATGATAAATAACCAGTAAGATAGATATGCCTTTATATCTACCCTGTCCTGTTTATACAGAAAATCGACCGGGGCCAAATTACGAAACCGCTCCCCTGCCACCTAAACAGTTTTCTGAGCTCCTCAGCCTAGAGTCGCCTACATAACTTTCAAAACCTCACACAAAAGTCTGTAACCACACACCTGAAATAAAGATATTGCAACATTATCATCACTGTATGTCTATCGTTACAAACCATCTACAATACATCTCTAATATCACACTGGCCATAGCTTTATCAGATCAAGTGGTTCCAACGTTGTTTGAGCGGTGAATTTTACGCCGATCAGATGGAGAAATATGGCTGATACTACAAATTTCCGATATTGTAAGTATGATTTAAAGGAATTTCTACCCCTTAAAAAACGAATCAAATGAAAACGATGGGTGCACCTGGAGCGCAAATGTGTCTATATTTGAGCACATATGTCCATTTAGCTGAGATTTGTGCCGTTATTCAAACACTTCTGTACAGTCCGGCGGGGGAAGGAGATTTTTGTCAGTTTTTGACAATATCGCATCAAATATAGTGTTAATCGGGAACAAGAAACTGTTAAAACACCTTTTTTGTAAAGGGCTACCTCTTAAAACAAAGCGTGTGTATTTTCATAGAATTATTCAGGGTTATTTCTGAAAAATCGGCCGAAAACCTAATGCAACGCCGTTTCGAGTGGGTCGTTATGCAACGCAATCAAGTGGATACCGTTCTGTGTCTTACTTGCGAAGTCTTATCCTTCTTAAAAACTGTCATTAAAGCATAACAATGAATAAATTTAGTGAGTTTTACAGCATTATAATGATCCCGCTATTTCTAATATATTGTACTTTTACATTTTTATGTTAGCTTAACATTTAACATATTTTTGTGGAAATTGTCAAAAAACATCAACACAAAAACATAAAGCTAGGATGAACATCGAACAATATCATTAAGTAAATAATAGTAATAGTTCGTAAAAACAAGAACCATTTTACGGATATTTCTCCTTCACGAATGGTACTGAACTGCATACCAAAAGCAGGTTGACTGTTTACATCAGTATAGTTTCAGTTGGTTACTTTTTAGTCCCTTAAAACCATTACATTGCGATTTGATTACTGACTTGTTGTGCATTTAAGCAGTTCATAAAAAAAAAAAATAAAATTTGGTCCATGATAAAAGTATTGATCAGTTGTTTGTATTTATTTTCATTCATATTGCTGGTGTAGCCTTCATTTATTTTCAGAGAGATAAATCACAGAGAACGTTAAAATTGGCCAGGGAAAAGACAAGATTTTATTTGTTCTCCATAAAACAGAAACGACGTAATAAACCTCTATGGTCGCCGTTCAAAAATGAAAATACAAATGAAATACAGACACCAATGAAAGAAAATAAACCGGACTAGCAATACTAATAGAGACGTGTCATCAAGCAAACGATTAAGAGCATTTTCTCCATGTCCTCAATGTGAATAAAAACACACACACACAAAAAAAAAAGAAAAAAAAACTACGGTGCTCCTAAAGTGACATGTTACGCACTTTTTTCCACTTAGGTAATGTGAGAAACGAAAGACTGCTAACTCCAACTTCAAGCACCAAAATATCAAGAAAAAAAACCTGTTCACAATAAGGTATTAAAAGAAAGAGTTTTATGAGATGAAATCTTTGAAGAATTAACAGAGGAAGATACAGATCTTTTAGACATTGCAAGCGACAAGGCTGTTCTGAGACAACTTTCTGAAGCAAAAGATACATTATTTTTACAATATTTCTAACTCTTATCAAATCGAATAAGTACCCGTTGACAAACATCACTTTTCTTCTTTGGTTAGAGACAGTTAAATAGTACAACTGTGGCACATCTCTATTAGTATTGCTGGTCCGGTTTATTTTCTTTCATTGGTGTCTGTATTTCATTTGTATTTTCATTTTTGAACGGCGACCATAGAGGTTTATTACGTCGTTTCTGTTTTATGGAGGACAAATAAAATCTTGTCTTTTCCCTGGCCAATTTTAACGTTCTCTGTGATTTATTTCTCTGAAAATAAATGAACGCTACCACAGGAATATGAATGAAAATCTGACAAACAACTGATTAATACTTTTATCATGGACCAGATTTTATTTATTTTGTATGAACAGCTTAAATGCACAACAAATTAGTAATGAAATCGCAATGTATTGGTTTTAAGGGACTAAAAAGTAACCAACTGTAACTAGACTGATTTAAAGAGTCAACCCGATTTTGGTATGCTGTTCAGTACCATTCGTGGAGGAGACAGATATCCGTGAACTGGTTCTTGTTTTTACGAACGATTACTATTATTTACTTAATGATATTGTTCGATGTACAATATATTAGAAATGGCGGGATCATTATAATGCTATAAAACTCACTAAATTTATTCATTGTTAGGCTTTAATGACTGTTTTTAAGACGGATAAGACTTCGCAAGTAAGACACAGAACGGTATCCACTTGATTGCGTTGCATAACGACCCACTCGAAACGGCGTTGAATTAGGTTTTCGGCCGATTTTTCAGAAATAACCTTGACTAATTCTATGAAAATACACACGCTTTGTTTTAAGAGGTAGCCCTTTACAAAAAAGGTGTTTTAACAGTTTCTTGTTCCCGATTAACACTATATTTGATGCGATATTGTCAAAAACTGTCAAAAATCTCCTTCCCGCCGGACTGTACAGAAGTGTTTGAATAAACGGCACAAATCTCAGCTAAATGGACATATGTGCTAAAACATAGACACATTTGCGCTCCAGGTGCACCCATCGTTTTCATTTGATTAGTTATTAAACAGGTAGAAATTCCTTAAAATCATACTTAAAATACCGGAAATTTGTAGTATCAGCCATATTTCTCCATCTGATCGGCGTAAAATTCGCCGCTCAAACAACGTTGGAACCACTTGATCTGATAAAGCTATGGCCAGTGTGAATATCTAGTTTTCTGTTTACAAGACCTGAATTTTGTGCTCTCCCGGTCGCGGAAACTGATGACGAAAAAAGCTAAATTTGCCAATTTTTAAATCGCTGCAGAAAATTTCCTGAAAATGATAGCCCCAACTGCTACACTGTTCCATACTCCAGTAACACTGTAAAAGCTGAAAATAAGCTCAAATATATGTGCCATCCGTACCGTTTCTTCACTGTTCCAGTTTTCCTGAGGTCCCTGCTAAAATGACAACCCCACTTTAAGCTAGCTCAGAGGAAGCATGTATACGCTCCTGCAAGTCATTACGTCATACTATCAAGATCAAGGCTACTCAACTGATTTTTTTTTAAATACAGTAAGTGAAACTCAAGTCTAGCCGCTGAAACTTCAATTCTAGCAATTATTTTTATTTAGAAGTTCAAATATGCACTTCATTCCGTAAATTGCCTCTTATTTGTAAATTTCACCCGGCCAATTCGACACTAACGGCTCAAAACTGTTTACTGCCTCCTTGCTTAGTAACAAAACAACCGGCATAATCTAAACATAAACATGTAATAAAATTTATGAATCTTATTTAATAAGCATATTTTATAAAAGTTTTCTTCGGCGGAGACCCTTACAGAAGAAAAAGGCCTGCTGCGTACTCTTGCTGTGTACATACAGCGTATATGATGCGTACATGATGTGTACTGAAATCAAGGGCTTTAAATAGTACGCAGGATATACACCGCACATACACCGATAGTACGTTTGTAGTACACTTTTGACATGCAAATGAGCTCTGCCGCGTACTACTTGCTGCGTACATGCTGTGGACTACATAGTACACAGGATGTACGCTGGAGGAATTTAGTATGCGGGAAATAGTACGCAGCATGTACGCGGCACATACACTTTTCACATGCAAATGAGCCTGCGGTGTACTACCCCTGCGGCGTACATGCTGTGTACTCCTGCGGCGTACATGCTGTGTACTCCTGCGGCGTACATTCTGTGTACTCCTGGCCCGAGTCCTGCGGCGTACATGCTGTGTACTCCTGCTGCATACATGCTGTGTACTCTTGTGGCGAAACTGCTGTGATAGTGTAAATTCCTTACCCCACCAACTTTCTTATGCAAATGCTGATCATTTGGACAGAAAAAAACAGAAAAAAGATAAGTGGCATGCATCAATAAGTATTTACCCTTACCAAAATAATGTAGATTGATGTTATCAAATCAATTAGTATGCTTTTCTTCATCCACTTTTCAATGAAATAAATCAATTTTTGTAGCATGTAATTTGGTAAACATCTGAAGAAAATGGCGTAACTGCATCAAGGGGAAACAACTTTAATGCAACTAAATATAAGTGTTATAAATTTCGAAGTATCTGCGGTGTACAAGCAGTGTACTATTTTCTTGTACAAGTCCCTCCTGCGTACATGCAGTGTACTCCTTAAATTTTCAGAGTCTGTGCTGCGTACTTGAAGTGTACTAGTGACCTCCTGCGTACATGCTGTGTACTCGTCGAAATAGTACGCGGCATGTACGCGGCATGCGGTATATGTAAAATGTACTCCTCTGGCGTACTACTGTGTTCGCGGCATATACACAGCAAATACGCAGCATGTACGCCACAGAGGCTTGCTTCTGTAAGGGGAGATAAATGTTTAAAATAAATGTGTTCCAAGACACAAACAAAAATATTCGCACCGGAAAACTAGTTAGTTGAGATGATATTCAAGTGTTCATATTTCGTCTGTTTGAATTCGGACTGGTAAAAAAGCAATTTTTATGCGTACATCATATTCAGAAGATCTGACGTTGTGTAAAATGAACAAAGCACAGGGTGTAGTTCTCACCTGGGATAAACATGTCACTTTTTTTTTCAAAACTAGTAGGAAGTAATTGTACGGATGTGCAGCCTATATTGATCCTCGATGTGTTTTCTGATCGCCCGAGAATTGGTTTATCGTGCGCAAATGATAAAGCATGTTTCATTTTTAGCTCGACTATTCATAGAATAGTAGAGCTATTGGACTCGCCCATGCGTCGGCGTCCGCGTCCGCGTCGGCGTCCGCGTCCCGATTTGGTTAAGTTTTTGTATGTAAGCTGGTATCTCAGCAACCACTTGTGGGAATGGATTGAAACTTCACACACTTATTCACTGTGATAAACTGACTTACACTGCACAGGTTCCATAACTCTGTTTTGCTTTTTTACAAAATTATGCCCCTTTTTTGACTTAGAAATTTTTGGTTAAGGTTTTGTATGTAAGCTGGTATCTCAGTAACCACTTGTGGGAATGGATTGAAACTTCACACACTTATTTACTGTGATAAACTGACTTACATTGCACAGGTTCCATAACTTTATTTTGCTTTTTTACAAAATTATGCCCCTTTTTCGACTTAGAATTTTTTGGTTAAGGTTTTGTATGTAAGCTGGTATCTCAGTACTCACTAATGGGAATGGATTGAAACTTCACACACTTGTTCACTGTCATGATCTGACATGCACAAAGCAGGTCCCATAACTTTATTTTGCTTTTTTACAAAATTATGCCCCTTTTTCAACATAGAAATTTTTGGTTAAGTTTTTGTATGTAAGCTGGTATCTCAGTATCCACTAATGGGAAAGGATTGAAACTTCACACACTAGTTCACTGTCATGATATGACATGCAGTGCAAAGGGTCAATAACTCAACTTCGCATTTTACAAAATTATGCCCCTTTTTCAACTTAGGAGTTTTTGGGTTAAATTCTTATATGTTAGCTGGTATCTCAGTACCCACTAATGGGAATGGATTGAAACTTCATACACTTGTCCACTGTCATGAGCTGATAAGCACTATGCAGGTTCCATAACCCTATTTTACTTTTTTACTAAATTATGCCCCTTTTTCGACTTTCTTATTCATTCAAGCGACAAGGCTGTTAAATAGTCGAGCGTTGCTGTCCTCCGACAGCTCTTGTTAAATGATCTGATAATATTTTAAGTAGATATATTTTACAATGATTGATCCTACCATAGAAGAAATTTACAAACAATTCGAAAAATCGTGATATTTGTGAGTCTGGATTGTGCGTTGGTGTATAATCTGAAATACATTTTCATTTTAATCACAGTCATTTGTATATAATTGTGTAACCACAAGGCATTAAGTCATCTTTTTATCAAACTATAATAATGTCATAGCCTTTATTTTACTATTGTCATAGCAATTCCCGGCGTCGGTTCGTTACTCTCTTTCTTATTCCGTAATATAAAAAGCCTAACATAATATGAAATAGGCCTAATACAAAATTGCACAAACAATAACTCACGCATTGTGTAAAGAAATACAAAATACAATATCAACAATATATCTAAATATTTTTTACCACAACTGAAGTGAATTAAATAATTCAAAATTATTTGAATTTGAAGTAGGCCTAATAGTATAGACTCGTTTTACCTATGCTCGACCAGATTTACATGTATTTTTCTCGGAGCAAATTAAAAAATGACAACATTTTGGAAAATGTTTAGTTTCTGAAGTGACCTACTTTTATCGGTAAATTTCCACCCAAACGTTTGACTGACATTGATCAGGATAAAATACGGTGCGGTTCCAACTAGAGGGTGCAAAACACTAAATTTTAAAGTCACATTTTCCTATGCTCGACCAGACCGATTTCTATTTTTAGAGGTAATTGTAAAATCAAACAAACAAGTATTTTTATGCTCAAAACTTCATATTTTCTAGTTTTGTTTTCAGATTTGAAAACCAGTAAGTTTCAGACTTTCAAACAAGAGACAGAAACACCTACCTGGATAGCAGGATTAAGGAACACTGGTAAATGGTGTGTCTGCAGTATCCATCAAGTAATTTAACCAAAAAAACGAACTATTTCAACAATCAAACAAACCTAAACTTAAGTCAAATGTCTATAACATTAAAAGTTTTTTTTAAACATCTTATTTTAACAGTTTTAACAAGCAGTTTATTCCTCTGTGCATTTATTGCAGCACCAGGATGAAGCAGTCACCAGACTGAGATCGACTTCTGTTTGCACATATGTAGGAAGGCATTCATAGTGAAACCAGCGTTCACAAAAGTCACACCCCACCCAGTAGAAACCTTCCCTAGTAGACAGCATACACACTTGGCACAGTACATTGTCATCTTCAGCTTGAGTGGGTGAGTCTGGAGTGGGTGAGTCTGGGGTGTTTGTTTGTTCATTTGTGCCCTTTTTTCCAGTACATGCCTGTTTCTGCTTTGGGCTAAGATCAACAGAAGAACACAATACAGATCGAGCTCTTTTATAAGTTTTTCGTCGTGGCTTTGGTACTGCTAAGTTTGAAGTGGGCTCTAACAAGATATTGGCAAGTTCCTCGGACACAATGCCTAACTTGACAAGATTGTTTTGTTGTATTACAGGATGAGACTCAGCGGAAGTAGATGGCGTAGTAGAGCAATCATCTGTCTTCGAAGATGAGGGGACTAGAGCCTTGGCTGCAGATGGATTGTAGGGAACTATTCCTGTACACTTGAATGCATTTGAAACGGACTGTCCTGTGATTTTGTTAAGAGCTTGGTGAAGGATCTTTGGAAAAAGGCTCCTGGGTAACGTTTTCATCCCCAAATATCCAAGCTGAACAGCCAGTTCGCCTACACGCTGCTTTAAAATATGAAAATACCCAGCATCCTGAGGTTGAAGTAGATGTGACGTATGGGCTGGGATATACAGCAAATCAACTCTGTTTTCTCTTGCAGCGTCAACAAACATCTTTGATACGTGTGAGGCATGGTTGTCTAATATGAGGAGAACAGGACGACGGGCTCCAACATACGGTACAAAGCATAACTGAAACCATTCTACAAACAGCTCAGAATTGATATAGCCAGACTCAGAAGATCTAAGTACCCAGCTGCCAGGCAATCCATCTTCACAGTTTCTTGGAAGTACTTGTGAAAAGATCAGTAGCGGGGGCAGTGTTCCACCAGCAGCAGATATGGCATTCAGCATTGTAACATGACCAGAAATATTAACCATGGCCTGATAAGAATGGCGGGTCCCTTTTGATACGACAACCTTTTTACTGTTATTAATAGTGCCAGAAAAACCGCTTTCATCACAGTTGTATATGTTAGAAGGGACATTTTCAAGAGACAGTTCTTGAATTGTAGATTTGAGCAGAGCAAAATAGTCATCAAATATGTCCTGCGACACCGAAACCCTCTCCCTCTGTAAGGCATGTGCTTTTCTCAAAGACAAGTCGGGATTTCTTTTCAACAAGAGCACCGCCTTGCGGGTGCTGACGCTCATCTGATTTTTTTTTGTGTAATAGAAATATTGTCCTACCCATGATTTTCTAAGTCTAAAAAGGGCCATCATTCTTGCAAAAAGCAGGATAGAGTTATGTTTCTTGATGTACAGTGTCCACTTATGATGGTGAAAAACTGTTGCAAGTTTTAAAGCAATAGCTTTGATAGTTTATGAGAAAAGTTGACTTAAACATAATACTCAACCAAGAAAATGATTTTCTAAGTCCAAAAGGGGCAATAATTATTGCAAAAAGCAAGATGGAGTTATGTTGCTTGCTGTACAGGGTCAGCTTATGATGGTGAACAAGTGTTGCAAGTTTTCAAAGCAATAGCTTTGATAGTTTAAGAGAAAAAGTTGACCTAAACATAAAACTTAACCAAGAAATCTGATATTTTCTAAGTCCAAAAGGGGCCATAAATCTTGCAAAAAGCAGGACGGAGTTATGTTTCTTGCTGTACAGGGTCAACTTATGTTGGTGAACAAGTGTTGCAAGTTTTAAAGCAATAGCTTTGATAGTTTAGGATAAAAGCTGACCTAAACATAAAACTTAACCAAGAAAACTGATTTTCTAAGTCCAAAAGGGGGAATAAATCCTGCAAAAAGCAAGATGGAGTTATGTTTCTTGATGTACAGGGTCAGCTTATGATGGTGAACAAGTATTCCAAGTTTCAAAGCAATAGCTTTGATAGTTTAGGAGAAAAGTTGACCTAAACATAAAACTTAACCAAGAAATCTGATATTTTCTAAGTACAAAAGGGGCCATAAATCTTGCAAAAAGCAAGATGGAGTTATGTTTCTTGCTATACAGGGTCAGCTTATGATGGTGAACAAGTATTCCAAGTTTCAAAGCAATAGCTTTGATAGTTTAGGAGAAAAGCTGACCTAAACATAAAACTTAACCAGGCAACGCCGACGCAGACGCCGACGCCGACGCCGACGCCGACGCCGACAACCGCTCAAGTGATGACAATAACTCATCATTTTTTTTCAAAAAATCAGATGAGCTAAAAACGCGTATATCCATTTGTCTAACGGAATATCAAATGTTGGATTGCGTTGCTTAATAATTTCACCAGCAAAGCGTTTGATGTCGTCACGTGTAAGAGGAAGACCCCTTGATGCCATGTACTTAACATAGGATACTAATGATTCTTCCTCCTCTGGTTTCATAAGTCTCTCAGGACCAAATTGTGTAATGAAACCAGCATATTGGCCATTTATATGATCCCTTAATGTGTTATAAGGAATCCCAGTTTCTTTTGCAGCTTTACGTATTGAAAAGTTATCATGAGTGACCAATCGTTTTGCTGCTTCAAATGTATTTTCATCATGAATCACTTGACCTCTAGGCATGCTGAAAATAAAGTATGATTCCATACGAGCGATTTGTTTATATATTTGTTTATGCATTTATCTGTAGACAGGTTGACGTATTTATTTACAAGACAGTACAAATAACATTAGATTTAGCTATAATTAGCTATTGACCAACAACATAGTTACAACATATTTATTTTATTCATTATTCTTAATTATTGATCGTGCAACCTTTTGTGGCAACAAAAATCAGGCACACATTAACCTTTTGTGGCAACAAAAACGGGCAAAAACCGTGCACACATTTTATCCAGACTCGGATAATCATTTTATTCAATTTGTTTTATGGCGCGGTGAATCTTTTTATATCAAGCGTCTACATAACACAACTAATGAAGGCGCCATTTTTGTTTCGGCCTGTCAAGTGGTGGGCGTGTTTGTTTACATCCTAAATTTTACTTTCCAGTCAATAGTTTACAAATATAAAATTATGTCAAATTATCAATAAAGGTTAGAAGACTATAAAATACGTTGTTGTGGTACTCTTCTTAATGATACCGGGAAATACCATTCATTTTCAAGAGGAGATTCACAGAGTATTTGTTTACATATGCAAAGAATCTGTCGTCTGTAAACAAACATGCCCCTAAAAGATCTAGATCAAGTGTGTATGATGTCATACAAGGATGCTGGGAAGGAAATAAATAAACAACAATCGTGAGTTCAAAGGTTTATTTCAATAAACATGTACATTTATAAATAGTGGTCGAGCACTTGGCTGGTCGAGCATAGGTAAAATGACTCTATGTAAGATTTACCATCTTACAATTAGGAGTAGAAATAAAATCTGGAAATTAGATCTCTGGAAAGTAGATCGTAGGAGTAGAAAGACTGTTCTGAGGGCCGAAGGAATTCGGCGGTGAAAAGTGCAAAGGGATTTAAAAAAACAGACCAATTTTTTTTATGCTTATTGGTGAAATACTGGAAAATAGCAGTGAGATATAAATCGATATCACTCACAGTGCCGAACTTCTTTTTTTCCAGATAAATTATCTCCCTTGAAATATATTCTTTAATTACCTCCCTTTGCTGCCTTTAAAATTACTGGATTATACTTATACTCAAGCCATACACGAGTCATGAACTGCTAGACAATCCTATATAGAACAAGTTAGCTATATAATTAAATTTGCAAAAGAAATAATGTTACCTTTGTCAGCTTGGTTGCTAGGCCTTGCCATTCATGTAGCTATGTGTGTTTCCTCTACTTTTTTCCATTGGTTCACTATCGTGTGGTAGATTTTACTGGCAACAGCACATTTAGTTGGTTGTTGTCTTAGTAAATTATCACAAGACATCAACTCAACCTTACGTAATATGCCAGCATTTTCGTCGAAGTATTCCCAACTCCGAGCCCAGCCAATTGTGTTCCAACTTCCATCCAATTTGTTATGCTATGCAGCTCCTAGATCAATATTTCCTAGCTATTTCTATTGAATCCATGATGATATTTAATTCTGCAGCTTGATTTTCCAAGGACTTACGCATAGTCCACAGTTGTTTAGATTTTTCGTGTTGTTTTTTTTATTCTGACCTTCAGCATGTGTTTTGGTAAACAAAGCAAGCTTCCGGTTATTCAACGAACTGACGGTTTGACCCGAAAAGTTTTAAATATGCTTCTACTTAACTACCGGCATTTGTCAATGTTTCTGTTAGCCGCGGACTGTGTATTTTTACACAAAATATTTAAATGCAGTTTTTGTTTTTAAAAACAAAATGGCGTCGTGTTGATTTAATGAACCTAATCGCCAATATTCGATATTAATGTGCCTAAGTTTCCATGGTAATTTAGCGGAAGTATCATATGTAACACGGTAGCTTAAATAAATCTGAATTTCGTCATGAAATATTGGATTTATATGAACATTTATGCACGTAATAAACAGAAAATTCGTTGATCTTCACAAACTAGCATAAAATAAAAAGAAAATTTGTTTGTTTGCAGTGAGATATCGAAATATATCATCACCGATAAGGGAGACAATTCTGATATTTTCACTCTAGCCTGGTACCCGACTGTATATCGAGAATCATTCTCTCCAAACAGTCGTTTATGGAACGTAGAGAGTAAACACGGGCACCAGTCTATTTTCACTCAGGCTCCGCCTTCGTGAAAATATTCAATTGTCTCCCTTTTCGGTGATGATATATTTCGATATCTCACTGCAAACAAACAAATATCCTCTATGTATTTCTTTCTCTCATTCAAGGACATCGGACATTATGCTAGGGATTTTGCCCTAACACGGGTACTAAACAGTGCCTGCGGCACTGCCTGTGCCGACGAGGATTGAAGGCACTTCGCTTCCTGTACCGCAGGTACTTCGTCAATGTTTACAAAACGAGCGAGGTCGGTGAGTGATTTTTGTCATTTTTATCATTTTGTAACTGCATGAAGCATTTTTTTCAAAAATCGGGGAATGTAGCGGGGTGTAGATGTATCTTATCTACATATCCGTGCTAAAATTTGTGGCAAAAGATCGATTTCGTAGAAACGTAAGGACAAATAAGCTGGGAATGAAACGTGATTTTTTCACATCTGTGACTGTTTAGATTCGATTTCTTTTCGCTGACCCAAACGATGTCGTCTCTGCCGTCGTAAATTGTATTTATAAATGACATGTGATCTGCTAAAACATAAAATGTGTCCAGAAAATTCCGAATTTGAACGTTATGCCAATTTTGGAGAAGTGCCGCAGGCATTTCGACGATGCCGCAGCCCCTTCGAGGTGCCGCAGGCACTTTCAAAAAGTATCGGGACATAAATTTGGCCGAAACTAGACAAATGGAAGACTGTGACAGAGAAACAGAAGGGCAGAAACTAAATGCACCCATGATACTGTAGTAAATTGACTTTATAGTTGTAAAATAAAAGGGACCAAACCTTTGTAACGCTTTAAATATTAATCCATTATGGTGGTATAGGCTATATACCAATAAAAAATTTCAGATTAAATTCAGCTACTTCAGAACAATTTTGTTACAGTTTCTAGATTTTCTCTCCGTCGTAGACCTATTTTCCACAAGATACCCGTACATTTCCTTCAAGTAAACGAAAAGAAAAAGGGATGTTTAATAGTATGCAGTGAAATGCAAGTCAACTGAAGTCAGGTACCCTCATATTGCCGCATTTCAGAAAGCGGTCAGCAGAATAAAAACCCTACTTTGTTTTCACGTAAAACAACTCGAAAACATGCGAGTATTAGCATGAAAAGTGTCCTATTTTATTTGAAATTCATTCCACGAGTGAAATAATGCTCATTTGGCTCCCGATTTACGCGCAGTTGCGCGAAAAATGGAAAAATTAGGATCTATTTACTAGAGACTTCTTTCGACTACACCACGGAAGCACATTTTTGACCGAATTACTGCATTATAACCTCTGCCGTGAGATAGGCAGGTAGCTGTCGCGATACTTCAAGAAATTACCGTGATAAAGCGAAGTTTTCTAATAAGAGTCTCAATAGTCAGAATTTTCCTGTAAATATTATTGCGATGATTCACATTATAATCTCGATACCATTTGTGTAAGAGCCCATTGTGGACAGCTAACACTTACTAGCTAGACAGTTATTTCGGTATAAAATCCGAAACTATATTGATGTTGAAATTTTCTGTAGTTATTTTAATAGCCTAACATTTCCTGGAAATGTTAAGTATATATATATATATATATATATATATATATATATATATATATATATATATATATATATATATATATATATTATATATATATATATATATTGTAAAAATGTTTTCAGAAAAATGGAGAACTTATATAAGTATAGCTCATAAACGATAAAACTGGAGAATTTTTACATGTACGTAAAAACCTATTCGTTTCCTGCAAACAAAACTTTGAAAAAAAGAATAACATATCGGGCAGCATAGGACGGACAGAGAAGGCAATTTTCAAAAAGCATAATGTTTGGGAAATTAACTGACCGGAACAATCGCGTACTAGAGTTTAAGATTACCCGCGAAGATAAACCGATTGCTATACTTTTTTATATTTGTGAATATAAAATATAATCGTACGAATGCGAGTTATTTGAGATTTGGTTAGTTATGGGCCAAATTTATGAAACTTCTAGAAGTGCCTGTGGCACCTCGAAGGGGCTGCGGCATCGTCGAAATGCCTGCGGCACTTTTTCAAAATTGGCATAACGTTCAAATTCGGAATTTTCTGGACACATTTTATGTTTTAGCAGATCACATGTCATTTATAAATATAATTTACGACGGCAGAGACGGCATCGTTTTGGTCAGCGAAAAGAAATGAGTCTAAACAGTCACTGATGTGAAAAAATCACGTTTCATTCCCAACTTATTTGTCCTTACGTTTCTAGGAAATCGATCTTTTGCCACAAATTTTAGCACGGATATGTAGATAAAATACATCTACACCCCGCTACATTCCCCGATTTTTGAAAAAATGCTTCATGCAGTTACAAAATGATAAAAATGACAAAAATCACTCACCGATCTCGCTCGTTTTGTAAACATTGACGAAGTACCTGCGGTACAGGAAGCGAAGTGCCTTCAATCCTCGTCGGCACAGGCAGTGCCGCAGGCACTGTTTAGTACCCGTGCCTAAGTTCAACGCTATTTCTTGACTTCAGTAGCTGATAGTTTTATATAACAGCTTCAAATACTGATAAATAAGTTATATTCCTATCAAACTGTCACAAAAAATAGTTTTATTTTATATTCGTTTTCTTGAAATTCGAACAGTTTGTAACTAAGGGTCATATTTTTGAAAAATTTTAAATGTGTATTTTTAGTTAAAATAAGCATTGGTATTTAAGGTTTGTCTACTATGAAATATTTTAACACAATAAATAAACTGATACCATGCAGATTATAAGTTTTATTGACATTTTTCAAAATAAACGAAACGGAAAAAATAAGAGTGGAACAAAACATTTGGTCCCTAACTATACTTCAAGTTATTTCCACCCGAGTGCTCATGATAACACAGACGCATTGATCATATCCTATTGTTTGTTTTCTATACATCTATTTCTATACTGTATTTATACACATGAACAATACTGACCGGGCATTATGTGGAGGATTATTATTGAATACATGCAGTGGTGTAGCTGGCCATACATTGGCGTAGTTGGCCTTTTTTTCAGTTGAAACGGTGGGGTGCAGGAGACTGCCTATTCCACTTTGGGTTCAGGGATGCCTTAATTTTAGCATTTTATATCAGTGGAACTTCACTAGCTAGTATCAACCTTATTTATATAGATATTCTTGGGGTGTCTGTGTTAGTTCTTTGAGGTCCTTACTAGTATTCCGGTTGGCTTCGAAATAAGTTTCAGATGTGTGAGCGAATTGATGTTAATTCTGGGGGTGTCAGTGTTAGTTATGGGCGAGTCCGTATTAGTTCTATGGGTGTCAGTGTAAGTTCTGGAAGCAATAGGGTTAGTTAATGTGATGGTGTCTGGTGTAGTTTTTGTTAGGGTATAGGATGCTGGATCAAATAAAAGCAAATGTTGCTCTTAAAATGCATTCTATGTTCGCTTCAACTGTGTCCTACAAAAGGTAAAAAAAAATGCACCTAAGTGGCACTATTCCAATAAAAGTTTGTCTGTATTTCTTTGTCATGTTTACGTTGAAGACACATATGTAATATGTCGAAGCAACTTGCTTGGTTCTTGACTTATGACAGATGCAGTTGTCTCAATCCTGATTACACTCAATCGATGGATTTAGACTTGTCAAGAAGTAACAGATCTGATTGCAAAATTCATAAGATATACTTATAAAGATCTGTCTGCTTTCTAGCTTCACTTTCTATGTCCCCTATTTATTTAGTTTAGTGTTTTCTGTGCTTGAAATATTTGCAAAAATGAATAAAGCTGTATATATATATGTAAGGTTTAGGAAACACATGCAATAAGTGTCAAATATTTATGTTAAAATTTATTTGCTGACACCCTGTACGTAGTTTTTTTTCAAGTTTAAACACTTTCCCACCCGTGACCAAGTGTCATTTTTGCAGAATACGTATATAATAATTATTTACAAAGGCATGTGAACTATTTTGTTGCGTCACTGGTGGGAAAGATGTTTAAAACGTAAAAATGATTTATGTTCATATTTTAATAGAAAAGAGAATGAGAAATGTCTACAAAGTCTTCCTTTTTGTTCATAAACTTGTAAAATGAAGTCGCATTTATCAAGAAATGGTCTTCAACTATCATAACTATGCAATTTCAGAAGTCTATCCCTATGTCAAGTTTTCCTTAATCGGATAGGCAATCTGAATAGGAAAATGTCCGAGGTCCTTTCTCATTAAGACACGACGATTGGACATATTAAAAAGAAAGAAAAAAAATGACAAGTGTGCACAAAGACTGCATGGACAAACACACGGATGAACTGCCTCTGGAACCTACGTTAGTATCTGTGATATTACGTACATTACCGTGGATCCCCGATTTAATAAAATAGCAGACGACACAAACATAACCCTCGGGAACCTCCGTTAATATTCGTGATATAACGTACATTACCGAGGATCCCTGATTCAATGAAAACGGAAGAATAGGCGAGCGGATTGATCAGGCGACGCTCAAACCCCTAAAGCTTACTGGGTATCGTTTTGAAATGTTAAAATAAAGATATAAGTCATCAATTACGATATTTTCGGTTTACTCCGAGCTACAGTAAAATGCTAATGTTTGTATTGTGAATTTGGATGACGAAAACGGCCATGTATTATGAAAATTTAAAATCATCACCAACTTTCTTTCTTAATTTTTCACGGGAATGATACCTCCAGATCTTTCTAGAAAACTCACTACTCTCACTCAAAATCTTGGAGCCATCATTACCATCACCCGTCTTATACTTCCTTTACATGCGTGTATTCCCTAACTAAATTTCAGTTTTTCAACGGTCTAAATCCGGAAACGCGCCTTTTGTGAAAATTCACTTTCATTTCCAAGAAATAATGTTTATTTCAGACAGAACTGTTATGTGAAAATGATACAAAACAAGACATTTAATACTGACTGCTGAACTGAGGCCTATGCATGTATCATTGAAGACTTTACATAAAATTTATATATGTGCCATGAAATAATGTATAAAAGTATGGTTCCTTGTTACGGTCTGAGTATAGTATTCTGGATATTGATAAGTGTCACGCAGACGAATTGTTATAATTTGAAAGATTGTGTAAGAAATAAAGAAACTATTGATGTGTATAGGAGGTCAGGAACATACTCTGGACATAACTTGAGGCAATTTTCGGACATTTGGGAAAACCATAGGAGGCAATGGAGCTGATGTACAAACTTAAAATCAGTACAATTTTTTTTACATAACCTAAAATGATTTTGGCCCTGTTAAATGCCCTATAAACTACAGAGGATACACCATTGAAAAAGATCCGATCTATCACGGCCCAGTTTGCAAGATTTTCAAGTCCATCTGGGTAATACATATGAGCCGCGCCATGAGAAAACGGACATGGTGGCTTTCCGACCAGCATGGATCCAGACCAGCCTGCGCATACGCGCAGTCTAGTCAGGATCCATGCTGTTCGCTTTCAAAGTCTATTGGAATTAGAGAAACTGTTAGCGAACAGCATGGATCCTGACCAGCAGGCTGGTCTGGATCCATGCTGATCGCTAAGCCACTATGTTGGTTTTCTCATGGCGCGGCTCATATATGCTTAAAATAACTATGAATGTGTAGAAATATACACAAGACAATGTATGGTACCATGTTTCCAAGCATTGCGTTGCACCAGTTGCTTGGTAAGATTAATGAATGGTGTCTCAGAGTGGTAAAGGTCGCTGACTTCGAATCACTTGCCTCGCTGTGGGTTCGAAACATCGCGTGAGGATGTTGTCTGTATGGCTTATCGGAGGTCAGTATTTATAAGTGTCCACTCGTTCTTAAAAGAATGCCCGGATGGGCACCTGTGATAAATTATTGCATGTACTATTTAGAATTTTTCTGACAGACATATCTATCTTACTCTGTCGAAATACTTGAAGTTGACAGGACAGGTGTACAGAAACAGTGTGATAGTTTCTATGATTTCAGCTAGTGACGTATATTTTGCTCGCAGATGAACAGTTTGTAACTTGGATTCATCAAAACAAAAACATAAAGTAGAAAATGTGACATTAGTTGTAAACGTGTATTTTTGCGATTTGATCTAGTTTTTGATCCAAATTTCAGACTTGGTCGTGATTTTACCAAAATAAACATTCCGGCCTTGTTTCGTACAGATCATGACGAAATGACACTAATGGCTGTTTCTTTCCTAACCTAGTGATAACAAAAAACTTCCCATACTTCAATACAGGTTCAAACCCCGGCTTAGTATGTAAATCATATGAATGAGCATCTTTTTCACTTTGACTTTGACTCATCAACAGCAAAAACCTCAAGTGTCATATGTTGAAAATAGAAAATAGGTCTGTGAAGTTAGGTATTTTGTTGTTTAATTCACACCGACAGTTATAGGTCATATGGCGATTTTCCAGCTTTGATGGTGAATGAAGACCCCAGGTGCCCCTCCGTGCATTATTTCATCATAAGCGGGCACCGACCTTCCGTAAGCCAGCTGGATAGCTTCCTTACATGAAGAATTCAACACCCCGACTGAGGCTCGAACCCACGTCGGTTAGGGGTAAGTGATTCGAAGTCAGCGACCTTAACCCCTCGGCCACTGAGGCCCCCTGTGAAGTTAGAGTAGGAGCAAGTGTTCTATAGTTATTAAGCAGAAACTTTTCAGTCTAAAGGTCAGTGACCCTGACCTCCGACATACTGACATGTAAAAAGTATAGGTCATTTACATTCAATCTCCCTAGGACGTTTAAAGGCTGTAGGCTAAAGGGTTCTTCAGATATTGGCCGGAGAACATTTTCAGTCTAGAGGTCACCATGACCTTCAAACAACTGACCCGTAATGATCATTTGATGACGACAGGAAATCATATTGTAGTTCTAAATCTGTCAGCTACAGCACTCTTCAAGTATACAGCAGACAAAGTTTTTTTCAGTCTCAACCTCCTTGTGGCAATAGATGTTTACTTACCACAGACAATTCTATAAAGCTTAGCGTCAGTAGGCCAACGCACTCTTGAAATATTGGTCGGAAACTGTTTACAGTCTCAAAATTACTATGAAAGTTATTCCACTGATCCCAACAACAGTAAGGGTCATCTGCTGTCTACAGGTAATAGTCCCATGAAGTTTGACTACTGTAGGCACAGGTATTATCTAGTTATTGATCAGACAAGGCAATCTGAGACAGCTGTCCGCCGCCGCTGTTATAGATAGTGAAAGGGCTGATGGTAATAGGTGGAAGCACTGACGTTGTTAATTATATGACAACATCTATGAATTTGAAAATTCTTCAAGGGGTTTAGAAGATACAGAGCAGACCCAAAATGAAGGCTCAGACCTTTGACCTTGAGTTGTGACCTTGACCTTGAGCCAACATGGCTGACTCATAAGTTCTTAAAAATGTCTTGATGAGGTGATCAAGTGACCAAAGTTTCATGAAAATAATTCAATGTGTTTGGGAGATACAGAGCTCAAACCTTTGACATTGAGCCAACACGGCTGACACGCGAGGTCTGCATATTGTCTTGATGAGATGATCATTTGACCTAAGTTTCATGAAAGTCCTTCAAAGGGTTAAGGAGTACAGAGCCGACACGGCTGACTCATAAGTTCTGCACATTGTTTTAATGAGGTGATCATTTGACCAAAGTTTCATGAAAATAGGATATATACTTAGCGATAGAAATGTTACGGAGGAACGTCAGGACAGACCATTCCTATTAAAACGATGCCGACAGACCAACAATGAGCAAAACAATTCACCACATATTCTTCAAAGTTGGGCATAAATATGACATTTTGACATCTTCTCCCTGTACGAGATTCAGAGACACAAAAGCATTTGGCTTGTGAATAATGGCCTTAGAGCTTGACCTTTCAGCTATTGACCAATCCTCCTGTTACAGCGTTTATATTTAGTAATTTTAAACTGAACTTCACGGCATACATTTATGTCTGTAATCAATCAATTAACACTATGGTTAAGTGGTAGCTTAAAAATACAAGAAGTTGTCTGTGCTTTTCAAATTGTATTTCCATTTAGAACTTTATAATACATTTTCAAAAATCACAGCTTGGCTTTCAGTTCTGTAAACACCATGGCCAATCTTTGATGGATACCTGAAAAAAAAAAAAGAAATCAGTCAAGATACACATATTCAAAAGAGCTGTTTGAAGAACGTGTATGCCCCCATGATGGGTTGTTCCTCTGATCTGTATGACCTTGACCTACTAATCCCCAAAACATTTGGGATCATCTACTTCTTATGCCTAATCATACCATGTATGGTAACTGTAAGAGCAATTGAGTATACCAGCTAATGTAACGGATGAATTAAGAAGGTCCAAGACCTTCAGCATATGACAGTGAATATATTTATGACACACAGAATCATGAATAATAATATTTGTGATCAGTATAAAAGCATAAAACAGATCATGCGCCCTCATTTGAAAAAATTTGAGAGATGACCTTACAATGATGCTATAGATCAGTTTTAATGAAAACTAGAGTTGTCACAGGAGTGACGAATTATACCCCAACAATATGTCCTTGTCACAGAACTAAGCCAATGTCGACAGTGAACATGCTTGACCTTTGACCTACTGACCTCAAAATCAATAGAGGTAATTTGCTGGTCATGATCAACCTCCCTATGAAGTTTCATGATCCTCGGCCCAAGCGTTCTCAAGTTATTGTCTGGAAAAGGTTTAAATGTTTCGGGTCACTCTGACCTTTGACCTTTGGAACTCAAAATCAATACAAATCATCTGCTGTTAATGACCAACCTCCCTATTAAGTTTCGTGATCCTAGTCCCAAGCCTTCTGAAGTTATTGTCTGAAAACCGTTTAAATGTTCCGGGTCACTGTGACTTTGACCTGTGACCTACTGACCTCAAAATCAGTAGGGGTCATCTGCTGGTCATAACCAATCTCCCTATAATTTTCATTAACCTAGACCCAAGTGTTCTCAAGTTATCATCTGGAAACCGTTTAACTGTTTGTGTTATTGTGACCTTGACCTTTGACCTACTAGCGTCAAAGTCAAACTTGACCTGTATTTTATCATGTTACACCTGTGTACCAAAATTTATGATTATAGACCCAAGCGTTCTCATGTTGTCATCCGGAAACCGTTTAACTGTTCCGAGTCACTGTGACCTTGACCTATGACCTACTGACTCAAAGTAGAATTTGACCTGTATTTCATGATGTTACACCTGTGTACCAAAATTTATGATCCTAGACCCAAGCGTTCTCAAGTTATCATCCGGAAAGCATTTAAATGTTCCGAGTCACTGTGGCCTTTACCTTTGACCTACTGAACTCAAAGTAGAACTTGACCTGTATTTCATGATGTTACACCTGTGTATCAAAATTCATGATCCTAGGCCCAAACGTGTTCTCAAGTTATCATCCGGAAACCATTTAACTGTTCCGAGTCACTGTGACCTTGACCTTTGTCCTACAGACATCAAAGTCAAACTTAACCATCATTTTATGATGTTACACCTGTATACCAAAATTAATGATCCTAGGTGCAAGCGTCCTCAAGTTATCATCCGGAAACCGTTTAACTGTTCAGGTTAATACGACCTTGACCTTTGACCTACTGACCCTAATTTCAAACTTGACTTGTATTTTCTAATGTTACATTTGTGTACCAAAAATTATTAAAATCGGTCAAGCCTTTCATGAGTTATCTTTCGGAAACCATGACCCAGTTTCAAACTTTACCTAGAAATAATCAAGACAAACATTCTGACAAAGTTTCATAAAGACTGGGTCACAACTGTGGCCTCTAAAGTGTTCACAAGTATTTCCTTTGATTTGTCTGGGTGATCTAACTTTTGACCCCACATGACCCAGCTTCAAACTTGACCTAGAAATCATCAAGGCAAACATTCTGGCCAAGTTGCATAAATATTGGGTAATAACTGTGGCCTCTAGAGTGTTCACAAGCTTTTCCTTTGATCTGGCCTACTGACCTAGTTTTTGACCCACATGACCAAGTTTCAAACCTGACCTAGAGCTCATCAAGACTAACATTCTGACCAAGAATCATAAAGATTGGGTCACAAATGTGGCCTCTAGAGTGTTCACAAGGCAAATGTTGATGCACGCCAGACAATGACCGGTCACAATAGCTCACCTTGAGCACTTTGTGCTCTGGTGAGCTAACAAAAAACAAAGTTCCATAACTCAGCAGAATATATGTTAACTCTTATCATGCTGGTCACGACTGATTCTGTCTTTGCGACCAGTGTAAATCATGATTAACCTGCACATCCATGCAGTCTGATCATGATCTGCACTGTTTACCATTCAGTCAGTTTATTTTTCATAAGTACCCCTTTTTACAGTTAATGGTACTGTGACTAATTCATTATAGAAATTTAGCAGGATAAGGGTAAGACCCTAACATGCACAATGCACAACTAGGGTTTGTACTGATCACATCTGAACTAGCTTCAAGACAAAGAGTTATCTACTTCTTTTCTATTTTTAGCTCTGGATATACCAAGTTTGAAGAAGATACATTCAGCTGTTCATGACAAGTGTAGGTTAAAGGTATTTCTATTTTTAACTCAGCCTCTAACTGCCCCTAAAAGGGGACCCAAATGCCCTCACTTTGAACAAACTTGGGTGAGGACCTTTAATTAATGCTACAAACCAAATTTAATGAAGATCCATCAAGCAATTCATAAGAAGAAGTCATTTAAAAGTTTTTCTTCCTTTAGCTTTTGATGGCCACTAAAAATCAAGAAGAATCTTAGAAAACTATTTAATTAAAAGTCCATGACAGGATGTTACTGACCAAGTTTTGTGTAATTCTGACCGGTAGTTTCAGCGAAGAAGATGTTTAAATGAAATTACTAACACAGGAAGCCAGGCGAGGTACAACCAACCATCCACCTACACTAACAGCTCAACCTGAACAAAGTTCAGGTGAGCTAAAATGGTGGCACCATTCATGAAATACTGGTGTCAGTTGTGGACCTTGTGTCATGTGATGTGGGTGATGATGCCAAACAACTATTTTAAGTTTGAATTAAAACCATTTAATAATAACAGAGGTAGAGTGAATGTTCGTCAAAATAAAACTTTTACCTAACATTTAATTAACAAGATGGCCTAAGGTTGCTCAAGATAAACATTCTGACCAAAATTCATAAAGATTAAATCACAACTGTGACCTCTAGTGTTTACAAGCTTTCCTTTGATTCGACCGAGTGACCTTGTTTTTGACTCAACATGACCCAGATTCATTATTTAAGTACAATTTGGCATAATTCATTAAAAATTTGTGTATTTTTTTGGGACCTTGTGTCATTATGATGTGGGAGATGACATGGAACAACTGCAATGTATTTCAAGTTTTAATCAATTAATAATTAATAGAATGAGAAGTGCACTGAAAATTTAACCTGAAATTTTTAGTACAAAAGGGGAATAATTCATGGAATACTGGTGCCAGAGTTTTGTCCCTTGTGTCATATGATGTGGTTTTAAGTTTGAAGAAAATCCACCTTGTACTAACAGGTGTAGACATGGATGCTGATGCCGGGGCAAGTAGGACAGCTCTCCATATACTTACATACAGTCAAGCTAAAAAAGCTTCAGATGAATTCAGTTAAGCAAGTACTTACTTGACTTGTATGTAGAAACTCAGTAGATAACAGGGCAGCATTAACAAGGTGTCTTGGGCTGTTGCTCACTCAGAACTGTCTTCAAAAGGATGTCTTGTACAGTTGTCAACTCATACAATACCTGAAAAAACAACAACATATATACATGTTTTTTCATCAAATAATGTAAAGAACCACCCTCTACTTCAATTGACTGACCAATGATTGTCCCAACCCTCATTTTAATTTCTCTAGATGAAAACAAATATCCTATTATCTTCTTTCAGTCATAATCACTGTGTTACTTTAGTGCAATTTTCTGAAAGAAGTTTAGTTAAATGTAAGAATTGTTTACAATTTGCTCTGTCTGCAATTCTAGTTTAAACACTGTATTGTGAAATAAAATATGAAGAAAAAAAAAAACTGATGATCTACTATAATAATAATAATAATAATAATAATAATAATAATAATGACTTTATTTATAGTGGATAACATATTTGGCTATGCCAATTTACAATACGGTCCACATATACATGGCTATATACAAAAACAATGAACATGAATAAAATTATGGCAAGATAAAACACAGAGTTATATGTTATCAGAAAAATAATATGAGAATGAAATATATACAATACAGGACACTATATTTGCTAACTGGAGTATTTACATTGAAAATGGTGAGAGATGGTAGAGACAATATTTCCTGACACTTAATTGCAATTATGAATTTTTGTACTGTCAGAGTATTGCCACTGAAGGTATGATCTTTTAAATTTTTCCAGGGTGTCTGAAGAACGTATGTATTTAGGTATGTTATTCCAGATAACTGGTCCAGAGTAGTGCAAGGATTTGCGAAAAAATTCCTTTTTTGGCATAGGTACTACTAGTTCATCTTTTTGTCTAGATCTAAGTTTATGATCAGATGTATGCTTTTGAGTAAATTTTGAAGTAAGGTAATTAGGACATTGATCATTAGTTGATTTATATATTTAATTCGGTCAGAAAAAGTCATCCATTTCAATTCTGTAAATAATTCAGCAGATGGGGCATCAAATTTTTTGTCAAGAATGATTCTTGCAGCACGTTTTTGGAATTTCAAAACAGTTTCAAGAAGCTCGTCACTGCAGTTTCCCCATATAGTGCAGCAATAATCAAGATGTGGCAAAATATAAGCATTGAAAAACAGCTTTCGGGAGTGTAAGTTTAGGAAAGATTTTATGCGTAAGAGAAGATATAAGTATGTATTGCATTTTTTCATGGTTTGTTCAACCTGATACTTCCAGTTTAGATGTTTATCTACATGTACTCCTAAAAGTTTCTCAGTGGATGAGTATGAAAGTGCTTGACCCTGCATTTGAATAGTATTACAGGTTATGTGATTTGTTATTTTATTGTTGTTATATGAGGCAGTGGTGTACATAGCTTTTGTTTTAGATGTATTAGGAAGCATTTGAGTTATCAGTGCACCATTTTTCAACAGTATTTATGTCAGCATGTAGTGTATTGTGTACTTCTGTTACTGATTTACCCGAGGCAGATATTGTTGTATCATCTGCAAACATGTCAATTGATGATTTGCCTGTGTGTAGTGGAAGGTCATTGATATACAGTATGAACAGTATTGGCCCTAGAACAGAGCCCTGGGGTACACCAGCAGAAATGTCTTGGGCAGAAGATAGCTGACCTGCTACAGAAACTTTTTGGGAACGGTTCTCTAGATATGATGATAACCATGCTATAGAAGATTCACTGAAGTTGTACAATTTTAATTTGTCTATTAATAGAGAGTGATTTACTAGATCAAAAGCTTTGGTCAGGTCTAAGAAAATAGTTCCAACATAGGAGTTACCATTTATAGCAGTAATCCATTCATCAATTATGTTAGTGAGGGCAGTTTCACAAGAATGGTTTGAACGAAAGCCTGATTGTTTTGAATGGAGAAGATTATTTATTTCTAAGAAGTTTTTCACTTGATTAGATACATGTCTTTCTATAAGTTTAGATAAAATTGGAAGTATTGATCTACTCATATCTAAAACTTTGGTATGGGCAAAACAATAATTTCAACCTACAGTAATATAGAATATGTATATGCCACTCTGTTAGTTTCTATAGGATGCCATAATGATTGGCTGTAAAAACTAATTGTGTTTATGGGGATGGGTTCTTTTCATTCCTTTGTTAAGGTCAATTTAACAAGCAATTTACCAATTATAGTTTTACTATTTTAATATTAGTATCTCCATAGTATTTAGTATAACGCATCCTGAAAATACATATGAACAATACTTACTATAAGTACTTACAATCATGTAAGACACAAAGTCGTTACACAAAATACCGTACAGTTCATATTAAGAATATCTCTTAATCAAATAATGACATCTCAGGCTCAAACATATACATGTGTGTGTAGTGGCATATTACAACTAAAATACATATACTTCAGGAAGTGTGTAAACTCAAATGTACATTGCTATGCAATTAATTAAAGGTTACAAATACAAATTATGCATACCTGGTTGTGGACCTTAATCCACCATATGTCAAAGCAATATCTCAGCACAGCATAACACACACACACTCTGTGATCTGGTTAGAGATCTGTAAATGATTAAATTGTTTATAGTGCAAACAGAGATTGAGACAGTGATATAAGAAAGACTGCCATTTATGAAACAAAATATAACTGTCTAAACAGAATGAGCCAATAGCATAAAAGATAAAATCATTCCTAAGCACTTTATGAGACCATTGAATTGATAATTACAAACTGTAGTGAGTGAAATAAAAAACCTGTATTTAATCCAATATTAATTCAACTGTTTTAAAATAAAAAGCTCAACACAATCATGTATTCAAGGATATAAATTAGCAGGGGCCCAGTAGCCCATGGCCCCTAGATTTTGGGCTGGACCCCTAAATTGTTGGAGAAAATGCCCATATACCTAATGTTAAACATTTATTTTTGAAAGTCTGGGTCCCTAAATAAAAATAGCTAGTTTATATTCCTAGTATTCAGTTACATGACTATACAGACAATGACCAGGTATCTTATGAAAGACTAATCCAATGAAATTAAAGCATTTCAGAGGGAAAATTTTTACCTAGGGTCAATGCACATGAATGCACACAATTACCTAGGGTCAATGCACATGAATGCACACAAAACACAATAAAACTAACAAAGGGAAATAACTCTTGATTTTAAAATATTACTATCCAAACCCTTAAAATCAGGGCTGTCACATATACATCCATGTTTTAAACAAACTTTACAAGTCAAAAGGGGCCATAATTCAGCCAAAATCCTTGATGGAGCTATGTACTTGTCTTGTGCCTATAACTGGACATGGTGATGATAAACAAGTGTTGAAAGTTTCAAAGCTTTATCTCAAAAGACTGTCAAAATAGGGACTGTTTTGAACCACTTAACCAAGGTGTGACACCGACGCTGAGGTGAGTAGGTATACTTATTCTTCGAATAGCTGAGCTAATAGGCATAATAATATGCACCTATTTATTTGTTATTTAGCAAGAGATAATAATAATAGACAAGGCACTGATTGTTTAATAATCCATTAACCGTCATTAAGTAAAAGAAGAAACTGTTTGTGAAAACGTCTCTTGTATCTCGTAACGGCTACCAAATGTGTGGGAAACATAAATACCATACGGGTTAATTATTATTAAAAATAGTTTTTTCACAACATATTTAACATTATTTTGTTTAATCTTTATATTTTTCTGCCAGTTCGAATCCCTGTGATTTATTTGGTGATTTATATTTTGTTTTTCTCGGTTACTTACGTTTTGAAAGATTGGATGAACATTGTTATCTGTAAAGCATTAATATATCAAAGTTTAAGGTGAATACTGATGAAGTCTTTTTTGTTATTTCATTTTCAACAAAATATAAAATGTAAATGATCCTTAATCTCTAAAAAACAGAGGTTCCTACCCCTAGAAAACCCCTTACAGACTTGTCTAAAGGTATAGGTATTATGAATTATTGTCAGATAGAGTCGACAAAAAGTAATATTCTGTATTAGTAAATTCAAAAGACCTTTAAATATTGTACATAATGTTAAAATATAAATTGAATATTAAAGTACTTATGTTATTTCTTCACTAAATATGCATGCAGTTTTATAGTAAAAAAGGGGAAATATATATGTGTACTAAATATAACATTAACATATTTAATTTTGAAAAGAGGCAGTATCTCTATTATACACTGGCCATGCATTCCCTTTCCAGGGTTTTAGTCTGCAGCATTGACGATTTAAACAACGGAAAGGTTACAAAATGCGCCAAGATGCACCATTTTACATTTAGAAATTAACTAAGAATGTAAAATTTTTCCAGGGGAGCATGCCCCTAACCCCTAGAACAATGGCTTACATTTCCATTTTGGCCATGCTACACTGACACAGGTTTACTTTCTCTGAGGTACAGTAGTTGCCCCCGACCAACGCTTCATTAGGAAAAAAATTAACGTCATGATATACACCAAAAAATGCACCACTTTGTATCTGTAATGGATGAATTCTACAGGGAGCATGCTCCCAAACCCTCCTAGGACAGTGTCTTACACTTCCATTTTGGCCTAGCTACGCCCATTAATTATGAATTTCGCCAGATAGCACCATATTTTGCATTTAGAATGTAAAAATCTTCCGGGGGGGAGCATGACTGCCCCCCTCACCAACCAAACACCCTAGTACAGTGGCTTACACTTCCATTTTGGCCCTGCTACGCACTTGACACTGGTGTACTTTCTATAAGGTACAGTAGTTCCCCTGGGTCTACACTTTATGAAAAAGTTTAAAGGTCCAGTTACACACACACACACAAAAATGCACCGCTTTGCCTCTATGATGTCCAGTTTTTCCCGAACCCTCTAGGACAGTGGCTTACACTTCCATTTTGGCCTAGCTAAACCCCAGAATTATGAATTTTGCAAAAAATACATTTTGCATCTAATTTATGCAATTTTTACATGGGAGCATGCCCCAGAACTCATAGGACAGTGGCATACACTTCCATTTTAGCCTAGCAACGCCCCTGAATTATGAACTTCACCAAAACACATCATGTCTTATCTAGAACGTATTTTTTCAGGGGTAACATCACCCCATCCCCTTTAGAACAGTGACTCATACTTCCATTATGGCCCAGCTACGCCTTTGACACTGGTGTACTTTCTAAATTGTACAATAGCTCCCCGGGTCTACACTTCATTTTGAAAAATGAAAAGCATAAAATTCCATTTTAGCCTAACTACACCCTTGAGTTATAAATTTCAAGCTTTAGGTCTTGTGATTCAAAGTTACAGTCATATTATAGTATTATGAAATATTGCCATTTACAATGTATATTATATTTTATCACAATTAAGTTACAGTATAAAATGATTACATTGTTTATTCATAATTTCATTATGTAAAACAGTTTCAATAAAGATTTTTTATAAAACACATCTCTAAATAAAACAACTATTGGGTTATCACATTCATTCTTGTTGTGAGACACAAAATTTAACCTTTTGATTAAAGTTTTACAATCATTGAACATGTTCTAAAATTTTCAAACCACCATTAGAACAGATTCCAAGCTTATCAAATTGGTCAGTGCCATTAATTCACATTATCTGATTCTTAATGGGACATCATGCTGACAAGATAACAAGCCTGAAAGTTCCAAATCAAAATTGATTCTCCAGCTACCCCTTGTCCTATAACTGGTATCACATGTATGTCCAATACAGTATGGTTCGTTCCTAGTTCCTGTCATCCCATACAGACATTCATCCCCGAAATTTTCGTAACGCAACAACTAACGCTTCTGGACCAATTTTAGTGCGACATTCATATTTTTTTTACACAAGATTCTCGCGATACTGCGGCCTTGGCAGAAACCTGGCCGACACCAACGCACAGGTGAGCTAGTCCGATAGCTCTACCTATTCTAAGAATAGTCTAACTAAAATAAGAACTCCGCCAAGCGGGGCAATATATGCCCAAAGGGTTACATCAGAGAATGGGAGCGAAATTTCAAGAACCTGACTGTTGAAGCCCAAAGGACAACAAAGGGAAGAAATTCCAAAGAAAATATGTAAGTCCAAAAAAATCCTTACAAGGTACAGGTATGTCAAAATACACCTAAAAGTTGGAGGTACCATTCATGTTGTACCACAGGAATGTGGTCTCGGTTTTTCTCTATGGCCAATAATAAAAAAAATTTCAAAATAAGCTATTTATAGTAACATAAAAGGGAAACAAGAGCTCGTCGAACACGAAATGCCCCCCTTGATGCATTCAGTAATTGCACAAGGAACAGAAATTATATGCTCACTGTAAACAAAAGTTATACCATTCTGGTTAAATCTGACTTTGACCTTTAACCTAACAAGAGATTACAGAGTGATCTTGGCACCATCCACTGAGCCATTTTTGAATGTTCCAAATTTCAAGACTAGCTCAAGGTCAAAATCAAGGTCAAATTTCATTTCGGTACAAAGCAATGTGTATATGGTCAAAATTTGAAAGCTGTGGCTTGAGAAATGTGGAAGTAGGTCACTAGATCAATTTCAAGGTCAAAGTTCATTTCGGTAGACATAACTACAAATACTATAAAATATGCATGTGGTTCAAATTTGGAGGCTGTAGCTTGAGAAATGTGAAAGTAGATAATAGGTAAAAATCAATGTCAAATTTCAATTCAGAACACAAAAATATGCATGCGGTCCACATTTGAAGACTGTAGCTTCAGAAATGTGAAAGTAGGTCACTAGGTCAATCTAAAGATCAAAGTTCATTTCTGTACACAAAAGTATGCATGTGGTTCAAATTTGAAGGCTGCAGCTTGAGAAATGTGAAAGTAGGTCACTAGGTCAAAATCAAGGTCAAATTTTATTTCGGAACACAAAACTATGCAAGTGGTCCAAATTTGAAGCTGTACCTTCAGAAATGTGAAAGTAGGTCACTAGGTCAATCTCAAGATCAAAGTTCATTTCAGTACACAAAAAACTATGCTTGTGGTTCAAATTTGAAGGCTGTAGCTTGAGAAATGTGAAAGTAGGTCACTAGGTCAAAATCAAAGTCAAATTTTATTTTGGAACAAAAACCTATGCATGTGGTCCAAATTTGAAGCCTGTACCTTCAAAAATGCGAAAGTAGGTCACTAGGTCAATAACAAAGTCAGTTTGTTTCAGCACACAAACCTATGCATGTGGTCCAAATTTGAAGGCTGTAGCTACAGAAATGTGAAAGTACGTCACTAGGTCAAGATCAAGGTCAACTCATGTCAAGGTTCATCTTGCCACTCAAAACTATACATGTGGTCCTAATTTGAATGATGTAAGTCTTGGACATGAAGATTCTAAGTTTTTCCCTATATAAGTCTATATGAACCATATGACCCTGGGGCGGGGCCACATTTGACCTAGAGGGATAATTTGAACAAACTTGGGAGAGAACCACTAAATGATGCTATCATTACAAAATATCAAAGCCATAGTCTTTGTGGTTTGGACAAGAATATTTTCCTATATAAGTCTATATATAACCATGTGACCCCAGGGGGGAGCCATATTTGACCCTAGGGGAATAATTTGAATAATCTTAGTTAGGGACCGCTAAATGATGTCATATACAAAATATCAAAGCCCTAGGCCCTGTGGTTTTGGACAGAGGGTTTTTCAAAGTTTTTTCCTTATAAGTCTATTATAAACCATGTGACCCCCGAGATGGGGCTATATCTGACCCCAGGGAAATAATCTGAACAATCTTGGTAGAGGTCCACTAGATTTTGCTACATATATACCAAATATCAAAGCCCTAGGCCCTATGGTTTTGGACAAGAAGATCAGAAACCTTTTAACTGTTCCTGGCCAATGTGACCTTGACCTTTGACCTAATGATCTCAAAATCAATAGGGGTCATCTGCTGGTCATGGCCAACCTAACTATCAATTTTCCTGACACTAGGCCCAAGCGTTCTTGAGTTATTGCCTGGAAACCATTTTACTGTTCCTGGTCACTGTGACCTTGACCTTTGACATACTGACCTCAAAATCAATAGGGGTCATCTGCTGGTCATGACCAACCTCCCTATCAACTTTCGTGACCCTAGGCCTAAGCGTTCTTGAGTTATCATCCGGAAACCGTTTTACAATTCAGGGTCACTGTGACCTTGACCTTTAACATACTGATCTCAAAATCAATAGGGGTCATCTGCTGGTCATTACCGACCTCCCTATCAATTTTCATGATCCTAGACCCAAGTGTTCTTGAGTTATCATCTGGAAACCGTTTTACTATTCAGGGTCACTGTGACCTTGATCTGTGACATACTGACCTCAAAATCAATAGGGGTCATCTGCTGGTCATGACCAACCTCCCTATCAGTTTTCGTGACCCTAGGCCTAAGCGTTCTTGAGTTATCATCCGGAAACCGTTTTACTGTTCAGGGTCACTGTGACCTTGACCTTTAACATACTGATCTCAAAATCAATAGGGGTCATCTGCTGGTCATTACCGACCTCCTTATCAATTTTCATGATCCTAGGCACAAGTGTTCTTGAGTTATCATCCAGAAACCGTTTTACTATTCAGGGTCACTGTGACCTTGACCTTTGACATACAGACCTCAAAATCAATAGGGGTCATCTGCTGGTGATGACCAACCTCCCTATCAATTTTCATGATCCTAGGCCTAAGCGTTCTTAAGTTATCATCTGGAAACGGATTGGTCTACATTCCGACCGACCGACCTACCGACCGACATCTGCAAAACAATATACCCCTCCTTCTTCGAGGGGGGGGGGGGCATAATAATTCCAAAACAAGAGCTGTCTCCATAGGATGACACATGCCCCCGATGGCACTTTGAATGAATAGTTATGGCCGATGTTAGAGTTTAGGACCTTTGACCTACGGAGCTGGGTCTTGCGCGCGACACATCGTCTTACTGTGTCACATATTCATGCATAGTTATTTTAAAATCCATGCATGAATGACAAAGATATGGACCGGACATGCCCATCATTGCACTATCATGAAAAATGATCTTTAGTCTAAGTGTGACCTTGACCTTTGAGCTACGGACCTGGGTCTTGCGTGTGACATGTCGTCTTATTGTGGTACACATTCATGCCAAGTTATTTGAAAATCCATCCATCGATGACAAAGATATGGACCGGACACGCCCATCAATGCACTATCCTTTACCTTCTAAGTGTGACTTTGACCTTTGAGCTACGGACCTGGGTCTTGCGTGTGACACGTCGTCTTATTGTGGTACACATTCATGCCAAGTTATTTGAAAATCCATCCATCGATGACAAAGATATGGACCGGACATGCCCATCAATGCACTATCCTTTACCTTCTAAGTGTGACCTTGACCTTTGAGCTACGGACCTGGGTCTTGCGCACTGCACGTCGTCTTACTGTGGTACACATTCATGCCAAGTTATTTGAAAATCCATCCATCGATGACAAAGATATGGACCGGACACGCCCATCAATGCACTATCCTTTAACGTTTAAGTGTGACCTTGACCTTTGAGCTACGGACCTGGGTGTTGCGCACTGCACGTCGTCTTACTGTGGTACACATTCATGCCAAGTTATTTGAAAATCCATCCATCGATGACAAAGATATGGACCAGACACGCCCATCAATGCACTATCCTTTAACGTCTAAGTGTGACCTTGACCTTTGAGCTACGGACCTGGGTGTTGCGCACTGCACGTCATCTTACTGTGGTACACATTCATGCCAAGTTATTTGAAAATCCATCCATCGATGACAAAGATATGGACCGGACACGAAAATTGCGGACAGACCGACAGACGGACGGTTCAAAAACTATATGCCTCCCTTCGGGGGCATAAAAATATTTATTGCAAGTGAACAAAAATGGGATCTGCCAAATAAAACCAAGAGCACTGCAATGCAGAGCAATATACACAAAGCAGTCATATTATATGACCTTTGACCCCCCAAGTGTGACCTTCACCTTGAAGTGAGTCTTCCGAAACATGCGCTCTGCATGTCGTCTCAGTGTGGTGAACATTTGTGCCAAGTTTTCATGAAATCCTTCAAGCAGTTCAAGAGTTACGGAGTGGACACGAAACAATCTGATATGACCTTTGACTCCTAAGTGTGACCTTGACCTGGAAGTGACTCATTGGAAACATGTGCTCTGCACGTTGTCTCGGTGTGAACATTTGTGCCAAGTTTCCTTGAAATCCTTCAAGCAGTTCAAGAGTTACAGAGCAAACAGGAAACAATCTGATATGAACTTTGACCCCCAAGTGTGACCTTGACCTTGAAGCGAGATAAACGCGCTCTACGCGTCATCTTGGTGTGGTAAACATTTATGTCAAGTTTCTTTGAAATCCTTTAAGGGGTTCAAGAGTTACACAGCGGACATGGAATTGCTAACGGACTGACACCTAGGGTCCCTTTTGGGCATGTAAAAATATTTCTTTAAAAGATATCATTTGGACCTTCATTTTTCTACTAGATGAAAACATTCCAAGTGCTCACCTGTACAGCAAGTCAGGTTTTCAACAGAGGTAAATAAATGAGGAAATGATTGAAAATCTACAATTTGAACACTATCAAAACTAGAAAATGCTTTTGTAAAAAAGCACATGTCTCCCCCAATGCAAAGTCCTATAGGCAAGAAGTCAATAGGGTTCAGGAGCGAAAGTCAAAGAGACACTGATGGTTGGCTGCAATAGGGATCATCTACTTGGCATGTCCAGTCATCCCGCTAAATTTCAACACTCTTGGCCTAGTGGTTCTCAGGTCACTTTTCAGGCTCCTGTGACCTTGACCTTTGATCAAGTGACCTCAAAATAAATAGGGGTCATCTACTCTGCATGTCCAATCATCCTATTAAGTTTCAACATTGTAGGTCAAGTGGTTCTAAAGTTATTTCCAAAAAATGATTTTACATGAACAGGTCACTGTGACCTTGACCTTTAATAGACTGACCCCAAAATCAATAGGGGTCATCTACTCTGCATGTTCAATCATCCTATGAAGTTTCAACATTCTGGGTCAGGTGGTTCTCAAGTTATTGATCGGAAATGGTTATCAATGTTCAGGCCCCTGTGACCTTGACCTTTAATGGAGTGACCCCAAAAACAATAGGGGTCATTTACTCTGCATGAACAATCAACCTATGAAGTTTCAACATTCTGGGTCGAGAGGTTCTCAAGTTATTGATTGGAAATGGTTTTCCATGTTCAGGCCCCTGTGGCCTTGACCTTTAACAGAGTGACCCTAAAATCGTTAGGGGTCATCTACTCTGCATGACCAACCATCCTATGAAGTTTCATCATTCTGGGTCAAGTGGTTCTCAAGTTACTGACCGGAAATGGTTTTCAATGTTCAGGCCCCTGTGACCTTGACCTTTCACAGAGTGACCCCAAGATCGATAGGGGTCATCTACTCTGCATGACCAATCATCCTATTAAGTTTCAACATTCTGGGTCAAGTGGTTCTCAAGTTACTGACCGGAAATGGTTTTCAATGTTCAGGCCCCTGTGACCTTGACCTTTAATGGAGTGACCCCAAAATCAATAGGGGTCATCTACTCTTAATGACCAATCATCCTATGAAGTTTCAACATTCTGGGTCAAGTGGTTCTCTAGTTATTGATCGGAAATGGTTTTCAATGTTCAGGCCCCTGTGACCTTGACCTTTGACGGAGTGACCCCAAAATCAATAGGGGTCATCTAATCTTCATGACCAATCATCCTATGAAGTTTCAACATTCTGGGTCAAGTGGTTCTCTAGTTATTGATCGGAAATGGTTTTCAATGTTCAGGCCCCTGTGACCTTGACCTTTGACAGAGTGACCACAAAATCAATAGGGGTCATCTACTCTTCATGACCAATCATCGTATGAAGTTTCAACATTCTGGGTCAAGTGGTTCTCTAGTTATTGATCGGAAATGGTTTTCAATGTTCAGGCCCCTGTGACCTTGACCTTTGACAGAGTGACCCCAAAAACAATAGGGGTTGTCTATTCCAGCAGCCCTACAATCCTATGAAGTTTGAAGGTTCTAGGTCAAATGGTTCTCCAGTTATTGCTCGGAAATGAAGTGTGACGTACGGACGGACGGACAGGGCAAAAACAATATGTCTCCTGGGGGAGACATTATAATTTTTTACTTGAAATTCTCATGCAAACAATGCATTTTACCTCCAAGAGCAAGTCCAGCTATGAAAAAAAAACATGTTCGTGAGCTATCATAGGAGACAACGCACTTGACTACTTCGATGCTGAATAGCGAAAAAACAGGCATAACTGAGGAAACTTGAGCTATCACTGGAGTGATTAACACCACTGATGCAGATTATTATGTTGGACACCAGTTTGAATCAGTAAAATCTATTTCAAGTAATAGCAGGGAGGGTTCTGCATCTAGTCACACTAATATACAATATCACTTTCAGCAAGTAGTTGTACAGTAAGTATCAAATGAATATCTTATGTCATGAAGATATTGGACTTCATCATAAAAACTTTAATGTCTAAGTTAACAAGCAAATTCGATGAATTGGTATCCCCCGCCAAAAGGGTTTGTGGTGAGGAATGGCAAAAAGATATATCCGGCAAAAAGTGAAAGGATGTTAATAAGAAGCAAATAATTTCATTAGTCAAAATCAATTTAACAGAAAACAAATGTTTAATTAAAGAGTACATAATAAATGTATGATACTTTGATCCTGACTAAAGAATTTATTTTGAATGGGATATGCTTACTGTAATAAGCTTAGCTTTTAAAATTAAATGCAGTTAATTGAAATGTGAGCTTGAAGTTTAACTGGAATGAAATATTGTCTTTGAGTGGTTTGGCCCCAGGTGTTGCTGTTTTACTTGTACATTTGAATTTAAAAAGATCAGATGTCCTTAAGAGAACATAGGTAAGATATCTTGAACATGGCTGAGGACAAGGTTTGTGCAGTCACAACTTAACATGTTGAAGGTTTGAACATTTAAAAAAAAAAAAAAAAAAAGGAATGGAAATATATATATCTATATATAGATATATGTATATTTATTTTTTAGGGGGTGGGGGTGCAGGGGAACGGGAGAGGAAACAAAATTTCACATGCTGATTATAAATATTGATTGAAAATAAAATGAAAAAAAAAAAAAGGTAAAAGGGTGAAGTTGGAGTGGGGGGGGGGGAGCAGAGGATGCTTGATCAGTGGAGGGCATGACTGGCTGGAGAAGTGAGGTGGGGGAATGGTACAACTTGGAAGGTTTGAAAAAAATCAAAAATAAGAAATGAAAAAAAAAATTTTTTTTGGGAGGGGGGGGGGAAGGGGGTTGGGAGGGGGAAGGGGTGTGACCAATGTAAGTGGGTAACCAGGTGTGGGTGCGCAACTTCACATGTTTATAATAAATGTTCACAGAAAAGAATGAAAGAAATTTAATGAAATTCTGCCAAATGGTAAGTTTGTTATGTACAAATATGTGGATTTTTAGACAATTAAAGGGCAATAACTCTGAAGTTACAAAAAGAAATCTGTACAAAACTGTCTGTGCACAACCACATTATAGTGCTCTAAATTCTGTTAAAGTTTCATAGTTGTAGGTCAAATATATCAAAAGTTATGATGCAGAAATTGGCATATCTATAGATCTATGGTACACTATATAGTTAACACTAGAAACTTCTAAGGGCCATAACTCTGGTGTTACTTGGGCAATCTGTCTGAAACTTGATGGGCCCCATAACCTCATAGTGGTGAACATGTATATGAAGTTTGATCGAAAAAAATCTAAAATAAGGAATAATTCTTTTTTTTTTTTTTGGGGGGGGGGGGGGGGGGGGTGGGGGGGGATAGGGGGAAGGTGTGTGATAAAGGTAAGGGGGTGACCAGGTGTGGGTACACAACTTCACATGTTTACAATAAATGTTCATGGAAAAGAATGAAAGAAATTTAATGAAATTCTACAAAATGGTAAGTTTGTTATGTACAAATATGTGGATTTTTATACAATTAAAGGGCAATAACTCTTAATTTACAAATAAATCCAAATGAAATTGTGTGTACACAACCACATTATGGTGATCTAAATTCTGTTTAAGTTTCATAGTTCTAGGTCAAATATATCAAAAGTTATGATGCAGAAATTGCCATATTTATAGTACCCTATATAGTTAACACTAGAAACTTCTAAGGGCCATAACTCTGGTGTTACTTAGGCAATCTGACTGAAACTTGACGGGCCGCAAGAACTCATTGTGGTGAACATGTATATGAAGTTTTAAATAAATATTCCCAACCATTTCCTAGATATGGCTCCGGACGGACGGAAAGACGGAAGGACGGACGGACGGACAATGCCAAAACTATATCCCTCCGACTTTCGTCGGGGGATAACAAAGATCTTATGGTGATACAAGTTGTGTGCAAGTTTGGTAAAAATCAAATCATAAATAAAGCTGCTATTGTGCAGACAAGCTCAAAATAGCTAATTTTGGCCCTCTCAGGAGCATAACTCTGGAACCTATAATGGGATCTGGCCAGTTCAAGAAAGGAACCGAGATCTTATGGTGATACAAGTTGTGTGCAAGTTTGGTTAAAATAATATCATAAATGAAACCACTATTGTGCAGACAAAAAATTGTTGACGGACGCACGGACACAATGACGGACTGACGACAGACGAAGGGTGATCACTAAAGCTCACCTTGTCACTATGTGACAGGTGAGCTAAAAAGAAGTTGTCAACAGGTTTTCTCATAGCTCTAGTCCCTCCCTGCACCAAAAGGGGAAAAGCATACCTATTTGAAAAAATTTGAGAGAAGACTTTACAGTGATACTACAAACCAAGTTTGATGAAGATCCATCGAGTGGTTCATGAGAAGTTGTTTAAAGTTTTTTTCTCATTTTAGCTCAAGTGTCCCTTTAGAGGCAAAGAGCCCCCATTCAAATAGACTTAAGAGGGCACCTTACAGTGATGCTACGGACCAAGTTTCATGAAGATCTATCAAGTTGTTCATGTCAAAAAGTTGTTAAAAGGTTTTTCTATTATAAAGGAGGCCAAGTGCTTTCACTGAACAAATTTGCTAGAAGACCTTGCCAGGATGCTCACCGATCAAGTTTAGTATTATTCTGACCAGCAGTTTCATGGAGAAGAAGTAAAAATGTGGACAATGGATGCCAGATTAAGGACCATCCGCCTATACTAGTAGTTCATCCTGAATCTTTAGTTAAGAGCTAAAGAATAAGTACTGAATTTGATCAAGAAAGTACCAGGTTTAATGAAGAATACAAACAATTGTTTACCTCTACATTTATGGTATAGTAGCTTATTACAGGGATCTTCTGTATCCTGTGTAACTACCTGATACATATGCTCCAACCAGCCTGAAATATTTGTTTATTTCAAATTACAAAACAATTATAAAATGATCTCACCAGTAGTGTTACATTACCTTATTGCACTGCCTTTACAAAAGGAAGTAAATGCAATATATAGTTGTGTAATCTTACACGCATAATATTCTGTGTCTTACTAGCAGAACAATACCAACTTCTTTCTAATGGCAAACTGAAGGTAAGTGAATACCTTACTTGATCAGAAAACATTCATAAAATTACAAAAAAATAACACAGTAGAATTTGCTAAAGTGTACATGCAGTATACTTATATGTGACACCACAATATTTATGTTAAACTCTCAACACGTAATATTTCTTTAGATGATTCATAGAATTTTATACAAAGTTTAAGCCTGACTGTATTTCGAGTTTCCAGATACCCAACAACATTTCATAGTTTTAAGGTACATGGTGTATTTTTAAACTAATACACCCAATTTTCCACTTACTACAAACTGAAACTGACTTAAAAAGTTTATGCTTTAAAATTCTGCAAGAATTTTTTTTTTTGAAAAAATAGAAGAAAAAAGAACCAACTTTTTTATATTATAACATTTAAATATCATAATGCAGCAAAGATCAGAAAAATTCTTATTCTGTCTAATACAGAAGTTTCACTATACATTGTAAATAAAATAATACATAGTCACTCTCTTCATAAAGCTATGTGCTTCATTACATACTGATCCAAACAACCATGAAAAGAAAAGGTGAATTTTTTTTTAAATAAACACATTTCCAAGAGGGTCATACTCCCTGGAACATAGGCTTAATACTGACTGTATTCTCTTCCGATGACATGGATGAATGTTGACGAGTTCTCCCTGGTGAACAAGATGTCTGCAGACAGCTCAACACTATCCCTCCCTGACTGTAAGGGATTCTCCAGGCCTAAACATCTGTTAGGAAACAAACCAAACAACAAGACTGACCTGAAATCAGAGGGAAAGAATTCAAAACCATGTGAAGGCATGAGACTAGTTGACAATGAAAAGACGACACACGCATTCAGCATAGCTATACAAGCTTAAGGCTGTATGAATGCCAACTCCTCGGAATGCAAAGCACCAACTTGCTCAAGAGAAGAAATGGAGTATACTGTATGTGCTGGAAGAATACATTAAAATGTTTGAACTGTAATTATGTTGCCCCTGAGCAGAAAATGTACAAGAAAGTCATCTCTCCAGAAATACAGCTGCTCAAAATATAGTACATGTATTGGCCACTGGTCTGCAGGACACTCCAATTGGTAGTACAAGGTTCCATTATCTGGTGACATGTATGGACATACCACAACCATCCGGTCAGCAGTCTTCTTAAAATGGCAACGTGTGAAAAGGTCCAGATGCTCAAAGAAGTTAGTAAATAAGAAATGTGGGAACAATGAGAACATTACTAGATGCCCACAGGCAACATATCTAGCCTGCCAGCTGTCAAAAGGACTGGGAGTTGCACATGACACTCCCTGTCTCATTGAGGAAAACATTTATGCCAAATAAAAAAGAGATTGCAAAAAGTTACAATATAAGTTATTTAAAGTAACAACAAAGGGACGTAAATCTTAAAAAAAAAAATATATATATATATATAGCTGACACTCCCTGTCTCATTGAGGAAAACATTTATGCCAAATAAAAAAGAGATTGCAAAAAGTTACAATATAAGCTATTTATAGTAACAAAAAGGGAAGTAATTCTAGGATCTTGTGCATGACACTCCGTCTCATGATGATGAACAATTGTGCCAAGTCACATCAAAATCCCTCTATGCATCAAAAAGAAATGCTTCAGACAAAGTCATTCTTGTATCTGACTTTTGACTTCTAAGTGTGACCTTGACCTAGGGACCTGGTTCTTGCGCAAGACACTCCGTCTTATGGTGGTGAACATTTGTGCCAAGCGACATCAAAATCCCTCCATGCATGAAGAAGAAATGCTCCGGACAAAGTTGTCATTCTTGTGTCCTTTGACCTCTAAGTGTGACCTTGACCTTAGACCTGGTTCTTGCACATGACACTCCATCTCATAATGGTGAACAATTGTGCCAAGTTACATCAAAATCCCTCCATGCATGAAGAAAAAATGCTCCGGACAGTCATTTTTGAATTTGACGTTTGACCTGTAAGTGTGACCTTGACCTTTGAGATAGGAACCTGGGGTTTGCGCAGGACACTCCATCTCACTGAGATTAACATTCATGCCAAATATAAACAAGATTGCTCCATGCATATCAAAGTTATGGTCCGGACAAACAAATCCGGACGGACGGACGCACGCACATACATCGAACAGTCATTTGGACAACTATGTCTTCGCATCTGCAAGCGGGCTCGACAATAAATATAGCCCTGTACAGACAATATAACTCACCAATCATTGCCAGCCGCAGGAAGAATGGACAGAGTGCCTCTCTTAGGTTATCGGTTTAGCTATGAGACTATGACCTCCCAACAGTTTATTTAGCACCACATGTTCATAACGTTTGGCTGAAAGATAAAGAAATAAATGTGACTTGTCGCAAGTCTTTGTTCCATATTCAGGATGTAGCAAACATCAAGACACATGCCCCTCTGTCAGAATACAAAATGGGGAAATCTACCAGCACCCAGTTAGCACTACAAGGGACATTGATCAAATGCATTACAAAAGATGGTGATTCCAGACCAGCTGAAGGGATGGTACTAAGTAGAATGACTTGCTGATCAAACAATTCAGACAATCTCAATTTTGTCATCTATGCAGACTTTAAAACGCGTTGTAATTTGACTCTAAAAGCACCATGGAAGGAAATGATCACTGATATCAAAGCTGTAAGGAAAGTCTTACCAATTATGTCTTAGATTGGACTGTGGCTTGTAATGATGGATACTGCTCTAAGTCTTATGTATGCTCTGGTTCCAACTCTAACTCCTGGTGGCAGAGGTCCAAGTTCCTGCATCACTAACCAACCTGAACATGCACAATAAAAACAAAGGTTATACTACAAGAAATCATCAAAATCAAACCGAGTGTCTAAGCTGTAGAAACAATGCATCATTTAACTGGTACCAGAAATGTGAGACTGTGAATCCCTCAATCAGAATCTCATTACCGAAGAACATTTATGGAAGGAATGTTGGCGGCCAGCTTGCATCCTCTGTGCACAGACTGAACAATGGCATTGAGATTTCTGACATATAGAAATGTTAATATTCTTGGGTGAAACTCTCTGAAAAGACTAGGCCCTGTATGGACTGTTGCCTAGGCTACACAATGTTTGGTGCATTTGCATCCATTGTTTACATATTTTGCTCAAAAGGTATGAAATATATATACAGATATGATAAGAACCGGATGTGGTAAGTATAACATGCACAGTTGGCAAATATAACAAGAGGGCCATAATGGACCTATATTGCTCACCTGTTATCATTGCACTTAAGGACAAGAAGGTTATCAGAAAAAATATCTAAGTCCAAAGGACAGGAACAACAAAGGGAAGACGTTTAACCAAAAAAAGAGAAAAAAACAATCTTACAAAGTACAGATATGTCAAAATACACCTAAAAATTGGAGGTACCATCCATGTTGTACCACAGAAAAGTGGTCTCGGTTTTTCCCTACGGTCAATAATAAAAAAGTTACTAAAAATAAGATATTTATAGTAATGTAAAAGGGAAGTAATTAAAAAAAATTTATTGTAAGTGAACAAAACAACGTTTCGATGAGGTGAACATTTGTGTCAGGTTTCTTTGAAATCCTACAAGGGGTTCAAGAGTTACAGAGCGGAAGGGAAATTGCTAACCAACAGACAGACAGACAGACGGACACCGAGGCGATAACATAATACATCCTTTCGGGCGTATAAAAAGGAATCGAGATCTTGTGGTGACACAAGTTGTGTGCAAGTTTGTTTAAAATCAAATCATAAATGAAGCTGCTATTGTGCAGACAAGGTCAAAATAGCTAATTTTGGCCCTTTCGGGGGCCATAACTCTGGAACCCATTATGGGATCTGGCCGGTTCAAGAAAAGAACCAAGATCTTATGGTGACTCAAGTTGTGTGCAAGTTTGGTTGAAATCAAATCATAAATGAAGCTGCTATTGTGCAGACAAGGTCAAAATAGCTAATTCTGGCCCTATCAGGGGCCATAACTCTGGAACCCATAATGGAATCTGGCCATTTCAAGAAAGAAACCCAGATCTTGTGGTGATACAAGTTGTGTGCAAGTTTGGTTGAAATCAAATCATAAATGAAGCTGCTATTGTGCGGTCAAAGGTCAAAATCGCTAATTTTGGCCCTTTCAGGGGCCATAACTCTGGAACCCATTACGGGACCTGGCTGGTTCAAAAAAGGAACTGAGATCTTATGGTGACACAAGTTTTGTCCAAGTTTGATTAAATTCAAACCAAAAATGAAGCTGCTATTGTGCAGACAAGGTCAAAATAGCTAATTCTGGCCCTTTCAGGGGCCATCACTCTGGAACCCATAAAGGAATCTGGCCAATTCAAGAAAGGAACCAAGATTTTATGGTGGTACAAGTTATGTGCAAGTTTGGTTAAAATAAAATCATAAATAAAACCTCTATAAATGGATGAAGGGTGATCACAAAAGCTCACCTATGTGACAAGTGAGCTAAAAAGCAGTGCACAGCAAGAAAACCCAGAAATTCGTGAGAGCATGCAAGTTCTTTTTTATGAATTATCAACTGGAAAATATGCCAGATGTTTGTCAAAGACAATAAATTTGATACTTGAAACTATTAAAAATATCTCCACCGACTTATACAGCTAATATTTTGAAGAATTGTAAATGAATTTAAAGCTGCAAGCCTCCGGATTTGTCAAATTTTTGGAAATTTAGGAAATGCTTTCATAAGTGAGTAATTGCATAATAAGACAAGAGGGTCATTGACCCTAAAGCACTCATCTGTACAAGGCTTCAAGTGCATTTGTATAATGTAATGGTACAAGTAAAGAGTTAGGTGTCTTCTATGTTAGCCTATATTATATACAATTGTCACACAATTTTTGAAGTTTCCACTATATACATATAGGGAAAAGTAACCACGCACTCTTGTGGCCATGTTTTTTTGACAAATCAAAATAATCAGAGGGTCACAGAAGGATCACTTGTGTAAAATTATTTCAAAATCAAGGCAGCAGTTTCACAAAAGAAGATTTTCTAAATTTCCACCATATATATAGGGAAAAGTGATCATGCCTCCCGGCAGCCATCTTTTTTTGACCAATCGGAATAGTTTGAATAATCTTTGTAGAGGGTCAAACAAGGACCATTTGTGTAAAATTATTTTAAAATAGGGAAAGCAGTTTCACACAAGAAGATTTTTAAACTTTCCACTAAATACATACAGGGAAAAGTGACCACATCCCCTGGCAGTCATGTTTCACGAATCGGAATAATTTGAACAGCCTTGGTAGAGGGTCACACAAGGTCCATTTGTATTAAATTATTTTAAAATCCGGTCTGTAGTTTCACCCAAGAAGATTTTTACAGTTTCCACTATATACAAATAGGGAAAAGTGACCACGCCCCCTGGCGGCCATGTTTTTTGACGAATCGATAAAATTTGAACAATTTTGTGAGAGGGTGACATTTTTGTGAAATCACTTAAAATCGGATCAGTGGTTTAAGAGATATCATTTGAAGATTTTTGTATTTTTATCTCTGACGGCCACTATGTGCAACCAAGCAGAACCATTTGAACAACTTTGGTAGAGAACCACCCAAGGAACATCAAGGCAAAGTTTTATCAAAATCCATTCAGTGGTTTTGGAACAGATGTCATTTAAACACAATTACTGATGATGGATGGACACACGACGGACACAGAGTGATCACAATAAAATAAAAAGCAATTGTGTGCATCTTCAGAAAATTTTATCTATAAAACACTCTTTCAATCCATAAAATATGTATAAAACACTCAAAAGCACCATTTATCTATCAAAGGGGTGTTCACTGAAAATTTACTGACAGTGCAGACCAAGATCAGCAGGCTTATTTTCTAGTTATTTGTCTGTACTTACTTGGTTTTTGACAACTATTTCATCTTACTAATAGTTACTATTTTTAGTAAATCAAGTAATATCTGTTACTACTTTCATATACTGTCCAGTAGCAATTTTTTAAACATTACATTTTTATCCTGATGGTCTCAAAGTAATTTGTTTTGTTTGTTTGTTTTGGGTTTAACGCCATTTTTAAACAGTATTTCAGTTATGTAACGGTGGGCAGTTAACCTAACCAGTTTTGCTGGATTCTGTACCAGTACAAACCTGTTCTCCGCAAGTAACTGCCAACTTCCCCACATGAATCAGAGGTGGAGGACTAATGATGTCAGACACAATGTCGTTTATCAAATAGTCACGGAGAACATACGCCCCGCCCGAGGATCGAACTCACGACCCCACGATCCGTAGACCAACGCTCTTACCTACTGAGCTAAGCGGGCCGGCTCGTCTCAAAGTAAAGACCAAATCTAGTTGATTACTAGATAAACAAATAAACAAGTGACCGAGTATTGCCTTGGCAATACAGCAGCACCCACTGGCGGAAAACTTTCATGCAGATAAAACTGATTGAGCAGAAACAGTTTTACATGATCAATGCATATACAAAAGGGCCATGAAGGCCCTGTATCGCTCACCTGACCTATTGACCTAAAGATCATCAAGATTAACATTCTGACCAAGTTTCATTAAGATATGGTCATAAATGTGGCCTCTAAAGTGTTAAATAGCTTTTTCTTTGATTTGACCCGGTGACCTAGTTTTTGACCCTACATGACCCAGATTCGAACTTGACCTAAAGATCATCAAGATTAACATTCTATGTTTCATGAAGATACAGTCATAAATGTGGCCTCTAGAGTGTTAACAAGCTTTTCCTTTGATTTGACCTAGTGTCCTAGTTTTTGACCCTACCTGACCCAGATTTGAATTTGACCTACAGATAATCAAGATTAACATACAGACCAAGTTTCATTAAGATATGGTCATAAATTTGGCCTCTACAATGTAAACTAGCTTTCCTTTGATTTGATGACCTGGTGACCTAGTTTTTGAGCCTACATGACCCAGATTCAAACTGGACCTTGAGATCACTAAGATTAACATTCTGACCAAGTTTCATGAAGATACAGTCATAAATGTGGCCTCTAGAGGGTAAACAAGCTTTTCATTTGATTTGACCTAGTTACCTAGTTTTTGACACCACCTCACCCAGATTTGAACTTGACCTATAGATCATCAAAATTAACATTCTGACCAAGTTTACTGAAGATGAAGTCATAAATGTGGCCTCTACAGTGTTAACAAGCTTTTCCTTTGATTTGACCTGGTGACCTAGTTTTTGACCCCAGTTGACCCAATATCAAACTCGTCCAAGATTTTATTGAGTGTAACAATCTGACTTAGTTTCATTAAGATTGTGCCAAAATTGTGACCTCTAGAGTGTTAACAAGCTTTTCCTTTGATTTGACCTAGTGACCTAGTTTTTAATCCTAGATAACCCAATATCAAAATCATCCAAGATTTTACTGAGGGTAACATTCTGACCAAGTTTCATTAAGTTTGGGCCAAAATTGTGACCTCTAGAGTGTTAACAAGCTGTTCCTTTGATTTGACCTGGTGACCTAGTTTTTGACCCCAGATGACCCAATATCAAACTCGTCCAAGATTTTATTAAGGGTAACATTCTGACCAAGTTTCATTAAGTTTGGGCCAAAATTGTGACCTCTAGAGTGTTAACAGTCAAATTGTTTATGACGGACGACGGATACAGGGCGATCACAAAAGCTCACCTTTGAGCACTTCGTGCTCAGGTGAGCTAAAAAGTTATGACGCAGAAACAATTTTAACTTTACCTTCATTAATGACCTTGACCTTTGACCTACAACCATAAATCAAGTAGGGGTACTTAATCTTAACTTTAAATAGAACAGCCACATAAAATATCTTCTATGGATAGACTTTTGGGCCACTTAAGAGATATCATGGAGCCACAGATACATGGAAGGTATAGCAACCTAAAAATTGTAGATTTTAGGCACATAATGTTTTAGGTGAGCCACCTTAGTACCTATTTGAAAAAACAAGAGGGTCATGATGGCCCTATATCGCTCACCTGTTATCATTGCACTTGAGGACAAGAAGGCCCTCAGAAAAAATATCTAAGTCCAAAGGATAGGAACAACATGGAAGAAATTTAACCAAAAAGAAAAAACAAGGTATAGATATGTCAAAATACACCTAAAAATTGGAGGTACCATCCATGTTGTACCACAGAAAAGTGGTCTTGGTTTTTCCCTACGGCCAATAATAAAAAAGTTACTAAAAATAAGCTATTTATAGTAACGTAAAAGGGAAGTAATAATAAAAAAAGATAAGTGAACAAAAGAAGGATCTGCCAAATAAATCTGTTGACATAAATGAAATTTCAGATCAGTATCTTCATAAGTTATGGAGATATACCCATTTTAATTTGAAATAAAGGGAGGCAATTTGACATAAAATCAGTCCATAGTTATCTACCCTGATTGTCTCAGTCCAACTAATAACAATAATGAAATTTCAAATAAGTACTATAAGTACTTACTGATATAAATTCATTTTGATTACAATCAGGGGAGGTAATCAGATATGAAATAACTCTGGAACCTACGATTGGATCTGATTTGTCATGGAATCCAAGATTTATTGTTGTTGAAGATATTTTAGAAGTTTGTATCAAATAAAACCATAAAAGAAGTCTCTATATGGCTGCAAAAGCCAAAATAGCCAATTTTGGACCTTTAAGGGGCCATAACTCTAAAACCCATGAAGGAATCTGGCCAGTTCAAGAAAGGAACCAAGATCTTGTGGTGATACAAGTTGTGTGCAAGTTTGGTTAAAATCAAATCAAAAATGAAGCTGCTATTGTGCAGACAAGGTCAAAATAGCTGATTTTGGCCGTTTCTGGGGCCATTACTCTGGAACCTACAAAGGAATCTAGCCAGTTCAAGAAAGGAACCAAGATCTTATAGTGATACAAGTTGTGTGCAAGTTTGGTTAAAATCAAATCATAAATGAAGCTGCTATTGTGTAGACAAGGTCAAAAAAGCTAATTTTGGCCCTTTCAGGGCCATAACTCTAGAACCCATTATGGAATCTGGCCAGTTCAAGAAAGGAACCAAGATCTTATGGTGATACAAGTTGTGTGCCAGTTTGGTAAAAATCAAATCATAAATAAAGCTGCTATTGTGCAGACAAGGTCAAAATAGCTAATTTTGGCCCTTTCAGGGGCCATAACTCTGGAACCCATAATGGGATCTGGCCAGTTCAAGAAAGGAACCGAGATCTTATGGTGATACAAGTTGTGTGCAAGTTTGGTTAAAATAAAATCATAAATGAAACCATTATCGTGCAGACAAGAAATTGTTGACGCACGCACGCACGGACGCACGGACTGACGACGGACGACGGACGAAGGGTGATCACAAAAGCTCACCTTGTCACTATGTGACAGGTGAGCTAATAAAACAGTCAGTATCATTTTTTCTGGGGTACCTCAAGTAAAGGGATTCAATGAGACAGAATTCTAACTCCAACATTGAAAAATTTAGGTCTGTTTTGAATTTTTCTCACTTCATTCAAAAATACCCTTGGGGCAGAAGTAAAACCTAACTACATTTCTTCGACAATATGTAATCTAAAGAATGACGGCAAAATAGAGAACTTTAACCGCATGTAACTCAATATTTTTAAAGATGTCTACTCTACGGGCCCCTTCTGTTTTAGAGGTAAATTCTTTTTGAACAGCAAGAAATCGTTTATCAAAAGAATTGTTTCCACTTTTGTTCAATGAGTCAATAACAAGTATTGAAAGAAGTAAAAACTTTAGGAAAAAAGAAAATTAAGGGGAAAAAAAGTTTGGCCCCACTGGGGCTTGAACCTACGCCCCCCCCCCTGAAAATTGCAGTCAAAGTAGGTTTATGGTAGGAACAGAATACTCTTCAAAAAGGAGGTACTCTGTTATGGACTTAATACCTTAAGAAAGCAGATTAGTAGGTCAGTTTCATGGTCTCTTAGTCAGTTTTAGGATCAGTGCACAAAAGTGTATACCTCATCAAAATTTCAAGGCTGTATCTTAAAAAACAAGAAAATAGGTCAGTAGGTCAAGGTCAAGGTTGACCCTAATTTCTTGGGGTCATTAGGTAATTGTAATAGAGTGAACATTTCTTTAAAAACAAGAATGTAGTTTACCACAATAAAATTTTTACAACAACAAAATTAAGCAAGGGCATTTTAGTGGTCTTTTTTTTTTTAAATTGAGTTACCTCCCTTCAACTGTAATATTTTTATTTCTAAAGAACATATTACATGTATTCAGCTCTCTTTCAACTCTAAGTGCAACTGGATTAGAAGAAACTGGTTCTAAATACAAATGATCTGTTTACTTGTGAAATGTTATTTATCCTTGCCATCCATTATGTTTCCCTTGAACACTGTGTTGAACAAATTAGACCCGCATTTCTGAACTTCATGGTCTGTACTGATACTTCACAGTTTTCACTACAAAAGAGACATTTTTTTTCTTCTAAAATGTTTAGCAAATCCATAGAAAATCTAAAGATACACATTCAAAATGTTACAGCACAAATTAGTGAAAATAATCTATCTCAGTTGGATAGACTGCCAGACATTTGATCAGAGAACAAGTCTGTAAAAGACTAATGATATTAAAGCACTATGTCTGACATTATATATATAGAATGTAAAGGAACCATCAATAAATCTTGGGTTATATAACAATGGTAAAATCACACTGACTCAAGAAGCTTTAAATAGACTTTCTGCATCACAGAACACAAAGGGTTCCAGTATGTGGAAAAGAAGTCTCAAAACCAGCTACATGTAATATCAAGAGAGGCTCCAAAAGAAAGTGTTCTTGGTCTAATGCTGTTTTGGAACATGTTCTTTCCTCATAGATTTAAACCCTTTATGGTTAAATATGTACGTGTATCAATAATGTACCTGACATGAAGAACTTTGGATCAAAGAACATATTTTTCTGGTCTGTTGGGACTATAGAGCCCATTTTAATGTTTGTAAATAACAGAAGGTAAATCTTTCATATTTTACCTGGGAACTGGGATGCAAGTCCCAATCTGGAATGGAAGGAACAACTTACAATATAAAACAAAATTCCTCTTCAGCTGGTACTAGAGCCACAACAAGAACAGTCATCTCAAGCAACTTGATCATTGTACAACTAGAACTATAGAAACAAGAGCTGTCGGAGGACAGCAACGCTCGACTATTCAACAGCCTTGTCGACTGAATGAATACGAAAGTCGAAAAAGGGACATTATTTAGTAAAAAAGCAAAATAGAGTTATGGAACCTGCATAGTGCTTATAAGCTAATGACAGTGGACAAGTATGAGAAGTTTCAATCCATTCCCATTAGTGGATACTGAGATACCAGCTTACGTATAGGAATTTAACCAAAAACTCCTAAGTTGAAAAAGGGGCATAATTTTGTAAAAATGCAAAGTTGAGTTATTGACCCTTTGCATTGCATGTCATATCATGACAGTGAACAAGTGTGTGAAATTTCAATCCTTTCCCATTAGTGAATACTGAGATACCAGCTTACATACAAAAACTTAACCAAAAATTTCTATGTTGAAAAAGGGGCATAATTTTGAAAAAAAGCAGAATAAAGTTATGGGACCTGTTTTGTGCATGTCAGATCATGACAGTGAACAAGTGTGTGAAGTTTCAATCCATTCCAATTAGTGAGTACTGAGATACCAGCTTACATACAAAACCTTAACCAAAACATTCTAAGTCGAAAAAGGGGCATAATTTTGTAAAAAAGCAAAATAGAGTTATGGAACCTGTGCAATGTAAGTCAGTTTATCACAGTAAATAAGTATGTGAAGTTTCAATCCATTCCCACAAGTGGTTACTGAGATACCAGCTTACATACAAAACTTTAACCAAAAATTTTTAAGTCGAAAAAGGGGCATAATTTTGTAAAAAAGCATAACAGAGTATGGAACCTGTGCAATGTAGGTCAGTTTATCACAGTGAATAAGTGTGTGAAGTTTCAATCCATTCCCACAAGTGGTTGCTGAGATACCAGCTTACATACAAAAACTTAACCAAATCGGGATGCGGACGCGGACGCCGACGCGGACGCCGACGCATGGGCGAGTCCAATAGCTCTACTATTCTATATTTCTTTTTCTATTCAAGTGCTATTACAAATATTTTTATTTTTCATTATTTGTATTAATGTAGTTCATATTGGAACAGAAACTTAAATATGTGTTCTTAAATGTTTAAGTGAATATTTCTGTAAAAACAATGTAGTTTACCACAATAAAATTCAGTAAAAGGCACTTTAGTGTTCTTTTTTAAAATTGAGTTACCTCCCTTCAACTGTAATATTTTTATTTCTGAAGAACTTAGTGCATGTATTCAGCTCTCCTACAAGTCCAAGTGCAACTGAATGAGGAAACTGGTTCTAAATACAAATGATCTGTTTACTTGTGAAATTTTATCTATTCTTGCCATCCGCTATGTTTCCCTCAAACACTGTGTTGAACAAATCAGACCCACATCTCATCATTTCTGAAGTTCATGGTCTGTACTGATACTTCAAAGTTTTCACTACAAAAGAGACATATTTTTTTCTAAAATGTTTAGCAAATCCATAGAAGGTCTAAAGATGCACATTCAAAAAGTTACTGCACAAATTAGTGAAAATAATGTATCTCAGTTGGATAGACTGCCAGACATTTGATCAGAGAACAAGTTTGTAAAAGACTGATGATACTAAAGCACTATGTCTGACATTATATATATATAGAATTCAAAGGAACCATCAATAAATCTGGTTTCATACATATATTACTATATATAGTAACAAAAATGAATGTTTTTCAGCAGGTTATTGCTTTCACACACTGATTATCACTTATCAGCCCAGGCAAAAAACTCATAATCATAATCCGCCCAGTGAAACCAATGGCTACATAAAACGTCATCATGGTCAGTGCGCTTTCAACATGGCGGCCTAGCGGACGTTGGAGTTGTTACTGGACATCATAATGGTCTGTCACTGGTCTACATGTTAAACTATTGTTTATCACAGAATTACAATGCTTGGTTTTTAGTAATAAAACAGGACATGCACATATTTTACATTGGAGCTAGAATTCTGGGTTTCAACAGTGTTCGGGTATGTTGTGTAAAAAAGCATGATTTGCACCACACAATTTCAAAATTCCAACGAAGTTGCAGGTTTCTTCTCAGTGAAAATGTTATGACTGCTTTTCATAAACAGATCTACTGCTAAGAAAACTGCAGTTTTTTTTCATGGAATGGCTCAAATTATCCCTGTTTCTCATATTCTTGTTTTTTTGCCTTAAAGTTGTCAAATGATGTAATGTTTGTTATTTTCCAGAAGGTATGGTACAAAACTGACACACTGAACATTTTAAGTGATTTGAATGCAAACTGATGAAAACATTGTGGTTTTACTAAATTAAAAAAGAAATACTTATTTTTTTCTGGTGGTGTAAGCAAAATTGCTATAAATTATTCGCTATGCAATTGATTGTCATACATGCATTTCTTGATGCATTTACTACAGAATATATATTTTATTACACCATGGTAGTTTTAATGTTTTAAATTCTGCAAGTTGTTTGTGATGAAAAGTCAAATCTAAATCCACAGGAATAAGAGAAACTCTTGGTCCATTTCTGTGGTTGAGGGTAGTATCAAATACTATAACAAAATAATTAAATGGGATAATTTCTGTAACATCTAATGACTCCATCTGAAAGACAAGTAAATTTTCTACAAAATTACCCCCACATACTGTTTCTGAAATCTTTAATCTCTTACTGGGAATCGAAGTCTGTAATTTGTCTAAATATACAAGAATAAGTTTAGTGCACTCACTTATATTTTCCCCATATTGACACAATAATTGCTTTTGAAAAAAACATTAGTACATGGGCTAAAGCCCTCAGGCAATTATTTGTTTTCTGCGCCGATTTTATATCACATTCCCGCTCAGCTCCGTCATGTATTAACTTCTATTCTAAGTTATATATCAATGGTAAAATGACTCAAGTAGCTTTAAACAGACTTTCTGCATCACAGAACACGAAGGGTTCTAGTCAGTGAAAAGAAGTCTGAAAACCAGCTACATGTAATATCGAGAGGGGCTCCAAAAGAAAGTGTTCTTGGTCTAATACTGTTTTGGAACATGTTCTTCTCTTAGATTTAAACCCTTTATGTTGAAATATGTACATGTATCAATGATGTACCTGACACAAGGAACTCTGGATTAAATAACATATTTTCTAGTCAGTTGGGATCATAGTGTCCTGTCAATGTTTGTGTAATAAAAGGTAAAAGGCTTCTTATTTTGCATGAGAAGTGAACAAAATTCCCGATCTGGAATGGAAAGAACAACTTACTCTATAATGCTGAATTCCGCTTCAGTTGGCAAGAACTGTCATCACAGGCAACTTGATCATTGTAAAACTAGAACAATAGAAAAATACACAAATTTTATATTTCCTTTTCTATTCAAGTGCTATTTTATTTTTTTATTATTATTATTTGTACTAATGTAGTTCATACTGGATCAGAAACTTAAAAGTGAACATTTCTGTAAAAACAAACCCTGTAGTTTACCACAATAAAATTGAGCAAGGGCAAATTAGTGTTCCTGTTTTAAAAATTGGGTTACCTCCCTTCCACTTTTAAAACACTTATTGAAAGTATTCAGCTCTTCTACAATCTAAGTGCAGCTAGATTAGAGGAAACTGGTACTAAATATGAAATCATTTGCAATTCACCTTATAATCTTCATACACTTGTTTACACACCCACATCATACTTGTTACATGGATATTTACCATGACACTCAAGCATCTGTCCATGTCTCTGGGCGGCATCCTAGGTCACTTGTTCCCTGGTCTTTCGTGGCGGTATTTTTCGCCCAGATATGTGAAAATATATATTTGTTAAGGTATTGTTTGGTAAAATAAATATTGCCCTTTCTCAGTCAACACTTTGTTCACTCTTATATTTTCCCATACATAGTCCTCAGGGTCAGTGCTTCGTTGTGGACAAATACAAATGATCTGTTTACTTGTGAAATGTTTTCTATCCTTACCATCCACTCTGTTTCACTCATACACTGTGTTGAACAATGTAGACCTGCATCTCTTCATATCTGATCACCATGGCCTGTACTGCTACTAGTACATGTATGAACTTCACAGATGTCACTACAAAAGAAGAGGCATTTTTTTTTTCAAAAGTGTTTAGCAAATCCATAGAAGTTCTATAGATGCACATTCATAAAGTTATTGCACATATTAGTAAAAATAATCTTTTTCAGTTGGATAGACTGCCAGACATTTGATCAGAGAAGTTGAGAGAACAAGTGTGTGCTATTTTGGTACTTGTTCTTTCCTTATAGATTCAAACTTCTTAAGGTTACATAGGCAATAAGTATCAATGAGGTACCGGACATTATGGACTTCAAATTAACATATTTTCTGGTCATTTGGGATCATACAGTCCATTCAATGTTTGTGAAAGTTTTTTATTTTGCATGGGAAGGTGACAAAAGTCCCCATTTATAGGAAAGGATGAAACAACTTATTCTATAAATAGAGATCTGCTTAAACCTGTACTTGTGGGCATAAGAACAGTCATCACAGGCAACTTGATCAGGGGTTAAACTAGAATTATTATAGACAATTAAAAATATTGTCTATTGCTTTTTTCTATTCAAGTGCTACTAAAATGTTTTTTTATTATTATTTGGACGAATCTAGAAACTTAAAAATTGATTTGTGTCTTAAATGTTTAAGCGAACATTTCTGTAAAAGCAAACTTTGTAGTTTAACACGATAAAATTTAGTATTAAAGGGCAGTTCAGTGTTCTTTTTTAAAACTGAGTTATTTCCCTTCAACTGTAACATTAAGAAATAAACTTTTTGCATGTATTCAGCTCTTTTACATGTACAAGCAGATGGAGTAGAGAAAACTGGTTCTCAATACAAACTGTTTATTTGTGAAATGTTTTCACTATGTTTCCTTCATGCAGTGTGTTGAACAAGTTAGACCTGCATCTTTTCATTTCTGAACTTCCTGGTCTGTACTGTTACTACACAGATTTCACTATAAAAAGAGGCATTTTTAAAACAAATGTTTAGCAAATGCATGGAAGTTCTATAGATGTAGGTTCAAAAAGTTATTGCACAAGTTAGTGAAAATAATCTACATTTTGTATTTCAGTTTAATAAACTGCCAGACATTTGATCATAAAGCAAGTGTGTCAAAGATTGATAATACTAAAGCACTATGTCTGACATTATATACATATAATTCAAAGGTACCATCAATAAATCTTGGGTTATATAACAATGGTAAAATGACTCATCTAGCTTTAAAATACTAGCAGACTTTCTGCATCAGGTAGCACAAAGGGCTGTAGAGTGTGGTAAGGTGTCTGAAAATCAACTACATCTAAATGAAGTGTTCTACGTCTAATGTTGTTTGGTACATGGATTCAAATTTCTTATGGTTAAATAGGTACAACCTGACTGTTTGAGCTATCTATGGATTGTGGTAGGAGTGCAGGACCTGCTTGCAAGTACTAAGATAATGTTGCATAAGAAAATATGTGTTGTTCCATGTCACCACCATACAATCTGACTTAAGTACTTGATCTTCTAAAAGAAGATCTGAGAATTAGAAGTGTTTGTGCAATACTTCAGGCCTGACTGACTGACTGGACCTCTCACATCTAAGGCCAGACACTACCACATTGCTTTATAGCTAGCTCAATAGCAAGGAAGTATAAGTGCACCCAAAAAACTTTACCCTTAGGCTACTACATTTAGTGTTAACCCTTACTTAGTGATTGTCTTCTGGTATTAAATTGGTGATATTAACTTGTCTATGCAATAACTGAGCTGTATTACACATTTGTTATTGTTCTGTTCATTTCATGTGTGTGTATGGGAGTTAGAATGTTCTTTTTTTTCACTAACATTCTAGTTGAGTAGGTTATAGGAAAAAGATGTTTCCTTTTGTGAAGAAAGCACCAAACTTTGTATGTAACTATTTTGAAGTATGCTGAATCCAAAAAAAGGAGGAGACACGCAGTTTGCTAACCTCAATTAGCTTAAAATGAGGCCCCAAAAAAGGAACCTATATTTTATTTATTTTAATCACATGTTTTTGAAAGCAATGTCCAAAAGGTTAACTTATAACCTAAATAAGTTACCATTATTGACATAATATTTATTAAGTTACATTTTATACACATTTAATATATAGGACGCAGACAAATGACAAAGATGAGGCCCTAAAAGGGGGGAAATTGTTTAAACAAAAGCTGTGACAGGAGCCAGCGCGCTCGACTATTTCGATGCTGGATAGTGAAACTGGGCACATCTGAGGAAACTAGACCTGTCACTGGAGTGTTTAATGACTCTAATTGTGGATGAAAATATTGCACAATAGCCTGAGTCTATGTCAAAAATATCAACTTAAAGTAATAAGAGAGGTAAAGATAAAATGTATCAAAACATTATATAAGTATATCCTAAGCAAAAAGGGACATAATTCATTAAATACTGGTACCAGAGTTATGCAGCTTGTGTCATATAGTGTGGGTGATGATGTTGAACAACTATTTTTTAACTTTTAATCAAATCTGTTCAGTAATAACAGAGACAGAGTGAAAGTGCATCAAAACTTTAACCTAAAATTCTAAGTAAAAAGAGGAAATAATTCATGAAAGATTGGTGTCAAAGTTATGCACCTTGTGTCATATGATGTGGGTGATGATGCTGAACAACTATTTTAAGTTTGAATCAAATCCATTCAGTAATAACAGAGATAGAGTTGAAGTGCATAAAACTTTAACCTGAAATTCTAAGTAAAAAGGGGAATAATTCATCAAAAAATGGGCCAGAGTTATGCATCTTGTGTCATATGATGTGGGTGATGATGCTGAACAACTATTTTAAGTTTGAATCAAATCCATTCAGTAATGACAGAGGTAGAGTGAAAGTGCACCAAAACTTTAACCTGAAATTCTAAGTAAAAAGGGGGAATAATTCATGAAAAAATGGTGCCAGAGTTATGCACCTTGTGTCATATGATGTGGGTGATGATGCTGAACAAATATTTTAAGTTTGAATCAAATCCATTCAGTAATAAGGCCAGAGTTTTTTTATCTTTCGTTTTACGGGAGATTTTTGAAAAATGAGCAGGGGGAGGAGGGAATAAAAATAAAAATAAAAAGCTTGAAAGTGAGCATCTCGGAAAAAAATAAAAATAAAATAGAATTTTTTAAGATTTTTTTTATTTTGATGAACTTTTGTTTCAAGTTTTGTTTACTTGTGTTTGTGTCCAATATTTAATATTGTGATGTATTGTTATGTTTAGAACTTTGTTAATAACTGAAAAAATGTGTGATTTGTTTGAAAATTTGCCTCCATTTGATCCCCAAACTAGACTAAAAAGATACAAGGTTTTTTAAGTTTTCAGAAATTTTTAAACAAAAAAAAAATTTTTTTAAAACACCTGAAAAATAAAAAAAAAGGGGGGGGGGGGTGGCATTTAGTGTTACCCCCGTTTTAAAAAAATTTTAGTAAAATAAAATTTTTTGTTGAATGTTTTAAATAGTTATTTAAAAAAATACCTAACAAAAATACATATAACATAACACAAAGCCCTGTAACTGTTGAACCCGGAAAAATTTGAAGAATTTGAAAAAAAATTTTTCCCACATCGAGGCCATGCAAACGATGTTTTGGATGGCTTGCTTTAAGGTCGAGGCACGGGGGTCAAAGGCTAAACTTTGTTTTCATGTCCGCTCTGAAAACTCTTTAACTGCTTGAAGGTTTTTTTAAAGAAATTGGAAAAATTTTTTCCCATTTTTAAGACGACGTGCAGAGCAGGGTTTTCGGATGGCTTGCTTAAGGGGGTCACACTTAGGGGTCCAAGGTCAACATTCAGGGTATATTACTCCGCATTGGGTGCTCTTAACCCATGTACTTAGCCAAAGATTCAAATAACAGTAAAAGTGTCACATTCAACCCCCCTACATTTACCTAAAGGGCAAGGTCACACTAAAAGTAAAAAAAACATCATTGTGAAAAATATTATTTCTTTTTCAAACCCTTTTAAAAATGCTTGACAAAAAATTTATACTTTAAAATTTGTAACACTTCCAAAAATCTCTGTGGAGATGACCCCCCCCAATGGTTCATTTTTTTCTGCACGGGAAAATTTTGGGTTTTTTTTGCAAAAGCAGTGGAGATGGACTCCCCTGAAACTGATTTTGACCCCCCCTGTTCATAACCTGCCCAAGAAAACAGGTGGGAAATGTGGGAACCATTTTTTTTTACCCTCACATTTTTCCCCCATTTGCTTGGAACTGCAATAAACAGAAAAAATTTGCTTAAAATGTGAATAGTTTTTGGGATTGTTTTTCAAATTTTTCTCTTTTTACTGCTGAAGAAAGATTTTTTGTTAAAGGGAGTTCAAAATTTAAAAAAAAGGAAAGGGCCCCAAACTTTTGCTTGTTTTTTTTTTTCGTGTCATTAACTGTGGTGAATTTATTAAAAATTTGCTTTATCATCATTTGAGCCTTTTCGGGTCGTCGTTAAAATAAAAAAGGGTATGGTGATGCTAAATAGCAAAAATGAATGTATTTTTTTTGTAACTTTTTGGGGAATTTTTTTTGATAGCTTTGTTTTGTGTTGTTTACTGTATAGTATGCATGAAATTAAACGTTTTACACTTTGGTGATACAAATTTGTTTGCAAAAAGAAATGCCAAAATGCCGATTTTTTTTTTCATTTTATAAAAAATTTAAAAAATTTTGATCTGAATCTAGTTTTTTAAAAGCCGATGTATCTGAAATTACTATTTTTTGTAACATTTTTTCATATTCATTTTAAAATGAAAGTAATGAAGTCTATATGGGTTTTTTCTTGTGTATTGATTTTTTCTGATTGTTGTCAAAATTTTGTTGATTTTTAGGATCTGTAGGCTTTTTTAAACGTTAAGCCCCGTGTGACTTCTCATTTTCTGAGCCCTGAGGACTTGATTCACTGATGCCCCTTAAACGGCTGCCGAGGAAAATCTGGAGAGTAAAAACTGGGGAGATAATTCACAGAAGTAAAGTATTTTTAAGCCAGCTGAGGTATTTAAATAAAAAAGAAAATTGTGTTAAAATCCCACCTTCTAAAAATTCTTTGAATATGTTTTTTGAACTGCTGTTTTTTCTTAAAAAAATTTTCCCTCAATTTTTGTATTTGGGTGAGACAAAATTTTTTTGTCGCATTTAAATTTTTTTGGGTTTTCAAACGCCGTCTAACTGATTTTTTAAAGACGACTTGTTTTTTATCGGGAGGGTTAAAACTATATACCATCAGAAAAATACCCTTAGCCTGAAAAAAAGTGTGAATTCAGTACTGATTGGGATTTGACCTAATGGCTTTTTTGGTTATGGTTGGTGATGCAGATCACTTTGGGTCTCACCTTGCGGGCTTTTTACCCTACTCAGTCTTCGTGTGAGAAATCATCCCGCTGCAGAAGACTGGTTTTTTTCTAAAACCAGTTGTATTTCTGCCCGAAATAACGTGAGAGGACCTCCTTTAAAACTGGAACATCAAAACCTATACCATAAAATGATTAGGGTGACTTTAACCCAACAAACAGACAAATTTATTCCAACCAAAGGTAGCAGGTAGGGTTGAAAATCTTTTGGGTTTCCCAAACCCAAATGAATTTTTCAGAAAATTTACCTAAGAGAGGCCAATTTTTTTTTTTTACCAGACAAACACAATTTTTCTTTGCTAAAATTAACAAATTTTGGTTTAAACCCAGGCTTAATTAAAAAATTTTACCCGGCTGTTGGTAGCAATACATTTTTTGAACATCTTTCTGTAATAACTATGTACGCTTGGTGTTTTTACATGTAATCTTAATGCCATAAGAAAGGTTGACTCCAAGATCTTAAGATTAAAAATAAATGTATAATATAACAGAAATGATGAAATCTGATTCTCTCTACAGTTACAAAAAGCGGTAGGTCCAGAAATAACAAAACAAGACCTGGTACCTGCCTTCCAGAGTTTACTCAAGGATTGTGAAGCTGAAGTCAGGGCAGCATCTGCTCATAAAATTAAAGGTAAATGAAGATGAATGGGTTTATTAAGTTGTTTTTTTTTAAGTGGATAAAGAAAATTTTTTTTGCCCCTTTTAGCCCCCATTATCCCCTTTTTAAGTGTTTACTTTTTGGGACTGAAAAATAAATTTCAAATGAACTGTTTTTTAAATCTTTTATAAATATTATGTAAATAATTTTTCTGTTTGTTTTTGTTCAAAGATTTTTACAGATTTAAAATAGTTTGCATTTTTCATTAGCAATTTTTATTTATTGGAGTTTTTTAAAATCAGATGGGAGGAAAATAGCTGTTACTTTTGAGGCAAGGAAAGTATTTGAAATATTCCATTGACATGCTGCGCACGGCAGTTTTTAAAAGAAAAAAAAATAGTTAAAAGTAGATACTTTCCTCCTTCTGCTAGACTAATTCTGTGTGTCAAGGACACCCAGTTATTCTCATAATTAGATATTTAGTGCACATTCCAATAGCTCATTATGAAGGATGCAAGACTATGAACTGAAAGGTCCCCGAGAGTGACCATCTGGAGAGGCTTTGTTCTCCGTTACAGTTTCATCAAGTCTCTGAAATTTGAGTGGATTTAACTGGTACATTTTCAGAATTTTGTCAGAACTTGTCAGCAGACTGCAGGGAGCAGGTGATCATGACAAACATCCTACCTTGTGTAAGAGATCTGGTCTCTGACGCTAATCAGCATGTAAAGTCTGCCCTCGCCTCTGTCATAATGGGCCTGTCACCAATACTCGGCAAAGACAAGTATGTTGCATATTATGTCTTTTTTTTTACAATGTACTGTATGTAGTTTACTCAAAGAAATAATGTCTTATTTAATTTATATAGGGAGATTTATATAAAAAAAACTGTCTTGGTCTCACACCTTTGTATCAATAATTTAGTAATCATTCATATAATTGCTGATCAAAAATATGTAAAGACAGTTATATTCAAAAAACGTGAAGTTTTCAGTTACTTTTGTGCTTTTTGAGTACAGAACTCATTGAGGATTTTATGTTATACTTTATTAAATGATAAAGGTTAGAACAGAAAGATTTCTTGCTGTATAATGTTTCTTTTCCTTGTTTTTAGCACAATAGAACATCTGTTGCCACTGTTCTTGACTCAGCTGAAAGATGAATGTCCGGAGGTCAGGTTAAATATCATCTCTAATCTGGACTGTGTTAATGAGGTAATTTGTCCGATATTTGGCACTTTGTTTTGTGTGACATTATCTTGATGTTGGACAAATGTTCATGTCTTAAATGTTTTGAATCTACTTCATACATGTATATATTATATTCATATTCAAATTCTAAAAGTGGATTGTTTTAAATGAGTGGTAGTTTCTGGTTGTGCCTGCAATTGCAGCAAGGGTGTGTAGTGCTCATGTTATGTAACAGGTGGAGTGTTGGGGCTTTCGCTCCCATCAAAACACATTATCTCGAATTTTATTGTCATCACATCTTAACTGACTTTGTATATGCCCAAAGGGATGTGTTGTGTTGTGACACCGGTGCGTCAGTCCATCTGTTCGTTAGCAATTTAGTGTCCAACCTGTAAGTCTTGAACCCCTTGAAGGATTTCAAAGAAACTCGACACAAATGTTCACCTCAAGACGACGTGCAAAGCGCATGTTTTGGATGGCTCACTTCAAGGTCATGGTCACACTTAGGGGTCAAAGGTCATATGGCTTTGTTTCGTGTCCGCTCTGTAACTCTTCAACCCGCTTGAAGGTTTCAAAGAAACTTGGGACAAATGTTTCCCCCAAATCGGACGATTTAATGCAAATATTTTTTTTTAGCCAGAAAAACGGTTTTTTTTTTCCGGGGCCCCCCTTTCCGGGGTGGCTCCAAAAAAATTTGTTGTAAAAGGGTCATTTTTTCATGGGATTTTATGAAATTGTTGTTTTGCCTTTGAATTGGAAGTTAAAAGGGGTCAGCCCCTAAAAAAGGATTTATTTTAAAATAAAAACCGTGATTTGGGGGGGTTTTTTTTTTTTTAAAAAAAAATTGGTAAAAAAAAAAGGGAAAATTAAAAAGGGGCCCCGTAAAAAAAGGTTTTAGTAGGAAAATAAAAAAAATTGTGCCTTCAACTTTTTTCAACTTTGAATTTTAATTTTTCATTTTGATTTTTTTTAAAAAAAGGGGTTTATTTCGGCCTGTCGTATTTGTTTGAAAAATTGCCCCTTTAAAACTTTTTAAAACCCCAAAAATTTAAATTTCCCGATGTTTTAGGTCGTTCAAAGTGGGGCCCCCTGGTCAAAAAAGGTTTTTTTTTTAAAAAAAACCTTTGACCTTTTAAGGATTTTAGGGAACTGATGAAATTGGGAAATTTTCAGATTTTCGGTAAAGTTCAAAGTGGGTCACCCAAAAAAAGGTCATTAGGCAAATATGCCTGTGCCTCTTAAAAATTTTTTTGGGATCGATAAAGGGGGTTAAAAAAGGGGGAATTTAAAATTTTAAAGATTTGGGTAAAAACATCGTATTAAAAAAAAAATTTTAAAAAAATTATTTCAAATTTTAAAAAAAATTGGGGAAATTTTCCCCTTATATCTTTAATTTAAAAAGGGGGGTAAACGTGACAAAAAAGGGGGAAAAATTTTAAAAAAATTTGCCTTTCCTAAAGGCCAATTTTTCAGGGGTTTAAATAAATTGGTTGAATTTCCCTTTAGGAATTATCATTAAAACAGGCCCCAAAAAGGGCGATAAATAATGGAAAAATTTAAATTTAAAGGTTTTTTTTTGGGTTAAAAGAAATTTAATTTTCGGGGATTTAGGAATTTAAAAGGGTCATTGCGGTAAAAACTATTATTAAAAAAAAAAACCCCTTTGCCCTTTGGGGGTTTTAAAATTCTATAAAAATTGGGAAAAAATTTATAAATTTTTGAAAGGGGGTTTTAAAAAAAAAATTTTGGTCAAAAAGAAAAAAGTTGTCCTTTGACCATTTTTTTTTGGGTTCTGTATAAATTTTTTTAAATTTATTTGTATTTAGGTAAGTTTGAAATGGAAAACCATCCAGGTAAAAGGGTTGTAAAAATTGTATTCTTGGGGGGGGCCCCTTAAAGGGTTTCAAAAAATTGGGTCGTTTTTACGATGAAAGGCAATTTTTGAACTGGGCCCCCAAAAAAAAAAAACAGGGGTAAAAAAAAAAAAAATTTGATTTGACCATTTTTAAAAAATAAAATTTTCAATTTTTTTAATTTTGGAAAATTTAAACGGGGAAAATCCAAAGGAAAAAATTAAAAAATTTTTCCTTTAACCTTTTTTAAAATTTTAAAAAAAATTGACTGTTGCCCTTTGAATTAATTTTTAAAAGGTCCTCTCAAAAATGGCCGGTTAAAAAAAAAAAACCTTGTGCCCCTTTCTAAGGGATTTTTTTCCAACTCATAAAAAAGGGAAAGTTTTTTTAATTGGTAAATTTAAAAAGGGGTCCCTTTTGTTCTGGAAAATAAAAAAAATTTCCCTCCTAAGGGGCCCTAAAATTTTTTAAAAAAAATTGTAAAATTTTCCTTTTTACTATCAGGGAAAAAAACGGGCAAACTAAAAACCAGTCAAAAAAAAAAAAAACAAGTATACTAAACGGGGGCGGGGAAGAGGGGGTTTTGGAATCAGCCCCTTTTTTAATTTAAAAAAAATAAATTTTTTAACTTTCGGGGGGTTTTCTTTAAAAAAACTTATTTCCCTTTAAATCTTTTTGATCAGGGTTGAATTTTTTTATTTTTGCAAAAAAAATTAGTTTTTTTTTTTTTTTTTTCCCCCTCTTTGGTTTTTTTTCCCTTTTTAAAACTTTTAATTTTTAAAACTTTTAATGAATTTGGGGGTTTAAAATTTTTATTTTTTAATTTTAAAAATTCCTTTATATTACTTTAAAGATTTAAAAAAAGGGGCCCAAAAAAATTTAGAAAATTTGCCCAAAAATAATTGAAAAAATTATAAAAATGAAAAGGAAAAAAATTCAGATGTGAATTTGGGGCCCTGTGTTCTCTTTGGGGTTCACTCAGTCAGCCAGTTATGTTTTGACGGGGAAAAAATATAAAAAGGTGCAAAAAATTTTTTTTTTAAAAATTTTCCCTAAAGTCATAAAAAATATAGGGAAATTTTCAGCATGTAATTTTTTGCCCGAGGTTTTTTTATTTCATTCGTAAACCAGGGTAAGGCCCTCAACTTTGTTAAAAATATGCATTAAAAGGGATTAAATTTTTTTCAGCCCTATATCTCAAAATGTGCTTGGGGCCCAAGTCATAAAAAAATTTAAGGGGTTGTTTTATGGCTGGAAGTTGTCACCTGGGTTTCGGTATTTACTCAGCAGACAATAAATATATCTTTGAAAACGTTTCATTTGAGCATGAAAAAGTACTGTGGGAATGGGGGGCACTTTCGAACACCAGATCTACCATTTCGTCACCTGCAGAAAGAGTGTATAGCAAAAGACTTTTATCATACTCAGTTTGAAAAAAAAAATACCCATGTCTGTAAATGCCTACAGAGAATTCTTTTACATCGATTCGGGGAAGGTGATCGGGGTTGCATATTTTTTTTTTTTTTTTTTTTTTTTTTTTTTTTTGTGTTATTTTTTGATAAAATGTTTGCTGTTAAAAGTTTTTAACATTTAAAAAGACTTTGCTGAATATTTTTTTAAAAATGAAGGAAAGGTGCAAAGTTTGTCAGGAAAAATTAGTTAAAAAAAACACACCCAAAACCCGGGAAACAGAAACCATCCGGTTTAAAAATAGCAAAGTTAGACTGATGAAAGGTATTTTTACAATTAATAGATAAGCTTATAAAATTTTTTATTTACAGGGTTTTCAATCGGGATGCTGCCACCAAAAAAATTTAAGAAATTGGTAGAAAGTTTGGGAAATAGAGTGGGCCCCCCAAAAGACAGTTTTACTAAAGGACAGATGTCAAAAAAATTTAAAATACCTCACAGAAAACCTGTTTTTCGTTAAAGTAAGACTTGTATGTAAAAACAAATTTTTTAAAAAAACTGATTTGAAAAATTTGGACTTTTGGGAAAAGCTATGGTTTTTAGGCTTTTCTTTTTTGTCCAATTTTTGGTAATTTTTTCCCAAATGAATTAATTTCCAAAAAAGGGGGGGGAACATTTTTATTTCTTTTCTTTGGGGGTTGCTTTTCAAAATTGCCGACCAAAAGAACTTTCTCATCCAAATTTTACCCAAACTTGAACAAAAAGTGTGTCCAATAAGGGTCTTTGGAATTTTTGATAACTAGCCAAATTTCCAGGCATTGGGGGTTTTTCCCCGAATTACCAAAAAACCCCAGATTTTAGGGTTTCCTGGACCCAAAAGGAAAATATACTTCTAATTTTTGGGTTTTTTCTCCAGGATTGCTGTCGAGATACAGGAGCCCTTTTTTTGGGGAAATTCTCGTCAGAGGGGAATCGATTTTAAGGCCAACTCCCCCTTAAAAGGGTTGGCCCTTGAATTACCGAAAATGGCCTTTTTATCTTGTCTTCTCTAAGTCCAACATTTTTAATAATACCAAACTTGAAAAAAAGTTTTTACCCAAATCCTGGAATTTTGTAAATAGCCCAAACGGCCCCAGGCCTTTGGGGGTTTGGCCATTGAATTACCAAAAAAGTCCCCTTTTTCCCCTGATTAGCCCAACATATTATCCAAAATTTCACCAAACTTGAACCAAATGTTTTTATTATAAAATTTCCAGGTTTATCACAGCCTGCCTGGGCCCCCTCAAATTAAAGGTTTAAACCCCAAAGGGGCCTTTTTACTCTTCAAAGGGTTTTTGTTGAGTCGTTTTAAAAGGGGATTCAATTTGATATTTGGAGTTTGGGAGAAAGCGCATTTCTCAAAAGAATTTTTTGTTTTTTTTTTTGAATTTAATTTAATAGTAGAAAAGTTTTAATGCCCGAAGCTTTAGGGAAGTTAAAAGAACTTTTTGTTTGCCCTTTTAAGTAAACAATTGAACTTTAGCGTAAAAATGATTAATCATTTATAGGTTTGGGGGTACTTGTTTAATTCCAAAATTTTTTAAACAGCTTAATTTTTATTTTCTTTTTAAATTAATTTTGAAGGAAATTTAAATACCAAAGGAAAATTGAAACCCCTTTTTAAAATTAAACCATGAATTAATATTTTTAAGAAATTTTTCTCTTTTGGTTTTTTTTTTTTTGTATTTAACCCAAGTATCAAGTTTTTTTTTTCAAGTTCTGGAAATTGGTTTCGAAATAACAAAATAAAATGTTAGTTTCCACAATTCCGGTTTCTAACGATGCAGAGCTTCGCGATTTAATGCCCAAAATCTTACAAAAAATGGAAAAGATTTTGGAAGAAAACCCACCTAATACTTTAAAATTTTTTTATTCCTAGATGTAAATTTTTTGATTTTTCCCTTTTTTTTTCAATTCTCAAGCTAAAACTTTTTAATCATTGAAAAGTTGTGAAACATAAAAACACTTTTAAAAAACAAAGTTTTTTCGTAATTTGCTGTGATTATAATTTTGATAAAAGTAAAAAAAAGAAAAAAAAAAAAAAAACAAATTTTATGGTTATGAGGCCCCCCTTTAAAAAAAAACTTTTCAAATTTGAAAACTGACTCAAAAACTAAGGGGGTTTTCTAGGTTAACCAACCCTTTTTAAGATTTGGAGCCAGTTGCCTTTGAAAAACCCAAAAGGCCGCCCAAAATTTGAACAAAAAATAAAAGTTTTTTCATTAAAAAATTTACCATCAAGGCACAATTTCCCTTGCCCTGACTTTGAAAACCCAGCTTCAAAACCCGAAAGGGGGATATAAAAAAAGGGGTTTTCCGTGCTTAAAAAAAAAAAATTTTTTTCAGTTTTGTTTTTTCTTTTCAATCCTGTGACCTTGATTTTGACCTTTTAAACAAAAAAAAAGGGTCTTTACGACCCGTAAATTATACAAAGTTTGAGACTCCAAAACAAAATATGTGCAAAATGATTTTGGATGCAGACCAACAGGGTGAAGAATTCTTTTTTAATGATCTTTTTCAATGAATTGTAAGTTCAACTGACAGATTGTACATGCAAGATTTCCCTTTCTTTTTCAGCCCTTAAACTCAGCTAAACTGTAGATCATTGTATTAAGTTATGTTTTGGTAAGTGCTTGATTATAAAACAACTTTTAAAGATAAAAAATATGTCAAGACAGCATTTTGGTGAGGTTACTTAATTTTAAGCTTTTCGTGATGTTTCTACGTAGATGTGATTTGTTCACGATGGACGTGTTTGAGGTGTGGGGTGGGGCATGCATAAAGTTTATGTAAAATCAGTTTTATTCACCATTAAGGATTAGAAATCAGCTTTTTAAATAGAATGTTATGAATGGGCAACTTATTACCAACTTTTTAATCATAAATATAGTAGAAACTCTGTATCTCAAATTCCTAGAGATCATTTCGAGATAACCGAAACTCAACTTTCGTGATATATTGTGCACATGTTTTCAGGATGGGACTTGAAAATTTATTCAAGATGGCCAAAATTTTGAGATAAGCGAGTTCAAGATAACGAGTGTCATTTAACCTGTAACACAGTTTATACCTGGCACATAATTACTGTGGTTATGCTACCACAGTAACCACTTCAGGATGAATTTACTTCTTTCATTGCATTGTGTTACTAGAACTTTGATACAAAAGCATACTGTGAAATAAATATATTTTGTGGGCATGAAACTTAGTGGGTTTTGATCAGAACTGTTGTTTCTTGGAGATACAGTCATAAATAAAGGGTTTTCTATTTTTATTTGCAGGTTGTTGTTTTGTAAACCAAAAAAATGTTTCTGCATATTCGACATGTGACTACAATAATTGATGTTTTGTCATTTGCTGCATAGTGTGATAAATGAGTTAAACACAAGAAAAGAGTGACTTGACTGCACAGTGTATATTATAGACAATGTTATGAAAGAAACTTCATGATAAACCTGATGGAAACTGAAGTATAATAGAAAGTCAGCGCATCAAATGGTCATTTCATTTCAAGCAATGGGTGTTTATTCAGGAAATCTCCTTTTAAGGACACAGTAAAAAATTAAATGATGTTTTGTAACATTTAAAACAATTTTTAGTTATATCTTGTTGCACCTTTTTTGATAGAAGAACGAATATTTGAATGGAGAACAGACGTTTTTTGCATTCTAAGTCAAAATGAAAGGGTGTTGTTCAAGTTAAAGAAATGTGTGAAATAGAATAGAGAAAATTTCTTATTGTAGAGAAAACTTAAAATATTAGATGTTTATATTTTGAACAAATGTCTACTATTGCTCTTACTTTTGAGATTACTTTCAAAGCTTGTTAATGTTTTAGATACAAAGGTCTTGGCCTGTACCAGACATATTTTTTTTAAATTTTGTAACATTTTAACAGTGGTAACTGCAATTTACTTTTGTGTTCATTTCTGACAGAAGGGATGTATACTTAGTAGAGGTATCTTCTAGTTCTGCGTATTTCTGTACTGTTGCAATATGCATCCTTTTTCTTTAGTTGTAAAGTGAAATTTTCAAATTACTGGATGCACTTATGCCGATGATTTTGATTTTTCCTCGGGGGGCGGCGGAGTGGGGAACAATATATTATAATACAATAATAGATCTGTCTACTTAAGTAGGTAATGTGTTGTTATTTGACTCTTGTAGCTTCTTATTGTAAATCCCAGGTATTAATGTTAGCAGGAAGGTAAATATAACATCCCTAATGCTTTAATGGACACGAGTTTTTGTTGCACATAATGTCTTCATGATGTCATTGTAATATTAATAAAAGTGGTATCTTCTTACATATTGTTGATTTCATATCTGCTTCTTGTCCTGTAGCTTGATCAGAAGATCAAAGGAAATGCCCTTGTGCCCTTACTAATTGTGCTGTGTCTATTAAACAAGTTCAGAAGACTAAATTGGAATACTATAATTGCTGTCCCATTCGTTCACACTGTAATTGGTCTGTTTTGTATTTAATGGATTTCTTCGCAGTGAACAGAAAAAAAATTACTCGCAAACGTGAGCAATTCTTATCCGATACTTATGGTGGCCGAGTGGTTAATGTCGCCGACTTCAAATCACTTGCCCCTCATCAATGTGGGTTCGAGCTTCACTCTGGGCGTTCAATTCTTCATGTGTGGAAGCCATCCAGCTAGCTTAAGGAAGGTCAGTGGTTCTACCCTGGTGCTTGCTCGTGATGAAATAATGCACGGAGGGGCACCTGGGGTCTTCCTCAACCATCAAAGCTGGAAAGTCGTCATATGACCTATAATTGTTAATTGTGCAACGTTAAACCCAACAAAATAAATATCCAATGCTTACTAAACTTGATTACAATGTTACAATGCCTAGTTTGATAACCAGCTGGATACTCCAAGTCAGGAAGTCTGGTCCTCGAATTACTAAAAATTGAAATGAGCTGCGGGAAGGACAGCAGTGCTCGACTATTCAACAGCCTTGTCAATTGAATATAAGCTGAAAAAGGGCATAATTTTGTTCTTGTACAAGATGGATCACTTCAGCACCATAACATGCTTTGCCCCCTAAGAAGTCGAGCGATGATTCATAATGCTTTTTAGGTTGCAGTGATCTTTTTATCCCCTGCCGATGAAATCTGGAGTGGGTATTGAAATGGCGTTGTCCGTCCTTCCACAGCCATTTCTCAGTAACTAGCAGGTAGAATTTCATGAAACTTGAAATAAATATGAACCAACATACAGCTATGATGCCAGTCAAGTTTTTTTGAATGGTCGATTTCCCTTAGAGTTATTGCCCTTGATTTAATGAAAAGTCCACGTCTGCAGCCATTTCTCAGTAACCAGCTAGTAGAATTTCATGAAACTTGAAATAAAAATGAACCAACATACTTCGATGATGCCGGTCATTTTTTTTTTTATTTGGTCAATTTTGTTTAAAAATCCACAGATTTGTACATAACAAACCAACCAATTGGTAGAATTTCATTACACTTCTTTCATTCTTTTCCATGAACATTTATTATAAACGTGTGAAGTTGTGTACCCACACCTGGTCACCACCTTGCCTTGGTCCCACCCCAAAAAAATCATTCCTTTTTTAAAAAAATTTTTTCAAACATTCCATGGATATTTATCAACATGCAGTCGTACCGTTCCCCCACCTCACTCCTCCACCCAGTCATGCCCACCATCCCAATCATGCTAATGAAATTATTTGCTTCTTACTAACATCCTCAACTTTTTGCCGGATATATTTTTTTGCCATTCCTCACCACAAACCCTTTTGGCAGGGGATACCAATTCATCAAATTTGCTTGTTAAACTTGAAATGGTTTTACAACATAAACAAGCATTTTACCTACAGCTTTCAAAATTTGTAGGATTATTGCTTGGGACAGTAGTTGACCCCTTGTTGCTTTAGCAGTCTGTAGGTCAAACTTAGCATTATTGCCTGTCATCTACTGATGTCAGTAGTTCACCTCTTGCTTTTGGGGTCAATAGGTCAAAGGCTGAGAGCACATGGACCTTGAGACTGCAAATAGTTTCTGGTCATTAATTGGACTATTCTTGCTCCTATGGCCATTAAATTTTATAGTTTTATTTGATGACTGCTTATGGTCATTAGGGGATCAGTATATTAAAGGAGATAGTCACATTTACATTATTTCCTATCAATATTTTGAGCATTATTTGGCCTACAGTCTTCAGACTTAATTGGATGATTGCCTGTGGTCAGTAATTATTCCTTTTGCAAAGAGGTTACAGCACATAACGGGTTAAGGTCACAGTAACCACGAGTCTGACAACTCTTTCTTATCAAGACCTTGAGCATGCTAGGACCAACAGCCTTCAATCTCGATAAAATGAAATCAGTTAATAGATTACAATGTGCTGCTATTTTTTTGGCGATTTGTTCTCCTCAGCAAACATACATTTCCATGCAATTCAAATGCTTTTCAAATCAATGAGTATTTGTTACAGCACTGAAACTAGAATTGTGTCCATAAAACACGGAATCTCCCACATAATGTGCCATTCTCTATATAGCAAAAACTATCAAAGGGCCATAACTGCACTGAAAATATTCCCAGAGAAAATTCCTTCCTTTAAGGTCATCTGCACATCAAGTTTGTTCATCTGTGAAAGATTGAAACATATCGGGCTAATAGTGTAGAAAATATAGCAAAGCTATCCAAGGGCCATAACTGGTAAAAATAGTCACAGAAAAATTTCCTTTCTTTACGGTCATCTACACATCTAGGTTGTTCATCTGTGAAAGTTTGAAGCAAATCAGGCTAATAGTGTGGGAGGAGTTGGACACACAAGATTTCGGGGTAGATGGACGTACGTATGGACAGCAGCAACGCTATATGCCCCCCACATAAATGTGTGGAGGCATAAAAAAAATAGCAACACCTTAGTATAACAAAACAATCTATTTTCTTTTCACATCTTTAAAAATATCTCTACAGAGCTTTAAGTGGTTATATTAAATACCATATACCAATAGATGTTGTATTAATACAACCACAAGTTCAAAAGCCTTCGACAGGTTAACACATTTAGTCCATGTACATACTCGACAACATAGGCAAATTAAAATTCAAAAGCAAATTCACTTTTTTACATCAACTTATTTGATCTGTTCTTTCCTGAAAATACTGCAGACTATTTAGTACCTGTAATGTTTCAGTTTGTAAATGTTTGCATAATAATTTAGTGTCAAACACACACAAAAATGTTCTAAAAAGCAGATAACATGTTATCGATCCACTTCTCCGAAGACAACATCTAGAGTACCAATAATAGCAACAACATCAGCCAACATGTGTGTATGTGACATGTGATCCAACCCAGCCTGAAAACAGAAAAACAAACATTATTACTATTTAATTAGGTTGCAATCTGTACCTATGTAATAAGAGGTTAATATATGGCTGTGGTGTGCCTTCTGCTTAAAATGGCTCACCTTGTGCAATAATGGCCTGAGAACTTTAGCTGGAGACCCTAAGTGTGCCAATGGCACGTTATTGGAACATTATATATAGAAACATTTTTAAAACTTTTTATGTACTTAGTTTTGTTCGGTATAATAACGCGAGGGCAGAATGTCACCCGAGGCGTAAGCCGAGTGGTGACATTCTGTTTCAAGGGTTGACAATATCAATGTCTCACATGCTGCCATATGATATTTATTTTATTATACTGAACAAAACTAAGTACATAAAAAGTTTTAAAAATGTTTCTAATTCATTTATTTCAACTGAATAGTGACGTCACTACTATATGTATACGATGTGTACAAGGGAGGCAAACATTACATGATTTGGCTAAAAAATTGAAGGAGTTATTTGCCCTTACATGACATTCAAAATATCAGCGCGGTCACATAACCTGACAGTCATTTTTGCTTGGTCATGTGTCAAAAAGGTTGAAAATGTTTTTGATAGTCAAAATATCTCTTTCTCGGGTATTGGGATTTTATCATTGTAGACAAAAGCGAGGTATAATAATTGCCAATATCTCTTGAGCAAGTCAACTTGTAATTGACAAATTTTAACATATATTTGTTGCTATTTGTAGTAAGCTATATAAAAACATATTAATATACCACTAAGGTGTGCCTCCTAACAATAATGTCACACCTAGTGCAATAATGGTTCAAAGGCAGTTGTGTAACTAGGCATGCCATTTGGGTCACCTATCTATTTATTACTGTAAACAACATATAAAATATTTCCCTGAAAATAAACATAAGACCATTACTGATCATCACCAACCATTAAAACGAAAAAACATTGTAAAGGGTACCTAAACAATACACTGACTGGGAAGACAACGCTAAATGTACTAAATTAAATCTTAAACAATTAACATACACAATATTTTTACATAAAAAGTCCTGTAACAAAATATTGAAAACAGAAATTTACTAGTTACAACATCTGTCTTTCAAATAACTGTTTTCTACAACTCTCTCTTCTCTGTTTAATCCACCTAATCCGTAACAGTTTGTTTTTTTGTGAATTGCAGCTTTATTTTGCAAGACCTAGATAAAAACTATACAGCCTAACTTGTGCTAATGGTCATCAATCTCAAGCAGCCAATGCAAATATTGCCTTTTCCCTTGACTGGCTGCCACAGATTTGATTGTAATTCATCCTAAAGGTCTCTGAAGGTGGTAGTGGGATCTTCTTTATATTTTCAAATATCTGTAATAATTTTAATTTTATGGCTACCCAATTATGCTACTACGTTTGAAGGTTCTTGGTCAAATGGGTCTAAAGATATTGGGTGGACACCGTTTTCAAGGTTCAGACCCCTGCGACCTTGGCCTTTGACTTACAGATCCCCAAAACAATTGGGAGCATCTATTTTGTAAGTACAATCATGCTATCAAGTTTGAAGGATCTGGGTTTAGTGGTTCTCAAGTTACTGGGTGGAAACCATTTTCAAGGTTCAGGCTCCTGTGACCTTGACCTCTGACTTGCTGACCCAAAAAACAATTGGGAGCATCTACTTTGTAAGTCCAATCATGCTATCAAGTTTGAAGGATCTGGGTCCAATGGTTCTCAAGTTATTGGGCAGAAACCATTTTCTAGGTACAGACCCCTAAGACCTTGACCTTTGGACCCCACAAAAAATTATAGCGGTCATTTACTTCATAACCCCAATCATGCTACTAAGTTTTAAGGATCTGGGTCAAGTGGTTCTCAAGATACTGGGTGGAAAATGTTCGCTCTACAGGCAGATGGTTGGACAGACGGACAGACAGACAGGTGCAAAGCAATATACTCCTGTTTCTTCAAAGAGGGCATGAGGAGGAATGGTGTCATAAATGGCTTTAATTTACAGTGGAAAATACCTCATCCAAATTGTTTTTTTGATGGTTAATTCACTAGAAATCAAGATATTTTGAAAATTTGAAAAGTTCCTATTACCACCCTCCAAGTTTTAGAATGATGTATAATATGAGTGGTACTGCGAAATATTTCTGGAGCTATCAGTGAAAAAACCTTGTTTCAGAAAATGTGGATCAATCAGTAGACTTGTAACTCCTGTGAAGACTGCAAATAGCAATACATGTACTGAAAATACACACAGCTGCATAATTCATAGCATACATGCAGCATGCAAAGTGCTGTACAAAAACATTTCATTCAAAACTTCCTTTGCAGTGCATATATTTCTTACAAAAACTTTTTAACACCGCCTTATTGGTCCTCAACTAATGGAACTTGTCAATGTTAGAAGTATTGAAAACAATACCTCAGTTTCTGATACCTATTAGCCTCGGAAGCAACATCTTCACACAAAGCTCAAAAATTCATTTCACCCTGATTTTGTGGTGCTTAAATTTATGTTGAGAACTGTCAGTCCTGCATATAGGAAAATCTGTGTGACATACAATTTCTATGTTACATTATATACACAAGCTTGCAATATTTCATTATTATTATGTTTAAGCATATAAATGTATACACCGGTATCCAAGTCTGATTAGCCTGCGAAGTGTGAACCCTCAGACTAAACGTTAAAAATAGTAACAGATTATATCAAAGTATTTGTATACACAGCATTTAATGAACTTGACAATGTCAATGTGTACACTGGAAACCCAATGATCAGAATATGAGCCGTGCCATGGGAAAACCAACATAGTGGGTTTGCGACCAGCATGGATCCAGACCAGCCTGCGCATCCGCGCAGTCTGGTCAGGCTCCATGCTGTTCGCTAACAGTTTCTCCAATTCCAATAGGATTTAAAAGCGAACAGCATGGAGCCTGACCAGACTGCGCGGATGCGCAGGCTGGTCTGGATCCATGCTGGTCGCATACCCACTATGTTGGTTTTCTCATGGCACGGCTCATATATTAACAAAGCTAAAACCAGTCAAGTTAACAGTTGAAAAGGCAAGCAAGAACAAATACTAGACTAAGTGAATCAAGGTAAAAATTGCACAGAAAGTAAATGTTTCAACAATAAACTGAAAAATAAGATTGTCATTTGATGTAGCATTAGACTATTACAATATGATAAAGGTACAATTTAGAGGAAGTGAATCAATTTTTCTCTGGTAAATCAATTTTCCCTTGCAAAATAGGGTTTTCACTAGTGAATCAACTTTTTCCTTCCAAATCAATTTTTCTCTAGCCCAGCAAATCAATTTTCCCTTGCAAAATAGGTTTTTCCCTGACGAAACAACTTTTTCCTTACAAATCCCTTGCAAATCAATTTTTCCCTAGCCCAGCATATCAACTGTTCCAAATCTATTTTTCCCTTGCAACACAAATTTTTCTAATGTTTTATTGCATCTTATGTATCAATTAAAATGCAATCTCTTAGATTGTTACACTTTGTTTCTTATGGGTTTACCACCACTTTTTTTGACAGTATTTCAATTAACTTAGAAAAGAACAGGCAGTGATCTGAACCTGTGTTCCTGGATTTTATAAAAGCACAGACCTGTTTTGCCCAAGTAACTGCCAACTTTTCCACTCAATTTAGAGATGGCTGGCCAATGATTTTAGGCATAAAGTCGTCTATAAAACCGTTACAGAGAACATACCCTCACCCATGTTGACTTCACAACCCCAGGATCCACAGATCTGCACTCACCCTAATGTGCCAAGCAGGCAGACAAAACTGGAATACTAAAATATGCTTGCTGTACTGTGGTTGTTGCTCTGGACAAGTCAATATACTAACATTTTGCATAAACAGGAAATTAAATACTAGTACATGCTATTGTACATAGGCGATTGCTCGTTGGAGGTTACATCAACAGGGATTATACCATATTATCAAGATTCATGTTGTTACTATTTTGGAAGAACTGCCCTATACATGTGATCTTATATTTCAAATCAAATCTTAGAACATCAAAGTATATGTTTTACAAATGTTGGAACCAATTTGAAATTTCATTCCTCTAATTTGTATCCAAAAATGTATGGTCAATATTGGAAACAGGTATGTCTTCATATATAAAGGGGTGGGGGGTGTCATTTTGTATTACAAAAATTGGGGAATTACGGATTGAATTTCATAAATTTATCAATATTATATTAATTTAAATGAGCTTTACTCATTTTATATTAGTATAGTTAATGTGTTTGATTCCTGTTATAGCATCTGCAGAAAGTACCAACCAATCACACAGGATTTCACAGATGTTAACACACGAAAAAACACATGTTATCTCTACATCGTAAAAAAATTCAATTTCTAGTTTCAATTTTTCTGTAATACTGAACTTTGTACAACATTAATATTTTCTGATTAAATGCTAGGTTTTTAAAATCATAAATGTGTAACACTTTAACATATCTGCATCCAATGTTGACATAAGCTATGAAATGGAAAAAGCAGGTAAAAATACTGAGTCCAGAAATACTGTAATATTCAAGCCAGGCAGCCTATTTTGGTCTATGTGTAAAAACATAACTGATTGTATACGAAGTATTTCAAATGACTTTCGTGTAGTCATTTTTTAGGAACCCAAGCATTTAATAATAAAACATTATTTAATTTCCTTGACATAACATATTTTGGTTTTGGCTAAAACTGCTATTTTATGGGTTTGTGAATGTGTAAACTGATAAGAAATAAAGATTTCATTTGTTCATTAGTTTTAATTTTCGTATTTTCAAATTAATGGCCCAATGAATATTAATCATGGTGTCAAAGTGAAGTTACAGTTATGAATTAATCATAGACCAACTACAAACATTTAGAATCATTTTTGCCTGCATCTTAACGATCCACTTCTCCGAACACAATATCCAGAGAGCCTATAATGGCGACCAAATCTGCCAGCATGTGTGTGTGGCAGAGAAAGTCAAGTGCTGCCTGAAATGTAGCCAGTATAAATCAATAATAACAAATTTGATCCTGTGTAACGTGCAAAGATATTACTCCTGCTATTGAAAATTCAAGGTGTTTTTTAGCTATTGTTGGGTTTAAAGACACACAAATAAGGTCAAATGCTGACTTTTCCAGCTATGACGGTGGAGAAAGACCCTAGGTGACCATCCAGGCACTGTTTAATGCACTGGCGGGCACCTGGGTAGAACAACCGACCTTCTATAAGCTAGCTGGATGACTTCTTCTCATGAAGAATTGTACAATCAAAGTGAGGTTTCGAACCAAAATTGTTGAGGGGCAAATGAGAGTCAGTGATCTTAACTGGTCGGCCATGGAGGCCCCTGAACTCAAGGGTAAAGTACAGTAAACACATACAACAGTAGGCCAAAAGCCCTCCACCTTTGGTTTTCTTTAATGAATATTCAAAATTTTAAAATCAAAAGACTGTTAACACAGTGTAAAACACCAGTTCCTCATGTTATTCAGGGTTCTGAGCCATCCGTTTAACAACCAAAACATACATGTAGGCCATGTAACATTAGAAATTTCAGTGCTCTTTGCTTTCACAATACGATTTCAACAAATTATGGTACATGATAAAACCACCCTCACTACACTTTCAAATAACATATAACATGATATAAACATTCACAATAACTTTATGGTTTTATATACAGCTGTAATGAGTAATTATGATTTCCTTAATTTAATGTGAATAAATTTTGATGACAGAACTTATTTCTCCAATCTTTTGCAAATAGATGATATTGTCCTCCACGACTTTTATTTGAAATTGTGTGCTCCATGAAGTCCATTCAATATCTGCAACAGAATTCCATTTAAGCTGGTGTAAGGGGGAGGAGGGGTGCTGCACTTTGCATTACCTCTCATGAACAGACTTGATCAAACAAGTCTGCTATTATTTTTCTTTGTTGCATTCTATGCTTCCAAAGAACCTTCTAATAGATTTTATTAAGGAGTATTCTAACTTGTATTTTTTTCTCCAAATCTAGGCTGCATTTTTTTCTCTCTCATGTTACAACTTGAAGAGTTTCCTTAATCCAATAAAACAGAACATTTTCTTTATCCATTCATCCATAAATAAATTAATTATAAACTCAAATTCATCGAAAAATGAACAATGACATAATCCAAGAGAATATCGTAATGTGAAAATTCTGTATCAGCTGATTTACCCTGACTGTCAAAGCTGCGAACAATTTTGACACCTAAGCTAGAGTAAGACAATAAAAAACAACAAAAAACAATTAATTCACAGGGTCTGCGTGTTAGGCTTGAGTGATCAAGTTACTGATGCTCCCAGCTGAGTGGTAACTTCATATAGAAAATATATATCGAAAACAACCAGGACCACGTAAATTGTTCAAGCGAGCCTTGGTGCTCAAACCATTGATGCTCTGAGTGATGAGTGGTGTTTCACTGTTTAGCAAAAATTAAAAATATTTAAGGTGATACTTAAAAGTTCTAAAACTTAATTATGTGAATGCTCTGTCTTTTGTTAACTCCTAACACTATCAGGGAAGATTTACCAAACTTAAGATCAAAGTCTTAAATGCACTGACTTTTGTTCACTCTTGGCATAAAATTTAGCAATCTTAATGTATAACTCATGATACAATCTGTTTTTACCAGGAAAAATGGAGAGAAAAAAATTAACCTAATGCTTCCTCCAAAACTATTATGCTTATTGCCTACAATCCATAAGCTCATTATTTTTCCAGTATGGAAGTAATCATCAAGAGTAAGACTAGCTTTAACAACTTCGAGTCAGAATGTAAAATTGTGAATGGTGTAACTTACCAAGTGAGCAAATCCTGGTGCCTTGATTTTACATCTGTATGGTTTGTTAGATCCATCAGAAACTAGATATACTCCAAATTCACCCTGTAAACAACCACAATATATATTCCTAAACAGTTAAATTTTGCTGAATCAAGCCACAGACATGGGACTCTGGTAGTTTATTTATTTATTTTGTTGGGTTTAACATCGCACCGACACAATTTTAGGTCATATGGTGACTCTCCAGCTTTGATGGTGGAAGAAGACCATAGGTGCCCCTCCGTGCATCATTTCACCACGAGCCGGCACCTGGGTAGAATCACCTATTATCCATAAGCCAGCTGGAAGGCTTCCTCACATGAAGAATTCAACAACCCAAGTGAGGCTTGAACCCATATCAATGAGGGGCAAGTGGTTTGAAGTCAGCGACCGTAACCACTCGGCCATAGAGGCCCCTGAGACACAGGTACAAAATCAATTCCATGTCTCTGTATAATATAACAGATTCTAATGTAGTTAACCCAGTCTTTGTACGATACTGCAAAATATCTAATTTTCTTGGCGTAAAACCAAGTTTTTGTCAAAACAGTGATCTTGTAGGGATATATATTCATAGTTTTCAAGATAAAGGAAGTTGGAATTTTATTCATTAGATGGGATTTACATTTGTGAATTGACACAACCATGAAATCCATAAAAATAGTCCCCAACCAATAATGATGATTTAACAGCAAATACAAACTTGAATGTTTGTCTGCAAAATTCATATACAACAGACACTAGAGATGCTTTTGAGAAAAGCGCATGTCTCCCACAACTGCCCTAATTGAAAAATGTCTAGTTTCTCTCGATGGCTTTGATGAGTGGACCCTCTTGAAAAATGTCTAGTTTCTCTCGATGGCTTTGGTGAGTGGACCCAATCAGTAATTCAAGGGCCATAATTCAAAAGTGCCTGGGTGGATTTGGCTAGTTATCGAACTTGGCCAAGGTCTTATGGTCAAATACATTTTGTTCAAGTTTGGTGAAGATTGGATGAGCAATGTTCAACTTAGAGTGCAGTAAAGCTTTGTGACAGACAGACACACACACAGACTAGAGTAAATCAATATGTCTACCACACCACTGTGTGATGGGAGACATAATTACTCTACCACCTGTCTGTGAATACTATGAAATTATTATATATAATTAACATGTCTGGCACTTGATTTCTCACAGTCACAAGTGAAGCACTATGATCTTACTTCAACAAGAAACTGAAGTTTGAGGATTTGGGGCATGGTGCCTATGGCGAATTCTAACAAGTCTTCATTTGTTTGTGAGAAATCAAGCTTTGCATGTTCTGTGATAAAACAGTGGTTTGAAACATGCAGGAGGAGAGAACATTTCTGACATCAAATTTTGTTGCACAACTCCAGGTTTATTACCATGCATTGTATTATGTATTTATATCAGCAGAATTTTTATTATTATATTTTTAGGAGAATATTGAAATGAACAAAATCAAGGCCTTTGTGTGGTTTGTTGTCTGATATATCACCGCTCACTGAAATTTAATCACTTGGGCAAATGCCACCAAGTCTACCATCTGATTTCTGAACTGTGGTATATCAGAAAACAAACATTCAGAATGACTTGATTATTTTATTAATACATGCAGTCCTGGAGATCAAGTAAGGCCTATATATTGGTAGCTCCTTCCAAGTAAGTTAGCCAGACAGAGTGAAAATCTAACCCTTGCATTTAACAAACAAGAACTTATACCTTTGGTGCTTCTGTTGCAACGTATGTAGAACCTGGTGGAACATTGTAACCCTCAGAGTACAGCTTGAAATGATGGATCAAAGATTCCATTGAGTTCTAAAATGAAAATTAATTCTCTCAAATAAATAAAAAATATTACTTCAATTGTGCATAACTGAAAGTAACTCCGACGAAAAAAAAACAACATAATATTAAATCAATTACAACAACAATAAATATCTTTAATGCAAAAATCAAGACATTGATCAATTATGAAATTACATTTAAGATCCCCATAAAGTGCAAATTCATAAAATGATGCCTTTATACATTTGAAAATGTAGCATTAAACACCTTATTGGTGAATATATCTATCATTTTACACTCCAGAGTTGTAGACATTTGGATGAGCAAATAACCTATCTAGTTATCTGACGACTGCTTAACAAAAGAAGTTGTACTTCTGTCATATTTTAATTTAATAACTCCATATTATTACCTTCATTTCTGCACGTTTAGGAGGCGACACTTTATGATCATCAGTTTTAATCTCACCGGCTGGCATTTTATTTAAACACTGGTGGATTATACGTAAACTCTGTCGCATCTCCTCCATACGACACAAGTATCTGTGATGAAAGAGAAGCAATACTGTCATATATTTGTACCAAAATATACCTGTACTAAAAGATCCTCTGCTTGTAATTCAAGAGAGCATCAATAACTAAATTACTCGATAATGTGAATTATTAATTTTGTGTTTGCAATTTTTCCTGTATGTTTGTTAATACATTTCCCTAGCTCAAGCATCTATAACTCAAAATCTTATTCCAATCAAAATGTGACTCAGTCTCAACTAAAACTAGAAGATGCTTTTGTTAAAAAGCGTATGTCTCCCCCAATGCAAAGTTGTATATGCAAGAAGTCAATAGGGGACAAGAGCGAAAGTCTAAGAGACACTGATGGTTGGCTGCAATAGGGATAACCTACTTGGCATGACCAATCATCCTATGAAGTTTCAACATTCTGGGCCTAGTGGTTCTCAAGTTATGAATTGGATATGGTTTTCCATGATCGGGCTCCTGTGACCTTGACCTTTGATCAAGTGACCCCAAAATCATAAGGGGTCATCTACTCTGCATGTCCAATTATATATTAAGTTTCGACATTCTTGGTCAAGTGGTTCTCAAGTTATTGACTGGAAAAAGTTTTCTATGTTCAGCCCCCTGTGACCTTGACCTTTGATGGAGTAACCCTAAAATCAATAGGGGTCATCTACTCTGCATGTCCAATCATCCTATAAAGTTTCAACATTCTGGGTCAAGTGGTTCTCAAGTTACTGACCGGCCACGGTTTTCCATGTTCAGGCCCCTGTAACCTTGACCTTTAACAGAATTACCCCAAAATCGATATGGGTCATCTCTGCATGACCAATCATCCTATGAAGTTTCAACATTCTGGGTCAGGCGGTTTTCAAGTTATTGACCGGAAATGGTTTTCCATGTTCAGGCCCCAGTGACCTTGACCTTTAGGCAGTGATCCCAAGTTTCAACATTCTAGGTCAACTGGTTCTCAAGTTATTGATCGGGATGTTTTTTCATGTTCGGGCCCCTGTGACCTTGACCTTTAACAGAGTGATCCCAAAATCAATAGGGGTCATCTACTTTGCATGACCAATCATCCTATGAAGTTTCAACATTCTGGGTCAAGTGGTTCTGAAGTTACTGACCAGAAATGGTTTTCCATGTTCAGGCCCCTGTGACCTTGACCTTTAACAGAGTGACCCCAAAATCAATAGGGGTTATCTACTCTGCATGATCAATCATCCTATGAAGTTTCAACATTCTGGGTCAAGTGGTTCTCAAGTTATTGATCAGAAATGGTTTTCCTTGTTCAGGCCCTTGTGACCTTGACCTTTAATGCAGTGACCCCAAAATTAAGAGGGGCCATCTACTCTGCATGACCAATCATCCTATGAAGTTTCAACATTCTGGGTCAAGTGGTTCTCAAGTTATTGATCCGAAATGGTTTTCCATGTTCAGGCCCCTGTGACCTTGATCTTTGACGGAGTGACCCCCAAAAGCAATAGCGATCGTCTACTCCATAAGGCCTGTCATCCTATAAAGTTTGCAGATTCTAGGTCAAATGGTTCTCCAGTTATTGCTCGGAAATGAAGTTTGACGTATGTACGGACAGATGGACAGGGCAAAAACAATATGTCTCTCCCAGTTTGGGGAGAGACAAAATTTGACGCACTGCAACCCTGTTTTGTGAAATAGTAACTTCGTCTCAGCTGTTTTCAGCATTTTGATGTACATAGTGGTATCCTGATCTAGGTGTGACATCATGTTTTTGCAAATGAAACCAGTCGTGTCTTATATCTCCTAGCATACTTAAGAATCTTTTAATTTCGTTTGCATGAAATTTCCTGTTTCTGTCCAATAAAGGAATTTTGTGGGGGCAGGAATTCCCAATTTTCAGATTGTAAAGATAAAACAAGAGGGCCAAAATAGCCCTATATCGCTCACCTGTTATCATTGCACTTAAGGACAAGAAGGTCAAAACATCATAATCAAGATCAATCAAAAGAATTATGAGAAAATATAGTTGAAATTTTCTTCAAATAAAATTATTTTCAAATCAGGCCAGTAGTTTCATGCCTGAAAGATTACATCAGAGGAGGTTAGGAGCAAAATTTTGACTGATGAAGCCAAGGACAGGAACAACAAAGGGAAGAAATTAACCAAAATTTAAAAAAAAAATCTTACAAGGTACAGATATGTCAAACTACACCTAAAAATTGGAGGTACCATCCATGTTGTACCGCAGAAAAGTGGTCTTGGTTTTTCCCTACGGCCAATAATAAACAAGAGGACCATGATGGTCCTGAATCGCTCACCTATCCCCACATGACCCAGTGTTGAACTGAATATGATGTTGTTATTTCTATTATTTGACATACTGACCTAGTTTTTGAGCAGAGGTGACCTAGATATCATCAAAATAAAAAATTCTGACCAATTTTCATGAAGATCCATTGAAAAGTATGTCCTCTAGAGAGGTCACAAGGTTTTTCTATTATTTGACCTAATGACCAAGTTTTTGAAGGCATGTGATCCACTTTTTAACTTGATCTAGATATCATCAAGGTGAACATTCTCACCAAATTTCATGAAGATCTCATGAAAAATATGGCCTCTAGAGAGGTCACAAGGTTTTTCTATTTTTCGACCTACTGACCTAGTTTTTGACTGCACATGACCCAGTTTCCAACTTGACTTAGATATCATCAAGCTGAAAACTCTCACCAATTTTCATGAAGATCCATTGAGAAATATGGCCTCTAGAGAGGTCACAAGGTTTTTCTATTTTTAGACCTACTGACCTAGTTTATGAAGGCACGTGACCCACTTTCGAACTTGACCTAGATATCATCAAGGTGAACATTCTCACCAGTTTTCATGAAGATCTAATGAAAAATATGGCCTTTAGGGAGGTCACAAGGTTTTTCTATTTTTCAACCTACTGACCTAGTTTTTGACCACATGTGACCCAGTTATAAACTTGACTTAGATATCATCAAGCTGAACACCCTCACCAATTTTCATGAAGATCCATTGAGAAATATGGCCTCTAGAGACGTCACAATGTTTTTCTATTTTAAGACCTACTGACCTAGTTTTTGACCAAACGTGACCCAGTTTCGAACTTGACCTAGATATCATCAAGCTGAACACCCTCACCAATTTTCATGAAGATACATTGAGAAATATGGCCTCTAGAGACGTCACAATGTTTTTCTATTTTTAGACCTACTGACCTAGTTTTTGATCACACGTGACCCAGTTATAAACTTGATCTAGATATCATCAAGCTGAACACCCTCACCAATTTTCATGAAGATCCATTGAGAAATATGGCCTCTAGAGACATCACAATGTTTTTCTATTTTTAGACCTACTAACCTAGTTTTTGACCGCACGTGACCCAGTTTCGAACTTGACCTAGATATCATCAAGATGAACATTCTGATCAATTTTCATGAAGATCTCTTGAAAAATATGGCCTCTAGAGAGGTCACTATGTTTTTCTATTTTTACATTGGTGAAAGTTAGAAAAACTGAAAATACTGAAAGAAATATCTGGGGGCCAGGGGGCCGATAGGGCCCCCGGTGGGTCCAGGGCAAAGCCCTGGCTAGGGGTCCAGGGTGCCAGCGGCCCCCGGAAGCTCATGAAATACAGCAATTTCAAAGTACTGTACAAAGCTTTTCCTGATAAGTAGAGTCCTCTGTATTTCAGTTTTGGAGACTTCTGCAAACAACAATTCAACACCTTATTTTTCAAAAATTAATTTGTAATTTTATTATTTCCACACTATTTCACAATATACAATGTGATTACATTCAAATTCTTATCATTGTTATTGTTTGTTGTCTCATTGGTATACAGTGATAAGATCTGTCCTTCAAGATTTTTCTTTAGGTCATCCTTCTAACTTTTGGCAATGCTATGTGTGTTTACGTATGTGCCACTGGTTATGGCATGTTGTTTATCCACCCTGTCTTGCATAGATTCAGTGTTCTTAGTACCATTAGAAGAACCTGGCAGAACCTGGAAGTAAATAAATGGACCAAGTATTAAATGACATACAAAACTATACAGACGAGCCATAAAAGACAAGAAGTCCCAAATTTAGACATATATATTAAAAAAATTGGGCATGAGCTCCCCTAAGAAATTGGCTTCTTTGGTTTAAACTGACACTTTGCTGCTGGGCTCATAAGTTCAGGGCAAGTTAAACTAATATTTACTCAGAATTAACAGACCAGTCCCAGCAAGCAACAGTGTATATGGCCAGTAAAGCAAGGAGAAGACAGAAAAAAGGAAGAGGGTGGGGTCACATCCATGCCAAAATTGCCTGAATTAAGGATACAATAATGTATGAAGTTCAGGTAACACTGTTAAAGACTGTTTTTCAGTATTTTGGAGTATGTGTAATACCATTTGAATTTGAGGCATACTTGTCATGGATGCTTGTGAGTTTTAGTACCTCTCTTCCATATAGATTAAGCATTTATAAACAAATAATGAAAAATCATCTCACCTCAGTTTTCACAACTCGAGTGTTTTTTTCTGTGTTTGCCGTCCTCGCAGTGAAGTCTGATACCTTTCTTTCCATTGGATTTGTAATTAATCGTTTGTGCAATATGCAACACATCAAATATGTATGTAGCTAGGTCTCACTATCAGACCATTTCAACCTCTCAGAATCGAACTCGGACAACTGCCATCGCCGTTAAATTTTGTTCTTGGCTTGTTTCTCAATCTCCTTGGTGTTTTAATCCGTTGGTAGAAACTTCATGATGGTCAGATCGGTCATTTTCTTCAATATTGTGAACAATCGAAATTTCTGCCTCCGATTAGCAGTAATCAACAGGTTTTTGGTTGTCGTAAAAGGAGGTCATAAAGTATCACGCGTGCTGAAATGATTCGTTAACCATCGGTTACAAACGGTTACACACGGAAATTTCAAATAGAATCTTCACTCATATCCGCGGAAATAACCGATCTACAGTCTATTTTTGGATGAATAATCGCCAGCGTCCGGTTATTTTCGGCTATAGAATAATGTTACATACGGTATTCCTAACGGAAAAGGACGATGCAAGTGTTGCAATCAGCGCTATTTTAGCATCCTGGAAAATATGAATGCCATTATTTTGCCATTGATAGACGACCGCACTGGAACAATGACTACGGGACGAGTTGACTTGATACCCTCCCCCCCCCCCCCTCTCCCCGAAAATCTCATCGGATTTACACGATTTGGAAAAATGACTTTTGGGAAGGTCCAAAATACGGAATTCCGTCATAATACGGAAAACTTTCACCCATGTTTTTAGATCTACTGACCTAGTTATTGACCGCACGTGATCCAGTTTCTAACTTGATCTAGATATCATCAAGGTGAACATTCTGACTAATTTTCATAAAGATCCCATGAAAAATATGGCCTCTAGAGTGGTCACAAAGTTTTTCTATTTTCAGATCTACTGACCTAGTTTTTGACCGCACATGACCCAGTTTTGAACTTGACCTAGATAACATCAAGGTGAACATTCTGACCAATTTTCATGAAGATCCATTGAGAAATATGGCCTCTAGCGAAGTCACAATGTTTTTCTATTTTTAGACCTACTGACCTAGTTTTTGACCGCACGTGACCCAGTTTCAAACTTGACCTAGATATCATCAAGGTTAACATTCTGACCAATTTTCATGAAAATCCATTGAGAAATATGGCCTCTAGAAGGGTCACAAGGTTTTTCTATTTTTAGACCTACTGACCTAGCTTTTGACCCCACGTGACCCAGTTTTGAACTTGACCTAGATTTCATCAAGGTGAACATTCTGACCAATTTTCATGAAGATCTCATGAAAAATATGGCCTCTAGAGAGGTCACAAGGTTTTTCTATTTTTAGACCTACTGACCTACTTTTTGGCCGCACCTGACCCAGTTTGAACTTGACCTAGAATTTACCAAGATGAACATTCTGACCCATTTTCATAAAGATCCCATGAAAACTGTGACCTCTAGAGATGTCACAAGGAAAAGTTTACGGACGCACGGACGACGGACGCTGCGTGATCACAAAAGCTCACCTTGTCACTTCGTGACAGGTGAGCTAAAAAGTTACTAAATAAGCTATTGATAGTAACATAAAAGGGAAGTAAGAGTTACAAAGCGGAAAGGAAATTGCTAACCAACAGACATACAGACAGACAGACACCGAGGCGATAACATAATATGTCCCTTCGGGCAAATAAAAAAGAAACGAGATCTTATAGTGATACAAGTTGTGTGCAAGTTTGGTTAAAATCAATGCAGCTGCTATTGTGCAGACAAGGTCAAAATAGCTAATTTTGGCCCTTTCAGGGGCCATAACTCTGGAACCCATAATGGAATCTGGCTGGTTCAAGGAAAGAACCAAGATCTTATGGTGACATGTTTTGTGCAAGTTTGATTAAATTCAAATCATAAATGAAGCTACTATTGTGCAGACAAGGTCAAAATAGCTAATTCTGGTCCTATCAGGGGCCATAACTCTGGAACCCATAATGGAATCTGGCCAGTTGAAGAAAGAAACCAAGATCTTGTGGTGATACAAGTTGTGTGCAAGTTTGGTTAAAATCAAATCATAAATGAAGCTGTTATTGTGCAGACAAGGTCAAAAAAGCTAATTCTGGTCCTTTCAGGGGCCATAACTCTGGAACCCATTATGGGATCTGGTTGGTTCAAAAAAGGAACCAAGATCTTATGGTACACAAGTTTTGTGCAAGTTTGATTAAATTCAAATCTTAAATGAAGCTGCTACTGTGCAGACAAGGTCAAAATAACTAATTCTGACCCTTTCAAGGACCGTAACTCTGGAACCCATAATGGAATCTGGCCGGTTCAAGAAAGGAACCAAGACCTTATGGTGACACAAGTTTTGTGCAAGTTTGATTAAATTCAAATCATAAATGAAGCTGCTATTGTGCAGACAAGGTCTAAATAGCTAATTCTGGCCCTTTCAGGGGCCATAACTCAGGAAACTGTAAAGGATTGTGGCCAGTTCAAGAAAGGAACTAAGATCTTATGGTGATACAAGTTGTGTGTAAGTTTGGTAAAAATCAAATCATAAATAAAGCTGCTATTGTGCAGACAAGGTCAAAATAGCCCATTTTGGCTCTTCAGGGGCCATAACTCTGGAATCCATAAAGGGATCTGGCCAGTTCAAGAAAGGAACCAAGATCTTATGGTGATACAAGTTGTGTGCAAGTCTGGTTAAAATAAAATCATAAATGAAACCACTATCGTGCAGACAAGAAATTGTTGAAGCACAAAAATGCAAATTCTGGCCCTTTAAGGGGCAATAACTCTAGAACCCATTATGGGATTTGGCCAGTTTTCGAAAGGAACTGAGATATCATGCCAATACAAGTTCTGTACAAGTTTGATCAAAATTGCTTGCAAAATGTGGTCTCTATCTTGTTCACAAGAAATTGTGGACGGACGACGGATGCAGGGCGATCACAAAAGCTCACCCTGTCACTATGTGACAGGTGAGCTAATAAAAGGGAAGTGAGAGTTTGTTGGGATTTAATTTTGTGGAATGACCCAACCACGAATTCCACAAAAATTAGTAATTCCACAAAAATTAGCAATTCCACAAAAATTAGTATCTAAAGTACCAGTATACTAATGATATCACAGTAGTCTGATTAAATATGTTCTTTAACTTTTTTAACTTTTCCTGCTGTTGATATACAAAACACTATTTTTTTATTTGTTTGACCTGAATTTGTTTATATGTTAATGCTTTTACCTGTCGTAGCAATCGCCACGTGTACCAATTGGAATATCAAATTCTACTTTGTCATATGCATCGTAAGGCTGCTGTTTCCTAAGATCCCACTTGATACCAGATCCTCGTAACATTACACCACTGTAACATAAAACAGAATATAGAATTTTTACATCTGACTTATTGAATTTAAATCTAGGATGTGTGTAACAGATTATACTCCAAAGGATGATATCCACACCTTGTATATATTTGTCAAACTTATATAAATCCCATGCAGCATCACTTGATGGAAATAGATTGTACTCTTCATTTAAAGAAAGGATTGTACACGTTCCCAATTGTGAGAATTAGCAAAGTCTTTTTTTTTTCACAACAAAAAATATTTCTGAAGATTTCAATAATGCTGCATAAAGGACTTCAAGAATAAACTTTGCCAATATTCTGATAAATTCTTTAATAATCAATTAAGAATTAAAAGTTTCTAATGGTTTAACAGATTACTACGTTTGAAATTTTCATCACCCAGATAGACCTAAAACGGAAGATGATGCCAAAAGCTATGTACATTTTCTCTATTTTTAATATTCCAGCAATATATGGTTGTTGTTGGTTTTGTTTTCCTTTTTCAACCTTTTGGCCACTTCAATCCATTTAAATTTTTCTTTTTTTTAGTTTTAGATCAAACTGACACCATTTAGTTGATACAACCACTTTCCAGCTTTTAACAAAGATATGTGCAGTATTTCTAGCTCGATATCTTGCTCGAACAACTAACCTTCTTCAATCTATCTTGATGACTTTCATATATGTCAACATGAACACCTCTAGACCTCACAGGGGTAAGAGACAACAGAGTGAAAACTGACAAAATTTACCAATAGGCTAGTGACTTTAGAAAGTTTTCTGTATCAATATTGTCCTCTCTGAAAGATCTTACCTGAATCCATAAAGAAGAGCATCCTCTGCTGAGATTACACCCACATCTATAGTTCTGTGTTTCCATATTCTGTTTGCTGACAGGACATCATCCACCTCATCTATACGCTGACCAAATTGCTCAATAAACTGATAGATGTCATCCATCAGTCCAAGAGGGATATCCTGTAAATAGCAGAATGACACAGAAAATGTTATAACACTGTGAAAACATACTCCCTGAAATGGGGAAATAACTCCTTACTGGGGGAAATATTCTGTACAAATAATTTCTTTCATAATTACCTCTCTTCAGCAATAAAAAGGCTCCAGAACTGAAGTAAGCTGAATGTAGACAAATATTCACTAATGAAAAGTCTAGAAAACAAAGTTGAGAGTAAACACACATGTACCAGTGAAAAGCTTCGAGAACCAATGTAAGCTGAGGTTAGATATTTATATATAGAATCATATTTACCAGTGAGAAGCCTAGATGGTAAACATAAGCCAAATAGTATCAAATACCGGTATTACCAGTTGAACACCTCCTTGGTGGACTTGAGTAGTGTATAAATGTATATTCACAAGTGACATGCCTTGATGGTGGATGCTAACTGAGTATAAACAAATATTTACCAATGCAACGCCTCCAGGGCGGACATAAGCTGCATGCATTCTAGCACCTGATGCTCTTTCGTAAAATTCCAAAATCTGAAAAAGACATATTTCAGGTTTTTTTTTTTTTCTCTTGTAAGTCTGCAACATTTCAAGTTGCATTTATAAATCTTATACCACACAAGTTTGTTTGTTTTGGGTTTAGTGTTGTTTTTTCAACAGTATATTAGTTAAGTTAAGCAGATAATTTGCCTAACCAGTGTTCCTGGACTCTGTACTGGTACTTCTTGACCTTTACAGATGCAGTACTGGTCTTCGATGCGACATGTCTTGTTATGGTAAATGTTTGTGCCAAGCTACTTGAATATCCATGCATGAATAAAAGAGAGCCATTGCAACTTTTAGTCACTCGCCTGAACTTGACCATCTGACCTTGAATATATCTGTGATATACTGAACATCAAATGAAAACAACTGTGTTTAGTGTAAAAAGCACAAAACAGGTGACCAAATGCCCCCCTTCCAAACGAATCTGACAGAGAAAAGTACAAAGATGCTATTGACCAAGTTTATTGAAGATCAGCCAAGCAGTTCAAGGGTAAAAAGTCATTAAGAGATATTTCTATTTTTAACACTAGTGCCCAGGTGCACCAGTTCGGAGAAATTTAACACAGTAAGGTCTATATAAATATGCTACAGGCTAAGTTTCACGAATATCCATCAAGTGCTTCATGAAACAAGAGCTATCACTATTGGTGACAAATGCCCCCGAAGCCTGCCCAAGAATGCTACAGTTGTATGCACAAAAAAATCGATCATGGACCAGACAAGAAACACCTTTGACTTCTAAATGTGACCTTGACCTTGGAGCTAGGGGTCTGGGTCTTGTGTATGACACCTCATCTCATTATAGGGGGGAAAAAACATTTATGCCAAGTAATTTCAATATCCCTTCATCAACGGCAGAGTAATGGACCATACAAGAAACAGACCTTGTTAACGTTTAACCTCTAAGTGAGACCTTGACATTAGAGCTAGGGGTCTGGATCTTGCGAACGACATGTCGTCTCATTATGAGGAACATTTATGCAAAGTAATTTCAAAATCCCTTAATGAATGGCAGAGTTATGGACCAGACACGAAACAGACCCTGTTAACCTTTGACTTCTAAGTGTGACCTTGACCTTGGAGCTAGGGGTCTGGGTCTCAAGCATAACATATTGTCTCATTATGATAAACATTTATGCCAAGTTATTTCAAAATCCCTTTACGGATGGAAGAGTTACAGCCCGGACAAGAATTTACCAGACGCATGCACGGGCTCATGGATGCACGCACAGATGTACTGTGCGATTTTAATATGCCCAGCTTTGGGGGCATAAAAAATTATTTAAAGGCATTACTATTCTTAGCTCTAGTGGCCATGAAAAGGGGCTGTGCCCCTATTTGGACAAAGTGGAGAGAGGACCTTATAACGATGCTAGTGACCAAGTATGATTAAAATAAATAAAGTGGTTCATAAGAAACTGTTTTTGCCAAGTGCCCCTATCTGAACAAACTTGGTGAATGTCCTAATAATAAAGCTACAAACCGACCTTGATAAAGATTCATCAAACAGCTTATGAGAAGATGCTATTTGAAGGTATTTCTATTTTTAGCTCTAGTGACTCCTACAAGTGGCCAAGCATCCCAATTTGAATAATTTGGGAGAGGCCCTTATAATGATGTTACATAACTAATTAGATGGAGATCCATCAAGTAAATGACAAGACGATAAGAAGCTGTTAAAAGTTTTTTTTCTATTTTTAGCTCTAGCTGCCCCTATATGAGACCAAGCGTTCCCATTTGAATGAATTTGGGGGAAAGCCTTATAAAGACCATTAGATGCCACCAACAGAGTTTAATGAAGATCTATCAAGCAGTTCATGAAAAAAGTTGCTTTACAGTATTTCTATCTTTAGCTCTAGTGGAAATTGAAAGGGGCCAAGGGTCCCAATTTTGGACATAATTGAAACATGATACACAACAAGTTTGATGAAGATCCTTTAATTGGTTCATGAAATGAAATCATTCAAACGTATTTCTGTTTTTAGCTCTAATGGCTTCTACTCTAACCCTGGAATGGGTCAATTGCCAAAATTGAACAGACATGAGAGAGGACATTACAATGATGCTACAGATTGAGTCTGATGAAGAACCATCATGAATTCATGGGAAGAAATTGTTAAAAGATATTTCTATTTTGAGCTTTAGAAGCCCTCTAAAGGGACTAATTGCCCGCATTTGAACAAACTTGCCAGAAGACTTGTAAATTGTGAATGATAGATGCTGAACCATTCACCCATACTAATAGCTCTTCCTGAACCTTCAGTTCAGGTAAGCTAAAAACTTGGTTATTTACCTTTTCTCTCTCCTCAAACAGCCAGAAAAATGGTGTCATCGCTCCTACATCAAGTGCGTGCGTACCAATACCCATACAATGGTTTAATATTCTAGTCAGTTCAGCAAACATCACTGAAATATAACAGTAGGTCAATAATAGGTCTATATCGCTCAACTCACTGAAAAGCGTACATGATATTTGATGCTGTATACCTGATGTAAGTCTATATAAAACAAGTAGACACCCCGAGGGCAGAACAAATTTTTACCATAGGAATTCTTAGTAGGTGTAATAAGACCAAAACGGGTATAGCTACAGAACAAATAATCAGACATGAAAGTCTCGAAAATATGTGCATGTTCATTTCATGCTTATAAAGCATACCAAGTTCTGTCTCATTTGGATGGAAAATGAAGAGTGGAGTATTCAAAATTCCTATGAAGTTGAAAGGTTCAAAAAGGGGACATAACTCAAACATTAACAATCAGAAATCAAAGTCCTGAAAATATGCAAATGCCTTTGACACTGGGAGCATAAAAATATGACGGGGATAATGCTGCAGGCATAAGTGGGCACCTGGGTAGAACCTCAACCTCCCATAAGCAAAATGACTGACTTTCTCACATGAAGAATTCTTCACCCCCAGTGAGGATTTGAACCTACATCAAACCTGCCGTACGGCAGGCAGACAGAGTGATTATAATAAGGCTTTCACTAGAAATGGGACCTTAAAAATCAAATCTTTAGAACTCAGAACAGAATAAGAGTGCCAGACTGTCACAAAATATGCCCGTCTAAATATTCAGTTACGTATCATAAAGGTAATAATGCTGATGTTGTATGCCTTAATTCAAGAGCCATAATCCAAGAGTGCCTGGAGCGATTTGGGTGGTTATTGAACTTGACTGGATGAAAACTGTACAACGTATGACAGCAGACAAGGCTATATTCGCTGTTTTTCATTTAATTCAAGGGCCAAAATCTAATAGTGCCTAGGGCGATTTGGATGTTTATCGAACTTGGCTGAGATATTATGCCCACAAACATTGTAAGCAAGTTTGGTGAAGATCAGAATGATGAAGGCTGTTCGAATTAGAGTGCGGACAAGACTAAATTTACAGTCAAGTAATTCAAGGGCCATAATCCAAGGGTGCCTGGGGCAATTTGGCTGCTTATCAAACTTGGCAGAGATATTATGCCCACTAACATTGTCAGCAAGTTTGGTGAAGATCGGATGAAAACTGTTAGACTTAGAGAGCGGACATGCTTTGGATGCCGACCACCTGCCACGGGTGTTCACATAATACGCCAGCTCTTTCAGAGACGGGCGTATAAAAATGGTCAATAACAGAAAAGCTATAAAACAATGCCTGTGAAAAACCTCTTCCATGCCACACTGCCTTCCAGAAATTAAACCTTACAATATGAATATTATCTCAACCATATTTTAAGTAACTACAATTAATATTTTTCTAAGATTTCATTAAGAGTATTAGCTTCAGCACCCAAGCATAAGACTGGATCATTTCTAACCACTATTTTTTCCACTAAATGTTTACGCTTAAAGTTACAATTCTGCATACCTCTAATATATTTAGCTCTTTCTGGGACCTCAATATTAAGAAGCTTCTCCACGGCAAGACTGTATGTCTGTTCATTACACATCATAGATACATAATCCAGACGATCAAAGTAAGGTAATGCCTGAAAAATAATGGTATGTGCATATGTATTTCTTATAGCCACAGTCTTATATCCCATATATTCACAGAATTCAATAACAAATAAATTCAATAAACTTACTCTATGAAAGAAACATTTACTTTTTTATTACCACACACAAAGGTATCATGATGGGCTGGTAGTACAGTGTAATATAACTGCAACGAAATGAATTCTGGCTCAACTCACCTGCATATATGTTTTGTATTCTATAAGTTTCTCTGTTGCTCTGTGTAGGAGGCCTATGTGTGGGTCGCATCGTACCACTTGCTGTTAAATAAAGTAGACAAATAAAGTAGTAATCCAACCGAATTATTTACCATATTATGACAGTAAGACATATTTTAAAATGCTGATGAAAGACACATATACAAATGTGAACAAGGAATCGGTAAAACCAAATGATGCTCCCCGATGCATGTGCTTGTCCCAATATGGGGAATATCGTATTAGAAACAGAAAAAAACAAGAGCACCGCCTTGCGGGTGCTGACGCTCATCTGATTTTATTGTCTCTGTATAATAGAAATATTGTCCTACCCATAATTTTTTAAGTCCAAAAGGGGCCATAATTCTTGCAAAAAGCAATGTAGCATTACAGTACTTGCTGTGCAGAGTCAGCTTTTAATGGTGAATAATTGCTCCAAGTTTAAAAGCAATAGCTTTGACCGTTAAGGAGAAAAGTTGACCTAAACATAAAACTTAACCAAGAAATCTGATATTTTCTAAGTCCAATAGGGGCCATAATTCTTGCAAAAAGCAGGATGGAGTTACGTTTCTTGCTGTACAGAGTCAGCTTTTGATGGTGAACAAGTGTTGCAAGTTTTAAACCAATAGCTTTGATAGTTTAGGAGAAAAGCTGACCTAAACACAAAACTTAACCAAGAAATCTGATTTTCTAAGTCCAAAAGGGGCCATAATTCTTGCAAAAAGCAGGATGGAGTTATGTTTCTTGCTGTACAGAGTCAGCTATTGATGGTGAACAAGTGTTGCAAGTTTTAAAGCAATAGCTTTGATAGTTTAGGAGAAAAGCTGACCTAAACATAAATCTTAACCAGGCAACGCCAACGTCGACACCGATCAAGTGATGACAATAACTCAACTTTTTTTTTCCAAAAATCAGATGAGCTAAAAATGGAGAAAATAAAGAGAAGAAAAATGAATAAAGGGAGATAATTCAAAAACTAGGTAAGGTAGACTTATGGTTCTTTGACACTGCACTTCCCATCAATGGTGAAGTTTCAATGAAATGCGATTAATACTTTTCAAGTAATGCTCCTGAGAAGTCTTATTTTGTAAATAATAATTAAATAAAGGGAGATAATTCAAAAACTAGGTAAGGTAGAGTTATGATTCTTTGACAATGCAATTTGTATGATTATGTGAAGTTTCAATCAAATGCCATCAATACTTTTCAAGTTATACTGCAAACAAAAGTGTGACGGACAGACGGACAAAGCGGCAACTACATGCTCGCCCTTCGGGGAGCATAAAAATATATAGTAACTGCAGGCACACAGGATAGAAAGTTGTGATAATTTCATTGTAACTGCCTTATATTTCAATATTTAGATCAATACAGTAACAAATGGCACAGTCCAAATTGAATGACAGACCAGTCCATTTTAGAAATCTAGCAGGCTAAAGGTTAAACAAAGTCCATAATTTTACACAGATATGATTAATCCTTACTATCCACAAAGTAAAGAAGATATACTAATGACAAACAAGAGGGTCATGATCACCCTATATCACTCACCTGTTAAACTTGGCCTTGGAATCATCAAAATAAACATTCTGACCACGTTTCATGAAGATAGGGCCATAGGGCCTCAAGTGTTAACAAGCTTTCATTTCATTTGAGTGGTGACCTAGTTTTTGACCCGAAGTGACCAAATTTCGGACTTGGCATTAGAGTCATCAAGATAAACATTCTTACCAACTTTCATGAAGATTGGGTCAAAAATATGGCATCTAGAGTGTTAACAAGCATTTCCTTTGATAAAAGCAGGTGACCTAGTTTTTGACCCCACATGATCCAGTTTCAAACTAGAAAATGCTTTTGTAAAAAAAGCGCATGTCTCCCCCAATGCAAAGTCCTATAGGCAAGAAGTCAATAGGGGTCAGGAGCGAAAGTCAAAGAGACACTGATGGTTGGCTGCAATAGGAATCATGTACTTGGCATGTCCAGTCATCCCGCTAAATTTCAACACTAGTGGCCTAGTGGTTCTCGAGTCACTGTTCAGGCTCCTGTGACCTTGACCTTTGATCAAGTGACCTCAAAATAAATAGGGGTCATCTACTCTGCATGTCCAATCATCCTATTAAGTTTCAACATTGTAGGTCAAGTGGTTCTCAAGTTATTTCCAAAAAATGATTTTACATGAACAGGCCACTGTGACCTTGACCTTTAATAGACTGACCCCAAAATCAATAGGGGTCATCTACTCTGCATGTTCAATCATCATATGAAGTTTCAACATTCTTGGTCAAGTGGTTCTCAAGTTATTGATCGGAACTGGTTATCAATGTTCAGGCCCCAGTGACCTTGACCTTTAACGGAGTGACCCCAAAAACAATAGGGGTCATTTACTCTGCATGAACAATCATCCTATGAAGTTTCAACATTCTGGGTCGAGAGGTTCTCAAGTTATTGATTGGAAATGGTTTTTAATGTTCAGGCCCCTGTGACCTTGACCTTTCACAGAGTGACCCCAAAATCATTATGGGTCATCTACTCTGCATGACCAATCATCCTATTAAGTTTCAACATTCTGGGTCAAGTGGTTCTCAAGTTACTGACCGGAAATGGTTTTCAATGTTCAGGCCCCTGTGACCTTGACCTTAAATGGAGTGACCCCAAAATCGATAGGGGTCATCTACTCTGCATGTACAATCATCCTATGAAGTTTCAACATTCTGGGTCAAGTGGTTATCTAGTTATTGATCGAAATGGTTTTCCATGTTCAGGCCCCTGTGACCTTGACCTTTGATGGAGTGACCCCAAAATCAATAGGGGTCATCTACTCTTCATGACAAATCATCCTATGAAGTTTCAACATTCTGGGTCAAGTGGTTCTCTAGTAATTGATCGGAAATGGTTTTCAATGTTCAGGCCCCTGTGACCTTGACCTTTGACGGAGTGACCCCAAAAACAATAGGGGTCGTCTACTCCAGCAGCCCTACAACCCTATAAAGTTTGAAGGTTCTAGGTCAAATGGTTCTCCAGTTATTGCTCGGAAATGAAGTGTGACGTACGGAAGGACGGACGGACAGGGCAAAAACAATATGTCTCCTGGGGGAGACATAATTTGGCCTAGGAATCAAGATGAACATTCTGACCAAGTTTCATGAATATAAGTCAAAAATGTGGTCTCTACAGTGTTAACAATCTTTCCCTTTCATTATCCGGGTGACCTAGATTTTGACGCTATATGACCAAGTTTTAACTTGGCAATAAACATTTTTACCAAGTTTAATGAAGATCAGGTCATAAACATCAAGAATGTTAACAAACATATCAGTTGATTTGAGAGGATGACCTTGTTTTTGACATGTCCCAGTTTCAAACTTGGCCTAGGAATCATCAAGATGAACATTGACTGGGTGACCTAGTTTTTGATCTCATATGACCAAGTTTGAACTTGGCATTGGAATCATCAAGATAAACATTCTGACTAAGATTCATGAAGATAGGGTCATAAATGTGGCCTCTTGGGTGTTAACAAGCTTTTCCTTTGATCTGACCTGGTGGCCTAGTTTTTGACCCAATATGACCCAGTTTCGAACTTGGCCTAGAGATCATCAAGATAAACATTCTGTGCAAGTCTGTAGTAAATCAAAGCATAAATGAAACCTCTATATGACTGAAAGGGCCAAAATAGAAAATGTTGCCCCTGAAGGGCAGTAACTCTAGAACCTATGATGGAAATAAGCCGGTTTTTGGAAATGAACTGAGATCTTATTGTGACTTAAGTTGTGTGTAAGTGTGGTTAAAATCGAATGTAAAATGTCACTTTGTATCAAATCAAACCATAAATGAAGTCTCTATAAGGCTGCAAAAGCCAAAATAGCTAATTTTTGCCCTTTTAAGTTTTCGAAAGGAACTGAGATATTACGCCAATACAAGTTGTGTGCAAGTTTTATTAAAATCAATTGCAAAATGTGGTCTCTTTCGTGTTCACAAGCCAAAATAGCAAATTTTGGCCCTTTAAGGGGCCGTAACTCTGAAATCCATGATGGGATCTGGCCAGTTTTCGAAAGGAACCAAGATATTATGCCAATACAAGTCTTACTGATGGACGGACAGACGGATGAAGGGCAATCACAAAAGCTCACTTTGTCACTACGTGACAGGTGAGCTAAAAACAATGATTCAGTCTATTAGTGTGTCAACTAATTCTGATGAAAATGAAAATAGAACTAGAGATGCTTTTGAGAAAAGCACATGTCTCCCACAACTGCCTAATCATCTAAATAGTGTCAGCCTTTATATACTGTTTACTTAGAGCACATGCGCATGCGCTTTTTTGACCTCAAAAGGATCCCTATACTACTTTTAAAAGTAGTATAGGGGTCCTTTTGAGGTCAAAAATGTGCAAGAAATCTGAGCATTTTTTGGTATTCAAGGGCCATAATTCCGAAGTGCCTGGGCCGATTTGGCTAGTTATCGAACTTGGCCGAGCATTTATCGGCAAACACATTTTGTTCAAGTTTGGTGAAGATCGAATGAGAAATGTTCGACTTAGAGTGTGGACAAGCTTTGTGACAGACACACACACAGACAGACAGACAGACAGACAGACAGACACACACACACACAGACAGACAGGAGTAAATCAAAAACCACTGTGTGGTGGGAGACATAATTTATGTAAGAAGTAACTGCATGGTATATAGCAAACATGGATTTCTAAGTTTTTTCTCAAACACAGACTGAATATATGAATATTTGTTCTAATGGCTGAACAAATATTCAAATACCAAAATGGCCATTTGTTGCCATCCCTAGGTGAAAAGTTAGAGATGGAAAGTGTCTCGTATGAACAGATGGACTTACATACAGAGTGACAAACAGTTTGATTTCTAAATGACTCCCTCCAGAGGCATAAAGATAGCCATTGTGTAATTTGACCTTACCTCTGCACTGAGAGTTAGTACAAGTCTCAATACACCATGGGCAGCTGGATGCTGAGGTCCAAAATTTAATGTTAAATTCTGTATTTCTTTCTCTTCTGGCATCAGATTAGCTGCAATTTTCAAGAAACTCAATTTAATACTAAATTTTAATAAAAAAACGTTTTTAACACAACATTCAAAAATTTAAAAGTGTTTGTAGGACCTATGACAACTTTTTTGCCTCTTTTAAGAGAGACTGATACCGGTCCTCTGTGACTTCCCATTCAAAACTGGTTCATAATATCCTAACTCTGGCAAACAGAATTCCTTATTTTATCATTTTAATATACAAGTTAATCAAGACTCTCCCAGTCATATCTTAAATGAAACAGGATCTGTTAGAGGACAGTAACAGTGTATGAAGGTTCAATCCATTTCCGTTAGGTACTGGGATACCGTGTTACAGACAAAAACTTAACCAAAAATTGCTTAGTCAGAAAAGGGGCACAATTTTGTAAAAATCCAAAACAGAGTTATGGAACCTGTGCACTGCATGAGAATTCATCACGGTGACCAAGTGTGTGCAGTTTCATTCCTTTCCCAAGAGGGAGTATTGAGATACCAGCCAATATACAAAAATTAAACAAAAAATTGCTAAACTGAACAAGAAGCATAATTTTGTTGAAAAAGTTAAATAGAGTCACAGAACCTGTACTTTGCAAGCCAGCTTATAACCGTGGACAAGAGCACCACAATATGGAGCAATATACACCTGAAATAATGACCTTTGACCTCTAAGTGTAACCTTGACCTTGAAGCGAGCCATCTGAAACATGCACTCAGCGCGTTGTCTCGATGTGGGCAATATTTGTGCAAAGTTTCTTTAAAATCCTTCATGCAGTTCAAGAGTTACAGAGTGGACACTAAACAAAGTTGTATGACCTTTGACCCCTAAGTGTGACCTTGACCTTGAAGCAAGCCATCCAGAACATGCATTCTGCACATCATTTTGATGTGGTGAACAATTGTGTCAAGTTTCTTCAAAATACTTCAAGAGTTACAGAGCGTCACGAAATTGCTAACGGACGAATGTCCCACCAAAATGAAGGAGGGGGCCCTGGCCCTATAATCTATTTTTTACAGATTGAAGCTATTGTTCTCTTTTGTTCTCTTTACTGTTAGATGACCCTCTCTTTCATTTAAGTTGCTCGGACGGACACCAGCGTCATAACACAATACGTCACTTCGGGCGTATAAATAGTGTGTGCAGTTTTAATGCATTGCCACCAGCGGTTTCTGAGATACCAGTTTACATACAAGAAATAAAATAAACCGGGATGCCGACTCTGACAAATGGGAGAGTGCAATAGCTCTAACTATTTTTCAGAACAGTCAAGCTAAAAGGATCCTGTGCATGTATGTCAGATTCAGTAAGCAAAAAAAAAGAGAATTAATCCATTTATTTATGGCTGAAGTGTTGGTAGGTTATCTGCTAAACCAACATGTCATGGTTCTGAACCCATCTGGCGTTCACTGCTACACCTCCTCATTACATTCTGTACATTTCACAAGTACCAGTACTCCCAAGCAGCTGATTCAAATGTAGTAAAGATAAAATTTCCTCCTCTCTGCTCAATATGAACAAAGCAGACAGTATCCAAACAACAAGGAACTACTTTTGAAAAATGTACATGCCCCTATACTGCTTCATTTGAATGAAAGTGGTTTTAAACTGATATGAAATATCTGGGTAAATGTTTGGTCAATTTTTTTAAAACCTAATAGGTTATAGGCTATATGATATGGACATACATCATACAGGGAGAAAACTCTACTGATCTTTGCTCTCTGAGTGTGACCTTGATCTTTGAGCAAGGGGTCTGGGTGTTGTGCATGTGTGTGTGTGTTCGGGTTTAAAGTCTTTTTCAACAATTTTTCAGTCATATAAACGATGGTGTCTACTTGTAGCAGTGAGCACAATGCCCAACTTTAATAGTGCTGCCTCACTGGAATATCACGCCGTAGACACGTGACATGATACCCCACCCAGTCACATTATACTGACACCGGGCTGACCAGTCCTAGCACTACCCTCTTAATGCTGAGCGCCAAGCGAGGAAGCTACTAGTACCATTTTTACGTCTTTGGTATGACGCGGCCGGGGATCGAACCCACGACCTTCCACACTCAAAGCGGACGCTCTACCACTAGGCTACCGAGGCGATGGGTGCTGTGAATGATAAGTTGTCTCATTCTGTAAAACATGTGTGCCAAAAAACATAAAAATCCCTTGATGGATGGCAGAGTTATGGAGGGCAAGAAAAAACAAGGAATCAGTAAAACCAAATGATGCTCCCCGATGCATGTTCTTGAGGGAGATAATTCAAACACTAGGTAAGGCAGAGTTATGCTTCTTTGACACTGCACTTCCCGTCAACGGCCTCTATCATTTTGTGGAGTTTCAATGTAATGCCATTAATACTTTTCAAGTAATGCTCTGGACAAGCCTTATTTTGTATAATAAAGGGAGATAATTCAAAAACTAGGTAAGGTAGAGTTTATGTTTCTTTGACACAGCACTTAACATAGCATAAAAACCTTTTGAACTTGGACCTCCAAGTGTGAGCTTAACCTTAGAGTTTAATTTGTGTTAACATTTGTGTCATGTAATATTAAAATCCGATGATGAATGACTGAGTTATGGGCCTGACAGCCAAAAAAGCCAAGTAAAATTAAAATCCTTTAATGAATGACAAAGTTACAGACCAAATTCAGGACAAACAAATGAACTAACCGACGGATGCTGCAGTTACTATATGCCTCTCCTAGGCGGGAGCATAAAAACAAAAAAATGTTATTTGAATCATCTTTCTTCTAAATTTAACTACATTACATAAAATTAGTAAGAATTATATACTTAAGCAAATAAAATAAGTTGTCCATCAAATTAATATATCCTGGAAAACATCATTTAGAATAAAAACGCAACTTACGATTCTGATGCTGAATAATCATCCTCTCTTTTATGTAATCATCTGGTTCTTCAAATGGCCCCTGCCTTGTCTTGATAAAATCTTTATCATAGTAGTATGTACCAGCATTTCTCCTACAAAAAAAAGCAACAGAAAAGTTTAATCAGATGTTTTTAAAAGCCCTGGCCTCCAGATCGTACAACAAAAAAAAATATAAAGAAAATTAGGCATCAGGAAATTAATGCTATATTTCTTAAGAAAGCTTTGAAACTTAATTACTGACAGACTATATGTTATGGAAACACATGAGAATTGGTTGTTTTTACCTATTTTAAATTTTTAAGACAATTGTAATGCTCTGCTTGAGGTATACTGCCTTATCTAAAAATATTTATATGCGTTAAACACAATCCACAGTGGCAGTATTAGTAAAGACAGCAGAATAGTTTTTATTGCTGTGGCGGCCCATGTTTGATTCCCAATGCAGGCATCTTTTTTCTCTTGATTTGGCATTTTTAAGATAAAACAAAAACTCATATTCTAATATTCATAAATATGACCAAACTTCAATTTTAAAGAAATTTATTTTTTAGCCATATTCTGGAGGTCAGTGCTTCAAAAGTTAATTAACTTTACATTGTATCATAAGAATCACACATTCTGTGAGGAATATTTTCAAATTGAGTCAAGCTAAGACTTCTGACAGACTTAGATTATAAACTCAATACATCAAAGTCTGAAATCATAAGGAGATCCACATGTGTTATTCCATCCCATATGCCCTGTCCATACCCTTGACTGAACACTTCAATATATGGCTGACTGCAATGTTGATCATCTCTCAACAACTGTCCTTCACCTTAATCCCTCACAAACTAACCTTCACCTTAATCCTTCACCAACTGTCCTTCACCTTAATACCTAACCAACTGTCCTTCACCATCTGTCCTTCACCTTAATCACTAACCAACTGTCCTTCACCTTAATCCCTCACCAACTGTCTTTCCCCTTTAAAATCCCTCATCAACTTTCCTTCTGGCTTCACCTTAATCCTTAACCAACTGTCCTTCCCCTTAATGTCTCACCAACTGTCCTTCACCTTAATCCTTAACCAACTGTCCTTCACCTTAATTTCTCACCAACTGTCTTTCACCTTAATCTTTAACCAATTCTCCATTACCTTGATCCCTCACCGACACTTGTGGATGCATTGGTCAAGAGGGCTAAGATGCTTTCCTTCGGAAATGAAGGCCCCAGGTTCGATTCCTGGCTACCCCCATTGTGGTGTGTCCTTGGGCAAGGCACTTTATCACAATTACCTCAGTCGACCCAGTTGTAAATGGGAACCAGAAAACTGCTGTGTGTGAGGTGTGTCCTTGGGCAAGGCACTTTATCACAATTGCCTCAGTCGACCCAGCTGTAAATGGGTACCAGCAAAATGCTGGGTGTAAAGTATAATTGGTTTTAACTGTTCTTAAAATAGGGTCGCTCAAACAGCTCTACAGAGCTTATGTTCAGTGTTTCAAAAAGCAACGGTAAACAAAATTTACCTTTACCTTTTTACTTTTAATTCCCTTCAACTTATATACAAAGTTTTCTGAAATCTTTGCATGGAGTTCCATAGCACATTCTCAATTCTCCTTCTTAAATTGACATTTTTAGAGGAGGGGCCTTACATGCGATCAGCTGTTTAGATGGAGTAGAGGCTATGACTAGGGTCTCTGCCAGCCAGTTACTATAGTCATCCAGATCCCTGTACATAGTTTTAAAAATCTTTAACCTGTAAATACTACAGCTGTTTTATTGGGCACTGCAGTATACCAGGCATTCCGTCAGGTTTATTACCCTCACTCTGGATGATGATGATGACATCCTGCCTTTTAAAATCCTAGCAGAAAGTGCATGCATACTATACTAACTTACTAGTGAATTGCATTCAAGCCAACTTTCTCTTATTTGCTACCAGTGCCAGTGGGCACTGCAAGAAAAAAAGGTTGATGGTTATTGTCTGTGGAAACCAATTGCCTCAAAAAAGGTCTAGGAGGAAAATGCTCGTATTAGGCTTATCAGAAGGTCAGAGAGATTGCCTTTTTGAACCAGGCTGGTTCGTTTGAACCAGGCTAGTTCAACTGACCCATAATAAGACATGACTGTATACATACTGGTACTGATGATAAACCCCGACAGATGATAAAGTCGACCACCTTGGAATTATTCGATTGCAATCGATTATTTGTATAACTGAACACACAGTCAAATAGCAACCACTTACAACACCAAATGGTGTAAACAAAACGTTACATCACAATCCCTCCATACGTGAAGAAGAAATGCTCCAGACAAAGTCGTTCTTGTGTTTGACCTTTGGTCTCTAAGTGTGACCTTGACATTAGACCTTGGGCCTGGGTTTTGTGCAAGACATGTTGTCTCATCCAGGGGAATATTTGTGCCAACTGATATCTAAATCCTGTTTTGCATGACAAAGTTATAGACCGGACAGGAAAAAAATCCTCTTGACCTTTGACCTCAAAGTGTGACCTTGACATTTAAGCTAGGGTACTGGGTGTTGCGCATGACACGTCGCCTCATCATGGGGAACATTTATGCCAAGTAATATTGTAATCTCTTGATGGATGGCAGAGTTATGGACGGGACAGGAAAGAAACTCTGTTGACCTTTGACCCCCAATTGTGACCTTGACCTTTGAGCTTGGGGCAGGCCCTTCCCCAGAGATTTTTTTTTAAAAATCGAACCCAGATGGTGCTTTTTTAAGTATACCATATGCAAAAGAACACAACAACATGTATTTCATTACTTCTACATTTTCACATAATGATATAACCATCAATATATCATATAGTGTTATTTCTAGAGCTCAAAAAGGGCAGAGTGCTGCCAAAAAGGGACAGAGTGCTGTCTGAAAGGGGCAGGGTGCTGTCTGAAAGGGGCAGGGTGCTCTTTTCGACCTGAAAGTTATCACAGCAGTAGTTGCATTTCTAGATGTCTATAGTGGATATGTATTCCATTTATCTTTATTGCACACTTAAAGGAAATGTCACAGAATAAATCTAAGTGGTAAATCTTCCCAAAACCAGTAACAAAGTTTACAAAGGCTTTTTACTTACTTTATAGTTTAGGTTAAACCATTCAAGCCTTTCTCTTAAAAAATGTCACCAAGAATGTCAACTTATTCATATGAATATGAAATAGTGGAGGGCCTTAATATATTAATTAGCTTAATCTTGAAACCAAGATCATGTTGTAAACAACATAGTTCAAGGCCTGTTTCAGGTCACATTGTAAACTAATAATTATCAAAAGTCATGTTGTATTGATCAGGTCTTTCATCAATATTTCATTAACAGAAAAGTGCTATTACAGTCAGGTTAAAGTTTACTAAAACGCATATCCAAAATATACTATCCGGATACTGGTACACTTTTGGAATGTTGTCTGAAAGTAGTTTTTACTCAGTTACATGACCTACTAGGGTAAACCAGAGATAGTTCCTCAAATTTTGGTGTATCTCATCGTAAAAAATACACCGACTGTCAGCTTTTTTGAAGGAAATATGGAAAAATTGCATACGACATTGGGAGTAATACGACTCGTGAACGGACATTCTAAACTTACTTTTACTTTCGATATTCATTAAAATTTGTGCATTTTCTAGTTTAAATTACAGTAGAATAAAACTGCATTGATATATTCTTGTTATTATACTAAACAACAGTCTAATTTAAATTTTGCACAAAGAAATCTAGGGCACTTTTCACGTGCTTGGTAATCAGCTGGCCGTTTACGCACCCCTTTTTGACATTTCACAGGATCCATACTATTTATCAATTAGTTTTAACACTTCATTGATTCTCATTACCTGTGTGCACTCGCCGTGACGTAATTTGCTGATCAAAAAAATCATCGAGGCATGTCAACAGGGAAATTACATATACACTACACATGAGGTATCTCACGGGGATGAAATCGCTTACTGATTTAAGACGCGGTGCTAATAACTGAGGCACCGCGCAGGATATTTAAGCGCTGCGGGAAGCTGTATTTCGTGTTTTAAGCGCCGCGGTAGCGCAGCACCTTATGCGGCTGGGGAAGGGCCTGCAGGGGTCCGGGATTTGCACATGACACGTCGTCTCATCATGTGGAACACTTGTGCCAAGTGATATTAAAATCCCTTAATGAATGTCACAGTTATGGACCGGACATGAAACAGACCCTGTTCATGCTTTGTTAACATATGACTGCTAAGTGTGACCTTGACCTTTGAGCTAGGGGTCTGAAAGTTGTGCATGACACATTGTCTTATTATGAGGTACATTTGTGCCAAGTGATATTAATATCCCTTCATGGATGGGAGAGTTATGGACTGGACAGGAAAAAAGCCCTGTTGACCTTTGACCTCCAATTGTTACCTTGACCTTTAAGCTAGGGGTCCAGGTTCTGCGCACGACATGTCGTCTCATCATGGGGATTATTTGTGCCAAGTAATATTAAAATCCCTTCATGGATGGGAGAGTTATGGACCGGACAGGAAAAAAGCCCTGCTGACCTTTGACCTCCAATTGTGACCTTGACCTTTGAGCCAGGGGTCCGGGTTTTGCACATGACACATCGTCTCATCATGGGGAACATTTGTGCCAAGTAATATTAAAATCTCTTCATGGATGACAGAGTTATGGACTGGACAGGAAATTGTGGACGGATGGACGGATGGAATGACGGAAAAGCGCATTCCTAGTCCCCGAAACTGGTTTTCAACCAGTAGGGGACTAATAACTCCTGCTTTACTGACAGTTCTGAATCTGTTCCATATTCTCTTTGTTTTGCAGCAAAAATATAGTCAAGGCAGCTTATTAAGCTTGCCTGAGCACGAAGTACATGCTCAGAAGTAAACATACACACCAAAACAAGATTGCGAATGGTCAGGATTTTAAAAATAATATACATTGGACTATAAATAAACATCACCAGACATGAACAACATTATCAAATAAATGTATATAGATTTTATAATTCATTAGAAATATTATTTCAATGTATATTAAGAATATATAGCTCTTTGAATGTACCAGTATGACTGCATATCCCTGTTAGAGAAGGTGGTACCGAATACAGTAAGGTTTCTAGTGGTGGCAACCACCAGACCTGTATGCCCTCATGACCTAGACAAATGCCCTCATGACCTAGACAAAACAATGATAGATTGACTGTTGGTACCCAACATTATTAAAAGGCAACTGCCCAGTGTGATTGAAGGGCAGTACTCAAGCGGGCTTTTGATGTTGATGTTGAATAGGGTTGCTAGTATGAGGTACACAAACCTTTGGAAGAAAGTGGCCTCCTAACTTCACACAAGTGGCTTGACTTTTAGTAACAATATTCCCCAATAGTGTTATTTGTCTCTGACCTTAGGTTCTCTAGAAACCAGTTGAGGTTCAAATGACTGGAAATCAAATAGGTCCTCTGTCTGGAATAAACTTGTCAATTGGTAACGGAATTCACCCATAAAAGTTTAAAGTCCCATATTTGCCATCAAAAGAGTTAGTTTTGTAAGAACTTGCCTTCAGACTGGGCAATCAAATGCACTTTACTTTACCTACTAGAGTTACATTAATTTCACTTGCAGAATATCCTATTTTGAGGCAGTTCCTATAATTGTCTTACTGAACTACCATCAATATATACATACCGTATTAAAGAAAGTCACAGTATTCCAGTCATGACCATTACTGGATACCGGCTCCATAGAAGATACATGTACATGTACATGGTATATCTACTTAAGGATACAGTTGAGACTGACAACATGTTGGATGAAGTCTATGTTGATGAATGAATCTACTGTACATTCAAAACAATCACAGTTACAACATACAGCGTTAACAAAATGTAAAATGTGTGTGCATAAACATGCACAAGATTTCTAAATATCGTGATATGCCTGTTTTAAATTTAGCATCTTTATAGAGCACTGTGTTGGGCAATGTCTGTATATATTATAAGTATGTCACTTCAATATGCTTAAATAGCTGAATATATGTATCAATTGATTAAAAAATGTTTGGCTGCATAGTGTTCTCGTGAAGGTGTAATCATGGACCATGTAAATAAGGTTCTAGAATGTGTTTCGAATTGAAAGCAAAATATTTAAAACAAAAAAAAAATCATTGTAAGTTTGCTATTTTTCCAAGATAAAGTATATGTTCACAATACAGAATACATGAAAATGTATAGCTTATATGTTAGGTAACATACAACGTAAATTGTAATGTAGACTGTTTTTTAAATACATGGGTTTAAAGTTAAAATGCAAAGCTATGTTAAAACATATTTTGATTGAATTGTAGATATGCTTTTTCTAAGTGCTACAGTATATTTAAGGTAAAAGAACACAAGAGATATAGTTAGTTTGTTCGGTAACGTAAACTGTAACTTAATTTGATATATTTATACGTGTTTTAAGTTAAACCTTCAGTTTGAAATGCAAAACTATACTGTTGAGAACAGAATTATATTGTTGTTTTTTTTTCCAACTGATAAAGTGTGTTTAAAAGAAAATGAAGACATACAATATAATTTGTATGTTTGGTAACGTAAAATGTAATGTAGAATTCAATGTAAGACATCTTACAAGTTAGAGGTTTGTTGATAAATAAGTATATAGTTGTATTAGATGTAACTAAAGAATGTCAATATAAAATTGATAGAACATTTTTATGAAAAACATGTTTGAAGTAGGTATGATTGAAAATTAGCATATTTTGGAAGAATGACGTTACATTTTAAGAATCGCTAAAAGTATGCTTTCCCTTAATTTATACTAGCAATCTATATATCATTGTTTTTGCTGAACTTTGAACTTTTTAATAGTAACTTCAATTTCTAATTACCTGGTCATCTAAATTTGCAATAAAAACTTCATGCCAAAAATGTTTTTTTTTTTAGGGTAACGTATCTTTTTCCGATATTTTTCTTATTTAACATCACATTTTAGATATTGAAATTTTATCAAATTGCAGCATCTAGTATACACCTTGTAATAAAATATGCAAACTTGAAATGATTTACTAACATAATGGTAACATTCGTCTGTAAAAATTGATGAAAAAGTTATTGGTTTTGAGGGTAACGTATTTTAAGGTGGTGTTACGGAGAAAAGCCCCACTCGCCAGTTGCAAACTTTATGCCAAAATGTTCACCACACATTGGAGTTTCCAAAAAATATGGTCCACAAAATTACCCCTGGTGGGGGAGCAAAACCCCTTCTGGCTCATAGTCTAATTACATAGCCTGTTGAAACCGTTAAGTGTCAGCTAAAGGTTCTATTAACATTCTTCAGACGTATTCAAAGCAAATAGTCAGTAAATGGAGATGTCTTAGAATGCAATGCCATATTATCTTTACATGTTCTATCACATGATATTTGCAAAATCACATATTTGCCTTATCACTGACAGAGTACCAAGCCACACAGAAAGTGGTATGACGGAGCCTACCACATAATAATACTATGTCATCAAATAATGAACATTAATGTAATCTATATCGTTTAAAAAAGTAAAATTTATATGGTACAATTTACAATAAAATTCTAGTTACAGGGCCTTTAACACCTTAAGAAAGAATGAGTGAAAGAAATGAATGAATGAAAAAATATGTCCTTTGTCTTGTATTGTGCTTGTTTATTTTTATTTTTATCTTTCTTGAAGTTCATTAATAAATTTTCATATTGAGATGTCTAACCTGTTCTGTTGTATTGATTTACCTTATTGTAATCATACAAGTATGTATATTCTGTAAATGCTTTTTTGTTTTATGTTTTATGTTCAATAAATAATTAAGGAAATTGATAAATTTTAGATTATTGAACTATTTAACTGTATGAAAGAAATGTGAGAATGAAAAGAGAGAAAGAATGAGTGAAAGAAAAAATGAATGAAAAGAAAAACATTTAGATTCAACGCTTCTTGTATTTATTTATTTATCTTTTTATTAGCATGATATAAAGTTAACATATATAGATATAGAAGATAAAATGTACATTTATGAATAAAGTAGTTTATTAATAAATGTGAAGTTTCAAACAGAGAGTTATTTTATTAGTTCAATTAGTAAATGTAAAATTACTAACATGATTAGTAATTTCATCTAAATTATTTCTTAAATAATTGCAAAGGTGTGTGAAACATCATTGTTAATAATATCAACATGAATAAATCTACACCCATACTGGTACTGATGATAAACCTGAACAGATGATAAAGCCGACCACCCTGGAATTATTCAACTGCAATTGGTTATTTATATAATTGAACACACCATCTAATAGCAACCACTTACAACACCAACTGGTGTAAACAAAAACAAAATTGGTAAATAGTCTGTATAAATAAATGACTTACATTTATCTGTATAACAAAATATTTATCCAAAATTACTGGGGAAGAGGGTGTTTTTATACGCATGCTCACTTTCAACACATAAAGGCCTGACATTGGCTCACTTTTCATTATTTATCCGGAATGACTGTTGCAGCATTTTTGGGAAAGTTTCAGTATAATACTATGAGGACAATTTTGTAAATGACTAAGTGATAGATTTTTTCATCAGTCAACGTTGGTACAGTTCCCGTTTTACATACCCCTTTCAGGGCCTCACTTCATGCAAGTTTGCTCACTAAATATAAATTTGAATTATGTAAAGTTTTCAGCAAATGTTAAGCTTTATTTTGATACCAACCATTGTTAACAATTTGCAGAAATAAAAAAGTTACAGGTAAAAAAACTCATTTTCTGTCAGGGTTTATCATCAGTACCAGTAGACCATACTTTGTCACCTACTCATAGCTAGAACTTGTAGAAGTTCATCGATATAGCTTTTATCAATGACTTATATGCACATAAAGAAATTAAACTTCAGAAAAATATTCCCCTAACCACAAAAAAATCTAAGGGGTCAAAGTGTCATATTAAATAAAATAGGGGTCAAGTTGTCACTGAAAATAGGGGTCAAAGTGTCACTAAGGGGTCAAGGTGTCATCTTTGGTGAAAAATTTAATGGGGTCAAGGGGTCAAACCGTCTGACATTCGTTGGGAGATGTGCCCAGCCTGTTAATTTTTAACGGGCACTGATGATTTTTCATGGGAGCTCTGCTTTTTAGGTAGCACCTAATTTCATATTATTTTTAATGTAGAAAAGCCAATCATTTCAAAAATGTCAAAGTAAAACGAATTTAGACCGCTGCCCATCTCTCTGACCTGATCAGCCTGAAAAGCCTCAAAATTCATAATTTTAACATGTCCAAAACATTGCGGAATGATACTTATTTCACTTGGGTATTGATTACATTTTACTCAGACTTTATCATAGACTCCCTGTGTAAAATCTCAAACTTTTAACTAAAATAAAGGTATTAAATCGATATAATAATTCAATGACACTTCAAAGTTTTGTTGTTTGTAGCATCATCTGGGGTATGTGCAGTGAAAAAACTTTATTTGATTTCTTAAATAGTGTGATATTTATTTCTGAAGTCACTATATGTTCATTGTAAATATACTTCGTTGTACCCAAGTGGAAACTGGCAGGTACTCGAAAATGCAACTCTCTGATTGGTCAGTTAGAACCCCTAATGTACTGTGATGTCATGATAAAGTTATGAATAATTTGGGATTCACTTTGACAATGTCAACACAAATATCAAATTTATGATATAACCACTCAGTCTTACTTTAGTTTTAGATGCAATATGTTATCAGCATAACAGTACCTTGCAAAGTAAGTCGCTGCCGCTCTGCTTTTTGCAGGATTCCACAATGTTTTCACGCTTGTTGTGGAAATATTTCGTAACAGCAGCCCCAAGGACGCCATTTTGGGTGAGCAGGAAGCGTTCTAAAACCTGTGTAGTAGCGTTCCACCATTCTCGCAAACTAAATGTCTACCATGGTACCCCGGTAGAACATGTCGAACATCTGATGAATGATAATGCGTTCCACATGATCGTTGAATAAAGAAATTAAAACATTTGCACTAAGGGGCAAGGGTTAAACATGACAAACATTATATCATAAATTTACAAAAGAAACTGCAAAAACATTTCAGGAAGAAAGTGAACAAGACCCAGATTCTTTTATTTTTCAGAAAATGACATCGATGTAGTGAGCACATGCAGAAAATATGCCATTGAATTTACTTCGTAGGACTTCAGAATTAATTTGTCGATGATGTAAAATTTCGTCGACATGTAGTTACGTCATGATTCATTGATGCGGTCATTAATTAAAAACATGTATTTGAGTACTGACCGTTTATATAATCATAAAGTGTCCTACTAGATCTGACAACCTCTAGAAATTTAAACTTTATCATTCCATCTTCAAGAACACAATATCATATGAACTCCTTCTTTCCCCGCACAATCAGATACTGGAACGCCTTACCTTATAACATCAAGGACAGTGTGAACCTTAAGTGCTTCACATCTGACCTAGATTCGTATATGTACTAATGCCATCATCCTGTTTTTATTTTTAACAAGCTGTATATATTACTGCTCTCACTCTTTTAATAACATGAATATCATGTATCATGTAACATAGCAACATGCTTTTAACAACTGCCCCGACCTCCCAGTTATGATCAGAGATTGATTGTTGGGAGTATCTCCGTAGATGTAGATGTAGATATAGTGCACTGATTTAAGAAAAAAACAATTAAGGATCAATATCCAACAGGTAAATAAAATCTACAAAACGATCCTTTGGAAGCATGGGACGCAACCAAGCAAAACTCAGTTGATTAAGTCTATTCATGAGGCAACACCCCTCATGCCCCCTAGCACCAGCTTAAGTGGAATTTTATTAATTATAGTAAATATCAGAGAGTTATAAAAAAAAATTTTTATACTTCTTTGTAAAAATGAACATATTAGAATGGGCCAATAAATATAACAAGCCGCGTTCCAAAACCATTTCTCCAGTTATTTCAATGACGCTCTTTTTTTAAGAATATAGGCTGTTTTGGAGACAGTGGATTTACTTTTAATTGTCCAGTTCTAGAATATTCAATAATCTAAATATATCTGAAAACTTATTCCCGGTGGGCATTCTGTAGTTTAACTGTTTGCTCTTGGTGTAAAGTATAGTGAAAGTAAAGTGTCTATTGTTAAACTATACATGAAAAATGGTTATTTCATTTTATTCTGCATTTTTATAGATACTATCGAGTCTAATACAATTTCGTCCTACTAGCAGTACAAATTCCAAGCTGTATTAGGCTAGTGAAATTAGGAAGGAATGTTTCATTAATACGACGTGAAATGGTATACAATGTCAGTACCTTTGTATAGCTGCACTATGTTCATTTTTGTATATTTTTCGACTCAAGGAAGATACTTTTAAGAATAAATAAGGTACTCTACAGATTATAAAAGTAAACCCGAACTTAACGTTGGTATTTATCTTTAAAACGACCTAACGCCGTCTCTTAATACGGGTGTAAATATATATGTTAATGCTATATTAATTGACCGAAAAAGCATTTTCGACATCTATGATACCATAAAAAATCTTATGTACAGTAACTGACAATATTACGATAGTATAGGTTCATAACCAAAAAATTAAAAGCTAGCTCACTATAGACCGCCTTCCATATTTTCCCTTACAAAGGGGTCCACTGTTTAATTTTCTGGCGGAGGTGGGTATTCGACCAAGATATCATTATTTTTGACTACTACAAATAAACAGATACTTCAAAATATGTTTTTATACCATTAGCACTCACAGAGAAGAGAGGACTGAGGGTATATAGAGAGAATTTAAATATTTTTGGGTGACAAGTCCTTATCACTTATTATATGCGGGAAAACAGACCAATTCAAATCAAGTCGATAGAATTCGGTAAGAGAAGGACCAATCTACAGTACAAGATTAAGAGAAGTGACGGACTATGAATTTGAAAATCAGGATGGCAAAATATTATTAAAACTAAGGACAACCAGGTATTAACTTAAAAAACAATCATCAGAAGATAGAATCGCCACGAAATATTGCAGGAAATTCACCAACATGAAGAGATATTATATTAGAGATGTTCGTATTTGCAAAGATGTAGCGAGAAAACAGTTAAGAAATAACATAGTAAGACAACAGCTGTCAGTGGACAGCGCGCTTGACTATTCTCAGTGCTTGCTAGTATAATATAAGCAATGAGTAAAACTTTAACATTACAATAAGCATATTCTAAGTCGAAAAGGGGCCATAATTCAGTCAAAATGCTTGATAGAGTTGCCTCCTCCTTTTTACAGACTGGGGTCATGATGGTAAACAAGTATGCAAAATATAAAAGCAATATCTCAATTGACTTTGAATATTTGGGGTGGTACGCAAACTTTAACATTTATTCTAAGTCGAAAACGGGCCATAATTCAGTCAAAATGCTTGATAGAGTTGCCTCCTCCTTTTTACAGACTGGGGTCATGATGGTAAACAAGTACGCAAAATATGAAAGCAATATCTCAATGGACTTTGAAAATATTTGGGGTGGTACGCAAACTTTAACATTTGTGTGACGCGCACGCTCATGCCGACGCCGGGGTGAGTAGGATAGCTCCCCTATTCTTCGAATAGTCGAGCTAAAAATGAAATGCATGAAGAGAGACAAAAATATCGAAGAAAATAATAGATTTGTGCAGTTATTTTGGTGGAATGCACGAAAATCATCAACCGAACCAGGTTCGAACTTTCGGGAAACAGTGAAATAAGTGTCACCAATGGAATTACGTTGAAAAAGCGTAACGGTTGCAAGAAGCAAAATACGGTAGTGACTGAATAAAATGATACTGAAAAGGTAAGGAATACATTTCGGCGAAGCAGAGATGACAAATCAAACAGTTCGAAAGTTCGAATTCTGACAAGGGGAATTAGGACAACAATTGCTGTATTCAAGGGGAAACAGGTCTTTATCTGGGGACATACGCCGCTTTCATGGAATTGCACTCTGTGTATCATTAAAGGTTCCATATGCTCCGCCGTATGAATACATTTGCGGACGTCTCTAAATTACACTGTGGTACTTATAACATGTGTAAATGTTGAGTTCTGTGCAACCCAGGGCTAGAGGGCATGGACGGTAGAATGCACTTCCACTACCGTCCACGAACAGGCTCAATCAAACCGAGACTGCAACATTTTCGTTTATGTCATGTTGGGCGACCTGTGGTTTTTCCTCTTAGAGGAAGAACAGTATTAATAGACACAATAAATGAGAAATACTCGAGAAATGAAGTTCTTGTAAACAAACCAGCTTGAATAAAATAAGGAGAAACACGACAGAAAACTGGCCTTTACAGAAAGTTTGAAGAGTTCTTGAATTCATGTCGAAAACAAAAGAGACTTGACATGTGGAAAACGATAAATGAGAACGTGCTGGAATCCCAACATGACAGAAGTAGAACTTCTAATAATTTCAATATGTATTAATACAAGCAATTTGATTGTTTTAGTCAAGATGTTGATACATTGGTGATCCTCTTTAAATTTTATTCATGCGTTGCATCAATGCCGAATCAGACAGAAGTAATATTCGAAATTCGGTGATTTAAGGATTGAATTATTTTCTTAAGTGTCAGCTCTGTTCTTTACGAACATATTTAACATAAAACCCCAAACATAAAGACCCATAATAAACCCTCATTTGGCGCTTTATCCAATATGTGTGTGTCATTCGGCAGGGTTTACACATGCAGGAACACCAGAGAATATATTTAATCCCATAGTGAAGAACATTACAGCAATAGTTCTGACGATAAAAAACAGGGCAAACGCCAATTAAATTTAGAAACTTTAAATGATCGAAATATTATCAGAAAAGTACTAACGAGGAAAAATAGTAATTGAAATACACATAGATGAATGTCCAGTTTGCGTGATTTTTTTCGGATGACATCACAGCTAGTCTTAATAGTCATAAACATGATATATATTATATTAAATGTATTTTCAATGCAAATTAATCAGGAAAACTATTAACAATTTTGATCTGACCATACTTTGAGGTACGTTAATTTTGGGATGGCAGTTACTTGCGGCGAACAGGTAGAATCCAGGAACACTGGTTAGGTTAACTGTCCGTCGTTACATGACCGAAATACTGTTGAAAAACGGCGTTAAACCCAAAACAAACAAACAAACGTTAATTTTGCCAATATTTCTGTGATTAAAGGTCAACTATTGTCTCTAGAATTTCAGAAAATGTACAAAATGCATCCATCTGGCTTTTATTCATGACGGCAAATTACCAAAAATTACCATACAATGAACATAGGGTCTAAAGTTAGCTCTGTAAATAGGTATAGGCGATGGCTTTGATAACATGTCTATATTTGGTAAAACTTTGAAATTTCTCAAAGAAATTTGGTAAATTATTGGCATTACGTACATCTTTCTTGAAAATAAAGCTGAAAAAAATCGAAATTTGATAAAAAATGTTTTTTATAAGAAAAGTAATTCTGTCAAATAATGTGATTCAATAGTGTACTCGGAAGAAATCCGATGTAATTTAAATAGATCATATTTTGCTATTTGCGGCGGTTGGAGATGTGATCACTGGAAGACATGAAAAATGCTGCTGGAAGCTTCCTTGCTTGGTACTTAGTATCAAAAGGGACGCTGTACCAGGACAGAAAATAAGCTCATATAAGTAATTGTTCTCCGATACCTAGTTAGTCGCACAGGAAATAAGTGCATTAACTCCATATATAAGCTTCAGACAAGAATGGCAAAATTAATAAAAAAAAACAACAATGAATCAGACAAACCGAACTCTGTATTTTTTAATGAACTGAAATGGTTATCGTCTTGGTGTATAAAGCTCAGAAAAACCTATTACCCAGTTATATAAAAGAATTGCTCAACTTTTCCAATAATAACACATACAGCCTTAGATTGATTTCAAATAACAATTTAGTAACACCTAAACAACGAACTAATTACATGAAAGCTTCTTTTTCATATATCTCTGCATATTACTGGAATACCATTCCTACAAATATTCGTTCCCTAACATCTCTAAACTCATTTAAAAATTCACTGAAATCTTATTTGTTATATGAATGTACCAACTAAGGTTCGAGATTATATGAAGTCTTTGACTGTAAAACTTGCTCTGTTTTTTTTTTGTATAATGTTTAAGTATGAAATGCGATGTTTTCTGAGTGATTGTCTTGTAATTTAACGTTTGTACATTTTTTATGTTATAGAAGGCCATGTTTGAACTAAGTTGTTGTAAATGTTTTATTTGCATGTCTGTACATGTTACCTTCTGAAAATAAAGAATTTATTATTATTATTATTATCATTATTAGCTTATCTAGTCTGTTTATTAGCATTACTTTACCTTTACCTTTATGATAGACCTTTCAAAAATCGTAAAATAGGTGTAAGAAAAGTGAGGTTCTACAAAGATTCGTGAATAAGACCGAAAGCTGTCGTGTTATGTATGAAACAATGAGGGATTTGAACCTCTACCCACTCTCTTAGTTTTTACCTAATACCGTACAGTTGGAACGGGCTTTATTCCGTTATAATCGCAACGGAAATAAAAGTCAGATGTTAATCCATTTTCTTTAAAAATAAAATAATATGTAATTGATTGGATTGATTGATGTATTATTTGTAAATTTTATTCTACATTAATATATTGAAATCATCAGTTATATGAAATGACTTTTATTTGTGTCTGTAATATCGACCAATCAAAAGTCTCGCACGTCAATCAGGATGAAAGATGTCAAAATATTGGAAGAGAAAAATAACACGAGAAAGGGTCAGTTTGCTTAGCGTAATGTAATAAACCCTTAACTTAGGCGTGACGTTTATAAGGCATTTTGTTAGCTTGTTTTATTTTCAATGTCAAACAACTGTTGACAATGAAAATTCAGCGCTCAACAACATTTTTAAATTTGCGAAGTTGAAGGTCTCAAAACAATGAAACTCTTGAAACTGGCTGTGTGCAGTTAGGACAATAGGAAGTATATCATCTATTCTGTTAGAGTACATGTTTAACGTGTATGACATGGTAAGATAGGTAATCAGGAGTTTGAAGATAAGGGAGTTGGGGAAAGTTGTGCAGCAAATAAAATCTAGAAGATCCACCAAGCAAGATATCAGAATTGGTTTGATAATTTGAGTCTGTTCATGGGAAGTAATTGAGAGTGCAGCACCACGCATGTGCCCTAGCATCTAACTCGATCCTATACAACATAATAAGTTTAGCAAAATGCACCTTCAAGTTTTCAGGGGATCTTCAAGCAAAGGTTGATTGCATTTTTGGGATCACAGGAATAAACAGACAGAATTAGTCATTTTTAGCTAATAATTTAATTTAAGCTGCTTGTCTGATCTTTTTAGAAAAATCTACAAGGTACAAGGTATTGTCGTCACTTAGTCAGCGTCAATGTTGGTGTTGGTTTAAATTTTTGTCAGCATAATCATGGTATATATGTCATCCCCAATCATTACGGAATGAATGAAAATAGATAAAGGGACATAATAGATATGTAAATTTATCATTCCTTCTGAATGTTATAAATCATATCTATAAGTTGCAAACACCATTAGGGGTGGATATAACATACATTCATTCCATATAGGGGACAATGCCATGATTATGCCATTTTTGTTTTATATAATAGGTCCACCATTTCTCAGAAACCATAAGAGCTATGTACAGCTTTGAAACTTTGCACACTTGTTTGTCATCATTAGATGACTTGGTAGGCCAAGAACCATAACTCTGGTAGGCATTTTGTCAAAATTATGGCCCTTTTTGGTACTTAGAAAATTTGAGTTTATTGGTTAAAATTTTTGTTAAGGTCCACCTTTTCTCAAAAACTTTTATCAGCTACAACTTTGAAACTTTGCACATGTGATTACCATCATAAGATGACTGTTTAGGCCAAAAACCATAACTGTAACCACATTTTGTCAGAATGATTGCCCTTTTTGTTCTTAGAATTTCTGAACTATAACACTTTCCTTACATACTGACCAACACTTGCACTTGTTTAATGTATACTATTATGCCCAAGTATTTACTTGCAGAAAAACTAAATAATTGAATTAATCCCTATGTTTAAAATGAAAAAGACACAACTTGGTGAAACACCCCTAATGCTGCACCCAAGCTCCTCAGAGACCCATGAAATCTAGATATGAAATGTAATATAATTTGGTTGTGACACTTAGCAATTGAACATATCAAGTAGCAATATTAAACCACAGGAAAGATAGGAAGCCATCCAGCTGGCTTACGGAAGGCTGGTGGTTCTACCCAGGTGCTTGCCTGTGATGAAATAATGCATGGAGGGGAACATGGGGTCTTTCTCCACCATCGCCAAATGACCTATGATTGTGTTGGTGCGATGTTAAAAACCAACAAAAAAAAAAACAAAAAAAAACTAAAAAAAACTAAGCTACTCGGGTTCAGAATTTTAAAAAATCTTAATCGTTTTTGTTATACACTATTTTTTGCAGGGAATTTGGCTGTTGGAAAAGTTTTGTGAATGTCAGATTTAAGGATCTAATTTACCCATTTTACTTTCAGGCAGAAGATTTTGAATACATGTATAGCAGCTAGGAAGTGGAAGAATCATGGAGGACGTGGCTGTGCAAGAAGATGATTTACCAGTAAATCACTCAAAACAGACTCTGTCTCAGATACCTGACATTGATGAATCAGGCTTTGGTGAAGACATTTCGGCATGCAGCATAGAGGACAAAACTTTCAATGAAAAGATGGATACACTAGAGACTGTAAATCATTTTGCCTTGGAACAGAATGTCAATAATAAAATGCTGGACGTATCTCAAACTGAAAACGGTTTTACTTCGAGTAGTTTGAAAAAAGATGACAGTGGTATATATTCAGAGAAATCACCAAGTTCAACACAGACTAAAGAGAGCAGTGATGGGGAATGGAGTGAAAGTGTAAGTGAAAATTTAGAAGAAACAAATGTTGAAATGAAAGACCAGGATAACACAAATGATAACGTCAAAGTTGATGAAATTTTGGAAAATACAGTAGTTGAAAAGACAAGGAACAATGATGCTGTTAAAGGTGTTGAATGTAATAAGGTAAAAACAGACAATATTGAAAAAATGGAAAGTGAACTGGTTGACAACATGAAAAGTGTAGGAAATGATAAAGACACCCTTAATGCCAATAATAAAGAGATGCAAGACCTGAAGGGTAATAGTGATAAGTCAAATATTACCAAAGTGACAAATGAAAAGGAACCATCTGAATCAAATAAGCAGCAGATTCATTTGGATAAACATGATAACATTGATGAAACAAATGATGATGAAGATTTTGCTGAATTTGTTAGGAAAACAGTTAAATCACGTTCTCATGTGAGAAAGTTAGTGGATTATGACTCTGATGATTCAGATGATGGAAGCAGAAGCAGTTCTCCTGTGGTTGTTAAGGGTAACAGGCGGTATCGGAAGCGAAAACCTGAAACAGACAGCGATGATGACACAAGCACACATGAAAATAAAGACAAAGAAAATGAACATAATGATGATACCCCAGTTTTGTTGAGACATTCAGTGTTAAATGAAAATAGTGGACAGAATAATGTGGATATTTCAGACCTAAGTACGGATTCTAGTGATGACAGTCATCATGCTCCAAAAACAAGACATGATTCATCATCTGATAATGAGCCAGAGGACACACCACCAGATGTCAGTGAATATGGCCCCCCAAAACATAAATGGAGGGCTCTTTTTGATCTGAGGAATCGAGAGTTTGGATACTCAAATGTTGAAGATTCTGGTTACTTCAGAAAGCAGGTTCAAGGCAGTTTACAAATGGTGCAGAGATTTAAGTTACAGTTCAAAATGGATCAGCATGAGGGATGTGTGAATGCATTGCACTTCAACAGAATTGGTATGTCTTCTAGGTTATATTCTTCAAAAATGTCATTCTTTTTAAAACATGTCCGGGTGGATGCAGGGTGAGCGGTGTGCTTTTTAGCTCACCTGAGCATACAGCCTCTGTGCAGGTATATTGTCCAACAACATCCCTGCCTCCAAGCAAACCATGTCTTCTTAAAATGGCTATACACATAGCAATGCCTGGTAAATTAAAAGTTTGCCTTAATCTAAGTATTCAACAATATTATGAAAATATTCAATCTGTTTATATTTTGCTCTAAGAGGCTTGTCAGATTCTCTTATTGTAAAATAATTTCATTGCAAACATACATGTATTAATAGATGTGCTTCACAGTGCCAGAAAAAGAAGTAAATTCAGTATTGATATATGAGCAGCGCCATGAGAAAACCAACATAATGGTTTTGTGACCAGCATGGATCCAGACCAGCCTGTGCATCCGCGCAGTCTGGTCTCAGGATCCATGCTGTTCACTAATGGTTTCTCTAATTGTAATAGGCTTTGAAAGCGAACAGCATGGATCCTGACCAGACTGCACGGATGTGCAGGCTGGTCTGGATCCATGCTGGTCGCAAAGCCACTATGTTGATTTTCTCATGGCGCGGCTCATATAATTTTAAGTTCTTTGTTACTGTTTTAAAAGCAAACTATGATACCTAACTACTGTCAGATATATAAATTTTGTTCAACAAAATTAAAAACTGAAAAATTATAAGTTGACTGAAATTCAACCCAGCTTTTACATGTTGGAAGTGACTACTGTTCCCATAAGGACAAGTTCCACTGTCTTCGAGTTTGCTGGCTTACAGAGCTCAGTGTGATTTTTGTGATTTCCTGTATGTCTATTGTCATTGTTGTTTATCATCAGCTTTAGTAAGTTTACTATTAATACACTAGAAGTCATAATTTTGGTCAGATCTTAAAAATATATTTTTTGTTTTAAAACAGGTGCCTTACATAGTGTAGTTCTTGTGAGGACTTTTCTTTATTAAAAATCGTACAGTTTTCCCCTAAAATTGCCTTTACACCAGGATTTTATTTCCGTTTCCTCAGAGTTTTAAAATCACTTGTATAATAATTCAAACAATTTGTTTAGAAAATATCTTCATCAAGATAGGCAGTTTTTGAAAAGCAATTATTTTATTTTAAAAAAAGTTCATTGATCAAACAGTGGGAGAAAATTGCATAAACTTCACGGAAAATTTGTTTCCTTATGGGTAAAGCTTTTAAATACTTTGTTTAAACAATATTTTATTCAACAAATAGCATGTGATTACAATATATGTTACAAAATCAAGGGAAAAGTAGTAAGCTAATATAAAGCTTTTTTAGAAACTCTTTCCTGACGAGGTTTTTGAATGAAAATAACTTGTGGAAGTGATCTTCAATTAAAAATAACATACAGAAATTAATTAAAGGGGTTGGGGCTGCTTTGTAAAAAATTATGTAGAAAGTAACATGTGCAAGTATGACCTCTGACAGTTAAAAAAACTCTCTGCTAGGTCAGAACATAGAAAAACCTTGTTGCTGTATCATAATAGTATAACACAATATGAAATTTCTGATATTAAAATACGCATCCCTTATTCAAGATATTCACTTCAAACTTAGCATATACATGCAGGTAGATGGTGATGAGATGATATGCAGCAGAGCTCATGAACTGGGTCAGTAGGGCAAAGGTTAAGGTCACAGATTTAGCTTCCAAAGGTCAAATCCGTCCTATCATGACAGAGAATAACTTGAAAACTTTGCAAGGTATTGACTAGAAACTTGGAATATAATTTATGTAGGTGGTGATTAGACTATATGCAGAGTGAAACTACCCACATTACTTCACCCATCCCATCCCCCTACACTCCACCACATTAACTCCCAAAGAAAAAAGTGCAGTTTTTTCCCTTTAAGTTACTGATGCCTTAGTATCCAGGCAGCACTGCTGCACAGACCTCCAGGGTGTTGGGGAGTTTGCACTTCACTATAATATATATGGCTTTATGGAACTTTGAAAAACTTCACCTCTTAAACCACTTTCTCAGTTTTAAAATAATTTCACAGCAACTTTCCTTACTTGACCCTCTGCTAAATTCCTGCAGATCATTCTGTTTGGTTTTTAAAAATGTTGGAGCTAGGGGTTTTCTCTATATGGGTTGCCTACAAAACCTCAATTAGCCCAGAAATAAGCATACAAGTGTTTGTAATCTAGTACCATTGCATTTCTTTAAAGGTGGTTAATAAGATTTTGGTCAACAAATGGATTTGTTGGAAACTTGACCAACTGATCATTTACACTTATTTGTGCTCACTGAGTTCTTATACAGGTCAGATTTTCAGTTGAAATAATTTTAAAAATTAATTTTCCTATCCTGGTTGCCCATCCAAGATAGCGTTATTTTAGCATAAGTATAAATTTAATAAACACATTTTGCCTATTTAAAGGAGTAACATGAATATAAGCACTATTGTAATTAGAGTTGTTTAAGATTTGTATATACAATTATGTTTTTTGCCAAAATTCATTAGAAATGCAGGTTTATAAAATTATTATTTGTCTATCTCAGTTGCGCAACCAAGGTAGATTGAAAGTAGATGAATTTCGAATCTTCACACTACTTTAAAACAGGCAGTTGAAATCCCACTGTTTATCAAATACAAATATAAAACTAGAAATTATATTGAAATCGACAAAAATAGTCCACTTTTTAAAACTTATAGCAGTCAGGGGTGTAACTGTTTCAAGTTATCCCAGTTTATAACCCATTTGAGTTATTGCTTATATTTTCCTAACTTGTTTCAGTTATCATAAAATCCAGTATAAGATTCACAAGTTCGGACAGGGGCTTGGACTTCCAGTCAACAGTCTGTTTCAGGACATGATTCATACTTTCACAATTGTTGTTGGTCCAATGTTGTATAACCTTATTTTGACGCTGTGGGTCATTAACCTTCTCTTTCAGTACGGGTATCAGTCGTCTTTGGAAGTATGTCAGGAATTTGCTCGAAACCTCTGTCAGTTCTGTCTCAATCTCCTTAACCTTTCGTCGTAACAAATACTGTCATCTGCGTCAATGAGTCGTCTTGTCCGAAAATTTTGTCGAGCATGTTTACCCTCTGTGTCTTTGATACCGTGTCGTCCGTCGTACAAAGAACATGAGTTGCCTCTGGGAAAACAGTTGTAATGGCTTTAACTAAAGCCTTTTCGTCATCTGAGCCAATCACTAATTTTGATAGAGGGGTGTCATGCAATTTCAGCTTCAAATGATAAAAAAAATGACTGAAAGTTTCGAAGTCACTGTTATCGTGAATGAAAAGGGGCCCCAGAAAAATAGGATTTTGGTTTGTCCTTACATGTTCAATAGAAAGTTGTTTGTAACAGTTAACAATGACATGCATTTTACATAACATGAACGTTTTATCAATTCCTAAAACTGTTTTTCCAGTGCAACACATGTTCTTCAAGTCCGTCAGTTGCTCGTCGGTATAACATATAAATGCGGGGGGCTTTCCACTAGTCCTTATTACAGATCTAACAAAGGGATTGTTGTCCGTCACAAGATTTTCTAAATGTCGTACTTGGTCCACGAAATTGTCATTGTGTCCGTCTACTGTTTTGTCTTTCTTCCGTTGTCTGTACTGTCTGTCTAAAACTTGTCTGTGGGAGGGTAAATCTAGTACGTCATATTTGTCAGCGAGATGGTTTGCAATCTGATGAGGTTTCATCTTTCCCGTTAGGTCGACTATCTCCGTCATTACTTTTGGTGGTATCCTGTGGTATTCAGTCGTACGGTCATTCGCTTTACCATGGGGGGCAAGTCCAGGGAATTTACCTATATATTCCACAATAGCGTTGTTGCTATGGATACCACCATCTGCAAGCCAGGTCACTTTTTATATGCCCGAAGGGACATATTATGTTATGACGCTGGTGTCCGTCTGTCCGTTAGCAATTTCGTGTCTGTCCGTTAGCAATTTCGTGTCCGCTCTGTAACTCTTGAACCCCTTGAAGGATTTCAAAGAAACTTGACACAAATGTTTACCACACCAAGACGACGTGCAGAGCGCATGTTCCGGATGACTCGCTTCAAGGTCAAGGTCACACTTAGGAGTCAAAGGTCATATCAGTTTGTTTCGTGTCCGCTCTGTAACTCTTGAACCCCTTGAAGGATTTCAAAGAAACTTGACACAAATGTTCACCACACCGAGACGACGTGCAGAGCACATGTTCCGGATGACTCGCTTCAAGGTCAAGGTCACACTTAGGAGTCAAAGGTCATATCAGTTTGTTTTTTGTCCGCTCTGTAACTCTTGATCCCCTTGAAGGATTTCAAAGAAACTTGACACAAATGTTCACCACACCAAGACGACGTGCAGAGGGCATGTTCTGGATGACTCGCTTCAAGATCAAGGTCACACTTAGGGGTCAAAAGTCATATCAGTTTGTTTTGTGTCCGCTCTGTAACTCTTGAACTGCTGGAATGATTTCAAAGAAACTTGGCAGAAATGTTCACCACACTGAGACGATGTGCAGAGCGCATGTTCCGGATGACTCGCTTCAAGGTCAAGGTCACACTTAAGGGTCAAAGGTCATATATGACTTTGCTTTGTGTATATTGCTCTGCATTGCAGTGCTCTTGTTTTTATTTGGCAGATCTCTTTTTTGTACTTACAATATTTTTTTTTTGAATTACTTCCCTTTTATGTTACTATAAATAGCTTATTTTGAAACTTCTTTATTATTGGCCGTAGGGAAAAACCGAGACCACTTTTCTGTGGTACAACATGGATGGTACTTCCAATTTTTAGGTCTATTTTTACATACCTGTACCTGATAAGGATTTTTTTGTAGGCCTTGAATATTTTTTTGTGGATTTGTTTTTTGAAGTTTTCCTTTTGTTGTTCCAGTCCTTTGGGCTACAACAGTCAAGTTCTTAAAATTTTGCTCCCATCCTATGATGTAAACCTTCGGGCGTATATTGCCCCGCTTGGCAGCGCTCTTGTTTCTTATACGTTTATGTCTTATCACCACGATTGTATTGTTGATTGCATAATATTTGGTAATGACACGTGATCAATACCAATACTCTAACAAAAAATGATGCCACAAAATCAATTTCGCGTGCGTAGTCGCACTATATTTTATCATAATTATATTTCAAACATCCAACTTGTATCAGTTTGGTAATAAATACGTCAAAACATTTAGTCTTCCTAGCACTATGCGTATCATTTGTAAGACTGTATATTCTTAATCGGTAAAATGTTAATGTGTAATTTGAGCAGGGGCACGTGCAATTTCCATCCATAATTTTTAAACTTTTAGAATTTTTCTTTTCTACACGTTTTTTGTAACAGATCTTTAAGAAATAATTATATCTGTAATTGTAAAATGGCTACGAACTCTCCCAGGTAATTAATTTTGAGGGGTTCAAAGTTTTTCAGTTAACATTATATAGGTATAACGGAGCATTTCATGCGTAATCCAATTTGTTACCTTAGTAAGCTGAAAGATATATGAAACAATAACTTACCGAACTAGAGCAGCACTGACATCGTACTTGTCGCCATTAAATCCACATTATTTGCACACAAATTTCAAAGAGGCAGGGGACCAAGATTTGGCATCCTCCTTGGACATATCACAACAAGTGTGGTGTGTCCACCTTTGACAATAGTCACATTTGATTCTATTAGTTTCACAAGTTTTATTAGCTCACCTGTCACAAAGTGACAAGGTGAGCTTTTGTGATCGCGCGGTGTCCGTCGTCCGTCCGTGCGTCCGTCCGTAAACTTTTGCTTGTGACCACTCTAGAGGTCACATTTTTCATGGGATCTTTATGAAAGTTGGTCAGAATGTTCATCTTGATGATATCTAGGTCAAGTTCGAAACTGGGTCACGTGCCATCAAAAACTAGGTCAGTAGGTCTAAAAATAGAAAAACCTTGTGACCTCTCTAGAGGCCATATATTTCACAAGATCTTCATGAAAATTGGTCAGAATGTTCACCTTGATGATATCTAAGTCAAGTTCGAAACTGGGTCACGTGGGGTCAAAAACTAGGTCAGTAGGTCTAAAAATAGAAAAACCTTGTGACCTCTCTAGAGGCCATATTTTTCATGAGATCTTCATGAATATTGGTCAGAATGTTCACCTTGATGATATCTAGGTCAAGTTCGAAACTGGGTCATGTAGGGTCAAAAACTAGGTCATTAGGTCTAAAAATAGAAAAACCTTGTGACCTCTCTAGAGGCCATATTTCTCAATGCATCTTCATGAAAATTGGTCAGAATGTTCATTTTGATGATATCTAGGTCAAGTTCGAAACTGGGTCACGTGGGTTTAAAAACTAGGTCAGTAGATCTAAAAATAGAAAAACCTTGTTACCTCTCTAGAGGCCATATTTCTCAATGGATCTTCATGAAAATTGGTCAGAATGTTCACCTTGATGATATCTAGGTCAAGTTCGAAACTGGGTCATGTGCGGTCAAAAACTAGGTCAGTAGGTCTAAAAATAGGAAAACCTTGTGACCTCTCTAGAGGCAATATTTTTCAATGGATCTTCATGAATATTGGTCAGAATGTTTACCTTGATGATATCTAGGTCAAGTTCGAAACTGGGTCACATGGGGTTAAAAACTAGGTCAGTAGATCTAAAAATAGAAAAACCTTGTGACCTCTCTAGAGGCCATATTTTTCATGAGATCTTCATGAATATTGGTCAGAATGTTCATCTTGATGATATCTAAGTCAGATTCGAAACTGGGTCACGTGGAATCAAAAACTAGGTCAGTAGGTCTAAAAATAGAAAAAACCTTGTGACCTCTCTAGAGGCCATATTTCTCAATGGATCTTCATGAAAATTGGTGAGAATGTTCAGCTTGATGATATCTAGGTCAGGTTCGTAACTGGGTCATGTGCGATCAAAAACTAGGTCAGTAGGTCGAAAAATAGAAAAACCTTGTGACCTCTCTAGAGGCCATATTTTTCACGAGATCTTCATGAAAATTGGTCAGAATGTGCACCTTGATGATATCTAGGTCAAGTTTAAAAGTGGGTCACGTGCCTTCAAAAACTAGGCCATTAGGTCAAATAATAGAAAAACCTTGTGACCTCTCTAGAGGCCATATTTTTCAATGGATCTTCATGAAAATTGGTCAGAATTTTTTATCTTGATGATATCTAGGTCACATGTGCTCAAAAACTAGGTCACTATGTCAAATAATAGAAATAACGATGTCATACTCAGTTGAACACTGGGTCATGTGGAGATAGGTGAGCGATTCAGGACCATCATGGTCCTCTTGTTACATAAAGTACATAGATCCATATTTCTGAATATTTTAGCAACAAGAACAATTATAGTTTTATACACAGACGTATGGTTTACCAAAATGGTAAATTGCATGGAGAAATGCTAGGTATAAATACAGATTTAGCTGAGAAATTATCAGGGGGTGTAAATACTCATTTAAGGTAACTTTTTACCATATCAAAGACCCGCAGTTTCGTGTGACAAACAGCAGTCGGCAATTCAAAGACTGCCGTGTCAACACTTTTTGATTACAAGACAGCAATTAGCAGCCGTGCGTCTGTATTTAAAGAAACACATTTGAACTTATTATGTCGGTATTTTGTCATGGACTTCAAACCAAAAGTTTTTAAATCATAAATAAAAAGATAATTGTTTTCAGAAAAATCTAAGGGCATTTATTACAAACTACCAACTATTGCAAACGAGGTGTCAATTAATTTGCAAACAACTTTTGCTTTATGAATTTACTTTTTAGCTCACCTGTCACAAAGTGACAAGGTGAGCTTTTGTGATCGCGCAGCGTCCGTCGTCTGTGTGTCCGTCCGTTCGTCCGTAAACTTTTGCTTGTGACATCTCTAGAGGTCACATTTTTCATGGGATCTTTATGAAAGTTGGTCAGAATGTTCATCTTGATGATATCTAGGTCAAGTTCGAAACTGGGTCACATGCCATCAAAAACTAGGTCAGTAGGTCTAAAAATAGAAAAACCTTGTGACCTCTCTAGAGGCCATATATTTCACAAGATCTTCGTGAAAATTGGTCAGAATGTTAACCTTGATGATATCTAGGTCAAGTTCGAAACTGGGTCACGTGCCATCAAAAACTAGGTCAGTAGGTCTAAAAATAGAAAAACCTTGTGACCTCTCTAGAGGCCATATATTTCACAAGATCTTCATGAAAGTTGGTCAGAATGTTCACCTTGATGATATCTAGGTCAAGTTCGAAACTGGGTCACATGCCATCAAAAACTAGGTCAGTAGGTCTAAAATTAGAAAAACCTTGTGACCTCTCTAGAGGCCATATATTTCACAAGATCTTCATGAAAATTGGTCAGAACGTTCACCTTGATGATATCTAGGTCGAGTTCGAAAGTGGGTCACATGCCGTCAAAATCTAGGTCAGTAGGTCAAATAATAGAAAAACCTTATGACCTCTCTAGAGGCCATATTTTTCATGGGATCTGTATGAAAGTTGGTCTGAATGTTCATCTTGATGATATCTAGGTCAAGTTAGAAACTGAGTCACGTGCGGTCAAAAACTAGGTCAGTAGGTCAAATAATAGAAAAACCTTGTGACCTCTCTAAAGGCCATATTTTTCATGGGATCTGTATGAAAATTGGTCTGAATGTTCATCTTGATGATATCTAGGTCAAGTTCGAAACAGGGTCACTTGTGGTCAAAAACTAGGTCAGTAGGTCTAAAAATAGAAAAACCTTGTGACCTCTCTAGAGGCCATACTTGTATATGGATCTCCATAAAAATTGGTCAGAATGTTCACCTTGATGATATCTAGGTCAAGTTTGAAACTGGGTCACGTGCCGTAAAAAACTAGGTCAATAGGTCAAATAATAGAAAAACCTTGTGACCTCTCTAGAGACCATATTTTTCAACGAATCTTCATGAAAATTGGTCAGAATTTTTATCTTGATAATATCTAGGTCAAGTTCAAAACTGGGTCACATGAGCTCAAAAACTAGGTCACTATGTCAAATAATAGAAAAAACGACGTCATACTCAAAACTGGGTCATGTGGGAAGAGGTGAGCGATTCAGGACCATCATGGTCCTCTTGTTTAATTTACATCCCGGTTGCAATTACTGGTAATTTAATTGATTGTAACAGATTTGTTTATGACGGACGATTAATTACAATGATCAACTAAAATGATTTAGAATCAAAAAGAATCAGTGCATCGAATTTTTCTAAAAATATGCCGATTTGGAATCGGTCTTGCAGTCAATATGAATGCATGACAACGTTTATTATTTACCTAAAAAGCATTTGACCGGTTTTAAAAATCTTTCAGAAGAAACCCCGATTAGGCCAGATGATGATCATAAATAAATAAACTTTTTTTCTTGGAGATATGTATACTCTAGATTAGGGTCATTCTCGTAAGCGTACATTATTTCCGTAAGATCGTAGAGTTATAATCTCGTATACAGAATTAACTTCTCTCATTCATGTTTAATCTGATTGAGCATCGTTCTACATCTTACAAAAATTATAAAAATTGTTCATATATTAAAATACTATTTACTTTAAAAAGAAAGGCCGAGTGTATTTCAGTTATGGAAATTTCCCGTGCGTAAGCCGAATTTCGATCTCGTATAAATTCGTTTTGCGTTTATAAAGTAAATAATTAAGTTAATAAAAAACAATATTTTCCATTTGTAAATTTATTATTCATAATATATACGAATGAGTTCTGCATTAAACCCTACAAAATACCATTTATTAATATAATACGCGTGTATTTCGGTTATGATAATTTTCAGCGCGATCGCCGCATTTCGGTCTCTTATAAAATCGTTTTGCGTGAACGTATTTTATTTTCCTTTCGTATATTAATTCTTTAGGATATATTTGATTGAATTATATCAAAAAACTTAAAGAAATACCATTTTTTAATAAAATACGGGTGTATTTCGGTTACGATAATTTCCCGCGCGGTCGCCGAATTTCATTCTCTTATAAAATCATTTTGCGTGAACGTATTTTATTTTCCTTTCGTATGTTAATTATTTATGATATATTTGATTGAATTATATCAAAAAACTTACAGAAATACCATTTTTAGCTCACCTGTCACATAGTGACAAGGTGAGCTTTTGTGATCACACAGCGTCCGTCGTCCGTCGTCCGTCCGTGCGTTAGTCCGTCCGTCCGTAAACTTTTGCTTGTGACCACTCTAGAGGTCACATTTTTTGTGGGATCTTTATGGAAGTTGGTCAGAATGTTCATCTTGATGATATCTAGGTCAAGTTCGAAAGTGGGTCAAGTGCCATCAAAAACTAGGTCAGTAGGTCTAAAAATAGAAAAACCATGTGACCTCTCTAGAGGCCATATATTTCACAAAATCTTCATGAAAATTGGTCAGAATGTTCATCTTGATGATATCTAGGTCAAGTTCGAAACTGGGTCACGTGCCATCAAAAACTAGGTCAATAGGTCTAAAAATAGAAAAACCTTGTGACCTCTCTAGAGGCCATATATTACACAAGATCTTCATGAAAAGTGGTCAGAACAGTCACCTTGATGATATCTAGATCAAGTTCGAAACTGGGTCACGTGCCTTCAAAAACTAGGTCACTAGATCTAAAAATAGAAAAACCTTGTGACTTCTCTAGAGGCCATATATTTCATGAGATCTTCATGAAAATTGGTCAGAATGTTCACCTTGATGATATTAAGGTCAAGTTTGAAAGTGGGTCACGTGCCATCAAAAACTAGGTCAGTAGGTCAAATAATAGAAAAACAGGGTTCGCACAGGCTTGAAAAGTACTTGAAAATGAAGGGCAGTCTTGAAAAGTCCTTGAAAACACAATTTGTCTTGAAAAGTGCTTGAAAATTGCCCAAAGACCTTGAAAAGTACTTGAATTTCTTATTTTCTCGTATGCTAGACAATTAAAATCTCCCCAAAAACCAAAAGTAAATCTTTTAGAATAAAATGGCAATTTTCGAACAATGGGCAGAGCTACGAAAACGCCGTAATAAAAAAAGGTCGAATGTGTTCGGGACGAAAGCAAAGTTTGGGTACGAATGTTTCGTACTTTCTGTTTAGCGTTGTCTCCCCTACATAAAATGGCGTCAATTCGTCATGGAGCATGAATCGCAATTCTTATCGTAATGGGAAAGTGTGTGACAGTCTTACGGTACCCCCACCACAAACAGTTACCATTCTGTTTGCATCATCGAGTGCTAGTATTTCAAACTAAGTATAAAAAAATAATGTACTTAAAGCAGAAATTATATGGACAATGCAAACCAGAAACATGCCTTAAACAAGTCCAATATAAACATTAGTAAAATATTTCAGACCATGTTTCCAGACAGTAAAATAGCGAAAAAGTTTGCTCTTGGTGAAAGAAAAACTGCCTATATCTGTGTATTTGGCCACTTTAAAAGCTTACTGATTGAAAAGATCAGGGGACCATTTGTCGCTCTGATTGATGAAACTTGAAATAAAAAGATGCAAGAAAAACAGATGGATCTTCATATTAGGTTTTGGGATGCAGAATCACAGCAGGTAGTAACACGGTATTATGGTTGAATAAGTCCTTGAAATCTATAAGACTAGTGCTTGAAAAGTCCTTGAAAAGTCCTTGAATTTGACTTGGCCTTGTCTGTATGAACCCTGGACCTCTCTAGAGGCCATATTTTTCATGGGATCTGTATGAAAATTGGTCAGAATGTTCATCTTGATGATATCTAGGTCAAGTTCGAAAGTGGGTCACGTGCCATCAAAAACTAGGTCAGTAGGTAAAATAATAGAAAAACCTTGTGACCTCTCTAAAGGCCAGATTTTTCATGGGATCTGTATGAAAGTTGGTCTGAATGTTCATCTTGATGATATCTAGGTCAAGTTTGAAACAGGGTCATGTGCGGTCAAAAACTAGGTCAGTAGGTCTAAAAATAGAAATACCTTGTGACCTCTCTAGAGGCCATACTTATGAATGGATCTCCATAAAAATTGGTCAGAATGTTCATCTTGATGATATGTAGGTCAAGTTCGAAAGTGGGTCACGTGCCTTCAAAAAGTAGGTCAGTAGGTCAAATAATGAAAAAACGTGACCTCTCTAGAGGCCATATTTTTCATGGGATCTTTATGAAAGTTGGTCTGAATGTTAATCTTGATGATGTATAGGTCAAGTTTGAAACTGGGTCAACTGCGATCAAAAACGAGGTCAGTAGGTCTTGAAATAGAAAAACCTTGTGACCTCTCTAGAGGCCATACCCTTGAATGGATCTTCATGAAAATTGGTCAGAGTGTTCACCTTGATGATATCTAGGTCAAGTTTGAAACTGGGTCACGTGCCTTAAAAAACTAGGTCAGTAGGTCAAATAATAAAAAAACCTTGTGACCTCTTTAGAGGCCATACCTTTCATGGGATCTGTATGAAAGTTGATCTGAATGTTCATCTTGATGATATCTAGGTCAAGTTCGAAATTGGGTCAACTGCGGTCCAAAACTAGGTCAGTAGGTCTAAAAATAGAAAATTCTTGTGACCTCCCTAGAGGCCATATTTTTCATGGGATCTTCATGAAAATTGGTCAGAATGTTTACCTTGATGATATCTAAGTCAAGTTTGAAACTGGGTCACGTGCAGTCCAAAACTAGGTCATAAGGTCAAAAACTAGGTCAGTAGGTCTAAAATTATTAAAATCTTTTGACCTCTCTAGAGGCCATATTTTTCAATGGATCTTCATGAAAATTGATCTGAATGTTCACCTTGATGATATCTAGGTCAGTTTCAAAACTGGGTCACGTGCGATCAAAAACTAGGCCAGTAGATATAAAAATAGAAAAACCTTGTGACCTCTCTAAAGGCCATATTTTTCACGAGATGTTCATGCAAATTTGTGAGAATGTTCACCTTGATGATATCTAGGTAAAGTTCAAAACAGGGTCACGTATCTTCGAAAACTAGGTCCATAGGTCAAATAATAGAAAAACCTTGTGACCTCTCTAGAGACCATATTTTTCAATGGATCTTCATGAAAATTGGTCAGAATTTTTATCTTGATAATATCTAGGTCAAGTTCAAAACTGGGTCACATGAGCTCAAAAACTAGGTCACTATGTCAAATAATAGAAAAAACGACGTCATTCTCAAAACTGGATCGTGTGGGAAGAGGTGAGCGATTCAGGACCATCATGGTCCTCTTGTTTAATAAAATACAGGTGTATTTCGGTTATGATAATTTTCCGCGTGGTCGCCGAATTTCATTCTCTTATAAAATCATTTTGCAAGAACGTATTTTATTTTCCTTTCGTATGTTAATTATTTATGATATATATGATTGAATTATATCAAAAACACTTCAAAAATACCTTTAAATTAAAAAATACAGGTGTATTCCGGTTATTCAACGTGTATTCCAGTGTATTCCGGTTTTCAGGTGGATTCCGGTTTAATGTGCGACCGTCATAAAATATTACAAAGCCCTCCTGTGCCAATTCCTCATTTTGAATGTGACTAATGCAATTATTTCCTGAATCCTTGAACTCTTATCTTTCCAGCTATGCAGTAAAACTTTTTACCGCAAGGCTGATAAAGTTTTATGCAAAAGGTTTAAAGCTATAAAACTCTTAGCATCCGGTTACGTTTATCAGGTCATGATCAGACTAAAAGAGAATTTGATTAACCACAGATTGCTACTTATTTCATTGTATAGGTCACTTTGTGAGAACAGCAAAAAGACTTTTTTTGAATAACTTACCTGAGTTAACTTATATTTTATAACTAATACAGGTTATAAAATGCTTGAAAAAATAACTGAAATAGGTTACATAACTTAAAACAGTTACACCCCTGACTGTATAGTAAAGGGAGGTAATTACAAAATTTTGTAAAAAGGAATAAAATATACATTTGCAATAGGGATCAAACTCTATGTAATGGGTCTTTTTATTCCTTAAATATATCTGTAACAAAATATGGAAACTGAAAAATGTCATAAAATGTTGCTCAAAATTAATGTGATTGACCACCTTCAATGTGTATGTAGAATTATATCTAATTCTTGAAACAGAATTGTGCGAGTTAATAACTGCTAGGCATATTTTGTTTAAAAATAACCAGAATAACTGGAATTATGTTATTGCTGAAAATCAAAAAGTTTAGAGATGTCTCCCACATGTAGTAGGGAAGACATTGACTTCCCAGAAATATACGTTGTAAGTGAAAAACGGAACTTTGGAAACTATATATTTTGATTGATTTACAGATATCTCACCAAAACTGTATGTAATCCTATTAAAACCTCATTGTGAAGTCTTTTAAATACTGACAGTAATGATTGTCATAATATATTTATCAAACTGAGGGTATTTAAGAAATTGTATTTACACCTTGTTACAACATAGTAACGAAAGGTAGTATCTGCTACTTACAACCTATTTACCATCTAATTGTTGTATCCAGAATGAAATAATAATTATGCAGTCATAAAGGTTGTAAGTGGCAGATACAACCTTTTACTTCAGTAGATATTCATAAAATTGACCGTCAAATGGGTTGTAAGTATATTATTAACAAAATGTCATTTTAAACAGGGTCATAAATTATGATTTTACGTTCTGATTATGGCCCTTTGAATGCAGTTTCTGAAAATGTATAGGTCATAAAAGGTCACAAGTAAAAGTTACAACCATATATTTATGGGATGTCAACATATTGACTCAGTGCTGTCAGTCTGTCTGTCCACCTGCGCCATGTCACAAAGTTTGCCCATGCAACTTGTCCGACACCACTAGATAGATCTACACCAAAGTTTACGTGAGTGATCATTGTCAAGCCTTTTTATACAGTTCTTTGACATTTCAGTTTGATGATTTTCAGTGTAGTTATGGCCCTTGATTCATAAAATTTTTATGATGTTTTGGCCACTTCTCTTACATTATTGGACAGATTTCCACCAGACCTTTCAGGAGTGATTATTGACAATTTTGTTTGATTCTATGATTTTCAGCAGAGCTATTCCCCTTGATTCATTCAATTTTATGATGTTTTAGCCACTTCTCTTGTATTATTTGGCAGATTTCCATCAAAACTTTCAGTGGTCAGTGCCAAGCCTCTTTATGCATATTTATGGCATGTTCTATTTCAGTGGAGTAATGTTTTGGTATATTTTACCTTGTCTGGGCAACTGCTCTGATATCACCAGGAGGAATTGCAAACTTTACAAAAGTGATCATTGCAAAGCGTAGTCGTGCATGTCCCAGTCATGTTCGGGTTCAGTGTTTTTCAGCAGAGTTATTGTCCATGACTTGTCAAACTTTATGATGTTTTAGTTCTCTTATTATGTTGTAAAGCAGATTTACACCAAACGTTACAAGAGTGACCCGTGCCAAGTCTTATTGTGCATATTATAGGCATTCTCTGTTTCAGTTATTTTCAGGGGTGTTATGGCCCTGTATTTGTTTTTGGCAACTTCTCTTACACGATGGGCAAATTTCCACTAAACCTTATCAATGGCAAGCCTAGTTAGCATATCATGTTCTGGTTCAGTGACTTTTAGCAGAGTTACAGTCCTTTGAGGCATTTAACAATTTCTGCATGTTAAGTGGTGGAGGACATATGTTTTTTGTGAGAAACAGTCTCTAGATTTTTTTTGTTTTTCTTTGACAATTTTCTGCATTGTTTGTTCAGGGACTTTGTTAGCCAGTGGTTCTGATGATTTGAATATTGTAATATGGAACTGGATTCACAACCGTCCTGCCCTTGTGTATGACAGCGGTCATCGAAGTAATGTGTTTCAGGTAATATTTTTAACATTATGTAAATGTAGTACAATACATTGTGTGGACAAATTTTGCTTTTTAGCTCACCTGTCACAAAGTGACAAGTTTGAAAGTGGGTCAAGGTGAGCTTTTGTGATTGCGCTGCGTCCGTTGTCCGTCCGTCCGTAAACTTTTGCTTGTGACCACTCTGGAGGTCACATTTTTAATGGGATCTTTATGAAAGTTGGTCAGAATGTTCACCTTGATGATATCTAGGGCAAGTTCGAAACTGGGTCGCGCGCCATCAAAAACTAGGTCAGTAGGTCTAAAAATAGAAAAACCTTGTGACCTCTCTAGAGACCATACTTTTCACAAGATCTTCATGAAAGTTGGTCTGAATGTTCACCTTGATGATATCTAGGTCAAGTTCGAAACTGGGTCCGTGCCATCAAAAACTAGGTCAGTAGGTCAAATAATAGAAAATCCTTGTGACCTCTCTGGAGGTCATATTTTTCATGGGATCTGCATGAAAATTGGTCAGAATGTTCATCTTGATGATATCTAGGTCAAGTTCGAAACTGGGTCACGTCCGGTCAAAAACTAGGTCAGTAGGTCAAATAATAGAAAAACCTTGTGACCTCTGTAGAGGCCATATTTTTCATTGGATCTGCATGAAAGTTGATCAGAATGTTCATCTTGATGATATCTAGGTCAAGTTCGAAACCGGGTCAGCTGCGGTCAAAAACTACGTCAGTAGGTCAAATAATAGAAAAGCCTTTTGACCTCTCTAGAGGTCATATTTTTCATGGGATCTGCATGAAAATTGGACAGAATGTTCATCTTGATGATATTTAGGTCAGATTCGAAACTGGGTTACGTCCGATCCAAAACTAGGTCAGTAGGTCAAATAATAGAAAAACCTTGTGACCTCTGTAGAGGCCATATTTTTCATGGGATCTGCATGAAACTTGGTCAGAATGTTCATCTTGATGATATCTAGGTCAAGTTCGAAATTGGGTCAACTGCGGTCCAAAACTAGGTCAGTAGGTCTAAAAATAGAAAATTCTTGTGACCTCCCTAGAGGCCATATTTTTCATGGGATCTTCATGAAAATTGGTCAGAATGTTTACCTTGATGATATCTAAGTCAAGTTTGAAACTGGGTCACGTGCAGTCCAAAACTAGGTCATAAGGTCAAATAATAGAAAAACCTTGTGACCTCTCTGGAGGTCTTATTTTTCATGGGATCTGTATGAAAATTGGTCAGAATGTTCATCTTGATGATATGTAGGTCAAGTTCGAAACTGGGTCACGTACGGTCAAAAGCTAGGTCAGTAAGTCAAATAATAGAAAAACCTTCTGACCTCTGTAGAGGCCATATTTTTCATGGGATCTGCATGAAAATTGGTCAGAATGTTCATCTTGATAATATCTAGGTCTAGTTTGAAAATGGGTCACATGCGGTCAAAAACTAGGTTAGTAGACCTGTCAAATAATAGGAAAACCTTGTGACCACTCTAGAGGCCATAGTTTTAATGGGATCTGTATGAAAGTTGGTCTGAATGTTCATCTTGATGATATCTAGGTCAAGTTCAGAAGTAGGTCACATGAGCTCAAAAACTAGGTCACTATGTCAAATAATAGAAAAAAACGACGTCATACTCAGTTCATGTGGGGGCAGGTGAGCGATTCAGGACCATCATGGTCCTCTTGTTTGGATGAAGTTGTGGTAAATGTTGGTTTTAAGTTCTGAAGAAAGGAAAGTGTTTGAGCTAAGCTGATTTTGTTATTCACAAGTTCGATGAAAATTGGTTTTTAAATATACAATATTTTTTGTGAGTAGAGAAACCCTTAATCATTTTGTACATGTGTTTGGGACCATTTCAGGCTAAATTTATGCCGTTCAGTGGAGATTGCCATGTGGTCAGCTGTGCCCGAGATGGTCAAGTACGACTGGCAGATCTGTCGTCAACAGGGGTCTGTAAAGGAACGAAAAAAGTAGCACAGCATAGGGGTGCTGCTCACAAGGTAATTGTTTACTTACTGTCATTTGAAATGTAAAGGAAAGACCAACCCAGGGGTGCTTATATTACAAAAGAAGCTTCACATGGGTGCAGTTCCATATATTCTGTAAATTGGATGATTTTCACAGTTGCTGTATTCTAATAGTGATTTTGGGTAAACAGCCTTATTTAAAGTTAAATGTTGAGTGTGCATGTTTTAGGACAAGCTGCAGTTTAATTTTTACAAAAATATTGATTTAGCAAGAGTTAGCGGCATTATTAGTGAATATTACCAAAAATTAAATTATCACAATTGTTTACTCAGTCTACATAGTTGTCATCCACACCACCCTGTAAAGGAATTGTAAATGTTACTGAGCAAATGTGATGCACACAAGTGTGTCTGTAAAGACCTAAAATGTCAATACAGGGCTTGTGTTCATGTCATAGGGCATGACGGTGTTGTTTTGAATTTAATTGTTTTACATCTTCTTTAATAAAATATAAACCCTACTAAAATCGTACACCCTTTTAAGATTCATTGTAACAATTACACCCAAATATGCTTAATTATAAATCCCTACATCTTTTCCATCCTATAACCCTAATTACCGTTATCCTTGTATACTCCTGTCCCCAACCTGAATTGTACTAACCTTTATGTCTTTGTATTGCAATAATCGAGAACAAGTGTAAATGCTTCATTTTACTTGCCTTCTTGATATGAATGCATACATATAGATATTATGTCTCCCACCACACATTGGTGTGGCAGACATATTGATTAACTCCAGTCTGTCTGTGTGTGTGTCTGTCACAAAGCTTGTCCGCACTCTAAGTCAAACATTTCTCATCCGATTTTCACCAAACTTGAACAAAATGTGTTTGACCATAAGACCTTAGCCAAGTTCGATAACTAGCCAAATCGGTCCAGGCTTCTTGGAGTTATGGCCCTTGAATTACCAAAAATCGGTCTTTTTACTCTTGTCCACACTCTAATTCGAATATTTCTCATCCAATCTTCACCAAACTTAAACAAAATGTGTTTGACTATGAGACCTCGTCCAAGTTTGATAACTAGCCAAATCGGTCCAGGCATTTTGGAGTTACGGCCCTTGAATTATCGAAAAATTGGCCTTTTTACTCATGTCCGCACTCTTAATCAAACATTTCTCATCCGATCTTCACCAAACTTGAACAAAATGTGTTTGACCATGAGACCTCAGCCAAGTTCGATAACTAGCCAAATCGGTCTAGGCATTTTGGAGTTACGGCCCTTGAATTATCGAAAAATTGGCCTTTTTACGCTTGTCCGCACTCTTAATCAAACATTTCTCATCCGATCTTCACCAAACTTGAACAAAATGTGTTTGACCATGAGACCTCGGCAAAGTTCGATAACTAGCCAAATTGATCCAGGCATTTTGGAGTTACGGCCCTTGAATTATTGAAAAATTGGCCTTTTTACGCTTGTCTGCACTCTTAGTCGAACATTTCTCATCCGATCTTCACCAAACTTGAACAAAATATGTTTGACCATGAGACCTCGGCCAAGTTCGATGCTTAGCCAAATCGGTCCAGGCATTTTAGAGTTACGGCCCTTGAATTGCCGAAAAAATCTGTCTGTTTACTCTTGTCCGCTCTCTAAGTCGAACATTTCTCATCCGATCTTCACCAAACTTGAACAAAATGTGTTTGGCCATAAGACCTTACCCAAGTTTGATAACTAGCCAAATCCGCCCAGGCACTTTTGATTTATGGCCCTTGAATTACTGATTGGATCCACTCATCCAGACCATCTAATTGGATCCACTCGTCTAAAACATCTAGAGAAACTAACATTTTCATAGGGGCAGTTGTGGGAGACATGCGCTTTTCTCAAAAGCATCTCTAGTTTACTTTGTTATGGTGAATAATAAATATTATCTAAGATAAGAAATACTTCTTTGTTTCAGTGTTTATTCTGGGAGACAGATAAGTGATCCCAGGAGTGTAGCACCCCAAGAACAAACCCACATCTACCACTAAAATATAAATTCTTGGCAGAAGGGTCGAGCTAGCCCTCAGGCACAACAAAGACTGCCCTTCGTCATTCACATAGTTATAAAATTGGATATTTCAGGTGCCATAAAGAATCTCAGCATATTAACAAAAGATATTAATGAAACAATGTTAGCTATTGATTAAAAATTGGATGTTGAAGACCCACCACGACCTAGTGACCTACTTTTTCCTCCCACATGAACTTCGTGCAAATCATACTGATAATAGACCTTTATAACGGACACGGACAATGTAATCGTACTATGTACTATGGTCAATATCTGGGGTTTTTCTCAAAACACAAAAAAATGTAACCACAGGAGTTTGTTTTTTTTTTTAAGATATTAATATAATAAAGCTTTTCGCGTAATTATAATTATCAAGGCACAACATATCTTTATAATTCTTGGCAGTGCTGTCCTCTGCTGCGAATAAATCTTATCCACAAGGAGAACTCAGACGAACACATTATATCTACATATACATCAGATGAAAAAAATACCATGTTCAGTTTAATCAAACGTCACATACCTGTACTTTTATTTATTGTCTGCCATTTGATAAAATAACATGTTTTACTTTTGAAATTTTTGAGAATTATTTTGACAGCCTATCGGCAAGCAACGCGTTCATCGTAGTGGCAGTAAATACATTTTGAACTAAATTCATTGGTAAGTGTTTGGTTTTTTTTGTTTTTTTTTTGTATAGGTAAAACAATTCTGACCTCAACTCAAACAGACCATTACTAGGTCTTTTCACTCAAATAAGTATAGTTTATGGCAGAACATTATCTATTAATTTAGATACAGCAACTTTGAACTTTGATCCAAACAGCTCTAATGTAATTGCAAGCTGGTGTTTTTTTAACTATGTTATTTCTCATGTTTGGTGATAATATGTCATTCTAAACTCTTGACCGAAAACCATTTTTCTATTTTCAGTAACAAACAAGCAGCTACCCTATTTATATCCAAGCCTTTCTATATTAGAAAGCTGCGTATAAACAAAGTTTTTTTTCATAACATCTCGTTGTCATTTACTGTAATTAAGCTCAGTCAATTTAAGCGAATAAGGATTTCTATAATATGTATTCATACCGACGTCTGTGTCGGTTTTGCTCTTTGCTCTCGGGTCAAAGTTGGCCATCTTCTAAATTTTTCTAGTAACTGCCCCTATAATCATTAAACCTTATATTTTGTAAAAGTGTTGGTTCAATGTTTAAGTCAACCTTCTCAATGCCTTCTTACTACAATCACTATAATAAAAAAGCATCATTTCTTAAGGACTGGTCTTGTTAAAGGATAAATTTCTGATATGCTCCAAATCTTTACGCCTGTACAACTGGCAATGGCTTCGTCTCGTATCTCAAAAGTGCAAATAGGCAAGTAAGAACAAACATTAAACCACATTATTTATTTTATAATAAAGTAAGCTTCTGAAATAAATAGGTACTGTTTCTGTGAAATACCAATATTTTACCAACCGGAGTGGAATATATTGCAAAACTTAACTTCCGTTTTACAGGCCATGTTATAGCTGATATTGTTTCTAAATATCTATCTTCCTCCATCCCTCTGACTCTTACACCCTGACTACCAAAACATGAGACAACAAACAAATAAGTTTTATGTTGTTCTATTTTTTAAGTATTGTCCCAACACCCATATCGTTAAACCACCTAATTACACTCCTACACCGACCGTCAGTTATCTTTGTAATTTCTATTCATATTCCTTTCTTTTTTAATTCCTTGTGTATCTTTTAGTTGTTTTAGAGCACCCCAATCTGACTAAAGTACATCTCCTATTACGCTACGCATAGGATCTGACAACGAGCTATTGATGGCCTCGTTCTGACAACCCTTCCGCTAGCCAATTAAAAGTTAACTTACAACATTTTGCAAGCTATAAAAAGCCTTGGTATTTGATTAACTATTTTCATGTAGAAAAATGTCAGATAGCCGGTTAGCTCTGTCGGTAGCGCTCTTGCTCTGTAAGCGAGAGGTCCCGGGTTCGAGCCCTGGTTTAACTGCAAATTTTTCTTACTCTGACTTTCGAACAAGTTGTCTGATTGGTTCAAACAAAAATAGATTTGCGAAAATAAAAATAGCAATCTTGGAAATCCAAAATATACAGAAGACGAATGTGAATGGGTCGTTCTCAGATCTTCGTTTAGAAGATCAAGTACTTTAGTCAGATTGAGAGCACCCCATCCTTTCCCAAACAGTTACAAATACGTCAAAGATCACTGTTTTTGTAAGTATGTACAGCATGCAACTTTACAGGATTAAACTTTACCTCTACACAATTTAAAAGACGATGCGCTGTAATTATAATTATACATATTCTCGATACACACTAAGTACAATAGGTTACCATGATTCCAATAATATGTTTGAGAAAACCCCTCAAATTTGACCGCTGTACAGAGTAAGTTTACATTTACATTTCCATGTCCGTGTCCGTGATAAAGGTCTAATACTGGTATAATTCAGCTATTATTGTACAAGATGACAGGTGGACAATTTAGGCCCTCCATGAATTAATGTGTTTTCAAAACTTCATCTGCAAACTTATTCAGTCATTATCTTTTCAGTATAGTTCTATAAACATAGAAAATAATATGTAAACAAATGTGAGAAGTCTTTGCTTTACATCTCATGCTGTACTTAAGTTCATGTGTAAATATATAAAAATAGTGTTAAAAGTGTGTGTAAACTCACCTTAATTCATCAAGTACTTTGCATACTACAATATATTTAATTATGCATTAAAGACCTGCTCCAGTCCTACCTTTTAGTGGTTTTACATGCTAAAATGTGGCGCGTGGCCATTAACTGTTACCTGTTGTAATCATGGGTTGCATACACACAAAAGAATTTGAATAGCCATGGAGCAGGGCTTTAAACACATCGTCTTGGCCTTCATGATACATGTCACTGTCAGTTTGTAACTAGATACTTGATATTTCTCATTTTCTTCATGCAAAGCATGTATAATTACCATCAAGGAAATACAAAAGAATACAGGTTTTTTGGCACGTCTTTAAGCCCCTTTTAGGATGATAACAGGACTTTTACCTTAGCTATATTGTAGCTGTAAATTATTATGCATGACAGGTAATTATGTATAATTATACAATAGCCTACAGAAGAGATGCCATGTGAAATACTGTTGAGAACTGTTAACTGAAAGTTATTTTTACAGTTAGCATTTCACAGGTGTTAAATTCTATAGGAGAAAGCCAGAGTCATTCTGTAGTTTAGGAAAAAGGGTAGATTGAAACAATTTCAGATCATTCTTGAATGATTTCAGCTTGCCTTGGAAATGGACTCTCCTCATGTTGTACTCAGTGCTGGGGAAGATGCAGTGACCTATGAGATTGACTTGAGAATTGACAAACCTAACAAGTAAGTGTTATAAAAAAATATGTGGATTTATAGTGCAAGTTTTTCAGGTTGAGGTGTATATCATCAAAACACAGAAATATTTGATTAACAAACAACATCTTTACCAACAGTCCACCTGTCCATTACATGTTCTATTGTACTGTCCTGTACGCCTGGATACTTAAAAAATTAATATTCTCAAAGTTGTCCCCATTTCAAAGAGAATGCCATTTGTAAAGAAATAAAAATAAACAATTGCTAAAAACTATGTTCCACCTAGTTTTGTGAAATTTCAGCACTGGGACATTATTGCAAATGCATCAAAACAATCCATGCAGGCTAATCATGGTCTGCACTGTTCGCTATTCAGTCAGTAAATTTTCAGTGAACACCCCTTGTATAAGTAATAATAAGTGGTACTGTCCAAATTGAATGATGGACCAGTCCATTTTACAAATTAAGCAGGATAAAGGTTAAATCATTTCATCTGCTGTTTAATATATTTATGACTAAAGCTATTTTCATTACCATGTAATTTTTCTGCTGTTGTAGTTCCGATGACTCATGTCTTTATTGTTCTGCTGTTGTAGTTCCGATGACTCATGTCTTTATTGGAAAAAAGAACACCATTAGTACAAATTTAATTCAACCTGCAACTTTGCAGCAGTTTTCATACTCCTATTCTGGATAATAATTCAATATAACAATTTCCCAGACCAGGTTTTACGTTCAAAATGATTATTTTGTTATCATTGTACTGATAGGTTAGTGACAACAAAAGAGAATGACAAGAAAGTATCTATCTATTCTATCCATTCCAATCCCGTGAATTCCAACGAGTTCTGTCTTGGAGGAAGAGATCACTTTGTTCGAGTTTATGACAAGAGAAAAATTAATGAGGTATGTAAATCTTGTTAATTATTATTTCTATAGACCTAGGGAAGACTTGAAAAAAAAACTGTTTCGAAGTAAAAAAGTTTGATACAAGCAGATCTAGGAAAAGCAAGGATGTAATCAGAATTTTGAAGGAGCAGGAGCAGAACCTTAAAAGGAGCATCTTGGTTATGCTTCCTCCGAAGAATATTTCATGCTTGTTTGTGCCCACCACCCCAACCCCCACCTCCACTCACCTTCATCTATCTGAATATGTGTCCTGCATATCTCAAAAAAAGTTTGACCTCGAATCATGAATCATTATAGGATTGTTATTCAACATATGAAGTTATGCGCCTGGATTTTGGAATTTCTCTTTGCAGGAGTTATGGTCCTTAGCTTACCGGTAGTCAAAAATTATTAGAGGTCAGTAAGATCTTAAAAAGTATTTGCTCTGGAGTAATGAAGTAATGAAACTTTATGGGAATGTTTCAGCATACAAATGTTATTATGAAGTTTTGTATCCTCCCCTCCCCATTTCTCACAAAAAAAAATTGCTTTACTCTTTTAGCTTTTATTTCGTGTTTCTTGATAATGTTTGCATACATACTGACCATTCCCTCCCATAACTCACACTTGCAACCCAAGGTAATATGAAAGTTTATTTAGTCTTGCATTATCAACAAGTAGCATATAACGGTATACACACATGGAACTGTCTCAGCCTCGCTGTGTTACTGAATAAGTACTAGGGATGGAATGATAATTCAGTAAGTAATACATCTACGCATACCTAAAATAGATATCTTTAAAGCTTAAATTCAGAGTGTATGGAATCAGCTTAAATCTAATGCATCTTATTACAGATTTGTTCTAAAAGAAAGCCATGGAGCAAAGAGCAAAGTCCATGGATATGTGTTCCACTTGTATAACACTAGGTCCATGTTTATGATATTCTCCCATCTAGCATGACCAAAATTTTGATAACAATAATTGTGAATAACATGTTGATTTTATGACTGTTTGATATTGCATTTTGTATAAAATAAATAAGGCATTTCATCATTTAAACCAGTGTGCATTTTGCTTTAACATTGCTTAGCTGTATGGTCGGGTTTTATTATATCAAATTTCAATTTCTGTAGAAATTTTCATGTGCTAGGTGACAATTATTTGAGGAATGACGCTATGTGAAAGCAAATGTTCCTGGTAAACATATAAATAAATAGTTTTATGACAGAATTATAACACATTATCGTATTAGATTACTTCATTTATTTTGTAGTTAAGAACGCAATGGCAGGTGTAATTATGGCCATAAATGAGGGCATTTTTCACAGATGACTGTATATAAATATTCGCAGCAGTTTTAAAAACTTGCTGTTTTTGACAGTGACCATGTATGTACTCGAACATATTAGTGTGCCTTGTCAATTTGAAAAGGAATTTTTTATCAAAACTTCAGGGGGCTTCTAATGAGACCCTTTAATGTCATGTGGCCAGACAGGGTTAACATGCATTCTTTTGCTGCTAAGCAACGGAAAATGACAAATTGCCAGAATAGCTCTTGAATCTGAAACAATCCTAGAACAGTTGATTAATTTGCATTTAATTATTGATTTATCTTAAAACATAAGGAATTTACAGCAGTAGTTGTATTATTTCATGCATGACCCTTGTATAAGTTGCAGAAAGATTTAATAAATATAAAATGATAAATCAAGAAAGAAATTACACCTCTGTTGCTTAGTTGAAATTTGTCATTAATATTTTACAGGAGGTCAACAATGGATTACTGAAGAAGTTTGCTCCAGATCATATTGTAAGTATGTTATTGTAATAGAATTCATGAAAACTACATATAGTCAGAAATGAGATAGACTAAAAAAAAATGAGAAAAAAATGTAGTAAACATGTATGAAATAGAATCAGATGCAGAGAAATGTGAATATTATTATTAACAAAATGATCAATCAGACTTGAATTTTACACATGGGCTTTTAGATTATTGTTTTTTTTTTGTTCTAAATGTCTATTCTATACACATGTTCTAGCTTATTTAACTGTGTTTTGAGACCAGTCTCAGAATGCTTTCCTACCATTGGTCAGTTTCAAGATTAAGATTAGATTTAACCAATCAGATGCTGGAATTCTGACTGGTTTGGAAACTCAAGTTTTATAACTTTAAAGCAGCATGCTTTCAGTTTTACCAGTATGTCGAAGTATCAGTATGTGTCAAAACTTATAGAAGTGTTGATAAACAATTAGAAATAATGGATTAACTGAGAAGTTCTATATAGCAGAACACTGTTAACATAGTATGAAAATGATAAAATGTCTAGCACCAGCATCCGTGTGACAATGTCATCATTTATAAAACTAGCTAGCCTACCCTTTTTACTGTAAAGTAATACATGTACTAAAGAAGGGTGACATAAATCTGAAGACAATCTTCTGAGTTGACCAATATTATAGGGACAACAATTAATTTGTTTCTGTAGCTTGAAATATTCAATATTTAATGATTTTCTACTTTCAGCGTGAGGCTGGTAACGAGAGTATCAAAGCCAATGTGACATGTGCATGTTACAACTACAATGGTTCAGGTATGACAAATTTTTTGTTTTAGAATGTTGCTTTTGACTTGGCCTCCAGTAGCTTTGAGAAAAATGTTAGAAATGTTTACAGTTTTATAGCCAAATATATGTAAAGCTTGTATTGTTGCTGAATTTATTTACTATTTGTCACTAGCTGTCACAATTAATTGCAGTGAGAAATGGCAAGCAGAAAGCTAACATTAAATATCAGATATTTTATTATCTTCAGGAAAGGCCAGGGTTTTTGATATAGACTGTGTCTGCCTTTTAGACTTTTGTGACCTGTCTACACGACATGCCAGTTGCTAGTTACTACTTGCCAGTTGCTAGTTGCTTCTTGCCAGTTGCTACTTGCAAGTTGGGTAAAATTTATATGTACACCGTATGATTGCATTTGGCACGATGCGTGGTAATTAGCAAGTGGCAACTAGCAATTAGCAAGTGGCAACTAGCAAGTAGCAATTAGCAAGTGGCAAGTAGCAATTAGCAAGTGGCAACTAGCAAGTGGCAACTGGCAAGTAGCAACTGGCAAGTAGCAACTAGCAACTGGCATGTCCCTACCCGCATTCCATAAAGAAACAAAGTCCCATAACTGTGCGGATTTTTTTTTCTGAAAGAACCTAACATGCACCATGCACAAATAGCATGGACGATGTTTTGGCGAAGTTCATAAATTGATATTCAGAGATTATATCACTTGCCCTTGCGCCCAGTAAAAGAAGTTCAAAATCGCCCTAAATATTTGTGAAAGTAAACCTAATCGCAATAAAGCGCTGATTTACTGATCATTGGTTAAAGTAAAGTCTGCACACAATGTGCATACACAGGATGACGGACGGACGCGCAGCGAAACTGTAGTCCCATGAACAACAATAGTTATCATCTCTCATTTCATTGTATAGAGTGCATGATAATCAGTAATATTTTAACTAGAGCATGCTTTATGTGATATTGAATAGCAAGTACAAGGTAATTAGCAATAGAATGGCAATAGAAATTAATAATAGTTAGATGACTCGAACTGTGCATGAAAGCCTGCCGATCAAAAAAATTACTGACTAGAAGAAACATCTGACGCATTCCATACGATAGTATTGAATTAATGCTAATACTGTCAATCTCCGGCGGAAGTAGATTGACAAAACTGTCTTGCATTTAAAGTACGAAAGTTGCTGATACTTGTTGCTTCTGACAATTGAAAATTTACCGAGATTTTGGATTCACAATGGAGAATCTACCTTACGAAACTCGAGACGCTAATACAAATAGACCGAGGACATGATACCACTTTTATTTGTCGGTCAAACAGTGAGTTTATCTCTTGGGATTTTCTGGTAAGGTAACAGGAATCTCGTTATAGGATGAAGGTGGAGTATGTGGATTTTAACTTGTCTAGATATTATTGTTTTCAGATTAAAATCATTTTTCGAAATTTTTATTTATATCACAGTGTTAGCACTCCGTTCACTCCCACGTTATTTTGAATAACTTGGGCCTGCCTTACTTATTTTCTTAATCTGCAACTTTTCGCCATTTGAAAAAGTATGAGCATTTAACCATTTATTGGCCCCGACAAAGCTCACTTTTAAATTCTTTGTTGTTTTTGCATAAAAATAGCAACAATATTGTAGTTAATTCTGAAATGTGTTAAAGGGATTAATTTATTGTAAAGTAATTTTTAATTTTTTAGTCTAAATTAATTTAGGGTCATTTTTTCAAAAAAATTGCGATTTTGTTTTCTATTCTATGGTCATTAGAAAACGTTATATTTTAAGATAGAGAGAGTTTTTACACTTCTGATACATTTGTAAATTAGACAGGACATAAAAAATTTAACATTGATTTTGTTTCCGATACCTGTAAAAACTTTAGGAAATGGGAATAAAAGATAATCCAAAAATAATTAATGTACTTGATTATTTATGGCTAAAGATTTGTTTTGTGTACAAAGTATGGGCTTAAACATTTGGCAGAGTAAAAACAGTACAATTGATTACTGTGTTGAAATCAATTCACCATTATTATTATTTCAATGTCAACCAATTAATATCGAATTGAAACTGATAACGGTTATGATTTTATTTATAAGCATGTAAGCAATGTGTTCGGGAACTCATTATTGCCGCTTCATCCTACAGAAAAAGGAAAAAAAATTGCCAACTTTGTTTCCCAGTTGCAAATAGAAGCAACTTCTCTAAATTTCCCATGGCGTCAAGGTAGGGCCCTGATAATAGACATTGCTAACTGAAATTCTATGGGGGGTTAAGTTTCTATTGATTATTGGTGACTAGGTAAAGTTCAGAGATCAAGGGCGACTGGAAAGATTTGCATATGAGACCTTGCTAAATGTTAGTAACCAACAACAACAGAAGTCGATAAATATTTTTTTCTTAAAGGTCAACCTAGGAACATGGAAAACACGATCTACTTGAACACTCCATGTTGTTGTGATGATGGATGACAGTAGTGCACCAATTGTTTTAGGGGCAGCTATGACGGACAGGTACAGCGCAGACAATCTGAACCATTTACCGACACGCCCTAACAGAATACTATCTCATCTCTCATTATCATTTACAATAGAGTGATATTATAATCAGAATATATTTTAGTAAGACAATAAAGTACTGTTATATGAAAGTACATTGCCTGGCAATTAGCAAGTAGCAAATGGTATGTAGCAACTAGCAACTGGCAACTAGCAAATTGAAATAATCACGCGTTATGATTGACTCTGAACGGTGTGCATGTAAATTTTGCCTGCCGTAAGTGGCAAATGACAAGTGGCAATTAGCAAATAGCAACTAGCAAGTGGCAAGTAGCATGTCGTGACCGGCATTCCATACCGCATAGTATTGTAAGGTTTTAATTGCAATACCTGAAGTCAAATCTCCAAGGTCAAGGAAGTAAAAGATTAACAAAATCTGTTTTGCATCCTAAAGTACAGAATTGCATGAATATGTTATGTTTGCTTCTGTTTACAATTTATTAGAATATGATTGTTTTATTGTTACAGAGATATTGGGAACTTACAATGATGAAGATATCTACCTGTTCAGTAACGAACACTCAGATGCTGCTAACTACATACATAGATACCGAGGACATAGAAATAACCAGACTGTTAAAGGCGTCAATTTCTACGGTCCAAACAGTGAGTTTATCGTCAGCGGAAGTGATTGTGGCAACATCTTTCTTTGGGATAAGGCTACAGAGAATATTGTACAGTATATGGAGGGGGATGAAGGTGGAGTTGTAAGTGGATTTTAACTGTTTGGTCTTAAGATAGTGTAAATTAAGAACTGTATTCTGTAGATTCAAAACAATTTGTTCATAGATTTTCCTAATGTGTATATATATTGTTTTTGCCCTGTCCGTCCGTCTGTCACACTTCATTTCCGACCAATAACCAGGGCCTCCTCTGGGTTTTTCATACTTGTCGCCAACCTTTTCGCCAATTTGAAAAAGTTGGAGCCACTTTAGAGCCATTTTTGAGCCAAAGTTCTGAGCCACTTTTATTTCTCTTAGTTGGCTGTCATAGTGTGCATAGAGAAATAAAATATTGTAAATAATTTCATTAGGAATAATAACAAGTTTTGAAGGTGCATTAGTTTATTGTAGAAGTAATTTTTATTTTTATAGCTCTTTGGTCAGAATTACCAATTTTTCAGGACTCATTTATTTTCGGAAAGGAAAATTCGGATTTTTTTCTATTCTAAAAGGTCGAGTTGAACACTTGTCTAATGATTTTTAAGAAGCCATGGTAGCAAGTGATATCTTCCAGCTTCTGAACATTTCAAAGAAATTAACCAGGTCCAGGATACAAATTGAGGTCGATGTGTTTTTGTTTTCGGATCCATCGTTAAAATCTTTTATGAAAACTGAGGAATTACAAAATTATCTTGCAAAAACTAACAAATTAAATGTATCTTTCGTACTTATTTAAAATTCGTCAGTCATACAACTGCATGCCTCAAACATGTCGATCTTTTTTTTTTTTTTTTTTTGTAAAAAATCGCAACACATAAAGTACACCGTAAGCGGCGTTAATTTTGGTGAATTCTCGGCAGAGGTCAAACATACAAGCTGGCAGATGTTTTGATTACTGGTTAATCATCAATTCACACATTATTACGCAATTATCTTCTCAAAGTGTCAACCAACTTCAATAGTCGAATTGTCAACACTGCCTAGACTGGTTATCGATTTTATTCACTACCAACGTCTAGGTAAACATGTGTATCGGGAACCAATTATTGGGCCGCTTATATCACTACAGAAAAAACAAATGCCGAGGAAAAAAAACTATGCGCCACTTATTTTCGCCAGTTCGCAAAATTTAGCGCCAAATTCTTAAAATTATCGCAAATGGCGACATTGGCGATCGACAGCGGAGGCCCTGAATAACTGGAGAACCATTTGACCTAGAAACTTCATAGGGTGGTGGGGCTTATGGAGTACGTGACCCTCTATTGTTTTTGGGGTGACTAGGTCAAAGTTCAAGGTCACAGGGGCCTGAACATGGAAAACCCATTTCCGATCAATAACTTGAGAACCACTTGACCCAGAATGTTGAAACTTCACAGGGTGATCAGACATGGAGAGTAGATAACCCCTATTGATTTTGGGGTCACACTTTTAAAGGTCAAGGTCACAGGGGCCTGAACATGGAAAATCATTTCCGATCAATAACTTGAGAACCACTTGACACAGAAGTTGAAACTTCGTAGGATGATTGGCCATGCACAGTAGATGACCTCTATTGGTTTTGGGGTCACTCTATTACAGGTCAAGGTCACAGCGGCCAGAACATGGTGATCCATTTCCGGTCAGTAACTTGAGAACTATTTGAGCTAGAACCTTTAAACTTCATAGGGTGATAGAACTTACAGAGTAGATGAATCCTATTGTTTTGTGGGTCACACCATCAATGGTCAAGGTCACAGGGGCCATCCGTCTGTCACAATTCATTGTTGAAAGTTAGTAATTGAGCAGGAATTCCAGTTGTAAAAAGTTGTGTTGATTTTCATATTAAAAACCACACACTTCCCTTTGTGACTTTGACATGATAACAAACATTGGAGCAGTGTTATCAAATAGGAACGCAGCTTGTTTGTATTACATTTGTGGGTCTCAGGTATCTTAATTAACTTGATGATATTTGAACATGTCGTGATATAGCACTTCAACAGAAGATTTTAAGAAATGGCCACTTTTGACAAGACTTAAAGTTTATAACAAGTTTAACTAGTAGATGCTAAATTTCAGAAAATACGGGCAATTTTAAAGAATGTGCACAAGTTTTGTAAAACATGAGTGACAGCATGAGCTCAAAGTACACTGATGAAAATAGAATAAAAGAAACTAATAACTTAGGTATAAAAACAAAACAAATACAGAACTTTGGAATATTTACAGTTTCCTTGTATTTCAGATAAATGTTCTGGAGCCACATCCGTATGCCCCGATTTTAGCAACAAGTGGACTGGATCATGATGTGAAAATTTGGGCACCTACCGCAGAAAATCCAACCAATCTGAAGGGTCTCAGAAAGGTACTGTTGTAAAAAAGGAAGCAAAGTTAAACTCCTCAGTAATGATGAATGTTATATATAGAAAATTCCACCAGTCTTCCTTTGGCAAGTTACATGTTTAACAATTATTTCCTATTAACATATCCTTTGAAATTACTGTTAAAAATTCAGAAACCAACACGTGTTTCACTTAAGTTTCTTAGTATTTCTTGAAGTGACATTAAATTGCACATTTACCCAGACTTGAGTCGGTTAACTTAAGGAACGTATTTCCATAAAACTTTGGTTTGCTGAGCTTATAGATTTAATGATCAAAACATGTGAGAAAAATGGAAGTAAAGACTCTCAGGCCTGTATTGACTTTCAGAATGTTAGATATTCTTGAGGTTCAGCTTCGTTTAATCTGTTTATATCATAATAACACTGCATGATAGTTATTATCTTATAAATCTTATAGCTTAAGATTTCAGCAGTTAATACATATGTTGAAACACCACTCCCTCGAGCCTGAATGACTCGAGCACCTGGGCCCACTTAAGCATTTCATGCGCAAGCATTTTCTCTAAAATTTATTATGTTTGGATTGCCCAGAACCCAGGATCACAAGAATTTTGCTCATACCCTTGCAGCATTAAGTGATCAGTGTTTTACTGTATTGTTAAAGTTCCTGCAGGGATAAATATACTCACATGCAGCAAGTCAGCTGGATAACTTTTATATGCAAGAATTATATGTCCTGACAGTTATGAACTTGCAGTGGTAAAGGGCAGTTGGCTCAGAATCTGTTCCTGTAACAGCTTGGCCTAAGATGTCCTCATGAAGCTTAAATATCATCAGATTTTTTTATGCCCCCGAAGGGAGGCATATAGTTTTTGAACCGTCTGTCTGTCTGTCAGTCTGTCGGTCTGTCAGTCTGTCCGCAATTTTCGTGTCCGGTCCATATCTTTGTCATCCATGGATGGATTTTCAAATAACTTGGCATGAATGTGTACCACAGTAAGACGACGTGTCGCGCGCAAGACCCAGGTCCGTAGCTCAAAGGTCAAGGTCACACTTAGACATTAAAGGATAGTGCATTGATGGGCGTGTCCGGTCCATATCTTTGTCATCCATGGATGGATTTTCAAATAACTTGGCATGAATGTGTACCACAGTAAGACGTGTCGCGCGCAAGACCCAGGTCCGTAGCTCAAAGGTCAAGGTCACACTTAGACATTAAAGGATAGTGCATTGATGGGCGTGTCCGGTCCATATCTTTGTCATCGATGGATGGATTTTCAAATAACTTGGCATGAATGTGTACCACAGTAAGACGACGTGTCGCGCGCAAGACCCAGGTCCGTAGCTCAAAGGTCAAGGTCACACTTAGACATTAAAGGATAGTGCATTGATGGGCGTGTCCGGTCCATATCTTTGTCAACCATGGATGGATTTTCAAATAACTTGGCATGAATGTGTACCACAGTAAGACGACGTGTCGCGCGCAAGACCCAGGTCCGTAGCTCAAAGGTCAAGGTCACACTTAGACGTTAAAGGTCATTTTTCATGATAGTGCATTGATGGGCGTGTCCAGTCCATATCTTTGTCATTCATGCATGGATTTTAAAATAACTACGCATGAATGTGTGGCACAGTAAGACGACGTGTTGCGCGCAAGACCCAGCTCTGTAGGTCAAAGGTCCTAAACTCTAACATCAGCCATAACTACTCATTCAAAGTGCCATCAGGGGCATATGTCATCCTATGATGACAGCTCTTGTTTCCATAGCTCTATGCAGTGGTAAGTCTTTTTTGTCTATCTTTCAGTTGATAAAGCGTAACTCTAGAGAACGGGAAGAAGAGAGAACTAGTGATGGCGGAATGATTGACGGTTCTATGCTATGGTTCATTATGCATCACCTACGGCGGGGCCGTAGACAGAGAGCCCGTGAAGCTCGAGCAGCAAGGGGTGAGCCTGCACCAGATGTTGAGACATCAGACACACTCAGCGATGAGGATCTAACCACAGATGAGGACTCGGACAGCGAGGGGGATGGAGTGCCTCGTGATGCAATCTCATGTAACCCATCATAGTGATATCACCAGAAATTCCTTACCTGTATTCACTGGTGTTCTAAGCCAGAAATTTAAAAATAAAAGCTTTAATGGATCATGTACAAAATGAAAATTTTCAGAATTTCTGACATTGACACATTGATGAATAAAGGCGTGTATGAAGACTTTTTTCTCTCTTAAAAAGATGAATATATTTACATCTAATTTTACGTGTTATGTTTATCATTGGTTTCAGATTTTTTGGAAAACTTAATAATTCACAATCTGTTGAAATACTGGTTTTGCATTGACATCATTTTCTGATTTATTTTTTTTACATATAGGACATCTTTTTATGCAAGTGTTTAATTGCAAAATGTTGTTACTGACTTCTTATTTTAAGATAAAGGTAATTACAGTGTCAGCCTTGTTGCAAAGCATGAAACGTAATTGTAAAGTTTCACAGATTCAGATTTCAGCAAATGTATAGCAAAGATATCACCATTTCGTAATCAAGTAAATCAGCCAGTAAATCACCATGTAAACTTGCATTGAAAACTTCCATTGAACAATGTAACAAATGAGACATTTATCCAGAGTTAAACCTCTATCACAGCATAGCTTTTGTCAATGATGTGCCATTAGCAATTTAGCTAAGATTTTGTGTACATGTATTTACAATGGTTTTAAATCATGTTGATCGAAGAATCTTAAGTACTGTTGTTCTTTTTTAAAGCATTGACCTCTATTTTCAAGTTCTTGCCTAGTATTAAGGTATCCTGGTCAGTGTCACAAGGTGAAGTTCATTCTTTTGGTGACATAGATCTAATCCAGGAGTCATGGTGATCCACCCTTGAACTGTAAAGGACAAGTAGAGAGAAGTTTGTAGATCCCTCAGATTTAAATGTTGTTTTCACCTTTAAGTCTTCAAGTGTCTGTAAATATTGACTTAATGATGTAAATAGTGTTGGTTTCCTCAACCTTTTGCTGACAGTATTTAGATGTACCCCCTGTTTCTTTGTGTGCATAAGTTATGTATTATTGTTTTGTTTGGTTTTTGAAACCTTTAGTAATGGTAAGAAGGTATACAGATTGATTCAGAAATGTTTGAACTTTTTAAGTAGTGTGAACTCTTTCTTTATAGATTATTATGTTTTGTCATGTAAATAGGTTTTTTTTTTTCAATGAGTTTGATCTTTATTCTTATGTTTGTTTTGTGTAAAATTTTGAATTTGTACAACATTTTCATTGTTCATTTTCTTCTCTTGTATGAAATGATGCTAGTCTTTTTTTCTTCCAGGTTTTTGGTTTGTTCTGTAATACAGTCACACCTGTACGTAGTAGGCAGCCAAGGGAAAGATACAGTGTGAGTGCTTGGAGCAAGTGGCTGCTTACTACAGATGACTGTTAATACAGGTTTAGCTGTAGAGTTATGGTTTCATTTTGATTCATTTCTTTTCTGTTTGTAGTTTATATTGACCTATATTAAAGCATACGTTTTCACTTTGTTCTTCTCACTGACAAGTTTATATGATTGTTACAAAACTGCCTTATCGACTATCCTCCATCTGAATACTTAAGTTGTTTTTCTGCATGACAGAGGTATTCTGTTTAATTGAATGTAGATTGTTTTGCCTTCTCTATACCAATTAGTCATAACATATATGTCTTTATTGCTTTTAAAACATGTATTATCCCCCATCAGTACTGTGAAAAGTTGGTCAGATTTGAGCTTTTGTTGAGAGAAAAAGCAGGATATATTGAGAGTATTGAAGAAAAAACAACTTCCCTCTGTAGTTTAGAGTGATAACAAGAGAATGAATCCTTTGATTGATACACAACTGTCTGATACCACTGGATGTCATTTTGTATTTGTTGTTAAAGAATTATTTAAAATTGTTAGTGTTTTAATATCTAAAACGTGTCTCTGTGGTATGATGTCCCAAACCAGAACGTCCTGCCAGTTATTACTGGAGTAGTTCTGTGGCCGTATTTTGTCTTTTCAAAAATGATGCACTGTTCAGCTTACTTTTGGTGAAAGTTATTTTGGTGGATTAACTAAATGTAGTTTTTAGGACATTGTAAACTATAAAATGTTTTAATTTATTTGAATGTTCATACCATATCACATGAGGTGGAAAGGCAGTTATCAATGTGAATGGAAGAGATCAGCAAAGAAATGCTTTCCAGTAGAAGCTAGGTGCCATTCCTGTATCGGTTCATTGAAAGACTTCTCTGTTTTCACATTATGATCCAGTCCACTTGGTAGAGGGAGGTTTTTTTTTCAGCCTTAGCTGTTTAGAGTTTAAGTCGAGTGTATAGTTGCAGATTTGTTAAACATACATAAAAAGGGAGAAATATGCTGTAAGTTAGCATATTCTTAAATGTCTGACTTTGTATTTCCTTTTACAACTCCTTGCACTTTTTTTCTTGCACACAAAGAACCTAGTATCTTATGCAGACATTTTGATTTCTCCAGGAGCTATTTTATGCAACATCAGTTCATATCATAGTTAACTTGACATTTTTTCATGTGATGCAAGTGGGTTTTGGTAAGGTGAATTATGCATTTATGAAGTTTATTATTGCAGTTTTACACAACTACACAACTGGCAATTTCTGTTGCTTGACAGTTTTTATTAGATATTAATTTCCACGAAACCAGGTTTATATACGATCAAATTCAGAACTGGTCATGAATCATACTAGATTTTTTTGTGTACTTAGTATATTCAAAACTGACTAATATATTGATATGAAATTTCTGTGTATTGTTTTTAGAAATTCATTTTAAAAAAAAATTAGCTGTTTTAAGTAAAAAAATATGTTTATATCTAGAGACTGTAGTTTTCAGTCCCTCTTTCTAAATAAAATTAAGGACAACAGAATCATGTGATAATCCCTAGCACATGATTAGTCACCTTTGTTTGAATACTATGTAATGTATGTCTGGGAAGTTGTTATGTTTACCATTTTAAAAGTTTACAGGTTAGTATTTCTTGCCTAGTGGTCAAGATTACTAGTGATGTGCTGATTAATTATGGCCTCAATGAATGTGAATAAATGGTTCATTTGCTCCAGAATAAACTTGATCCCATGATATGTAACTGTTTGGTCAACTGAAAAAAAGTACTTCATGAAAAATACATAACTTTATGCTAAAAATAATGAAATTAAAATTGAACTCTACATTGTTGTTCATCTTCAAAGTGTCAAATATCGTTCCTGTTTAAGGACGTAAATTTCTTGCATCTTGTTTCGGTTGGATTTAAATTGGCCGAAAAAAGGTATATTTTAATGTCAACAATAGCAGACTGTAAAAGGTTAGAACACATATTAAACCTAATGCACGCCTTTCAGATTTTTTCTAACACTTGTCTTCTAGCCTTATGGAGCTAGCTACTGTACAATGTCATGTAACTCTTGCATCTTGGGTCAAGATAAATGACAGACTTAAATTCGTGTGCTGATTTACTAACCTGGCAACTTTAACCATTTCTCAGCAGTAAAGGTTATTGACAAACTGTGGAAACTTCGACTGTTTTCCAGCACTCAAGTTTATGGACAAAACTGGTACTTTGACGATTTCTTAGCTGACAAACAGTGGAAACTAACAGTTTCCTTGCACTAAATGTAACTGAAAATCTGGAAATTTTGACCATTTCCCAGCGATAAAGGTTACTGACAAACATTGGCAACCAACAATTTCTCAGTATTTAAGGTTGCTGACCAACACTTTTGAAAGGGCGGATGGACCATTATTAAACACTGACTGACATTTGAAAGCAATGCTGCTAGTTTCTTCTGATAAGGAATCTTAATAATTTATGATAGGTAATAGTTGATTAATTTATTTCCATTGTATAAATGTTACATTGTTCATTATTTAAATGTATTGATCTCATTTGTAAATAAAACATGTTTTCTGTCTGTGTTAAGCATGTACAGCTTGCTTTATCTTGATAAAGATTTTGCTTTTGTGATAATTATATTTGCCTGAATTTGTCATTGAATTTGCTTTGAACTAAAATTGTACGCTATTACTTTTCATGTGTTTGTGTTATGCTTGAAAATTGTCTATTTTTAATGATGAAGGATTAAGTAATGATGGAATAGATAATGAGCAGTGATTAAAGAACAAGCCCAGATGATTAAAGATGATGATGGTAGTAGTAGTAAATGAGAGAAAAAGAGGAAGTGATCTGGATCAACTCAGAAATTATTCAGGACTGATTTAAGTGGAAATGATTAAGGAAGAATCATTACCAATTATGGAAAATGGAAATGAGGAAGGAATTGTTGAAATTGATTATGGGAAAGGGATCAAGGAATAGTCATGCATGATAGAAGAGAAGGGAATGATTAAGAAATAACAATAAAAACAAGTCATGAATAGGAATGTTAAAATGATTAAGGAGAAAGTAGAAACAATTTGGGTGTAGCGACTAATGATTATGGAATAAGGGAAAATAAATAAAGGTTTGTTTTATCATGTGCTTGTGAATTTGAATAAATTAAGGTGAAAGAGAAGTTGATTAAAGATCTTATGTATCAATTTTGATAATATTCATATATTTGATCATGTTTCAAAAGTATGTAGTGTGTCTTTGCAAGGAAATAAGTATGGACCAGTTTTTCCTGTTTTGAAAGGGAAGTGATTAGAAACAGGAATAAGCCTTGTTTGATCTTGGTAGATTCTTGTAAAGTTACTGTCTTACCTAATGAAATTAATGAAACAGATGTGATGCAGAAGATGATAGATCTTGTCTGAATTTAGAGGAAGAGAAAAATAGCAGTAAACAGAGTTTAGTGTGTCAGATGATGTTTACTTTTAAAATCATCATGTATTCTAGGTCAGTTTCTAAGATAGTGGACTGTTATATTGTTTTTTCAAAGCTTCAGCATCATGTCCTATGTTCCTCAATGTTCTGAAATTTAGACTTGGAGTTTGAAATGCACAACCTTCTTCTTGTGAAATTTAAAGTTTTTTTTAATTGCATATACAGTGCAACCTCTGTAGAGCAACACCCTTTGTGAGATACAAATATTGACTGTTATGTAGAGGTTGTTGTTCTGGTGGGGTAAATATGATAGTATATTATGGGAAATTTTGATGATGTTGCTATAGAGAGGTTTTTGCTTAAGAGAGGGCCACTCTGGAGAGGTTGTACTGTACATTGAAATGAAAACCTGTAATTGTAAATGAAATTGAAAGGATTTGGCTCATTTAACCACAAAAATATCTGCTAGTTATGCCATATATACAGGAATGAATAGCAGTTCAGATAATCTGCATTCCTTTGTCTATGTCTCAATATCATACCTGAATCAACGCAGGCCCAAAATTATATGTTTGTTGTTGCCTAACTGCCCAGCTATAATTCTTTGCTGGAAATTTCAACATTGTGTTGCACAAAATGTTTGTATTGAAGAAGAAATGAACAATATTAAATTGTGGACTTGATTTCAATTTTCTTGCTATTAAATCTCTTTCTGTCTATAATGTATTTTTTCTGCAGTGTAGCATTTGAAAACTGATTACTTTTTGGGGTAACAAAAGAAATGTAACATGTTTTTTTGCTGCTATAGTTGAACTGATTGAAATTCTATAAGTTGCACTTACTTTTCGAAAATTTGTTTTTAGCTCACCTGTCACAAAGTGACAAGGTGAGCTTTTGTGATCGCGCGGTGTCCGTCGTCCGTCGTCCGTCCGTCAGTCCGTGCGTGCGTGCGTGCGTGCGTGCGTGCGTGCGTCCGTAAACTTTTGCTTGTGACCACTCTAGAGCTCACATTTTTCATGGGATCTTTATGAAAGTTGGTCAGACTGTTTATCTTGATGATATCTAGGTCAAGTTCGAAACTGGGTCACGTGCCATCAAAAACTAGGTCAGTAGGTCTAAAAATAGAAAAACCTTGTGACCTCTCTAGAGGCCATATATTTCAAAAGATCTTCATGAAAATTGGTCAGAACGTTCACCTTGATGATATCTAGGTCAAGTTCGAAACTGGGTCACATGCCTTCAAAAACTAGGTCAGTAGGTCAAATAATAGAAAAACCTTGTGACCTCTCTAGAGGCCATATTTTTCATGGGATCTGTATGAAAGTTGGTCTGAATGTTCATCTTGATGATATCTAGGTCAAGTTCGAAACTGGGTCATGTGCGGTCAAAAACTAGGTCAGTAGGTCTAAAAATAGAAAAACCTTGTGACCTCTCTAGAGGCCATATATTTCATGAGATCTTCATGAAAATTGGTCAGAATGTTCACCTTGATGATATCTAGGTCAAGTTCGAAAGTGGGTCATGTGCCTTCAGAAACTAGGTCAGTAGGTCTAAAAATAGAAAAACCTTGTGACCTCTCTAGAGGCCATATATTTCACAAGATCTTCATGAAAATTGGTCAGAATGTTCACCTTGATGATATCTAGGTCAAGTTCGAAAGTGGGTCACATGCCATCAAAAACTAGGTCAGTAGGTCAAATAATAGAAAAATCTTGTGACCTCTCTAAAGGCCATATTTTTCATGGATCTGTATGAAAATTGGTCTGAATGTTCATCTTGATGATATCTAGGTCAGATTCGAAACAGGGTCATGTGCGGTCAAAACTAGGTCAGTAGGTCTAAAAATAGAAAAACCTTGTGACCTCTCTAGAGGCCATACTTGTGAATGGATCTCCATAAAAATTGGTCAGAATGTTCACCTTGATGACAGCTAGGTCAAGTTTGAAACTGGGTCACGTGCCTTAAAAACTAGGTCAGTAGGTCAAATAATAAAAAAACCTTGTGACCTCTCTAGAGGCCATACTTTTCATGGGATCTGTATGAAAGTTGGTCTGAGTGTTCGGCTTGATGATATCTAGGTCAAGTTTGAAACTGGGTCAACTGCGATCAAAAACTAGGTCAGTAGGTCTAAAATTATTAAAATCTTTTGACCTCTCTAGAGGCCATATTTTTCAATGGATCTTCATGAAAATTGGTCAGAATGTTCACCTTGATGATATCTAGGTCAGTTTCAAAACTGGTCACGTGCGATCAAAAACTAGGCCAGTAGGTATAAAAATAGAAAAACCTTGTGACCTCTCTAGAGGCCATATTTTTCATGTGATCTTCATGAAAATTAGTGAGAATGTTCACCTTGATAATATCTAGGTAAAGTTCAAAACAGGGTCACGTACCTTCGAAAACTAGGTCAATAGGTCAAATAATAGAAAAACCTTGTGACCTCTCTAGAGACCATATTTTTTAATGGATCTTCATGAAAATTGGTCAGAATTTTTATCTTGATAATATCTAGGTCAAGTTTAAAACTGGGTCACATGAGCTCAAAAACTAGGTCACTATGTCAAATAATAGAAAAAACGACGTCATACTCAAAACTGGGTCATGTGGGAAGAGGGGAGCGATTCAGGACCATCATGGTCCTCTTGTTTGTGTATATTTATGATGTAAATACTATTCAAGTTAATAATTTGACATTGTTCAAAGAACAAAAATAAAATATATTTACTAAAAATGTTTCTCTGAGTTTTGTGTCAGTCTCAATGATAAAACAATATAATTTCTGCTTTGCTCATGTCCATCAGTGAACCATTTTAATTTTAAGTAGCTGTGACAAGTCGCCAGAACTATCAAATACCCATGGTATCAACTGTCAACATTTCTTAGCAAGCTCATTCTCAGTCATTACTCGTCATATCTGAACGAAATTTCTTACAAGCCTTCCTTGTGATAATACCAAGCAAATGACATAAGTTTCATAACTCTGACTTTCATTTTAATTAAATTATGTCTCTTCATACTCTAGCATTTTTATGCCCCCGAAGGGAGGCATATTAGTTTTCAACTGTTCGTTCGTTCGTTAGTCACAACGTTAATTTTTTGCATGAAGGCACTTTACTCACGAACCACTGCACCCAGGACCTTCAAACTTCACATTCTGATAGTACTTGTTGTGTACATGAACCCTACTGTCTGGGTTCAAAGGTCAAGGTCACAGGGGTCAGCGTTAACTTTTTGCATGAAGGCACTTTACTCGCGAACCACTTCACCTAGGACCTTCAAACTTCACGTGCTGATAGTACTCATCGAGTACACGACCCCTACTGACTTTAGGGTCACCAGGTCAAAGGTCAAGGTCACAAGGGCCAATGTTAACTTTTTGCATGAAGGCACTTTACTTGCGAACCACTGCACCCAGGACCTTCAAACTTTACATGCTGACCAGGACCTTCAAACTTCACTTGCTGATAGTACTCACTGAGTACACGACCCCTACTGACCTTGGGGGTCAACAGGTCAAGGTCACAGGGGCCAATGTTAACTTTTTGCATGAAGGCACTTTACTCGTGAACCACTGCACCCAGGACCTTCAAACTTCACATGCTAATAGTACTTATTGAGTAACACGACCCCTATTCACTTTGGGGTTGCCACATCAGAGGTCAAGGCGCTGCGGGGGGTTGTGGGGGGGTATTTGTCACCATTAGTGACAGCTCTTGTTTTCAACTAGTTTTGTTTACAATTGTCAGTATGTTTGTATCTCAGTAACTACACATCAGAACTTAATCAAGCTTCACACACTTCTTTGCCTAAGTAGTACCAACCGAATAATGTAGGTCTCATAACTCTTACTTTAATTTTGATGAAATTATGCCCCTTTTTATACTTAGCCATTTTTAGCTAGCCTGGTACAAAGTGCTCTGGATGAACTATAGCTGTCACACTTGCCATAGTTCTTGTGTTCATCTCTTGTCCGTATGTTCATCCACATCTCTTCAAATGACATGGCCTCTAAAACCATTTGGTGAAACTTGGTCTGAATGTTCCTTGCATTGTCCTCAAAAGTTGTTCAAAGAATTTTATTTCATGTAGAACTCTGGTTACTCAAGCAGTGAAAAATACTTCAGAAAGCTCAAAAACAACATGTCAGATTTCTAAGTAATTGGCAGAAATGTTTGTTGCATGACTCCTTCATGAAGATTGTTCAGTTCATTCTGATTAGTTGAAAAATATGGCTGTGTACTATACCTGGAAGCTTTCGTCTGTGTACTACTGATGAACTACAGACTTCATCAGCCAACTAATTGTCTTCCCCCACTGTGGGAGACATTTTGTTTTTGCCCTGTCCGCCCGTCCTTCTGTTCGTCCATCACACTTCATTTCCAATCAATAACTGGAGAACAATTTGACCTAGAACCTTCAAACTTCATAGGATGGCAGGGCTTATGAAGTAGACGACCCCTATTGATTTTGGGGTCACTCCATCAAAGGTCAAGGTCACAGAAGCCTGAACATTGAAAACCATTTCCGATCAATAACAGAGAACCACTTGACCCAGAATGTTGAAACTTCATAGTATGATTGGACATGCAGAGTAGATAACCCCTATTTATTTTGGGGTCACTGCTGAATGTCAAGGTCACAGGGGCCTGAACATGGAAAACCATTTCCGATCAATAACTTGAGAACCACTTGACCCAGAATCTTGAAACTTCATAGGATGATTGGACATGCAGAGTAGATGACCCCTATTGATTTTCGGGTCACTCTATTAAAGGTCAAGGTCACAGGGGCCAGAACATGGAAATCCGTTTTCAATCAGTAACCTGAAAACCATTTGACTTAGAACCTTCAAACGTCATAGGACTTACAGAGTAGATGACCCTTATTGATTCTGGAGTCACTCCATCAAAGGTCAAGGGCACACGAGCCATGTGTTCTTCACTTTTCATTTTCTATCAATAACTGGAGAACTATTTTGACCTACAACCTTCAAACTTGATAGGGTGGTAGGGCTTACAGATTGGATGACCCCTTTTATTTTTTGACCTACCAGATCAAAGGTCAAGGCCACAGGGGCCTGAACATGGAAAACCATTTCCGATCAATAACTTGAGAACCACTTGACCCAGAATCTTGAAACTTCATAGGATGATTGGACATGCAGAGTAGATGACCCCTATTGATTTTCGGGTCACTCTATTAAAGGTCAAGGTCACAGGGGCCAGAACATGGAAATCCGTTTTCAATCAGTAACCTGAGAACCATTTGACTTAGAACCTGAGAACTTCATAGGACTTACAGAGTAGATGACCCTTATTGATTTTGGAGTCACTCCGTCAAAGATCAAGGGCACACGCGCTATGCGTTCTTCACTTTTCATTTTCTATCAATAACTGGAGAACTATTTGACCTAGAACCTTCAAACTTCATAGTGTGGTAGGGCTTACAGATTGGATGAACCCTTTTATTTTTTGACCTACTTAACTAGATCAAAGGTCAAGGTCACAGGGACCAAAACATGGAAAATGGTTTCCGATCAATACCCAGAACCTTAAAACTTCATAGGATGATAGGACTTACAGAGTAGATGACCCTTATTGTTTTTGGGGTCACTTGAGCAAAGGTCAAGGTCACAGGGGCCTGAACATGGAAACTTCTTTCCCATCAATAACTTGAGAACCACTTGACCCAGAATGTTGAAACTTCATAGGATAATTGGACATGCAGAGTAGATGACCCCTAGTGATTTTGGGGTCACTCCGCTAAAGGTCAAGGTCACAGAGGCCAGAAGATGGAAAACCGTTTCCAATCCATAACTTGAGAACCACTAGGCCCAGAATGTTGAAACTTCGTATGAAGATTGGACATGCAGCCAACCATCAGTGTCTCTTTGACTTTCGCTTCTGTCCCCTATTGACTTCTTGCCTATTACAACTATGCTTTGGGGGAGACATGCGCTTTTCTACAAAAGCATCTTCTGATCTTCTATTGTTGATTAACACAGCCCAGAAGGGTGAGCAATGTTAATGTGCTGTCCCAGATGTGTTCAACAGGGACAAGGGCCTTAGCATATTCCATATATTAACATGCACTACTTTACTTTATAAATATCTAAGATCTCACATAATAATAATAATAACAAGAGTTGTCACTAATGGTGACAAATGCCCCCTGCAGCGCCTTGACCTTTGACCTGGTGACCTTGACCTTTGACCCCAAAGTCAATAGGGGTCGAGTAGTACAATAAGCATGTGAAGTTTGAAGGTCCTGGGTGCAGTGGTTCACGAGTAAAGTGCCTTCATGCAAAAAGTTAACATTAGCCCCTGTGAGCTTGACCTTTGACCTGGTGACCCCAAAGTCAGTAGGGGTCGTGTACTCAATAAGTACTATCAGCATGTGAAGTTTGAAGGTCCTGGATGCAGTGGTTCGCGAGTAAAGTGCCTTCATGCAAAAAGTTAACATTGGCCCCTGTGACCTTGACCTTTGACCTGGTGACCCCAAAGTCAGTAGGGGTCGTGTACTCAATAAGTACTATCAGCATGTGAAGTTTGAAGGTCCTGGGTGCAGTGATTTGCGAGTAAAGTGCCTTCATGCAAAAAGTTAACATTGGCCCCTGTGACCTTGACCTTTGACCTGGTGACCCCAAAGTCAGTAGGGGATGTGTACTCAATAAGTACTATCAGCATGTGAAGTTTGAAGGTCCTGGGTGCAGTGGTTCGCGAGTAAAGTGCCTTCATGCAAAAAGTTAACGTTGTGACGAACCAACGAACTAACGAACGAACGGATGGACAGTTGAAAACTAATATGCCTCCCTTCCGGGGAATAAAAATTATAATTGCGCTATTAATAATTTAAATCTGATCTATTTGTAACAAAACAAATGCCGAGCTATTAAAATACATGTACAGGAAACAAACACATTTAATGTGCCTCAAATCTAAGATGAACTCTATGTGACCCTCTCATGGTTGCTCGAATGCAGTGATGTAACCATGGACTTGAATACCTTATCATCGATATATCTTATATAATCTGAATGGTCTGTGTGAAAGGAGACAAGCTAAATTAGGACTGCCTGATCATTGATAATTCATCTGCAACATTCATAAATGGAACTATTTTGTGTAGAGCATGAACATCTTTTTAATGTTATGAGGAATGAAATAAATGTTGTGCGATTCTCAAAAGTACACTTATTAACTCTGGTAGCGGGTAAACCTACCACCAAAAATAATCCCCTGTAACAATAGATGAATGTTTAGGCCTTTTGATTTATTATATTAATATGATTACCTATGGTCAGTAGGTGACCCTCATTGTTGAAGTTGTCAGTAGATCAAATCGTAAGTCACAGTGACCTTAATACTTAAATTGACTTCGAATCAATAGCAGGAAATAAGTCAATGGCTCTCAAACTTGAAAGCATGATAAATCATTATACACGGTCAGCAGAGGGTCCATAGCTAAAGAACCCTTACGCCAACAGCCACTGAAGTTCAAAGCATGATATAGGGCTCATTAGTTTAAAAAAACAATGCCTTTCTTTATAAAAACATTGTTCATAAATAATATGGAAAAAAATAATTTGCTGGGCAATTCCATGACATAAAATACTTGGACATTTGCTGCCTCTGTCGCCCAGTTTTTCACATCGACTCTAAAATTATAAGAAAGCAACTGAATTATTTCATGGTAGGTTAATAGTCTTTGAACTTTAAGGGAAACTAGCTCTTTGTCCGCTTTCATCTTTTCAAAACTTTATTCAGCAGTTTCATTCCACCTTATTCAATAGGCCCCGTAGAGAAAGCACAAGACTAGTAAAAGCATGCAGGCAGCCATTAGGCTGCTGAAAAAAGCATCATTAGAAACAATTTAAATCATGCACGATTATTTAAAGAAGAGTCTGAAACAACCTTGTGCTTCAATTGAATTAATTCAAATCAATGTCAGTTGCAGACTGATACAAAGCTATGAATGATCTGGCTCAATTTAGTGCATGAGAAACGACACTCTGCAAAGCGAATTTTCTTAGTGGAAATTATTGAAAGAACACAGTAATATACTTTACAGATTCTTCTGATGGGGACGAAAGCAATAACTGTAGGCCTACATGTTTTTTACAGATTTTATTATCACATTATCATAAACAATTAGGTAGTATACAAAATCATTTTCATGTAAATATAAAAGTGAAAACTTCAAATTTCATCAGTGATTTAGAATGATAAAGACTAAAGATTTTAACATACGAAATAACAATCATAGCACACATGCTTGTAATAAATGTTTAGAGCAAGCAATTTTCTGACATAAGTGATCCTTGTAAAACCTGTGCACTAGTAAATGTAAAGAGAAGTACAATAAAACAACTTGGTAATGGGTGTTCCTACTAAAACCCAGGGTATTTTAATGTAGCCAGAAAGTAAGCCTGGTGAATTTCCCAGTAAACCTTGAGAGATTTCCCACATATAATTCAGTATTTCACTTGTCAGTCTAAAATTAACATACATTTTTTAATCCAACAGTAGACTAAATTGAACTCATATTTAATCTGTATTTTCTTGAGGCATAATCAAAATGATCATATATAATGAAATATTTAGGTAAGACCTATACTGTGAAACCCCTCTAAATGGGAAAAGGGAAAACCCCGCTGGAATAAGTTCTTCTATTGAAAATAACTCTTAAAACAGAAAACACCTTATTGAACTTTCTCTTGATTCAGAGGGTGGGGAAAATAGAAGAACGTTACTGTATTACACGTGTGTAATTGTACTATTAATGGCTAATAAAAATTATAGGTATGAAAAATGGTATTATTATTACATGTTCTACCTAGATAGTATTTAAGCAGAATTTCATTACGTACATGTATTACCATACAACTTTACAAAAAAAAAAAAAAAAACATTGAAAAATACAAAGAGCTGTTCAGTAAAATTTAAGTCTCATTAAATAGATGGTACATTTTGTATTTCAATTTCTACAGTAGTGGCTTTGGTAAAAGTATGCATTATGGTAAAAATAACCACACAAGACTAGCAAGATCACCCACAAAAAAACAAATCTTTCACTGAACTTTTAGGTATATCAGTAAAATTATATATTTCATAAAACGTCTTAAGGAATACAGCAGTTTGTGACTCTTTGAGCAAAATTAACTTAGTTTCAATGTAGAAATAAAATTCAAATGGATAAAAATGTAACATTTTCTGAAATAAAATTTCTCAATCTTGCAACTGACTTAGTATCTTGAGCACACATGAAAGTATTAACAAACCATCAACCGTTTAACATAAAAAGCCAATAAACAAAATGATAAAAGAAAACGTAAATTGTTCAAACATAATTAGTGATACATATCTGGTCTGTATTAAAATTTATGAAAATAAGATGTATTTTTAAAGACAGTACAAAGTTCACTAATATATCATTAAATTTCCTTTTAATTGTTGTACAGTCACTTCAATATGTGGAAAATACATAAAATGTCTATATTATAACCAATAGTTGCAATGTTGCTGACTGACAAAATTCGCTAGCCTTTTAGCATATAACAGATAAGATAATGCAATATAAAACACAGTAGCAAATAACAAAGTATCACAGTTCGCTTACGAAAAACGTTTTTTCCATGGAAACAGAGAAACTGTCAAGCTGCACCTATTCTGGCAGTTACATTGTCACATCAAAAGTGGCAGTATGAAGAAAGTTGGAAAATGTTAAAATATGAATGTAATTATGGTGTTCAAAATTACATAAACAAGAGTGGTATCAACATTGTATGACACATACCTCCGCTGAAAATGCTTTAAAGAATAAATACTACATCGCCTAAAAAAGGATATATACTAAAAATAACTGTTTGACAAAAACCTTCAAACAATACCATAAATGCATGTCCTCTTGATACTGTTGATGTTTGCCAATTTTTATTTGTCTAGGAATAGAGTACACCAATAGGTGTGATAGACAGACAGGCAGCTCAAATACTTAATATACCTCCCACACCTTCGACATCACAGGCATAAAAATGGATTTTAAGTGCAATTACAAACCTAATATGCAGCTGGCTGCGAATGTGCAACAAAATAAAACATTTACAGTTGACAAACATTTACAATCTTGATATAAATCCAGCATCAAACAGCTAGTGAAAACTGTGCATTCAAAACTTCTAGACCTCAAAAGAACAGAGGATCAGTCTACCCAAATTAAAATGTGAACACCAGCCTGCATAGAAAATTGGAGGGTTATACTTCAGGAATTCTTATCTCCCTCTGCGCATAACACGGTGAGTTTTACTTGCCTGCCAAGTACCGGATTTTATAAAACCTGGTTTAAGAGGTGAAAACAAATTTCAAGTAAAAAGCAATATTTCTCTGAAAGAAGGCTTAATTTATAAAATATATATTCAAAACCCACAAATTACCAGTACCTGTATTTCAGGTTTGATTTAAAGTCAAATACATGTATAATAAAAAGTTATTACAAAACTATGAATTTTTGCTCACTGCGGAACTATTTTCAATATAAGCTATGTGAAATTGAACAAATATTGTCCATTTGTAATCCAATTTTTTTATTTTATCATAAAACAATTGATATTAGCATAACACATATAAATTGAATCATTATTGTAGCATACTACCAAACCCATTGCAACAATCATGATTTTGAACCAGTCCCAATGAACAGAGCATAATATCTAAACACAACAACAATAACAAATAACATTTTATGCAGGCACTGGTTCCTGCTCTGCACGAGGTGAGGGCCATTTAAACTCTGCTTTGGACGGTGTGCCTGGAGCCATAGGTTGAATTGCAGGAAGTGGAGATTTGTGGGGGGCCAAGTTTGGACTTGCAGATTTTGCACGACTTCCTTGTGAAGCTGGTCTCGGCCAGTCAATATTTGGTGTGCAGGGTTTTACGGGTGTTTTTATACCGGGTGAGGCAGGAATCCCGACTGTAGATATGGGTTCTGGGTTCATGGCACCAGAACGTACACCATTTCCGCTGCCACCCAACTTTATTTCAGCTACCGCTGCCTTTGGTGGAAGATTTTTGTCTGCTTCTTTGTCCTGTTTTACAGGTAAAGGCGAGGGTACCTAGAAATGAAATGGGCTTTAAGTTACAATCTTACTACTCCCAAAGCAAAACTATGCTGTTGTTTTTTTAATATTAACATTTTAATCCTTTAGATAAAAAAGTATCAGTAAATATTATAAAATATTAGTGAACTGTTTTTGGTTTTGTATTGGTGATATTCAACATAAATCAAGTATATTTTTCTAAATTTAAGAAAAAAGACATCTGTGCATCTACTAGTATCTGTCTTGTAAATTATATGTGAACAGAAAACATCAAATCACAATAACATAACAAGAGGGCCATGATGGCCCTATATCGCTCACCTGTTATCATTGCACTTGAGGACAAGAAGGTCCTCAGAAAAAATATCTAAGTCAAAAGGAGTCAGTAACAACAAAGGGAAGAAATTTAACCAAAAAGAAAAAAAATTCTTACAAGGTACAGATATGTCAAAATACACCTAAAAATTGGAGGTACCATCCATGTTGTACCACAGAAAAGTGGTCTCGGTTTTTCCCTACAGCCAATAATAAAAAAGTTACTAAAAATAAGCTATTTATAGTAATGCAAAAGGGAAGTAATTAAAAACAAATTATTGAAAGTGAACAAAAGAAGGATCTGCCAAATAAATCTGTTGACATAAATGAAATTTCAGATCAGTATCTTCATTAGTTACGGAGATATACCCATTTTAATTTGAAATAAAGTGAGGTAATTTGACATAAAATCAGTCCATAGTTATCTACCCTGATTGGCTCAGTCCAACTAATGACAATAATGAAATTTCAAATAAGTCCTATAAGTTAACTTACAGATATAAATCCATTTTGATTACAATCAGGGGAGGTAATCAGATATAAAATTACTCTTAACCTACGCTTGGATCTGATTTGTCATGGAATCCAAGAATTATTATTGTTGAAGTTATTTTGGAAGTTTGTATCAAATAAAACCATAAATGAAGTCTTTATATGGCTGCAAAAGCCTAAATAGCCAATTTTGGACCTTTAAGGGGCCATAACTCTGGAACTCATGAAGAAATCTGGCCAGTTTAAGAAAGGAACCAAGATCTTGTGGTGATACATGTTGTTTGCAAGTTTGGTTAAAATCAAATCATAAATGAAGCTGCTATTGTGCAGACAAGGTCAAGATAGCTAATTTTGGCCCTTTCAGGGGCCATAACTTTGGAACCCATTAAGGGATCTGGCTGGTTCAATTAAGGAATCAAGATCTTATGGCGACACAAGTTTTGTGCAAGTTTGATTAAATTCAAATCATAAATGAAGCTGCTATTGTGCAGACAAGGTCAAAATAGCTAATTTTGGCCCTTTCAGGGGCCATAACTCTGGAACCCATAACGGAATCTCGCCAGTTCAAGACAGGAACCAAGATCTTATGGTGATACAAGTTGTATGCCAGTTTAGTTAAAATCAAATCATAAATGAAGCTGCTATTGTGCAGACAAGGTCAAAATAGCTAATTCTGGCCCTTTCAGGGGCCATAACTCTGGAACCCATAATGGAATCTGTCAAATTCAAGAAAGGAGCCAAGATCTTATGGTGATACAAGTTTTGCGCCAGTTTGGTAAAAATCAAATCATAAATAAAGCTGCTACTGTGCAGGCAAGGTCAAAATAGCTAATTCTGGCCCTTTTAGGGGCCATAACTCTGGAACCCATCATGGGATTTGGCCATTTCAAGAAAGGAACCGAGATCTTATGGTGATACAACTTGTGTGCAAGTTTGGTTAAAATAAAATCATAAATTAAACCACTATCGTGCAGACAAGAAATTGTTGACGCATGCACGGACGGACGGACTGACGACGGACGAAGGGTGATCACGAAAGCTCACCTTGTCACTATGTGACATGTGAGCTAATAAAATGTTACTGCCATACCCAAAAGTAAAAACTGTAAAACTAAGACGTACTGTTTTAAAATAATGAAAGAGCATACCTTGCACTGTTTTAATTTTCCTTTAAGTACTATATCTCCATCTGTTTTAATTCTATCTAATCTCATCATTGCATTTTCTGTACGAGCTGTGGAATTTGTCATGGTGTTTCCTGAAAGAAAAGGAAAAAGCTGAATAGTCATTTTGAAAGAAAAAAATGTTTGCTGTATCAGTAACAACAGCACTTATCTATCAGTTTTAGCTAGCATGATCTAACAGATATAACTGACATGACCTTCACCTGGCACAACCTTACATATTTTACCTTGCATGACCTTCACCTGGCACAACATTATATATTTTACCTGGCATAAACTTCACCTGGCACAACCTTACATATTTTACCTTGCATGACGTTCACCTGGCACAGCCTTACATATTTTATCTTGCATGACCTTCACCTGGCACAACCTTACATATTTTACCTTGCATGACCTTCACCTGGCACAACCTTACACATTTTACCTTGCATGACCTTCACCTGGCACAATCTTACACAGTTTATCTTGCATGACCTTCACCTGGCACAACCTTACATATTTTACCTTGCATGACCTTCACCTGGCACAACCTTACACATTTTACCTTGCATGACCATCACCTGGCACAACCTTACATATTTTACCTTGCATGACCTTCACCTGGCACAACCTTACATATTTTACCTTGCATGACCTTCACCTGGCACAACCTTACACATTTTACCTGGCATGAATTTTACCTAGCACAATCTAACAGATTTTACCTGACTATCTAAGAATTTACCTAACATGGTCTTTATCTGGCATGAATCATTGTATCAGATTTTACTTTACATGACCAATATATTTTACCTGGCATGAATTAACAGCATTTATGATTTTTAAAAGAATTTACCTGACATGATGAAACAAAATTTACCTAGCATGATCTGACATATTTCACCTGGCATAACTGTCATCTGGCATGACTGTTACTTGGCATGACTTACTTAACATGACGGTTATCTGGCATGACTGTTATCTAGCACGACTGTTACCAGACATGACTGTTAACCTGGCATGACTGTTACCTGGCATGACTGTTACCAGGCATGACTGTTACCTAGCATGACTGTTACCTGGCATGACTGTTACCTAGCATGACTGTCACCTGGCATGACCTAACAAGTTTTACATGGCTATAACTACTGTATGTGTAGGGAATAGTAATTAGTGTTTAGCTCTAATTAAGCATAACAATTGTTTTTGCATACCTGGAATCTTCAAAGGCATATCCCATGTACCAACAAAAGTACCCCACGGTGACTCCCTTGACCTTTTCACCCCTGGCATCAGATGACCTTTATCATTTGCAATAATCTGTGTGAATCCTACAAATGCTCTTGGTCTCTGAAGAAAAAAAAGTCATATATTATTATACAGTACAGCTTCCCATAATCCTTTACTGAGCCAATGATACACATCTCAACTTCAGAGTAACTATGGGTTGGCAGTCTCTGATTGTTTTACTATCTTTTGTTCTTAAACTGAAAATACAGTAAAACCTGTATTAAAGACCATCTAGCTTTCAAGCTTATTCAAATCAGTAAATAGTATTACTAAATACAGATCATCTGCACTTAAGGACCACTTTTAAAATTTATACAAAAAAGGTTCAAACTGTTGAAAGGCAATGCATTATAAGTTAGGTGTGTATGACACTCTTTACAACTAACTAGATGATTGTTTAGAAACAGGCATTGGCTATTCATACCATAATCCTAAATAAATTTCTGAAACTAAATACATAATTAAATTGTAACTTCAAATATGTTCAAATATATACTTAGTCAAATTCCTATGAAGAAGTAATTTTTCAAAAAAACGCTAGCACACAAATGAATTAGAATGTAAGCACAATCAGTAACTTGTATTCGCTCACTGAAAAAGAAAACAGCTGCTAGTAGGAAAGTCTATGACATTTTAAGGGTTAAACTTATTTGAAAAATTAATGTTGACAAAGAAGTTTACAAACTGGCATATAGGTTTTCATGCCTGTGCAAACTGAAACATGACGGACAGAGGAAAATGAATTATTCATAAATGTTCACAAATGCAATTATTTGTTATAACAAATTCCTCACAAAATTTGATCAAGTTCACAACTGTGTTTGGTAAAAGAGGCCTTTGGTGTAAAGTTATTGATCAAAATACATGTTATCTGAAACCCCAGTTTTCATATCTTTTGTTATTTCTAAATGCTAAACATTTTACATAAAAATCATTGCAAATGAACATTTATTTTTTTTTTTTTTTGCTTAAGCTGTGATCTCTAATTAATAGCAGTAAAATGAGACAGATGCAAACAGAAGGATATATACTTTGGCCTTTTTTCACATTTATGCCTAGGCTTGCTTAGTATATATAATATACAATAAAATTCCTCTAACTGAAATTAACTAAAATTAGAGATTTCCTCATTATGCCTAAAATATCACAATGAATAAAATATCACAATAAATGATAGCTGTAACATCCTTTGATAAGAAAACAGTTGTATACTTGTATTTCTTTTATTTAAATCTCATATTTTCAGATGTAATTCTATGCTTGAGGACCAGCCTGAACAAGCTTTTTATATCTATTTTCAACATAAATTTTACTTTTAACAACACCACTGTAGACAGTAGGGCAAATGCCTCTATACAAGATGAACTCAATAGCGGATCAACCTACCTATTTTCATTCCATCAAAATGATAAAAAAGGAAAGACTTCACAATTGTGTAAGGCCAGTCAGACCAGCATGTTAAATTTTTCAAATTATATGCATGAAATGATTCATGTAATAAAAATGTTATCAGAAAGTTACCACAAGTCATATGATTTTCTGATGTAATCATTTACATCAGGATTACATGTACATGTAACTAAAATTGAGTGTGTGATTTGTAATTACTTTAGTATATGAACTCAATTAATTACAGCTGATTACGTTTATCGATTACAATTACCCCAGGTCTGCTATTTAATAGCTTCTAGGCAGGTTTCATATTTGTTAATGTTTGGTATTGAATGTCAAACTCACTTATACAAGAATTGAACATCATATGACCTCATGATTCAGTGTTAGGCCATATTTAAAGGTAGTCAAACATATTAGAAAGGTTGCACACACCATGCAAAGCAAAAAGAAACTGACAGTTAAATATTTTTTATCAAGGATGCTCTGCCACATATATCATCAGCATTACATTTTTAGTTTAGAAAGAAATATTAGGTACATAGTATTATTTTATTAGTACAATGATGATGATATATGTGACAGCTAGTAGGACAGCAATGTCATTGTTATGTATATACTCAAGGACTTGAAAATATATCATCTACATAATATAATATATACTAATTTAAAAGTAGTTTATATACTGCTCTCAAAAAAGTCAGTGCAATAACTTCTCTGCATATGAAGTTACTTTCTAATACACAATGACTGCTTTTGAAATATAAACAACTTGCTAGCAAATATTCCTTATAAAATACCAGAATGTATACTGTCAATTTTAAATCCTTGAGTAGAATATACATTTACAATTCAAAATACACTTACACAGTCGCTCATTCCCTTGATAATCATTTTCTAAATAACAAATGATAATATCTAATACTATAGGTGGCATAAGGAAATAATTTAAAATCTTTCATGTACTTATCATTTGCAAAAAACAGTCCATATAAGGCAATAACAGGTATAGGCTTTGAATTTAGCAAAGTCTGTTCATCATCCCATTAAAACCCTGGTACAGGTTTGAACAACATGACAGTGGATGCAGGATTTTGGTTAAGCGGGAGTGTGCAGTTTCAATGGGGATCCATGGGCAAGCCCTTCATAAATCTGACAAATATTTGACACAGTTTGAGAATGAATATTTAAAACAATTTCCTATTTCAATACTTGACTAAAATGACGTCTTGATTTAAGGCTATCAAAAACACACGCTTTCTGGATTTTAGACCCAACTGGATTCGCCACTGCTTGTATACTATATACTATTTCATAACCATGTGTGTCCCAATTCATTTTGGAGAAATCTAAACAAATTTTTAGTACCATAGACTGTCAAAAAAAGATTATTTTAGATTAATTATCCTTGCCAGTTGACTAGTGTTTGCAAATGACTGGTGCACAACTTAAGCACAATATCACTCGTATAAATACTATATGGAAAACTCCTTATTTAACACATCTACAAAAGCTTTTTTAGAACTTAAATTCAATAAATTTCCTATTTGTCAAAACAGAAAATTCACATTAAATAACAATAAATAGATTCCAGTCATTAAAACAAATATACTGATAAAATAATCGAAGTGACACAGAAAAGATCCTTCAAAATATGCACATCAAAAGACAATAAATCTGCCATAGTTTACATACCTCTCTGTATTGCCTAGGTACCTCCCAGTTTTGGAGGAGATTAGGCTTGAACGGTTTGTCATACTGAAAAAGAAATGTGACACAGTATGAAGGATATTTCATGTACATTTTTCAGCTTCACTAATACTTTTTCCCAATATCAGCTTATGTGACTTACATACCAGTTGTTTATGAAGACACGGACAATGTTTAAAGCCTCGCATGCAGTCATGCATGGGTGTGATGTAATTAGATGAAGTAACATGTCACAGTCTTAAATTTACAATAATGTTTGAGTAACTGTTAACATCTTTCTCGTGAAATTATGAATGTCTGATAAATTTTATACTTTGATAGGAAGTGCTGTATCATGTAAGATGCAGTATCCAGAAATTAGAATTAACTCACTCAGCAAAGGTGAAGGTCACATGTAATTGGAAAACGTAAAAATGGCCTAGGAAAATGCTGTTTTTTTCTGTTTGAAATGATATTTGCAAAGAAACGATTTAATAAGAAAATAAGAAATAATAGCTAATTCTATCTTTTATCCATTTTTTCCCTTACTGCTGCCTAAATAGCATCAAGTCAATTTTAGAAATGTTTCTGCAGCAGTTCTCTTACTACCATCTAATGTATTTTGGCTGGTTTGTTAAAGTGGAATTATACGCATTTTTCATGTAAAAATACAGCACAAATAGATATGTGTAAAAAGGGTGGAGGAAATTATAGTTTTTAACCCAGTATACCAAACTCTTCCTGTTACCATTACGAAATAATAACTTTTTAAATATGACTTTTCTTATTTTGACTGGGGCAGTCTTTTTAAGAAAAGTCAAACTGCTTGCAGGAGTTGCTTCCCTTCAACCTCAGAAATCTCTGCTTATAGGTAAGGGAGATCATTGCGTACAAGACTGAAGAAATTAACTATTTTTTATAAGTCCGATTTCTTCATTTCTAAAGCATCACTTTCAAATACTTATGTGCCATTACTGTTAATTAAACACATTTAAATGCACAGCAACCGAGAACTAGCTTTTATAAAACATTCACCAAAAACACACTACGTGCTGTAAGATGCGCATAATGCCACTTTAAAAATGTTCCTATACTCCTGAGTGGTTCCACTTAGAGACTTGAGTTCTGATTCAAATCTGGGCTGTCATATAATACAAATTTACAGTGAAAGTTTAAGATTGCTCTTGAAAGTTATTGGGACAGAGTCACAGAGGGAATATATCTATCAATGTTATAATGTGACTAAATGTCAACTCCTCTCTGGATGTTAAAATTATTCAGTGCATGCCAACGTTTAAGCTAAGGGGACACCTACACTTTACCTGTACACACTTTCAATAAATACTCTCTCTTTATTCTTATGGAGGCTACTGCCCCACATCCTCATTTTTCTTTTTTGTTTATTGAATAGATTATTGTTACAATTTACCTAAGTGATTGTAACAAGCACACCCTGCCTTTTAAAATCCTAGCAGGAAGTGCATACTGGTAATGTGCATGGCCTGAAAACAATTCTGAAAGTAAGATTGTTCCAACATTAGCTAAAGTCAGAATGTAAAACTAAAAGCAATAAAAATATAAAGAATGTGAACAAATGATACAAGTGTAGCGGTTCTCGTATCGGGTGGCCTCCGTAGGTCAATTGGTAGAGCGTTGGCACGGTAAGCCTAAGGTCCGAGGTTCGAATCACAGTCGAGGCTGCACATTTTTCCTGAGACTGTTACACACACAGGGGTAAAATTTCTTTTAAATGTTTTTGAATTAAATCTAAAAGAAATTTTACCCCTCTATCATAGCATGTGACGGATCCCTGTGGTTACACAAGTAAGATTACAAAAGAAGTAGAATAAAGATAAAGGAGTAAGTAAATCATTCAAAACAGCGGCAATAATGACCATAGAATGCCATTGTTTCCCCTCCTAAACTGGCTAACAGTGGGTGACAATTTTCTGCTTTGACGCATATTTCATCAGATAAACATCATCAACATGATAAAACATTTCGCCATGTTGTACGTAAATCTCCTCTTTTATTAACGTTTCTTCGTGGACTCTATTACTCACCTGATTGGCACTGAAGTGCAGAGACATTTTTCTACCGGGGAGGTTTAAATTGCACAGTTAATGGCCTATATCCAACAACAATAGGATTCTTTACATGCAGACAATGTTGTCATAATCACTTGCCGTTTCTAAGGAAGTGCTATTTTGGTATAGTATAGATAATATCGAATATTGAGTCTCGCAGTCATATCGTTGTCGTCACATAAATATAACGGTCTCTTGGGCATTTTCTTCTAACACTTCATGCTTGGTCTAAGTTATATTTATCTCTGCAAGTGAAGCGAATTTAAATATAAGAGATGTACAGACGTTAGTTATTGCGTAATGAGTAGCCTACCAGACGTTGGCCTACGATGAAAACAATAACTTGCACGCACAGAAGACTCTCAAAAAGTCCTGTGAATATTTTTCACTGAAAATCTACACTTCGATCATCAGTTACACTGTGAACAAAACCAACAGGTTAACTTTAGTACAAAGGAAGCTCATAAAAAATATAAAAAATATTTTTTTAACGCTGCACAAGTCTTTAGTCACTGAGATAACACCTAGATTATGGAAATTTAATGTAGGCTATTATACTGTTATTATTGAAAGCAAACGAATTCTTGAAAATGTACATAGAGGTGCTTCCCGGATTTTACCTCAGTTACGTGGTCTTTTTACTGTGAACGTCTGGGAGAAGTGATTTTATCCCTTACCATGCTGGACACAATTGATTCTACCTTTGCGACCAGCGTTGATCATGATCAGCCTGCATATCCGTACAGTCTGATCAAGATATGCACTGTTCGTTATTCAGTCAGTTACTTTTTGGTAAGCAACCTTTTTAACAGTTAATGGTACTGTCCAAATTGAAAGATGGCCAAGTTCATTATAGAAATTTAGCATGGTAAGGGTTAACATCAATGGACTGTCTTCACAAGAGATTTGTTTTGATCCAAGTATAATTTTGAAGATGTGGATATCAAAACATTTGTCACGTTTTCTTAACAAGAACATTTTGAAAGTCACAATTTGAAACCAGTAAAATCACGTGTTAGAAAACCACAAAGACAACTCATTTCACACAGAACGGTCGAGTTCTGTTGGACATCATTCAACTGCAACATATCTTTAATTATTTGTAAGATATTGCGCTATATTTCTTTATAAATATTTCGTGAAGTTTTGCTTTCACTTAGCGACATGTCTGCAATAAGTGTCACCTAGCAACGGAAGAATTTTTTAGAAATTAAAACTTGATATTCTTAAACAGGACTTTGTTACTAAGCAACAGAATAGAAAATGCGTGCAGTATACGATGTACGATTTCTTTTTAGCTAACACAATGCTAGGAGACCAATATGATGATCAAAATGTTGTTATTAAAATTAAAAATGCATTTACGATTATTTCTAGTTACTCAATAGAAGTCGCATACGGATCCCTCCCGGTTATCCGCTAAGATATCGTTCGAAAAAATGAAAAATTCGGTCATATATTAACCTTCATCCAATTATTTTAAGGACGTTTAATATAGGATCGAAAAAGATTTATTTAGAATAGGTTGTCTGTACTGGCGACTACAAATCGGACTGAAACAAAAATCTTACATTGAAACGCTGAGAATTGTGGTGTGGTCCCATAGAAGTATGACCGAATTATAAATAAATTACAATTTGAATCGGTTTCATTAATTCCCCCAGCTCCCAATCAATTCCCCCACGCACCCACCGTCCCAATAAATGTTCTAAGTAATACCCAGTCAGAATCAGAAATGCCAATAATTCTCTTATATGCTAAGGGCATGGAAAAGTTAAAAAAAGAAAGCATGTGGTCGTAATGAAATTTCTGATTAAGGATCTTCACTATGAAATTGCCCCAGTCATGACAAATATTCAAACTACATATATATCTATTGAAACTAGCTAAGTCCCAAAATTAATGATTGAAAGAGAAAAGTTCCGCCAGTGTACGAGAAAAGAATCAAATGCAAGACTAGCAACAAAAAACCTACACATATAACATGTATTGCCTGTCAAATGATGTGTACAACGTATTCTGATTTCAAAAATCATGTACCAAAAATGGATTCGTGTCAAAATATAGTTGTGGAACACTTGAACACTTATAAGTGTCACTTTGCTGGTTTTAGACAATCTTGAAAACGGCCATATGTGTACCACTGATATACTAGTTATGAACTTCAGTAAAGTTTTCGACAAGCTTGGTCATCATAAATTGATATACAAGCTTAATACCCCACGAGTCCAACGATAAGTATCTCAAGGACCAATTCGACATGTAGTTGATATCGCTGCACCGAGACAACCTATCCGTTCTCTCTGGGGTTCCACAAGGCTTAGCTTTCTGCCCTGTCCAGCCGTAGCTAATACATATAATGTATAAATAATCTTTCTGATTCCACTGAAAGTTACATTGTTTGCAGATGACATCATTTTGCATCTTACGGCTAAATCTTTCCTTGATGTAGATCTACAAAATTATCTCCATTCCATGGACGTCTGAGAAAAGGACTAGTCAACGGATATCAACGCAGATAATTGTATGTATTAAGGAAAACTCGAAATAAGAAACAATCGTTTACAATCATACACTTATATCCGTTAAAACAACAGAAGCCTAAAACTATCTAGGCGTCACTTGAAGTAAAATCTCATTTCAGGTGACCAAATACATAAAAAATGTAACAGCAGAAGCAAATAATTGACTCAGATTCACCATGAGAAATGTCATAACACTGAACAACATATAATCACAGTGTCCGCCCTCAGCTCGAATACTGATCCATCATCTGGCATCTAATACAAAAATCCCTTACATACGGAATTAAAGGAGTTCAAAGATCAGCAGCTTGATAGGTCTGCAGCATCTATGCCAAACAAACACTAGCTTATACGTTACGCACGTTAATGCGCCCTTTTCGTTTTATTTTTTAGATGTTATATTTTATCCATTTTTTGTTTTATTAAATAATATTTGTGTAAGATCCGTTGTATTTGGAAGGAAGCGAAAAGGAATCTATTACTCTTACTTTTAGAGCACGGATTACAATATGTAGAAAAGAAACGGTTGACATACGTGTAATTCTAACAACAAAACACATTTTTTTTACTTAAAAATCGCTGCAAAGAGCATGATTTGAAATATAGACTGTGTGTAACGTCTCAACGCCGCATCTAAACCACCATGGCCAAATATTCTGTAAATATAGGTTTAATCTTGTTGCCTTTGTTAGTAACCATCTCATACCTACAAGGAACCCGAATTGCCTGGTTCCACGCTTTCTTATTCCAATCAAATTCTTTCTAACCATGTTCTTATAACTGTCTCCTCGGATTTCTATATAATATGCGCCAGTTACAAGACAAACACATCCCAGTCATAATCCACATCGACCCGAGACAGTGCACTACAGATGTTTGTATCGTTGTTAACCCTTACCATGCTAAATTTCTATAATAGACTGGTCCATCTTCCAATTTGGGCAGTACCATTTATCATTTGAAGGGGTGTTTACTGAAAATTTACTGACTGAATAGCGAACAGTGTAGACCATGATCAGACAGCACGGATGTGCAGGCTGATCTTGTTCTACACTGGTCGCAAAGGCAGAATCAGTCGTGTCCAGCATGGTAAGGGTTAAGAAATATACTGTCATGTAGTTAAAGTTACTAAATAAACCAAACAATTTTATAACCAGAGTTTATTTTATATAGATACACATTGATAGGATTTTTACAGAAAAAAAAAATAAATACAATTTTAGTTGAACAAAACAACTAAAGGAAAATTCTGAAAAATGTAGGAAAATTCTTACAATTACAAAGTTCTACAATTCTTATTTACTATTTACCAGCTGATGCGTGTTCTTTGTGCTGTTTTAAATCGTTTCGTTTAATTGTTATGTATCTTATGTGTTTTTATGTGGTATTGATTTGCATCCCAAATAGTCTCGTAATGCCACGTGTTTCTTTCACGTGACTTTTTGTTTGATGTGGTTTGATATATAACTTATGCATAAATCTTATAAATATCGCTGATTACCGATTCAATTTTAAAACAAATGTTTGTTTTTCTTCAGTATATGCTGACAAAAACTAATTGTATAATATTCAGTTTATCAAAGCATTTTGCACTCTGTCCCAAAACATGTCCATGTGATCTGCGTTTGCTGGTAGTTCAAGGTATGTTTGTTGTCGTATAATGTCCATGATCTCCAAGGGTAACCCTGCAACAGGTACTTCTTCTAACATTACCAAGCAGACGACATTTCTTCCAGTCTTTATAGCTTCCATTCTTGCCATATTCATTTCAAAGATACACCATTCGCTCTTTAGAAAGTCCTTACTCATTAGAATCAGTGTCTTACGTGAGGTTGTTATCGCTTGCATGATGTTGTCATTGACAAATTCGCCCGCTCTAAAATCTCGATCATGCACCAAAAGCTGAAGTTGACGTGTATCTTCAAGTTCAGGCACTACATCGTTCTTCACAAATCTAGCATTTTCACTTGCATATGAAACGAACGCGTCATATTTGTATGCTCTCTCATCATTTTGATTGATCAATAGAGTATGTCCGTTCATTCTAAGTTTGATGGAGTAATAGAAATACCTCAGATCCCATCTATATCGGTATATGATACCACCAGTGATAACGATTAGGAACAAAAAAAGTCCTGAACAGGCAAGTATAATCAACACAGTATAATCAGCACAGTCCTTCAGCAACTCCTGATATAACATCGATGCCAACGCCAACTTTTTCCGCTTACCATTTTTATATGTACAAGTATATGCATTGAAATCTATGAAAAAGGTATTTGTGCGTGAAACCCATGCTATAAATTCAGTGTCGTTGCATGTACAGGAAAGCTTATTGTTAGAAAGGTCAAGATAGAAGATTTTGAAGGAAATGTTCAGTTTTGCGACATCGTCATATTTCTGCCTAATGTTTGGACCAATTTTGGATAATAGATTGTTGTTTAAGTCTATGTAGTGCAGAGGTGCGGAAGGATCAAACTTTACGTTTATATGCGTTAAGAAGTTGTAAGACAAATCAAGACCCTTCAGTGAAACTAAACCTTGAAATAATTTTGGTGGAAGGTATCGAAGCTTGTTATCAGCTAACAACAAATAACTGAGATTTTTCAAGTATTTGAAAATACGTCCTTCAGTGTCTTCTCTTAAAAAGCGCTCAATAAAATTTCGCGTTAGATTCAATTCAATCAAACTTGTCATCTGATCGAAAACATCCTTAGACAAGTTGTCACATGAATTCCAGGAAAGTTTTAGGTTTAACAAATTTGAAAGTCCACCGATTGGCCCTTGCCAATTCCAGAATATATTCCTTTCTAAATTGATTCTCATCAGTGAGTTCGGTTCACAAATGCAAATGTTTTTCAGTTCGTTTCTAATTCGTAGTCCACTGAAATCCAGGTCCTTCAAGTCTGCAGGAAAATATAGAATAATGTCATAACGGATATCCTGTAAGTAACAGTTGGCACAAAAAGGAAGCGTCTCCTTGTCTAACGTGTTATTTGGTAAAATACTTTGACGTACTTGTTCATATTTTCTAACTGCATTGTCTTCGGACGCTGATTCAGAGTAACTAGATGCACCAGTTATTGATTTCAACATGTGTCTTGATTTATTATTAAAAAACTTAAGGGCGTCATAGTTCATGTTTTGCTCAGCCATGGTAAGGTACCTCAGGTTCTGAAAAACCGATTTCTCAAATATCTTGTGTATGTATTCGCCAGCTAGAAGCATATTATTTGTTACAGAAAGTTTGTGTATGCTTCTAGGGATATTCTGCACGGCGTCCTCGCTCACATAAGCTAGGCGGTTGTTGTCTAGGTATACATTATCTACTTGTACATCTTTAAAATAGGCAAGATGGTCAGCTTCTATTCGAGTACAGTCCCCGTACGTTTCGTGTATTTTCACCAGTTTCAGGTCTGTAATGTTCTTTCCTTGTAAGCCATATGTTACATTAGCTAAGCTTTTAAAATGCAATATCTCGTTGTATGACAAGTCAAGGTTGGTTAAACTTTTCATTCCAGAAAAACTTCCTTTCTCAACATAGTTTAGGCTACAGTTACTGATTCTTAAATCAGTAATATCTTTTAAGTTCTTAAACATAGTGGCAGTTATTTCTTTCAAATTGCACCTACCATATTCGCTGCTCAGTTCAAGTGTCTTTAAATTCGTCATAAACGAAAAAGCATTTGAAATATTTTCAGATTCTATACCATCAATCAAAAGATGCTTCAAATACACTAGATGAGATAATGCCTTTGTCGGATATTTTTCATTTTTATCAACGCTGTTTAAATTTTGGTGCAGATTTAAACGTACAAGTTTTTTAAGCGGTTTGAAAACGGCACGTGATAAAGAAGGGTTATCGTAACGTATTTTGTTCCCACTAATTTCAAGTGTAAGAAGATTTTTAAGTCCTTCAAACACACCTTTGCTGAGTGTGTCCACAATGTTATCTGATAAATCGAGGTATTTTAGATGGATTAAGTTCTTGAAAACTCCCGGTTTGATTTTTTGTATCAAGTTTCCATCAAGTGTGAGAACAGTTGTTGTGTTAGGAATGAACCAAGGAACGTCCTTTAGACCACTTTGTGTGCAATTAACCATTAATTTGTACGAACCATTTGTGTATCCAGATTCGTCTCGACATATGCAAGCTTGTAACCAATAACAACGATCTTTCTGGCTATGTATGTCTGACATAGTGAATCTATGTTGCATTTTAGGAAAGAACTCGTAGTTGAAGATCTCCTGCGTACCTGGCTCAGGTGTATGCCAACCTGATATACCATTTGTCGATAAAATTGCGAGACCAACCAGCAGAAAGTCTGTAATTGCCACCATTTTGTCCCACTGCACCATCCTGTCAAAGGTAAGGAGTAATTACATAAATAGCGTTCTAAAATACTGTCATAGCTGTTGTAATAGATACAGCTACTAAAACAACACCTTAACATATAAACCTAATAAAATTATAAATAAAATTGGTCAAAGTATTATGTGCGTCCGTATCGCAAATCATGAAATGAAATAGCTGACAGTTGAATTTTTACTCGATAGATACAATAATTACCAAAAGTTCTAACTTTTAAATTTTTTACTCAGTCCCTGCAATGCAAACGTTTGTTACTCCATCTAAAGTGTTAGTGTGTTTAATTATTAATTTAGCCGGTCTAAATGACCTTTGATATTGCTGTTCAACATGACTTATCTCAGCTTTTGCAACCGGAATTAAATCATTAAAAAACTCGTGTTGAATTGATATCTGTCGTGCTGTCATTTATCTGATTAAAATACCAGAAGTCACGGATTACCCAAATAAATTAAAATGAAAGATTAGATTTGTCTAGGAGATATTCTTTGTACTGCAGAATGTTTTAAAGGGATATACCTCAAGACGTATGTCGAATTGTCTTTTTTTCAAATATCAAACAATACAATCAAAGTTGAAATTTTTATTAATATAATGTAATATAGCTATATGCATGATATTTTACTGTATGAAGTGTTCTAATAAGGCATAAATACTGTCTAGAACTCATTAGTTCATAGTATATTAGGTGGGTGGGATATATGGTAATGCATATATTTATTGATAGAGCTTCAAGCGCCTGTGATTCGACCAAGGTCTCATATACATAAAACGACGTCAACGTCAAATATCTAAATATGATTAAACAAAGAAGAAAATCAAGCTCTATATATTCTGCGATAAACAACGGTTGACACGCGGACCGGTAAGAGAGCATTATGACGTCAATTATTAAAATATATCAATGAGCATGTCAGAATGAAAACAATCAAGGCCTTCTTGTTATTTATCGTCTAATTTACTACGGTTCATCGTTCAGATGCTTCAGTATTTAACCACTCGGGCTAACACCCTCGTGGTTCAATTCCTACGCATCTGAACTCTGAACCGTGGTAAATCAGACGATAAACAACTCGAAGGCCTTGATTATTTGCTAATTAGACAATTAGTGCAACACAAAAAAAATATGTTATAGCTTTATTTTACTCCCACGACGTCAAACGTGATATAAAAGAACCTCTTAATTTCGAAAATAAATGACAAAATCTGCAGGCATACCCCTTTGACTAGGAAATTAATTTCTGCAGGTGAAATCATCAAGATATTAGAGAAAATTAATGAATCAAATCAAACTCGATTTTTCTTCAAATTTGCATATTCAAGGGCAGATAACTCCTGAACAAGCATGGTGACCTTCGATTTTTTTTCATAATTCTGTTTCTAACATGACACTGTGTTCATATACAAAGTTTGAACAAATTCTATTATTGGGAATTTTTTACCCAAACCGCATGCGTCCTTAATATATAATATTTTTTTTATCACACCAACATATTAATAGCTTATATGGCGACATTCCAGCTTTTTAGTGGTGGAGGAGCCCAGTATCAAAAACAGATATCTGTTTGCCCATATTGGTTCGATATATGACAATGTTTTAGTTGCTATGCAATTGCATAGTGCAGTGGTAATCTTAAATGCAGTATTTTATTTGCTAAAGCACTGCAAAGATTGTATTACGTGGGTGAATTACGGTCTTCTGTATATCAATTCCATTTGTACCACAAGTACCTTAATTATAAATTCAATATTTGGTATCATTTCATGTATGTGAGTAACATATGTGATTTGGCTTTATATTGAATGAAGTACGTGGCATTTGTTGCGTCTTGCAACCCTTAATAGAATTTATGATATTGATACTGAATGTATAAACAGTGGCGAGACACTATTAGGTTATTTAACATTGTTCTGTACAATACGGAGATATATTTGGACGAATATGGTTTTCTCAGCTGGGTACGAGTCCAAATATATCTCGTATTGTACAGTGCAATGTTAAATAACCTTTTTTATTCTATATCTATTTTATCTTACTATAATAATAGTTTAAATTAAAAATGTTTCACTGAATATTGTATTCCTGCCTTTTCTAGTTTCTCCCAGCTTGGTACGAGTGCAAATATATATTATACAGAACAATGTTAGATCTTAAATAACCCTTTTATTCTATATTTATTTCACTTCATACGTAATTCATTGAATGTTGTTTTTTTCTGCGTATCATCATTAAAAAAAGTATATGGTGCAACCTCCCTACAACAGCCATTTGGCGATTTGGGTGATAATAATGCTTGGCCGAGATATTATGCCCACAAATACTGTCAGCAAGTTTGGTGAAGATCTGATGAAAACTGTTCGAATTAAAAGCGCGGACAAGACTAAATTCCCCGTTTTTCGAGTAATTAAAGGACTATAATCAAAGAGTGTCTGGTACAATTTGGGTGGTTATCGAAACTGGCCGAGATGTAATGCCCACAAACATTGTCAGCAAGTTTGTTGAAGATCCGAGGAAAACTGAATGACAGAGCAGACATGTTTTGGATGCTGACCGCCCGTCCGTTGCCATTCATAATCTTCTCCATTTTGTTTCTTAACCGTTAAATAAAAACTGCTGAGGTAGCTATTCAGACAGTCAGGACTGATACCAATTTCTAGGTTTCGTCCGGAACGTCTTCTTTAAGCGACTTTTCAAATATTCCAACATCTGATGATCCTTTTTACTGTATTATTAAGTTTTTGATTATTAACGAACGTTTTAATATCTACATCAGATAGCATTGTTATCCCTTGAATCGTTTTTGTGTGTTGTAAACAAAAAAACTCAAATTAAATCAAGATTTCAAGACGCATAATCAAACTCTGTACATAGAGCGCCTACTTCATCCGATTTACATTCGGAACATTTTAACGCGTTTCGGGCTTTATCGTATGTTTAACATGGGACTGCTGAACCGTCCAAATACAGAAAATACAGGATTTTTTGTACGCGCGTGTGTCCAAGTACAGAAAATATAGGATTTTTGTACGCACGTGCATCCAAATACCGTAATATATTGTACGGTCACGTGTTGCAAATGAACGTTCGCGATTGGATAGATAAAATAGGTATAGAATAATAATACATAATGAAATCTGAAAATTATTATCTTCCCTCCTTGTTGTTAGCGTATCCAAATATGCGAAGGGTAAGCTATTGTGATAACTCACCGTCCGTCTTTTCTTCAGACCCCATCTCCTCCGATACCGTTTAGTGGAAGCTGATGAACCTTAGCCTGGATCTTCCTTACATGGTCATCTACGAATATTTTTCAAGAATTCCATTCCATGCAGCATTATGGATGCCATTGTAACCGAAAGGAAACATTATGACAATCTTGTTTTCCAAACCTGCAAGACCGAGACATGTAGCTTTGTCTAGTTGTCCTCTACCATACTGTTACAATTAGGTCCCTTGGGTCAAAATTGACCCCATCCCGAGGTTCACCTGTTTTACATAGAAAAATATAAGTAAATCATTAAAAATCTTTTTTAAAAACCACAAGGCCCAGACTTTAAATAATTGGCATGTAGCATTATATAGTGGTGATCTGCAATGCATTTTTTAAATCTTGCCTTGGGATTAAAATTGGCCCCACCCATGAGGTCACGTGTCTTCCTGTCTAAAAGCTCAACGCCTTAAGCTTAGATATTTGTGTAAAGGTCATCTACCTAGAAATCATATACCCATTTGAGTCAGGTGAGCTTCTTGTTTGTAGCCAAATACTTCGACTTTCTTGATTTAAACACTATTCTGGCCCTACTGAATATCTCATCAAAGGCTTTAATAACCAATGTCATTTGAAATTGAGTTTCAGTGGTGACTTTGATCAGTTTGTTTATGAAACTCGATTTGTCAGAAGACGGATCATTTAGCTTTGGGTCTCTTGGTCTCAATTCGTGACTCTATATATATATTATCTCCCCTGACGGTCAGTGTAAATAAAAGGGATTACACCGACATGTATTAATCCATGTTCAACTCTCAGAAAGGTCTGTTCCAGAGGGTAACCATGTTGGTGTATAGCTGTCACATTAAATCACAAATGCACGTTTGCAAGGTTGTTGTCTATGGAAGGGAATCTCCGCCAGGACATGCATGTTGCTAAATGACATTGCTATGTTATTTACTTACATATGCGTTCTGCAACATTGCAACTGCATTTTAGTTTCTTACATTTGCCTTACAAGAAATTCATCTTTAATGCTTCTTAATGCTTAGAAAACAGTCCTTTCATGAATATCGGTTATTCTTCCATGTAATTGACAAGTGCGTTCAACCTTTTTTGTTTGCTTACTGCAATATTGAAATGTATACTCATGCTATTACTAACTGTATATTCTATGTTTTCTTACGCGTATTTGACTTTATTGCTGCTGAATGTAACGAGCTATTAACAAGGTTGTGACTTGTTAATATTCCGAAATTTTCATAACTTGATTGTTACTGCTTTTTGGATTTAACATTAGCTGGAACAACTGATACGGGGACTGGAAACCGGCATTTATCTTATCTTTTGCTGTCGTCCAATCAAAGCGTATGCCGTAGGTTATTCTGCTATTACTCAAACAGTTACGCCTTACAGTTTAAGGATAACATGGTGTAATAGGCCACAATTTCACCAAAAGCATACATACAACTTGATAATGTAAGCTTTAAAAATGTCAAACGATAGAAAAAAGGTGCATAATTGACAAGATATGTAGTGACAGAAGTTATCAAAAATTTTCTGTACATTACCTCCCCTGATAATTTTGGGTTTTCATGAACTATCTCCCCTGAAAACTAGAAAAAATGATTTTCTCCCTTTCCCCTACAGGGAATTTTAGATTTCTTTTTGATATTTGTACCAGAATCATATAATGCAGCTTTCTTCCGCAGAAGTTTCTCGATATTCAAGTTCAGATTCTCATAATCAAAGAAATTATATATTTCCCATAGGCATCAATGTTAACTTCAATACCGATTATCTCCCCAAAAAAATGATAAAATTTGAAAAATCTCTCGGTGGAACATTTTTAATTTTGAAAGTCTTTAAAGTGACCAAATTTCGTTTAAATATTACCATCCAGTTACAAGATACGAAATATGGCTATTACACCATGTTATCCTTAACTCGTCCTTCAGTTCAGTGAAAATCTGGGAAAGCATTTGTTGAATTTTTTGTTGAAAACAAAAGTTCTGCCATGAAATTATTGCCTGCATCTGTTTTTAAATGGAAAATATCTACTTTAATGTTACTTTTCGCCCTGTGAAAATGGCTAAATCTAGACTTGTCTTACCCAGACAGAAAGATGTCGTTTTTTACATGATAACTGCCTTGTTGATTCAGAGTATTTAGAACAAAAAAATTAGGACATATTTTAATGAAAATAGCGGGTCAAAACTGTAAACTGTTGCCTGAAAATATTTTTTTATGATATTGCTCTGTTCTTCACCATTTAAATGCGTGTTAAACCTAGATGATTTTCTGCAGTTTTATCTAAAAGTTCGGAATACTAAATTTAACTTCGTTATCGCCTTTAAAAAAAATAATGTTATTTTAATTTAAATACATTGTATTTTTCACACATCAGTTTTAAGATTAAATTTATTAAACTAATTTTTGGAGTTTAAACAACAATTTCGTTTGAAACATGCCCTACGTTCAAGAACAATGTTTGTTTCTGTATGTAGAAATCTGACATTATAAACAATAATTATAATTATAGCTCTACAATATTAAGAAAAGTGTCAGCTGTCTGTTATTTTCCTTTTTTTTTATTCAAATCCAACAAAAATCGGCCCTTTGATAAAAGTTTGAAGTTACGTGGTAAAATATTTCTTCAGGGAAGTGAGCTCAAGTTAATTCATAATAATTAAGCATATCACCACATGCAGTCGCATGCTGTTTTTGCTTCAGGATCCCTTTAGATCAATCTCTGATCATCTAATTATCGCCACTTAAACCGTTTGAACAATAAGTGTTATAGCTCCATGATTAACATGAGGTAATATGCTAATTACACGCTAATCGATAGTGGCGAAAACAAAATATCGATCGCTAACGACTGGTCGATATTTACAGGTATGGACGACAGAATAATACAGATAAATGTATTGATTTATACGGAGTTTCTACTCCCCGTATTAGACCTTCCTGACATTAGTGATGTTTGCAACCACATGGTTCTTGTTTATATTACAGTTTCCCGGCAAAAATAATATACTAAAACACATGGCTTTAATAAATATTTAAACTTGCAGTACAACAAAAATTAAAAATTTAAGCACGGTAGTGCATTACAACATTACAGGGAACCAACAAAAAGCAAGAAATTGAGCGCAAATTAGTATACACGGGAGACCACTCTCGACAGCAAATTCACGTGTTCGGTAGTTTCCGTGGGTTAAACGGTGAGAGAATCTAAACTTACCCGTGTACTTGTGTTGTTTTCGGTGTAACTAATACTATATATAGTGTTATCTTTAATGAAAATATTTCTATTCCTGACAAGTTCTTAACAGTATTGTCACAATCAAATTGTATGCTTTTTGAACAGAGAGCCAGCTGAAATCCTTTACCTAAATACTGTAGACGTCTTCAACAGAAATTGAATGTGTGTGTGTGCAGATCGTATTCCACTTTTCTTTGTTGTAGCGATGACCGCTTCTGTGCTGTATCGGTGTCATCTCTGGTTACTGTTACTCTTATTGTGCTTATTCTCTGTTGCTTTATACAAAAACGTTTTCTAGTATTTTGACTTAATTTTAATTTGAAGGAAGTTGTTCAAATCTCCCTGAATCTGTTATGTATCTACTGACAGCTTTGACCAGTACGGTTTTGGGAGGCAAATTCGTTGGGTACTTTTTTACTAAAACACCGTTCATGGTTCACTGATTTTGCGGAAACTGCCGGATATTCTGGTTCCCAGCTTTCTACGAATTTCATATTACAAATGTTAAAGAGCTGAAATAAGACTTTCTCGAAACACATCGCATTTAGTCTTAATAGACATAGATCGGTTGTTTATGATATAAAAGGGTGTTTTCAATGCAAAATAATAGTGAAATTTGAATTTTTTTTAATTTTGACCATATTTTGAATAGATGCGCCTATTCAGCAGCGATTTCTGGGATTAAAAAGCCAATATTTTGTCTCCAGAATGTCAGAAAATGCACAAAATGCATCCTTTTGGGTCTTATTCATGACGGAATGAATGATATTTCAGAATCCAAGTGAAAAATAATGCAAACGAGTGAAACTTTTACCAAAACATACAATAAAAAGGCCATAGGGCCAAAATTTAGCCCAGTAAATTGGTAGGGGGTGGCTTCTATTAAATGTCTATATTTATCTAAAATCTCGAAATTTCACAATGAAACTTGGCAATATGTTTGGTATTACATCTTTCTTGAAAACAGAAATAAAATTGTGTGATATTTGAAAAGAAACATTTCTTATAGTCGCATTTGATTAACTTCGTGCTGCTTAGTGCTTACTTAGCACTGTTTTCGCCTTGCATAAATTTCAATCATTGCAATATTTAGAATCCGTGAATTTAAAGTAGGGACCTACAGAGAAAAGGTCTACAAAAGGGACCTATATATCAAAAACAAAAAACAACGGGCAACAACTAAATGTTAACATGCATGTGTTAGTTTTATAGAATGGAGGAACGATTTAATCAATTTCAGAAAGTAAAACGTACAACACACTTAGAACTTGTTCACATAAACATTTTAATATGCCACAGAATGGATGAACATGTCATTTACACGCAAGAATATGCGTTTTACATACATGCAGTGCCGAAAGATGCAAGGTTTGTGCCACTAACGGATGGAAGGTAACACAAAGACGCATGGATGTTGCATTTAGTTTAAAACGAATAACACAAGGCAACATGCATTTGTCATTTAGCAGCATGCATGTCCTGGCGGAGATTCCCTAAAATGCAGTTGCAATGTTGCAGAACGCAAATGTAAGTAAATAACATAGCAATGTCATTTAGCAGCATGCATGTCCTGGCGGAGATTCCATTCCATAGTTGTCATCGACTGGATGTACTTATTGATCAACACTGTCTTATTCAGGTTCCCACTATTATCAGGTTCGTGTGATTTATTATGGTCTTTGGTTACATCCGTGGCACCACTTATTATTTAAAAGGATGTTCACTGAAAATCAAATGACAGAATAGCGAACAGTGCAGACTAGATCGCAAAGGCAGAATCACTTGCCACCAGTAGGCTAAAGGTTAATTATGTACCTATGCATTTTTGAAAAAAATTCTTTTCCACCTTCTTGATCTAGATCTATTTAATTACAGTAGATAGCTAATGGTGAAATGTTGTAGTGTCTCGAAATTACTCAAAAGAAGTAAATTATTTATCTAGCAAGACATGAGAAATAGTTGATTTCTCTCTATTATCGCCAACTTCAAAATGCCAACAAAAAGGAAAAGTAACACAGATATTCATCAGAGATTTTCCGTATACAACGTGAATAGACTTTTCTTTGCAATGCTTACGTTTCGTTTGACATAACTAACCGTTGTAGATTTCATAAAGATAGATATGGAACCGTGACCGCATGAGAAATGCTATGTGATATTTTCATAACTGCTGTATATCTTAAATTTAAAAGTACATGTATAAGGTCTAAGTTTACACAAAAGCTATATTAATCATATTTGATAAACATACGCACTTGTTGAAACTTGTGCTTAAACAAAAAGCCAATTGTGTAGTTTGGAAACAATTAAAAAAATGATGATAGATTTTTAAGGCTTTTTTTCCGCTTGAAATGTGACTAAATGTTCAAAGTTCTAATTGATATTATCATACGAGGTATATAAGTAATGTGTTAAAAGACCTATCTGTGTTGTTTGATGACAAATAATGAAATAAGATTGTGAAATTTTGAATATTTATTGACATTTTTATACAAGTTAATAAATAAATCATTTTGACTTTTTGTGTGTCAATCCTTATCATTAAACTAAAAATGTGTTCTGCATCAATGAACACTAAATTTCATGATTTTTGTACACATTTTTATTGCGAACATGTACAATTAGACATTACGGAAAGGGTGGTAAAGAACTTTGCAGTAAATGCATATGCACAAAAATAAAATTTGAATTAAACGCAAAGTCCGACAGATGTGTCAATATATATTCTTTAACAGCCTGGTTTGGGTGGGAAAATAAAATCCCCTTGAGTTTTCGAGTTTTTCGCCTTCATCTTTAGTATTTAATTGCTGCCAACTCTTTAGAATATAATTTAATCCTTTTACTGGAGACATGACCACAATCTACGGACAAGTCTTTTAAACTTGGATCAACATGAGTACACTTTCCTAAACACGGTGCTAACTTCATCCCAGTTTGTTGTTCTGAAATAGGAGTTTTTGAGTTTCTATTGTTTGGGACCACTCGCCGCTGAGTCCCTCAAACATTTGTATCTATGAGAGACAGAGTGACATTTACTTTAGCTGACTGCTCTCCAGATGTCCAGATCTCTCGTTTCAAAATGAGACTTGATGAACTTGTAAGTGTTACCGATGAAAGATGAGTTTTTGTTCCTCTTCATCATTTTTTCTATGAAATTGTTTTGTAGACTAAAATGTTTAGATTAGTTACCTCAGACATTCTGATTTAAGATATGGTGAATGGTATCAGCTGAAGGAAACATAGATAATATTGTTGCTTTAAAGATTCATGTTAAATTAGCCACTAGTTTCACTCTTCTTGTATTTGCCAGTAGCCCAGTCAAGTAACGAAAGGTAACATTATATACTTGAGCCGCGCTATGAGAAAACCAACATGGTGCGTTTATTAAAGGTTATAACACACTAAATAGTTGTTGTTCTTTATTCTATATAAAATTGACCTATTTCCAATGACCGCAGCACATATCAGGACCCATTTTAAATGTCTGTAACTTACATTTTCTTGAAGAATATTGTCGGTGCTAACTAAAAATCAAAAGAAAAGTGGGGGTCATGTTTGATGCAAGAAAAATAATTTCAGTCAAACACACAAACTGCAAAATCAGCTAAAGATGAGACCCCAAATTATACTGGTGGTGTATGATCTAAGTTTCCATGAAAAATTTTGTCGTGTTGCTATTTCATTATGAAAATGCTACCTACATGTCAAGCATAGATCTGTCATGTGATTTTAGCAAAAACATTGCAAAGAAAATAAGGAAAATAGCTCTACAGAGCAAAAAAAAACTGAGGACTATTTGTATCCGCCATTATGCGACTACCATTTTTTGGTGCCATTTTTCTATTTAGTGTCTGTATGCCTTTACGACCAGCATGGATCCAGACCAGCCTGCGCATCCATGCACCCATGCTGTTCGCTGTTAAGCCTATAGCAATCAGAGAAACCGTTAGCGAACAGCATGGATCTTGACCAGACTGCGCGGATACGCAGGCTGGTCTGGACCCATGCTGGTCGCAAACGCACTATGATGGTTTTCTCATGGCGCAACTCATTTTATAAACATGCAGAGGTTACGAATGCTGTCTCACCGTGTTCAGTTAGCAACGGCTACGCCGAATGTGAGGTAAATATCACGCCGAACTGGCTACAATGTCTAATATCCGAGCGAATTTTTAGATCGAAAACGAAGGATTTTCTTACAGTTGGCGTAGCGACCGTTAATGTACACACCAAGGTTACCTAATTTGTGTTTGTTTGACCCGGATTCTATAGAGAAAAACATTACCAAGTCGCTTGAAGATCAGTAAAATGTGAATAGGCCCTTCTTAATATTATTCATGAATATGAATAGATTCCAGAACGAGGCTTAGATGGGTCAGTTGTAAAATTACACTGATTCTGATAACAGAATGGCAGCTTCATTTAGTGATCGGATACTAGTTTAATTCGATATAACATTTTCTTTTGTTGAAGATTATATAAGAACCAACAGTTTCTCAGGTCGAAGTCAATTACAAAGGGATACAAATATAGTGAAGTTACATACACTGTTTAAAAGGTAAGAACAAATTTCTATTTCGTTTTGTATGATTCTAGTATACCTGTTAAACCTGATCATCAATACACATCTATTTTAACAAACTGTAATAATTGGTCATTCATACAGCTGTAAAGTGACCAGTCAATAGTTCTGATTATATGCACTGATCCATACACTGATAATTAGTGCCAGAAAATTGCACTTTATTGCTAATTGGATACACTGTTACCATGAAAAAAAATGTTAAGATTAGTCAGAACATTCTGTACCATTATTTTATATACTTCAGTGGCACAACAAGACTGCTGCAAGATTAAGGGAGATGCACATCACAACGAAAGTCAGAGAACCCTACAGAATTCAAGTAATAAATTTATAAATAGAATTATTAAAGTAATCGCTGAAATATTTGTCAAAAATAAACTCTATTGTATAGTAAGACTCACGCATAGAAAATATAATATACAGTAATAAAACTTTCTTTATTTTAGTAGAGTTTTGGTTGGAGCTGGGCCTAAGTTCATGGCGCTAAATGTGACTGTGCAATAGGTGTGAATGCATGCTGCGGGCATATCACAGATGCTGTACAGATTGCCAACATAAAATGCTCGGCATTAAAGCTTTACCAGAGGAATCGCAAAGACGTCTATGCCAAAACATTCACATTCCTCGAGACAGAAATTGCAGGTAAAAGCAGTGCAAGATATTGAAGTGAGAGGTATTCAAAGTCAAGAACCAGTTCAAGCAACGGAAGGGTATAAACTATCAGGTCTACTCTGTATAATGTATTCGGGGAACCTACAAATGGGCTGAAAAAAGTGCAACTCTAGCGCAGCAGTCCTCATTTGCTGGTTTTTACTGCCTCAACAGGACACCAAACTGTCTTGTATCCAAATTTGGACAAGTGCTTCATGGGTCAGTGCTTAGCTACAGCAAAATGCGATAATGACTTCATTATAAATGTAGTAGATGGTGTGTGTTTCCTAATTTCTTGTGGTAATTTATGCAAAATAATGATTTCAATCTAAGTCAAGAACAAGATATTAAATTAAAAGGGACTACCAGTTGAGCTATGGAGAATAAATAAACGAGGAAAAGACACGGTTTACAAAGCCAAAGTCCTCTTTGGTTAGAATTCGAGAACACCGAATAAAGCTTCCAATATTGGTCGAGTATATAAGGCGAAAAGATGATGAAGCTGCAAAGAAATAAAATTCAACAAGGCGGTAGTACAGCAGCATGAAAGTGGTATAGCTTGTGAACACAGCAGCCAAAAGGTATGCTGAAGTGTGTGAAACGTGTAACTTTTACTTGCGTGTTGTAGTGAGTTTTTGGGCACCCTGGTTAGCTGCAGTCCACGGAAGTCTATGACCCGACAGAAATCACCATTTGGGCTGTTGGAAATCAATGCCTCAAGTTACAAGTGTTTAGAGGCCCGCATGTTTAAAAAGATGTAACAGGACAATTATGCTTTAAACAGAAATCATGATTACTACTATCAAGTGTTGGCACAGTTAGCTTGTACGGGTCTAGAATGTGTGACTTTTTTGTTTGGACAGAAAGTATTCATATGGAAGCAGTTACTTACCAGGATGTCTGGATACAGTTGAAAAAAAGTAGACAAATTCTATTTCAACCATTTATTTGACAGTCAGTTCGATTTCAGCATTAACAATTGGCTTTCAAAATAGAAAGGAGACAAGCTACAGTCCAAAGCTGTTTGCCGATCCAGTAGGACAATGGAACAGGAAATCAACAGTGATACTCTTTAATTCTCTATTCATTCGTTCGATATGAATTCTAATTTGCAATTTGTTCCGTTCCTTTATTCAGTTGTGTAAATTGCCTCTTCGAACTTAAAATGTGGATATTTAAAGTTGCTTGTTTTCATTCAAAAGATTTTAATTGTAAATCCTTTGTCGGCATACTCATCTCGGGCTCGATGAGATCAGTAACCCAGACAGTCTAGGATGTTCTACATCGATATGCATCCTGTAAACAATGATGACACAATGTTATGCTCCATGAGGTGCAATCCAAGAAGCATTTAAGATGCAAGCATTTTATATGTTGAATACATTGGAATTTAGTACAAGAGAAGTGGTGTTGTGTTTAATTTCGTGCAGTCTATATAATCAGTTTGGGGTATCATCTTAAACACTGTGCATATTTGATTTATAACTCCTTGAAAGATATATGGTATTCGTCCAGAGTCAAATATAGTAGTTGCCATGTAACAATTTTCGACTCACGTTTGAATCGAGAATTAAAACGTACACTCAAATTTGTTCTAAAGCCCATCCCTCAACTACACAAAAACATAAAAATTCGTCATTAACAACATGTTCTTTTCCTTCCTGCAAGATCTAATGGTTTCTCTGCTCATAGTATTTACTCAACATATTCCTTGCTGAGGGTTCAATACCTGAAAAATTTACGAACATCATGTAAAAGAAATCTGTATAAAACTGAATCATAGTGTCATCATTGAAATCGATTAAGTTGAAGCGTTCAAGTTTCAGTTGACTTTCTAAAGCAGCACATTCTATTTTTCTGTTCAACTGATCTTTAATTTTGATATTTTCTTCTCTTGTTCTAATGAGTGGAATGCAGTCAATGTTTCTTCTCCACTCGTAGATGGTTCTGTCGACTTGTCATTGTTTCACATTTGTCTGAAAATAAAATATTGATACATGTAAGATTTTTTAACGAATTTGAAAAAAAAACTCTCATTTATATTCTGAAAGCTTAATCATGAGTACAATACAAACAGATGGATGACAAGAAAATTGTGAAGCAATATTTAATTATTTTTCATTATAGTACCTTTAGATTTAGGTCTGGAGGTGTTACTAGTGTTCTTTTAAAATTCTTCTTGTTCTGTGTCATCTGTCATTCGAAAATGCTAGGTACTGCATCCTTCTTAAGCCTCTTTTTAAGGTGTCCACCTGTATAGTCTCCTTTTTAAAGTGTTTTGACAACAACTGTTACTTGAGATCTATAAAAAGAAATCATGGATCAAGAATAAATACGGTAAAAAATTATGTTGGAAATGTAAATTTCAAAAAATACAATTACCTTTTTAGGCTATAACCTTTTAAAATTAAATCTTATTCTTTTTTTTCATTTAAATTTTATTTGACTGCAAAATTTCATTTAATGAATTAAAGATGTATAATAATAAACAATATGTCCCATACTGGAATTAGGACCCACATTCGTCTGATTTTAACACCGATTCCTTTTATTCCTTATCTTTGGAAATTTATGAAGCTATAGATTGAAATCATATCTGCCATTGAACTACACTTTGAACACAACAATGGTAATGTGCTTTTGTTAATTTTCTCATTGATGATAAAGTATTCTCACTAAGTAGCATATTGATCTGAGATAATGTATAATCTGACATTAAGCTCGTTCTGCATTGGAATGTAATATGCAATAGATTTGAGAAGGGGCTAAGTGAAATTATTTTGTATTACTACTGACTAGTTTCACCAGAGATTATCAGTTCATACATGACTTACATTCAAAGAAACTCGTAAATCATCCTTGCAATGTTCACAGTTGCAGACACATCATATGGTAGCGATATATTTTCTCCACTGTATGCACTAAAGGTTATTCAGTTTATTTGTATTCATTTATTGTCTTTAAGGTTTCGAAGTAGGCCTTGAGAAACAAAAATCAAACAACACCAAATCGTAGAAAGAAAGAGTTGTTTGACATGAAAATTGAACAGCATGTAAAACATGTTTATTACTTTACGAACCAAGTGTCAGTATACTGATATAAACTTTGAATTCCAGAGAATGACTGCCTATATGGTCCCAACTTCCGGACAGTCAAACGCCTTTAAAAACTCACCATTTTAAAGAACTGTTACACATGCTCGTTTTGATGCATTTACAATAGCGTGCGAGTGGTGAAATTTCACATAACAAGGTGGAACACCGTTTTCAGCCATTGTTTATCTTTATTTCTTTACAAATGGCATTCATTTTCAAAGGGAGACAACTTTTTCTCGACGATTACTTAAAATAATCGGAAAAAGTTGCCTCCCTTTGAAAATGAATGCCATTTGTACTTAAAATAATCGGGAAAAGTTGTCTCCCTTTGAAATTAAATACCATTTGTAAAGAAATAAAGATAAACAATTGCTGAAAACTGTGTTCCACCTTGTTATGCGAAATTTCACTACTCGCACGCTATTGCAAATGCATCAAAACGAACCTGTGTAACTGTTCTTTGAAAATGGTGAGTTTTTAAAGGCGTTTAACTGTCCGGAAGTGAAGCTCCTTTAGGCAGTCCTTTTCCGGAATTCAATGTTTATATCAGTATACTGACACTTGTTTCGTAAAGTAATATACATGTTTTACATGCTGTTCAATTTTCATGTTAAACAACTCTTTCTTTCTATGATTTGGTGTTGTTTGAATTTTGTTTCTAAAGGCCTACTTCAAAACCTTAAGGCTTAGGAGTATATCACCAAAACACAGAAATATTTTATAAACGAACAACATCGTTATCAATATTTAACCCGACCATTACATGTTCTGCCGTACTGTTCCGTACTGAAAATATTCTGAAAAAGTTGTCCCCCTTTGAAAATGAATGCCATTTGTAAAGAAATAAAAATAAACAATCGCTGAAAACTGTGTTTCACCTAGTTATGTGAAATTTCAACACTCGCACGCTATTACAAATGCATCAAAACAAACATGTGTAACAGTTCCTTGAAAATGGTGAGTTTTTAAAAGCGCTTGACTGTCTGGAAGTGGGGCCTGTTTCAACAGTTCTTTTTTCGGAATTCAATGCTTATATCAGTATACTGACACTTGTTTTGTAGAGTTATATAAGTAATATACACGCTATCATTACAAAAACAACAAAACAAGTGTCAGTATACTAAAATAAACATTGAATTCCGAAAAAAAGACTTCCTAAATGGGACCCACTTCCGGGCAGTCAAACGCCTTCAAAAACTCACCATTTTCAAAGAACTGTTACACATGTTAGTTTTGATTCATTTGCAGTCGCATGCGAGTGTTGAAATTTTACATAATTAAGTGGAACACAGTTTTCAGCAATTGTTTATTTTTATTTCTTTACAAATGGCATTCATTTTCAAAGGGGGACAACTTTTTCAGAATATTTTCAGTACGGGACAGTACGACAGAACATGTAATGGTTAAGTAAAATATTGGTAACGATGTTATTCGTATATAAAATATTTCTGTGTTTTGGTGATATACTCCTAAACCTTAACATATATTATACATGATTATTTCGTCAGTTCAGCATAAGGCTGCTCACAATATTTTTCTTATGTGTTCAGATACATTGACATGTTCTCAATTTTATGTTGTTCGTTTATCTTTGTATAATATGTCAAATCTCATGTAAACATTTTAACATGTTACATATATTTGTCATTGTAATTCTGGTGTTATCATTTGTGGTGTTCGGGGGGTGAGGGGGGAGTGGGGGTACGCAATTATATTGCTTGTGGCGGATAATGTAGCCCACCTATGTTTTCAGCAACCGATTAACAATTTTGAATGGTAATTAATTTTGCTGTAATTGCTAATCTTGTCAATTTAGACGGATTATAATTGTCCTATTTAGTTATTCGTCATTTGGAAAAATAAATGACATTTTCACATATGTTAGCTTTTGTATTTCTTTTAGAATAGTTGCAAAACAAATGAACTCACACCCTGAATGATACACACCAATTTAGAACGTTTTGAACAGAGGTATGTGAATTGGAAGGGAAGATTCAAAGGTTATTTTTCAATTCTGTAAAGTAGCTCCGATATTGGAAGGATTTCTTAACTGACTCTCATTCCGTGTGGATTCTACGGTGGCACAGAGGTGACATGCACTCCTCTTGTTTTCAATTGCACTTCTCTTTTTTATGTCATTCCCACGAGATACTAACTCGAGGGAACGACTTAGTATGTCGTGGTAACGAGTAACTAAGTCGTGGGAACGACATAAAAAAGAGAAGTGCAATTTAAAAAAAAGTATTGCATTGAAAAAAAAGAGTAGCGCAATAAAAAAAGTAGTGTAATAAAAAAAAGAATAGTGCAATAAAAAAGAAGTGCATGCTAGCTATGTCGAGGGAACGAGTTAGCTATGTCGTGGGAACGACTTACTATCTCGTTCCCATGACAAAATAAGTCGTTCCCACGACATAGCTAACTTGTTACCACGACATAGCTATCTCGTTCCCACGAGTTAGTCAGCCGATCAAATTGTTTATTATATTTATTATACCTGTGATCATCATGGACGACCGAGGAATAAACTTGGACACTGTCTGTGGTCTCAGACATGTCACCTTTAGAGTCAGTCAACCTGAACTCGACCTAGTAGGGTAGGAGTGGGTCAAACCCCAGTCGGGTGGCATGAACTGTTCCGTCGGGAATGCTCTGGCATACCGACAGCAGAGGTCTGAAAGCCCCCTGACAATATATGTGGACTCGTGTCCGGCTGTTTTTGTCACCTTCAGTCAACCTGCGGTTGGTTCTGATCACTCGTCGGCTGGTGGTAGTCATTCCATCGGAAATACTCGTGATTACCGACGGCGGAGGACAGAACGTGACCCAGACACTGTCTGTGGGTCAATTACTGGCTGCGTTTTGCCGAGTCATTCCCTCCGGACTTGACCTGGTGAGCGTTGGAGAATGTCGGATCCCTCGTCGAATGGAGTCGTTCTCTCGGGGATACTCCGGTATAGCGACGGCGGATGTCCGAAAATGGATCTGGACAATATAATATAAGGTGAAAACAATCAGCCGGAGATGGGCGTACGTATAGGTGACATTTCAGACCTCTTCCATTGCCATACCAGAGTATTCCAGACGGAACGACTCATACATGTACCAACTGACTGGGGGCCCAACCCACTCCAACTCACATTAGGTCTAGTACGGGTGGATTAACACCAAAGGCGACACAAACCAGCCGGAGATTGGCCTACATGCAGTGTCAGAGGGTATATGGGACCTCTACCGTCGGCATACCAAAGCAAGCCCTTACGGAACGGCTCATACCAACCGACTTGGGGTCCAACCCCCACCAGGTTAAGTTCGGGCAAATTGAATCTGAAACCGACAAAAACCAGCCGGATATTGTCCGACATACAGTGTCACTGGCATACCAAAAAGGCTTCAACCACTCAATAGGGAGTCCAGCCAATTAGAGTTAATGCGGATTGACTCAGAAAGCGAAACTTAGCAGCCATATCTGGGACCACAGACAGTGTCCAAGTTTGTTCCTCGGTCGTCCATGATGATCACATGTATAATAAATATAACAAACAATTTGATTGGCTGACTAACTCATGGGAACGAGATACCTATGTCGTGGTAACGAGCTAGCTATGTCGTGGGAACGACTTACTGTGCCGTGGGAACGAGATAGTAAGTCCTTCCCACGACAAAGCTAACTCGTTTCCATGAGTTAGTAAGTCGTTCCCTCGACATAGTTAGCATGCACTGCTCTTTTTTATTGCACTATTCTTTTTTATTACAGTACTTTTCTTATTGCGCTACTCCTTTTTTCAATGCAATACTTCTTTTTTAAAATTGCACTTCTCTTTTTTTTATGTCGTTCCTACGACTTAGTAACTCGTTACCACGACATACTAAGTCGTTCTCTCGGGTAAGTATCTCGTGGGAACGACATAAAAAACAGAAGTGTAATTGAAAGAAAAGAGTAGTGCATGTCACCTCTGTGCCACGGTAAGATTCCACCATGTAATAACGCTATTTAAAGCAACCGGCGCCATTACCGTAAATCGGTGATATAAATTTTAACCCTTTTAAACTCCGTCTAGATTCGAATGAAGCCAAACATTCGGCGTAGATTTATGATATTATATAATTTATCATGCAACTACTATGCAAAGTGCCTGGTATCACTTGCCTGATATTTGTACCCCCGGACAACAAAGTTGTAAGGGGGTATACTGGTTTCAGGTTGTCTGTCTGTCTGTCCGTCTGTCTGTCTGTCCGTCTGGTCGTCTGTCTGTCTGTCCGTAGACGCAATCTTGTGCGCACCATCTCTCCTTATCCCCTTGACAGAATTTAATGAAACTTCACACAAGTGATCAGTACCAACAGTAGCTGTGCATGGAGCATGTTAGGTTCTTTTAGAAAAAATTTTTGCAGAGTTATGGGACTTTGTTTTTTTGTTACTATACTATATACATAGACACAATCTTGTGTGCACCATCTCTCCTCATCCCCTTGACACAATTTAATGAAACTTCACACAAGTGATAAGTACCAACAGTAGTTGTGCATGGGGGATGTTAGGTTCTTTTAGAAAAAAATTTGGCAGAGTTATGGGACTTTGTATTTTGTAACTATACTGTATACATAGACACAATCTTGTGCGCACCATCTCTCCTCATCCCCTTGACACAATTTAATGAAACTTCACACAAGTGATCAGTAACAACAGTAGTTTTGCATGGGACGTGTTAGGTTCTTTCAGAAAAAAAATTGCAGAGTTATGGGACTTTGTGTTTTTGTTACTATACTATATACATAGACACAATCTTGTGCGCACCATCTCTACTCATCCCCTTGACACAATTTAATGAAACTTCACACAAGTGATCAGTAACAACAGTAGTTGTGCATGGGGCATGTTAGGTTCTTTCAGCGACAAAAATTGCAGAGTTATAATACTTTGTTTCTTGTTAACATACTATGTACATACAGTCTGCATATGCAATCTTGTGCGTGCCTAATCTACCAAACCCTTGCACACAATTTAATGAAACTTTACACAAGTGATCAGTACCAACCCTAGTTGTACATGGTGCATGTTACAGTCTTTTAGATAAATATTCTGCATAGTTATGGGACTTTGTTTTTGTTACTATACTGTATACATACAGTCTATATACATACAGTCCACATAATTATGCAGTCTTGTGTGTGCCAAATTGCAATGTACTGTGTCAGTGCATGCGGGGGAGGGGGGAGGGGGTACATTCATCACCTTTAGTGATAGCTCTAGATTATTTTGTTATCAGGTCATTGACCTGATATCAAAATTAAGTCCCTCCCATATTGACGGACTAGTTTTTACATCATTCCAGATTGAATTTTATTACAGAGTCCAGTTTCGATGTTGCACAACATTTTTTCTCTAGATTCTGTAATCTCAAAAAATTCGGTTCCCTCACCCCTTCCAGCCCATATCAACCTCGACCTGATAACATTGATATCAAAAGACAGTAGCCTGTTATTCTCTATATATATGGTTCCATATTTCTGCCACAAGATAGCCAAGAAGTTGTATTGAAAACTTTCCATCGAAATTTTTCTGAAAACATTTCAGCAAAAAATCATTTTTTCCAGATATTTTACCTGAAAATGTTTTAGCGCAAACTTTCGCTTTAATACTTAAAACTGCCATGCAATGTTTTGTACTAATGCTTGTTTTAATAATGTAAAGTTTGAGACTAAATCATCTGTGACGAGGAACTGGGTAACATGATTCGGTTATATGAAAACATGTGATCTCTCCAGAAGCCATGTTTCACTGTAACTTCCTGGCTATCTTGTAGCAGAAATATGCAACCATATATATTACATGATACCATACGCATCCTTCAGCAAATTTATGCTCAAGTGGGCTTAAACATTTAAGTTATGCAGTTAACATCTGTGTAAAAAGACTTTGATCGAAAGAGGAAGTAAAATTTCAAAATGTACATTAACTTGAGAATAGAAGTTGTATTCAATACTTTAGCTTTAAATCCGCCGAACTGCATGGATATATACTGTGGCTTTCATTAAATATACATTGTGTATTACAGGTAATACATTATTTTACTTTAAATATAAAGGTTGTAATATTAGAAACAATTATTCGTGTATAAAAATATTTTGATATGCACCCTTAGTTACATATAACTTCGTATAGGGCCTACAAGAAATCAGATAAACATTCGCTATAAACATTTACGTTTCTCTGAAAGAAATCAATGACAATATTCTTTTGACAATCCAGAACAGCGTTCTAAAATTTCTAGGGTAATTCAAAGAAATAAAAATACGGTTTTGCTCTGTACCCAGCATTATTGAGATTATCTTCCATTGTCGTAAATATTAACCTTTAGCCTGCTGGCGGCAAGTGATTCTGCCTTTGCGACCAGTGCATACCAAGAGTTCGCTGTTCAGTCTGTAAATTTTCAATGAACACCCCTTTGATAAACAAGTGGTACTGCCCAAACTGAATGATGGACCAGTCCATTTCAGAAATTTAGTAGGGTAAAGGTTTATACGTGACCGTTTTGTCTGCACATCTGTCCTCACACGTTATAAACATTCCGGAACACTCCTCTTTGTCACTCCATTGACACTTTAAGTGTGTACGCAATGTTCGAAAAAGTCGAAGGAAATGTCCAATGTTATTTTAACAGCATTAAATTCTATTAACCCTTAACCCGCTAATTTCTATAATAAACATGTCCATCTTTTAATTTGGACAGTACCATTGACTGACTGAAAATGTGCTTACCAAAAAGACATTAACTGTATGGCGAACAGTGCAGATCTTGATCAGACTGCACGGATGTGCAGGCTGAGCATGATCTACCTGGTCGCAAAGGCATAATCAATCGTGCCCAGCATGATAAGGGGAGCCAAAGTGTGAACATATACGGCTGATAAAGATATTATAGCAACGGCGAAATCTGAAAATTAAAAAAAAAGACATGATTTATATACAACTTTTTATAAAAGTTATGACAGTATATTATATGAGCAGATGTAAAAATACATTTTGTATGTCAAACAGGCATGCATAACCTCTGTCATTGTCATTTTATCCAAGACTCTGATAGCTGTGTTTTATTCTTTTCTTTTCAATCGATCAGATATAAATAGCGAAGGCCTACATCTAAGTTATTTTTAAACTATAATATTTAACTTTTACACACACGTTTAATGTGTTCGATTTATCTACTTTATATGACTTATGGTTGACATACGGGTTAGATAAATCACATTAAGGCGACCTTTATTCGTACATTCTATTAAAGATCTTTTTATGGAACGAAAAACCTATTAGATGTTTAATAATTGCTTCCTTTAGAAATGCATGTTTTGTTGCTTTTTGTAAACTTTGTATTTACCCCTTTTAAGATGAAGTTTTTACGGAAGCATGGAGGGGACATCGGATTTTTTTTATTTTAATTTATGTCGTGGCCACGAGTTATAACTAAGAAAAATCGAAAAACAAAAAATGTTATCTCGTTGCCACGAGATATAACTAAGAAAAAAAAAACAACAATTTCTTAATTCGTGGCCACGAAATAAAACTAAGAAAAACAAAACAAAAAAAAAAAAAACAAACAAAAAAAAAAAAAAAACGATTTTATTGCGAATTCGTGGCCACGAAATATTACTCAGAATAAAACAATAAACGATTTTTTTGCTAATACGTGGCCACGAAATATAACTAAGAAAAAAACAAAAAACGATATTTTGCTAATTCGTGGCCACGGAATATAACTAAGAAAAAAACAAAAAACGATATTTTGCTAATTCGTGGCCACGAAATATAACTAAGAAAAAAACAACAAAAAAATCTATTTTTGCTTATTCGTGGACATGAAATATAACTAAGAAAAAAAACGAAAAACGATTTTTGCTAATTCGTAGCGCGAGAATCTCTCTGTTAACACACGTTTTCGCTCCTGTTAAAACACCCAAGAAAAGTGAGAAGAACAGTAGTTTAATGCTAGAAAAAAAGTCTGCGACCTCGTTAAATTATTACGCCCAACGTATAACCGCCCATCGTGTATCAATAGTGTTAAAAGACGGTTTTGCTATAAATTATTTTAAATCAAACATCAGGAGTTCATTGAAAGTCTTAATATATTATATTTACATCTTTTGACGCTTGTTCATTGATTCTTTCCTAATGGACCCCATGATTTCAGTTTGTTTTGCGCAGCAAGGCTCTCGTGCCCTGGGCACCGGTGCACAGTAAATACGCTGCTAGGTATCATTTATGGATTGACATTTATTATAATAGTAGCTTGATCTGGGATGCTGTATTCTACCATAAAACTGCTGTTCTTGTCACTTTTCGGGGGTGTTTTAACAGGAGAGAAAACGTATGTTAACGTAGAGATTCTCGCGCTCACGTGCTGTTATATCACTTTTTTTATATATATATATATAGGCCTATATACGCGTTCCTTAGCAAAGCGTAAACGGCATTTGGCCCCAAAACGGATAATTCAAAACGAAATGACGTCAACGTAAAAAAAACCCCAGACATTCCCGCGCATTTCGTGGAAATTTAATGAAGTTGAGACACATTGTATCCATTGATCAGTTTTTACGCGTTTTATGCTAGAATAGCGTTAGCGCATGTTCATTTCGTGTTATAACATTTGCAGAATCCCTCGGGTTACGTTGGTACTCTCGCCCTAACGGGCTCGGGCACCAACCAATCCCTTGGGATTCTGCAGATGTTATAACACGAAAAAACATGCGTTATCCCTACATTCAAGGCGACTTGAGTGGATTTTTGACAGATTGGATCTAACGGGGCGCAAGCGCCGAATGTGATCCGACCTTGAAAAATCAACGAGAGTCGAATACAAAATCCCAGAACTACTGCTATAATGACCCTTTTATTATGTACCTCCACCTTTTTGTTTTATCTAGGTACATAATAAATATTTATCTGCCATGCTTTTATTTCAACAGGACAAAACCGGGCAAAATGTTTACGTTTGTAAAGTTACTACTGATCTACACTGTCATTCACAGAACAGAATCTATTCCAACAGAGATCATTCAAGCCATGGATGATGTGTTATATGAGATTTCCGACTATCAATATTTCCTTTCATTGCCTGAACAAGCAACATATACAATGAACAATGGACAACCACACCCTTGTAGCTGGTTACCGGCTTGTATTTGTAGGAACGAATCTGAGTACACAAATGGTACATACATGACAATGGTCAACTGCACACAAAGCGGGCTAAGTGAAGTTCCAGAGACCATTCCTAGTACAACAACTGTTCTCACACTGGATGGTAACTCGATACAAAATATCAAACCGGGAGCCTTCAAGAACTTAGTCTATCTAAAATATCTCGATCTTTCAGATAATTTTGTGGACACACTGAGCGAAGGTCTGTTTGAAGGACTCGAAAATCTTAGGACACTTGAATTAAGTGGGAACAACATCCGGTACAATACATCTTCACTACCTGATTCAGTTTTCAAACCGCTAAAAAAACTTGTACGCTTAAACCTGCACCAGAAATTGAACAGCGTTGATGAAAATGAAAAGTATCCGGCAAAGGCATTGTTGGAACTTAAACACTTGGAACAACTTTTGATCGACGGTATAGAAACTGAAAATATAGCTACCACTTTTTCATTTATGACGAATTTAACGACACTTGACTTGAGTAGTGAATATGGTAGATGCAGTTTGAAAAAAATAACGGCCAACATGTTTAAGGGTTTAAATAATATCACTGATTTAAAAATCAGTAACTGTAGCCTAAACTATATTGAGAACGGAAGTTTTTCTGGAATGGAAAGTTTAACCAACCTCGACTTGTCATACAACGAGAAACTGCATTTCAAAAGCTTGGCTAATATAACATATGGCTTACAAGGAAAGAACATTACAGAACTGAAACTGGTGAAAATACACGAAACTTACGGGGACTGTACTCGAATAGAAGCTGACCATCTTGCCTATTTTAAAGATGTACAAGTAGATAATGTATATCTAGACAATAATCGCCTAGCTTACGTGAGCGAGGACGCCGTGCAGTATATCCCTAGAAGCATACACAAACTTTCTGTAACAAATAACATGCTTCTAGCTGGCGAATATATACACGAAATGTTCAAACAGGCGGTGTTTCGGAACCTGAAGTACCTCACCATGGCTGAGCAAACAATGAAATTTGACGCTCTCAAGTTCTTTAATAACAAAACAAGACACATGTTGAAATCTATAGCTAGTACATCCAATTACTCAGTAAATTTAGGACAAGCAGTGCGTAAAGACAAAGAAAATTTCAGATATGAAAAAGAACATCAAACTGATGCACCATCTACCATGTTAGACAAAGATTCTCTTCCATTTTGTGGCAACTGTTATTTACAAGGAATAAGTTATGACATAATATTATATATTCCCAAAGACTTAAAGGATTTAGATTTCAGCGGATTACAAATTAGAAACGAGCTGAAAAATATTTGCATTTGTGAACATAACTCACTAGAGAGACTCAATTTAGAAAGGAATGTATTCTGGAGTTGGCAAGGACCCATTGGCGGACTTTCCAATTTGTTGAGCCTCAATCTTGCCTGGAATTCTTGCGACAACTTGTCACATGATGTCTTTGATCAGATGACAAGTTTGATACAGCTTAATTTGACACGAAATTTCATTGAACGCTTCTTAAGAGAAGATACAGAAGGGCGTATTTTTAAATATTTGAAAAATCTCCGTTCTTTAGTGTTAATTGACAATAAAATTACATCTCTTCCGCGGAAATTGTTTCAAGGTTTAACATCGTTATCGGTCCTTGACCTCTCTTACAATTTTCTAACGCAAATAAACGTGGAATTTGGACATACAAGTCCACTACGATTCTTAGACCTTAGCAACAACCTCTTAAACAACATTGGATCAAACATAATTGAAAAATTTGATTACGACAGAAAAATGAAATTCTATTCACCGTATTGTTACCTTGACCTTTCAAACAATAATCTTTCATGTGTCTGCAAGGACATCGATTTTGTTGCATGGGTTTCACGCACAAACGTTAATTTACGAGGTTTAAATGATTATACGTGTACGTACAAAAATGGTAAGTTAAAAAGGTTGGCTTTAGCATCCGAGTTACATCAGGAATTGCTGAAGGACTGTGCAGATTATACAGCGGTGATTGTATGCTCGTGTTTGGGGATTATTGTATTCCTAAATGTTTCTCTTGGTGGTATTATATACCGATACAGATGGGATATGAGGTATTTCTATTATTCCATTAAACTGAAAATGAATGGAAATAAACTATCGATCAGTCAGAGGGAAGAGAAAAAATACAAGTATGGTGCATTCATCTCATATGCAAATGAAAATGCTTTATTTGTAAAGAATGCCTTAGTTCCTGAACTTGAAGACACACGCCAACTTCCGCTTTTGGTGCATGATCGAGATTTCGAGTTAGGCGAGTATGTCTATGACAACATCATGCAAGCAATAAAATCCTCACGTAAGACGCTGATTTTAATGAGTAAAAACTTTCTAAAGAGCGAATGGTGTATATTTGAAATGAATATGGCAAGACTGGAAGGAATAAAGACCGGAAGAAATGTCGTCTGCTTAGTAATGTTGGAAGAAGTACCTCTTTCCGGGTTGCCCTTGGAAATATTAGATATTATACGAGAACAGACCTATCTTGAACTACCAACAGACATACAGCACTCGGATATGTTTTGGGATAGAGTTCATGGTGCTTTGATAAACTAAGATAAGATAAGACAAGATAACATAAGATAAGATCTGCGTCTAGCGAATTTTCCGTCTAGCCAAAAATGGCCTGACCTAGACATTCTTGTCAAATCAGTGGCTGTTATAAATGTAATGTTATATATATGTACATTTTAGCATGCTTTGTTCCTGGTACTGATTTGTGAAGAAAGAAAGTCCTTGGACAGGAACATTATGTCTGTCTCACAGATTGTACTTTTATTTTCAATCGCAATGCTTAAGAAGTCAGTTTTTGTGTAGCATATGTTGATATTTAATCAATACCAGTCAAGACATGGATTTTAATTTGACTAAATGACAACCATAATTCTTTCAAACTGGTACTTTCCACGCTAACTAAAGCCGCTCTACCCACGGCAATAACTAACCATATGATTTATTTACGTTAACAAGTGAAATACTAACAATCCGTTTCACCACAATGTAGGCTTTCGTGATAGGGTTTTTCACTCAGATAGGCCATGTGAGCGGCTCTGAACCATATGAAAATTATTTCCAATTTGTTTTCTTTACAATCATACCATGAGCATAGAGACATAAGTCAGTATTGTGATTTCCCGGCTTCGTATTTGATTTACTGTCGTTCGTACTTCAGCAAACAAGTACCTTTGTAATAATATAGTTTAAAAGAGTTTATTCACAATTATTTGAATGTGACAGTCAAAGATTTGCGAGTCGAGACTTTATACTTTTTGAAAGTTTATTTAACAAATCAGTAATATACTGTTGTCAAATTATTTATATGGACCCATGATATAACTAAAAAAATGGTTTAAACATAAATTCAAAGTATATTTACTTTTGGAACTAACAAGAATATGTAAAAGTTAGGAGTAACCGCAGTTGTGTTAACATTGACATACAGTTACGTATTAGAAACAAAAAAATGACTGACTGCCTGCCTTCCCGACCCCCCCCCCCCCCCCCCCCCCCCCCCACACACACCAAATTTGAAAAGAAAATCATGGAACATCGGGTATTTCGTAGCACAAAGGCCGAGGTGATCAAATTGTCACAACCCCAAGCATCTGTGGATTTCCTTTTAAAATGTACTCATACCAAGTCTCTGTCGCTAAAGTACAAAACTATCATTGACTTTGCTTGAAATAAAACTCTATTATTTAAATCTTTAAAGTAAAGTTATAATGTAACGCACGCACGTACGCTTTATAAAACAAAATGTAATATCAATCCTACACCATTGTATCTTAAAATAATGTAAGGTCATAACGACCGCAAGTTTAAGTTGATGTTGATCAAAATTATACTTCCTCATTGATGTGTTTAAATAAGTCGGATGTTATTATAGTGACAATTAAATAAATATAATGGGCGCATTCCATTCATCATTCCGGAATAAGTTTATGATGCTCTGACAGAATGTACCGCTCCTTAACAAAAATGGCGTATATATTATGACTTTCTGTGATGATGGTAAAAAATGACATTGTCACTCCTATTTTATTAGGAATGCCCTTTGTATGCATACAAAATCTTATACTTTTAAACATGCGATCCAAAACTAGAAGAAAACTTGGAAAAAGAGAAGATGTAATGATCATCATGATGTGTGTAGGTTAACTGGTTGTCATAAATTGTGTCTGTGTGCACGTGCATGGCGTGCCGTTATGTGTGTTTTGCGCGCGCGTGTTTGTGAGGATATTATGAGTATGCTGATTAAAGATAAGGTTTACCAGTTCAAGTATGTGAGTGTATTGTTATGTATATTGGTTCTTATTTTTATGGCTGAATTCTTTTCAATTTTACATCAAGAAATGAAATATGGTATATGTTTTGTAAAGTTTAGGTTAGATGAGATACTTTTCTAAGATGGTTGTGAAGGTAACGTATGAATGAAATAATGACTTACTGACTTAGCATCTAAACGATACTGCTTGGTGCTTTGTATGGTGTTCCGTTTTACTTGTGTGTTTATATTTGACTCTTTTGAACTGGTATAATTATTTGTTGTTTTTTTTTCTGAGATTATTTTGTTACAGATTGGTCACAAAATGTATAGAATGCACTGCCAATAGTTCTGTTTTAAGCATGGTGATGTTTATTTACCCAGTTTATATTTTCAGTCGTCTTCACTGCACACTTGCCTAGTTTTGTTTCTAGCTGAATACTTGTTATATTTCAAAATAAAGTTGTACAGATATTTTTGTTGTTTTTCAACTGTCCAATGTTGTTGTTTTTTCGTGAACGTTTTGACATGCTTGTGTGGTCACATTCCATCAGCATAGTATTTTTATTCTTTGAATATTGCTACTGCTGCTATTTCTTTTGCCCACTTCACATCAATTTAATGTTTGTCTTTTATCCTGTTTCGTTGAGCATTAGATTTTCTTATTGCCCTGTTCTCAGAAATATTACTAATTCAATGATATGCGTATATGAATCTTCACTGGGATTTATAGATACCTAGATGTGCATTTTTGCAGTTTTAAGCCCAGCAAGCTCTGCTCGCCGACCAAAAAGCCTGCCTACCTTGGCCATTAACTTAACAGTAGTTTTGCAACTTTCCGTATTCCAAGCGCAAGCTCAATACGCATTAGAACTACATTTTCGTTGCATGACAGAGTCAGTAGCTTTGAGACTACTTTAGAGACATACTTGTATATGGTGAGACATTTTGTTACATATATTTTTGATACCGTTCTAGCTAGAAAGGAGTCACCTCATGGAGTGGAAGAGTCAGTCGCTATATTAGCTGTGTATCAGGTTTAATTCTAGATACTTTCTACTCTGACTGGCATATTGTCCTCTAAGAACGTTAGTGTCGCTCGGGAATTGAACTTATGACCGGTCGATCCAGTCTTGTGCTCAGCCAAAAGAGTTAACGACTGATTCTTCTTGGGACAGGTATGATATATACAACACAATAATGAACAGGAAACGTGTATTTTATTCCGCAACAATCTTACTTTCTCGTGTTTTGAAAGCAAATACAGTTACTCTCTATTATGGGACTAAGTTGACCGAGTTTGTACGATCTCATATCTTATCATACTGAAATTTTCTAAATGTGTTCATTTAGTACATGAACATCTTCGTGTATAGATAAGTATCAATGCTCACAAGATTTCCAACGATGAGAAGCTCTGTAGCAGTACTTTGTCTTCTGGTAAGATGCTTCTTATAAACTGCTGAGAAACTATTAGTTTTCGTTGGGGACTAATTTTCGTGGATTTTATGGATAATGCACAAAATTACGTTCCAATTAACAATTAACATTCATGTTCATTTTATCTTCAACAGTTGAAATCAAACGAAAGGGTTTTTTTTTTTGCCACGAAAATTCATGCCCACGAAATAAAATGATTTCAGGAACGTTCTTTTGTCTTTGTATCAGAAGAGATTGACTCAGTGTTGATGACGTAAACATGTTAATTGAAAATGTCAAGATGGAGAATAATATCTCTATTGTCTAGGATTACGGTAAAAATGACATTCAATAAGACAGAACAGAGAGTTTTAGAAAATTTATACTGCGTATTTTCCACCCTTAATATTTCACTGAAAGCACCATCTGACTTTTCTTAAAGCTTGTTTTCTTTTGTTTCAGAGTGCGTATTTCGCGTGTCATGTTTTCTGTGCCAACCATCACCCACATCAAGTGAGCGATTCTATGCACTTCTACTATGATCCGACAATGGTGAATATTTTTCATTAGCTGTTATCGCCTGCTTGAGTCGGGGCCTCCGTAACAAAGTGCTCTTCAGCGATGTAGGTTTCGAGCTGGCTTTCAAGAGGTCGGTGGTTCTTCTCGTGCTTACCTATGCCTGAAACAATGCCCGGCGGTATACAATATAGCTAGAATCTTCCTCCACCGCTAAAAGCTAGAAAAGTCTATATATAGATATAAATCGTGTCGGTGTTACTCTAAACTCGTCATACTTGGTTTTATGTTAAAAGGTGACATGATGTCATCTATCAGAGCATTAACAGGTTGAGAAATGATGTAATGCAGTTCTGATGAATTTTATGCTTACTTCATTTTTTATATGTGGGTGAGGGTGGGAATGGGCAAGGTTAATTTGATTTTTGTATTTATCATGCAGAAGCTTGCGTGACTAGCAGGGTACAGCACTTTTTTCATTATTAGATCTAAACAAGGTTCCCATAGTTTCAAAATTTTGTTATGTTGTCTTCCATTATAAGTTTTAGATGGTTCGGGAAAAATTAACTTCATCTGATTCCTATAAAACTTACATGATGTTATAATGTTTTTGTGCACTTAAAAAGTACAACTTTGCTTCAAAATAGATATCACTTAATATATTTAAGAAAAACTTACAATTCATCTACAAAGACCTGTAGAACATGTAAGATCTATTAACTACTAACGATTTTTCCATTATAACGAGAGCGTATACGCTAAAGAATGTTATTGATTTAGTGACTCATTACTGTAGAATAAATAATAAAGCATATGCTTACAATATTTTTATATCTTGCAAAAATACGAGAATAAAGAAAAGGGGATTACAAACAATTTGGATGAGGAAATAAAGTCTAGCGACTTCCAATCTAAAATAAATGGTGGAAGTTTCGAATCTTTTGTACAGATGAAACCTTTGTTTAACAAGCTTCTATCTGTACCTGGTTTCACTTCCTGTTTCGATGGCATGATAACGCCTTATTTTAGAACGAATAGTGTGCGGCGATAATCTGAAAGTCATATTGAAAACACTTCTATCATATCCAACATTATGTTCCACCATTCGCGTGTTGAATTACACATACACGCAAAGAGAACATTTTCCATTAAGTGATTTTGTGAAGTTTCGACTTTATGTGCCTGTTGGAGCTATATGCAAATGGTACCCTTTTAAACCTCAAACTCGTGCTGAAAACACGAAGGTATGATGCAAGACATCTATAAGACGACAGAAAGAAAATATCAGTACAGTATGTCATTGGAATGGTGTAGCACTTTTCCTCTACATGACCATGCCTTGTGTGTGTGTTTGTGTGTTTGGGTGTGTGCGTGTGTGTTGTTCCAATTTTAGTGTATGTACTGCCGAAGCCAGTACGGCTCCACGCCGGTATGTATCTTGTGACACCCGCATTATACATGATTCACATGAAACTTCTATGGCATTGTGCGTCAATATAGCTGACATGTCGCTGGTTCATTCATGGTTGCAACAAGGTAACAAATACATATGACATTTAGAGTCAGTGTTGCTGTTTTTTCTTTCTTTTAATTCGGATGTTTTAGTTTAATCTGTCTGTATGTACTACGAATTAACTAGGTGATGTGAGACGTGAGACTTCCTCATATGTACAGACTCAGTCAAGCCGAGTCTGCTTTCATATTGCTTGATTGAACTATATACTCCAAAAGGATTTTCTAAATATTAATAGATTTTATAATTGAACGTATGATGGTATTTTTTCAGCACCACTTCATTGCTGCAACATCAAACACGTGTTTCATGGTTTACTTGACACATTTAGAACAAGACCATGTGCACACTACTCAGGGAATAGAAGATTTAGAGGTACTTTATTTTCATTTACGTGTTTTGAATAGACCACAATTTAACATTTGAATGAATTTTATTTACTTTTTTAAGTGCAAACTTCCTGACTAAATTTCATTCTTTATCTATAAATCTAATCTGTCGGTTAGAATTCTTTATGTGACACTACAAAATGCGCCACTGTTTTACAATCAGTTTGAAGGCCGTTTTGTATATAATATCGTACTGAAACGAAACAGCACTGAGAAAGTTAGAATGCAATATAATTTGTGGGCTATTTCACATATACACCGAAACTGAACTGAAAAGTAAAACGAAACCGAAAAGAAAATACTTCGAATTAAGCATTTAGAATTTATTCCGTAAACACTTCGGGACGACTTTTTCTCTGCTAACGTTTTTGACCAAAATAATTCGGATTAATATTCAGCGTATATATATACGAAAGCCCTAGTCAGTTCCGAACTGAAGAAAAACCGGCATCGTTTGGAAGCTATTTCGGTCTGCCGGATATGTGTGAAAGGGTCGACACAAATAAAAATCAATAAAAAGCATGTGTGTACACTCAGATATGTTCATACTAACCTTTGAATAAACTTGTGTGTATATTTTCTCATTTTAGCTGAAGATGATGAGAGAGTGGCTTGGTAAACTTAATGAGGTCAAAGTTTATCACGATGACACCCATCTTCCACAAAACATCAAACACTGGTGCTCAAACAAAGATATTTTCCTTCTTGAAAGAAATATGACTGTGTCAGGCACGCAGATCTCACCGCTGGCTTCAACCATGCCATGAGGACAGCAATTGTAAAAACTATTTGCGATAAAAAAGATGTTTATATGTTGTTTGTTTTCTTTTTAATTCGCCTGTGTTCAAAGTGTTTAAGCGTGAGCAGTAACCGTCGCTCAATGCTCATCCGCCCCCGTGAACAAGTCTCCTGTTAACAAATTGTGGGTCTTATTTCTGGAGTAATCTTCGTGAAACTTACAAAAAATATATATGACCACAAGATTTTGGTAAGGATCATTAATCTGTAGTGTGAGAGTTATATACATTGTCAGTCTTTCTCTAGAATCTTATATTGATGCAACAGATCAAATTGCATGAAGATCCATCCAGTGGTTCACCGTATTTTATTTTAAAGTTTTTGCGGCCCCTAAAACGGACCGATTGTCGCAATTTTAACAAATCTGGAAGATGATCTTATATTCACGCGACAGACCAAAATCATGAGAATAAGTTGTTTAAAGTTGTTTTTCTACTTGTATCCCTGTCGGTCCCAAGAAGGGTCAAGTTGAATCATTTAAACAGACTTGACCGAGGTCCATGTCAGGATGCTAGGCACCGAGTTTGGTATAATTCAGACTAGAAGTTTCAGAGGATAATACGTTTAGGTAAAAATGTTGACGCCGCAGGGCACCTGACGAAGGGCAATGGACGACAGACATCGGACCATTCACCAAAACAAATACCTGAAGATACGACAAAAGAAGGGCGAAAACACGAAGCTAAAATAATACCCGCCGACACGAAAAGTGATTAATACAAAAGTTCGTGTGTTCGCCTCTGAAATTTCGTTATTTTGCCTTCAATATTTCGTTACTTCGTGTATTCGCCTCGAAAGTCGAAAGGCACACGATAAATAAGCATTATGTCGACCTTTCGTGTTTTCGTTACTTCGACATTTCGCCTCGCCGGCACAAACACACGAAATGGCAGAAATCAGCCACCATACTATGGAAATAGTTAAACATCAGTTATAAATATCTGCACCGAGTGATAGCGGCAAATGAACTTAACGCCAAGATAAAAACTTGCCATATCAACTTGTGATTTCGCAGTATTTATTCCGGGCATGCATATTCATACATAAAGTTTGGGTAGAGCTTAAGAAATCATTTATGAACGAAACCTTCCCCTTTAAAATTGAGCTGGGCTTCTATCACTTTCTTAATAGCAAAATGACGCGAAAACATTTATACATTGTGCTTTTAGTAATGAAAGACTACATTAATAGTAAGACATGTATATACATCAGTTTCAATTCACTCATAAAATACCTGAATAGAACTGAACATGACTACAACACGACAAATTAGGGGAAAACATTGTCAGAAATCCTATCTTTGGGAGAATTTATCAGCAGATTCCACTAAGGTTATCTCCACCTGGCAAACAATACAACTGCTAAAGCAAATGATTCCTATAAAACAGAGATGTAAAAAAATTCACTTTAAGGTCAAATAATAACCTTGTTAGACTAATGTTAGACCACAAGTAGAATACTAATCAACGGTTTGGCATTATTGTCAGAAATGTTTGAATTTAGTATGTTGAAAATCAGCCACCAGCGTGGGAGAAGAGGGTAGGGGGATACGCAAAAAATCCACGCACCATCCCCGGATATATTCCCACTGCTCACTTTTTCTCTCCATTTTTTTTGCAGTTTTTATTCAGCAAAATCGAAGGGGGAACTTTGTTCGCCTTGGTCGAATTAAGCGGAGGGTAGGGGTGTTCGGGTGGATTTTACAGATTTTGGGATGCTAAGAAGTTATTTACATGCATGTTTTCAAAGAAAACAATGCAAAAAAACTTATATAACATTGCATGTAACTGGAAAGAAAACGTACGTGAACTAGTAGTAGTAGTATTCCGAGATTGCTATTACTCCTTGCTCTATTTTCGGATGATAGCAAACCGTTTTTAGCAATAGACTGCACGTATAACTGGAACCTACAGCTCTGTGCTGCCACCATAGGTAGCATGCCTCGTGATAAAATCTACGATGATTGGACGCTACAACCCCTATGACGCAACCATAGGTTGTATGCCTCGCGATAAACTGTCCGATGATTGAACGCTATGTACAACCATATGTTGTATGCCTCGCGATAGACTGTCATATGATTGAACGCTATGTACAACTACTTTGAAGCAACCATAGGTAGTATTCCCGTCGATACACTAATTGAACACAAGAGATGTTTGTATACGTAATTATAGCAGGGGCTACAACCCCAGTGACGCAGCCATATAGGTATCATGCCTCACGATAGACTGCCCGTATGATTGGACGCTACAACCCTTGTGACGCAACCATAGTATGCATATGCGCATCCGATCTCTGCGCCTACAACCCCAATGACGCAAACTGTGCTGTATCTCAATACACTGCTTGCGATTGATATCAACACGGAAACCTATGGATATGCTAGCGAAACTGCCCGTATATTCGGCACAGTAAAACCTTTGATTACGCAATTCCTATTAGGTAGCTTCTCCCGGATACATTAATCCCCAAGAAGCAATCTAGTGTTACATGCACCAGCGATGTCACAGCACCGTACATTTACCTAAAGTAAGTGACGCAGATAATAGGTATATAAAACTGGATAGTACTGCCAATCAGAATTAGCAAACCCTGAGACCGCCAGCACCAATTAATAGTGATAATCAAGCCTCAGATTGACCTGCCTCTATGATTGGACGTACACGCTCTGTGAACGAAACCATGGGTATAGGCTGTGCTCCGGATATCACTGCCTCAACTCCAATTGACGCTAACCGTCACGATTGTCAGTCCCTCGATTACCCTGCCTGTATATTGTACCTACAACTTCTGTAGCAGCTCGCAAGCCTACAATCTATCATGCCCGCGATACACTGCCCGTAGATTGACGCTACAACTTCTGTGACGCAGCCATAAAGGTATCATGCCTCGCGATAGACTGCCTGTATGATTGGACGCTATACAACCCCTATGACGCAACCATAGGTAGATACCTCGTGACAGACTGTCCTATGGGTTGGGTTCTACAACTGTAAAGGGTTATCATAGGTAGCATGCTTCGCAAAAGACTGCATGATGGCGATACGCTTCAGCCGTATGATGCCACCATAGGTAGCACGCCCACGACAGACTGCCCATTGCTTGGACGCAACAGCCCTCTGGCGTCACTTTGGGTAGCATGCCTCGAGATAGGCTGCATGATGACTGGACGCTACAGCCTTGTCAATACTTATCTAGCTTGCCAATACTTGCCTCACAACAGACTGTTCCATAGTAAGACGCCATCACCCTATGGTGCCATCATAGATTTAATTGCAATGTAACTCTTGCATTACTGCACATACGTTATATAGAGGATATTACATGAGTGGCTTTTCATACTGAATTTATTAAACGAGTTGAATAAAATGATAAAATGCGAAGCTCTGCTTTGCTATCGTGGATTAGTTATGGCTTCATACACTATACTATTCACCTTTAGCCATTTCCCATTTTATTTTACCCCAAAATTTACTTGTATCACAAGAATTTACTGCTTTACATTTCTGTTTGTATATCTCCCAATATTTGTTTGTGCTTTTCATAGATATTGCACATCCATATCCTGCCATTTAACTGAAGATATACTGGGAGGCGTGCGCCTTCTTTAGTTCAAAATAATTTGAATAATCTTTATTGACTGACTCTTTGTTAATGTTGTTCAACTTTGTTTGACAAAAATTTAAATTCGAAGCACATTTTACGAAAACTGAATAGCAAAGAAGCAAGTACTAAATTAAATTCTGGGAAAAAAATGGGAAACTAAACTTTCGGTGTCGAAACAAACGAATAGCTACAGGTCATACGATTCGAGCGAATCTGAATTGTGAACTGCAAAATAATATTTTGTCAACATTTTTATGAAGTTTGAAATGTAAAATTTATAGAATGAACTGCAAAATAAAATTTCAGTTTGCAGTTCGGTTTGCAGACCTACATTTTGCAGCAGTTTCCAAATGCATGCCAACTTAACAGTACAGTGCTGTATATATAAAACATGTCACAGTTTCTGTTGAACAAAAAACTTCATCTTCATGTTGTTAAAACTGTGAAAAAAGCCCAGTTAGTCCCCAGTTTAAGAATATCACTTGACCAACTTTTAGCCAAAACCGTAATACCTTATCTGTACTTTCCTAAATGGAGGTCGGTGCATAATACATGTATATATTCGTGTGTAGATAAAGATTTCTGCCCATAACACTTGCAACGATGGCAAGCTCCCTAGCAGTACTTGCTCTACTGGTAAGATTTTTTTTTAATATTATAAACTAGGTAAACAGCAACCACTTTAGAACACATGCCGGTGTTAAGAAATGGACACAGAGTTAATTATCTAAAGAGATTAATTAATAAAAAGAAACTGGTCTAGGCTGTGTTGTCCGCTGATCCAGAAGCGACATGATTCAAAGTGCTCATTCAGAAAGTCATGTAAAAGTTTTTCGTGATTCTGAAAGGTTTTGTACGCCTTGCTCGTGGGTCGTAAAATTCATGTACATGTAATGTAACATGGTTGCGCGCAGTCAACCAATACTTGGGCAGCTGAAAGAGTATAACAAGGACTTTTTATATAAAACCCGCTCCTCCAATCCTGGATCGGCCCTTAAGAATTGTTGTTAATATAAATGATCAGGGCGATATAGTAACCATGCAGATGATAAACAGGTTGAAAGTTGTACCAGAAACAAATTGAAGCCACATTTGTAAAACAAAATAGAAGGGATCCCTATAATAAAAAACGTGATACTAAAAATTAGACAACATGTTAATCAAGTGGTTCGCTGCACCAAACTGCTATGAACCTGTTCTTACTGAACAATGTTATGAAATTTCTACACGTACTCATTTATTGTCGAAATTGAGTGAATCAATTATTTCTTGCGCATTTCCCGTTCAATATAATCTTGCCTACTATTTCACCTGTTGTTGGATGGTCAAAATCGACTTTTGGCCACGAAATTAGTTATGTGACAACATGCTGTTTGACAGAAGCGATAAAATTGGCCTATTGGATAAAATTTGATCAACATCATCTGTGGTAAAGACTCTATATTTCCACATATGTTACTTTATTTGTATTGAAAGCATCCCGTAGTAAAAATTACTTTTCACAAGTTCGTTTTCAAATATTTCAGAGCACGTGTTTCACGTGTCTTGTGTTCTGTGCCAACACTCATCCACGTCCAATTCAGGGTGGTATGTCATTTTACTATGATCCGGCAAAGGTAAATATTTCATAACCTATTTTACCTTCTTATGTCTTATCCACGAAAGCCGTCGGTTTTAACACGTGAAAATGTAAAAGGTGTAAACGATGTTTAAAATCGGAATGCGTTTCATAATGTGATGATTAGTCTGTTCGTTTCTGATCTTTGACTTGCGATGCTCAAACTTAGCAGGCGCATGGCTGATCAGCAGTAGACGATCTCTTTTGATTTTTAAGTCCGTGGGTCAAAGGCCAATGTCACAGTGAATGTTAGTACAAAATCCCATTAATTCCTAAACACAGATTTATTTTGTCAAAACTATATTTCAGATCTGTATCCATAAAAACGTGATATACGTTCGTGTTAGATATATTATGCAAATCCGCCTTTTTCATAAAATCCACAAAAAGCATAGAACGCAACTCAGCAATATAATAGCATACTAGGTTTGACTGAGTCTGTTTTTAGAGGTTATGAAATGTTCGACTTCACTTACGCATCCTATCACTTGCTTAAGCAGAATTCTATTAAAATAAAAATTGACAGTACTTCATGCCTTACAGTACCAGACCAAACCATGAAAAGTCATGTCAAAAACACAACGGTACGATATGAAACATCGAAAAGACGACAAGACGGAACAGTGCCAAGAAATACCGGTATGGTGCGACACCACGACAGTACAAATGCATCATGCGACATTCGCATTAGACGAATAAAAAGTACATACGGTGGTACGTCAGTAGTTGAAATACCGTCGAAGAAAGACGACACGTGCAAAAATGTTACAACTATTACACTAATTTAATTGCCACTTGATGTTAAAACTTTGACCTTATTGAAAGTTTTGCTTTGTTTCCAGCATCATTTCATTGCCGCAACATCAAGCACGTGTTTCATGGTATCCTTGACACGTATAGAACAAGACCACGTGCACACTACGCAAGGTGTAGAGGATTTAGAGGTACTTTTGTCATTTAATGTAACTTGTTGTGACCAACATTTTACATTAAAAAGTTTAATGATTTTTTGAACATCTATTTTTAAGGTTGAACTTCCTGAATGGGTCTCATTTTTCAATTTATGAGGTTTGGGTTAACAATTTCAGTCAGAAAATTAATGAATTGTATGCTAATATGTTTTGGATTTTTCACGCAAGACAGTTGCGTTCACTGTCGCACCATGGTTGTATTGTCGCACCTTTTGCATACGTGGCAATTCTGTTTTCGATGCGAGGGTCGTGTTCTAGTGACTTTGTGCTCGCAACTTTCCGGTTCGACAGCACAAAAAGAAGACATAGCAGAATTCAACCACAAAGTTTGCCAAGCAATATATAAGCAACGAATGAGTACAATTTCCTACCTTTACAGTGTACGATTGTATATTTTTTTCACTTCAGCTGATGATGATGAGGCAGTGGCTTGGTAAACTTAATGAGGTCAAGGTTTATCATGATGACATCAACCTTACAGAAAACATCAAACGCTGGTGCGCAACCAAGGACATTTACCTTCTGGAACGTAACGTGACTGCAGCAGCCACACCGGTCTCACCGCTGGCTTCCATTGGGCCATGAAAATCGTAATTGTGCTAGTATTTGATAAAGAATACATCTCTATTGGCTAGCTATGTATGCGTTTGTTATTTTAACTAACTTTCATATGAGCACTAAGTGCTGAAGAGTTGGCTGTCATCATCACCCTTCGTCCGTCCCGTCCATCTGTAACAATTGTATTGTTAAACACTTTGATGCATTTCATGAAATTTACATTGCATATACATGACAATTAGATTTCGGTCAGGTTTTGTGATACAATATTTTTTCAGTAACATCAGAGTAATGACTAATAAGTGTGTCAACGTTAAAGGTAACTTTTCCTCAACAATCACCGTGAAACTCACAAATAATGTATTTGGTCACATGCACCACTTCAACAACAGTTATACGGACCCTTCAATTAATCAAAATTACCTAAATAGAAAAAAATAGAAAACCACAGGTTTCCAAACAGTGTTGCAGGCTCGGTTTGATCAAGCCTGTTCAAGGACGGTAGTGGAAATGCAAGCTACCGTCCACATCCTCTAGCCCCGAGTTAAGCAGAACTCAACATTTACACATGTTACAAGTACCAGACACCCACAGATGTATTCATACGGCGGTGCACATTGAACCTTTAATGATACACAGAGTGCAATTTCATGAAAAGCGGCTTTTGGTCCCAAGTTAGAATAGAGGGTTTGCCCTAAACGAGAAAACAATAGACAGAACTAAACAAACTGGAATTCAGAGGTGGAATCTATGGTTATAAAGCCTGCATATCACAAAAATCAAAGAGCAGGCACCACATCCAAGGGGTGATTAACCTATACCTAAAGCTGTTAAAGTGGGAGTATTGGAACCAACCAGACGAAATGTTTAAGGTGTTCACTTGATCTAATTACAGTAAACCTTGTAAACACTATAGATGTTACAGTGTTGACGTGCACTGCATGAAAATTGATCACAATGTGTTTCTTAATAAAACAGAAAAAGTAGAAACTCCACAGGTTGTCCAACACGACAAAAAAGAAAATGCAAGCTCGGTTTGATTGAAATTGTTCATGGACGGTAGCGGAAAAGCATATACTACCGTCCATGCCCCTTCAGCAGAACACATTTGCACACGTAACAGTACGCAAATGTGTTCGTACGATGGTTTACATGGAACCTTTAATGAAACTCTAGCAGCTAAAGATAGAAACTGGGTTATATGCAATTAAAAGTATTGGAACAATAGGTCAAATCAGAGAAGAAAACTGGTTGAATCTCTAGAGCATCTGCATATGAAACCTGGTCAGAGTGATAAGACATGGTGACACAGGTTTTAACCTCGTATTGGCCAATTCTGAAATTGGCATTCATTACATAAGAACAAATATTTTGGCTAGGTTTCATTTAGATCAGGTAGATAATGTGGTCTCCATTTATGTTTACAATGCTTCTGTTCTATGATTTGACCTTGTCTACTAACCTTTGTTCAGGAGAAGTCAAATTCGCATTTGAGCAAGACAATATTCTAACTTATTTTCATGTAGAAAATGAAGCATCAAAAGTGTTTGCGAAGTATTTATGATTTTACCAAATGACATTATTTTTTACTTAAATGACAAACTTTTGAAAACTTGTTCGAGATTTCATGAAGACATACATTCTGTCCAGCTTTAATGTAAATCAAATGGAAAATGTTGCTTCTCTTATGTTAAATCTACATTTGAAATTTGAAATAATGACATAATGACATAGTATTTAACAAATGATCACATATGTTTTATCAAAGCACACATTCTGCCAGGATTTCTTGTAAATGGACGAGAGAAAATGTAGCCATTAGTGTTTAAATAATATTTATCTATGATTTGTGGCCTAATAACATGATTTATGACCCTATATAGCTTATTTTCGAAATTCACCTAGTTTTAAAAACGACAATATTTTGATTTAGATTTCATGAAAATAAGAATGAAAATGTTTTATATTTTTTATTGTTATTTGACCTAGTAATCTACTTTAGACTCAGATAACAAAGTTTCAAACTTTATCTATACTGCATAAAGTAAAACATTCTGACAAGGTTCATGTAACTCAGGTAGACGCTGTGGCCTTTGATGTGTTAAAGGGTTTTATATTATTTGCATAACGACCTATTTTTTGAGTCCATACAACTCAACCTAGATTTCATAAAGGGAAACATTCTCACAATTTTTATGTATACTTTTTTCTATAAACTGGTGTAGTGGTCTGATTTTCTAATACAGATGACCCAGTTTCGAACTTCTTGTCTTAGGTCTCATAAAAAATACATCCTGACCATTTTGTCATTCATAAAATATATGGCCAAGGCTTTCTATTATACCATGTAGCCTTGTGGTCTCATTTATGTCGCTTGATCATCCAGTATATATATATATATATACATATGCAATGGCGTCTATTGGAAAACTATGTAGTACTTGTTAGGAAAGAAAACATTAAAAACGCTCCCGAAATGCCAGGAAGGCAAGTGTACTTGTTACAACATCTGAACAATACGATTTTTCCTCTAAGTATCAAACATGTTATCTTATAATATTTAGTTATTTTGCATCACCCTATATTAAGTAATTTTCGAACAATTAGACCTAACGACGATACCGCTTCAAAAACGAACAATTTATTGTTCTCCAATATGAATTTCGACTTTAAAGACGTAATTTATATAGCGGCGATTTTATACTGTAGGAGTTACAAGAAATGTAAATGTCTTTATCATGTAACTTAAATTCTGTTCTGCGAGCAACATTTATAATAATAACAACACATTGAAAGTTAAATAAGTTGTGCATACCTAAACAGAAATAATCAAAACTTTTAAACAATGTTAGTAATTATTTTTGTAGACAATGTTTTAAAAAAGCAGTCTGTACACACTTCCTTGGGAGGCATATTAAAACCAACATAGGATTTTAAAATTATTTTACAGCTCAGTGTTTGTTTTCTGGATATCCAAGCAACGAAGACACCTTCCATCGTGTATACCGTGCTGATGAACGCGTAGTCGCTGAAGATCAGTACATATATCCAAGGAAAACGGTATTATACCATTTTTTTATTCCTCTCGAAGTCTGTCCCACTTATTATATAAAAGCAATAGCAACAATACATATTAATTAAACAAACATTTATTTTTTTCTGGAAGCACTGTACATATCTATCAGTGTTATGATTCGAAGTTATAAGACACAGGAAATATAAGCGAGGTTTTCATAAAATCACTTCATTTTCAGAAAAAAAATTCTCCTATATCCCACACAATATTTGATCGCTGTCGTCATGTTTTTTTTTCTTTTTGGAACTACTGAAGCAGTCCGTTTATTTTCTTTAAAACATCAATAATGTACAATAATAATAGTTACAAATAAAAAAGTATGCTAATATATATCATTAACAATCGTTATTGTTTCATAATACATTTGAATTTCTAAGATATTCTCATACTTGTCAAACTATTTAAAGAAAAAATAAACATAACATTATCAAAACCGGTATGTAGTTTGTATCTTTAAATTGCGCACACTATCTGGACAGCCTCAAAATAATTTTGAAGTTGTCTTTATGCGACGATTATTCATAAAATTAAAAATAACTCTATATAAAAAGACATCATATAACATACCTATTGTTGAAAGCGAAAAAAAAAGGGTCTGTTTGATGTATTTATATTTTGTGGATACTCAAACAATATCTTTAAAAAGATGCAAATATTTGGACAACAGATAATTACGTGACATTTTGTTTTTGTAATATTGTTCTAATACAAGGAGGTCATCATAAAATATTTTAGTCTCATTAATAAAATTTGAACGCCTGTTACTTAAAAAGTACGACTTGTAAATACTATAGGTTAACTGACTGAGTATGATATTAATAGCTGCGTATTTATGATATGTCGGTTTATAACCAATGACAAGATATTTCATACATTTAAATGAGTGATTGATGTGTAGCCTTTGGAAAGTGTTTTGAATATTTTCCCATAGAAGTTTTACATGCTGGCAGTAAAAAAAAATGCTCTGCAGTTTCTATGTTGTTACAACAGTTACAGTAAGGATTATCGAGAATTTTCCAGATATAAAGATTTTCATTTATTGGTACTATTCTATGGATTATTTTCATTCGTAGTTGTTTGACCCTATTATCGGCGATTACATTGTTTATTATATAGTAAACACTTTGCCGGTATATTTTTGTTTTAAAATACTGCTCCCAGTAATTATGTTGGTAGGGTTTCTCTATTTTATTCTCCAGGAAAATTGCACGTATAGTTTTATTAGTCATTGCATCTATTTTAGAGTTTATGCACGATAAATTTGTTCTGATCTTTGTCTTTAATGATTCATCAGTATTTATTATTGTTTGCCATGTTCTAGGTATTGCTTTCTTTATTTTGAAAGTTTCAGCTGCCCAGTTCACTTTATTTTGCAATTTATTTAAAATAACATTTTCGTCTATTTTCCCATCTTTTACAATATCATTAATAAATACAATATTGGAATTAATCCAGCTTTCAAAATATAGTGGTTTTCCTGCATATTTGATGTATTTATTTTCCCATATGATTTCTTTTCTAATATCATAATATGTCTTTGGCTTTTGAGAATTGAGAGTATTATTAAATTCTATGTAATACTCTAACAGTTCGTTATAAAATGGCAACAATAGTAATCTAGTTTTTGGAAGGGATTTTATAGAGTCAATATTCATATATAAAATCAGTAAATTTTTGCCAAATTGGTTAAGAATTACATTAGGGATAACTTTCCAGTTAGCATTGTTGTTTTGTTTCAATGCTTGGATCCATTTCATTTTCAGAGATTTGTTATAGGATGCAATATTAGGTATATCTAAACCCTCATTAACTTTAGGCCCAATTAAGACAGATCTTCTGATTTTTTCTTTTTTATTTTAACCAAATGAACTGAAAAATCATTGTGTTAATTTTTGAAATAACGTATTTTGGTGTCGGTAACGATTGAACTAGATATGTTAGTTTTGGCAAAAACAACGATTTTATTACAGTTGTCTTTCCATAAAATGTTAAGTTTCTACTATTCCATTTGTTTATCATAAGCTGACAGTCTTCTAATTTATTATCCCAATTATATTTTTCACATTCAGTCTTATTTGTACTAAAATAGACACCCAGTGCTTTTACATATTTCTTAATTGTTATTCCATAAATTTCAGTTTTGTTGTCATTTTTGCATTTTCCGATAAGAATTAATTATGTTTTTAACACATTTAGCTTAAGGCCAGAATGTTTTCCAAAGGTATCCAGAATTTTCAGTGCAACTGGTATTTCATCTGTATTGTGTAAAAATAATGTTGTATCGTCAGCTAACTGGCTGATTAAAAGTCTTTTAATCTGTGTGCCTGTTTCGATTTTAATGCCAGATAAACAAACTGATGATCTAATTCTAGTCGCCAGAATTTCAGCAATTAAAATAAACAATAGAGCAGATAATGGACATCCTTGTCTAATACCACGTGTAACTGAGAAGAAGCGAGACTTCCAGCCATTGTTAATTACGGAAGAATAAATATCATTGTAAAGTATTTTAACCCATGTAACAAAAGTATTCTTAAAGCCAAATTTACGCAAAACGTCAAACATAAAATTCCATTTTATTGTATCAAAAGCCTTCTTGAAGTCGAGAAATAAAACAATGCCCTCTTCATTTAAAAACTCCACATAATCAATAACATCTTGAATTTGGCGAATATTGTAACCAATAAAACGATTTTTTATAAAACCTTGTTGATCTAAGTTAACAATTTTTGGCAATACTTTCTGTAGACGCATTGCCAAAACTCTTGCAAGCATTTTATAATCGATATTTAATAAAGAAATAGGGCGCCAGTTTTCTAGGTTTTCTGGGTCACCTTTCTTGTCGTCATGTTTTATAAATGTTATTGATATGATAGTTTGAAAAGCAGTACATTTTAATTAAACTATTGTTAAAACATATTGAAATATAATTTTAACTTGACGGAATAAGATAGTAATGGCATGGAGCTCAGTTAGGACCATTGTAGATAGTTCAGTTTTACTTTGATATAGCTATGGAGAATTGCTTTGTAGGGCAGTCCGTCTAATAAGTTATTGGATTATCTGACATTTAGCTGAAACTGCTTAGGTCTAAACATTGGCTTCAGTTTGGGTTGCGGCGGGAAAACAAGGGCTGTCTACCGACGAAAATTTTAGACATACATTGTATCTTGTAAATATTTGAAAACAATTTCCTGTTATGCATTTTCTTCTTTTAGATTGAAGTGTTTGCAAAAAAAAGATATGAGTTGTACATAGATTCATCAAAGTCCTACTGGCATCAGGAGTTTACCTCGGAATGTAGATATGGTCAATTTAGTGAGACGAAGGAAAAGTTTCCGATTTGTCTGGAAAGTAAGTGAGGTGTTATCTGATCGAAAAGGAAAATCGCTAATCTTCACAGTACTCATATGTGACGTTGTCTTTGAAAACCGGTCCAGATGCGGCATGACGTGATATCGAGAAACGACGTTTAAAGTTGCGCCAAGTTTACGCGCGCAGCTTTCTTACACATGTTTTAATTAGCAAAAGTTTGACCGTTAATGTACGACTGCTTGTTACATAATTGATAACAGCCTACTACAGAAAAAATATTTAGACATCAGACCTGTAAAAAAATAGTGGTATTACGCCTGAGGCAAAATATTTCGTTCAAAATCAGTTGTTTCCCCTTCGCTATGTTTCCGGTTTCGGATTTTATCTGGGAAGCATGTGATGTTTACTTTTGTTAAAGTTAAATGTAAAATGCATGCCGACATCTTTTTTTCTATTTTACCAGGTACCTGTGTATGAGATGGAAACTATGGTAGACGACCAACCTTCCGTTCTTGAACTGAGTACTCCTATTGATATCCAGCAGTCTGATGAGCCACCTATCTTAGAACGTAGTGTAAGTGTTGCCTATTAATTTGCTAGGCCGATGAATAAAACTTTTCTTACTACATTTTTATTTCCTAATGTCATAAAGCTAGTTTAAGATACGGTATGTTAACATTTTTAGATCGACTATTCGAAGAATAGTCTAGCTATTCTACTCACCCTGGCGTCGGCGTCGGCGTCACACCTTGGTTAAGTTTTTGCATGCAAGTACATACAACCATCAATTAAAGGCATATAGCTTTGAAACTTATTTTTTCTTTTTCTAGGTCAATTACCAACCTCTCTGGGTCAAGTCCCATAACTCTGACATGTACTTTTAGCAAATTAGCTCTTGTTCTTTTTATAAATGATACATATAAATATCGACAACTGTCTGCATTAGTGATATTGAAGGTTCCGGTCAGAAGTCGTTTCTTGATAAAAATCTGGAATACAACAATAATTCAAAGTTTGATATATGCATCCGTAAAAATAATTATTATATTTTTTCATATTTATGTAGATTCCAGAAGGCCATGAGTTATTTCCGGTGCCAGTCGCAGAGTCTACAGCCCTCGAAATAGATGACGACAACACCTTACCAACAGAACCAGATCCCGAACCGATCTTCATGGATGCAGACAGTGACGACAACAGTGATTCCAGTATATCATTCGACATATCTAACAGGCGCTTTATAGATTCGGTTCGTCCAATTCAGGAACAGTAAGTTAATCAACAATTAATATGGTAGTTTTCTTTTTTGTAATAATAAGTTCAATATAAAAAAATATGTATTGAAATGAAGTACAACCTGTACAACAATAACATTTTTGTACGCGTGCACGTGCCATCGTGCTTGAACATTAATATTATATCATATTTAGATTTATCAACAAAGTATGTAACATGTATTAAAGATAAACTGTTAGAGTAGACTTCTTGTAAGTTCGTCGCTTAAGTGGTAACAAAAGAGTTCTTGTACACACTGGACGCACATTTGTGGATTTCAATTACAAGTCCATTCAATACAAAATAAAAAATACCAGATATTTGATTAACACGACGAAATGTCGACAATTCATGTTAGAGAGTTCCTTTTGCATGATATGTGAAAATGTGTTTTCATTCAGGTCTTGGGCGCACCTTTCAAAAGACAGGGCCCGCTGATGTCAATCCAAGCTTTCGTGGAGAAGGACGGGGATACACAACAATTTCCGCTAGCATTCGTCCTTATGTCTAGGAAAACCAAAGACGATTACCTACAGGTCTTCGAGGCTCTGAAATGAAGCGTTGGTCAGGTTCGGGTGGAGGGCTTTGTACTTGACTTTGAGACAGGTAAGACATTAACTTAAAAGCTTACTAAAGTGCAGTTAAAGTTATAATTATAGAACCTCAGAATTTTGAAGCTGTCCAGATTTCCACATGTCATTAACAGTCAGTGATTAACCAGGTTGTAAGAAAACACTTCACTGTAAAAACGGGCGTTTCACTTTTAAACACTTTTTGAAACACTTTTCACGTGTTTACATTAGAAATACACAGTGTTGCTGTGGTTAAAAAATACTTATGTTCCAACGTTAAACATGTCACGTGTTTCAAAGCAGAACACTTCTTTTGTTACAGTTTTGAAACACCTGAACACTTATGTAAACACATAAAGTGAAAATCAAATGTACAAACTATTCAGCAAACAAATAATAATTCATTAATTTCTGTTACTGTTTCAGTACATATTTCTTAATAAATACCTTTCACCTTATGTTCATTTAACTAATACGGATTTCAATTACCTAACTATTTAAACTTTCAGCGGCATGGTTAGCGGTACGGGAAGCGTTTCCTGGTGTGGAGATCAAGGGATGTGCTTTCCATTGGTCCCAAGCGGTTTGGCGTCGGGTCGTAGATGTCGGTCTGTCCGAAACATACCAGCGTAGAACAGGTGTCCACTCATTTATACGCCAGATCCTGTCCCTTCAGCTTGCCGTCATCGCATATCCGTCGGGCATTCGACGCTCTTCAAGGACAGGCAACTACAGATGCAACGCAGCGTTTAGTGGAATATGTCGAACGCCAGTGGATACACAGCTCTGTGTTCCCCGTTGAGTCTTGGTCTGTCTTCAGACAGACTGTGAGAACCAACAACGACGTTGAGGGTAGGTAGAAAACATGCAAATATAACATAATTAAATAGAGAATATTACATGAGTGTCTTTTCATATTGAATTTCTTAAACGAATTGAATAAAATAATAAAATACGGGGCTCTGCCGATGTCTCCTTCACTATAAATGACGTCGACGTCAAAGCTTTATTACACTAGTGTATTATCATTTTTATTTAATGGCTTTATTTCACTCCCGCGACGTCAAACTTGTCACTGATAAAAGTGCTAGTAAAATAGTATATGTCTGTATAAAAGATAACAAAGAAAAGTGCATTTATATGTTATATATGTTATTATACTATAAATAGTTCCGTTTTTGTTTTGTAAAAAAAAAATACGTGTTTTGTTGTGTAATAAGCGTTTATTGTCTTGATTATGATTACATTGTTATGTACGGTTATCTAATTCCACATGTTTAATTTCAGGCTGGCATTACCGTCTAAACAGTAAAGCGGGGAACATGGGGCTGCAATTCTACAGACTGGTGCCGCTACTACAAACCGAGGCAGACGATGTGAAAATGGCGATCCGCGCAGGTGATCTGGGAAGAAACATGAGAGGACGGTCCAAGAGGTTGGAGAAAAGTCTAAGCTCCATCTGGGACCAATATGAAGAGGGTAACATCACAACATCTAAATTCCTCAAAAGATGTGGCGAGCTCTACGGAGTCAGAGTGTAACTGAAGTGTACTACAAAGACTTAAAAACTAGACTGAAAAATGAATGTGTGATTATATATGTTATTATAGTGTAAATACTTCTGTTTTTGTTTTTTATTATATTAAGTGTTTTCTTGTATGTTGTTCGTTTCTTGTCTTTATTCTGATTATCTTGAAGTTACTTTGAATATGTTTAAATTATTGTGTTGTTTTATCTGTTCTTGTATAAAGTGTGTTTGTGTCCTGTTTCGTTTTACATATTCAGTTTTGTATATTATTGATTATCAGCATTTCCAATATATATGTATTATCGTATTCAGTCATACTGATAATATTTAATGTTCATGTTCATTTTATGTTTAAGTATGTTTTCGTGTCCTGTCCAATTATCAAATTATTTGTATAATAAAATTTGTTGTCATTGTATATAATAAAATTTATTGTCATTTTTGCTCTGTAAATAAATAAAAATAATTATTTGAAATTATTTGAAATTCTTTACTTCTTTAGCGATTTTGACGCTCACATAATAAATAATGGCTATTCATTTAATCATTTTTGGTACAATATCAATCATTTTTCTATACGAGTATGGGCAAAAAGAAATCTTTAAAGTAACATAAAGTACAGTATTAATCCTAATTGTTGGACTAAAATCATTAATTTTTGCTGTATAAGTGTATAATGCTCGTTTCTGTATGATGGTATGAAATAAATTTAATTTAGATATAAATGAAAAAAGAGCTTATTTTCGCATATAAAAAGTTATATTCTTTAAGCAATTTTGACAAATGTTAATAATAATCGCTATTCACTTCTTAATTGCTAGAATAAAATAATTCATTTTGCTTTTTAAGTGTCTAATGATCGTATCTATATTACGATACAAAAGTTAAAAAAAAAATATGGCTATTTTCGTACTTCCTATCCATATTTATTTATCTTTTATGGGCATTTAATTGCTTTAATTGCTTTAAAAATTGCTTTAAAAATTAATTAATGTTCATGTTATAGATGTTTTTTTCGTGTCCTGCCCTGTTGTCCAGTTATATGTATAATAAAATTTGTTGTCATTTTTGCTATGTAAATAAATAAAACATAAATAAAAAGAATTATTTGAAATTCTTGGTTATTCTTGGTTATTAATGAAAACTGGTCCGTCATGGTATGGGCCGTCTTGGTTTTGGACCGTTTTGGTTACGGAACGTCATGGATTTGGGCCGTTTTGACCCGTCACCATCCAGAACATACCGAGGGAAATTTATGAAATTTATCTTGTGGCCACTAAACACAGATGATTTCACTATGCCTGTGTATTTAATATAAAATGTCCAGTTGGGTTATCACAAAGATTATTGAAGGCAGGCAGCTTCTTACTCGAGGTGACCAGGATTCATCAAATTAGTTCATTGTCCATAGTAAGCATTATTATGGAAAAATACATTATACATGTAGCAATGATAATTAATAAATTTGATGCAGACTTATAGATGCCTGCCTGTGTCACATCATTTCTCGAAAAGTCCCCTCTCAAGTAGTAGCCAAGGTATTTTAAAAGGAAATATGCAGATGTCCGGTAACCGGACGCCTACCCTGCATTCTAGCTGTCCGGCAACAATACGACTAGCCTCTCCGCGAATGTTTTTCTAGTTGTTCGGCGATCTTTTTATATATGAATACTGTAAGGAAATAAATTTATTGTATCATTTTTTTGGCATAGGTTTGAATATTCACCTTTAAGGCGTATACAATATTTTAAAATTGTTTACCGGACACCTAGAAAACCCCTATAGGATAGAAATTTGGATAGGCTAGGCGTCCTGTTACTGGTTGGCTAGAACACCGGCTAGGTTTCTGGTTATCGGATGTCTAGACACTTCCATTTATAAAATGGTAACTGTTTTTGCTGTGGGTCTCATAAGTCATGTTATTTCTGTCAGGTGACTACTTTCTTTCCATTATTGTTGATACAGAATGTTTTGTAACAGGATAATTTTTTTTGGATAGTGGGAATTTATGCCATATAATGAAAATATTTTTAATTTTGAAATTTTTGAGCCTTGCTGTGTGTAAAACAATTTATGATCCTTTAAAAAATAGATTCATAGTATAATAACTTTTATAGTATTTTGTGGTAAGTTAATGAAACCTTTCACAGACACATTATTAATTTAGTATTCATGAAGTTTTTGATTTTTAGTGATGTTTACAGTACATGTAATGTATCATCTTTCAGATAATATTCCTTGTTCCTTTGATGGTTCATTCCACTATACAGCTGGTTCATATACCCTACAACAGCCAGGAAATTGGTCTGTTTACTTTAAGATCCCAAGAAAATGTAACATATTTTGGATGTGCTTTTAGGAATCAGGTAAGTAACATGCAGCTAATGGCTCTGATTAAAATTTTAATGCAATATATTATTTATTTATACCTCTGTCTAGGTTTTGTTGGAGCCAATTCAAAATTAGTCTAATTCTACACTAATGATTTGTACAATGTATGTACATGTACTATGACTATTAAATGGCTTAAACTGACAAAACTGGCGTTATTGAAATTTAATTTCAACAATATGGTTTTGAGGAGGATCAGTTGGTGTAAAGTCTTCATTACATTGGCTATTAGCCTGAGAAAAGTCTGTGGCACTAAATAAGTACATGGATAATTTGAATGCTTAACACAACATGTACATGTGTATAAATTGATATCTCATTAACTTGTAGAATATAGCTCTAAATAATAGGAATTTTAATTAAGTATTCGAAGTAAATCAATTAATTGTAATTTAGTTTAATTGTAATGTGATTATTTTCAAATTTAATTAACCCATTCCTGACTTAGAAATTGTGATGTGATTGAATTTTTACTAGTTTTATTGCACTAAGAATATAGATTAGAATGAAGACTGTAAAGGTTCCTGAGATACATGAAGATAACAGATACTTTTACCAAAGACTTTTAAATCTTTTTTCAGGAAGGCAAGTGTTTCCTCTTGTTTATGAAGCAACTCAGTTGGTTAAGGGGCAGACAACTTGTGAGCATGGTACATCACTACCTGTATTGGTATTCCATTTTGACAATGCTGCTAGCTAGAATAGAAATAACATCTTGCTGTGGTACGGTCTGTGGAGACTTTTACTAGGTAACAACCATTTTTGATAGCTGTTAAAACAGTGTATACTTTTAACCCTTAGGCTGCATGAGGCATCTATGTCTGTCTTTGCAACCAGTGCAGATCAAGATCAACCTGCACATCTGTGCAGTCTGATCATGATCTGCAGTGCTTGATACTTAGCAAATTTTCTATGAAAACCCCCTATAAGCTATAAATGGTACTGTCTCTATTTAAAGATGGAGTAGTCAATTTTACAAATTTAGCAGGTTAAGGGTTAACCCAATAAATGCAAAAAATGTTTTTTTAGAACATTCTATTTGCAGTAATCAAAATCTACAAACAAAGTACATTTTATATACTGACAGCACGCTGTTGTCAGTCTGTTTGTCAGTATTTTAGAGCATTGGTTGAAGAAATTAAAGAATCATCTATTATCAAATAGTGATAACTCTGCTTTTATCAAATAAAGAGACACCTAGTTAATCATTTAAAATAATATGTTTTACTTATTTGTTACAGGATATCACAAATCGATTGAATATTCAACAATGATCACAGACCATGCAAAGTTTGAATCTGACTTGCACTTTTGAATTTAGAAGAATCTGTGGAGGAGGGTGAATGCTGAGACCTTTAATAATACATGATATTGCTGACACAGACAGTGTGTCAGTCATCAAAGAAAGGTCATAGCACTGCACAGTTGGTCAACAATGATTTAAATCCTGTCACACTCTACCAGTGGAGAAATATCTTATCACAATATTTTAAACTTTTGAAGAAGATAACCAAGTATTACCACTTTATCATGTCTGCAGAAACACCTGGATTGTTAGTGTTAAAAGTGACAGTCCAGTTAACTTACTAAAATCTACTCCCCCTTGCCAAACGAATATTATTGACATGGAATGACACAAGCCTGACAATGGTACCTGTATGAACTCATAAGAGAATAGTATTTGTCTGAAAGGTCAAAGGATTCTGTTTGTCCCAAACCACTTCAACTGAAAACTGAAATTGTGATTGGCGAGGATTTTTCTGAGAACTGAAAAAAAGGAAGTGAATGTAAAAGATAGAAATTGTTGTTGAATTCAAACGTTTTAATACACAACACTTTAGCCTGTTTTGCTGTTCATATAGATGTGTTTAGCTGTTAAGGTTAAACATCAAGTAAAGATTGTAATTTCAGTTACCTACATTAAAGTATTGGCTGGAAATAAATATTTACTTTTCACCAGAGCTTGTAGCAGTGTAACCTTCATCAAAAGTTAAGCTGTTGTGTTAATTATTAAAGTATTTTTAGAAAAAGGAATTTAGTATGTATGTTGCCATGGTAACATAATTCAAATTATATTTCATTGAAATTATGGATTTGTATTTCAATAAGGGATCTACAGTATATAATGTAATGGTAAAAAAATGTTCACTTTCTTGTATTGTCAGTTATAACTAGCCAGTAAAAAAAACAGATTATGAGGAAAGGGATGACTGAAATGTTTATTCTTACATAACTACTTTTGTTACAGAACATGGCTGTTTTAAAGCTTTTATGTGAAATTTTCAGAATTCTTTCCTGAATACTTATACTTTCAAATATTTAACTTATTAGAAATACTTTTTTTAAAATAAGCTCTTGTTTTTAAGTATTATTGTAGGAAAAGGGAATTTAAAACATATGTCGCCATAATAACACAATTTTCCTAGAAAATATGGAAAATTTTTAATTAGCTGTACTTTCTGGTATTCTACTTTAAAATAAGCATAAACAATAAAAAAATCAATAGTAATATATGTTTCATTTATTTCAAAAAAGTTATTTATTACCAGCAGGTAAAAGGCAAGTTATGAAGAATCAATGACAGAAAGGTTTTATTCTTATAGTTATTACTCATGTTACAAACACTGTCATAAAACAAAACATTCTAATTTTTTAACATGAAATTTTTAGATAATATTTTTGAATACATACCACTTTATAATATTCAAGTTATTTGAAACACTTTTCCAAATTTAGCTCTTTTTTTAAAATACTACTGTAGAAAACAGAATCAAATGCATATGTTGTCATGGTAACATAATTTAATAATGTTTTTATAGAAAGTGTGAAGGACTTTAGCCAGCTAGATTTTTGCACTTTAAGTGAATATCTAAATATTCTTTGTAAAAGAAGATTCATTTATTTAAAAATAGCCAGTGATTACCAATAAGTGAAAACACAAACTGAAGAAACAACGACTGAAATAGTTTATTCTTGTGGTTATTACCCGTGTTACGAAATCTGTCATAAAACCAAACATTTTACATCTTTTCACATATAATTTTTAACTTTTACTTTCGAATATATATACTTCATTATATTCAACTTACAAGAAACATTGCCATCCAGCTGGCTTACGGAAGGTCGGTGGTTCTACCCGGGTGCCCGCTCGTGATGAAATAATGCACGGAGGGGCACCTGGGGTCTTCCTCCACCATTAAAGCTGGAAAGTCGCCATATGACCTATCATGTGTCGGTGCGACGTTAAATCCAACAAAAAAAAAAAAATACAAGAAACATTATTTTAAATTAAGCTTTTATTTTTAAGTACTATTGTAGAAAAAGCAATTTATTGCATATGTTGCCATGGTAACGCAATTTGAATAATGCTTTCAAAGAAAATATGAAAGATTTAAATTAGCTGTATTTTTCTGTTTTAAGTAAGCATCACAAAAATAAAATTTCATAGTAATAGAAGCTTCTTTTTTTCCAAAGTAGTCATTTATTATCAGCATGTAAAAGACAAGTTATGAAGAAACAATGACAAATCTACCTTATTCTTATGGTTATTACCCATGTTACAAAAACTGTCATAAAACAAAACATTCTTAATATTTTCATGGGAAATTTTCAGTTTATTTTTGTAAATACATATGCCTTAAAATATTTTAATTTTTAAAATCCTTATTTCAAGCTAACATGTTTTTTTTTAAGTTTTATCATAGAAAAGGGATTTTAATATATTTGTTGCCATGGTAACACAATTTTAGAAATATTTTTATAGAAATTGTTGTAGATTTTAATTGATTATCATTTTGTGTATTAAAAAGGGATCTTACTTATATCAATTGCAATTGTAACAAAAGATAAATTTATTTCAGAATTGTTAGCCATTACCAGTATGTGAGAAATAAACTAGAAAGAAAGGATAACTGAAATGAACTGTTTTTAGCTCACCTGTCACAAAGTGACAAGGTGAGCTTTTGTGATCGCGCGGTGTCCGTCGTCCGTCCGTCTGTGCGTGCGTCCGTCCGTCTGTAAACTTTTGTTTGTGACCACTCTAGAGGTCACATTTTTCATGGGATCTTTATGAAAATTGGTCAGAATATTCATCTTGATGATATCTAGGTCAAGTTCGAAACTGGGTTACGTGTCGTCAAAAACTAGGTCAGTAGGTCTAAAAATAGAAAAACCTTGTGACCTCTCTAGACGCCAAATATTTTACAAGATCTTCATTAAAATTGGTCAGAATGTTCATCTTGATGATATCTAGGTCAGGTTCGAAACTGGGTCACGTGCCATCAAAAACTAGGTCAGTAGGTCAAATAATAGAAAAACCTTGTGACCTCTTTAAAGGCCATATTTTTCATGGGATCTGTATGAAAGTTGGTCTGAATGTTCATCATGATGATATCTAGGCCAAATTCGAAACTGGGTCACGTGCCATCAAAAACTAGGTCAGTAGGTCAAAAAATAGAAAAACCTTGTGACCTCTCTAGAGGTCATATATTTCAAAGATCTTCATGAAAATCGGTGAGAATGTTCACCTTGATGATATCTAGGTCAAGTTCGAAACTGGGTCACGTGCCTTCAAAAACTAGGTCAGTAGGTCAAATAATAGAAAAACCTTGTGACCTCTCTAAAGGCCATATTTTCATGGGATCTGTATGAAAGTTGGTCTGAATGTTCATCTTGATGATAGCTAGGTCAGGTTTGAAACTGGGTCACGTGCGGTCAAAAACTAGGTCAGTAGGTCTAAAAATAGAAAAACCTTGTGACCTCTCTAGAGGCCATATATTTCATGAGATCTTCATGAAAATTGGTCAGAATGTTCTCCTTGATGATATCTAGGTCATTTTCGAAACTAGGTCACGTGCCATCAAAAACTAGGTCAGTAGGTCAATAATAGAAAAACCTTGTGACCTCTCTAGAGGCCATATTTTTCATGGGATCTGTATGAAAGTTAGTCTGAATGTTCATCCTGATGATATCGAGGTCAAGTTTGAAAGTGGGTCACATGCCATCAAAAACTAGGTCAGTAGGTCAAATAATAGAAAAACCTTGAGACCTCTCTAAAGGCCATATTTTTCATGAGATCTGTATGAAAGTTGGTCTGAATGTTCATCTTGATGATATCTAGGTCAAGTTCGAAACAGGATCATGTGCGGTCAAAAACTAGGTCAATAGGTCTAAAAATAGAAAAAAATTATGACCTCTCTAGAGGCCATACTTATGAATGGATCTCCATAAAAATTGGTCAGAATGTTCATCTTGATGATATCTAGGTCAAATTTGAAACTGGGTCACGTGCCATAAAAAACTAGGTCAGTAGGTCAAATAATGTAAAAACGTTGTGACCTCTCTAGAGGCCATATTTTTCATGGGATCTGTATGAAAGTTGGTCTGAATGTTTATCATCTGGGTCATGTGGGAAGAGGTGAGCGATTCAGGACCATCATGGTCCTCTTGTTAATATCTATGTTACAAAATCTGTCATAAAATTGACAATTTTGAAGATTTTCATCTGAAATTTTCAGGATTTATTTCTGAATGAATATACTTTCTAAATATGCAAAAACCTGAAAATGTCAAAATTCCTCATCTGGACCCATTTTCTCAGTCATGGTCACATATACATATTTCCTAGTAAAGGGCATTCGTTCGTACCACGTGCACGTACAGTTTGTTTTCATATTTGATGTACATTTTTGTTTGTATTCCTTTGTTTGGTACACATTTCTTTGTCAGCTTAACGTAAAAAGTATCTGTATGACATTTTACCTCAGTGAACGTTTGACGAAATGTTCTTCTTGTTAGTAGCCATTTAGTTCGCCTAGAACTAATGTTATTTTCCTTTTTACAAGAAAAGTTACTACTAAATTAATAGTTTACCTAACATTTTAATAGAATACGAGGTTCATTTCGACCTTTGTACTGCTGAAAAAGTCATATTAGAATTAAACATCTGTTTGTCCGTTACTGATCTTAGCTTATTTCTTCTGAGTATTGAAGACCGATAGTGAAAAACCGCATAATACAAAGTAGGTTAGACTGCACTATAACATCAAATTATGCGTTTAAAACCATTTCTGGTGTATGTTTTCAAAGGCTTTATTTACTAGTTTACTAGTGAATACTGAAATACAACACGCATCATAACTTTAGACATACAACGCAATCTATAATTAAGTCATAAGAAATAATGCTTCCATGTAATCTCGAAACCTAATATCATTCTTATTAATTTCTACAGAACGTTGTGATCCAGATGACCTGTCCCTTTCATATCAAAACGGATATGAGTATTACTCTAATGGTCGACCTAGTAACAAGCCGGTGATAAGAGAATGTGTTAAAGGAACAATTATAAATGCACCAGCCCGCCCGCTTAGCTCAGTAGGTAAGAGCGTTGGTCTACGGATCTCGGGGTCGCGAGTTCGATCCTCGGGCGGGGCGTATGTTCTCCGTGACTATTTGATAAACGACATTGTGTCTGAAATCATTAGTCCTCCACCTCTGATTCATGTGGGGAAGTTGGCAGTTACTTGCGGAGGACAGGTTTGTACTGGTACAGAATCCAGGAATACTGGTTAGGTTAACTGCCCGCCGTTACATGACTGAAATACTGTTGAAAAACGGCGTTAAACCAAAAACAAACAAACAAACAAACAATATAAATGCACCAGAATGCGAGAAAAGTAAGTTTACATATTGTGACATGTTATTTTAATTTTCTGTAGCTACACAAATAATCGTTCTGGTACTACAATCCCTTTATGTCATTATTATACAAAATTTATTTTAATAATTTATTTTAATAGGAATTGGAGGGGGTAATGCGCGACATTTACAGATGCTAAGTGCACGTTTTAGCTGCTGAGAAAATGTCTTTTCTGTCTCAGCAATTGATGAAATGTCGATTGTATCATAGCTATGAAAGAAATGTCAGTTGTATCTTGAATACTAAAGAAACTTCTATTGTATCTTAACTATTGAGCATATATCAACTGCATTTATTGTTAATCAAATATACCATGCGAGCATCCTCCTGCTCTTTCGTTTCTTTATTCCCATTTACTCCTGCTATATGACACAGTATCTAAGAAATAACATATCGAATGCTATTATATTATATTCAAATATATTTTATGTTTTACACTCATGTTTAGATATGTTATTTTAACTTACTTATCCACACACTATTCCTCCCTCACACTACAATCAGAAAAAAATATTGGAAGGAATGTTAGTGAAAAACGTTCCAATGGATTGGTTCCTTATTTGAAATATATACTTTTATCGATGCTTCTGTTTGTTCAGAATAATACAGGAGTTGGCCCTTTCAATGCTTACTTCTGTGAAGTGCATTTACACGGAGCATAAACGTGAACTGTGAAATTTATTTATGTATAAATAACTGAAAAGTGGATCTTATTCCAGTTCATCCAAAGTATGACGCATACCTTTGAAAACAAGAAAATATAGGGCTTAAACAACAAGTAACAAAAACAAATCACTCGTTTGTATCGAATGAATTTGTTTTGATTTTACAAAAATTTATATCATGGTCACTCTTCCAAAACATAGGTGTGATATTGGTAAACACGTGTTATCGCGTTTAGCAAGTATTCTGTTTGTTTTTGTTTTGTTTGAGATCTGAAAGTCATATTGAAAACACTTCCATCATATCCAACACTATTTCCCCCTATTCAAGTGTTGAATTACACATATACGCAAAGAGAACATTTTCCTTAAAGTGATTTTGTGAGGTTAAAGTTACGTTTAAATGTTCCTGTTGAAGCTATATGCAAATGTTACCGTTTTAAACCTCAAACTCATGCTGAAAACACGAAGGTGCGGTATAACACATCTATAAGACGACACAACGACGCGAAGATAAATTGCGAACAGGCACCAGGAAAAATATCAGTAAAGAATGGTATTGTGAACATGTCATTGGAATGGTGTAGCACTTTTCCTCTATATGACCATGTCTGTATACAATACATAGCGGTAGGGTAATAAAAGGAATACGATACAATACCTTATTCGGTCAGGTTCCAGTTTTATGGTAGTACAATAAAAGGAAAATTGTCAAATATGACACAACTGTTTTACCAGAAGATTGTTTTAACAATTATGTATTTTTGGAAAATTATTTGTTTTTTGGAAATAATAGAAATAATCTACATGTCAACACTCGGACAGGGTCCGGGGGGGGGGGGGGGGGGGGGGGGGAGGTAGGTATATTAGTCAAGAAATTTTTGTTTGACCTCTTTGATATAAAGATTTTAGAAAATAATTATGAAGCCATTTTATGGCTGTCTTTTACATGTAAGAAAAGTAATGAATGTTTTAGTGTATGCTGCTGTTATTTGCCGCCAATGGGTTCATCAAGATATGTAAATGCGCATGACTTCTTTGATCATTTATTATGTAATGTGTATGAATATCAAAGACTTGGCAAATTTTGCATTCTCGGAGACTTTAATGCACGAATTTCTGATATGCCAGATTTTATTGAAGGCGTAGCTCAGATTCCACATAGGGAAGTTTTAGATTTTAGTAAAAACACAATATGGTGACTTATTTTGTGAGTTTTTAATTAATAGTAATTGTGGTGTACTGAATGGGAGACAGTGTAAACAGAATGACTATACATGTATTTCAATCAAAGGAATGTCGGTGGTAGATTATATTATTGTTCCATATGAAGACCTTGAAATGTACTCAGAATTTGATGTTAAAAGAGCTCTAAGCTTGGCTAGTAATGGTTCAGAAAATAGATTTGTACCAGACCATTCTTTATTAACATGTTTGTATACCTTCAAATTTTGTAGTACTGATTACAAGATAAATGAGCATGTTATTCCATTACCTAAAAGGAAAATTGTCAAATATGACACAACTGTTTTACCAGAAGATTGTTTTAACAATAATGTATTTTTATCCTCCATAAATGATAAGATATGTATATCTGAGTCTGAAGTTGGCCATCAAAATGTGGTTGATAGCTTTTATGACTTACTATGTAACAGTATTAAACACGAAATGTCAAGTAAGCTTAACAAAAATGTTATACATATTGTTTTTAGTAATAGCAAAAAACGTCATCGTGTCTTAAAACCGTGGTGGAATGACCAACTGCAAATGCTTTGGAATAATATATGTATTGCGGAAAAAACATGGGTGGCAAGTAAAGGGTCAAGAAAAATGTATTTTAAGAATTTGTTTGTTTTAGAAAGGCGTAAATTTGACAAACAGGTACAAAAATGTAAACGCCAATATTGGGTAAAATTGCAAAACGATCTTAGCTTGTCTCTGGTGCAGAAAATAATAAACCTGATTTCTGGAGAAACATTGGTAGATTGGGCGTGAGGGATAACAGACATAATCCAATCCCTAATGAGGTTGAGGATGAGCACGGTAATGTCTTAAAGGATCCATATAAAATTCTTGATAAGTGGAAATCTGACTTTTGTTCTTTGTTAAATGTTGATATCGATACAGATATAGTGTGTAATAATGATCCTAGTAATAATTCTACTGGTAGGTCCAACCTTGTTTCTGATATTCAGCGGGATACACCTAGTTTTAATAACTCAAGTTTTTCTAGGTCTATGTCTCATGATAATACTGGATTTCACATTCAGATTTGTTTAATCAGGGCCCGTATTCATAAAGAATCTTAGATAGAAATATATCTTAGAAGTCATCATTTTCTAAGTATTTCTCATTTTTGACTTAAAATGTGTCTTAGAAACATTTTTGCCTAAGAATTGTTCTAAGAACGAAATCTGGCTTAGAAATTATCTTAAGTAGGTGATTTTTCTCTTAAAATTTAAGACAGGTAGCCACTTATCTTAGCTTTTAAGAATTATCTTAGAAAAGTAAAAATAAAATGGACGCCAATGACCGCAGTTAACAGTTTTTCATGAATTGCATCTTTACTGTATAGACTTTATCAAGCTTAATTTAACTTGTGACGGGCTTTCCGCGTCATAGGTAGCGCCTAATTTCATATTAAATATAGGCATAGCAATGAAACTAAGAAAAACATTTTCTTATACTTTTTTCGCTAAGATTTTTCTAAGTCGCTTTATGAATAAGAACTTAAGAATTTCTCTTAGCTAAGTCTCAAAAAATAAGATAAGAAATATCTTAGAGTTGATTCTAAGATTCTTTATGAATACGAGCCCAGAACCACAGTCAATTTTCATCTTTAGGTCATAGGTCCGAGACTCTTGGTTCAGACGCCAGCCGGCATGTTTCGCAACAGTCCACAGAACCTCATTCACCTCAGAGACCAAGGAGAGATAGGAAAGCACCAATGAGATATGGAGAATGGGTTTATCCCATAAATGCAAATGTTGATATTCTCCAACAACAGGGTGAAGTCTATTTTGTGTAACAGGGGAGAATGTCACGGGTTCAATTTTCAGTGCAAACTGTGTAATTGAAAATTGATTTTTCAGATGTCTTAGTTTGTAGTACTGATCTTTAAATAATTAAGTTTCAGACTAACTACATATTTTGTTTCAGTGAAATTTGCATTTCTTCTGATTATTCATTTTCAGGCATCTAAGAGGAATGTTTATATGTAACACGAGAGCAGGTGTTACCAAGTTACAGATTGTGAATAGTTAATAGTGTTGCACATAATTCAATATATGTAGCAATTATCATCTTGTTTTAACCTTCTTTTACAGCCAGTTTCATTTATTTGTCCATTATCTTTGTTCCAAAAAAATTTGTACAGCACTTTTAAGGGATATGTTTTTAAATGAAACAGTACCTTTAATTTTAGAAAAATTGAGTATCCGCCTTTAATGTACTTATTAATTTCATGGAGTTATCAATTTATGTTACAAGTACATTAATCCAACATTTATGTCTGTTATGCATAATTTGGTTATCTACCTTTATTTTCAGCATAAGTTAAATTACTGCTGAAGATGGCGCATAACAGCAACAGCATAAATTCTACAAAGTCTTTCGATATGTTATTTCAAATTGTTTTTGCATTATGTGATCCTGTTTTATTGAATCTTACTGAAGGGAACTAATTTCAAATGCAACTCAGTATTTATAAGTAAAATTGTTGGAGATAAATTCTTTTCACAAGAAATTCTGTTTTCTAAAAAATTTAATTGTGAGAATTAAGCATATATGTTCATAGTGGGTACTGTAGTATTGTAGTTTATTGTAGATATTGTATGTTTGTTTAAACATATTTTATTGCATATCAATATACAAAATAACTACATCTCAAATACAAAACTTAACAATAATATATGCAAAAGGGTTGGGTAACAAGTTCTCTCAACATTATTACATACCCTCCCCTTAACAAAATTCACTTACATGAGATTTGGCTACAAATTGTGTTTTGAAAAAGATATGCAAAATTTTATATAAATGATCTTAAAGAATAAAGAAAGAGGGAAGAAAGAATAGTAAGAGGAAGTCTAGTTAGATCAAGTACAACAAAATGTTTATTTTTCGTTTGATACAAATAATTTAGTTTTTGCTTTGTATATTTTTATTGTTGGTTTTGTTGTTGCAAAACTAAATCTAGATGAATTTGGACACAAAAGTCAATTCTCAAATCGTTTAGTATCTTTGATAAATTTTTGAACACTTCTGAAAATATTAATATTATCGTTTACTGATAAAGAAGGGTTTCCAAAAAGTAATGTATCTGTACTTAAAATTGGTTGACTGGAACATAACTATTCTTTAATTTATAAAGTTAGGACATTGAAAAAGATAGTGCTCACAATCTTCAGTATGATATCCACAATTACAACTGAAATCGTTAGCTAAATGATTATTAAAAAGATCAAAACATAAGTTGCTGCATTTGTTTCTTAGTCGAGAATGATAAATTGAATATTTTCGGTCTCCAAAGGAATATATCTCCGGTACTTCTGGCTCTTTAAACCGTTCGGTCAATAATAACTTTTTGAAAGCTGATAGGCTTTCTAGTTGTCCTGTTTCAATGGGTAATTCGTTCCACAGTGAGATAGAAGATGGAATAATTGAACTAGAAAATATTTCGGTACGTCTTCTTAAGATTTCATAATCTTCATTATTTCTTAAGTTATAGGGATTATTGTCACCGACTACATTAGGAAATAAATTACTTAAATATTCTGGGACCACCATATTACGTTTTATTTTATACATTAATATTAATTTTTGATATATCCGTCTTTCGGACAGAGATATCCATCCTATTTCCTTGTAGAGATTTTCTAGCGATACTGATCGCGTTGTACCAGTTACAATTCTTGCAGCTTCGTTCTGTAGTTTTTCAAGATTATCTTTTTCAAAATTTGTACAATTATCCCATACGACAGCTGCATATTCTAGCAATGGTGGGAGAAACGATATATAAATTTGATTTAAAGATTTCCTGCGCAATGAAAATTTCAGTTTGCGCATAATGCCTAACATTTTTGAAGCGGACAATAATATATATTCAATGTGTTTATGCCATTTACCATTGCTACTTAAAGTCACACCAGGATGTTTGTGATCACTAACAAATTTAACTGGAACATTATCAAAAGTAAGATTAACACTGTGTGGCATTACATTTGAAAAAAGAATTGCTTCTCTTTTATTTTGATTAAAATCGACTAGCCACTGGTGAGCCCATTGAGACACAATTAACAGGTCATGGTTTAAAATACCTTCTAAATCAGCAATATTTGCTGCTGTACATGCCAAAGATGTATCGTCAGCAAATAGACGGGAAATACTCAATAAAGTGTCAACAATATCATTTACATAAATGAGAAATAACAAAGGACCTAACACTGACCCCTGTGGAACTCCGGCCATCACCGTCTTGAAATCTGATTGAGACGTCCTTACAAAGACATTCTGACAGCGATCTGATAAATAATTTTCAATCCAATTAAGAACATTTCCGATTATTCCATTTTCTTGTAATTTAAATGATAAACCTTTGTGCCAGACACGGTCGAAAGCCTTAGAAACATCACAAAATACTATGCAAGTATTCGTTTTCGAGTCTAATGATTGAGTAATTTGGTGATATATGTCAACTAATTGATAAACTGTTGAATGACCTTTCAAAAAACCTGACTGATACGAATAAAGTAACTTATTTTCGTGGAGATAATTGTATACGTATTTATACACCGTTCTTTCCATCAATTTACCTACACAACTTAAGAGAAATTGCTAACCAAATGAATATCGCCTTTCTTATAGAGTGGCATTACCATGGCTTTTTTCCAAATATTGGGAAAAATACCTTCGTTTAAAGACCTATTAAAGAGTAAACATAAAGGTTTGGTTATCGAATGTTTAGTATTTTTCAAAACTTTATGACTAATTAAATCTAAACCTACTGCTTTATTAACCTCAAGATTAGATATTATATCTATAATGTCATTTTCTGTAATAATTATATTGGATAATGAATTTTCTGTTCTTTTTCGCATTTCTGGAAGGTTTACATTTCTATCATCAATACTCGAAACAGATACGAAGTAATCATTATGACATGTCGCTTTACCAACATCAATAAAGTAGAATTGTTCTGAATTGTCATCATTAACCCTTTTCAGTGGGGGTATTATTTCCGATTTTTTATTTGTTTTTACTAAATAACGTAAGTGTTTCCAGTATTTGTTTTGATTATTTATCCTGGCCTCAGCAATATTTTCTTCAATTTTACTAAAAAACTTTTCCTTTGCAGACTTTTTGAGATTATTAACTTTATTTCTAAGTGATTTAAATTTAGTCCAATCTGTATGTTTTTTACTTTTTATTGCTTTAGATCTATGTCGATCTCTGAGTTTAGAGTACTTTCTTATTTTCGAGTAATACCACGGTTTATCACGCGGACGAATCACTATTTCTTTGGATGGAACACAACGTGCCATAAGTGAAAGAAAAACCTCATTAAAACAAGAACATGCTTCGTGAACAGATACCGTATTTGACTTGTATAAAGTCCCAATTTTCTGAACTGATCAAATTATTTAATAACTCGAAATTTGCTCTTTTATAATACCAAACTTTTCTACGAGTACATGTAATATTTTTATTGCATATTCTTATATATAAAAACGTTAATTTATGATCACTTATTTCACTCTCTACATCAATTACCCCGCTTTAAACATGTTCAATTCCATCAGATATTTATATGGGATCAATGAGAGTTGATGAACTGTCAGTAACCCTAGTCGGTTCTTGTATAACATTTTCAAGACTATTAACTATAACCAGTTGTTTTAAATTGTTTAGATTAGCATTTAATAGGTCCTCATTTAAGTCCCCGACTATTGTTAAATTAGACATAACGTTGTATGCATTTTCTATACAAATATTAAAATCATTCCAGAAAATAACTGGAGTACCAGGCGGGCGGTATACACTACAAAGTAGACCTTTAAAGGATTTACAGCGAATTTCTAGCCAAATCGCCTGAATTGATGGCTTTTCTAAATCATAACGACGTTTCGACCACAGATTATTTGAGGCAAATGTAAGAATTCCACCTGAGTGCGCAGACATATATTACATCTGTGACATGTGAAATGCTCCAAACTTATCACTTCATTTGGTACATTATCATTTAAGTGTGTTTCTGTAAAACAGAGAATATCAAAATCTAAAAGATTGTCATTTACATAATTCATTTTATTTCTAATGCTCCTAATATTTAAATGGCAAATCGAAAGTGAATTTGACTGCTCCGGTATACTATTGGATTCAGAACTGTCTGGTCCTGGATTTGTTTCTACATCCCCGGCCATTATCACTAGCATTAATACAATCATACCAAAGTTGACAAAATTAAAATTAAAAAACTTAAATGCTCAGAGTCATATTTTAAATGACGTTAGTACACAGTAAACAAGAAAATGGCCAATGTTCATTCGGTAATATTTAAAATATTCCTTCACTTGTGTCCTGTGGGTTTTATTATAAAATATTCCAATGGACACCCTGTGTGATACTATGTCATTACCCGTTAGGTTGAAATATCATTAAATCAATGCTGTAGTTTAGGGTGCATTGGCTATGCAACAAGTTTAAATCATGGAATGCGCAAAAAGCTGACGTATACTGTTGTACTATAATGCTAGAATAACTAATATTAGTGATAAGAGAAAGGATAGACAGAAGAAGAAATAACATCTTATTGAAGTAATAGTAGTAAATCTAGATATTATAGTTTGTGGCCAATGCACTGCATTAATTAATACAGAAATAGTAAAACTCTGACTTGAAAATAACATTCTTAACACAAGTTACAATAATATAAAACTTCTCATGTCAATTTTGTATAATGTGAACAGATGATATACTAGTATGTAATGTAATACATTATATTAGATATCACTTAAGGAAAATCAGACAAGTTGGAATAACTGTAGCAGATATCATACAAGACATTACTTGAAGAAATCCAAATAAAGTAATATGCCTATAATAAATATTGCGATAACCATTACTTAAAGAAAATCCAAACAGAGTAAACTAACTGTAGTTGATAAACGTTACTTAAAAAAAATAATCCAAACTGAGTAAAATAACTGTAGTAGATATCATTAGACATTACAAGATATAGTGAAATGTCTTTTTGAAATGTCTGGTATCTACGACATATTTGCATAGAATTTCCGCATTTTCAAATCTATGTAATAAACAAAATAATAAAAAGTTTTCACATATGAGCTTAAACTCATTTGCCTCATATTTTATTCATACAGGTAAATATACGAGTCATATGTAATCACGTGATTACTTACTCAGGTAAAACGACTTTGGAGCTTTCATTGGCTACCTGTAAGATATTTTAAGGATGTTTTACTACAACTACGCAAACACGCGCATATCAAAAATAATCAATGCAGTCGTGTGAAATCATTATGTATATCTCCGTATAGTGACGCATAAAAAATGTGTATTTACATAGAATCTCAAACACGGTGTCGCATTTACAAATTTATGTTAATACAAAATAATAATAAGTTTACACGTAATAACTTACTAGCATTTAGGAGTGACCTGTCGCTTTTATTAATAGATTTGAAAGGTTACTGGAATAAACCACTTCAGTAAAGGGGTATCCTACCTTTTTATAACTTATTTTTATAATAAATATTTAAATGACTGCCTCTTCGACAATTAGACACCGTGGTGCAGTGGTAAGTGTGACTTCTCTAGAATCTAACTTTTGTGAGTTCGAATTCCAACGGAGATCAATATTTTTTTTTTTCATTTTATATATTTTTTTTATTTATATTTTGGTAACATATATTTAAAATGATAATAATGTTAAAGATGAATTTGAATTGCATTACTTGTATCATTTTGCTATTTTCGCATATAACATAGGTTTTTCAAATATATTTTTGATTGTGAATTATTCAACATGGTTGACATAGCTCTTGACAATTTGGTCATTCAACTAGCTGAGACACTGATTGATTCAGAGGAAACCGACGACGCCAGCGAGTGTGAGGATGCTCCATGGGGGGCGTGTGTTTGAAATGTATTGAAATTGTATGAATGAAATTAAAAATGAAATAAAAAAAACATGAAAGATATAAATAAAACAAATTTAATCATAAAACAAATCACCCTGTGTGGGATTCGAACCCACAGCCTCCTAATCGCAAAAGTTAGATCACTAGCAAGATTCCTCAATTGTACCAACTGAGCTATCAATGCAGTTTCAATCTACTCGGTATTGGAAATGTATTTATAGTTTTAAATAAGTCAAATATCTTTCAAACCATTATTTAATAAATGGAACAGTCTGGAAAATCCAAATCTAAAAATAAAAGCGACAGGTCACTCCTAATTGCTAATAACCTCAATTGCCGCGTGTTTTATTCATACAGGTAAGTAATCTAGTCATGTGATCACGTGACGGCTAACTCAGGTAATACTAATATCGAGATTTGATTGGATACCTGAAATAAATCTCCCACGAAGTTTTACTACTACTGTACTATTAAATTTAACGCATATCAAAAATATGTGCAAAGATTATAGTAACGCGTACATGATAATAACATAAAGAAAAAAAAACGATTTATGAAAACATGTGAAAGTATATAGATTTCACACAATCATCTACATCATGAAGGTAATACATATTACTTTTCATGTTTACATGTACGTAGTTTTGCCGAATGCATCATACTAATTTTCTTTTATATTTTAAACGAAAAGCAAATATTACGGCCTGTCACAGCATTGATAAATAGAATTAATGTTTATTAAAACATGGTAATATGTTTAAGACCGACTGATCATTGATACAACCTGGAAATTTCCTTGAGCCTTTTATGCAGCATCAATACATAAATATTTCAAAACATGGAAATATGTTTAAAACCAATGGAAACTATGTACGCATTAAATACGTCTTAATTGCGTTAAGGAAACAATTACATGAGTTTTATCATCACGGTCTTTCACTAGCATCCTCCCATCATAAGTCCAAGCTGATTTAAGACAGTTTGTCTTCACCATCTGTCTGGCCTCCTTCATAATGTTTGCACGCCTCTTGGTTAAATCTTCGTTTATGTAGACATTTTAAATGAACGACTTTTTCTTAACTTTTTCCTACTTTGAAGAAATTGTCTGCGATAGCGGCAACTGGAACATTTTACCAGAGTATCCCTTCTCCCATCGCTTTTTTTTACCGACTCGATGTGATCTGTCAATGTCTTCAATATCGAGCTCAACTGCCATCTCTTTTGCCATCTGCAGTACTATATCATCAGTATTTTCACCTGGCACGACAGGGAAGCCAGACATTCTGACGTTATCCCGTCTATTATATTGTTCGGACTCGTCCATTTGGGCATCTAGCTCCCCAACTCGTTCCGTTACCTCGTCTAGCTCAGTTCTCAAAGTACGATTTTCAGCCTCTAAAGTTCTAACCCTGTCCTCGTACACTTTTGAAACAGATGCAACAACAGACTTTGTAGCTTCCGTTATAGATTCTTTGACTTGCCTTTAAGTACAGGAACCTGGATGGCGTGACATTTAGTAGTGAAAAATATGGCATACATAACCGTTTTCACTCTTGCAATCCTTTTGGCAATGCAAGGCCTTCTGGCATTTTTGGTGAGCCATGCTCGGTAACTAAGTTTTTGATGAAATGTATCCAAGACTCATCACCTGATACTACATTCATAAATGTTTTTTTATCGTACCTTGGAAAACTTTTCAAAAGCTTGCGCGCCATCTTAACGCCAGTGCGTTTTTGCTCATCAGTGAGCAAATGCGGGACCCACCTAGCACTTTTCTTCTTCAATTTCAAAATATTTCGCAGAATGCGCATCACAGATGCTTTTGAAATGCCAATCATGTCCGCAATGTGCTGAGAAGTATGTCTTGCGTCAGAAAAAAAACAACAAGGAAGAATATCCAACAGGGAAAGCCAAGTTCAAAACACGCAGCCTCCCCAAAGACACACACGAACAACCTTCGCACACAACACAGAAAATGAAACACCAAAGGATAAAACAAACAAATATAGGAACACAGTGGGGCACCGCCTTGGAACGGTCAGTGGCAAAACCACCACTGGGGAGTTTAAACCGGTTTATGGTGCACCTAACCTCACTCTTACCCCCACCATGTTCCAAAGTTACAAGCCAGTGTAAACAAAAATAATCCCCGCCAGGTGAAATCCTAACATACGTAAAGGCAACAGAAGGTATGATATGTAAAACACAAAGATGCCCTTGTAAATATAATCTAAAAATGCAGTCCTTAAGAACCTAATACGCATGTACTCAATGCCTTTGCAGAAGACAGAGCAACAAGAAAAACACCCTTAAGGGCCCGACGAAACAGGCCAAAAGACGGAAATCAAAATAGCTCAGTCCTGGTGGCATTTAAGAACTATTAATCATAGAGTCCCCCACCTGATCCGTCAGACATAATCAAAGAGGAAAGTGTAGCGTCCAACTGTAAAAGGGTTGAACACCAAACATGCGGTGTGTCTCAAAACAGTTGGGTCATAACCTCTTTTCATAAAACGTTTAATAACTTTACTAAATACAAATGGAAAATTGCCAGTATGGTACATCTCCATCCAAATGTGGGAAATTTACAATACTGAAATTAAAATCATCCCTCTTGTCATAAATTTTGGTATGTATGAAATTTCCGTAATAGAGAGATGTAAATCTAGAAATGAAGTAGTATTTTCCGAGTTGTTAGTTTTTTTTTAACTGCAGCTCTCTGGGATATATATTTTCCACTAACTGATCAAAAAACGGATTGTCCATATTAAGTATATCATCCAGATAGCATGATGTATTATCAAATGCAGTAATAATGTCTGCATGTGTATCTTGAGAAAGGCTTAACATAAAATCTCTTTCATAACAATATAAAAACAGATCTGCAACAAGGGGTGCACAATTTGTTCCCATGGGAATACCAATTACTTGTCTGAAAATTGCATTCCCAAACCTGACGTAAATATTGTTCAATAAAAAAAAAGGGCTTTACAAACTCCGTCACAGGTCCACATAGTAAAATTCCTTACAATGCAACTAGTAAAAAATACTTTATCGAAATTGCAAGCGAGGAAAGTAGCATTTTCCCTGGCAAAAGTTTTTTGAATAAGGGCAGTAAGTTTTTCCTAAATTAAGTTATGAGGTAAAGTCGTATAAAGAGTGGAAAAATCGTAAGTACTGACTGAAGACACCCTGTAATTTTTAATTCTGAATTTATCCAGGATTTCGCCAGAATTTTTTACCGACCAAAATAAGTTTTTACCAGTGTTTTCGTATACTTTGTCACAATATCTTTTCATATGGGCTTTAACAGCAGTAAGGCATGATGTTAATAACTTGGAAATATTTGTGGTGATAATGGAGCTTGAATTAGCGATAAAACGAGCATTATATGGTTGTTTATGTAATTTTGGAATCCAGTACATAGTAGGAAGTTTAATTTGCTTGTCATCTATACGAACTTTTAAAATAGAAACTTCAGTGATGTGAACATTGATCAATCGTTGTTCATCAGAATTACTCGATGCGTAAGTTTTAGTTCTGTTAAGTTCGTTTCGTAAAACATTTATATAATGTAAGCGTCAAATGACGATAATGTTTTTAGCCGCCTTGTCTGCTGGAACTAAAACATATTTAGAATGAAATTCTTGGATTTCTTTTTTCAGATGTCTGAAAGTGAACTTGGGCTTATGTGGAAGTAGGTACTCATCAGAAAGTACTATCTGTTAGATTTTTTCAACAATCCTTGGACTACTTGCAGACTCGACCAGTTTTAGGCGCATTTTTACAGAATTCACGCCTGACAAAATGTTCTAACACATCTGCAAACTGTGGAAAAGGACATTTCATTACTAACATAAACATGGCAGCATAGAGTAAGCGCAAGTCTTAATGTAAGACCTAATTTCGTTCGTATTTTTTACACTTTTACCCACCGCTTTGCCTAACCGCCTACAAGTAGGGTTTGTGCAAATGTGAATTGTGAGCAAGATATTGTGTCTACATGTATAGTTAATACGTCGATTGAAAGCTATTACAACGGAGCACATGTACAAGATGTGAACTTTGTACTCACGTTATCGTTCGTGGCTCTGTACTTCAGTTCAGTTACTAGATACTGCAAATTCTACTCATTCGATATCTTGCAAGCGAGGCATTCTAAAATCTGATCAATGAAAAAAGTTAGCTCGCCTCATGGATCTTTTAGTGATTGCCTTTGTTCGATTTGACATTACGATATAGAAAAAAAACAAAAAACAAAAAAAAAACGACAATGAAATAATTTTATGTAAATATGTTTAAGCTTAAGATGTAAAATATACCAAGTTAAGTTAAACTCAAAATTTGACAACATGCCACAATGATATTGCTATGTACAATGAGGACCGAATAGTACTGGTAGTATATTCTTACTACTAAATTTATATATTAGAAAAGTGCGCTGAAGGCAGGGTCTTTGGTGATTTTTTTTTCTCACGTATCTAATGAGCGTATATGTTAAGGTGCTGTTCCAAATTACAGCTTCAAAATGAAATGATTTACGAAAAAAAAATCAATATTTGTCTTTGGTTCTTTAATTTCATTGTTTTCATTTGACCTAATTGGTGATCACTTGTTTGCTTTTAGATAAATGTTAAAGCAAGATGTTACGTTAATTGTTTTTAAATATACATTTATTGTAAAATAAATAGTTTTATGTAAGTCGCGAAGAGTAATATATATATTGGGTTTATTTCAAGAGGTAGTAGTCCGGAACGATACGGCATTTAGATAAGTTATAGCCAACTCTGAAACATGCGTTAGAAAAATTATTCCTTTGTTTTCGTCGAATAAATCTGTGATTACAGACGTTGTGATGCTTTACTTTCATAGTTTATAAGACACTATGATGCAGAATCATATCTAGTTGAAGGATGCGTGCAGTGAAACATTCCACAGTCTTTGGATTTGTATAAGTATCGTTTGTTAAATATTTCACATTCGTACTCGGTCAAATTCGACCAAGTGTAAAATTAGTTGAAATAGTCTAATATTACTGTGTTATTTCTCGGAGATTCGAACATTGTCCGATTTGAAACTTACCTTGGTAATTGCGACCCGTTTGATGTGGATTCCAAGGTTCCTAATGAATTTTACGGAATAAATGGTGGTTGCATAACCAGATCGAACCATGTTGCTTTGTTTGAAGAGAGAATATCAAAGTGTAATCCTTCATGTATTGTCATGTTAATTGGTGGCAATGATATTGATACAAAGGGTTGTGATTCATTAAATGCAGAAGCAATTGCGTTACGTATTGTAACAATTTGTGACTTGTGGGTACAGCGTTTTAAAGTAAACAATATATATTTCTGCCAATTAACCCCAAGAAAATGCACCCGGCATGTCACTCCAGAGTGCTATAATATACTGTTGAGATATGACTATATTCATTACTGGAACTTTAAAGGGATGAAACATTCAGATCATGAACAGTTAAAACCAGATGGGTTGCATTTCACTGACATTGGATTTGAAAAATTGAGACGAAATGTTAGAGGAATAGTTTTGAAAGGCTTAGTACAATTATAAATAATTTATATGTGTTGTTGACTTTCAGTAAAACTGCTGCTGAACATTGTGAAGTTGATAATCCACATCTACTGGCAACAAAAAGTTTGATACTACTATTGGTAAGGATAGTGGATTTCATGAATAAACATTGACGGTATACCAGTACTTAACCATTTTCAAAGTACAATCAGGTAATATTTGCCACCTTTTTAAATTTGGACTTAATGCAATACAACTGACTTGCTTACACATAGTCCATTTAGTATTTTACGGCAAAGTAAAATAAAAACTTTCAACAATGGTATACTATATGTCAGACATGCTGTCTGTAAAGTCATTTAGTCATACGGACTAAAATAATTAGTGTTTGAGCTTAGTGATGATAAAATATTGGAATGATCATCAGCTGGGCAAAAAAAAGCTTAAGTATTTCGACTACAGGTCCAGTGATCAAAGTACTTTTATTATGTACTGCTGATATGTGGGCATATTGCCCTACTTTCATTATTGTTTAAGTCATATTGCCTATGCATAGACACAACAGTCTAATTATTTACTTTATAAATTTTGTCATATTGCATTTTGTTGATCATATTGACTCAATGGTTTCAAACTTTGAATTTGGAGCATATTGCTTTATTGTTACTAGTACTTGACTAAGCAGTATTCAACTTTGGGTATATTGCCTTATTGTTGTCATATGGACTACAAACATTGAATGTTGGGCAAAGTACCCTTTTTGTGTTTAGTCTATTAACTAAACTAGTTTAAATTGGAGCATATTGCCTTACTACTGTTAGTCATATTGACTTAACCAGTTTTAACATTGGGGCATATTGCCTCCACAATTGCATATTGCGTACATTGCATAAAAATATGACTAAACCAGTTTATCTTCAGGCATATTGCCTACAATACTGCACATTGCATATATATATATATATTGTTTTCTTCTGAGATTTTATTGAAGAAAACATTCTGATCACAAGCGCGTAGCTACCTTTACGCAAATACGTAGCTGCGTAGTGAAAATCTGGCAAACATCCACAATAAATTGGCTAGTGTCATGCAACGGAGATGGATTCATACACTATCATTGCTTACTTCATATTGTGTTTGAAGTACAGTAAACTCCGGTTTTAGCGAACTCATCGGGACAAGCAAGTGCGTTTTCGTTATAACCCGAGTTTGTAATAAAAATAAAGCGGACCTGTTTCTTATAGACATTATTTGAATAGCAAGCTGATTTATATGATTAATTGATTTAACGTGCATTGAAATTCACCAATTGTCTTTGTAGTTTTATAACAATTTAGGTACAGTTTTGCAATTTATCTCATAATCCTACTTTTGTAATAATCATGACCATGTGAAATATAATCATACGCTGTCTAGGAGGAAATTTCTATAACAAAATTATAATGCAGAGTTAACAATTAATAAAATGTTGGTTGAGAAATCGGAAAAAATTACATTTTCAAGGTTAAAAGCTTTTGAATATGGCTTTTTTGTATAACACTGCAGACGTAATTTGTCTCGCATAATATTTACTTTATCTTGAGCTGAGCGCGAAACTATTGTAATGGTATATAAATAAAAAAATAAGATATAATAGCTTCATGCTCAGCTTTTGATATCATAGATATATCTTATAATTGTACTTGTGTATGAAATTATCAACTATTATTCCATAGAAAATAAAATTCAATAGAAATCCATTCATTACACCTAGTTAAATCTTACGCTATTGACACCGGTACAGGTCATAGATACGGTATTACAGTATTTAACAACCAATTCACAGTGAGGTAAATTTGCTCTTTCTATATAATTGGTGATTTAATATTTTCAATGCGTATTACGTAACTAAATTATATGTATAATATTTCGAAAGACCTTAAACAACATTTTTTAAAATCATCAAAACAAGATTTCAGTGTAATACTTGGTTTTAGATGTCGTTTAGATAATATTATATCAACAATCCCGCTACGTTTAAATACTTGTTTTATGATTCAATATTGTTGGTACGAAATCTGCCCAATGCTAATGTTTAAGCCTGAAATTTTCATAGTTTCGCACTTCGCCGTTGTGATCTCGCGCTTCGTCTTTCACGCTTCTCTGTCATGGGAAGGCGATACCCCAAGCGCGAGATCAAAATGACAAAGCACGAAATGGAGATTTTTTTTTCTCGAAAGTTTCCGCTTCACCACCGTGGTGTTTAGCTTCACCATCGTGATTTCGCACTTCACGCTTCACAACGCGAAGTGTTCACAGCGCGAAATCACAATGGCTTCACCATCGCTATCTCGCGCTTTACAGAGATGCATGAAGCGCTAAGCGCAAGATCACGATGGCAAACTGCAAAATAATTTAAAAGGAGTAGGAAACATTTTACAGAATACTGTTTTAGTTGAAGAAGAGATAATAATACATTTTAACGAAGTTGACATAATGCAGACGTCGATGACATTCGCCGAAATATTTTCCCTATGCAAGGCATCAGTTTCTTATTTGGTACATTTGTAACAATATCATGAAACTTAGCATGTCTTTGTTGACTAGTATTTAGCTTGGAGTTATGGAAAAATTCCTTTTAACAACTCTCTAATATATACTTATACAAACATCTCTTGTTATCCAGTCATAATGATGTTTTGAAAGTGTGTTACCACCAACCATCTGTTTTGAATACTGCACACATATAACATGGATCAATGAACCACAAATTGCACGTGCAATATTACACGTATACCTAGTAAAATAATACATTTTATATAAAAGATTAAGAACGAATAAGGTTTTCGTGCAATTCTTAGCTTCAAATACACGCCAAAATGCACCATTTGCGGTTCTCAGATAAAAAAAAATCATGGGGAGGATACCAAGACCCCTAAGCATTACCTCTGCATACTATGAAGAATGCCCTAGCTACGCGCCTGGATCAGGTGGCATTGATTAAGAACGGGTCAAAATATGACCTCTAAAGTGTTAAGAATCTAATTTTTTTCTGACGGCCGACGATGGGCGATCAAAAGGACAAAGGGCAATCACATGGGAGCTAAAACAATGAAAGAAATGAAAACGTGATCTAATGTTTAAGTGTCAGACACTGCATTTAATAAAATCTATGAGGAATCCCCCATTTTTGTCGCTCATCCATCTTCATATCGGTCTACAACGACCGACACCGAAGAAGACTGTTTACTGTAAATATTGCGGTGTCCTGAAATTAAAAAAAGAGGGCCGTAAAAGCCCGTTCTCGCCCGCTGTAAAATTTCTAAACATTGGCCGTTAACCTATTCTTATTTGAGCCAATTATTGAACTTGTCCATACGCATTCTTCGTGAGAATATCTATAATATGGCGATCTTGACTAATTCAAGGGACATAACTCGGTGCGGTATTAAGGGATTTGCTAATTATCAAAAGTGTCTGTGGTTTTCTAGTCTGTGTTAGTTTCGTGAAGATAAGTAACGAAATGATGTCACCATTTTGTTAAACATGTGAAATTGGGTGAATTTGAGTAATTCCAAGGTCATAACTCAGGTTTGATTGACGCGACCGTGCCCATTCTAATATGTCATAGCAATTTTGACTCTCGGGTGTTATTTCAGTAATCGTCCCATCATCATATTCGACAACTAACAAGGTCAAATTCATAAGTTTTGTATTTCCAAGATGGTAATAATACACGATTTGCAATAAGAATGAAAAAATAAAAATATCTACTAACAATCTGACAGTAACATATATTAGGCCAGTGTCGTAAATATTTTATCGGACGAATGTAGTATTATGCACAGAACTTCATGTATGAAGCTACGATTAACTCACATTTTGTTTCTACATGGTAAGATAGTTATTTTTCTTTGCTTTTAAAACTACATGTATGCTGAAAGGAGATTGACTGAATAAGTTTGCAAATTAATTTGTGAAAACATATTAATCCATGGAGGTCCTAAATTTTCAAACTACCACCTTGCAGTACAGCTGTGTTATACCAGAATTGTCAGAATGATTTTCACGAAGTTCATGTTGGAGGAAAAAGTAGGTCTCTAGGTTGTGGTGGGTCTTTAACCAGTTTATTTAGGAATATCAATTAATTGATATTTAACTGAATATTTCTTGTATGAAATAGACCTAAAGTCAAACGCACCAAACCATTTGGTTTCATTTTCAATTAATTACTGATGCAATTAAGTTAATAGTTAGAAGTTTATGCATTTATTGCATATAGTTTTAATACATTTTCAACAAAATAGTTATGAAGCCTCCGTTGTCAAGTGGTTAAGGTCGCTGACTTCGAATCAATTGCCCCTCGTCGTCGCTATATGTTTGAAATCTCAGTTGGAGCGTAGAGGAAACCGTCCAGCTTGTTCACGGTAGATCGGTGGTTCTATTCAGGTGCACGCTCTTGCCGGAAAAAATGTCCGGTAGGGTTTTCATCAAACATCCTAAAAGTTGGAAGGTCGCTACATGAGTAGTGTTGGTGTGATGTAAAAGCTACGTTAAAATGAAAATATGCCAGGAAGTAAGTAATTATATTATATTAAATAAAATCGAACTGGATTTTTATCACGCCAAAAATATCGCACAAAGTTTCATTACTAATTTTAGTTATATAGTTCTAAACCATGTAGACTTTTCGAAATGAATCCCAAAGGGCCCAACGTAGTATACGATTTAAGCCTGTACCGAAGCAAACGGAAATAAAAGCAAAAATGTTAAATGTCTGTGAGGCCTACACTGTTTATCAAAGGTAACCCGACTCAACCTATTAAAAAAACTTAAATCCTGGAATTTAGTTTTTACATGTTAGCTAGAATGGGATTACAAAGAGGAATAAATGCAAAAGGTCACGTTTTTTGTTAAATTTCTATTTATCAAGTATAAAAGAAACAATTTTAGCTTCTGACCCAAGTTCACAGACAAATCACGTGTTACTTACCATTCATACAAAGTTTGTTAACGCTAAAACAAACAAGCATCGCGTGGGTAGCCGGTTTTCGTATCAAATTTTATTTATATCTAGGTCTACTAGGAAACAAAATACACAAAGTTCATTTCATCATCCAACGACTTGGTATCCTTCAATGAGACCCTTCTTCAGTGCATGCATCAATGGAAATTTACCGTCTCCACACGCCCCTGTGGTATCATCTAGATCCAACGCCCATACCATGGCACCAGCTAGACCATTGTCCCGGATGTATTGTGCCTACAAGATATTTGAACCGATTCAATGTAACGAGTTTGAGACAGAAGAAATTCGAAATAAACAAAATCACCATAGAAAGATTATAGAAAGAGCCAACTGGATTTGAAATTTGATTGAAGCATAACTTGTGTTATAGTTTTTCGATTATAATGTAAAGCTTTGACAATATCTCATATCTATGGCACATTCTTGAATAAAAACGAACAGACGAATTCGAAGGAAAACGGTCGATTTATCGAGATTCGATCCAAAAATAATATTTTCCCAAAACACCTGTAAGCACAAACAGTGTAAAAATGAAAGAATTTGAGAGACATCCTGTAGTCAATTTAGATGACCACGTTTACAAAGGTTCTGTACTCGGAATCTATATACGATGTTTAATTGTGTATAAAAGGAATAATTCGCGGGCTTGGCGCAAAACGTTTGTAATTTATATGAAATAAAGAAGGAGTTACAACCGTTTTACGTTAAGCCCGCGGTATGTTTATGCGCTTTTCATTCTTATGATAACATTTAGTATGATTTACAGTAATAGCCGCTGTTCGCTGAATGTAACTTATCAGCGGTTGATCCAAACAGCGTCGGTGTAACAGAAAGCATTGTCACTGTGTTTTTGAAAATGCAAAGATAACTGTCCATTATACTTCACCTTCTCCATTATGCTTTGTGCATCATCGTACCCCACCCATTGATCATCATATACGAAGTACGGAACCCTTTCTCTGTCAAGTCTTACATGTATGGTATCGTTTCTGGTCAATGTCTGGCATATCTGTTCATAATACATACATATACATCTAACCAAATTTATATATAAAGACAATGCATGTACGTGAACTAAAACGGAAGTAGGTGTGTCATTTCTCATTTGTAAAGTCGGGCTTTAAATGTAAATATCTTCGAAACTAATGTTCTGTGTATTTTTATTTTCATCTCAATACTAGAAGCAAGATAGTGTTTTCATGTAACACGACATCTGTTACAACGATTGTCCTGAGCATACATACAAATGAATTAGCAGGAGTGACCGCTGGTTTCCTTTTTACGTTATGCTAAACCTGCCCTAAAATAAATATTTCGTCTAAGAAGGGAATCTTTCAGAAACAACATGGTTAACATATGTCACTGATTTTAGAAAATAACAAACAAAACATTTTCCATCAGAAATGGCACGATTGTCACAGTGTATAGCCACCGGAAGTCGCCAAAAACTAGCCGTGCGACTAATTCAATTTGGTAAATGCGTACTAATAAACTCTAACCTGCATATAGTGTTTGAAATTATTTATTTTTTTTGTAATAATGACTAGATTCTTTACACATAAATCACTAACGCATCATTCATATAATCGTTACGTGGCACAACTCAGTGTTTGATCCATTTCCGGCATCTCAGAGACTTGTTCGGACTTTACCTCGGGAACTTTATCATCATTCGCAGAAGAAACAGCTGCCGTCGGCGCGGTTATTGGTAATTTCTGTTTATTTTAATATCCGGCTCCAAATCACCGTTGATATCAGTCAAAATCAAGCAGATTAAAGCTAATATCAAGTTATTTTTCTTTTGCATTAATAATTATTACAGTAATCGCTACAAATGAAAATGAAAATGACCTTGCTCCTAATGTTTACATCAGTTGTTCTACACGTATAACTAACCACCGTCTTGGGAGATAGATGAGCAGACTCGTTTTGGACACTTTGATTGTACAAAGTTTTCGTGTCACGACAGCGCGTTTGTCTGTTGGCGGAGCTTAATTAAACGCAAAAAATAATTTCAAGTACAACACCTTGAGTAACCTTCACCTAGGGTATAATGGGCAGTCCCTGCATAAAAAGGCTTTGTTTGCACAATGTTTATGTGAAGTAACAGTAAGGTATAAGCAAAAGTACAAAAAAAAGATGTGACAGAAAAAAAGGTTGCCGAAAAACTTAACTTTAACCGAAACCGGGGCGAGTAGAATAGCACCGCTATTCCCCGAATAGTCGAGCTGAAAAAAAAAAAAAAAAAAAAAAAACAGCAAACAAAGTGTCCTGTCAAGCTGAGCGGAAATATATATTTTCTCGTATGTTAACGGAAACACGTACGCATATTCTATTTCTTGTCCAAGACAAGGACATCGTTGGTGAAACCAAAGAAGTATAAAATACTATAACTCTTTGGTGAAACAGACCAATCAATACTGTTTCACTGTCGCAAGTAAAATACAATACAAAACTTATATTTATAAATTCAATAAGTACAGTTTATAGAGCCTACAAGCCCAAACACGTCGTCATTTCTTTATTGAATAGGCGTACAGTGTTTTGGCGAATAGTGGAATAGTTTTATATAAAGTTTTGCGACTAGGCGGTCAGTGCATAATTCAGATGCATGTTGAATTAAAGAATATTTAGACTATTCAGGATTGTAAATTCATATTTGTAGGTATAAACTCATTTGCATGAATTTATAATTTAACATTCAGAAGCGGTTCTGACACGTATTTCACTCGCAGTTCCTAAATAATGGGCATTTTTAGCCTGGATGCATCGTCTGTTGCTTTGACCTGCTTGGTTTTTGGTGAAAATACGTTTTAATTTCATGTGTTAATGTCTGTTTAACGGCAGTTTGTTGCAGAGAAAATTATCATACATTGAAAAATATATACAACAAGAATATTTATTTCAAATAGCCAAAGAAAAACATAAAAATACTCACTACCGACAGCTTCCAAAATTTTGAAAAACGAAGGTGAACGCTTAGTTATCGGCGACTTCCGTTTGGGCGTACAGAGAGTCTATACACTGTGATTGTAGAAAGATTTTGAAAATGCCTAACCATTGAAAATGCATTTCAAATATATTTCTTTTTATCAAACTGTATTTCAATATTACAGTAAGACGTACTGGTATAGAACCATAAATGACTTATGACAAAGTCTCTTCTGTCTGTGTAAAAAGAAATTTAGATAATGTATTTCGTTCTTTACCACTTTACCTGATAGTACGGCATGCTTCCTCCGGCGGTACTGTTATCGCCCATACTAGCTTGTTGTTTGTCAGCTAGGGTAAAGGTATGCCCATAGAAGGGTACACCGATAACAAGTTTCTTCTTTGGAGCGCCCTCAGAAATCCAGTATTTGACAAATCGGTCCTAAGAGATTGGTGAAAAACTAAGCATTTCAAAATTGTCACGGGTAATCGTTTTGGCTTATGGACTAACAAATGCAGAAAAAGGATAGAATGTTGAAAACAGTACTTACAACAAAATAAAATTATGTTTAAAAATCATATACTTTAATAAAGATATAAAATAAACATGGATTTTAAAATTCCTTTATTTAAAAATGTTAAGAAATAATGAAAAGAACCTTACAAAAACTTTACAAAAACTTACTATACTGAAATCGTTGTCACTGTACAGAGCACTGTGAACATTGACTGTATCCTCCCATTGTCCGTGGAAATCATACATCATCAAGTTGATAAAGTCCAAATATCTAAACACAAACCAACAGAATTCTTTACTTTAGACGTAATGTTCCAAAGACAAAGTTATGTAACGAAAAGCAAGGATGCATTTTCAGCTCTTTCTTTGAATGAGCACATAACCATAAGCATTTTGGTATTTATTGTTTCGCATTTCGCAATTAACAATTAGCATTTACCATTTGAAATATCGTTTGTATTGGCAGTCAGCATTTGACATATAGTATTTTGCATTAGTAATTTTGCAATTAGCATGGCGCACCGGCCTTCGTACGTTGGATATTTAGCATCTGCCATTAAGTATTTGACAATTAGCATTAGGTATTTTGCATTTAGCATTAGGTATTCGGTATGTAGCATTTTGTACCGGCATTCTATACAGAAATTCTAAACTAACAGGCTGTGATATTCTTGTATATATCTAAATAATTACTCCCCATTTACCTAGAAAGTCCATGAACATCATACGATTCTGTTACTCTGAATTCTGACGTTCCAACAGCCGCCGTCAGAAGAAGGCGTGGCTTATCTTCCTTGTGTGCTTCATGTACAAATGCATTATGGACAATCTGTTTTTGATAAAAGTATACATCTATAGCAAAATACTTGATGTTACAAACATAACTGAAGTTTTACTTTGAAATAAGAATTAGTTAGAAAATGTTATACGTGACTCGCAATTAAATTTAACTGGCCTTAACCCAAACACAATTTTCCCTGAAGCAACCGTCGTTTTATATACTGATGTGTGAAACCAAAAGGCGCAAAATGTCTCTCCCTTTTCAATTCTTTTACAAATTCATGTTCGCATCATTAAGTTAGGAAAGTAGAAAGTGGATTTTGTGGAGAGTTCTCAAACAATTTGAAACCTTGTCGCCTAAATTGTTATAGACCTCAGCCTCATCAATGACGTTTTCCTTTTCAAGAAAGGAAACATTTCGTTTGAGGAACAGCTTGACTGTCGTTGAGTCTACCAAGATGCCCTCCATTCCTGAAATCTTACTTGGAGGGACGTCTTGCAATCTTCGTATTTTAGACATGGTCATTATATAGGAATAAGGTCAGTAATTCGGTTGTAAGCTTCCGTGGTGTAGTCGAAAATAGTGCCTATATATAAATAGTTCAATTTTTTTCTTGGGTAAAATGCAAATTCTATATGAGCTGAAGCATTTATTCTGCACATGTTATTAATTCACTCATCTGTGGATATTAGAAACATATTTACAATGTTTTGTGATGTTTTGTTTGAAAACAGGAAGCCACAATAGGAGGTAGGTATTGTGGGTATGTTGCGGATTAATTTTTTCACCGACCTTGACATTGGTAGAAACAGCTGACTGGGATTTCACTAGGAACTACATAACACCATGTTTTCTTTTTGTTTTTCATTTGCAGACACATGGAACTAAAGAGAAAAGGTAGTCTACCAGAGATTGATGTTTTAGAAATATTTTTACAGAGCTTTGTTTGTAGTTCATTTTATATGAAATATATAGGCAATTTTTTTACTGACCTTTGACCTATAGAAGGCTGGCGGTGGCGCCATACCTCTTCATGTCAAAATGCGTGCTGCTTAATGTCAAATGCTAAGTGCAAAATTACGCTAATTCGGTTTTCTCTAATCGTGTATTACTTGTGCTTAAAGAAAGTTGTAAGAACTCAAAAGACATCAAATAAAATGCATTTTTATTCACTTGAGCACAATTTGTTACTCTGTATAGAAAGCATTAAAGTTTACGTCGAACAATTCAATAAAAACAACAACCTAGCAATATGCAATGATAATTCCACTTGTGACATATGGCAATCGGCATTCTTAATTTGTGTATGCGTGATATTTTTTTCAACAGACTATATAATGATAATTTAAAGTATAGCTATGCGTTCTCTGTTTTGGGAACAATGTACATGTATATACTGTGTTTATAACAATTATATGTGTAATTTGGTATTTAGCATTACGCTTTGGGGCGTATTTCATGAGTAAATTCGCATTCTGCAAGTAGTGGAGCGCCTCGGATTTCAACGATATCAATCAATCTTTAACATGACAGTCTGATGATGACATTAAGTTAGCGTTGTCCTAAGGTCTAATTACCCATGGTACTGGATAAAGTAAAATGCATTTAATTTCTAATTTATTTTAATATGTAATGAAGTTAGTCTTGTGCTAGATATATATTAACAGTCTTCCATGCTGCGGGGGCACCCAGACCAAATCGTACTATAATAAAAGTTTACCTTTAACAATGTAATAAAGTTAGCTTTATCCTCCGGTCCACTGCCCCGAGCCGCTGGATATTCCCAGTCGATGTCTAAACCGTCAAAGTTGTAGGTTCTTAAATACTGAAATTTTAGAAAATTACACAAGTTTGTGATCGGAAATTAACAAAGAAAATGACATATAGCCACAGTATCTTTCTTCTTCGTATTTTTAAGGTACTGTGAAATAATTAATATTCGTGAGGGACTAATATTCGTGGGGGACTAATATTCGTGGGTTTCACAGTTGCGTCAATCCATGATGTTGCATCAATTTTTTTCATTTATTTTATCTTTGAAATTTGTGTCTACGAATTATGTCCCAACGAAATAGTCGTTTTGGGGAAACCGCAAAATCTCATGCCCATGGAATTAAATGATTTCACAGTATACATTTACCAAATTAAGATTTAACAAAATTTTAAATGCTACGAATCATAAAACACCCTACCGTGATGGCGTTTGACGCAAATTCCCTCATGTTACTTTCTGATGACACCAGCTCTATGAATAATTTACTACCCATTGTCCATCCGCCTAAAGACAACATTGTCTTTAGTTTGGCATTTTGAGATTTTAAATTTGTAAATCGCAGGTACCTGCAGAAAAAAACACACACAATGTAATTAGTTGCATAGCAGCAGAGCTTCGTATATTTTGTTAATTTATTTCAAATAACATTTTGGGTAGAGTGGGACTGACAAAAGTCTCTGACAAGTACTTTTATACTCTCTGTTTTGAAAATGCCATCAAGATATTCTTTACTTTACTTTCTTTCACACCAATACAATTATAGGTCATATGGCGACTTTCCGGCTTGTCATGGTGGTGAAAGACCCTATTATTTCAGGCAAGGGCGTCACCTGGGTAGAATCACCAACCCTCCGAAAGCTGGCTTGATAGCTTCCTCAAATGCAAGAATTTTACACAATATTCTACAGGTTTCGAACCCACAACGGCGAGGAGTAAGTAATTCTAAGTCAGCTATATTAACCATTCGGCCATGTTAAGCTCCTGTATTGTATTATATTTTTTTTAAATTTCTTGCTCTGCATCATGCTGTCGTCTTAAGACAGCACTTGTAACTTTTTTGATCCGGCAATTAAAAGGCTTTTATTTAAAGGACAACGCATGTATACAACGTTTCACCGGATAACGGACATACGCCGTCAAGAAAATCGGACAAGAGGAAGCTCAGACCTAGTACTGATTTCCGAGACAACGTAACATATCCTCTAGCCGGTCACCAACAAAGCATGTAAAGATTTTCTCTTGTCGGCTTCTAATTACTTAAGCTTTTCGCTATTAATTTGACTGCTGCAGCCATTTTAGTTAGATTAACTGCATATTGTACATTTACTAACCAAAGGGTTAGCAAGTGACTAGCTCAAACCTGCTACTGATTTCCGAGACCACGTATAATATCCAACAGCCGGCCACCAACAAACCATGTTTCTCTTGTCGGTTACCAGTCATTCAAGCTTTCGCTAATAATTTAATTCCTTCCGATTACGTTATGCTGCAGCCATTTTAGTTAGATTAACTGCATATTGGATATTTACTAACCAGAGGGTTAGCAAGTGACGTTCTTGGCAGTAACAGACATAATACAATATTCTTACAAGGCTGGCTCGTATGATTCGAATGGTATGATCTCAGTTCCGTTGGCGTCAAGGGTTGAGAAGGCAAACATGAGGTGAGTACACAGACTCGGGTCAATGTCCTCCGGTGTGAGGTGTGACGTCCAGCTCCCGTAATAACATACTCGTTTTAAGGCATCTGTAATTATGCTTGAAATTGAGTATGTAAACAGTCTGTATTGGCTAAATTATAAGGCAAAAGTGAAGCATCATTATCGCACAGTGTCTAAGACTTGTCTTAGTGAAATAAAGATTTTAACATGTAGATTAGAAAGTGTTTTGATAGGATTTTTATATACATTAAAATACAAATACAAAATTTCGGCCTTAAATCATTTATGAAAAAATAAAAATAAAAATAAAGCCGCTTTTTTAGGACATATTCGAATACGACAAGATTATAATTCAAATTTCAGAATTTTCATAGATCATTTATTTTACAATTTTAGCAATTCGATATTAAGAAAATCTGTCTCATCTTTGGTCTGCAAGTAAAATTAGTAATCCTAAATTATAAGCAAGAAATCACAATAAATGAGACGTACAATGGATGCAAAACGATTTATATTTTCCTAGTTAGTATGCCCGAGATGTGCAGCAAATGTTAATAAAGACTGGCAATGTGAACTTTTAAGATAAGGAATAAGGTCACTTACCACAGCTCAAAAACAAGCCTAAAAGGACGGTCAGCAATGGTCCGTATATGGACATTTTTTATCTGCAAAATCGTGATAAAAATATATATACAATTGCTGTTATTTGAATATTATTTAAATTAAACAGGAGAACATATCCTTCAGCTTCTGATATATACATTTACAATTTCCATCTGTAAACTAATATGATTAACATAATAATATTTTAGTACGAAGCAGACAGCAAAAAAAATACAAAAACAAAAACATTAATTTGTGTTTTCATTTTTTCAATCATCTCGAAGTCACTTGTGATGCATTATTAAATAATATAACAAGTTACCAGGGTTCAAAATTGGCTGAGTCAGTTTGAGAAAACGAATTAAGGATGTAGCGCGATACCAGACCCTTTATCTATAGACCAAGATGTGACACCACACTTTCTAATGCCAAAAAGGAAAGAAAATCTTGATTTAAAAAGGCATTTAATATATTTGAACATAATGTAAAATTATGTAAAATAATGTAAAATTGAAACTTAAGTTGAAAAAAGTATAATTATATACACTTACCCAGAAGACTTGACTTTATGTGACGACTTGTACGCCCCACTTTTGTCACCTATTAAATAATAACGTCAGTCTACAAAGCTTATCACCAGAGAACTCCAACATCTGTTAATGCGGACATCGGCTATTTCTAAATGATACGCCATTTATTTTGTGCTAAACACAACGTGTGACCACGGTTGCGACAAATAATACGTTGTATATTTTGTAACAACCCTAGTAAATATTAAGGCAATAAAACTATATATTATAAAATCAGATTTTATAGCGTTTTTGTATATTCCTTAATTAATTACTTAATACAATATACATTACCTCTTGAAGTTTCTCTGGTAAGGCCGGCTTGATTATATATGACATCACTGGAAACTTTGCTCGAAAGCCAAGCCCGAACTATCGATGACTCGAACAAATTTCAATGGGTCCGGCGAGTTCAGGACAACGAAGTTTGACTGTACTTGATATTTTCTGATTTATTCTCTACGTCTTTTGAAAGCCAGTTAACAAACCCATGCAAAATTGAAGATACTAAAGTAATTTGCAGTTACTTTTCATCAGCCTTTTTCGGATAGTTTTATCATAATTTAGATACTGAATTGATGTTATATGACTGATATGTTTGTATAGCTTTACTATGTGTGGAGCAGGTGATAAGGTTACATTATGGTTCGTAGTACGCTTTTATCAACGCTGAAAGCTTAAGAACGAAAATTTTCAATTTCCAATATGTTTGCCTATAGCAAATGTATACTGGTGACATTTTTCAGTAGCGGTGCGGCGTAAATCAGTCTTCCAAAGTTTCGTAACAATCGATGCTTATTTAATAACGACAGAGTTTAAGGTAAATCTAACCTTGTAAAGTCTAAATTTCAGACTTGAAACGTTGGTGAATGTGGGCCAAGGTATGGAGGAGACAGTATAGTATTTTCATGCTCTATCGTTTATGTCATTTGCTGCAATGCCCGTATGGGCAGTATACCGAAAAAGTCAATACAAATGCAATTTAATGCCGATGCAAGATTAGATATGTATAGCCATTTACCGACATTTGATAACAAAACAAGTAACATGAAAGGGAAAATACACAATTGCATATAGTTTAGAAATGTAATACTGAAATTATATTTGAGGTAACCTGAAAAAGTCTACGTGAAATTGTATAAAATTTAACTTTATTAAAATTCTAGTAATATGTTCTAGTATTTAATGTTCTATTCTATTCCAGTAATTCAACCTTTCTAAGTGTGCAGGTGTGTACATGGGCATACGCCTATACGCCTGTGCGTAAAATTCAAATTCAGCACCGTGAACATGAAAAGGCTTAAAATGCTAAAAATGCAATAAAATGTAAAGCCTAAGGAGATTAGGTGGCTATTTAAAGTTCTTCATTTGAACAATATCATCTTAATGCGATTATCAAATTCCTTTTAGAAATATTAGACTGATTTGCGTTTTTTAATAATCGTGAATATAGAAAAACATAAAATGTAAGTATAGACTTCCTGAAAGCTCGGAGCACAGCAAACATAGCCAGAGACACAGATCGCCAAATAGGCCTGCCACAAATAGAAACACACACGCACGCAAAAGTACATAAACTGACAGCAAGGACAAAACGAACGGAAAAAGGAATACATTGGGCACTGCCCAGGAAGGGCCAGTGTAAGTAAGTAAGTAACACATTCGCGCCATTTTAATCACCACCACCGCAAGAAAGGCAGCTGGTGCGCATACTATACTACTCGTATCAGTTGATATTTTCATAACCGGTTAGTTTCTGTATTATAAAGTTAAACCTCTCGAAATCTGCGTAAAATTTTATAGAGCGAATATTAACATAACCATACGGATATCTACATTATCATGAATCGCAGATTAATCTTGAGAAAATCGTTTGCGGTAACTGTGTGCATAACTATTAACAATAAATACATTATTCCACAGGTATTAACCCTCGACGCAGGTTTTCAGAGAAAAACTTTTGAAAGATTTTCATGCGGATCATTTTGTTCGGCGGTCTTCAAGTGAGAAGCTTACTGAAATGAAGGTTGTAAACAGGCCATAGCCGGAAACGGGCGAGTTAGAAGATTTCACTATGTATAGTTTCTTGGATCCCAAAAAGCAGTTTGAAACATCGTTAAAGAAATTTGCAGAAAATGCCACAAAAAATTTGGGAACGTAGTCACGACAAATGAAAAGTTTAAGACATATGAATACAACAACTGCATGATGACAAGCGACAAGTCTTACCTTAAAACGGCCGATGCTCTTTTGTTTATAATATGCAACAAAGGTATGGGATCTAAACCACCAACTGACAAGAAGAACAGAAATCCCAAACAGGCATGGATATGGAAGTGCGGCGAAACGCCAAAACGGTCAATAGATCATTGGTACAGTGATTATAAATCAGCTGCATGGTAAGGTAACCCGGCGACACTACATAGTTAAAAAAACTTAAAACATAGAGTTAAGCTCAAAGTGGAATTTAAATGTGAATAACTGCAAAAGGTCGCGTAATTTCTCAAATTTCTATTTATCAAGTATAAAAAGACAATTTTAGATTCTAACCTAAGTAACATTGACATATCTGATATCATATAAAACATTTACCTACCATTCTTACAGATTGGAAACGTCACCACAAACAAATATGCCGTGGGTACACGATTTTTGTATCAAATTTTATTTATCTCTACTAGAAAACAAAATACACAAATTCATTTCATCATCCAACGACTTGGTATCCTTCAATGAGACCTTTCTTCAGTGCATGCATCAGTGGGAATTTACCGTCTCCACACGCCCCTGTGGTATCATCTAAATTCAACGCCCATACCATGGCACCAGCTAGACCATTGTCTCGGATGTATTGTGCCTACAAGATATTTGAACCGATTCAATGTAACGAGTTTCAGACAGAAGAAATTCGAAAATATTACTGAATGAGCCAACTGGATTTAAAATTCGATTGAAGCATAAATTGTGTTATAGATTTTCGTAATGATAATCTTTAACACTAATTCATATCTATCATCGGGTAAAATAATTTAACACATAGAACAGACGAATTCACATGAAAACGATCGATTTATCGAGATTCGACCAGAAATAATATTTTCCCAAAATCTAGTGTAGAAATGAAAAAAAAGTATTTAGAGATTTAGATGACCACGTTTACAAAGGCTCTGCACTCAGAATCTATATACGATGTCATGAAAACAAAATGTGCATAAAATGACTGTTTATGATTTTTTTATTCCTATGCTAACATTTACAGTAGCAAAACAATAACAGTTAAATGTAATTGTTATCAGCGGTTGATCCATACGGCGGCGATATAACATAAAGTGTTGTCACTTTTTCGAAAATGCAAAGATAACTGTAAATTATAAATACCTCACCTTTTCCATTATGCTTTGTGCATCATCGTATCCCACCCATTGATCGTCATATACAAAGTACGGAACCCTTTCTCTGTCAAGTCTTACATGTATGGTGTCGGCCCGGTACAATTTCTCCTTCTTTGCTGTATAGTAAAACAAGCACTTTTGGACATGGATTGTGAATTTCACAACAAAATTGCAGCATTGACAGCTCTGTATTTCTGAAGAGTAATACTATCCCAGTCAATATATCACAGAAAAACACCACCATCAACGATGAACGTTTTTGCTACACATCAAAGTATCTAGTCCATGTTTAAATTTCCCACTGACATCTGTCATGGCCACCAGTCTGGTGTAGTTTTTTAATCCTTCCGCACAGAAATGTAATCCTGAAAAACACACATAAAACAACTGTTAAAGACATCAGAAATGACAAAAAATGTACACAGTATCAATAAATACATTTGGAATATAACATGTCAAAGTACGGATAGCGTTTAAACTGGGAACTTCAAAATTTCAAAGAAACTACTTTCTAGGATACAACGACCCGGAAGTACTCTATACCGGGTGACACCTAAATCTTATCAAATTTTAATTTAGCCAAATTTTTCCCATAAAATCTTGTAACTTAGGGTTTTGCGAGAAAAGTAACACAAGACATTGTCATCGCAAAGAAAATTTTGTCCCGCAGAAACATTTCAAACATTAGACCGTCTTTGCGGAGAAATTGGCTCGGAAACCGGAATTTTGAAGAAAAAAGGCACATTACAAAATTTGCCTTCCTTCTGAAAATTTCAATCAGATTTTCATGAAATCAACTGTGACATCACTAGTTAATGCTTATAGTATGTTTTATGTAACTTTAAGCTTATTTATTTTGAAAAATGATGTATCAAAATGAGTATTTACTTTAAAAATATGCAATTTTTAGTAAAAAAAAAATGCATAATTTACCCACTACAATTGCAGAAAAATGAAACTTTTAATGATTGAAAGACCAAAACCCACAAGCAAAGATCAATATGTGATTATATTTATGACAATTACTGGAAGTAAAACAGATCAATACATCACAGCCTATCTTAAAACGAATTATTTCTTCGGCTAAGCCGAACAATGCCTGAAACGCCAAATGCAAAGCCAATCCGCGCCATCTTGGAAGCAGGCAAGTGCGGAAGGTCAAGAACTCCAACTGGAGCCAGACACAGCTCAGGGTACCCCTGAAACTGTCAAACAGTTACTGACATTTTAGGCTACAGTTCTGACTAAAGACATTAGGACCAGAGGGCAATGCACCGGTGGAACATGTAAATCGCTTACCGAAAACTAGCCGTCATTCTGCGGTGTTACACTGGGAATCACAGCTTCTGCCCGCTCGACTTAATAGGTTGGTCTGGTTTATGGGTAGCTGCTGACTGGTTGTACGATTCTAAATTTCCTTCTGACATATGGAATTCATCGCCTGCAAATGACAAAAGAAAGATTGTGAACCGGTGTAGGCCTTTCTTGAGAAACAGCTGAGTGTGTGTGTATAGTTCTAAGTGTGATCAGGAACACCTATAGAAAAAAGTGACATAATATTCACAGATTGGTACCATCTATCATTTCTTTATCATTCTGATATCAACTGGTTCAGGAACTTTACAGGAAGTCTGTCATTAAAAACACTGCAACTGAATACTTTTCTACATATATGTTAGCTGAAACAGTGAAAAGAATATTAAAAAACTATTACCAGACAACCTCTTCAGCACAGACAACAAAGTATCTGAAATGCACATTTAAAAGAATTGAAACACATAAATGCTATGAAAAAAAACATACAGAAAAACATGAATAAAAGTCCCAACAGGAAAAGTCCTATCTAAAGAATGAAGTAGAATGAATCGAGCAAAACTGAAATACAAATACCGTCAAGTTGTGTTTCCAGTCGGTACCAGGACAAATACATATTAAGGAACTGCACGAGGCCGACCCAGGAAATCAGCCCCGTTAAATATTTTCTTAGTAACACAGACCTGCGTTGAAAACCTGAAAAGCAAATCAGAATAGAAGCATCCATTCCAGCAGAATGTATCTGACGACGGCCTGATTCGGGCTGAAGCTGAAAGCTCGGAATATGTTCTAAACTGAAAAAACAAATGAATAAAATAAAATAATATACAAACAACAACAACAACAACTATTTTATCACACTGAAGCAACCTCCATGTAATTCCCTGTGTAATACAACCAATGTCCTGTCAGAGTAAAGAAAACTTGTTATACATTAATAATGCCGACAAATGCACTCGGCACACCGGTAAGCAATGTCCTTCAATGCCAAAATGCCGGTAGCACATCGGATTTGACTGAAATGAGAAAAATAATTATTTCGTGTAATATTAGTTATGCGTCTCATACGCAAGGGAACGAACATTCACGCAATTTCTTTATATCATATATGAGACGCCTGCTGACTGGCTTTAACATCAGTGTAATAACACTGTGACCGGTTCGAGATCCAGGCCCGATAAGCAATCAGTCTCTCCGACTCCTGTTACGAAACCGACTATAGCCTCATTTATAAACCCATCCGGTCCAAAATGTACAGCTTCCACACATACGACACTGTTCATCCATGGTCTACTGCGGCACTATGTAACATGTTCACATATATATACTTATAAATTCTTCGGAAAAGAGACGCTATGCGAAATAGAAATTTTTTTTAAAAAATTTAAGAAATTTAAATTTATATTTTTTCTTAAAATTAAAGTGTAAAACTATATGTCTTCTTTTTATATAGCCTTTTTAAAGCTTCCTGCTTGTTCAGTGTCTTTGCACTATAGTAGAAGACTGACAAATCAAGAGGAGACAACTATTACTCAAATTTCAAAGAAAATTCAACTACTGAATTTTTAAAATTTGAATAAAATTAAAATTTCACAAACCTTGGAAATATCCTTTTAGCCACTGATTTGTATTGTTATCAGCTACTAGTGTGTGAAGTTTCATGACTGTAAACCCTATGGTTGCTGAGATATTCCACATTCTGAATTTGCCATATAGGTGTCGGCCCGGTACAATTTCTCCTTCTTTGCTGTATAGTAAAACAAGCACTTTTGGACATGGATTGTGAATTTCACAACAAAATTGCAGCATTGACAGCTCTGTATTTCTGAAGAGTAATACTATCCCAGTCAATATATCACAGAAAAACACCACCATCAACGATGAACGTTTTTGCTACACATCAAAGTATCTAGTCCATGTTTAAATTTCCCACTGACATCTGTCATGGCCACCAGTCTGGTGTAGTTTTTTAATCCTTCCGCACAGAAATGTAATCCTGAAAAACACACATAAAACAACTGTTAAAGACATCAGAAATGACAAAAAATGTACACAGTATCAATAAATACATTTGGAATATAACATGTCAAAGTAGGGATAGCGTTAAACTGGGAACTTCAAAATTTCAGAGAACTACTTTCTAGGATACAACGACCCGGAAGTACTTCTATACCGGGGTGACACCGTATGGTATCGTTTCTGGTCAATGTCTGGCATATCTGTTTATAAACACACATATACATGTACATTTAATCACGTATAAAGACAATGCATGTACGTAAACTGAAAGTGAAGTCGGAGTGTCTTTTTTCTCAATGCACAGCCAGGATTTAAATGTAAATATCTTCTTTTTGTTGAAACATATTTTATTGCTCATTCAATAGTTACAAGAATATATAACAATTATACAAACACAAATAAATAAGCAAACGGGTCGAGCCACAAGTTCTTACATCAGATGACGGCCCTCCCCAAATATCTTCGAAAATATAGTTCTGTCTATTCAGCTTGACGCTCTCAATACTAGAAGCAAGAAGGTCTTTTTCGTGTAACAAGAAGGTCTTTTCATGTAACGGGGCGCCTGTTACAATGGTTGTCTTGATCACACATACAACTGAATAAGTAGGAGTGACCGCTGGTATATGCTAAACTTACATTGTCTATGTCTGTCCTAACACAAATACCTGTACGTGTATTTCGTCTAGAAAGTCGGGAATCTTTCAGAATCAGCATGCTTAACATATCTTGACAAAAGAAAGTCATTACGTTTAGAAATAACTAACATATTCTCCATCAGAAATGGCGCGATTGAAGAAAGATCTTTGAAAAAGTCTAACCATTGAAAATGCATTTCAAATACTCTTCCTTTTATCTGCATGTCTTCCAACATCAAAAGTAGATGTTCCGTTATAAAACTATTAAAACGTCGCCGAGAATGGCTTTTCGCTGGAAAAAGAAATTCGGATAATGTATTTAGTTCTTTACCACTTTACCTAAAAATAGGGCATGGTTCCTCCGGCGGTACTGTTATCGCCCATACCAGCTTGTTGTTTGTCAGCTAGGGTAAAGCTTTTCCCATAGAAGGGTACACCGATTACAAGTTTGTTTTTTGGAGTGCCCTCAGAAATCCAGTATTGGACAAAGCGGTCCTAAACGATTTATTTAAATTAAATATTTCAGAACTGTCACGAGTAACTTTGGATTAAGGACTATTAAAGTAGAAAAAAGACAGATTGCTAAAAATAGAACTTACAGTGACGAGATATGAAAACGCAACAAACATATGCCTGAATATATTTTTACTACAAAAAGCATCACCTTGAAATGCTCAACACATACACTGCCCATTGTGTTCAAATTTCATCAGCACAACAGGCCGTAACATTAATAAAATGAGTATAGAGTATCTAGATGTGTATGTGTTGAACATTTCAAGGTGATGCTTTTTGTAGTAAAAATATATTCAGGCATATGTTTGTTGCGTTTTCATATCTCGTCAGTGTACAAACAAAATAATTGTATGTTTAAAAATCATATACTTAAATAAAGATATGAAATAAACATCGATCTAAAAATCCTTCATTTAAAAAGGTTAAAAAATAATGAAAAGAACAATACAAAAAACCGACTATACTGAAATCGTTGTCACTGTACAGAGCACTGTGAACATTGACCGTATCCTCCCATTGTCCGTGAAAATCATACATCACCAAGTTGATAAAGTCCAAATATCTAAACACAAATCAACAGAAATCTTTATTTAGACATTACGATCCTTCTGGTGTGATTTTGAAACAACTGGCCGACTATTATTGATAGCTTTTTATTCGGTATAAAACACGACCAGTTAGATAATAATCATCAAACTCTAACTTTATGTCAAATGTTGACTGACAATACAAGCGGTATTTTAATTGCGAAATGCGGGACAAAAATGCCAAAATGTTTATTGTTTTGTGCTCATTCAAACACAGAGCTGGAAATGCATCTTTTAAATAGTCATTTGCTTTCGTTACATGACTTTGTCTCTGTTAAAACACTTTTCCAAACATTTTAGAGGAAACAGTTTTGGTCCCATGCTCCCATACCCTGTAGAACACGTGAATGCTTCAAAACAGACTGGCAGAAATTTCATGATAAATATCCTGCATTTTGCATAAGTAAATTGACATTTAGCATTAAGTATTTGGCATGTAGCATTTAGCAAAAAGCATCGGGCACCGGCATTCTATAGAGAAGTTCTAAACTAACAGGTTCTGATATTCGTGTATATATCTAAATAATTATTCCCCACTTACCTAGAAAGTTCCTGAACATTATATGATTTTCTCACTCTGAATTCTGACGTTCCAACAGCCGCCGTCAGAAGAAGGCGTGGTTTACCTCCCGTGTGCGCTTCATGTACAAATGCATTATACACAATCTAGTTTTTGATAAAAGAAAACGGTATACAAGTATTATCTACGGCAAAATACTTGATGTTACATTTTACATTGAAATAAGAATTTGTAAGAAAATGTTATACGTGACTTGCAATTTAATTCAACTGGTCTTAGCCCAAACACAATTTTCCCTGAAGCAACCGTCTCTATGTTTCTTTATACTAGTAAACTGATGTGTGAAAGAAAAAGACTCATTTGAAGATACGCAAGATTTCTGTCCCTTTTCAATTCTTTTTCAAATTCATGTTCGCATCATTCATTTAGGAAAGTAGAAAGTGGATTTTGTGGTCGAGTTCTCAAATCATTTGAAACCCCGACGCCTAAATTGTTATAGACCTCAGCCTCATCAATGACGTTTTTTTTTTCTCAAGAAAGGAAACATTTCGTTTGAGGAACAGCTTGACTGTCGTTGAGTCTAACAAGATGCCCTCCATCCCTGAAATCTTAGTTGGAGGGACGTCTTGTGATCTTCGTAACTTAGACATGGTCATTATATAGAAGGCTGGCGATGCGCCATACCTCTTCATGTCAAAATGCGTGCTGGTTAAAGTCAAATGTTAAGTGCAAAATGACGCTAAAAACAACAACTAGGAATAGGCAATTAAAATTTCACTCGTGACATATGACAATCGGCATTTCAATTTTGTTTATGCGTGATATTTTTCCACAGATTATATTATGATAGCTGTGCGTCCTCTGTCTTGGGAACAAGGTACTAGTATACTGTAATTTATAACAATAACATTTATAACTTTTTTTGTATTTAGCATTACGCATTAGGCGTATTCCATGAGTAAATTCGTAGTTTGCAAGTAGTGGAGCGCCTCGAATTCCATAGATATCAATCAATCTTTAACATGCATTTACTATAAAAGTTTACCTTTAACAATGTAATAAAGTTAGCTTTATCCTCCGGTCCACTGCCCCGAGCCGCTGGATATTCCCAGTCAATGTCTAAACCGTCAAAATCGTAGGTTCTTAAATACTGAAATTTTAGAAAAATGCACAAGTTTGTGGTCGGAAAGCTTAACAAAGAAAATGACATGTAGCCACAGCACGTTTCTTTTTCACAATTTTAAGGTTCTGTAAAATCATTAATATTCGTGTGTGGGGGGTGGGGGGGGGGGGGGGCTAATATTCGTGGGTTTCGCAGTTGTAATATTTGAGTCTACGAATTATGATCCAACGATAAAGCCGTTTTGTGGAAACCACGAAATCTCATGCCTATGAAATTAAATAATTTCACAGTATACATTTACCAAATTAAGATTTAACAATATTTTAAATGCTACGAATCATAAAACACTCTACCTTGATGGCGTTTGACGCAAATTCCCTCATGTTACTTTCTGATGACACCAGCTCTATGAATAATTTACTGCCATCCGCCTAAAGACAACATTGTCTTTAGTTTGGCATTCTGAGATTTTAAATTTGTAAATCGTGGGTACATGCAGAAAAAAACATAATGTAATTAGTTGCATATTTTGTTATCATATTTCAAACATTTTGGATAGCGTGGGAAGGATAAAAGTCCCTGACAAGTACTTTTTTTTATAAATATCCTCTGTTATGAAAATGCTGTCAAAATAATCTTTACTTTCTCTCACACCGATACAGTTATAGGTCATGGCTTGTCATGGTGGTGAAAGACCCCATTATTTCAGGCAAGGGCAACACCTGGGTAGAATCACCAACCCTCCGTAAGCTGGCTTGACTGTTTTAAAGTCCATTCGATTCTTATATCATATTCAAATGAGATAAGGCTAATATTTAAATTTCATAATTTTCATGAAATATTTCTTTCAGCGTTTTAAATGGCCTACATGTGAGGCCAATAAAGGGAGGCAATTCGATATTTAAGAAAATCGGTCTCATCTTTGGTCTACTTCTGAAATGAGACATCCTAAATCCTAAGCAAGAAATCATAATAAATGAGACGTACAATGGGTGTTACTGGTATGCTCGATATGTGCAGCAAATTTCAAAGATCGGCAATGTGAACTTTTAGCGGATAAGGAATAAGGTCACTTACCACAGCTCAATAACAAGCCTAAAAGGGCGGTCAGCAATGGTCCGTATAAGGACATTTTTACCTGCAAAATCGTGATAAAAAGACCTTTTCACAATTGCTTTTATTTGAGTGTCATTTAAATTAAACAGGAGAAAATACGCTATATCATCTGATATACAAAAAATATGTTTGTATGAAGCAGCCCCAAAAAACATGAATTCGTGTTTTTTTGTTTTTTTTTGTTGTTGTTGTTGTTTTTGTTTTTTTTTTTTGGTTGTTTTTTTGCACTCATCTCAAAGTCACAAATGATACATCCTTAAACAATATAACAATTAAGTGGCCAGGGTCCAGATGTTAAACCAAAATTGGCTGAGACAGCAATACTGAGAAACAAATTACCGAGAGTAGCGAGGTACCAGATCCTTTATATATAGACCCAGATGTGATGCCAAAAAGAAATGAATATCTTGTTTTTAAAAAAGGCATTAAATGTATTTGAACATAAAGTAAAGTTGAAACGAATCCGTAAAAAGTAAAATACAATTACATACACTTACCCAGAAGACGTGACTTTATGTAGTGACTTGTACGCCCCACTTTGCCACCTATTAAATATTTACGTTAGTCTACAAAGCTTATCATCAGAGAACTCCAACATCTGTTAATGGACATCGCTATTTCTAAAAGTATACGAAACTGGTGATACTCAACGTATTTTATGTAAAACCAATTTTAAACACAACGTGTGACCACGTTGCGACAAACAATACTTTGTTTATTTTGCAACATCTCTAGTTAATATTAAGGTAATAAAACTATATAATATAAAATCAGACTTTATAGCGTTTTTGTATATTCCTAAAATAATTACTTAATACAATATGCATTACCTTTGAAAGTTCATAGATGTTTCTCTGGTAAGGCCGGCTTAATTATATATGACACCACTGGAAACTTGGTTTGCTCGGAATCCGGAGTCAAGATCGAACTGCCGATGACTCGAACAAATTTTCATTGGCCCGGCGAGTTTGGGACAACGAAGTTTGACTGTACATGTACTTGATATTTTCTGATTTATTCTCTACGTCTATTGTAAGCCAGTTAACAAACACATGCAAAATTGAAAATACTAAAGTAATTTGTAGTTACTTTTCATAAGCCTTTTTGGGATAGTTTTATCATAATTTAGATACTGAATTGATGTTATGTGAATATGTTTATATATTTTTACTATGTATGGACTGGGTGGTAAGGATATATTATACTTATATAGTACGTATTCATCAACGCTGAAAGCTTAATAACGAAAATTTTCAATTTCCAATATCTTTGCCTATAGCAAATGTACACTAGTGACATTTTTCAGTAGCGGTGCGGCGTAAATCAGTCTTCCAAAGTTTCGTAACAATCTATGCTTATTTAATAACGACAGAGTTAAAGGTAAATCTAACCTTGTAAAGTCTAAATTTCAGACTTGAAACGTTGGTGAATGTGGGCCAAGGTATGGAGGAGACAGTGTAGTATTTTTCATGCTCTATTGTTTATGTAATTTACTGCAATGCCCATATGGACAGTACAGTCAAGTACAGGACAGAACAAGCCAACACAACAGGGTTGGCGACTACCCGCCCAGGGTGGGTAAACCCACCTGGGAAAATCCGGGTTTTCCCGGTTTGGGAATACTCCTAAAAATGAACAAGGTGGGCAATAAGAAGTTTTTCTATTTTTTTTACCGAAACAATTGAGTTTCTATGTTACAAAATGTGAGCTAATTCTAACATTAAGTTTTACTTACTTTGAAACCATTAGTGAAGTGATAGGTAGCTGACAGAACAGTTTTATTAACAAAATTATGGTTTATTTACACAACAAAATATTTTTATGTGAAAGTAAACACCCTTCAACATTTATAGTTACAAATACATGAATTTATAAATGACACAGTGTTACTTTGTGTATATAATCTACACACAGTCAGTGATCACATATTGAATGATCTCTCTAGGTCACAACTAGATTTTTGATAGTTTACCAGTCTAGTTCTTCTTTATCACATTGAAGCAAATGTAATTTAAAGTCGGTGCCTATATGAACAGAGAAGAATGGCTATGTATAGCCATTTACCGACATTATAATTATAACAAAACAAGTAACATGCAAATCAAATATAATAAGATATTACAATCTTAGTATGAGCATAATGACATATCAAATATTTATGTTAAAAGATGTGAGAATTGCTTCAATCTTGGCTAATCATGATTCCTGTATGAATGCTTCTTCTTTTAGAAACGGTAAACACGAAACATGAAAAGAAAAATACACAGTCGCATATAGTTTAGAAATGTAATTAGAAACACAAATTAGATTTGAGGTGACCTAATTTGCAAAAATCTATGTGTAATGGTATAAAATTTAACTTTATTATAAATAAAATATCCAACTATTTTATGTTCTATTCCACTCTAGTAATTTAACCTTTCTAAGCGTGGCATATCAAACCCTAGTCAGTGACCACAGCTGGAATATAGCCCCGAAGCCCACAGAGAGCAAATAAAAGCGGTTCAACTTTGAAGACGGGCAGCACGTTGGGCTATGTCCGACTTTGGCCGCACTTCCAATGTCACTGAAATGCTACAATTTAAAATGGTACATGAAAGATTTCCGGCGCATAGACTCTCGACTTTTTCTTATGTATGTATAAAGTTTAAGCTGCAATCCCCACACGCCATTATCATCCACTGTCCTACATGTACAATTATTCTTTTTCTCCCCAAGGACTAGTCTCCCTTCCAGCCCTTGGCCATTTAGCAACATTGAAAATGCTTCGCTTATTTTTTCACGATTTTTTCAATTAAGAAAAATATTCTCCTTTCCCTTTGACCCGATTTCCTGTTATTTCTACTCCCACATACGTTCACACTTTTTACTCTTTCCTATTCTCTTAGCGCATTTAACCTGGCAATTATCTTCAGTCAGTTGAAGATGGCCAGTAAACTGGAAGAAGAAGAAGATCGATAGAAGTGCTTCGGTATCATAAAGTTATTTCCCTTTTCTTAATTACACCATTTGTAACTATACCGGAAGTTGAATTTTAACTGTATGTAACGTAATATTTTGTAAATAAATTGCATTCATTCGATGGGGATTGGCCGGTAGCATTGAAAATATTAATTTATATAATATTTAGGTTTATTATTGTATGAAAGGCAGCCATTTTTAAGTGAATAGATGAACAAAACCACATTGTTAAAAGTGTATTTCAAATCGTACATGTACATTTTGTTCGGACATGCTGATTTACAAATGTTCATGGCCTGGTGTCGCTGCTTTTACACATTGTAAGGAAGAGGAATATGAAATCTTATTATTTAAGGCCTTATTTAAATGTGTGAAAAGAAAACAGACAAGGATTTGAATAAATTAAATAGCATGTAAATTGAATTAATTTCAAACTGGATAAAAGGCTTTTTATACTTAAAAAGTAGAATGTATATGCCATGAGGTTTTGCAGGGTTCTCACTAGCAATTTTAAGTTACAGTCCTAAGTAGACCGAAGGTGTTCACAAATAACCCTGAAAATTCACAGGACAGTCGGTCTGGTAAACATGATTTTTTTTAATTTGTTAGACATGTTAGAAGGTGAAAACAAAGAGCTATAAAATAAACAGATCGGCAACTTGAAAGGCATATAGAGCAAATCTCGCCAACATCCCGTGACAACTGAATGAGATCTCGTTGTAAGCGTCTGTTGATCATGATTGATCAAGTCAGCAAACGCTTTGAAATAAGGTTACTTTCGGATCATTTGTTTATCAAGATAATGGTGCATGTTATTAGTATTTTCTACACGGGAAAGGAATGAATTTATGATTGAAAGTCTGAGAAATCAACAGTGTTCGTTTGAAAAAGGACTCAAATCGGTTTATTACGTGCCGGGCTTACCACCTGTTTTATACTTCAGTAAGCGTCTGTTGATTTGATCATGATTGATCAAGTCGGCAAACGCTTTGAAATAAGATAACACGCTAACACGAGATGACGCGGGATTATCCCAAGTTGCCATTCTGTGTATTTTATAGTTCTTTGGTGAAAAGTATAAGATGTCACATGTAAAAAAATTTAATCCTGTTTATGTGCCTGAAAACTAGAATTTGTTTCTAGTATATATTAAAAAATAACTTGAAAATTGTAGTAATTCACTAATTGCATAGTTGAACATGTATATTTCTTTCTTTTTTTCAGGTGTGCAAAAACAGAAAGCAATGGATTTATTTTCTTTTAAATATCAGTGTTGGTTGTTTTGGATTAAAAACTTGAAAAGTGACAGTTATAGTTTGAATGGAACTTGAAATGAATGTTTAAAGAACACTTTTTAAACAGTATTAAAAAGATGGAAGAGTTACCTCAACAGAACCCACAAGAATCAAGAGACATAACTTTTAAAGAGGACAGCATGCAGAAGTTAACACCAGAACAAATTTCAACCAGCTCTGCTAGAGGTAGTAATATAATTACAAATGAGGAGAGCAATGAATGCCATGTATGCCTCTTATCAAAGCTTGATAAGGAGACTGAAGGGATGGAACTTGGGGATGAGAAAGTAAATTCTAGCAGAGAATCATATCACTGTGGTGTCTGTTCTCAAACGTTCTGTACAATATGCCGTCTACACAACCATCTGACAACTTACCATCTGTTCAATGGATCTTATCATTATGATAATTTTATACAAACTGCTTTTCCAAAGTACGAAAGTCTCTGTCAGTTTACTCAGACTGAAGGTTTGGATTTTAATCGTGAGGGAGAATTTGACATTGCTGAAAGGAATAGAACTGATCCAGATATTAAGCAGAAATATGGTGAAGTTAAGAAGGCTATTGGAGAGAAGAAAGAATGTAATGAGCCTATTACAACGAATAAAATGTTTGAAAATGTTGGTTCTGTTGAAACCATTTGGAGGGATGTTAAAGTGGAACCAGCAGAGTTTGCTGAAAACAAAGAAACTGCTAAACTAGATGAAAATGATGGTTATTATTCTGACCGTACTGATGATTATTTTGAAAATGAAGAAGATATGCTAACTGATTTAGAAATTGAAAATCATCACAACTATCCTAGTTGGAAAGACAGAAAAGCAGTTACATCACTAAACAACAGCTCTGGAAAAGGCTGTGCAGTTAAAACTACCAAAACCTGTAATAATAAAAGGAAATCCAAAAATGATAGTTTAATTCATGGTCAGAAAAATGATGAACCAGTATTATTAAATGAAAAGAATTTTACAAATATTGATGCAAACACTTCTGTTCAGAAAAAGTTTGGTGCCAAAGATAGTTCAGTGAAAAATGCTAAGCAAAAATGTGGCAAGAAAAGTAAGATTGCTAAACTTTCAAATTTAACAGAACAAGAAAACTCAAAAGACTGGTATCAGGAATACAAACATGTTGATAATTTAGAAAGCAATAAATTGATAAGAACTTTAAAAGCAACAAATGGAAACCAATCAAATGACAAACTTGTTGGAGATAATTTTTCAAAAAATACAGACAAAAATGAAGGCAATAAGTGTGATGTTTGTGGAGCAATGTTTACAGTTAAGCAGGGTCTTCTAAGACATGAGCAACTGAAACATAAAGACCTGATGAATTTTAATTGTAAACAGTGTGATAAGAAATTCATGCGAAACTTTAATCTACAAAAACATATTATACGTGTCCATGGTGGGAAAAAAAGTAATGAGCATAAATTTATAATAGAAATAGAAGGAACATGTGAAGAGGACTTTGGGTCAAATTCTTTAGAATTGTCTTCAGATCAGGTGCATTCTGGGACACCTAATGTAAAGGATGACCAAGAAGGAGTTCAAAGTGAAGAAATAATTGTCACTGATGGAGTAAAAACACCCCGCAGAAAGCGGAGGACAAACGAAGAAATGAAGTCATTAAAGACACCACACACATGTGACCTCTGTGGCCATACAATGCCAAGATCTAAAATGGATGTCCATCAAAGACTTCACACAGGTTTGTTCAATTTGTGCCTGCCTGCCAAAAATTACCTTTTTTTACGTAAATACAAATCAACTTCGTAAGCAACTGACAGGCTGAAAGTAGTTCATATTTCAATGTACACGTAAATGCATATGTTAATCATATTTTGGAGTCTCTTGATGTACATTTATTTACTCACGGGTGGTAAGTGCGCAATCCAATTCCTGCTTGGAATATGCTTAAAATAGGTTGCGCGATGTCCGTTCTGGTGTTGCGTGTAAAAAAGACCAAATTGACAGTCGGGGGTGTAACTGTTTTAAGTTATGTAACCTATTACAGTTACTTTTTCAAGCATTTTATAACCTGTATTAGTTATAAAATGTAGTTAACTTAGGTAAGTTATTCAAAAAAAGTCTTTTTGCTGTTGTGACAAAGTGACCTTTAAAGTGAAATTAGTAGCAAACTGTGGTTAATCAAATTCTCTTTTAGTCTGAGCATGACCTGATAAGCATAATGGGATATTAAGAGTTTTATAGCTTTAAAACGTTTGCGTAAAACTTTATCAGCCTTGCGTAAAAATTTTTACTGCATAGCTGGAAAGATAAAAGGTCAAGAATTCAGGAAATAATTGCATTAGTCCCATTCAAAATGAGGAATTGGCACAGGAGGGCTTTGTAATATTTTATGATAACTGAAACAAATTATGAAAGTTTGAGCAATAACTCAAATTGGTTATAAACTGCGATAACTTGAAACAGTTACACCCCTGACTGATTGAGGTATGTGAAGTTATGATTTTACTTAGACAAGAATAATTTTTCTCGACAAAGAAATGCTATTCGACACAAATCTGATGATACATCATATAATTATATTAATGTAAAATATCTGGTTTGTAATTTATGATTCGGCTCTATTATCACAAAAACTCTGGCAACACGAAGCATGAAAAAAGTATGAAATCAACAAAAATGGCAGTTTCTGACCTCATATGCCTAATCTGAGGACACCTGATGCTTTTTATGATAACTCAACTTATGAAGTAACGAATATCAAAATCATTTGCTTCAAATCCTGCTAACACTGCTTACAGGGACATAATTGACAAAAATTCATCGGGAATGGGATTGCGCACCGGGAATGGAGTTGCTCATATACATTTCAATGTATATAATGTACATGTATATGCACAACTCCATTCCCGGGGTGCAACCCTATTTCCGACTGTGTTTTTGCCAATCTCTCCCCCAAAAGCAACATTTCATTCAAGTGTATGTAATATTCATGACTGTTTTACACGTGTTTGATCATTAGAAGCGTCACATTTCCAGAAAGAAGGCACAAGAGTTAGAAAATTTGCATTTTTCATGATTCCATACTCTTTTTGATAGATCGAGTCAGCAGAGTTTTCGTGATATCAGGGCTGATTCTTAAATTAATAATTTGGTATTTCAAACATAAGATCTTTGTTCATTTTTGTGTCAAATAGCATTTTGCTTTTTTTCGAAAACACTCGTAAATGTGTCATTATTTACAAAAACAAAAACCTACCTACATCGATTTTGTATGTATTGATGCGCAACACCAGCACCGAAAGTCGCGCAACCTATTGTAAGCGTATTCCCAGTGGGAATTGGATTGCGCATTTCCCACCTGTGTTACTAGGATCTGTAAGTATATACTATAGTAGTATTTTCAAAACTTGATATAAGGAAACAAGTAGAGATTATTTCTATGAATTTGTTTAAAGCATGAATTTTTGTGTTAAATGTTCATGAATGAGTATTTCTCACTAAAATAATCGCTGTCTCGCACAAAGTTTTGCAGAAAACATAGGACATTATTATTTTAATTTTTGATGCAATTTGTATTTAAAGGGACTAACCCAGACATTGTGAATTGCAATTTTTAAAATAATTTATCACCGAAAGGCATAATTTCGCCACTGTTTCATATATTTACATGAAACATAATGATTGACCAGTTTATAGTTTCCAGAATTGCGGGAGCATTCGAATTTTTGCAGTTTTTCTGATGTACTTTTATAAACCATTATAACACTTTATTTTGTAAACATTGACAAATATAGAAAAACACAGTAGCAAATCAAAAGTGCGCATGTAGTTTGATGGGTATATTTATATACTCGTCTACCGATTAGGGGAGTCAACATGATTTACTTTGCCTTATTTAGGTAAGCACCACTATATCGTGTCGACTAGCACTACCTAAATAACAGACCGTTCCTTTATTAAAAGTACACAAACATCGCTCTCCACAAAACTGAACTATAGGTAGCGCACAGTGTTACGTCATGTAGAAGTAAAAACAAAACAATAACATAAAATTAAGTCAAAACACTAAGTTTACGATTTAGTCAGTGATTCCTCATTGGGCATGCGATTACGGTATTTCTGTTATACCTTTTTGTCAGGAGTTCAATCCCAATTTTTAGCTCACCTGAGCACGAAGTGCTCAAGGTGAGCTTTTGTGATCGCCCTGTGTCTGTCGTCGTCGTCGTCAGTTGTCAACAATTTGACTGTTAACACTCTAGAGGTCACAATTTTGGCCTAATCTTAATCTTAACTTGGTCAGAATGTTACCCTCATAAAAATCTTGAACGAGTTTGATATTGGGTCATCTGGGGTCAAAAACTAGGTCACCAGGTCAAATCAAAGGAAAAGCATGTTAACACCCTAGAGGTCACAATTTTGGCCCAATCTAAATGAAACTTGGTCAGAATGTTACTGTCAATAAAATCTTGGATGAGTTCGATATTGGGTCATCTGGGTTCAAAAACTAGGTCACCGGGTCAAATCAAAGGAAAAGCTTGTTAACACTCTAGAGGTCTTAATTTTGGCCTAATCTTAATGAAACTTGGTCAGAATGTTACCCTTAATAAAATCTTGGATGAATTCGATATAGGGTCATCTTGGGTCAAAAACTAGGTCACCAGGTCAAATCAAAGGAAAAGCTTGTTAACACTGTAGAGGCCACATTTATGACTGTATCTTCAGAAACTTGGTCAGAATGTTTATCTTGTCATTCTTGATGATCTTTAGGTCAAGTTCGAATCTGGGTCATGTGGGTCAAAAACTAGGTCACCGGGTCATATCAAAGGAAAAGCTTGTTAACACTGTAGAGGCCACATTTATGACTGTATCTTCATGAAACTTGGTCAGAAAAAGTTCCGATTTTTTTAATAAACCGGGAAACCCATATCAGAAATTGTAGACAAATGTTTTTATCTTAAATTTATTAAGAAAACAACGATTTCCAACAGAATTTGATGAAAAATACATTGTTAGAACATCGAATATGCAGCATATAGGTCAATATAGCAAAAGTTTGATTTTTTTAAAATCTGACACCATGATGTGTGGGTTAGTCGCTTTAACTGCTAAGCATCTGTATGTTGATTATTTATGTCATATGTTAGAACGCATTGACTTAAATTTACTGAATTTCATTGTTATTGTTTTCTAGTTATACAAGCAGTACTTATATTGTAGGGGAACGCCCATTTATCTGTACTATTTGTGGAAAAGGACTTATAAGCCAGAATAAACTCAGTCGTCACATGTTGATCCATGGAGAAGTTAAACGTCATACTTGTGAAATATGTGGTGCTGGCTTTCACATGAAGTATAAATTGCGAATGCATATGCACATACACACAGGTAATCATTGTAATTGTTTGTTGAGTTGCAATAGCTCTTGAAAGCTGTTAAGTGACATTTTAACTGCTTTCATTTTTGTACTTTTCCATTCAAGTCAGTACTATTGACAAGTGTGCACACAAAGTACTAGTGACCCAGCCTGGTGTTGGTCTATGAATTTTTGGATGAGCAGCCAAAACTAAAGACTCATCTTAAAGAATTTCCTTTCTGCTTTGAAAGCTAGCACTCCTTCACAGTTTTGAAAATCATATACAAAATGTATATGTATTTCAGTAGAACTTACTTTGATGTTTCAGCAAAATTTAAAACTTAAACATGTTGAAGGATGGTAGGTTTTCCTATCTTAAATATTACATGTAGTATTGCCATGGTTACTGAATTATTGCTGTACATGTATATTTTATACATTTGTATTCTGGGAATATTACATTAACTTGATTAATGCGGTAACAAAATTAATTTTAAAAATCACTGATGTAAGCCAGAATAACTCTGTATTAAATAGATAGGGGATTGAAAGGTAGGGAGGGGATAAAACCATTTCACTCTCACCTTCTTTATTACCCAAAGATACTTCTCATGTTTATTTTTGCATTTTATTTGTGTGTTTTGCACAAGAGAAGTAAAGTAAATTTAGAATGCTTATTCTATACATTATTTTGAACTACCAACAACATTTGAACCACTGATTTCAGCTGACTTGTGTTTCACTGCAAATTTTTCAAGTGCTCCTTTCCTTGTTGATTTTCTGAAGCTGCTGTCTAGTTTTGTGACAATATGAGCCTTTATAAAATAACTGAACTTTATTTGAAACAATTTCTTCATTGGTTTCAGGTAAGAAGCCATACCTATGTTCTATATGTGGTGCGGAGTTCAATCACAGTGCTAATCTTGCCACACACACGAGATGTGTCCATCTGCAGGTCAAACCATACGTATGTAATATCTGCGGTGGGAAGTATTCTAAGAGGTCACAGTTAGACGATCATGTGCTTAGTCACTCCACAGAACGCCAATTTACTTGCCGGTACATTCTTTATATGTCATGACATTGAAGTTAAGTTGTTACAAGAAGTACTAAATTGTCAAGAGTATTCATTATTTTGACCTGTACCATGTGTTGTGATAACTTCTTAAAATCCTTCTTCATTGTTATCAACTGACAAGCGCTGAACTTGTTGGTACTGTGATACCTTGTCAAGTAATCATTACGAACGTTTAGCCGTCTCCAAGTCTGTTAGATTAAATCTAAAGTAGTGTGAAATTGTGTAGTTTTGTTCGCACGAAATTTTATGGTTTTGGCCAAATCAGCTACTTCTTGGGAGTATGAGTTTGTGGATTTAGAATTTTGATTATAAAATAAATGGGAATTTTACTTGTTCCTCAGATTTGAATTCATGGATTTACTCAACCATGAAATCCACGAAAATTAGGACCCACAAAATATTTATGGTTTCTAAGTAATCAGCATAACTGTCCTTACTTTTTCCTGTTTTATTTCAGATATTGTGGAAAGTCATTTAAATACTTTAAAGGCATGAGGCGTCATGAGAAGAGTCACAACGAGGAAGAATCTTTTATCTGTAATCAGTGTGGGCTTAAATTTTCACGGAAAGAAAATCTTGACAGGCATAAAATCAGTCATGGAGTGGCAAGCTTTCAGTGTAAAACATGTAAAAAAGTTCTTAAAGATGGCCGAGCTTTACAAGAGCACGAGTTCACACATCTTGTTGCTAAGGGATGCAAATGTTCCGTTTGTGGAGAAATGTTTTACAGTTCAAACAAGTATTTCACACATCTGTTTGTTATGCATAACATACAAAAACAGGATGCTCAGTTGATGATCATCGATGAGAAGTTACAGAGAGATAACAAACAAGCTGATGTCCGTCCAAATGTGCCTTTATCATCCAACTCAGGGATAACTAGTATTGTAACAGCGGATCGGCCAGTCGCATCGTTAGATGGGATCCTTGATAATGCCAGTAAGGACACTATGAGTGTCTTGACACGGGTTGCAACAGAAAATCTGCGGCTACATTCTCAAGATGTCCAGGCAGAAGAGAAAGGGAATACAATTATTCCCCCTTTGAATCCTATGATTCTTTATGAGAAAAATAGAATTACCTCCCTTGATAATACAGTAGGTGCTAATGGTGGGTTCAGTGTACAGCACAAAGTCCTTGGTAACACTGTGGCAGACACTTTGAGTTTTCCCGATCATGCATATGGTCAGTCAGTGAAACAGCAAGTTGAAAGTCATGGCGATCCCCATGGTAACATAAACATGACACTTTCAGATAGCTCTGCACAACATCAGGGTTTAAATGAAAATGTTCTTGGTTTTGTGACTAGTAATGCACTAACTAGTATTAATAATCTTACCTCGTACATGGGTCAGCGCCAGACATCTCTAACGGCACTGACAAATTTGACGACTGGGCTTCACCAGGATGAACATAGTGCTATTGAGAGTTTACGGCGACTTCAAGACAATGCTGTGGCTCCAGTGTCGCTCATACCCGCTACTGAGGGTATGGTTGCCAACCAGGGGCAACGAAATGTGGGGATGCCGTCGACAGGGACTATTGAAGGCAATGTCCAGTCTGACTATAGGATACAGAATCTCTATTGAACTTTGTGTTGATTGGCAACTATAGATTGGGTACTGGTAATATTTTGTGATAGATTTACTTTGCAACATGTGTGAATATTAACAAGCATCATGTTTTGTAATATACTGTAAAAGCACATATTTGGCTGGGTCAAAATTTTGTGATTTTTAAATTTTAAGTATGTTCACACGGTTTAACATACACAAAATTGTAAAAATGTTATCCTGCTTAAATTATGAGTTATTTATACTATAAATAATGAATATTTATGTGAGGATTAATTTTCGCGAGATGTAGAGCCTTGCGAATATAGCAAAAATTAAACCCTCGCAAAAATTTCTGCTTTTACAGTAACCCGCTCCAAATAATGAATTTTTAACAATAAGACTTTTATGTTGAAATAAAAGCAATGCAAATATACCTTATCTATAGTAGCCAATGATATCTACACCATTTATTAACCTTTAGCTCACCTGAAAACTGTTTACTTTAGATGAGTTGTTGTGATCACATTGTGTCCGTTGTCCTGCATTGTCAGTCATAAACAATTTGACTGCTTACACTAGAGGTCTCAGTTTTGGCTCAGTCTTCACGAAACAGTCAGAATTTTTGTCTTAATAAAATATCAGACAAGCTTGATACTTAGTCATTTAGTGTTAAAACTATTTCAGTTGAAAAATCTTGTTAACACAAGAGGAGTCACCTTTGGTTCAGGGTGAGCTTTTAGTTTAGGTGCATGGTTCTGTGTCTATCATACATCATCCAAAATTGTTCATTAACACTGACAATTTTGGTTGAAACTTGGTCAGAATGTTGACCTTTGGGAAGTCTTGGAAGAGTTTGAAACCTTGTCATTTTGTGTTAAAAAACCTGGTCACAAGGTTAAATTTTAGGAAAACCTGGTCAAAGGTAATATTTTCTACCAGACTAACATGAAATTGATCAATCTGGGTTATACACTATGTCATTAGGTTGAATAATACCAGAATATTGTTCACACTCCTCAGAGGCCAGTGGCTGACCGATCTTTATGGAACTTGGTCAGAACATTTGTCTTTATTGAACTCTTGTTAAAGTTTGAAGCTGTCCTTAGGTTAAAGATAGGTCAAATGATAGAGAAACATTGTAAACTCTCCAGAGGGCATACTTTCTACATGATGTTTTTGAAACCTAACCACAATGTTTTTCTTTATAAAGTCTACAGTAGGTCAGATTTGAAATTGAACTTCTGGTTGTCTGGGGTAAAAAAAATAGCTCTCTAGTTTAGATGATAGAAAAAATGCCTGCTTAGCTCATTAGACTGAGCAACTATCTATGTATTGCGGAATCGTAAGTTTGATCCTCTGGCGGGCCATATGTTCTCTGTGACGATTTGATAAAAGACATTTTGTCTGAAATCATTCGTTCTCCATCTCTGATTCATGTGGGGAAGTTGACAGTTACTTGCGGGGAACAGGTTTGTACTGGTACAGAATCCAGGAACACTGGTTAGGTTAACTGCCTGGCGTTACATAACTGAAATACTGTTGAGAAACGGTGTTAAACCCATAACAAACAAACAAAAGAAAAACAGTGTGAACTCTCTGTCAACAGTCTAGATGGCATAATTTTTATCTGACCTGTTTGGAACCTAGGTAGGGTTAGGATTTTTTTTACTTGACATATATTCAAAGTGAACAGTTTAGGGCCATCATGTTTCTCTGATTTACTTCCAAAAATTTTGTCAGAACATGTGTCTTAATGAAGACTAAGTCACGCTTGTTACTGGGTTGTTGTTATAAGGTAAAAAGAGGTCACTAGATCAAGTCATAGAAAATCTCACCTTAGAGACCACATTTTCTGCCTTATGTTCATAATTTTTTGTGAGGGTTTTGAATGTAAAAAGATTTTATCAGGAACTTTGTACTGAATGCTGTCAAGCTTCATATGTTTTCAGTGACCATTCAGAGCCAGGTTCAATTTTTTTTTTCTTTTTTTTTTTTTGGCATTTGAGATGACCTGGTAGAGCAGGCTTCATAACTTTAGCTTACATTTTGTCAAAATTATGCTCCTCTGTAACACAGAAATTTTATGGAAGTTTTGAATGTAAGCAAAGTTGGGAAATCACTCCAGTAATAACTTTAGTTTCTTCAAAAATGCCCTGTTTCACGATCAAGCATTATAATAGTCTAGTGCATTACCTTCCCCTGCAGCCCTAATATAATGTTTGTGATAAAAATCTGTTGAAATCAAAAAGTATTTAAGTGGCATTTTTAACTCGTCTGATTTTTTAGGAAAAAAAAGATGAGTTGTTGTCATAACTTGATCAGCGTCGGCATTACCCGGTTAAGTTTTATGTTTAGGTCAGCTTTTCTCCTAAACTATCAAAGCTATTGCTTTAAAACTTGCAACCTTGTTCATCATCGAAAGCTGACTCTGTACAGCAAGAAACATAACTCCATTCTGGTTTTTGCAAGAATTATGGCCCCTTTTGGACTTAGAATATCAGATTTCTTGGTTAAGTTTTATGTTTAGGTCAGCTTTTCTCCTAAACTATCAAAGCTATTGCTTTAAAACTTGCAACACTTGTTCATCATCGAAAGCTGACTCTGTACAGCAAGAAACATAACTCCATCCTGCTTTTGGACTTAGAAAATATCAGATTTCTCAGTTAAGTTTTGCGTTTAGGTCAACTTCTCTCCATTACGGTCAAAGCTATTGCTTTAAAACTTGGAGCAATTATTCACCATTAAAAGCTGACACTGCACAGCAAGTAATGTAACTCTGAATTGCTCTTTGCAAGAATTACCGGTATGGCCCCTTTTGGACTTAGAAAATCATAGGTAGGTCAATATTTCTGTTGTACGGAGACAAAAAAATTAGATGAGTGTCTGCACCCACAAGGCGGTGCTCTTGTTCTACTTTATGGTGTATAGTACTGTACTTGTTTATTAGCTCACCTGTCACAAAGTGACAAGGTGAGCTTTTGTGATCGCGCGGTGTCCGTCGTCCGTCGTCCGTCCGTCCGTCCGTCCGTAAACTTTTGCTTGTGACCACTCTAGAGGTCACATTTTTCATGGGATCTGTATGAAAGTTGGTCAGAATGTTCATCTTGATGATATCTAGGTCAAGTTCGAAACTGGGTCACGTGCCATCAAAAACTAGGTCAGTAGGTCTAAAAATAGAAAAACCTTGTGACCTCTCTAGAGGCCATATATTTCACAAGACCTTCATGAAAATTGGTCAGAATGTTCACCTTGATGATATCTAGGTCAGGTTCGAAACTGGGTCACGTGCCAACAAAAACTAGGTCAGTAGGTCTAAAAATAGAAAAACCTTGTGACCTCTCTAGAGGCCATATTTTTCATGAGATCTTCATGAATATTGGTCAGAAGGTTTACCTTGATGATATCTAGGTCAAGTTCGAAACTGGGTCACGTAGGGTCAAAAACTAGGTCATTAGGTATTAAAATAGAAAAACCTTGTGTCCTCTCTAGAGGCCATATTTCTCAATGCATCTTCATGAAAATTGGTCAGAATGTTCATCTTGATGATATCTAGGTCAAGTTCGAAACTGGGTCACGTGGGGTTAAAAACTAGGTCAGTAGATCTAAAAATAGAAAAACCTCGTGACCTCTCTAGAGGCCATATTTTTCATGAGATCTTCATGAATATTGGTCAGAATGTTCACCTTGATGATATCTAGGTCAAGTTCGAAACTGGGTCATGTGGGGTCAAAAACTAGGTCAGTAGATCTAAAAATAGAAAAACCTTGTGACCTCTCTAGCGGCCATATTTCTCAATGGATTTTCATGAAAATTGGTCAGAATGTTCACCTTGATGATATCTAGGTCAAGTTCGAAACTGGGTCATGTGCGGTCAAAAACTAGGTCAGTAGGTCTAAAAATAGGAAAACCTTGTAACCTCTCTAGAGGCAATATTTTTCAATGGATCTTCATGAAAATTGGTCAGAATGTTTACCTTGAAGATATCTAGGTCAGGTTCGAAACTGGGTCACGTGGGGTTAAAAACTAGGTCAGTAGATCTAAAAATAGGAAAACCTTGTGACCTCTCTAGAGGCCATATTTTTCATGAGATCTTCATGAATATTGGTCAGAATGTTCATCTTGATGATATCTAAATCAGATTCGAAACTGGGTCACGTGGGGTCAAAAACTAGGTCAGTAGGTTTAAAAATAGAAAAAACCTTGTGACCTCTCTAGAGGCCATATTTCTCAATGGATCTTCATGAAGATTGGTGAGAATGTTCAGCTTGATGATATCTAGGTCAGGTTCGTAACTGGGTCATGTGCGGTCAAAAACTAGGTCAGTAGGTCGAAAAATAAAAAAACCTCTAGAGGCCATATTTTTCACGAGATCTTCATGAAAATTGGTCAGAATGTGCACCTTGATGATATCTAGGTCAAGTTTAAAAGTGGGTCACGTGCCTTCAAAAACTAGGTCATTAGGTCAAATAATAGAAAAACCTTGTGACCTCTCTAGAGGTCATATTTTTCAATGGATCTTCATGAAAATTGGTCAGAATTTTTTATCTTGATGATATCTAGGTCACATGTGCTCAAAAACTAGGTCACTGTGTCAAATAATAGAAATAACGATGTCATACTCAGTTGAACACTGGGTCATGTGGAGATAGGTGAGCGATTCAGGACCATCATGGTCCTCTTGTTATTTTTTTGTAAACATATATTTTTATTTTTTATTGATTGTGGTACTATGTACTTTATATTGTTATATTATGTATGGTCATATGTCATGGATTTTTCTTGCAGTTAGAGTGCTAGAGTTATACTGCTTGAAATGACGCATTTTAAAATTGAAGATTTTTTTTACTGAAAGTTACTATATATTATAAATGTAGTTTTATTTCATAATTGTGGTCTTAGAATATAATGATATATGTCTAGAAGCAAAGTAAGATTACCATAGAATAATACCTCAGTTTTCCTTGATTTGTAAAAGTGAAATACCTTAGTTTTCCCTGATTTGTAAACGTGAAATACCTTAGTTTTCCTTGATTTGTAAACATGAAATACCTTAGTTTTCCTTGATTTGTAAACGTTAAATACCAGGTAATACTAATTTTTTTCATTGTGAGATTATTTTTGCATTTCATCTCTTAGTCTGTCGGACAGACTCTGTCCTATATAGTTATTAATTGAATTTGAGCAATGAAAATATTTCAGAATTACAATTTTACTATAAAATGATTGTTATTAAGAATATTTTAAATTTTTTAATTAGACACATAATGAAACTGACTTAAAATAATATACATGTACTCGGCATTGGTATTTAGGACATATATAAGCTGCAACATCATTAAAAGACTTAACTGATCCTACACCAGGCATTACAGAAAAACACATATTGTCAGGGTGATATCAACATGTTAATTAACATGACTGTGTTTTCATAACAGTCTTCTTAATTAAGAAATAATAAGTTCCCAAGTGTGGTTTATCGTAGAATATCGCGTGTTTTGAGTTCTTATGCGTAAAAATATATCATGAAGGCCATAGGCTTGAGTGATATGTTGTTTTGCGTAAGGACGAAAAATTCTGGTTATATACGATAAATCACACTTGGAAACTTGTTATTTCGATTCTAACACGACATACTAGCATCAACAGTGTTAGAAAAAATGGTAACTACATGTACTTTTTACCACCGTGCTACGCACCTGGATCGGATGACATTATTGCACGCGCGTGGGTTATTGCAGAATAACCTGAGATAGATTTTGCTCTACATGTATGTAGGTTATTTGCTGGTCTTTTTAGAATACTTTATTATAGTTTAAAGTTCTGTCATAATTTTCCTTATATCCCAGGCCAGTTACATTATCACTGTTAACTATACTAAATAATATATACTTTATATCCAGCCGTTCATGACTTTTGTAGTTTTGGCTTGAAATGGCATTAGTGCGAGTGGTTACTGTGGGACTGCAAATATTGCTGTCATTCTTCACTAAGCACCTCACAAAGCAGATTGTTATACTTTTGTTGCCCTCAGAAATAGGCATTTAGTAATTGCATTGTCTGTTAGTTTGTTAGTTTATTTATTATTATTATTAAAAAGACACTATGCACTGTTTAATTGAATTTGCTTTCTTCATGAGCTATTTCCGCATTCTTCAGAGCTATTTCCGCATTCTTCAGGTATAGCTCGTGTGGGTGTTCGGGTTTAATGCCTTTTTCAACAATTTTTCTGTCATATAAAAGAAGGTGTCTACTTGTAGCAGTGAACACAATGCCCAATTTCTATCAGTACCATTTATGTCTTCGGTATGACGTGGCCAGGGATCGAACTCAGGACCTCCCACACTCGAAGCGGACACTAGACTACTGAGGCAGTTCAGGTATAGCTTCAAACAGAATGAAATAACAACCAGTGAATGTGGAAATTGCAAACACAGAATACTTGATGGATTGAAAAACTCCTTAGTCATAACAGATCCATTACTTTAATGATTTAAACAGATTTCAATCAAATTTTATATAAATTTGTGTGATATACTGGAGTCAGGTGTATGTACCTCCAAAGTCAAGGTCATAGACAGAGACTTTAACCCTAACCAAAAACTATCACAACAGGCAAGAGTACTTCATGTATGTAACGTCCATCAGCTGTTGTTATTGTAAGTGCTTTTCTTCTGAATTGTTCATTTGAAGGCTTAAAATCTACACTAAAAAGTTTGTTTCAGCCCTTTGCAAAACCACAAATTTATATTTGCAAAGAAAAGAAAGTTTTGATACAGACCATTATATGTATACCATATCAGAACTTTGTGTTATTTTTTTTTTTTTTTTTTTTTTGACCTTTAGGTCTACATGTATTCAGTTTTAGTATTGATCATAGAGTACCATTTAGGCCATGAGGTGCATAAGGGGTGAAGGGGTGTTGCACATTTAACTACCTTTCATGAACAGACTCAATCAAAACAAGTATTTCGTAGGTTTCTTTTTGCGTTGCAAAGGATTTTTTTTTATAGATTTTATGTAAGTAAAGTATTGTAAATAGAATTGTATGCAAGTATTTATTTTGAGACTACCTAATAGGCATACTTTTCTCGTCATCTGACAGAAAGTAATGTTACTTTGTAATTTTCAGTTTTAGTCATTGTCACTGTCAAATAAATGAGCTGTGCCATGAGAAAACCAACATAGTGCATTTGTGAGCAGCATGGATCAAGACCAGCCTGCACATCTGCACAGTCTGGCCAGGATCCATGCTGTTCGCTAATGGTTTCTCTAATTGCATAAGGCTTTGAAAGCAACCAGCATGGATCCTGACCAATCTGCGCGGATGCTATGTTGGTTTTCTCATGGTGCGGCTCATATGAGTTTATATTTTGGTTATGTATGCCTTTTTAGTTGAGATTATACAAGTTAAGCAATATACATTTTTGTTTCATTTTTCGGGTATTTATGTGTGAAATTAGAATAATTTTATAGTTCAGTATGCATTGTTTTGTATTATGTTATCGATTGCTTTTTATTAAGTATTAGCATTTAACTATATACATTTTTATCTAACAACATCAAATATTTTGATGCAAGTGTGCTATAATAATGTATGAAACAAAAAATCTAAAATTGTTGTTATTTAAAGTCATGATTTCTAAGTTTCCTCTCATATGGAATACATGGATGTGTTCTTATTTTTACACTCTAAGTGGGAATTACTGATAGGCAATTTTACATTATATGTTTACATTTTTATTCACCAGTCTCTGAAAGAGTGGGGCGTATTATGTGAACACCTGTGTCGGGCGGTGGTCAATGTCCAAAAACATGTCCGCTGAACAGTTTTCATCAAATCTTTACCAAATTTGCTGAAAATGTTTGTGGGCATAATATCTCAGCCAAGTTCGATAACCAGCCAAATCGCCCCAGGCTCTCTTGGATTATGGCCCTTAAATTACTCAAAAAAACTGAATTTTGCCTTGTCCACCCTCTTACTCAAACAGTTTTCATCCGATCTTCACTAAACTTGGTGACAATGTTTTTGGGCATAATGTCTCAGCTAAGTATGATAACCACCCAAATAGCACCAGGCACTCTTGAGATTATGGCCCTTGAATTACTCGAAACCTGCGAAATTAGCCTTGTTCATTCAAATAGTTTTGATCGGATTGTCAATTTCTTATTTCTTCTTACTCTTTTTATATGCCCGTCTCTGAAAGAGCCGGGTGTATTATGTGAGCACCTGTGGCGGTGTGGCAGGCGGGTGGGCGGGCAGTCGGCCTCCAAAAGCATATCCACTCTCTAGTTGAACATTTTTCATCCGATCTTCATCAAACTTGGTGACAATGTTTGTGGGCATAATATCTCGGACATGTTGGATAACCAGCAAAATCGTCCCTGGCACTCTTGAGTTATGGCCCTTGAATTACTCAAAGTCTGCAAAATTAGCCTTGTCTGCCCTCTAAGTCAAATAGTTTTCATCCAATCTTCACAAAAGTTGGTGACAATGTTTGTGGCCATAATATCTTGGCAAAGTTCGATAACCAGCCAAATGCCCTAGGCACTCTTGGATTATGGCCCTTGAATTACTCGAAAAACTGCAAATTTAGTCTTGTCCACCCTCTGAGTCAAACAGTTTTCATGCGATCTCCACCAAACTTGGTGACAATATTTGTGGGCATAATATCTAGGCCAAGTTCAATAACCAGTCAAATCGCCCTAAGCACTCTTAGATTATGGCCCTTGAATTACTCGAAATCTGCAAATTCAGCCTTGTCTGCTCTCTAATCCGGTCTTCACCAAATTTGCAGCTAATGTTTGTGGGCATAATATCTCAGCCAAATTCGATAACCAGCCAAATCGCCCCTGGCTCTCTTGGATTATGGCCCTTGAATTAGGCAAAGTTCGATGATGGGTGTATTTTGTGACAGTCTGCCACTCTGGTTTTGGGTTAACAAGGCATACAACATCAACATTATTATGCCCTCTTCGAAGAAGCAGGGGTATATTGTTTTGTAGATGTCTGTCGGTCGGTCTGTATGTAGACCAATCTGTTTCCGGATGATAACTCAAGAACCCTTGGGCCTAGGTTCATGAAAATTGATAGGGAGGCTGGTCATCACCAGCAGATGACCCCTATTGATTTTGAGATCAGTATGTCAAAGGTCAAGGTCACAGTGACCCTGAACAGTTAAATGGTTTCTGGATGATAACTAAAGAATGCTTGGACCAAGGATCATGAAAGTTAATAGAGAGGTTAATCATGACCAGCAGATGACCCCTATTGATTCTGAGGTCAGTGGGTCAAAGGTCAAGGTTACAGTGACCCGGAACAGTTAAACCGTTTCCAGATGATTACTTAGCCATGCTTGGGCCTAGGATCACGAAACTTGATAGGGAGATTGGTCATGACCAGTAGATGACCCTATAGAATTTGAGGTCAGTAGGCCAAAGGTCAAGGTCACATTGACCCCAGCAGTTAAATCCTTTCCGAACGATACCTTGAGAACGCTTGGGCCTAGGATCAAGAAACTTAATAGGGAGGTTGATCATGACCAGCAGATGACCCCTATTGATTCTGAGGTCAATAGGTCAAACAGTTCCTGGTGTGCTTTGAAAGGACAGTCTTGTAAAGGACAGTCTTGAAACATTGATTATAGAACAATGCTGTATGACTTTTATAAGTTATTCTATGTACCATTTTGCTATGGCAAAATCATACTGTGTACATCTGTTCACTGTTCACACAGATCAGTGCTATCCTATCTGGAGAAGAAGATTTTCAAAGTGACTTTTGGCTGCCATGGCAACCAGTCTGCACTGAGTGGTAGATTAAAAGGAATCGGAAAGGGGACTGCCAGAGTTGCATTGCTGTGAAGTTTGGTTGAAATTAGTGTAGTTATTTAGGAGGAGATCTTCTTGAACCTTTAGCCTGCTGGCAGCAAGTGACTGCTTTTGCGACCAGTGCAGACCAAGATAAGCCTGCACATCAGTGCAGGCTGATCATGTTCTGCACTGTTCACTATTCAGGCTGTAAATTTTCATTGAACACCCCTTCAAATAACAAATGGTAGTGCCCAAATTGAAGACAGACCAGTCAATTTTAGAAATTCTAGCATGCTAAAGGTTAAAGAAATTGTGGATAACGGACGGACTACATTTATCCAACAATCTTCAAAGCTCACATGAGAATTTGCAGCTCAGTTGAGCTAAAAATGAAAATTCTAACTTCCTGAAAGGCAATAACTATAGTGTTACTACAGCAATTTTGCCAGTTATCAAACATGATCAAGATCTTGTGGTTATATACATCATGTGTAAGTTCCATGAGGATTTCTTTAGAAATATGTTTCCGATGTTTCATGTAGTTCATTAAGATCACAAACTAAAATTATCTAAAAATAAGATGCACAAATAGAATGTTTAGGTCCCCCGGTGCTTAGTTTTTAAATATTCAATATATCTGCCTCTGAATAGAGAACTCCAAATATGAAGCTGATTTTATATCATTATTTGAAATTGTTTTTGATGCAAAAAATTTGTTATCATTTTAATTTTATGAAGAACAATAACATCTGTGGTTATGTTTTAAACAAGAAGGCCATGAAGGCCCTGTATCGCTCACCTGACCTATTGACCTAAAGATCATCAAGATCAACGTTCTGACCAAGTTTCATTAAGATATGGTCAAAAATGTGGCCTCTAGGGTGTTAACAAGCTTTTCAATTGATTTGACTTAGTGACCTAGTTTTTAAATCCACCTGACCCAGATTTAAACTTGACCTATAGATCATCAAGATTAACATTCCGACCAAGTTTCATTAAGATATGGTCATCAATGTGGCCACTACAGTGTTAACAAGCTTTTCCTTTGATTTGACCTGGTGACCTAGTTTTTGATCCCAGATGACCCAGTATCAAACTCGTCCAAGATTTTATTGAGGGTAACAATCTGACCAAGTTTCATTAAGATTGGGCCAAAATTGTGACCGCTAGAGTGGTAACAAGCTTTATCTTTGATTTGACCTGGTGACCTAGTTTTTGACCCCACCTGACCCAGATCCGAATTTGACCTATGGATCATCAAGATTAACATTCTGACCAAGTTTCATGAAGATATGGTCATAAATGTGGCCTCTAGTGTTTACTAGCTTTACCTTTGATTTGACCTAGTGACCTAGTTTTTGACCCTACATGACCCAGATTCAAACTGGACCTTAAGATCATCAATATTAACATTCTAACCAAGTTTCATGAAGATATAGCATAAATGTGACCTCTACAGTGTTAACAAGCTTTTCCTTTGAGTTGACCTGGTGACCTAGTTTTTGACCCCAGATGACACAATATCAAACTCATCCAAGATTTTATTTAGGATAACATTCTGACCAAGTTTCATTAAGATTGGGCCAAAATTGTGACCTCTAGAGTGTTAACAAGCTTTTCCTTTGATCTGACCTGGTGACCTAGTTTTTGATCCTAGATGACCCAATATCACATCCGTCCAAGATTTTACTGAGGGTAACATTCTGACCAAGTTTCATTAAGATTGGGCCAAAATTGTGACCTCTAGAATGTTAACAAGCTTTTCCTTTGATCTGACCTGGTGACCTAGTTTTTGACCCTAGATGACCCAATATCGAACTCATCCAAGAAATTTACTGAGGGTATCATTCTGACCAAGTTTCATCAAGATTGGGCCAAAATTGTGACCTCTTAGAGTGTTAACAAGCTTTTCCTTTGATTTGACCTGGTGACCTAGTTTTTGAACCCAGAAGACCCAATATCAAACTCGTCCAAGATTTTAGTGAGGGTAACATTCTGACCAAGTTTCATTAGGATTGGGCCAAAATTGTGACCTCCAGAGTGTTCATTTGATTTGACCTGGTGACCTAGTTTTTGACCCCAGATGACCCAATATCGAACTCATCCAAGATTTTAATGAGGGTAACATTCTGACAAGTTTTATTAAGATTGGGCCAAAATTGTGACCTCTAGAATGTTAACAAGCTTTTCCTTTGATCTGACCTGGTGACCTAGTTTTTGACCCTAGATGACCCAATATCGAACTCATCCAAGAAATTTACTGAGGGTATCATTCTGACCAAGTTTCATCAAGATTGGGCCAAAATTGTGACCTCCTAGAGTGTTAACAAGCTTTTCCTTTGATTTGACCTGGTGACCTAGTTTTTGAACCCAGAAGACCCAATATCAAACTCGTCCAAGATTTTAGTGAGGGTAACATTCTGACCAAGTTTCATTAGGATTGGGCCAAAATTGTGACCTCCAGAGTGTTCATTTGATTTGACCTGGTGACCTAGTTTTTGACCCCAGATGACCCAATATCGAACTCATCCAAGATTTTAATGAGGGTAACATTCTGACAAGTTTTATTAAGATTGGGCCAAAATTGTCACCTCTAGAGTGTTAACAAGCTTTTCCTTTGATTTGACCTGGTGACCTAGTTTTTGACCCCAAATGACCCAATATCGAACTTGTCCAAGATTTTATTGAGGGTAACACTCTGACCAAGTTTCATTAGGATTGGGCCAAAATTGTGACCTCTAGAGTGTTAACAGTCAAATTGTTGACGACAGACGGATGACGGACACAGAGCGATCACAAAAGCTCACCTTTTAGCACTTTGTGCTCAGGTGAGCCAAAAAATAATTGCCCTTTTGTCTGTAGCATGTTTTACTTTTCTTTATACCATACCTAACTTTATTCTAGTTTATCTGACCAAATGATGTTAAGCTATTTCTGTGTAACAGTCAAGTTGAACTAACAAACAGTACCATAAGTTATCAACCTTGAGCTAAAAATATTTTAGAGTGCAGGAAAAACTCCCCCAAGATCTATTTGAATTTCAGCTGTATCTGCCTTAGTAGCCACTTTTAGCAATCAGCCACTTGCCATAAGCACCCAGTCAAGTCAGCTTATACCCAAAAGTGATATTCTGTTCCAAATTCAGCTTGTTTTAAGTTACCACCTGACTTGAGGTATCCGATCCACAAACAGATAAAATTTTGATGCCTGGTAACCCCATGTTTTTTTTGTATCATTAGAAGGAGTTTTGCCAGCAGAACAAGAATTAGTAAATAAGATGACCATAAAAATATGCATGAATCACTACAGTCATGTTTTTTGACTGTGAAAAGATAAATCTTGCAGTGTTATACAGAACTTGCTTATTTGTGGATCGGATACCATAACCCTTACCATGCTGGACACAACTGGTTTTGCCTTTGCAACCAGTGTAGATCATGATCAGCCTGCACATCTTTGCAGTCTGACCATGATCTGCACTGTTCGCTATTCAGTCAGTATCTTTTTGGTAAACACACCTTTTTACAGTCAATGGTACTGCCCAAATTGAAAGATGGACAAGGTCATTATAGAAATTTAACAGTGTAAGGGTTAAGCAGTCGGATTGTTTTCCTTTATAGAAACATCATTCTTTTGGCAATGATTTAAGTATCTAGAACTTATGCAATTAAACAATATTTCAACAAAAATCTTGATACTAAATTTGTAAATAGCTTAAATAGCAGTTATATGAATTTCTAAGTTTTGAAAATGAGATTGTAAAATGAGTAAAGACATCATTACATGATTTTTATTTTAAACTTATACACATTTCATTCATAACAGCTTACTGTTTGTAAGAGTTTAACAAAATTAAAAAATGCACTTTTCAGTAACTTAAAAGATATCTGCATATATCAAATGTTGCATTAGAACATTTGTTACGAATATACACTAAGGCTGATTTGAAATTACGGTACTTCTCAAGTACCGGTAGCACCACTCGTATGGAACAATTCAACAGTCCAGGGTGACCTGAGGGTCCTAGCTATCAGGTGAATTTGTGTTAACAGTTATAAAATATTTCAATTCTTCCTCCGTGATTTCTTCAACATCTCCAATATCATCTATAGCTTGAAATGTCACGAGTTTTTGTTTACTTTCATCATTTAAACTGTTTATCACTTCTGTTCCATGTATAAAAGTAGGTCCCTCAGACTCAGTTGTAGAATTCACTTTGTCTCTCGTCTTATATGCATCATACTCATTACTTATGGAAGGATCATCCGACAACTTCACTCTGCCCTACAAAGGAATATATCCGTGATCAGCAATCGAGAAAATATCTGTTACTGTCACCTCACTTTACAGAATGAATTAAAACAATAAAGAGAGATAATAAAATATGTCAAACTGATAATCATTTAGAACGCTATAACTAAATATATGTAGTTATAAGACACCATTAGGGGTGGTGTTCAGGAATCACGGTTGCTACAACACCATCATTCGACAGAGCAGACTACCACTGGTTACTAACACAAGAAGAAATTTCCTTTGCAAGAATACATTTGTGCTTCAATGTTTCCATTATTTACATATTTGTGTGGTGGAAATGATTTTTTTAACATGTTTCCTGTATAAAAGTGGCCAACCCCTTTGATGGACATGTTTTTTATGAATGGAATTGATCTGAAAAACCTTGATAAAATGTGACCAAAGGAATACAGGAGTGAAATTATTTCAAAATTGGTCCATCAGTTTCTAAGGAGATTTTTAATGTTTCCACAGTATAGACATATCTGGCAGCCATATTTTTCGATCCAAAGGGTAAGATTTTAATGCTCTTCATTGATGGTCACCCAAAGAATATTTGTGTGAAATGATTTCAAAATTAGGCCAGCAGTTTCTAGCGCAAACATTTCTAGTTCACAAAATAAACTTATGGAACAAGAGCTGTCACTATTAGTGACAAATGCTCCTGAGCATTTATGCCAAGTAATTTTTAAATCCCTTCATCAATGGCAGAGTTATGGACCACTCAAGAAACAGACTATGTTAACCTTTAACCTCTAAGTGTGACCTTCACCTTAGAGCTAGGGGGTCTGGATCTTGCACATAACATTTTGTCTTATTATGGGGAACATTTATGCCAAGTAATTTCAAAATCCCTTGATAAATGGCAAAGTTATTAACCAAACAAAAAACAGACCCTGTTCACTTTTGACTTCTAAGTCTGACCTTGACCTTGGAGCTAGGCGTCTTGGTCTTGCCAATGACATGTCATCTCATTATGGTGAACATTTAAGCCAAGTTATTTCAAAATCCCTTTATGGGGTTACAGCCGTACAAGAATTTACACGGACGCACGGACAGACTTGTGCGATTTTAATATGCCCACCTTCGGGGGCATAAAAAAAGAACATTTCCCTTAGAGGCTATGTTTTTGATGATCTTTGATATTTTAACATCACACAAGAAATGTTTTTATGAAAATATTTCAAGTTTCGAAAATTTTATCTGTACATTCTTCAACCTTCAGCTAGCCAACACTTATGTGAAGGTGAGTGGAACTGTTTCAATGATGACCTAAAAGCACATCCATGCCAAGTTTCATCAACTTCCACCAAAATGTTTCATAGAAGTGTTGTTTAAAGGAGGCAAGAATGAACTCCAATGCTACCAGACACACAGTGAACACAACCACTCATCCCAATCACTTTGTGGTAAGGTGAGCATTAAAGAGTACATTCTAATTACATCCATTACATCTTTCTTTCCCAACTTGACAGAAAATGTGACTTGTTGATGTAATTATTTTAGAAATGTTTCAATAAATGTACCTTATTGCATAAATTCTCAGTATTTTTCTGTCTCCACCTACTTTTCAACAGTCTTTGCTTCAACTTGCATTCCTCATCCAAACACTTGTCAGTTTTCCATCTTTCTTTAAGTCTTTCCCTAAAATTCTTATTCTGCTGTTTTATCTTCAACACATGAGCCGCGTATAATTCTGGATTATTTCTAACTCTTTGTCTATATTTTCTAACTCTTTCTGCACCAGAACATCCTTTTCTTCTTTTAGGAAAAAGAATGCTATCTTTGTTATTGTTAAAGCTTATAGAATGTTGTACCTTATTCTTTACAATATTAGTGATAGCCTCTGCTGTATTAACTGTCAATAGACTTTCATCACTTGTAAAACTTTTCAAACCAGACATAAATTCAGCTGTAACTGGGAATGGCTGCTTCACATTTGCAGTTTGCACAGGACAGCCCACAGATCTGTCAGCCTCAGGTGCTAAAACATACAGAAACAAGGGTGCAGAATGTCACAATATACGCCCGTCACAGCAAATTTGTTTACACTAGCACCTGTATTTGCAAATGGAATTTTAATTTTCTAGTTGTTTACAATGTTGTTTTTTTTAGAAATTATTGTAATTCTTTTATTTTTCTAAGTCCACAAAAAAAATCCTTACCAGGTAGAGATACCTTAAAATACACCCAAAATTTGAAAGTAATATCAATGTTGTACCACAGAAAAGTGGTCTTGGTTTTTCCCTACGGTCAATTATAAAAAAGTTACAACGTAAGTTATTTATAGTAACAACTAAGGGAAGTTAATCTTTAAAGAGAAAAAAAAAAAAAAAAAAAAAATCGAAAAAAAAAAATTACAAGTCCACACAAAAATCCTTACCAGGTAGAGATAGCTCAAAATACACCTCAGAATTGGATGTAACATGCATGTTGTACTACAGAAAAGTGGTCTCGATTTTTCCCTACGACTTGTAATGAAAAAGTTACAATATAAGCTATTTATAGTAACAGCAAAGGGACCAGTGCATGACACTCCGTCTCATGATGGGTGTACAATTGTGCCAAGTTGCATCAAAATCCCTACATGCATGAAGAAGAAATGCTCCAGACAAAGTCATTCTTGTATCTGACCTTTGACCTTTAAGTGTGACCTTGACCTTAGACCGAGGGACCTGGTTCTTGCGCATGACACTCCGTCTCATGCTGTGAACATTTGTGCCAAGTTGTATCAAAATCCCTCAATGCATGAAGAAGAAATGCTCCGGACAAAGTTTTCATTCTTGTATCCTTTGACCTCTAAGTGTGACCTTGACCTTACCCCTAGGGACCTGGTTCTTGCGCATGACACTCCGTCTCATGATGGTGAACAATTTTGCCAAGCTACATCAAAGTCCTTTCATGCATGAAGAAGATATGCTCCGGACAAAGTTTTCATTCTTGTATCCTTTGACCTCTAAGTGTGACCTTGACCTTAGACCTAGGAACCTGGTTCTTGCGCACGACACTCCCTCTCATTATGGTGAACAACTGTGCCAAGCTACATCAAAATCATTCCATGCATGAAGAAGATATGCTCCGGACAAAGTCATTCTTGAATTTTCATTCTTGTATCCTTTGACCTCTAAGTGTGACCTTGACCTTAGACCTAGGGACCTGGTTTTTGCGCATGACACTCCGTCTCATGATGATGAACAATTGTGCCAACTTTCATCAAAATCCCTCCATACATGAAGAAGATATGCTCCGGACAAAGTCATTCTTGAATTTGACCTTTGACCTCTAAGTGCGACCTTGACCTTAGACCTAGGGACCTGGTTCTTGCGCATGACACTCCGTCTCATGATGGTGAACAACTGTGCCAAGTTTCATCAAAATCCCTCCATGCATGTAGAAGATATGCTCCGGACAAGGTCTGTGGACGCCGCCCGCCCGCCCGCCCGCCCGCCCAACCGCCCATCCGCCCATCCGCCCGCCAGGGGCGTTCCCATAATACGTCCCGTTTTTCAAACGGGCGTATAAAAAATATAAACAAGAGGGCAATAGTGGCCTTAGGTTGCTCACTTGACCCCATTTGAACTAGTTCAAGATAAAACCTTACAAGGATGCTACATACCTAGTTGAATGAAGATCCTCCAACCAGTTCAAAAGGGGAAATAAATTCAAAGAAATTCCCAACGGGTTTTGTACATGAAGATTTTCAAAGTTTTCCCCCATATAAGTCAATATAATCTTGTGACCCCTAGGGCGGGCCATGGTTGACCCTAGGGCGGATAATTGAACAACCACAGTAGAAGACCACTAGATGATGATACAAACCAAATAACAAAGCCCTTGGACCAGTGGTTTTGGACAAGAAGATTTTTAAGTTTTTCCTTTCGGTTGCCATTGAAACCAGAGTTTTTAACAGAGTTAATTTCTTTGAACAATTATTCAAGACCATTCAAGGAACATCCCTGTGAAGTTTCATCAAAATTGGCCTGGTGGTTTTGGAGATGTTGTTTCAAGGAAAATATTGACGGACGACATACGACAGACAATCACTGACCACAACAGCTCACCCTTGAGCACTTTGTGCTCAGGTGAACTAATAAACAAAGAGCATACAGTGAAACACCGCTCGCTCGAGCATCGATGACTCGAGCACCCGAGCTCGCTCGAGCAATTCATGTGGTCCCGGCCAATTTCCTTCTATTTTCTATGTGAAATTACCACGGCTGGGTCGAGCATCGATAACTCGATCGCTCGAGCATGACACCTGGTCCCTGTGTATTAATTTACTCTTTCTTGCTTATGGCAAACTCGAGCAGAGGTGTCAAAATTTTTCACACCTTCGGCGATCAAAATGTATCCGTTAGTTTAAAATTTTCGCACGTCTGTTCCCCGACTATCTTAAATGTTTGTTTGTCGGTATATTTGATCTGATAATGAGATTAATTATTGATGAAAGGTGGAAGAAAAATTTTATTGATCAAAATTGTAATTAATTAATATTTTTTATTACTTTTTTTTGCGGGATGGAAAAGATAATTATGAGATTTTAATATTTTAATCAACAGACGTTTGCGTGCAAATAAAGGAAATAAGATAGCCTTTTCATAAAATTGAGACGATAATTATGAAATCTTAATTTGGAGAAGAAAATTGCGAATTCGATTACAGTATTTCTATAAAAAATGGAATGTCTTAGCTATTTCTTCACATGTGCCATTTACGATCTATCATAAATAACGTTTGTAATACGTTTTTTGAAAATGTCACGAGTGTGTTATTATTACGCATCACTGTTTCCTCTGCAAATGGTCTCGATGACAATTGGTAAAACAAACTTCGATTTTCTTCGTATGTTGGTCAATGTTTGGGTCGCTCGAAACCATGGATAACTCGAGCATTTTGCTCATCCCCTTGCGACCTCGAGCGAGCGGTGTTTCACTGTACTATCAAAACATTCCCGATTTATGTAAGTAGGTACTTTCCATGTGTTATATGTTTGAATATAATTGTTTATATGAAAAGAACAGATTTTTAAAATCATTACATTACTTACAAATTATTTACATATTTTGTTCATTAAGATACTAAAAAATAGAAAGACCAGCTACTCCGAAATAATTTTATTTCATGGTCATGAAACTGCATGATTCTGGTCAAAATAACTACTGTGCAGGGAAATGAATACGCAGATTTCAAGTTTAGCAGAAAAATAGAATGAGGATTTAATTTTATAGTCTTACAAAACCATGAAAATCAATTAAAACTGCTTCCCTATAAATATATTGTATGATTTCACAGTACTTGTTTGCCTTTTAATAAATCTATGTTTACCTTCTGCAAAACATTCTCCTTGCTTTTCTGTCACTGATGCAATAGATGCTTCACTTTCTAATACAGCTGTTGTACTTTCCGTCATACCATCCTCAACATCAACTGGTTCTTGTTTAACTTCAGCTAGAAATTTACCAACAGTTTTTTGTCTCCATTTATGTTTCCGCAGTCTTTGCTTCCGCTTGCATTCCTCATCTAAACACTTGTCACTTTTTCGTCTTTCTTTCAGTCTTTCCTTGGACTCCTTGTTCTGTTGTTTCATCTTCAACCTCTGGGCTTCATACAATTCAGGATTATTTCTAATTTTTTGTCTGTGTTTTCTCTGCCTTTCTGCACTTGAACTACCCCGTCTTTTCTTAGGTATGCTATTTCCGTCATTTATACAATTCAAGGAACACTGGTATTTATTCTTTGCACTCTTGGTGGTTGTCTTTGCTGTATCATAAGCAGGCACCCGACTTTCTTTAAGGCTGGTAAGGGATCTGTCAATCCCTGAAGTTTAAAATAGATTACTAAATATCTACATATATCTGAGAAGTACTAGGGCCTTCCCTTCACTTGAAGGAATGGGATCTTCTAATGGATGACTTTTGTGACAATTCTATGGATAATGGAATGATTTGCCTGCAAAATGTTTGCAACCATTGGACTGGGTAGGGTTAGAAGTTAACATTTTTGCAATTGCAAATTTTTGTGATGACAAGAATTTTCAATTTGAAAAATATCAACTTTACTTGCAATTTTGCTCAACCATTTTTGATAGATATCTTATATACATAAATTAAAAAAATACCTGGTTATCTTCTTCACACTGACATTCCCTGGAGTCACAAAGTTGGGATTGTGCACAAATATTGCTGATAAAATATCGCCATGTGATAAAACTAAAAAGTCTGCACAATGCATTAAATGTATACCGTTTAAAAACTCCACCAATGAATATTTATTTATAGCTAATTAAAATTTTAAGTTAAAAGAAATGAAAAGCACCATCATTTCCATTTCGATTTTGATCTCACAAAACTTTGCATGCTTGGACAAAACTTGTAGCTCTCAAAATGTACTGGGATTTGAAAGATAAAATTTTTACTCTGCCTGATGATACCAACAAGAGCTGTCACAGGAGACAGCGCGCTCAACTATTTCGATGCTGGATAGTGAAACTGGGCACATCTGACTAAACTAGAGCTGTCACTGGAGTGTTTATGACTCCAATTGTGGATGAAAATATTGCACAATAGCATGAGTCTATGTCAAAAATACCAGCTTAAAGTAATAAGAGAGGTAAAGATAAAATGTATCAAAACACAATTTAAGTATATCCTAAGCAAAAAGGGGCATAATTCATTAAATGTTGGTGCCAGAGTTATGCACCTTGTGTCATATGGTGTGGGTGATGATGCTGAACAACTATTTTAAGTTTGAATCAAATCCATTCAGTAATAACAGAGACAGAGTGAAAGTGCATCAAAATTTTAACCTAAAATTCTAAGTAAAAAGGGGGAATAATTAATGAAAAATTGGTGCCAGAGTTATGCACCTTGCGTCATATGGTGTGGGTGATGATGTTGAACAACTATTTTAGGTTTGAATCAAATCCATTCAGTAATAACAGAGACAGAGTGAAAGTGCATCAAAACTTTAACCTAAAATTCTAAGTAAAAAGGGGGTTCCGGAAATAATTCATGAAAAATTGGTCCCAGAGTTATGCACCTTGTGTCATATGATAAGGGTAATGATGTTGAACAATTGTTTAAGTCTGAATCAGATCCATTCAGTAATAACAGAGATAGAGTGAAAATGCATAAAACTTTAACCTGAAATTCTAAGTGAAAAGGGGAATAATTCAAGAAAAATTGTGCCAGAGTTATGCATCTTGTGTCATATGATGTGGGTGATGATGCTGAACAACTATTTTAAGTTTGAATCAAATCCATTCAGTAATAACAGAGGTAGAGTGAAAGTGCACCAAAACTTTAACCTGAAATTCAAAGTAAAAAGGGGGAATAATTCATGAAAAAATGGCGCCAGAGTTATGCACCTTGTGTCATATGATGTGGGTGATGATGTTGAACAACTATTTTGAGTTTGAATCAAATCCATTCAGTAATAACAGAGATAGAGTGAAAGTGCATCAAAACTTTAACCTGAAAATCTAAGTGAAAAGGGGGGATTATTCATGAAATATTGGTGCCAGAGTTATGGCCCTTATGTCAGATGATGTGGATGATGATGAGGAATAAGTAATTCAAGTTTGAATCAAATCCATCAAGTAATTACAGAGATAAGTTGAAACAAGAGCTGTCTCCATAGGATGACCCATGCCCCCAATGGCACTTTGAATGAATAGTTATGGCCGATGTTAGAGTTTAGGACCTTTGACCTACGGACCTGGGTCTTGCGCGCGACACGTCGTCTTACTGTGCCACACATTCATGCGTAGTTATTTTAAAATACATGCATGAATGACAAAGATATGGACCGGACACGCCCATCAATGCACTATCATGAAATATGACCTTTAACGTCTAAGTGTGACCTAGACCTTTGAGCTACAGACCTGGGTCTTGTGCACGACACGTCGTCTTACTGTGGTACACATTCATGCCCAATAATTTTAAAATCCATGCATGAATGAAAATGATATGGACCGGACACGCCCATGAATGCACTATCATGAAATATGACCTTTAACATCTAAGTGTGACCTTGACCTTTGAGCTACGGATCTGGGTCTTGCGCACAACACGTCGTCTTACTGTGGTACACATTCATGCCAAGTTATTTGAAAATTCATCCATGGATGACAAAGATATGGACCGGACACGCCCATCAATGCACTATCATGAAAAATGACCTTTAACGTCTAAGTGTGACCTTGACCTTTGAGCTAAGGACCTGGGTCTTGCGCGCGACACGTCTTCTTACTGTGGTACACATTCATGCCAAGTTATTTGAAAATCCATCCATGGATGACAAAGATATGGACCAGACACGAAAATTGCGGACAGACTGACAGACGGTTCAAAAACTATATGCCTCCCTTCGGGGCATAAAAAGAGAAAGTGTAAAAAAACTTTAACCAAGGTGGGGACGCGGAAAGACGCCGACGCCGCGTCGAGTATGATAGCTCTCCTTATACTTCGTATAGTCGAGCTAAAAATCAAGCATAAATGAACAATAAATGAATAATAAATGATTCAATGAATAATAAATGATTCATTAGTAACTATTCATTATGATTTTGTTTTTGGACAGCATAGCAATTGTCTCCCAACACCTTAAATTAACAATTTCAATATCAACATCCTTCATCTGGAAATTTCAAACTAAAGTACAGGCTTGGTCAAGATTCTTACCAAATAAAAAAAGTTTTAAGAACTTTACAAAATTTGTAATTCTGTTTTTGGTCAAGTATTTGTTATTTTTCAATGATAAATAAATGAATAATAACCTTCTTCAAAACGTTCTCCTTCATTTGCTTTCTTAGATGCCACAGGCAATTCTCTTCTCACTACATCTGTTCCACATTTAGTCTGACCATTCTGTAGATCTACAGATTCCTGTTTGAACTCAGCTAAAAGTTTATCATTGCAATGAAATTCATTACCACTGACCACAGTATTTACATCATCAGAAAGACTTTTATCATCACTATCTTCATTTTTAACTATCTTAATTGTAAGCCTTTTACAATCTTCATTCTTCTTGAGTTTTATAGTTATCTCTTCACTGTCATTTCCTTCATCGGGAAGAACTTCTACAGCGATACTGTCAACATCATCACCTTCAATCCTTGTCACTATTATAGTAACATTCCTCCCATCAGCTGTCTTTATCTGTATCTCCTCACCTAATTTACCTTTGAATTTTGACATGTTTTACATAAAATTGTTCAAAAATCTGCTCTAAAAGAAGTAAGTCTGGTCTTCTGGTGTCTTGAACGTGGTCTCATGAGCATTTTATGCAAAGTTTGTAGAAATGCATTTCTCTCTGAAAAACAAAATAAAACTGATAATGAGAAAAGTTATTGCATGTAAATTTTAAAGATGAACAATTACTCCAAGGCATCAATGTAAACATAAACTAGAACAGTCACAGATGTGATGAATAATACCCCCACAATACGGCCTTGTCACAGAAGTATGCAACCATAAGAAAGAAATAGCCACAAGAAGGTGCAATTTAAATTGTTTAACTTGGTGAAAAAACTGAAACAAGTGTTTGTGAAAGAGCCTAGTATTATAATTAGACAATGATTTCAGTTATTACAGTGTTGTTGTTTTTTCTGGCCAATTTGGGGCCAAAATTGGGCCCCAATCCCAATGGCAAATAGTATGTTTTTTCCTAATTTCAAAGCTAAAACTCCCAAAGTTAAATTTTCTTACTTTTTTCAAACTTTTTCAAACAAGACTGTACCTATGAAACCTTGAAACACAAGACAGTTTGCTTACTTATGGTTAAGGAATTCAGTCAGTATATTTTCAATGAAAACCCGTATGGACTATAAATGGTACTGTCCAAATTGAAAGATGGAGCAATCTATTTTAAAAATTCAGCAAGAGAAGGGTTAAAATACAGGACATTTTAATGTAAAGCAGTTCAGGAAAACTCTTAAGTATATATTAATGTGAATTATGTTCATCTGTTATGTTTTATGGAAAAAAGAAACACTGACGGGAGATTAGCAGTGACTGGAGTGTTTCTATTTTTAGATGAACACTAATATATATTTACTGGGAGATTATTTGCAGTCCAATGAAAATGCCATATTTCTCTTATGATTATAAATTGCACACAGTGCTACAGACATAGTAGTACGTTCTATGGAGAGATTTAAACGTTCCATGAAAAATAGCAAACAATTTGTCATTTTATGGAAATTAACATGCTCAAAAAAAATACAGTAGAGATCGTACCTAAAAATTCAAACTGCATCTGATATTACTTTCTGTTGAAAACTTAATACTGATGTACCTCAATTATATAATGGTATTACTTTCATACTTCATTTTTCATGCTTAAAGGCTAATCCGAAAAATTTGGTCCTACTTGGAAAAGTGAAGCCAGTGACAGATAACTCTTCTAGGATTATTTAGTTATCTGAACAAAGTATGCATAAATTTGGATGTGTTCCCAAAGCTATAGTTTACTTCAAGATCTATGAATAATCATTCAAACAAAAAAGTTGAGCATTATCTTTCAATTTCAAATGAACTCATTTAAAGACTTCTTTTTATTCATTACTGCCGATAATTTACAGGTATGGTATAATCATAGAAAAGAAAACATTATTCGTGACAAAAAAATATAAATAGACTATATGAATTTTACGACATTGAATCACTCAACAATTTACAAAATTTGTTTGCCAAGAATAATCAAGGCCTCAAAATATACAAGCTAAAAACAGAGCAATATAAAAATGTATATTCTATCTCATGGTCACACCAAAACCATACCAAAACCTGTGCCGAAAGAAGTTATTTCACTTTTTATGACACTCACCTTGTGTTTACAAATGTACCAAATTTGCGTATTGACCGAGGCGTGCGGATTGCATTAACCTTGCGGAATCTACTGTTACAGAAACTTCTGTTAAAATAATGCAGACGTTCTTTAGTATAAATAAAATGGTAGTGTTAGTCAAAAAGAAATGACAATCACCTTTCTTTAACTAATCAACCAAAAACAACGAATCCAATGTCGCTGTCAAAATAGTTCTCGTGTTTCTGCACGGTGCTATGTTAAATCATTGCAAGTGTGAGATAAGGGATATGCGCTTCAGTTTTGTACATGATTTGTTGTTGCATAGCCTTAGGTACCATCTCTATATACAGCGTTTTCATTGGACCGCAAGTAAATTTGCCCGCTAATGTCATGTATATTCGAGAAGCAACTTTTGAGTTCTACACTTCTGGCTTGAAATATCATAAGATTTGAATTCCAATAATTGTCTTAGAATGAGATAATAAAGACGGCACTGATTTTTGGCATTTAGAAAGTTAGGCAGAATATATATAACTTATCTGCAGTTGATTTAATAGCATGGCAGTATTTTAAAATACCTTGGTACTGGACAGCTGATGTACCAATAGACTTAACACATTCATCCTTGTCTTCAAGCTTAGACATGAAATTTAGAACTTGTTTGTCAAGGCCAAATTTAAAAATATGTTTGTTTGCTAGCTGTCTCCCTACCTACCCACTTAAAATGCTGCGTCCCAAAAGTTTTTATTGGACAATCCTGTCAAATTTTTTTTTAAGTTGCTATAATATGATAAGTGGCGCATATATTTCAAGTAAGCAAAATAATAAGTAAGAAGGTTTAAATAGCTTTTATTCAATTTCATTCTTTTATACAACATACACAGATTTGTCTTATTTTTACAGAAGAAATATTCTGTAAGAAACAATCATATCCTGGCATCATGTGTTCTCGACAGTCTGACAAAAACAGGCATATTTAAAAAATAAACAAGATAAACTCATCTTTTAAATCACCATTGCCTCAAAATTTTACCCCTTCCTGATCAGCCTGCTTTAAAAAATACACAATTCTATTTTCATTGAGTTCACAGTAACACATTTTATCAGTGACCCGTCATATACTCCCGAGCTATTTTTAGAAACTGATATTTTTACCATTTCTGTTAAAATCACTGTTGTGAAACTGTATCATTGCAAAAAGTATATAAGTAATAGTTATAGTATGTGTGAGAGTGTGTTACCAGGATATATCAGAGCTAGGGGTACATCGAGGTATTTTTCTCTGCACATATCGTCGAGGCCGGTAGGCCGAGACAGATATGTGAAGAGAAAAATAACGAGATGTACCCCTAGCTCTGATATATCCTGGCAGGCCCGTGTGCAGGATTTGTTTGCTGGGGGGGCCCAACCTGGGGTGGGTTCGGGAGGGGTATCCCCTCCCGATTGCGAAATTTTTTTAATATGGCACATGAATAGATGCATTTTCCTGCTACCTGAAACGCCTTTAAGGATGCATGAATGTATCATATATTTAAGGAAAAGTCTACTTTTTAATCATTTCATCAAGCCTTTTTCAATATATGTATGATTGTACAGTCACAGTGTATGGACTTATTTTTCTGTATGATACCCAGTTGAAAAAAATGTTGAAGTTTTAAGATGATTATTAAGAAGACTAGCTCCTAGACTATGATAATTTTTTTTCCACATTTTTATGATTTCATGTAGTGAACTGAGCCAGTCTATATACTATGTCCAATATTACAATTTTAACATCAGTCCTCTTAGAAAATCTCTAGAATAGACTGGCTTTTGTCTCTATGAACATAAAAAAGAGAAAAAAATCATAGAAACTAGTGGCTAGTCTAATTATTAAGGGTATCCTATTTGCAAAATGGCCAAATTTTTTTAGATTTCCAACAAAACAAACGAAGTATTATTACAATTACTATTTACATCATAGATTTCAAATGACAATGAACTCTTAACTGTACCAAAGATCTATAAAAATAAATAGATGTGTATTTTATACTTCTTTGACTGTACAAACTATAACATCACAGCACATATTAAATGATATTTTTATGTATAAACCCCCTCATAAGTAACGAGTTTTAGATGCGTTTTGTGAGATTTACTGAGAAACTACTTTTAAAACTATGAGAGTTTTTAAGTAAGGTTATTAGACCCAAAAGAGTAAAATTGATACAGTAGTTTCAAATTCATAATTGTTGTAAAATAAAAAGATAGGATAAATATCTATCAATTTAATAAATTTGGGGAATGTGCCTTAATGTAGAAACAAAATTCAACCATCATAATGTTTCAATTTTCAGATTCATTTTAAGATTTACTTAATAAAACCAACAATGTTCTGATCATTTTATAACACTTCCAAAGAGTAAAAAACATAATAGTTTCTCCACTACCCAATCAAGTACATGTACCGATCAAGCAATCAATGAAGCATGCACAGATAAACTTTTACCTGTGACATGCCTGGGGCTAATTTCCACTACCGGACACGGTTTTATGGCTCTTTAGCCTGTGTATTGCTGTCAAATCAAGCCAGTTGCGCTGGTGTATAAATTTGTTAATTGAGGGGCCCATAGTAATAAAAATCATAACTAGGCAGCCAGCTGGGGGGGGGGGGGGGGGGCCGGGCCCCCTGGCCCCCCACCTGGACACGTGCCTGCCTGGTAACACACGAGCATTACATATTATAACTGTTTTATCGCATAGTTTATCATTAAAATTTATATATTATTTTCATTTAAATTTGTTTATTATTATTTTTACTATTTTGATTCCCTTTCTGCGCCTCGCTGACTGAAACACTAAAACTTCTGTTTTAGAAAATGTGTTCCCCAGATAAAAGTACCCAACAAATTTCTGCACTGGTTTTAAATCTTTGCATTTCATTGGCCAGACATATTGTAAAACTTGTTGTTTTGTTTGTAAAAAAAATCAAAGAAAAAGAAACATTTGAGAAATCTCAGAATTTCATATATTTCATGCATTTCTGAATTTGGCAATAACTATCAAGTTTTTGAAATATTCTAGTTTATTTATTCTTTTACTTTATAAATGTAGGTGTTTGTGACAATTCTTTCTCTGTGAACTGTAAATTGGAGCTAAAATCATCTTTTCTTTGAAAGGAAAAAATTATACTCCCTTGATAGGACCTCAGTAGAGAAAAAGTGTTCCGATATATATCGGAACAGTTTTACTGTGCTGATATATATCGGAACACTTTTTTTCTTAAGAAACTCCATGGAGATTTCCGTGTTGATATATATCGCAACAGTTTTGTAAGATATCAGCACAGTTTTGTAGTAATAATGTGTGTTACTACGTATAACATGCTGCAAAGATCAAAGGAAAATTGCCGCACTATGCTATAATTTGGAAATATCACCTGTTTTACAAAAATGGAATTTTACATTATTATTTTAATATTTCTAAATTAAAACAATGGGTATGCACAAATGATATGGTTGCCAAGCAACTTATCTGACAATTGAAATAATTCGAAAACACCGAATTCCTACATATTTTTCAAAACCTACCCATATCAATATCAAAAGGCTATAGTCTGTAAATATGGCCAGGAATGTTTGCGCAGAGGTGCACTTTTTGGGCCATATATTTGTATTGGAACTTGTATTGGTCTTGTAGAATCTTCTTGAGTCCTGGAACTCTTCTTCTACGTCTATTAAAGTTTTTCTACCAAATTACTAGTACACTTCCGGTGTAAAATGGTTGTTAACAGTAGAGTCATAATGATGGATGGTTAATAAATGTTACTGGTATCAAATCTAGTATCACCATGATGTCTATCCAACCGTGTCTTGAATTGTAATACATTATTAGCACTGATAATATTGTGAGGCAAACTGTTCCACATATCAATTATACGAACACAGAATGATTTAAGATGAAACGTTTTCAAACATCTGGGTTTTATCAACTTTTTGTTATGACCTCGGGTTTGATTGTCTGCAAATTCAAACTTACCATCCATAGGAATGTCATCAATATTTTCTATGATTTTAAAAAGTTGTATTAAGTCCATGCAGTTTCTTCTATGCAGCAATGTGGACAATTTCAATTCTTTTAACCTATCTTCATAACAAAGATTGTATAACTCAGGTAAAATCTTGGTGATTCTTCGCTGAACATTTTCAATCATCCTAATGTCCTTTTTCAGTGTCGGGTACCATATAACGTTACCATAATCCAGAATTGGTCTAACAAGTGTTTTGTACAGAATTAATAGAGTTTCTCTATTCAGATAAGAAAAGGAACGTTTAATGAGACCTACAAGTCTGTTTGCGTGATTTACTGTTAGGCTTATATGCTTTTTAAACTTTAAATCATGTTCTATATGAATTCCCAGATCCTTTTCACTGTCAACAACTGTTAAATTTTTTACATGTCTATTCTTGTCTGACATTTCATAGTCAAAACAGGGGTTTTCCTTCCCAATGTGCATGACCTTACATTTATCTATATTGAAGTACATAAGCCATTTGGATGTCCATTCACAAAGTTTATCAAGATCTTCTTGAATTGTTTCAAAATCCTGGAGATTGTGTAAGTCCTTGTAGAGCTTGGCATCATCAGCAAATAATTTACAGTATGATTTTACTTGATCTGGCAAGTCATTTATGTACAATATAAACAACAAAGGGCCGAGGACAGATCCTTGGGGAACACCACTTGAGACATCTGACCATTCTGATGCTTGTCCATTTATAACTACACGTTGCTTCCTATCTTTCAAGAAGTTGCTGATCCAATTTAATACATTTCCAGATATACCCAATGACTTCAGCTTTAAAATTAGTCTACCATGTGGAACACAATCAAAAGCTTTTCTTATATCCAGGAAAATAACATCTATGGGCATGTCATTATCTAGTTCTGGCTACCATATCTTAACTGACGCTGTTTTTTATTTTCTGATGGTCGCGTCCATTAAGTTATGGCAAAACCCCATTTGGTTAACTAACCAGTATTAAACCGCAACATCTCGCACACTTCTCTCGTGAGAAACGGATGACGTCATGCAACAGTTCAGGGCACGTGGTTATTTTTGAAAATCAAGATCAAAATTTCACTTATTAATGCATTTATTTTAATCATAAACATAACTAATTTTGATAAAATTCATAAAAAACATACCTTAGAAAGTTTAAGCTCTCAGAAAAGGTCAATAAATAACAATTCTATACCGCCTATTGGTTTTCAAATGAAGAGTACTCTGATCAGGTGACAACTGCAATGGCGGACACAATACTTCAGACAGGGGCACCAATTTGAAACTTGTGTGTATAACTTGTTTTCAAATTATGTTGCATGGATTATTTTATGCCAGATCAAAAGAAAAATTAATTAGAACCATTTTAAAATAAAAGGTGAGTTCATTGCATTTCATTTGATGAAATTATAGCGTGACAGTCTTCTGGCACGATTCCTGGTTAGGTTTCAGTACGGGATTCGTTTCAGCGCAGGGATCCCTAACAGCATATAAACATCTCTGAGCTGAATTTTTTTAGCTAGTCATTATCTATGAATTTAGACCAGTCATCAAAAACTTTCAGCAGTTGTAATATACAACCTCTCCTGTTCCTAAAACCATACTGAGAGTCTGAAAATATGTTATTGTCATTACAGTGAGACATTATAGATGTCTTTATTATAGCTAAAAAAATTCAGCTCAGAGATGTTTATATGCTGTTAGGGATCTCTGCGCTGAAACGAATCCCGTACTGAAACCTAACCAGGAATCGTGCCAGAAGACTGTCACGCTATAATTTCATCAAATGAAATGCAATGAACTCACCTTTTATTTTAAAATGGTTCTAATTAATTTTTCTTTTGATCTGGCATAAAATAATCCATGCAACATAATTTGAACACAAGTTATACACACAAGTTTCAAATTGGTGCCCCTGTCTGCAGTATTGTGTCCGCCATTGCAGTTGTCACCTGATCAGAGTACTCTTCATTTGAAAACCAATAGGCGGTATAGAATTGTTATTTATTGACCTTTTCTGAGAACTTAAACTTTCTAAGGTATGTTTTTTTATGAATTTTATCAAAATTATTTATGTTTATGATTAAAATAAATGCATTAATAAGTGAAATTTTGATCTTGATTTTCAAAAATAACCACATGCCCTGAACTGTTGCATGACGTCATCCGTTTCTCACGAGAGAAGTGTGCGAGATGTTGCGGTTTAATACTGGTTAGTTAACCAAATGGGGTTTCGCCATAACTTAATGGACGCGACCATCAGAAAATAAAAAACAGCGTCAGTTAAGATATGGTAGCCAGAACTATCTTTATTATACCTTCTAAGAGCCTGCATAAAATGCTGGTTATGCTTATAAGTCTATAGTTGCTTGCTTGAGTCTTATCACCACTTTAAAAATACTTGTAACATTAGCTAGCTTCCACTCATTAGGAACAGGTTCTTCTGATATGGATTTGTTGAATAGTATAGTAACAGGAAGAGCAATATACCTACAGAGACTAATTTTCGGCTTCAAAAAAGAAAAATGCACACAAAAACATTAAAATATACCAGTTTTTTAAACATTCCTTAAAAACTCCGGCGCCAAAACTCCTTAATAAAATCGTAAAATTGCATGATATACCTACTGTCAAAGATAAGCTTTTTCGTTACAGGCTGAACACCACTAAATCAGGAGTATTCTTTATTTCAATAATAATCCACTCCAAATCATACGGTGTTTCGACATTTCTAGCATATCAGATTTCAAGACTTAATCCAATAAAAAAACTAGATGTACTTTAGAAAACAAAAGAAAAGGGTTGTTAACTTTTATAAAGTAACTAAATTCGTTAAACAAACCGCTAAATTACTATTTTCGCTTCTTTCAATTTTCTTTTCGTACATTAAATTCTTACGCTCGCCATTTTATTAGCATGCGATAGGAAAAACATGCCGATTCTTGAATGCAAAGTGATTACATTACTTAACGCGGTAGGATAAAAGTAAGCACGTTGCTGCGAGAAAATGCACTAGGAAGATAAAAGATTAGTACTATTTATATTTGGACTACTTGTGACTAGACCTGCGGAGGCTTACATTCTATTTGGTAGTGATCAGCCTACAAAATGGTTGCAAATGGCGGAGACGTAAAAAGGGGAGGTAATTAATACATGAATTAACTATTAACGCAAGGTAAGTATCCTGCTACCTTTCCAAAAAAAGAAGTCGAGATACTGAGGTTAATCAACATATATACATATAAACAACAGAGCATTGCACTACAAGTTACATTACAAAACAAAAAAGAATGGTACATAAATAAAAGTATTGTAGAAACTGAATAAGAAATGTGGCATTGTTAAAATAATTTAAAGATTGTCATACTCAAATAATTAATATCAAGTTTAACACAAAGCAAAATATATTTTTGTTGGAAACGAACATGTAGATTATAATTGCATTGTTCACATATGAGAAGAGAATTTCCACTTAACGTATGAAGCTTGGAATTCCTTAAGTGTTTCAGACTTTCGTATATTAAGTGAAATATCATTCCATAGTTTGGGACCTGAGTACACCAATGATTTACGAAGGAGTTCTTTCTTCGGTTTTGGAATAACTATTTCAGAGTTATTTACAGATCTCAAGTTATGATGATGCCTTTCATTAATAAGTTTTGAAATTTATCTTTCATATACTCAGGAAAGAAGTCAGCATTGGTGGATTTGAACATCACTATTGCCTTTTTATATTGAAGTCTCTCGTCAAATTTCATCAATTTTTATTTGCTAAATAAAGCATCAGATGGAGTATCATAGCTTTTATCTAGAATTATTCTTGCTGCCCTTGTTTGAAATTTGATTAGATTTGTGATCAACTCATTGTTGCAGTTGCCCATATTGTACAACAATAGTCCAAATGTGGTAAAATATAGGCATTATAGAATAACTTCCTTGTGTGAATTTCAAGATACTGTTTGATTCTCAGCAGTAAAATAAAATATATTTGACAGTTACATGTTTGAAGTACTTTTTCAACTTGAGTCTTCCAGTTTAGATTATCATCCACGTAAACACCTAACAATTTTTCAGTTTTAGAAAATTCAATGGCTTGGTTTCAAGTTCTAAATATAAATCTGAATTGCTAGTTAAGTCTGTGCTTGAGGGGCCCATAGTAATAAAAATCGTAACTAGCCAGCCAGCTTGGGAGGGGGTGGGGGCTGGTCCCCTGACCCCCCCCCCCCCCCCCCACCTGGACACGTGCCTGATTTAGGACCTAAGTACCGTAAAATGACCCATTTTAGAGATGATGACGGAATGGATAATTTGCAACTTACCGTTTAAGATTTTGGTATCTGCCTTTCCAGTTGGCTGCTCTTTTTTATTTTTCAACTTTCTTCTTCATTCATAAAAAAAGCCGTAGAAATCAAGCGTCATTAGAAATGATGCCTTGAGAAAACCAACAAAGTGCGCGGATGCGCAGGCTTGTCTGGATCCATGCTTGTAGCAAACGCACTATGTTGGTTTGTTGGTTTTCTCAAGGCGCGGCTCATATGTTGTTACATTATGAAAGACCCGTTGTGAGTCTTCCGATTGGTATGACAACACACAGCATGATTTCTTTTTTTAAAAGAAATGCATTAACTTTGATTATAAAAGGCGGAAAATCGGACCCGTTTTGGTACTTCCAGTATTTTACAGAGAACAGAATGACACATCATATTCAGTGGAAACTTTTTTGTAAGTCTTTTATTTTAAGTAAGAAGATAAAGCTGTGGTCTTCCGTGATGAAAATGATGTGTTTATACAGTGAAACAAAACAAGAATTGTTCTCGGATGGAAAGAATAATGAGAACACGTAAATCGATCAACGCTATACAGTCCATGGAATACAGGGCCGGATCCAGAAATTTTTGACGGGGGTGGAGGGGGGGGGGGACCAGTCTTGAACGAAGACATCACCGCCAAGGCGCAGGGTATTATTATTATACCAGATTTATATAGCGCCCTTTTCATGATCAATTTCACGTTCAAAGGCGCTTTACATAGTCCAAATGCAGCCACATATGCAGGGCGCATAATTAATCCTCTACTAGTACAGACACAGAGCGATCTGACCAGAGGGACAGAGTGAGACAAAGCCCCCATTACAGAGAGATCAGAAATCAGAAATCAGATACAGGCTTGTCCGGCTAACTTAGCCTAGCTCGTTGCGAATAGACAGCCTGGTTCTTTAACGTGCCCAGTGTATAGCACTGATACACGCAAGGATTGCCTGGGTTCCTGACCAGTACACCTCTAGCTGGGTGGGAAACACTGAAAAGCGTTTCTGAAAATTCCCGAGTAGCTGCCGGGGATCGAACCCCCGACCTCAGGATTGGAAGGCCAGTGTGCAAACCACTGAGCTAAGTCACTTCTCGGCCAACTGGGGGGCACTGGCCCCTCGGCTGGGCCCTGGAACCGGGCCTGGAATATGCCCAAGGAAAGCAAAAATACTACAAAATCTCTTTTCTTCTCACACCAAGGTGTTAATTAGGATCTTACTGGGGGCATATGATTGATAGCAATTAGCTTGATTATAAAGTCAGCACCACTATACTAATTAATCTTATGTTATCACATTATTTGTACATGCTGCCTTTCATTCTGTGTATGTATCAATAACCCAATGGCAACATCTCTCATGTCACAAATAGCTCAAATTCAGACTTTTCTATTTCAAGATAATTCAGAATAAATAAGAACGAATTATAAGTAGGTTCAGATTGACCGAAAAGGCTTAATAAATTTTGTTTCACCTAAATTCTGGTGACTTATAATTTTTACGTTATATTACATATTTCTAATTAATAATCAAATCGCCCGTAGTAATATTTTTTTAAATATTTTTTTAAGAGTATACGTTATTTTTTGGATGGTCAGCAGTTTTCACGGTATGCTGTCACGTGACCTGGTGTACGACAAGAAAAATAAAAATGGGAAGGCACATTCAAACAACCAATCTGAATGTGAGATTATTTTATAACCAGTCAAAATATGAAACATCTGTTTAGATGTGTTCGAGCGCAATTTTAAAACTCGAAAGCATTTTAAAACTGTCATTTACTATATATATTGCTATATTTCCCCCCCCCCCCCCCCCCCCCCCCCCAAAAAATAAATAAACAATTACAAAAAAACTTATATCAGATATCATTTGTAGAATCTTTAAAGGGAGTGCCATCGCATTTTCACCATCGTACCATCGCCTTCCGGTGGTCATGCGCAGTGGTACAGTATATGTGTCAGTAAAACAGTGTAAAATACAGGCTTGATAAATCTCATTTTCACATTGCGGATTGCACTATGTACTTTCTACATCCTATTAAATAGAATAAGCCGAGTTTGAATAATACCATGTGACTATTACACCCAGCTTTTATTTACTTTCGTGCATATATAAAATACAAAGGACGTGGCCCTGAAGATTTTACAGTTTTAATGAACAGAGCACTGAACATTTTGTAAAACAATTTGCAAAACAGCAGAATCCTCATGGTAAATTTCGTCTCACAAAATACATTGAGATACATTCTATGCTATCTATTGTTGACAAAAATACAAGTATACGAGACTACGCATTTCTATCTGGAAGGCGATGGTAGAATGGTGAAAACGCGATGGTACGATGGTGAAAACGATGGCACGATGATGATAACGCGATGGCACGATGGTGAAAACGAGATGGTACGATGGTGAAACCACGATGGTACGGTGATGATAACGCGATGGCACGATTATGAAAACGATGGCACGATGATGAAAACGCGATGGTACGATGGTGAAACCACGATGGTACGATGATGTTAACGCGATGGCACGATGGTGAAAACGCGATGGTATGATGGTGAAAATGAGATGGTACGATGGTGAAACCACGATGATACGATGATGATAACGCGATGATGCAAACGATGGCACGATGGTGAAAACGCGATGGTACGATGGTGAAACCACGATGGTACGATGATGATAACGCGATGGCACGATGGTGAAAATGCGATGGTATGATGGTGAAAACGAGATGGTACGATGGTGAAACCACAATGGTACGATGATGATAACGCGATGGCACGATGGTAAAAACGCGTTGGCACGATGATGATAACGCGATGGCACGATGGTGAAAACGATGGCACGATGGTGAAACCGCGATGATACGATGGTGAAACCACGATGGTACGATGATGATAATGCGATGGTATGATAGTGAAAAACGCGATGGTACGACGGCCAAACCACGATGGTACGATGATGATAACGCTATGGCACGATGGTAAAAACGCGATGGTACGATGGTAAACCACATGGTACGATTATGATACGTGATAGCACGATGTGAAAATGAATAGTAATGTGAAAACGCGATGGCACAATGTACGATGATGAAAGCGCGATGGCACGATGGTGATGGTGAAAACGCGATGGTACGATGGTGAAACTTGCGATATACATGGGACATTCACCATCGTACCATTGCACCATCGCATTCATCATGTGTCATCGCGTTTTCACATCGTACCATTGTGTTCATCATCGTGCCACCGCCATCAGTTTTCGTCATGTACATCGTGCTTCGCGTTAGTATGAGATATAAAAAGTCATGTGTCAAAGGAAACACCGTAAGTATTAAGTGGAATTATACGCATTTTTCATGTAAAATAAGCACAATAGATGTGTAAAAGGGTGGAGGAAATTATGTTTAACCAGTATATCAAACTCTTCCTGATACCATACGAAATAATAATTTTTAAATGACTTTCTTATTTTGACTGGGGCAGTGCTTTTAAGAAGTCAACTGCTTGCAGGAGTGCTTCCCTTCAACCATCAGAAATCTCTGCTTATAGGTACAGGAGTTATTGCGTACCAAGATGACAATTAACTTTTTTATAAGTCCGATTTCTTCATTTCTAACCCATCACTTTCAATACTTATGTGGCATTACTGTTATTAACACATTAAATGCACAGCAACGGAACTAGCTTTATAAAAATTCACCAAAACACCTAGTGCTGTAAGATGCGCATAAGCCACTTTAACACACACACAATTATTCAATTTGCGGTGTAAAAATATAGTCAATATAGGTAACTTGACTTAAAAACCCCGAAATCCCGATTTATAACCATTTTAATGTTGCTTTTGTGTTGTATTGACGTGAATGCACACTTTATTATGACCTTTGTTACAAAATAACCAAAGAAACCCGTAGGCTAAAATAATCCGTTGAACTGTCCCCACATTGACCACTAAACCTGCACGAGCTTTATGTGAGATATCGCTCACATGTCAAAAAGTTGGACATTAGTTTGGCGAGTGGAAAAGTAGCTGACTCAATGATGTAGAAGAAACAGTGAGAAATGCCGGCGACGGCTTGATAGCAGCATGTTTCATATGAGCTGGTAAGTTATTACTTGATTAATTTAAAACTTGTTAAAAACTAGGTGTGATTCTAAAATGTAGTCTTGTCCAACTAAAGGACTATGCAGACTGTACTTGTAATCCTGACAAGTTTCAAACACTCGGCCTTCGGACAACGAAAATAGTGCTCAGTCGATAACAGTCTGTGCATGCAATATTACCTATCATATCGCGAACACCTTTAGAAAGGTATCATTTTAGATAGTTTATACATGATTTGTACCTAGTCGTTCCCTCATTTAACACTGTTTAATAATATGTGCTATTAATTAATCTAAGCTTCAACACAGGTTGCTGGGTTACAGCAAAAACCTTCAAACCTTGAGGAAAAATGTGTTCGGAGCTATCTTAAACTCCACTATTCGGAGCAGGGGAGGGTTAGTGGGGTGGTGGGGGGGCTATTGTACTCACCCCGGCGTCGGCGTCGGCATCGACAGGACCTTTCTTGGTCAAAGTTTTTCAGCAAGCTTCGTTTTTCTGTCATATCTTCGTTACTATTGCATATATCTTACTCACGGTAACCTCATATAAATATTGTCCAGCGTACAAACAAAGTATGTGCAGGGGCTTGACCCATTATACCCAAGATCAAGGTCACAAAGGTGTTATACTTAGGTTATTTGTAAGGTTAAAGTTTTTTCGGCAAACTTTGTTTTTCTGTCATATCTTTGTTACTATTGCTTATATCTTACTGAAACTTCACATAAACATTGTCCAGCATACAAAAAAAGCATGCGCAGTGGCTGTGTCATTGTACCCAAGGTCAAGGTCATCAAGGTGTTATACTTTGGTTATTTTTAAGGTTAAAGTTTTTCGGCAACCTTTGCTTCCCTGTCATATCTTTGTTACTATTGCTTTTATCTTACTCTGAGTTCACATAAACATTGTCCAACATACAAACAAAGTATGTGCAGACTGGGCCCATTATACCCAAGGTCAAGATCACAAAGTTGTATACTTGAAATTATTTTCATGTTATTTTTTTTTAAAGATCTTTGGTACTTTAAAAGATAATGACTTGAAATTAAAACTATTTCTTTATAATCATCATCTGCATGCGTGGTTACAATCCCCCTAACACTTATTGTATTTATGACAGAATTATGCCCTTTTCGTACTTCATACATGTTTTTTTGGCAATCTTTGCTTTCTGGATATAACTTTAGCACAATATAAGATAAGGACTTCAAACTTAAAAATTGCACACGATAAATTCATGCAGTGCCAATTGTCTTAAGACTAACATTAAACAACTATACTATTAAACTTTTGTTACGGAATTCGAAAATAAATTTCTAACGACGGATAAGTAATCTGTTTGTCTTGTGTTATTGCAGCGTAGTCGGACCAAAGACAGTACCAGTCTACGTCTTCAAACATTGATTGATAGAGGAAAGGTTTTGTGATGAAATGCCCATACCTGCCGATCAGAGCATGTAAGTAAAAAAAAATAAATACCAGGTTTCATCAAATGTTTGACGTTGCGGGAGTGAGATAAATCCATTTCATAATATTTGGTATTGCACTAGCGAAATAAAGTTTTGACGTTTTTAGCCCGACTATTCGAAGAATAGTCTAGCTATTCTACTCACCCTGGCGTCGGCGTCGGCGTCGGCATCGGCATCGGCGTCGGCATCGGCGTCACACCTTGGTTAAAGTTTTGTATACAAGTACATATGGCTATCATTTAAAGGGTTATCTTTGAAACTTATTTTTTCTTTATCTAGCTCAATTACCAACATCACTGGGTCAAGTCCCATAACTCTGACATGTAAATTATGCCCCCTTTTGGACTTAGAAAATCCTGGTTAAAGTTTTGCGTGCAAGCACATGCAGCTAATACTTGAAGGCATCTAGATTTGAAATTATCTTTAGCTCGATAGGGGAGCTATCCTACTCGCCCCGGCGTCGGCGTGAGCGTTCGCGTCACACAAATGTTAAAGTTTGCATACCACCCCAAATATTTTCAAAGTCCATTGAGATATTGCTTTCATATTTTGCATACTTGTTTACCATCATGACCCCTGTCTGTAAAAAGAAGGAGGCAACTCTATCAAGCATTTTGACTGAATTATGGCCCCTTTTCGTCTTAGAATAAATGTTAAAGTTTGCGTACCACCCCAAATATTTTCAAAGTCCAATGAGATATTGCTTTTATATTTTGCATACTTGTTTACCATCATGACCCCAGTCTGTAATAAGGAGGAGGCAATTCTATCAAGCTTTTTGACTGAATTATGGCCCCTTTTCGACTTAGAATATGCTTTTTGTAATGCTAATGTTTTACTCATTGCTTATATTATACTATCAAGCACTGAGAATAGTCGAGCATGCTGTCCACTGACAGCTCTTGTTTATTTTTCTAGATCAATTAACAAACTGACTGGACAAAGTCCCATAACTCTGACATTTATTTTGGGCCAAATATGTCCCCCTTTTGGACTTAGAAGATCCTGGTTAAAGTTTTACATGCAAGTTACTATCTGCAGAACAAATGCAACTGTTTTGGATTGAGATAGATTAGTTCTTGCCGCAGTGATCCGGGTATCATCTGGAACTTCATATTTATCAAGGACTACCTGCATGAGCAGCTACACGGAAATTAAATAAGAAGTTTTAGAAAATCTTAAGTAACATGTTTCAAAATGATCAAATCAAGACTTGAGTATTATGTTCACTTAAATGTTATATATCAGTGACCAATAATTATTTTTCTAATTGTTTTTCATAATCTAAATATTTAGGTACTATCTCTATGTATATGCAATCTCGTGCGCGCGTAATCAGGGGCGTACCTGGGCATACGCTTATGCGCCTGTGCGTACAATTCAAATTCGGCACTGTGAAAATGAAAAGTCTTAAAATGCTAAAAATGCAATAAATTGTACAGCCTACGGGGGTTAGGTAGCTATTTAAAGTTCTTCATTTGAACAATATCGACTAAATGAAATTGTCAAATTCGTTTTTGAAATATTAGACTGGTTTGTGTTTTTTTTTTAAATAATCGTGAATTATATGGAAAAACATAAAGTAAGAACACATTAGGTACTGCCCAGGAAGGACCAGCGACAACACCTTCGAACGGTACATCTACTTTCTAAATCCTATACAAGCAAGCAATTCTACAGATGGAAGCTGGCCTTACTGAGTGTGTTTTTTCTGTATACCATATCTGCAGTTTGCAGTTCTCGTGATCATCAATTCTCATTAGTGGAATCAATCTTATTGTAAACAATAGCACAAAAATGAACAATCCTCGAATAGTGAGTACGACATAACAACTGGTGCCGAAAATATTATACATGTATTACTTATTTCAAATATCGTATAGTTTTAATTGAACTTGTAAAAATTTTCAGTAAAGGTTTTCACAACCATGTCATATAATCTTGATAAAAAACGTGTATATTGGGCATCTCGTGGTAAAAGTTTTCTATAGAAGAACGCGTAGATATGTCTCACAACTTGAACCAAAATGCCCTTCTGGAAACATTCGAACAATGAAAGTAAAACAAGACTTAGTGTATTAATGTCATGTAAAGTATGCAGGTAAACACTGAAACGTTTAGAAAGTTTAGTATAAGATGACCAATTAAAGCACAGGTTTCTGAAGCTCAATCAATAAAATATATATGCAGGTTAGATCTCTGAAATATTAGGTGGGTGGGGTATGGTAATGCATATATCTATTGATAGAGCTTCAAGCGCCTGTGATTAAAGTAAACTTGCAATACTTTACAAGTTCGTGTTCGTATCTCAAAAGAACTATCCCGCTTTTAACAGTGTTTAATGTTGGGAGGAAGACCACGGGTGCATCCTTTGGGCATAACTTTAGCCATGAACTGGTATCTGGATAAAGCCATGAATTGTTCACAAAGACAGCTTGATGGCTTACTCTTATAGAAAATAGACACCTCGTGCGGGTTTTCGAATATATAATACGAGCGGATACAAGCTAAAACCCATATCTCAAATGTATACTGGATCTGAATTTTACATTTGAAAAGATGAATAATTACTTCATATAGTTTATGTAAACATACAATTAACAGTACTATGTAGTAGGTTTAAAAGACAAAATGCATGTATAGCTAAACAGTGAAATATTATTTACTAGCCAATGATTTATGTTTAACATACACGTATACTAACTGAATGTTTCCATTTCTGGGGAATCAATTTGCCACAAACTCCAAGTTGCAATACTGTCAAATAATTATAGATATTATGTGAAGAAGCCACACAGCTGGCTTACGGAAGTTGGTGGTGTGAAAGTTCCCATATGACCTAAATTTGTGTCGGTGCGTCGTTATACCCAACAAATCTATAGTGCATGCAAGTTTCTACGGCAATGACAGAGTGATCGTTTTCTAAACATACCAACATAGCTATATGTATGTCCAATGAATCTCGATGTACTCAATATGGGCATGTTGGAAAAGTTGTTTACACAAAAACAGGACACCCGTCTCAGTCTGTTGTTCAAGTTTTAAATGGCATGTAAAACGTTTTATTGGTAGATCAAGAGAGCAGTGAAGAACAAAATGTTCAGTCGCTGTCAAGTTACGCTAAATATAACACTCTTGACGTGATATTGAAGACTTTTTAATAGTTGAAATTAAATTTATCAATCTATATCCAAATCTGGATACCGAAATACCATTTAGCAATATGCGCAGTTTGAATTTGCGTTTGCCTATATTAGATGTTGTTTACGTTTACTGGGAAAAAGTTACGTTTCGCGTGAGAAAAACTTGAAATATTTGCAATGTGTGGGTAGATACATTTATCAAAAACCTGTTAAATGCGGATGTAGAACTCATGCATTAAATTAAACATTGACGAAGCCTAGTTTTCAAAAACGATAACAACAAAAAGCTAGTACATCCTTAATGTAACAGTATTGCCTATGTAATCTTCGCATTGTAGAGGATATTACATAAATAATAATGATAACAGCTTTGAACACGGTTCGAATATGCGATTTGTTCACGTGTAACAGTTGGGATTAGGTAAGAGTTTAGATGCAGTTACCCTAACAGACACTTTATTCCCTTTCGCGATACAAAATGCGCGGGTCTTGGCAGCTGCACAATGAAATAGCACAATGATCACAGTGTTTCAGTGACGCAAATATTTTGAAACGTAATTATATCTACTGCTACTGTTGATTTAAAGTTGTTGTGTCCTGGAATGTATTTATAGAGCGATTCACGGAACTTTGATTTTTCAACATTCTAAGTCTAGCATAATTCATTTTGTTATTTATCGTTGTATCGAAGTAATACAAGGAAATATTTGCGAAACATATATTAAACATTTTAAAATCTTAGAAGAAATTATTAATGAATACTTGTACGGTGCAAGTATCGTGCAAGAACGATCGAGCTATTGAATCACACACTTTCCAGGGTGAAGTTATATACGACTCTATAAGAAAAATGGTTCTATTCCTCAAAATATCCGAGGCTGCTCCAGCTGCAATTTTAGACCTGTCACGATCCCTGCCAGTAGGCATGAGAGGTATGATAAACTATGAATTTAAATGATTATCTTTGTAATCTGTAGATCTAGTACAAATGTAACAAACAACATATATTAAAGCTGGAATATAGCAAGAGAACGCATTTCTTGCCGAAACTTTTTCAACGTTTTCAAGGGGATGTCCCAAAACACAATCCGCCGGGAGATGGAGACCCCCTCCCTCACCTACCCCACACTCGCAGCATCTCTGCTTGGTTCGTAGCTATATAGGCGGCTCATACCTGGCGTATAGTTCAAAATCATCCAGGTAAGCCCCTGCTAATCTCCCGAATTATTAATTGCACACAATTTAATGAAACTTCCCACAAGTGAACAGTAACAACCTTACTAGTGCAAGGTGAATGTTAGTTTTTAGCTCGACTATACGAAGTATAAGGAGAGCTATCCTACTCGCCCCGGCGTCGGCGTCGGCGTCTTTCCGCGTCCCCACCTTGGTTAAAGTTTTGGTGCACTTTCAACTTATCTCTGTAATTTCTTGATGGATTTGATTCAAATTTAAAATACTTATTCCTCATCATCATACACATCATCTGACATAAGGGCCATAACACTGGTACCAATATTTCATGAATTATCCCCCTTTTCACTTAGAATTTCAGGTTAAAGTTTTGATGCACTTTCACTCTATCTCTGTTATTACTGAATGGATTTGATTCAAAGTTAAAATAGTTGTTCAACATCATCACCCACATCATATGACACAATGTGTATAACTCTTGCACAATTTTTCATGAATTATTCCCCCTTTTTACTTAGAATTTCAGGTTAAAGTTTTGGTGCACTTTCACTCTACCTCTGTTATTACTGAATGGATTTGATTCAGATTTAAAATAGTTGTTCAGCATCATCACCCACATCATATGACACAAGATGCATAACTCTGGCACAATTTTTCATGAATTATTCCCCTTTTTACTTAGAATTTCAGGTTAAAGTTTTATGCACTTTCACTCTATCTCTGTTATTACTGAATGGATCTGATTCAAACTTAAACAATTGTTCAACATTATTACCCTTATCATATGACACAAGGTACATAACTCTGGGACCAATTTTTCATGAATTATTTCCTCTTTTTACTTAGAATTTTAGGTTAAAGTTTTGATGCACTTTCACTCTGTCTCTGTTATTACTGAATGGATTTGATTCAAACTTAAAATAGTTGTTCAACATCATCACCCACACCCTATGATGCAAAGTGCATAACCCTGGCATCAATTTTTCTTTAATTATTCCCCCTTTTTAATTAGAATTTTAGGTTAAAGTTTTGATGCACTTTCACTCTTTCTCGTTAAAATTGAATGGATTTGATTCAAACTTAAAATAGTTGTTCAACATCATCACCCACACCATATGACACAAGGTGCATTACTCTGGCACCAATATTTAATGACTTATGCCCCATTTTGCTTAGGATATACTTATATAGTGTTTTGATACATTTTATCTTTACCTCTTTTATTACTTTAAGTTGATATTTTTAACATTGACTCAGGCTATTGTGCAATATCTTCATCCACAATTGGAGTAATTAAACACTCCAGTGACAGCTCTAGCTTCCTCAGATGTGCCCAGTTTCACTATCCAGCATTGAAATAGTCGAGCGCGCTGTCTCCTGTGAAAGCTCTTGTTTTTGTTTGTTTGTTTTTTTTTGTTGTTTTTTTTTTTCAGAAAAATATTCTCGCAGAGTAATGGGACTTTGATTGGTTTGTTACTATACTATATACATATACATAGAGTCTATATACATATTGTCTATATAATTATGCAATCTTGTGTGTATCAAATTGCAATATACTGTGTCAGTGTGTGAGGGGGCCACATTTATCGCGATATTAAAGTGAAAGCTATTGTTTATTTTTTATGTCCTTGCATTACCCAAGCTGGTTTTTTTCCACATGAATAGCTAAGGCCTAAAAATTCTTTGTTTCCGGTAAAATGCTCAAAAAATTAGGGTAGGTAGGTCGGAATTTTTTTTATTAAGGGAGACTTTTCGGAAATTATTTTTGTGTCAAATAATGAATACAAAAAGGGGGTTATGCCTTTAGAGCATCAGAAAGTTGATTTCTAACACCACTGACCATGTTTAAAGCATAAAAAGTGCAGTTTTGCCAAAAAGTTGAAAAAAAATCTCCAAGGCCAAAAAAAAAAAAATCATTTACGGCCGGGACAAAAATTTAGTGTAGGTCGGGATACAGGAAACAACCATTTTTTACTCCTAATTTCAATTTGCGGAATACCCTGAAGAGTTAGGTTTAGGAGAAAAAAAGTTCAAAGATCATCAAATCATAGAAAGAAAGAATTGTTTTACAAGAAAATTAAACAGCATATAAAACATTTATATTATTCTACAAAACCATTGTCACTTTACTCATACATGTAGGGACTGAATTGCATGAAGGGCCCACACTTTTGGACAGTTCAACGTCTTTACTTACAAGCTCACCATTTTTAAAATGCTGTTAGATATCTACATGCCATCATTTTGATGCATTTGCAACATTATCTAAGTGCTTAAACTTAACTTGACATAAGTAGGTTAAAAATACTTTTAGACAGTTGTCTACTTTAATTTTTTTACAAATGTCATTCTTTTTTCAAAGCGGGACAGATCTTTAGAATATTGTAAGTATCCAGTTCTATGGAACAGAAGAGTAAAGAATGTAGTGGACTGATGGCTTGTTGGAAAATATGTTATTTGTTAATTTCATAAGTTTTGTGATATACTGATAAACCCAGAAGTGTAAAAAAGCCATCAATCTTGCTAGTGGGAGGTCGACGATTATATTGAGATTTCTCGCTCCTACCTGTCATAATGCTCAATTTAAACATATTTTACTGCAAACGATACATGTTTACAATACAAATAAACACATGCGTTATTTTAACTTGGCATAGATTTATGAAAATTAGAAAAGCATTTTACGTAATGTATACATTGAAATCAGTTCCTCCTTCCTGTCATAATGCTGATTGGAAATCTGGAGTCTTTCTCCAACACGAACTAGAAATTTGCCATGAGCATGCGTGACGTCAATCGAAACAAAAATCGTGCAGTGTATTGATCTCAAATTGAATGTGCATGTTCTATCATTCTATACATGGAGCGTGCCATTCCGTCTGACCTCAGGTCAGTGCGACAGTATGAAAGCGCAACCGCAGTGTCATTGATGAAGTCATGTCCCTTTTAAGAAGGAGTTAGTTTCGTATTTGGCCTGGGTTAGGGTTAAAACAGATTGATGTATTTTAAAGTCATCTATGTTCACTTGGTTATTTATTATGCTTTTTAGACAAAAGATTTCCGCGAATGAGTAATTGTTGCGTAAAATATATAGATGCTCCAATTGAAAGCTCCCTGAAGACGGTTAGGTCTAAACTTAACTTGGGTATCGAAATACAGTAAAAACGGGAAATGATCATGGATATACCTAAATTCAACATAAATTGTTACGAGATACTTTTAATGCCACTACCGCAAACTATAAAATAGTTAAAATATATTTTATGCCATTTAGGGAGAGGTATCACTAGATGTGCAAGTAGGCCTTCATCGCCTGATAATTTTGAATCTTTCAAGAATGTCTAATGCACGAAAACGCTTGGGAATGAAGTTGTCCCCATTTTCAGAACGATACAATGCTAAAGTTGTTCATCCAATCTGATCCACATAGCCTGACACTGGGAAGGTGCCAAAAACGGTGATGAAGATTTTCTGTATTGTGTGTGGCAAAAGACATATCAATATAGTAACAATAGTAATAATAAATGATGATGACGATGATGATGATGATGATAACAATAATGTTAGTAGAGTTTTCATGTTTCTGGCCAAATACAACACTTAAAGATTTTCATGTCTGTTGCACACCTTTCAGATGGACATATGGAGGAAGGAAAGGACTTGCATCGCGAACCAGTTTTGAGTGACTTGTGGTGGATGAGGATGAGGAGGAGGAGGAGGATGGTAATAATAATAATAATAATAATAATAATAATAAAATAATAATAAATGATAATAAATGATGATGATGATGATGATGATGATAACAATTATAAAAGTAATACAAGTAATGCTAGATGATGCTGCTGCTGCTGCTGCTGCTGATGATGATGATGATAACAATTATAATAGTAATAAAAGTAGTGCTAGATGATGATGATGATGATGATGATGATGATGCTGCTGCTGATGATGATGATGATATTGATGATGTAAGTAGAGTTTTCCAGATACAATACTTAAGCTCTTCCATGTCTAATGCAATAAAACACTTGGATCTTGTAAAAGTTCTTTTTGTAGACTAATTTGAACCTTTCAGATGGACATATGGAGGAAGGAATAGACTTGCATCAGTTTTGAGTGACTTGTGGAGGAGGAGGAGGAGGAGGAGGAGGTAATGATAATAATAATAATAATAATAAAATAATAATAAATGATGATATTGATGATGTAAGTAGAGTTTTCCAGATACAACACTTAAGCTCTTCCATGACTAATGCAGTAAAACACTTGGATCGTGTACAAGTTCTTTTTGTAGACTAATTTGAACCTTTCAGATGGACATATGGAGGAAGGACAGGACTTGCATCAGTTTTGAGTGACTTTTGGAGGAGGAGGAGGAGGTAATAATAATAATAAGAATAATAATAAAATAATAATAAATGATGATATTGATGATGTAAGTAGAGTTTTCCGGATACACCACTTAAGCTCTTCCATGTCTAATGCAGTAAAACACTTGGATCATGTAAAAGTTCTTTTTGTAGACTAATTTGAACCTTTCAGATGGACATATGGAGCAAGGAAAGGACTTGCATCAGTTTTGAGTGACTTGTGGAGGAGGAGGAGGAGGTAATAATAATAATAAGAATAATAATAAAATAATAATAAATGATGATATTGATGATGTAAGTAGAGTTTTCCAGATACAACACTTAAGCTCTTCCATGTCTAATGCAGTAAAACACTTGGATCTTGTAAAAGTTCTTTTTGTAGACTAATTTGAACCTTTCAGATGGACATATGGAGGAAGGAAAGGACTTGCATCAGTTTTGAGTGACTTGTGGAGGAGGAGGAGGAGGTAATAATAATAATAAGAATAATAATAAAATAATAATAAATGATGATATTGATGATGTAAGTAGAGTTTTCCAGATACAACACTTAAGCTCTTCCATGTCTAATGCAGTAAAACACTTGGATCATGTAAAAGTTCTTTTTGTAAACTAATTTGAACCTTTCATATGGACATATGGAGCAAGGAAAGGACTTGCATCAGTTTTGAGTGACTTGTAGTGGAGGAGGAGGAGGAGGAGGTAATAATAATAATAATAATGATAATAATAATAATAAAAAAATAATAATAAATGATGATATTGATGATGTAAGTAGAGTTTTCCAGATACAACACTTAAGCTCTTCCATGTCTAATGCAGTAAAACACTTTGATCATATCAAAGTTCTTTTTGTAGACTAATTTGAACCTTTCAGATGGACATATGGAGGAAGAAAAGGACTTGCATCAGTTTTGAGTGACTTATGGAGGAGGAGGAGGAGGAGGAGGTAATGATAACAATAAGAATAATGATAAAATAATAATAAATGATGATATTGATGATGTAAGTAGAGTTTTCCGGATACAACAATTAAGCTCTTCCATGTCTAATGCAGTAAAACACTTGGATCATGTAAAAGTTCTTTTTTTAGACTAATTTGAACCATTCAGATGGACATATGGAGGAAGGAAAGGACTTGCATCAGTTTTGAGTGACTTGTGGAGGAGGAGGAGGAGGAGGAGGAGGTAATAATAATAAGAAGAATAATAATAAAACAATAATAAATGATGATATTGATGATGTAAGTAGAGTTTTCCAGATACAACACTTAAGCTCTTCCATGACTAATGCAGTAAAACACTTGGATCATGTAAAAGTTCTTTTTGTAGACTAATTTGAACCATTCAGATGGACATATGGAGGAAGGAAAGGACTTGCATCAGTTTTGAGTGACTTGTGGAGGAGGAGGAGGTAATAATAATAATAAGAATAATAATAAAATAATAATAAATGATGATATTGATGATGTAAGTAGAGTTTTTAAGATACAACACTTAAGCTCTTCCATGACTAATGCAGTAAAACACTTGGATCATGTAAAAGTTCTTTTTATAGACTAATTTGAACCTTTCAGATGGACATATGGAGGAAGGAAAGGACTTGCATCAGTTTGGAGTGACTTGTGGAGGAGGAGGAGGAGGAGGAGGAGGAGGTAATAATAATAATAAGAATAATAATAAAATAATAATAAATGATGATATTGATGATGTAAGTAGAGTTTTCCAGATACAACACTTAAGCTCTTCCATGTCTAATGCAGTAAAACACTTGGATCATGTAAAAGTTCTTTTTGTAGACTAATTTGAACCTTTCAGATGGACATATGGAGGAAGGAAAGGACTTGCATCAGTTTTGAGTGACTTGTGGAGGAGGAGGAGGAGGTAATAATAATAATAAGAATAATAATAAAATAATAATAAATGATGATATTGATGATGTAAGTAGAGTTTTCCAGATACAACACTTAAGCTCTTCCATGTCTAATGCAGTAAAACACTTGGATCATGTAAAAGTTCTTTTTGTAGACTAATTTGAACCTTTCAGATGGACATATGGAGGAAGGAAAGGACTTGCATCAGTTTTGAGTGACTTGTGGAGGAGGAGGAGGAGGAGGAGGTAATAATAATAATAAGAATAATAATAAAATAATAATAAATGATGATATTGATGATGTAAGTAGAGTTTTCCAGATACAACACTGAAGCTCTTCCATGTCTAATGCAGTAAAACACTTGGATCATGTAAAAGTTCTTTTTGTAGACTAATTTGAACCTTTCAGATGGACATATGGAGGAAGGAAAGGACTTGCATCAGTTTTGAGTGACTTGTGGAGGAGGAGGATTAGGTAATAGTAATAATAATAAGAATAGTAAAACAATAATAAATGATGATATTGATGATGTAAGTAGAGTTTTCCAGATACAACACTTAAGCTCTTCCATGTCTAATGCAGTAAAACACTTGGATCATGTAAAAGTTCTTTTTGTAGACTAATTTGAACCTTTCAGATGGACATATGGAGGAAGGAAAGGACTTGCATCAGTTTTGAGTGACTTGTGGAGGAGGAGGAGGATGTAATAATAATAATAATAAGAATAATAATAAAATAATAATAAATGATGATATTGATGATGTAAGTAGTGTTTTACAGATACAACACTTAAGCTCTTCCATGACTAATGCAGTAAAACACTTGGATCATGTGAAAGTTCTTTTTGTAAACTAATTTGAACCTTTCAGATGGACATATGGAGGAAGGAAAGGACTTGCATCAGTTTTGAGTGACTTGAGGAGGAGGAGGAGGAGTTAATAGTAATAATAAGAAGAAGAATAAAATAATAATAAATGATGATGTTGATGATGTAAGTAGAGTTTTCCAGATACAACACTTAAGCTCTTCCATGTCTAATGCAGTAAAACACTTGGATCATGTAAAAGTTCTTTTTGTAGACTAATTTGAACCTTTCAGATGGACATATGGAGGAAGGAAAGGACTTGCATCAGTTTTGAGTGACTTGTGGAGGAGGAGGAGGAGGAGGAGGATGTAATAAAAATAATAAGAATAATAATAAAATAATAATAAATGATGATATTGATGATGTGATTAGCGTTTTTCAGATACAACACTTAAGCTCTTCCATGACTAATGCAGCAAAACACTTGGATCATGTAAAAGTTCTTTTTGTAGACTAATTGAACCTTTCAGATGGACATATGGAGGAAGGAAAGGACTTGCATCAGTTTTGAGTGACTTTGGGGAGGGGGAAAGAGGTAATAATAATAAGAAGAATAATAATAAAATAATAATAAATGATGATATTGGTGATGTAAGTAGAGTTTTCCAGATACAACACTTAAGATCTTCCATGTCTAATGCAGTAAAACACTTGGATCATGTAAAAGTTCTTTTTGTAGACTAATTTGAACCTTTCAGGTGGACGTATGGAGGAAGAAAAGGACTTGCATCAGTTTCGAGTGACTTATGGAGGAGGAGGAGGAGGAGGAGGTAATAATTATAATAAGAATAATAATAAAATAATAATAAATGATAATATTGATGATGTAAGTAGAGTTTTCCAGATACAACACTTAAGCTGTTCCATGTCTAATGCAGTAAAACACTTGGATCATGTAAAAGTTTATTTTTTAGACTAATTTGAACCTTTCAGATGGACATATGGAGGAAGGAAAGGACTTGCATCAGTTTTGAGTGACTTTTGGAGGAGGAGGAGGAGGAGGTAATAATAATAATAAGAATAATAATAAAACAATAATAAATGATGATATTGATGATGTAAGTAGAGTTTTCCAGATACAACACTCAAGCTCTTCCATGTCTAATGCAGTAAAACACTTGGATCATGTAAAAGGTCTTTTTGTAGACTAATTTGAACCTTTCAGATGGACATACGGAGGAAGGAAAGGACTTGCATCAGTTTTGAGTGACTTGTGGAGGAGGAGGAGGTAATTATAATTATAATAAGAATAATAATAAAATAATAATAAATGAAGATATTGATGATGTAAGTAGAGTTTTCCAGATACAAAACTTAAGCTCTTCCATGTCTAATGCAGTAAACACTTGGATCAGGTAAAAGTTCTTTTTGTAGACTAATTTGAACCTTTCAGATGGACATATGGAGGAAGGAAAGGACTTGCATCATTTTTGAGTGACTTGTGGAGGAGGAGGAGGAGGAGGAGGAGGAGGAGGTAAGAATAATAATTAAATAATAATAAATGATGATATTGATGATGTAAGTAGAGTTTTCCAGATACAACACTTAAACTCTTCCATGACTAATGCAGTAAAACACTTGGATCATGTAAAAGTTCTTTTTGTAGACTAACTTGAACCTTTGAGATGGACATATGGAGGAAGGAAAGGACTTGCATCAGTTTTGAGTGACTTGTGGAGGAGGAGGAGGTAATAATAATAATAAGAATAATAATAAAATAATAATAAATGATGATATTGATGATGTAAGTAGAGTTTTCCAGATACAACACTTAAGCTCTTCCATGTCTAATGCAGTAAAACACTTGGATCAGGTAAAAGTTCTTTTTGTAGACTAATTTGAACCTTTCAGATGGACATATGGAGGAAGGAAAGGACTTGCATCAGTTTAGAGTGACTTGTGGAGGAGGAGGAGGAGGAGGAAGAGGAGGTAATAATAATAATAAGAATAATAATAAAATAATGATAAATGATGATATTGATGATGTAAGTAGAGTTTTCCAGATACAACACTTAAGCTCTTCCATGTCTAATGCAGTAAAACACTTGGATCAGGTAAAAGTTCTTTTTGTAGACTAATTTGAACCTTTGAGATGGACATATGGAGGAAGGAAAGGACTTGCATCAGTTTTGAGTGACTTGTGGAGGAGGAGGAGGAGGAGGTAATAATGATAATAAGAATAATAATAAGATAATAATAAATGATGATATTGATGATGTAAGTAGAGTTTTCCAGATACAACACTCAAGCTCTTCCATGTCTAATGTAGTAAAACACTTGGATCATGTAAAAGTCCTTTTTGTAGACTTATTTGAACCTTTCAGATGGACATATGGAGGAAGGAAAGGACTTGCATCAGTTTTCAGTGACTTGTGTAGGATGAGGAGGAGGAGGAGGAGGTAATAATAATAATAATAATAATAATAATAAAATAATAATAAATGATGATATGGATGATGTAAGTAGAGTTTTCCAGATACAACACTTAAGCTCTTCCATGTCTAATGCAGTAAAACACTTGGATCATGTAAAAGTTCTTTTTGTAGACTAATTTGAACCTTTCAGATGGACATATGGAGGAAGGAAAGGACTTGCATCAGTTTTGAGTGACTTGTGGAGGAGGAGGAGGAGGAGGAGGAGGAGATAATAATAAGAATAATAATAAAATAATAATAAATGATGATATTGATGATGTAAGTAGAGTTTTCCAGATACAACACTTAAGCTCTTCCATGTCTAATGCAGTTAAACACTTGGATAATGTAAAAGTTCTTTTTGTAGACTAATTTGAACCTTTCAGATGGACATATGGAGGAAGGAAAGGACTTGCATCAGTTTTGAGTGACTTGTGGATGAGGAGGAGGAGGAGGAGGAGGAGGTAATATTAATAATAATAATAATAATAATAAAATAATAATAAATGATGATATTGATGATGTAAGTAGAGTTTTCCAGATACAACACTTAAGCTCTTCCATGTCTAATGCAGTTAAACACTTGGATAATGTAAAAGTTCTTTTTGTAGACTAATTTGAACCTTTCAGATGGACATTTGGAGGAAGGAAAGGACTTGCATCAGTTTTGAGTGACTTGTGGAGGAGGAGGAGGAGGAGGAGGAGATAATAATAAGAATAATAATAAAATAATAATAAATGATGATATTGATGATGTATGTACAGTTTTCCAGATACAACACTTAAGCTCTTCCACGTCTAATGCAGTAAAACACTTGGGTCATGTAAAAGTTCTTTTTGTAGACTAATTTTAACCTTTCAGATGGACATATTGAGGAAGGAAAGTACTTGCATCAGTTTTGAGTGACTTGTGGAGGAGGAGGAGTAGGTAATAATAATAATAATAATAGTAAGAATAATAATAAAATAATAATAAATGATGATATTGATGATGTAAGTTCAGTTTTCCAGATACAACATTTAAGCTCTTTCATGTCTAATGCAGTAAAACACTTGGATCATGTAAAAGTTCTTTTTGTAGACTAATTTGAACCTTTCAGATGGACATATGGAGGAAGGAAAGGACTTGCATCAGTTTTGAGTGACTTGTGGAGGAGGAGGAGGATGAGGAGGTTATAATAATAATAATAATAATAAAAATAATAAAATAATAATTAATGATGATATTGATGATGTAAGTAGAGTTTTCCAGATACAACACTTGAGCTCTTCCATGTCTAATGCAGTAAAACACTTGGATCATGTAAAAGTTCTTTTTGTAAACTAATTTGAACCTTTCAGATAGACATATGGAGGAAGGAAAGGACTTGCATCAGTTTTGAGTGACTTGAGGAGGAGGAGGAGGAGGAGGAGGAGGAGTTAATAGTAATAAGAAGAAGAAAAAAAATAATAAATGATGATGTTGATGATGTAAGTAGAGTTTTCCAGATACAACACTTAAGCTCTTCCATGTCTAATGCAGTAAAACACTTGGATCATGTAAAAGTTCTTTTTGTAGACTAATTTGAACCTTTCAGATGGACATATGGAGGAAGGAAAGGACTTGCATCAGTTTTGAGTGACTTTTGGAGGAGGAGGAGGAGGTAATAATAATAATAAGAATAATAATAAAATAATAATAAATGATGATATTGGTGATGTAAGTAGAGTTTTCCAGATACAACACTTAAGCTCTTCCATGTCTAATGCAGTAAAACACTTGGATCATGTAAAAGTTCTTTTTGTAGACTAATTTGAACCTTTCAGATGGATATATGGAGGAAGAAAAGGACTTGCATCAGTTTCGAGTGACTTATGGAGGAGGAGGAGGAGGAGGTAATAATAATAAGAAGAATAATAATGAAATAATAATAAATGATAATATTGATGATGTAAGTAGAGTTTTCCAGATACAACACTTAAGCTCTTCCATGTCTAATGCAGTTAAACACTTGGATCATGTAAAAGTTTATTTTTTAGACTAATTTGAACCTTTCAGATGGACATATGGAGGAAGGAAAGGACTTGCATCAGTTTTGAGTGACTTGTGAAGGAGGAGGAGGAGGAGGAGGTAATAATAATAATAAGAATAATAATAAAACAATAATAAATAATGATATTGATGATGTAAGTAGAGTTTTCCAGATGCAACACTCAAGCTCTTCCATGTCTAATGCAATAAAACACTTGGATCATGTAAAAGTTCTTTTTGTAGACTAATTTGAACCTTTCAGATAGACATATGGAGGAAGGAAAGGACTCGCATCAGTTTTGAGTGACTTGTGGAGGAGGAGGAGGAGGAGGAGGTAATAATAATAATAAGAATAATAATAAAATAATAATAAATGATGATATTGATGATGTAAGTAGAGTTTTCTGGATACAACACTTAAGCTCTTTCATGTCTAATGCAGTAAAACATTTGGATCATGTAAAAGTTCTTTTTGTAGACTAATTTGAACCTTTCAGATGGACATATGGAGGAAGAAAAGGACTTGCATCAGTTTTGAGTGACTTGTGGAGAAGGAGGAGGAGGTGGTAATAATAATAATAAGAATAATGATAAAATAATAATAAATGATGATATTGATGATGTAAGTAAAGTTTTCAAGATACAACACTTAAGCTCTTCCATGTCTAATGCAGTAAAACACTTGGATCATGTGAAAGTTCTTTTTTTAGACTAATTTGAACCTTTCAGATGGACATATGGAGGAAGGAAAGGACTTGCATCAGTTTTGAGTGACTTGTGGAGGAGGAGGAGTAGGTAATAATAATAATAAGAATAATAATAAAATGATAATAATAAATGATGATATTGATGATGTAAGTAGAGTTTTCCAGATACAACACATAAGCTCTTCCATGTCTAATGCAGTAAAACACATGGATCATGTAAAAGTTCTTTTTGTAGACTAATTTGAACCTTTCAGATGGACATATTGAGGAAGGAAAGGACTTGCATCAGTTTTGAGTGCCTTGTGGAGGAGGAGGAGGAGGTAATAATAATAAGAAGAAGAATAATAATAAAATAATAATAAATGATGATATTGATGATGTAAGTAGAGTTTTCCAGATACAACACTTAAGCTCTTCCATGTCTAATGCAGTAAAACACTTGGATCATGTAAAAGTTCTTTTTGTAGACTAATTTGAACCTTTCAGATAGACATATGGAGGAAGGAAAGGACTCGCATCAGTTTTGAGTGACTTGTGGAGGAGGAGGAGGGGGAGGAGGAGGTAATAATAATAATAATAATAATAATAAAATAATAATGAATGATGATATTGATGATGTAAGTAGAGTTTTCCGGATACAACACTTAAGCTCTTTCATGTCTAATGCAGTAAAACACTTGGATCATGTAAAAGTTCTTTTTGTAGACTAATTTGAACCTTTCAGATAGACATATGGAGGAAGAAAAGGACTTGCATCAGTTTTGAGTGACTTATGGAGAAGGAGGAGTAGGAGGAGGTAATAATAATAATAAGAATAATGATAAAATAATAATAAATGATGATATTGATGATGTAAGTAGAGTTTTCCAGATACAACACTTAAGCTCTTCCATGTCTAATGGAGTAAAACAGTTGGATCATGTAAAAGTTCTTTTTTTTAGACTAATTTGAACCTTTCAGATGGACATATGGAGGAAGGAAAGGACTTGCATCAGTTTTGATTGACTTGTGGAGGAGGAGGAGGAGGTAATAATAATAATAATAAGAATAATAATAATAAAATAATAATAAATGATGATATTGATGATGTAAGTAGAGTTTTCCAGATACAACACTTAAGCTCTTCCATGTCTAATGCAGTAAAACACATGGATCATATAAAAGTTCTTTTTGTAGACTAATTTGAACCTTTCAGATGGACATATTGAGGAAGGAAAGGACTTGCATCAGTTTTGAGTGACTTGTGGAGGAGGAGGAGTAGGTAATAATAATAATAAGAATAATAATAAAATAATAATAAATGATGATATTGATGATGTAAGTAGAGTTTTCCAGATACAACACTTAAGCTCTTCTATGTCTAATGCAGTAAAACACTTGGATCATGTAAAAGTTCTTTTCGTAGACTAATTTGAACCTTTCTGATGGACATTTGGAGAATAAATGTGTTCGCACATTTAGCAAGAATTTTCTATATTTTGATTATTTCAGTAAAATATGGACAAGGAGGGATGATGATTCACAAGACTCCTTTGACGATACAGGAGAGAATGAAATGGACAAATAGATGACATGTTGGTCAGAATGAGGCTGACAGACGAAAAGCGTAAACAAGAACAATGAGATGGTGGGTATGAATAGTTGCAAATTAACAGAGTATTTTCTAACTTCTAAATATTTCAGGGAAATGTGGATGAAAGAGATTAATGAAGCAGGAAAGAATGGAATAGACAAATAGATGACATGCTGGTCAGAATGAGGCTGACAGATGAAAAGCATAAACAAGAACAATGAGATGGTGGGTATGAATAGTTGCAAATTAACACAGTATTTTCTAACTTCTAAATATTTCAGGGAAATGTGGATGAAAGAGATTAATGAAGCAGGAAAGAATGGAATAGACAAATAGATGACATGCTAGTCAGAATGAGGCTGACAGATGAAAAGCATAAACAAGAACCATGAGATGGTAGGTATACATGTATATAAATGCAAATTTAGGGAGTATTTTCTGATTTCTGAGTATTTCAGGGATTCTAAATTATTATTGTTTCAGAGAAATGTGGACGAGTAGGGATAATGATTTGATTGATTCCTTTGACGATACATGTGAATATGGAATGAACAAGCAGGTGACATGCTGGTCAGAATGAAACTGACAAGATGAAAAATGTAAACAGAAAAACCAGGAGATGGTGGGTATATATACATGTAATTGCAAATTAAGGGTCCCAGTATTTGCTAACTTTTTTATTTTCAGGGACTCTAAATTCTTAATATTTCAGAGAAATGTGGATAGGTAGGGATGATGATTTGCATGATTCCTTTGACAATACAGGAGAAAATCAAATGGACAAACAGATGACATTCTCGTCAGATGAAGCTTACAGATGAAAATGTGAACAAGAACCATGAGATGGTGGGTAAATATAATTGCAAATTGAGGGGGTATTTGCTAACCTTTTAATATCTCCGGGATTCTCAATTCTTAAAATTTCAGGGAAATGTGGACGAGAAAGGATAATGATTCACATGATTCCTTTGCCAATAAAGGAGAGAATGGAACGGACAAGCAGATGACATTCTGGTCAGAATGAAGCTGACAAGATGAAAATGTGAACAAGAACCATGAGATGGTGGGTGTATATAATTGCAAATTTAGGTAGTATTTGCTATCTTTTTAATATTTCAGGGATTCTAAATTCTTAATATTTCAGGGAAATGTGGATGAGTAGGGATAATGATTTCATTATTCCATTTACAGTACAGGAGAGAATGGAATGGACAAGCAGGTGACATGTTGGTCAGAATGAAACTGACAAGATGAAACATGTAAACAAGAACCAGAAGATGGTGGGTATATATACATGTAATTGCAAATTAAGGGAGTATCTGCTAACTTTTTTATTTTTCAGGGACTCTAAATTCTTAATATTTCAGGGAAATGTGGACGAGTAGGGATAATGACATGCATGATTTCTTCGACAGTACAGGAGAGAATGGATTGAGCAAGCAGGTGACATGGTGGTCAGAATAAAGCTGGCAGATGAAAACAGTCAACAAGAACCATGAGATGGTGGGTATGTATAATTGCAAATTTATGGAGTATTTGCTAACTTTTTAATATTTCAGGGATTCTAAATTCTTAATATTTCAGGGAAATGTGGATGAGTAGGGATAATGATTTGCATGATTCCTTCGGCAGTACAGGAGAGAATTGATTGAGCAAACAGGTGACATGGTGGTCAGAATGAAGGTGGCAGATGTAAACAGTCAACAAGAACCATGAGATGGTGGGTATGTATAATTGCAAATTTAGGGAGTACATTTATTTGCTAACTTTTTTAATATTTCAGTGATTCTAAAGTCTTAATATTTCAGGGAAATGTGGACAAGTAGGGATGATTTGCATGATTCCTTTTACAGTACAGGAGAGAATGGAATGGACAAGCAGGTGACATGTTGGTCATAACTCTGGAGATTGTGGGTATGTATAACTGCAAATTTAGGGAGTATTTGCTAACTTTTTAATATTTCAGGGATTCTAAATTCTTAATATTTCAGAGAAATGTGGACAAGTAGGGATAATGATTTGCATGATTCCTTTGGCAATACAGGAGAGAATCGAATGGACAAACAGATGACATTCTGGTCAGAATGAAGCATGATTCCTTTTACAGTACAGGAGAGAATGGAATGGACAAGCAGGTGACATGTTGGTCAGAATGAAGCTGACAGATGAAAACAGCCTACAAGAACTATGAGATGGTATGTATATAAAGTTGCAATTTTAGGAAATATCTATAGTTAAGATTCAGTTTAAAGTTTTGAAAACTTCTGTATGTTGCAGCCTGACAAAATAGTGTTTTTTATGTGTTTCACAAATTTATGTTTGACATGTGACATTGAATGTTTAAAATTAATGTTCTGTGCTTTTTTGTTTAAAGATATAGACCCTAATGGATATTAGTCAGTTCATAGTTACTATGTAAGCATAAGATTAACTGGTTATGTTATAAACTGTACTACATTTAATACATGTATAGCTAAGCACAGTATAAAAGTATACTATCACTGAAAAAATAAATGATATAATTTTATTCAAAATTCTCCAATTTTTGTAGATAAAAATTTGATTGGAACATGCATAACTTACACAGTATACCAAGATTTATTTGTATCAAACATTTATATCTTTATTTTCTGGTTATGCCACAGACATGATATTTAGTTGTTTGTAGGACCATATCTGTTTCCATCAAGTTTGACTTAAACTCAGCAAAATAGTGTTGAACTATTGACCAGTCAATAAGCCAAACTATGGACTTGTACTTTATATAATGAGTCATGTTATGTTTTAAAGAGTCTTGTAAATTGCAGATATTGTTTATGTTATGATATGCTTTATTTCTTTCAGGTGTATTGAGGTGAAACCTGATGATTCCTAGGAAGGATGTCTTCGGCTGACTTGCAAAAAGCATGGACACATGATACAAATAAGTTAACATTTTTCATTTTACAGTTATTGTCCATGTGCAGTCACATGGAGGAAAGATTCACAAGGGCAAAAATTAAACTCTGACAAAAACACCAAGAAAACCCCAAAAAGCGTTTAATTAGTCTTTGGATATCAAAAAGTTATTTCATCAGTTTCCCACAATAAATTAAAGTAATGTAAAATACAAAATAAAATAATAAAAAAGTAACAGAAAACACAATTTTTGGGACAAAAGTGGCTCTTTTCTAATGCTACCTGATTTTAAGTTTGTCTAAAATTCTTTGTTAGAGGTTGTTTATATTTGGCTTTTAATGAGCTTGAGGAGTGGATAGAAATACAAATTTTTTTTTAACCAGAACAATGGCAAACTTGAAATCTGGAGGTCCCAAGTCCTCGGAAAAGCAGAGGGAAAAGGAGCTGCTGCCTTGGTTGTCTGTGACAAAACACATTTCTTAAGACTATATCGTTTAAAAATAAACAGAAATAACTTTGTTGTTTTTAACTCAAATATTTGAGTTTTCTAAAATAGCACAATTTTGTTTTTACCCATTCATTTTTGTGTCACAGAAGTTTCGTGTGTAAGCAGGTTTCACTTAATCTACAAGGTCAAATGCTTTCAAACTCTTCTACCTTACAGTACACCTGATCCTCAAGTTTCACTTCGGCATTGCTCAAAAGTGTAACGGTAGTATAAGCAGAAATTAGCCATTCAAGTTAAAATATGGTTTTCAGGAGAAAACATAGTATTACAAGAAGTTATAAATATATTTTTGTAAATTAGCTGCAGCCAATTTCGATTTGCTTCTTCTGTGTGTTTTGTTTGTATTGCTGTAGATCTATATTGGTGAGTATTACAAGAAGTTATAAATATATTTTTGTAAATCAGCTGCAGCCAATTTCGATTCGCTTCTTCTGTTTGTTTTGTTTGTATTGCTGTAGATCTATATTGGTGAGGTAAATTAATTTATTTAATGAAGATAATAGAAAAATGACTAGAGGAAAACAACCTGGATTTATTAAACTATTCGAGAATTATTGATATAATGTGAACATAAGACCATTATACAGTTTGACTGATTGTAAATTATTTATTTGTCAGTTTGTGAAATTACCTAAATGCGAATTATCAATTTTGTTAAATAGCAAGTAAAGACAAAATCTAGAAGAATGACAGAAGTTGAGCAAATCCATCTGAATTTGGATCATGCCCATGACCTATCTAGGTACCTTGCACTTTCTATTTTTCAATTGTCACAAATTTAAATGACAATATCAAAATCCCAAGGTTTGGCGGTCATGATCGTGACAATGACTGTGACTGATTTTCATTCACTATCGTTAACATGACTGTAATACCTAATACATGTGGCTCTTCGAACATAGTCTACTATCATCTAATTTTGGGTAAATATTAATGATGATATTATATATTTTCTTTAAATCGTATCTGTGAAATAACAAACTAAATATCATAGAAATAAAATAATTCCGTGTGTTTACTCATGTGCATGAAAGTGTCAACGTTACTCTGACGTCATCGGCGATTTTCCTATTTATTTCCGGTTGTCATTAATTTTAATTTATGTCTGTTCACTATAACGGAGGAATTTTCAACTGAATTTTGTACTGTGGGACTGGAAAAGTGTTCCTTATAACCGAGTGTTCCTTATAAGCGAGTTCCCTATAACCAAAGATTTTGCACAGAATAAAGAAGGAATTAGATCGAGGAATTGAAAACTGTTCCTTATAACTGAGGGTTCCTTTTATCAGAGTTCCTTATAAGTGAGGTTTTACTGTACATTATATATAGACAATTATACAAATTACAAAGCTTTACTTTGACAGCAATTCCATTTTATTTGGCAAATTTGTTTCCTAAGCATTGTCTATTGACATTAGCTTACGCACACTAATTCGAGAAAGTTTTTCTTTGGTATCTATATTTACAATGGTAGATCTACCACTCTGTTCATTGTAATTTCTTCTTTTCTATTTTGCTTGTATGATATTTAATCTCTCTTGTTCTATTTCACTATCACATTTCATGTTCCTTTGAGTAACAACATCCTGACTTATTCTGAAAGTTGTTTCACCTCCATTGACATAATCTGTTTGCTCCTTCTGCCTTTTACAATCAAACTTCATACTCTGTAAAACTTGTTTCTGTCGATTGAAGGAATAAGATTATGAGGTTACCGAATTCATTTTCGCGTAAAATTACATTACGCTACCCCTACCCCAAAATCACAAGATAGCGTAATTGAGTATTTTTTCCAATATCTGATCTTTTCTCCCATAAATATACTATTTCATTTTTCTTAGTAAAATTAAATCAAAATACTCTTTAAAACTCTGCTACTTTCACTCTATCTCAGTTACTACAAAATGAATTTGATTCAAACTTAAAATAGTTGTTCCACATCTGCACACACATCATATCCCGACACAATGGCCATAACTCTTGCACCATATTTTTTTATGAATTATGCCCCCTTAGTCGAGCAGGCTGTCTCCTGTGACAACTCTTGTTACAAATTGTGCCATTTTTTTTTTACTTTTATATTCATTAAAGTAAAAAGGTTGTTGAATAGTTGAGCGTTGCTGTCCTCCAACAGCTCTTGTTATGTTTTATCATCCCAAGATGAGTGCCTTTTGACATTTGAAAATTTACTATTTTGAAATGACAGTCAAACTTTCATATTTGTGTTGGTAGGTATTTTTTGGTTTAATATCTTTTTTTTTCTTTAAACTTTTTCCCTCTATTATCTATCAACCATGTCTCTCACAAATCTGTTAATTACATACATTTTATTTTTTGTATTATAGAGCTTCCATTTTTTATTAAGGAGTTTTACTGTTTGAGGTGAGCGCATAGTTCAATTCAATGAATTTTTGTATATGTATTAAATTTCAAAAATATTTTTCAGAACTTTCATGCTATTATTATGATTTACAATGTCACCTTAGACTATCTGTGCTATTTTTGCTGCTTGAAAAATAAATAAAATGCTATACAGCTGTGTTGATTATTTTCTCTAAAATAAAAGGTCATACAGAATCATTTTTTCCCCATGAAGTTACTTCTTCTACCCTCCTTGACGCCATCTGCAAAATAAAGAGGAAGGTTACTGAGACTAACCAATATTTCTTTTTTCCACCTTAAATTATCTATCCTAGCTATTATCTATTTGCAAAATAAAAAAGAGGTTACTCTAACTGAATTCTTTTTCTATCTAAGTTTTCTCCCCTACCCCTTGATGCCATTTATAAACTAAATGGGAGGTAACTCTTACCATATTCTTTTTCCATCTTAAGTTAAATCCCCTGCTCACTAGAGGCATTTTGCAAAATAAATGGGCGGTTAATTTAACCGACCACTTTTTCCAATCAAAAGTGATTTCCCCTACACCCTTGATGCCATTTACAAAATCAAGGAGAAGTTACTCTGAATTCTTTTTGTTCATCTTGAGTTATCTCCTCTATCTCCTTTTTCCATCTTATCTCCCCTACCCCCTTGATGCCATTTGCAATATAAAGGAGAGGTCACACTAACTGGAATTCCTTTATTCCATCATCTCTCCAACCTCTCCCCCCATTAATCCCCCCTTGACGCCATTTGTAAAATAAAGGGAAGATCACTACCTGAAATTCCTTTTTTCCATCTTGAGTTATCTCCCCTACTGTGTCTCCACATTGACACCATTTGCAAAATAAAGGGGAGGTCACTCTAACTGATTTTTTTTTACAAGTTCAGTTATCTTCCCTACTCACCTTGACGCCATTTGCAAAATAAAGGGGAGGTCACTCTAAATGATTTTTTATTTTGGGTTATCTCCCCTACCCACGTTGACGCCATTTGCAAAATAAAGTGGAGGTAACTCTATTTTTTTACATCTTGGGTTATTTCCCCTGTCCTCCTTTACGCCATTTGCAAAATAAAGGTGAGGTCACTCTAACTGATTTTTTTACATCTTGGGTTATCTCCCCTATCCTCCTTAACGCTATTTGCAAAATAAAGGGGAGATCACTCTTATTGAAATTCTTTCATCTTGAGTTATCTCCCCTGCTCCCCTTGGCGCCATTTGCAAAATAAAGCGGAGATCACTCTTATTGAAATTCTTTCATCTTGAGTTATCTCCCCATACCCCCTTGACACCATTTGCAAAATAAAGGGGAGGTCACTTACTGAAATTATTTTTTTTCCATCTTGAGTTTTCTCCCCTGCCCATTGACACCATTTGCAAAATAAGGGAGGTCACTTTTACTGAAATTCTTTTTTTCCATCCAGTTATCTCCCCGACCCCACTTTACGCAATTTGCAAAATAAAGGGGAGTACTCTCACCGAAATTCTTTTCTTCTTTTATCTCCCCTACCCCATTGACGCCATTCACAAAATCAAAGGGATGTAACTCTAAATGTTTTTTTTTACATCTTGTGTTATCTCCCTGCCCCCCTTGACGCCATTTGCAAAATAATGGAGAGGTCACTGTTACTGAAATTCTTTTTTTCATCTTGAGTTATCTCTTCTTCCCCACTTGATGCAATTTGCAAAAAAAGGGGGAGGTTACTGTAACTGATATTCTTCTTACATCTTCAGTTATCTCCTCTACCCCCTTGTCGCCATTTGCAAAATAAAGGGGAGGTCACTCTAAATTCTTTTTCCCATATTGGTTAATCTTCCCTGCCCCCCCCCCCCCCCCCCCCCCATCCCCTTGACGCCATTTGCAAAATAAAGGGGAGGTCACTGTTACTGAAATTCTTTTTTCCATCTTTAGTTATCTCCCCAACCTCCTTAACGCCATTTGCAAAATAAAGGGGAGGTCACTCTAAATGTTTTTTTTTCATTTTGGGTTTTCTCCATTTTGGGTTTTCTCCCCTACCACACTTGACGCCATTTGCAAAATAAAGGGGAGGTCACTCTAAATGATTTTTTCATTTCGGGTTATCTCCCCTACCCCACTTGACACCATTTGCAAAATAAAGAGGAGATTACTCTAACTGAAATTCTTTTACATCTTCAGTTATCTCCCCTATCCCCCTTGATGTCATTTGCAAAATAGAGGGGAGGTCACTGTTACTGAAATTTGTTTTTTCCATCTTGAGTTATCTCCCCATGTCCCCCGCCCCCCTTGATGCCATTGCAAAATAAAGGGGAGATTACTATTACTGAAATTCTTTTTTCCATCTTGAGTTATCTCCCCAACCCCACTTGACGCCATTTGCAATATAAGGGGAGGTTACTCTAACTGAAATTCTTTTTTTTCTACCTGAGGTCATCTCCCCTTCCCCTTGACGCCATTTGTAAAATGATTTAACCGACCATTTTTTCCAACCCTAACATCCTTGGCGTCAATTTCAAAATAAAGGGCAGATTATCCTTACCAAAATTTTTTTTCAATCTTAAGTTATCTCCCCTACCCCCTTGACGCCATTTGCAAAAGAAAGGGGAGGTTTTGTGATTTTGACAGTTGCCGGTATATACCGGTAACCCTAAGTTTTCTTCTTCTTCTTCTTCTTCTTCTGGTATCGATGCAGGGCCAAGAAATGACATTGTCGCATCGTATTTGAGACAATGTCACCTATAAAAATAGTTTCATGAAGTTGTCCCATCCTTCCGCTAAAGGAGTAAATTATAAATACTATTGATATATTTTTTTTTATTATTATGTGTTGCGAGCGATGCGGACCGAAAATGGTAGGGGTATGCCCGGCGGGCGCCAGCCTTATGGATCCGCCAGTGAAAATCAAAGTCGCGTAATTTTTACAATACAATGTTTTTACAATAACACCGTCACTTGTGGAAACTGAAAGTAATTTTTACGTAATAGATCTATGTATATAATATATGGCGTTATAGAATTTAAAAGTTGTCTTTTCACTTTTTTTTTTGTTTCTTGAATGACAGACAAATGTCTATCTTCCTTTATAGTCGAACTAATCCGACGTATACAGTTTGTTTTATATAATGTGACGGTCAAACCAAAGGGGTCCGGCACATGAGTGGATTAAATTTAATGGCTTATTTTTGAGTCCTAGAGCCATAATTATGTTAAAAATCCATTAAACTTAATCCACTCATGTGCCGGACCCCTTTGGTCAAACTGTGCGGTGGCTGCAGAAGTCAGAAATTAAAAAACAGCCACTAATGGACAAGAGGTTTTCAGAGTAGATTCCTTTAATGTCTGACGTTTTACAAGCAAAGGATCTGACACATGTGGGTCACTGTTACCAGTTACACATGGGTATTTTTTGGTGCATAATAATTAAAGCAATGAGTGTCATATAACCTCGTTAGTCGTACACATATCTACGATAAGGTTTCGGGTTTTACAAGTGTGTAAAACAAAAAAATATGACATTTATTACTTTTGTTTCTTTTTATATGTAGATCTACAAATTATTTCAAATCTTTGTACTGGCAGTATGAATAAAAAGTGAAAAAGTAGTCCAACATCGAGAGCAGCACAAAAGTTATCCGAATAAATTTGTACTTGTAAAGAAATTCTGTTAGCCAATCAAATTGAAGGAAATGGTCCAAAAAAGAAACAAATATAAGTAACAGAACTATTGGTTTAATAAGACCTTGACAAAAAAATCTTCCAAACTCTTGCGAGGTCAAAATTGGAGTGGAATCTACTCTGAAAACCTCTTGTCCATTATACATCTGTTTACCCACAGATGCAACACGAAATTTTCCTCTCATTAATAACCATATAAAAGTGGTCTCTTATTTTTCTTGATATAGCCTTTAGGGGATGATTTAGGGTGGAAAAATTTGTCCGGCACCTGTTAGCTGACTCGTGTTTTTGCCCACAGTAGTCTAGAAGACTTTGACTCTCTCACAGTAGTAAGTGAAATATAGGGATGTTGGTCACACAATGAAATGGTTTGGGTAATGGATTCAAGAGCAAAACTGCTTTCAGAACGATTTCTTTTTTATTTGCTGTCATTAAAAATGAAAGTAGGTTAGAATTTCACGTATTGGTATGTCTGTTCACTAACTTATTTTATTGCCAGCGGTAAAAATAGAAAAATCTTCTAACATCATCTCTTGTTAGACTGAAAGTCTGATTTCAAAATAATTTCACACAATTAATGGTCCTTATGTAACCCTCGTTCAAGGCTGGTCAAATTATTATGATTCGCCAAAGAGCACGGCCGCCAGGGGATGTGGTCACTTTTCCCGATATGTATATAGTGGTAACTTTAAAAATCTTCTTGTATGAAACTGCTGGTCCGATTTTGAAATTAATTCACACAAATGGTCCTTGTGTAATCATTACCAAGACTGTTTAAATTATTCCGTTGACTGTTTAAATTATTCCGATTCGTCAAAAAACATTTAAAACGTTTGCACAAAGAGAAAAAAAAAGCGCAAGAATTCAGGGCTAGCGCTGGGTTGAAAATAGTTTGAGCCAAATATTTACGCCGTAGATCGAAGCGGCTTGCACGCCCATTTGCGTGTCCAAGACAGGGCTTTGGTGGGGTTCACAGGGGGCTGTGCCCCCACAAGCTTTAGGGCTTTAAGTTATTTCAAATGCTTAGATTGCAGCAGAAAACACCATTATCCACAAATGTTAAAACATATTATATGCTTCATAACTGAATGGTCTGTCCTTGTGTTACGAATAATAAGCAAAACAGTGCATCAAGAATAAATTTATTTTTAACTATAGTTTAATCATTTCTCAGTAAAGTAACAGCTAGCATAGGCTTGCACGCCCATACATGTAATGTAATATTGTATCCACAACAGGGCTTTGGTAGGGTTCACAGAGGGCTTTGCCCCCTAATACTTTTGGGCTATTTTGGGGTATTTCAAATGCTTAGCTTATGCAGCAGAAAACACCATTATCCACAAATGTTGAAACATATTAAATGCTTCATAACTGAATGGTCTGTCCTTGTGTAATAAGCAAAACAGTGCATCAAGGATGAAAGGATGAATTTATTTTAAACCATAGTTTATATCATTTCTCAGTGAATTAACAGTATATTATATACATGTAGATACTGGGACAACTCTTAAGCAATGTTTTAATTTATCAGTTCTGAAATAAATCACAAAAACTTTCAAGTAATCCACAAGCAACCAAATTAAGGAAAGTCTATTTTCCAGGATCCGGACATTTGCCCCCAGGACATTTTGCACCCCCCCTCCCCCAATGAAAAAGTGGACTGCTGGACATTTGCCCCTCAGTTGAAATGTTAGATAGGACATTTGCCCCCTCTATTTTCCATTTTTTAGCTGGATTTAGAGTCCTAGTTTCACTTTTCACAGATTTTGCTTTCTTTGCAGGAGGTAAACTACCTGATTCAGAACTAAGTTTCTCAGCCATAATGACAAGCAAGAAATTAATTTAAAAACATTTATAATATATACTTATTGCCATCAATAATGAATTACTCATTCAAATAATTTTATTTAATCAATCTTTTTTGAACAATAAAGATCAAACTTTAATCTTGTCTTTTGATGAGATAATAACAGAAGGACCAATATTTTATTCAATCAAGGAACTTAATCATGGCATGATTGTACCACAAACAAACACCTTTGATCCATGTGTATTCATTAATCAGTGCCAGTGTAGCTAAACAAACTGTGAGAGATGCTTTTAATTACCCCTGAGGGCACAGGTTTATTGTCACTTGATGGTGTTAATGGACCATGGACTCTGCCTCTTGTTTATTGCATGTCTGTCACAGTCTGTCTTGGCACTCTTTGGTCCAAAATAACATTATATAAAATTGACTGATTTTAATTCTTAAAGTAGGTTTTAGAGTTTGAACCATTTCTGAATTGTCTTGAGCCAAAATTAGCATTTTAAGCATTTTGCTCAAAATGCCCATTCCAGTGCTAGCCCTGGAATTGCAACTAGGTTTTATTCTGAAACAACCAAGTGATGGAAAATGCACAACTGGCAAGTCATGGAAGTTGTGAATAGATACTGGTAACAAGATTAACAGTATTTTGTTATAATATCGGTGAGAGAATGGGTATGCTTTCACCAATGTTAACTTAGTAACGTTAACCACTTGTTGGTAATCGAAATGCACTCGTTTTACTGATACATGAAATGTTTGATACATCTATCACAGATGAATTTTCAATGAAGGAAATGTCCAAAGCAACCCTTTTCTAAGTCTTAACACAGAAATTGTCCTGAAAGTTGTAACACTTTGCTCACAGATCTATTACCAAGGCTGATCCTAAACCGTTTCTTTGTGAGACGGACATCCCTAAACGTGATATATGTTGCAGTGTCATCCACTATAAGACACATTTGAAAACTGGCCAGCAGATTCAGATTTTCCATATTTCCCTTAGTGCCATATTTGGAAAACCCGACCCATCCCAGTTAAAAATTGATGTTTAATAGTAAAACTGTTTTAAAATGCATTAATTTATCATATTTTTATTGCCAGTTTCTAGAACCTTTTACTACATAAGAATGTGTCTCCATTTATGAAGGAATACTTGTCATTAACTTTTTTGTCCATTTGGAATGAAGATAATTCCATTTTTCCAACTTCATGGACACATATTTTTGATAATATTTAGTATTTTCTGTACAGATAACACTTTTTTTATTATAGAATTTGTGTCTGGCAGCAGAATGTTGTGATCATAGTTTCTGTGGCAACAATGGCCTCTGACAGGGACGAGGTGAACCATCGATCAACCAGCAGGCCTAGTCGTCTCAGCCAGTATAAACAATACCCGGCAGCTATATGGGGTAGAGACGTGAACAGATCATACGGCAAACTGCGTGTTCTGAATAATTTAAATATTACTGTACCTAGGGGGAGTATGTAAGTAAGAAGTGATAATACAGTTTAATGATTTGTTTAAAGTGGCATTATGCGCATCTTACAGCACGTAGTGTGTTTTTGGTGAATGTTTTATAAAAGCTAGTTCTCGGTTGCTGTGCATTTAAATGTGTTTAATTAACAGTAATGCCACATAAGTATTTGAAAGTGATGCTTTAGAAATGAAGAAATCGGACTTATAAAAAATAGTTAATTTCTTCAGTCTTGTACGCAATGATCTCCCTTACCTATAAGCAGAGATTTCTGAGGTTGAAGGGAAGCAACTCCTGCAAGCAGTTTGACTTTTCTTAAAAAGACTGCCCCAGTCAAAATAAGAAAAGTCATATTTAAAAAGTTATTATTTCGTAATGGTATCAGGAAGAGTTTGGTATACTGGGTTAAAAACTATAATTTCCTCCACCCTTTTTACACATATCTATTTGTGCTGTATTTTTACATGAAAAATGCGTATAATTCCACTTTAAACAAATGAGACCCAGATGGAGTGAAAAATTGTAATATCCGCAGATATACACAGTTATATACATGTAGCGTTGTATCAAGTAGCTTAAGAAATGATAAAGAGGTCTTTATATTAATATGAATTATAAATATGTTCATATTGATCATTTATAGAATTAAAATGTTTTCAATTCTTTTGATGAAATACGGGTATGTGTTTTATAAGGAAACTTCAAAAATATGTCATTATGTTAGTATATCCCAAAGGCAAAAATTGTCATTTACACATCCAGCTGCTAAAATGATGGATGTTTGTAGTCGTTTACATATTAAATACATCTCCGCAGGTTTAAATAGTTTGAGAATGATGACATGGCTGCAAAAAAGATTTGAAATTACACTTGACCCTTACCCTGCCAAATCTCTATAATGAACTTGTCCATCTTTCAATTTGGACAGTACCAAAAAGATACTGACCGAATGGGGAACAGTGCAAATCTTGATCAGACTGCATGGATGTGCAGGCTGATCATGATCTACACTGGTCGCAAAGGCAGAATCAATCATGTCCAGCCTAATCAGGGTTAACACAACACTTTACAGCTATTACACTACATGTATTTGTATATTTCTAAGCACCGATAACCAATGAAAAAAAACTATATTAAAGAGTTTTGATAGTTCAGAATCTCTCAGTTTTTGTTAAATGGCTTTTCTATAGGTGGGAAATTTTGTTTTTCATTTTATATATTTCATTTATAATTGTTTTAGATATGGTCTGTTAGGACCTAGCGGATGTGGTAAAACTACTTTGCTGCGATGTGTGATAGGCCGTTTACATGTAGATAGTGGCCATGTGATTGTGTTAGGTGATAAACCAGGCGCCAGGGGTCATAAGGTGCCAGGGAGCATGGTGGGATACATGCCACAGGTAAATATTTTTTGAAAGGTAAATGTAAAGGTAAGCTTTATTTAAGTTAACGTCGCATATGATGAACAGACAACTTGAGCTCTTGTGTGAAACATGGTATCCAGTAACACATACTTACCTGGGCTATTTTTACCTCCTGGTACAACCCTTTAGATACTGAGTGCCAAACAAAGGAGCTACCATATCTTTGGTATGATGAAGGCAGAAATTGAACCACGACTTCCCGCACACACTGTCACAGTGCGGACACTCTACCATTTAGCAGTTGAGGTACTACTAGAAAAGCCTTGTCAAATAAAACAGATTTGAAACTCTCATAACAGCATACAGATTGGAATCTTGCTTAATCTCATGATAGCCAAATGAGGTGTTATTACATTGATGAAGGCACTGTCTTTGCACTTTCTTATGATGATAAGCATATAGGTGTTTTTTTCAATTAATCATGGAGTTAATATATACATGTATATATACTAAAGTTACAATTCTATTTACTATTATTTCTTTGATATACGTGATTACTTTTCCTACCCATGTGTGAATGTTTTCTTTTTCAGTTTCATCTTAAGTTAAACATTTTGCATACTATTGACAGGTCACCACCTTGTTCTGACATCAAACTCATAACCCCTGAGTTGGTAGTCTTATACTCTACATACTATACATGTAATACAACGTTGATGTATTTACAGGAGACAGCATTATTTACAGACCTAACCATTGCTGAAACATTGAAATATTTTGGTACTTTGCATGGCATGACATCTGAACAGATCAAAAACAGAACAGACTTTCTTGTGGAGTTTCTCACTCTGCCAGACAAAAGCAGGCTTATCAGTCAACTCAGGTTGGTATGCTCGTACATGTTATACATTTCAAACAAATTCAGCTGTATCTCTCATATTGAGCTGGTTTTATTTAAAGTATTTTTGGAATTCCAACAGAAAGTATTGATCTGGGAATAACGACTGACTATGAAAATAAAACTGAAAAAATACTTAAAATTAGAATTGTTTCCTTATTCCATTTCAATACAATATTTACTGTTCTGTATACATTTATCCATCAATGGGAGGTGGATGAGGAATGATTTTAGATATATTAACCCTGGCTGTCAAATTAGTCATCAGAATCTAATTCTTGATATCTTGATTGTGCTTCTAGAGTTGTAACATTTTATGCATTTATATTTTCAGTGGAGGTCAGATGAGGCGGGTATCTTTCTCTGTTGCTCTCTTACATGAACCTGAATTACTTATTCTAGATGAGCCTACAGTTGGTGTTGACCCTTTACTTCGAGAGAGGTAGGTGAAAAATATTGCTGACCTTGTGAAAAAGTATGCCAAATATAGTACCAAGTTGAACGTGAGATAATCTTATCTCATAATGCTTTTCTCATACTAATCACAGGTTACTTGATTTTAATATGACATTTATTGTGGTGGGTGCGCAATTTTTGACATAAGACAAATCATGAAAATAATGGCAAGCCAGTCAGTAACAATATAAACCTCCCACACCCATAAAGTTGTGGATAAAGAAATTTGAGATGTATCTAAAAACAAGGTTCTAATTTAAACCTTGGTAGGAAGATTGGGTAGGAGTGGTTTCTTATCCACAACTTGCGTGGGTGGTAAATTCACTTTTTCTGACCTTTTTGTTGGACTATTTAAAATGAAATACTGTTGTCTCACATCACTTGTCTCCCACTGGTGACATACTTTAGTTTACTATGTGTCTGTAGGTTTACTGCAGTATGAACAGCTTGTTTTGCTCAGGTCCACTAAATTTATAATAAACAGTGTCAGGAGTTACGATATTTGAGAAATCTACTGACATTAGTGTTGTATAACATCATAACACTGCGGTATTTTCCAATAACTAATTGGTAGTTAGTTAAATAGATGCTGAGAAAAGAAATCTTCCATGTCAGGTAATTTGTGGTACTAAGGAAATTCCAGCTTTGGGCTGAGATATGTGCAGTAACTTGGTAGGACCTCATTTTTCTATCTGTCTAGTTTACTGTTTTTTTTTTCCAGGATTTGGGACCATTTGGTAAACATAACTAGTCATACCCAGAATCAAGTGACTATTATACTGACCACACATTATATAGAGGAAGCCAGACAAGCTGACAAGGTATGATATAAACAAATTGTAGTGAAAATGTTCAAGGAATGTTTGACTGCTGGAACATTAAATTTTGTTTGTTTCATTTAACCTTAGCTTGCTGACGGCAAGTGATTTTGCCAAGATTCAGTCAGTAAATTTGCAGTGAACATCCCTTTGAATAAGAAGTGGTACTGCCCAAATTGAATGCTGCACCAGTCCATTTTAGAAATTTAGCAGGGTAAAGGTTAAGTATCTTTCCTGTCGTGAAGCTTTACTATGAAATCACCGATATTCATGGGGGACTACTTTTCAGGGTTGAGTCAATCCACAAAATTATATCCAAGCAAACAAGTTAAATTCCCATTCATTAAATGTGCAGAAGTTCTTCTCGCCTTGAAACAGCTGTTTTGGTCATTGTGACTGCAAAATTAAATGATTTCACAGTATACAGCAGTCATATTTAAGTTCCGATCATTTACATTAACCACAAAGCAGAAGTTTTCCAAGGCCACAAAGCTCAGTAATCTGACTTGTTTTTCATACATCACTTCTTATAAAGAAGAGATGTATGAAAAACAAGATGGACTATAGTTAACAAGTTGTAGGAATGTTTTTGATAATCATTGTAAGAAATAAGTTTAAACTTAAGTTGTTAATATATTCACATCAATTTTAGGTTGGATTCATGAGGAATGGTCGAATTCTAGCTGAAGAAGAGCCCATGAAAGCTATAGAGAAATACCATATGACAGTAGGAATTCACATAATACTGAAAAATCAGATATTTTTAGAGGCTAAAAGTTTCTGTATAATTAAATTTATGCTTAAAACACCTGTGAACAGGGACCAACTAGTAAAGACCAACAGTTTCATTTCCAGTTTAAACATTTCTGATACATTTTAACCTGTAAACAAAGACCTTAGTTTGACCCTTCAGAGAGAGGTCTTCATAGACAGGTTTGATAGTATCTAAAATTGGAATATGCGAAATATATCCAATTTGTTAAACATAGGACAAGTAATAACTGTTACAATTATTATACTTTAGCAAGTACTTATTTTCGCAAATATAGACAGCGAATAAAGCAAAAATAAATCCTGCATGAAAGTTTTTGATTTTCAGTAATTGCTTTACCATTGTATTAAAATTTATATACCATTTCCTTGCAACTGTGAGCGACTTGTGTTTTACTGAAGTAAAAATTTCTTGGTCATACACATGTTTTATAACATAGATTTGGTATTTTAGTTTTGGATTTTTTTACCAAAAATAAACTTTCAGTCATGAGTTGAATTTTTTGATTGGTTAAGAATTTACAACTTGTAACTGAAATTGATTTTTTTACTCTGTGCATGAAAATTAACTCCTAGCAGATATCACCCAATCTATGGAACCTATAAATATTATATATATTTCAGAGTTTAGAGAATGTGTTTTTAAAGCTGTGTCAAGAAGATATAGAAGGAACGCCAGCAGATCTTGCTCAACCTTCAAAACAGGTTGTTAATTAAGTGCAAACATTTTTCATTATTTATTAAAAAAACTTCACCTGAAATAATATTTGTTCATACTGTCCTTGTGCTCATTTATTTACATTATCACCTTTTCCTAAATCCATATGTTAACAGACTGTACTCACTACTGGATACTGATAAGAACATTGAAGGTTTAGGTAGAAGTGACTGGAGTAGCAAAACCTGGTGTAGGAAAATGATATGAATGTTTTTACATATTTATCTTAAAAACCTTAAGACAGTTTTAAGCTTGCAATGGTCAGTACAGTAGTTCAAATGAGAGGTAAGGAAACCCATGGGATTTAAACTGATAGCCATAAGTTATGAGCCTAATTATCTGCCCCTGCAACACCTCCATACACCAGGTAGTTAATTTTTACCAGGTGAAACTGCTCTGCGGCTTCAGGTCTCTGTAAGTCACTGTGTTCTACAACAGGTTAGTTTTTAAATAGATTTAGTTTTTCTTAGGTTTTTGTTGTGTTAAGAGCCAGCTGTACACATACAGTTGGTCATACGTTGACTTTTTGCTTTTGATGGTGGAGGAAGAACTCTAGATGCCCTGCTGGACATTGTTTCTGGCATTGGCGGGCAACATAGTAGAACCAGCAACCTTTCGTAGGTCAAGTGATGGCTTCTCGAATGAATATTTCTACACACCAAGTTCTGTTTCGAACCCACATGGATGGGGGACAAGTGATTTGAAGCCAGTGACCTTAACCACTGGGCCATGGAGGTCCCAGGTATGAAACAGGGCAAAAAATTGGGTTTGTGTATTTAGGAAGACAACATGTTAGTCTTAAGGTTGTGTTTGCTATTAATTTTGTCTGAATATGTCTGAATGAACAAAAATAAGACTATAATTTGACAGTCTATAATCTTTGCCAGAATTTTTGAAAAAGGTCATGATGAAATTAATTACATGCTGTGTTTAAAATTCATTGTTTTAGTTTTCAAAAGCCAGTGTTAATGGTCAGACAGAAAACAGGAATAGTGACATTCATACAGTTGTAACTGATGATGATGATGTGCCGTTGTTAGATTCGGACAGTATCATGCCACCTGTACACAAACACTCCAAGTGGTCTATACCTATAGGAATGCCTAGCGGTAGAAATATTCTTGCTCAGTTTATCAAGAATCTCAGCATCATGAAAAGAAAGATAGCGTAAGTTGCATTTATTTTAACAATGTAAACAGAGCATTATGTCATAGTTATATTTCCTACTAGGACAAGTTTGGACAATTTATTTCCACAGTTGTACCATGTATTTCAGTTCATGCTTTCAAACACTGTCAGTATTGTGTATTTCAGGTTCCTGCTTTCATATTACCACTGTCAGTATTGTGTATTTCAGGTTCCAGCTTTCATATTACCACTGTCAGTATTGTGTATTTCAGGTTCCTGCTTTCATATTACCACTGTCAGTATTGTGTATTTCAGGTTCCTGCTTTCATATTACCACTGTCAGTATTGTGTATTTCAGGTTCCAGCTTTCATATTACCACTGTCAGTATTGTGCATTTCAGGTTCCTATTATTCCATTTCATGTTTCTACTGTCAGTATTGTGCATTTCAGATTCCTATTATTCCATTTCCTGTTTCTATTGTCAGTATTTTGTAATTCAGGTTCCTGTTATTCCATTTCATGTTTCTACTGTCAGTATTGTGCATTTCAGGGTCCTATTATTCCATTTTATGTTTCTACTGTCAGTATTGTGCATTTCAGGGTCCTATTATTCCATTTTATGTTTCTACTGTCAGTATTGTGCATTTCAGGTTCCTATTACTCCATTTCCTGTTTCTACTGTCAGTATTTTGTAATTCAGGTTCCTGTTATTCCATTTCATGTTTCTACTGTCAGTATTGTGCATTTCAGGTTCCTATTATTCCATTTCATGTTACCACTGTCAGTATTTTGTATTTCAGGTTCCTGCTATTCCAGTTCATGTTACCACTGTCAGTATTTTGTATTTCAGGTTCCTGCTATTCCAGTTCATGTTACCACTGTCAGTATTTTGTATTTCAGGTTCCTGCTATTCCAGTTCATGTTACCACTGTCAGTATTGTGTATTTCAGGTTCCTGTTATTCCAGTTCATGTTACCACTGTCAGTATTGTGTATTTCAGGTTCCTGCTATTCCAGTTCATGTTACCACTGTCAGTATTTTGTATTTCAGGTTCCTGCTATTCCAGTTCATGTTACCACTGTCAGTATTGTGTATTTCAGGTTCCTGTTATTTCAGTTCATGTTACCACTGTCAGTATTGTGTATTTCAGGTTCCTGCTATTCCAGTTCATGTTACCACTGTCAGTATTGTGTACTTCACGTTCTTGTTATTCCAGTTCATGTTGCCATTGTCAGTATTGTGTTTTCAGGTTCCTATTATTCCATTTTATGTTACCACTGTCAGTATTTTGTATTTCAGGTTCCTGCTATTCCAGTTCATGTTGCCACTGTCAGTATTTTGTAATTCAGGTTCCTATTATTTCAGTTCATGTTGCCACTGTCAGTATTGTGTTTTCAGGTTCCTGTTATTCCAGTTCATGTTGCCATTGTCAGTATTTTGTAATTCAGGTTCCTATTATTCCAGTTCATGTTGCCATTGTCAGTATTTTGTAATTCAGGTTCCTGTTATTCCAGTTCATGTTGCCATTGTCAGTATTGTGTATTTCAGGTTCCTGTTATTCCAGTTCATGCTGCCATTGTCAGTATTTTGTATTTCAGGTTCCTATTATTCCAGTTCATGTTGCCATTGTCAGTATTGTGTATTTCAGGTTCCTGTTATTCCAGTTCATGCTGCCATTGTCAGTATTTTGTATTTCAGGTTCCTGCTATTCCAGTTCATGTTACCACTGTCAGTATTTTGTATTTCAGGTTCCTGCTATTCAGTTCATGTTAACACTGTCAGTTTTTTATATTTCAGGTTCTGTATTCCAGTTCATGTTACACTTCATTATTTTGTAATTCAGGTTCCTATTATTCCATTTCATGTTTCTACTGTCAGTATTGTGTATTTCAGGTTCCTATTATTCCATTTCATGTTATTACTGTCAGTATTTTGTATTTCAGGTTCCTGCTATTCCAGTTCATGTTACCACTGTCAGTATTTTGTATTTCAGGTTCCTGCTATTCCAGTTCATGTTACCACTGTCAGTATTTTGTAATTCAGGTTCCTATTATTCCATTTCATGTTTCTACTGTCAGTATTTTGTATTTCAGGTTCCTGCTGTTCCAGTTCATGTTACCACTCGTAGAAATAGTGTTATTCTGTGTGTGTATAGGGAATGATCCATTTGGACTACACATTGCTGTCATCAACAAAGACAAGGGAATTTTAGGGGTCAACATGGGAAAGGCTTTCCTCAATTCTATAGACAACAATACTATTATTCAGGTATTATGGATACTAGCTGTCAGAAATGAAGATATCAGTACAAGAAATTTATTGCACATGCATGTGTATGAGGACCTTTTATTCAAAGTTTACTCCAAGGTTGTTTGGTCTAATCTTGCTTGTATTTGACAGCAGTACTACACAATACATGTATAATGAAAACTTCTTGATCCAGCAACAACCTCTAGATCTAATCATGGAAAAGCTTGATGAATGATCAATCCGATTACAAATATCTGTTTTATTGAAATTTAGGCCAAATTTGATACTACATGTAGGTTATTTTTGGTAAGAACTTGACCAGTTGACTAATACAGAACCTTCAGGGCCCTCATGTTTGTAGTTTCAGTTTCTTGTATTTCTTGATATTATTTTATATTTTCATAGAATACTTCTGCAACCCGCCCCCACCCCCACCCCCACCTCACACACACACATATAGACCTCATATATATATTTACATTTTTATACGCCTGTCTCTGAAAGAGCGGGGCATATTATGTGAACACGCGTGGTTGGCGGGCGGTGTCCAAAGCATGTCTGCTCTTTTAGTTGAGCAGTTTTCATCGGATCTTCAACTTGCTGACAATGATTGTGGGCATAATATCTCGGCCAAGCTCAATAGCCAGCCAAATCGCCCCTGGCACTCTTGGATTATGACCCTTGAATTACTCGAAAAACAGCAATTTTAGCCTTGTCCGCTCTCTAAGTCAAACCTTCACCAAACTTGACAACAATGTTTTTGGGCATAATATCTGGGCCAAGATTGATAACCAGCCAAATAACCCCCGGCACTCTTGGATTATGGCCCTTGAATTACTCGAAAAACAGCGAATTAAGCCTTGTCCGGTCTATAAGTCAGACAGTTTTCATCTGATCTTCACCAAACTTGCTTACAATGTTTATAGGCATAATATCTCAGACAAGTTCAATAACTAGCCAAATTGCCAAAGCATTCTTGGATTATGGCCCTTGAATTACTCGAAAACCTTCTAATTTAGCCTTGTCCGCTCTCTAAGTCAAACAGTTTTCATCCGGTTTTCACCAGACTTGCTGACAATGTTTGTGGGAATAATATTTCAGCCAAGTCCGATAACCAGCCTAATTGCCCCAGGCACTCTTGCATTATGCCCCTTGAATTAGGCCAAGTTTTATGATGGGCGTATTTTGTGACAGTCTGGCACTCTTGTTTTAGTTTCAGTTACTTATATTTCTTGATGTTGTTAGTACATGTGTATTTCATAGTACCCCTTCACCCCCATCTTCCTTTTGCCTTTACCCACCTAAGAAATAATGTAAGCAACAATTACTTGTATTAACAATCACAGATGTAATGTCAGCTTTGCAATGTTTCCGTGACTTTGGAATCCATTTTTTATTTCTCCAGGATGATTATACGTCTAAAGGTTATGATGCAGCATATAAAGCTGTACAGAAGGCAAAGGCGTGGGGGCTTATCAGTATTGGAGACAATTTTACAACAGATCTCATGCTCAGGTAGGACCTAATGTTTGAAAATATGATCTTTTGGTCAAAACATTGCACATGTGAAACATCATTTCACACAGTCATGTGAAACATCATTTCACACAATCATGTGAAACATCATTTCACACAGCTGTGAAACATGATCTTGGGTTGAACATACTTATGTACAACATGTTGACATGTAGGACATGCACATGATAAACTTTCTCTCAGTTAGGATGTGCTTGTGTAAATCATGACCATAATTAGGGCTAACAGCAGTGTCAGGATTTTCATGATCCAGTTTAAGGTAGTTCTGCACGTTTGAAAAACTGGAAGTGATGGCGTAACGTTATTTACCCGGAAAACGTAGAATAAAGCCTGATTCAGCATATGGAAATGAAATCAGGTTATGAATTAATTGAAACCTGTAAGTAAATTTATTACAATGGCACTGTTGCTATATTTCTAAAGTTAAAATATATGGCACGTGAAAAATTCAAAATAATGTGTTAAAATGAGCGTGAAATGTCCGGTTCACTTTAATCATGGTCAAATATCTAAAAAAAAAACAAAAAAAAAACACACGGACCTATACATTTTATTTCACCAAATTATAGTCCATGTGTTTATTAACAACCGTGGGAAGTTTCATCAAAATCTACATTGTAGAAAATATTCTATTCGCGAAAATGTTATGAAAGTTATGATTTTTCCGTAGACTCCCATTATGAAATATTGCATGAGGTCCAAATTTTTCAAATCAGTCTAGCAAAAAATCAAGCACACAACCCTATCTTTTTTATTTGCTGAATTTTCCAGGTATATTCTGAAGTTTTGAAAAATCAGAGTTTAATCAAATTCTATATTGTAGAAAAAATTTCTATCCAAACGTGCAGAACTACCTTAATACTATTTCAGGTTTCAGGGAGGTAACTTGTCAGACTCAGTTATAGATGGAAGTTCTATAAAGCTTCAATTGGATTCTACAAGTAAGCACACAATATTAATACAATGTCATAGTTTTATTATTATTCATATTGAATATAATTATATGGCTGTTTATCTCTTTAAATGTGAACAGTCTATATAAATGTACAAGTCTTACCACAGCATTTAAAACCACCAGTCGAATATTTTGTTTCGAGCATGCATATTTACAGTCATAGATTAGATTGAATGTGAAGTCCAGTCTGAATCAATTACTGACATGTTATTAGTCGATTCTGATAAGATTTCAGATGATGTAAAATAATTTTAAAAATGTACTCAAGAATATTTATGTTCTCCCTATATTGTATACTCTGTCTAATGAGCTTAATACCAGGATATAGATTCTAATTTAAGATAAAACAAAATATGTGTAATTTGTAAAAAATAAAATCTTGTTTAAAAATAGAAAATTTAAATATAAGAGATGAATTTATGGTTTTTAGAGTTTATGCAAAATAAACATTAACCTTTAGCCTGCTGGCGGCAAGTGATTCTGCCTTTTCAACAAGTGCAGACCAAGATCAGCCTGCACATTTGTGCAGTCTGATCATGGTCTGCACTGTTCCCTATTCAGTCAGTAAATTTTCAGTAAACACCCTTCAAATAATAAATGGTACTGCCCAGATTGAACCATGGACCAGTCTATTTTAGAAATTTAGCAGGCTAAAGGTGAATCATGAAGCACAAGCATAATTCATGGATTTGACAATCATATGCTGTTATTCCTTTGGCAATGAATTAAAAACAAATACAAATGTAAATGAATTTCCTATTTACACATGCCAAGGTAGCTGAATAGGTAGAGTAAAAGACTTCAGATCAGAAGGTTATAGCTTCAGATTTGTCAGGAGAATGTTCTCCGTTATGGTTGACTGAAGACAGTGGGTCTTAATTCATTTGACCTGAACCTCTTATTTAAATGAGGAATTCTGCATTTACTTGAAGAGAACAGGTCAATACAGTTTACATTTACCTGTAGAGAGCAGATCAATATTTACCCATTCAATTCATATGGAGAAGTTGACACTTACCTGTAGAGAACAGGTCAATATTTGCCCATTCAATTCATATAGAGAAGTTGACACTTACCTGTAGAGAACAGGTCAATATTTGCCCATTCAATTCATATGGAGAAGTTGACACTTACCTGTAGAGAACAGGTCAATATTTGCTCATTCAATTCATATGGAGAAGTTGACACTTACCTGTAGAGAAAAGGTCAGTAATGGCAGAGGAATTCAGAAACATTTATTAGATTACTTGAACACTGTATTACTGAAATACCATTTGAAAAGATGTTAAAGCAACAAATAGTCAAGTAGCTGCCTTTTCATAGCTTAAAATAACCTTAATTCTAACTAACAGAAAGGAAAAAAGGCAACAGAGATAAAAAAGAGAAATTCAGTTTACTAGATATGACGCAAGAGCAATTGCAATTTTATTTCATATACAGTGAACTGTTTGAAATGCTGTAGCAGCCACTTTTTTTGATGCAGCTGCTTTCCCTGTCAGATACAGGTTTGACTGTATAAAACTGTTAAGTAAATCTTTGATATATCTTTGGAGTACCGTGATTTGCAGTGTTAATTTACATTAAATGCAGACAATAAATACAGGTTGTCATACAAAAATGTTTACATACCTGATCTCTCAGTGGATAGTACCCTAATAATAAAATTTATTAAATTGTCTCCCTTAGTACATAACATACAAGACTGGAAGATTAGTTCCCCTTTTGTGATGTTATGTTTGGACTACAAGATGTAAATTATATTTTAATTTTCAGATGAACAAGTAGCTGTAGTTCTGATGAAAAAGATTACAGATGCTTTCGAGTTGTTTGCCAGTGATATGCTGAAAACCATGAAAATAAATCCTAAATTAGCCAGTTTACCTATTGAGGTTTGTTTATTTTATATGCATCTGTTAAATCAGACTAAAAACATTTCAGACATAAAGTCATTGAAGTCCAAAATCAGTTGTTTATTTTGTTAGAATGGTGTGTCAGGGAAGCACAGTGGTGCAGTGACAGTGAATTGGACTCATGTTCTGGAGGTTGCGGGTTTGAATCTGATTAATGATGGTACATCAGAGGTTGGTCAAGTTCAAAATGATCTGAGACTGAAAATAGTTTTTGATTAATGATTTTAGATTGCTTTGGCCTACAGTAGTCCCTCAGATTTCATTATATGATTGCCTGTAGTCACTTGAAGACCCTATCAGTTTGGGATTGAGATTGTCAAAGGTCAGTGGTGGGCTTTGTGGTCAGTAACGTAATAGTGCTTTGGTGTTTGGTTATGAATCCTCAAAGCATGATTGACTGTTGTAAGTAGATAATGAACCCTTAGACTGCTAAATTTCTAAAATGGACTGGTATGTCATTCAATTTGGGCAGTGCCATTTATTATTCAAAGGGGTGTTCACTGAAAATTTACGGACTGAATAGCGAACAATGCAGGCTGATCTTGGTCTGCACTGGTCGCAAAGGCAGATTCACTTGCCATCAGCAGGTTAAAGGTTAAATACTAGTAGGTCAGAGATTAAGATCACAGTGACCTTGATATTAAAAGTGGCTTCTGATCTATAGCTTAAGACATCTTGGGCTTGTGATCATTTAACTACAAAGCAATATTGTCTAAGGTGAGTAGATGCCCTTATTGTTTAGGTGTTAGTAGGTCAAAGGTCAAAGTCACAGTGACTCAAAGTCTGCAAATAGTTCCAATTCAAAAAGTGGAGAGTGCTTTGGCCTGGGATTGTCGGGCTTCATAAGTTCATTGCCTACAGGCATTGGATGATCCTTACTAATTTGGGTTCAGTAGGTAAAATGTCTGAGTCACATTGACATTGAAACTAAAATAGTTTCTTAGCAATAACAATAGAATGTTTTGAGCAAGAGTTATACTTCATATTGTGACTGCTGTAGTCAGTAGATGACCCCAGTTGTTTCAAGGCTACAGTGGTCTTGAGGTGTAATGATTTTAGAATGTATAGCTTGAGAACATTTAGGCCTACAAGTATCAAAATTCACAGCCTGCTTATCTGTGGTCAGTAGATAAACTCTAAAGTATTTTATATAATTAGGTCAAAGGTCAAGGTCATAACATACTTGAGTTTGAAAATTATAATCTCAGTTACCTTATCTTACGATAAGCCAACATGGAGTTGGGGGCATACGTGTTTTACAAACAGCTTTTGTTATTTTAGGTGTTACTACATCTAAAAAAATACATTGAAACTTTTTGATATAAATTAATACAATATTTTTCATTATATATGACTATTTGACCTATTTTTGCTTGGATAATGTAACAGATATTGTTTGCTTTTTACTAGATGATGAAACCAGTGTATGGTAATTTAGATGCAACATTCACAGAATTTATGGCCCCTGGTGTTATAATATCGTAAGTAGTCATGTATAAAAAAAACATGGTTCACACATAAACATTTTTTTATTTTCAAAAACTTAAAATTAGGTTTTTCAGCCTTAATCAGATATTGATGTGTTGCTTTCCAGTAATTACATATTTTCTTTTTTTTATTGATATTCATTGTTCTATTAAGAATAAATAGAGATACAGTCAAAGTGCTTATAATATTCATGATGGTGTTATTTTATGAACTATCATGCCTGAAAATCTATTGTCAAAATAGTGCAAATGATGATGACTAGAGAAATAAGTAACTTTAAAACACTTGTGAATGTTAAGTAATATTATATACAGAAGTGCAATCAACTTTAAGCGCAAATTCTTAACAATGCAGGTATCATGAAATAAAATTGACGCAAAAATTGTCTACTGCACATTCCCAAATGAACAATCACTAGTCTTTCTGGATAAACTGCACTTACTTTTGAATCCATAAATTTCTTATGTGTGCAAGAGCATGTCTTTATTCTTATGTAATGGTTGTCGCCCCTCCCCCCCATCTCCCTAAAGATTATTTTGGCGGTTGGCTTTGCTTTGGGTTGTCCAGTTTGATTCTCAACAATGCAGATTATTATGCAATGTGTTTTAAAGTTTATTTCGTCAAAAACACTGGTAACGTATCATCATAGTGTTACAGTTAGTGAATGCACCTGATAGGCACAAATCTAATTTCATTTTGTATCAATGTAATGGCAATATATCTTGTATTTCAGAATAACATTTTTCCTGGCCACTGGATTGACCACTTTAGTTTTCATCATGGATAAAAAGCTAGGAATGTTAGACAGGTGCCTGGCTTCAGGTGAGTCAGTTATATTTGACTGGTATAGAAATACATTTAACCCTTAGCCTGTTGGCAGCAAGTAATTCTGCCTTTGTGACCAGTGCAGCCCATGATCAGACTGCAAATCCATGCAGTCTGATCATGGTCTTGCACTGTTCGCTATTCAGGCGGTATCTTTTTTGGTAAGCACCCTTTTTAACAGTTAATGGTACTGTCCAAATTGAAGGATGGACAAGTCCATTTTAGAAATTTAGCAAGGTATGGGTAACACCAAACGCTGGGTCAGTAGTCAAAAGGGGAGGAGACTACATGAATTGCTTGAGTCAATTCTGGCACTGAAGCCAATGTATTGAAAAATTCATAGTAATATTTCAAGATAACTCTACATGAAACGTCAGACTGCAATGCAAAATTCATCAGTATTACAACTTTACACAGGTACTTTTTGTTGAATATATGGCATGATAAAGTGTAAGTCTATACTTTTTTTACTCAGAATGTTAATGAATAAGGGCTTTAAGTTTAAAAGAATCAGAATCAGTTTGTTAAATTTATCTAGCGACATTTTCAAGGATTGACACTATTTTACTGCCAAAAAATGATTACAACAGTATTAAAATTACCAATATGACCCACACCATGAGAAAACCAACATACAGCATTTGCGACCAGCATGAATCCAGACCAGCCTGCACATCTGCGCAGTCTGGTCATGATCCATGCTGTTCACTTTCAAAGCCTATTGCAATTAGGGAAACCATTAGCAAACAGTATGGATCCTGACCAGACTGCGCGGATGCGCAGGCTGGTCTGAATCCATGCTAGTCGCAAAGCCACTATGTTGGTTTCCTCATGGTGTGGCTCATATTATTATTGCAGGTATGGTCACATTTGAGATTATGCTGGCACACATGATTACACAAATGTTGATTGTTATAGTTCAAGTTGCTGTCTTACTTACATTTGCCCTTCTTGTGTTCAAGGTGAGTATATGTTCTCCTAAAAGCTTTGATGACGCATAGTAGCATAGCAGACCCGGTGTGATGAAACCGAGAACAAATGGTCTGTCCATCAGTATAGCAAATGGTTCCTGCCTAATAACTTCAGAACCACTTCACCCAGAACATTCAAACTTGGCAACAGTGATTTGGTTATGAAGTTAATAATGCATGTTATTTTGGGGATCAGTAGGTCAAAGGTCAAGGTCACATGGGCCTGAACCTTGAAGTGGTTTCCAATCAGTAATGTAAAAACCGCTTGATCTTGCACCTTCAACTTTGAAAGCATGATTGGGTTATGAAGTGGATGACCCTTATTGCTCTTGGGGGTTAGTAAGTCAAAGGTCAAGGTCAAAGAGGCCTGAACCTTGAAAACAGTTTCCATTCTGTAACTTGAGAAACATTATTTCTCAAGGACCCAGAACCTTCAAAGTTGATAGCATGATTGAGTTTATAAAGTAGATGACCCCTATTGTTTTTTAGGTCAGTACATCACAGGCACCCAAATTTTGGAAATGGTTTCCATTTAACAGCTTGAGATCCGCTTGACCAGGTCTTCAAACTTGATGGCATGATTAAGCTTATGAAGTAGATGACCCCAGTTGTTTAGGGTGTAGTAGGTCAAGGTCATAATGATCATGGGACTGAAAATGGGACAGCACATCATGAGAGTCATACTAGTTTTAAAAACAGTTTTTTGTTAAAACGGGGTATCAACTCATATATTACTTTGGTTGTAGTGTATATATAAATCAGAAGGTCAGATATGCTTGCACTGTTTATCTTTATACAGGTTGGCATGATTTAACTGTTGGCATGTATTTTTAAGGATAAACATAAATTGGCAAAGTAGAATGTAAAATGATGTAATATGATAAAATTTGCTGTTATTGTCAAACCTGTTATAGCTGAATTAGGTAGCTTGAAGCCTCTTTCAGTCATTCTGGTATCTACTTCTTACAAACAATTAGTACTTATGTCTTATTAGGTTTTGCATTCATAGATATGACAGATTTATTACGTTTTTCTTTTCAGGTACCATGTTTAGGCCCATTGATTTGGGTGATACTGCTAGTTCTCATTCAGGGCTTTCTAGGAATGGCATTAGGTAAGCACAGGGAACATGTAGAAGTCAAGATAAAGAAATAAGCAGGTTTCAAGGAAATAAAACTGAATTTGGAGGCCGGTCTCAAATCTCAAGCCTCTGATTGGTTGACTCTTGGCTCAGTCTTGAAATGGACCAAAGGCAATGCTTTATTCAGAGACTGGCCTCCAAACTTAATTTTCTAACAATAATTAACTGGTTTGAGAAATTTTAAAAAAAATTGTGAAACTTGCCATTTACATTGCAGAATTAGACTTTCAGCAATATAAAGTAGTTTGTTTTTCATTTAAGATTATTCATATCACGGGTATATATAATTCAGTTTTTTATGTATCTGTGACCCCATCCAGGACTGTTGTACAGTAGCATTTAGATTTAAGAACTGTAAATATTCAATACCCTATAACTTTTTCTAAAGCATATTCATGCTGCTTAAATTTAACTAAGCCATCATTACTGCAAAGTGAAGATTTCTTCACAGTTTCTGGGCAATCTTTTTTACATTTGACAAAGTTGGAGCAAAGTGAAAAATTCAGCATTGTAAAGAGTTAAGTTTCAGACTTTAAACATTGATGAGAGTATTTTCTTGGTGTTCTGTTCGGATGACTTTTGACAAAGTTATTGCCCTTTGATAATTTGGAGTATACTATAGTACAGTTCTTGTCCAGAGTATTTCTCAGCAACCACTGATTGGAGTTTAGCAAAACATCATAGGAAGCTTCACAATCAAGAGGTGTTGTGCATATTATCTTCGTGTTCTGGTAATTCTTGTCTGATGTATTTCTCAGCAACCGCTAGTTAGAATTTAGCCATACTTCGTAGAAAGCTTTATTATCAGAAGGACATGAGCATTATATCTTCATGTTACGGTCAGATGATTTTTACTGACTAATTGCTCTTGGTTGTTCGACATTAGTATACTATAGAACCATTTCTTGTCGGGAGTATTCCTCAGCAGCCACTGGCTGGAATTCATTGAAACTTGATTGAAAGCTTCAAACTTAAGAGGAGATGGGCATATTGTCAGTAAATTCCACGTTTGTTCTTTTAATATGCAAATTTCAAGGAGCATACATCAGTTTTACCAAATATTTTCTTGTTGTGTATAGCAATTGAAATCATTTGAAGAACACATTACTTTAAGGATATTATTTCCATTTTTCAGGTGTACTATACTCTGCGGTATGTAGTGATGAAAACTCAGCTATACAGCTTGCACTGGGCTCATACTTTCCCTTACTTCTCATTAGTGGTAAGTATATCAGCTTTTCAGTTCTTTCTTTTCATTATTCCTCCCGCCCACTCCTTTATTCATTTAGTCATGCCAATAGAGGCTGTCATACCATAGCAGAGTTAATTAAGCAATTTAACTTTTAACTTCAATTATTATTTCATTTTCTTACTGCAGAAATGTAGAATTTTCCTCATTTATTTTGGTGTAGTTTATATTTGATGCAGCCTATAGAAGTAATAGCAGTCTTAGTGTATGTTCTATATTTAATAATATTGGACATAGGTACTCAGAAAGTAGTCATGTCTGTTCTTTATTTAAAATATTGTAAGCCCACCCACTTAGCTCAGTAGGGAGAGCATTGGTTGATCGTGGGGTTGCAAGTTTGATCCTCGGGTGGGGCGTATGTTCTCCATGATGATTTGATAAAAGACATTGTGTCTGAAATCATCAGTCCTCAACCTCTGATAACTCATGTGGGGAAGTTGGCAGTTACTTGCGGAGAACAGGTTTGTACTGGTACAGAATCCAGGAACACCTCGCCGTTCCGTACTCAGAAAGTAGTCATGTCTGTTCTTTATTCAAAATATTGTACAAACATTAAAAAAAATCTGTATTTCAAGGTATTATATGAACCAGTCTAGTGAATCTGTGTGTTCTAAGTTTAATATGAACCAGTCTAATAAATCTATATGTTCTTAGTACTGTATTAAGCGGGGTAATAAATCTGTATGCCTAGGTATTATAATATTATGAACAAGTCTAATAAATCTTTCTCTCAGTATCATACGAACAAATTTAACGAATCTGTATATTCTAGGTATTATATGAACCAAGTGGATAAATCTGTATGTTCTAGATAATTTAATAATAAGTCATGTTTTGCTTTGTATTGTTGATATTTTGCTGTCCTTTGTTATATGGCAAATGTTCTGGGTTGTAGGTATTTTATGGCCTATAGAAGCAATGCCAGTCTGGCTGAGATATATTGGGTATGCCTCTCCTATGACTTTTGCCTGTGAAGCAATGAGATGTATACTTGCAAGAGGTAAGTATTATTAGAAGCATACCTGTATACTTAACATCTAGCCTGGTGGCGGCAAGCAGGTCTGCCTTTGCAACCAGTGCACACCATGATCAGCCTGCAGATCTTGGTCTGCTTTGTTCGTTATTCTGTCAGTGAATTTTCTGTGAACACTCCTTCGAATAATAAATGCCCAAATTGAATGATGGACAAGTCCCATTTTAGAAATTTAGTAGGGTAAAGGTTAATTGCCACTATTCAAAGCTGTTGTTGCTATATAATTATGGAAAGGTTGTCCTTAATGCAACATTGTGGCCTGTATAGAGATATGATAGTTCTGTGAATTTTTATTAAGAGCTTACCAGCATAGCTTTAAAGGTATTTTCTGCCTGTGTTGAAAAGGCAGATTCCACCAAAAGGAAAGACAAACATTCTAAAGGATTCTGTTTGTACCGGTAGTAGGAAATTAACTGGAAATCATGATATGAGCCGTAACCATGAGAAAACCAACATAGTGCATTTGTGACCGGCATGGATCCAGACCAGCCTGCGCAGTCGGGTCAGGATCCATGCTGTTCGCTTTCAAAGCCTTTTGCAATCAGAGAAACCGTTAGCAAACAGCATGGATCCTGACCAGCCAGCTCATCCGCGCAGTCTGGTCAGGATCCATGCTGGTCACAAATGCACTATGTTGGTTTTCTCATGGCGCGGCTGATATTTGTATTTCAGAAAGCAATTTTTGTTTTATTGTCTCTGATTATGTCTGCTGTGTATTCTAATTTTAATTTTACCTCATCATTTTTGGTGCCTCGGACAGGATATTGTACGAAATTTATTATAATATCAGGAAATAGAAAGGGATATATATTTTTTCGTTGCTGTGCCAAATGAATTAACCAATACATGTTTATCTTTCAGGATTGGATATAGCATATTTTGCTGTATGGCGAGGGTATTTGGTCTCAGCAGGTTGGTGTGTGGCAATTGTCATTCTTGGAGGTTTGATACTACGTATCAGTGAGTAAGATACTACGTATCAAAGAGTAGAATACAACATACCAAGGAGTGAAAATCTAGGACATAATTGTTTTAAGCTGTGATAGGGAAAACTTATGAGATTGTACAGAAATTTTAATTTGTTGAACTTTATAGTTTAGCCAGGTCACTCTTTTTTGGACATATTGTGAAAGTAACCATACATATCACAGGATGACACTAAATACAACACCCCTCGCTCGAAAAAAATTAGATATGAGCTGCGCCTTGAGAAAACCAACATAGTGGCTTTGCGACCAGCATGGATCCGACCAGCCTGCGCATCCGCGCAGTCTAGTCAGGATCCATGCTGTTCGCTAATGGTTTCTCAAATCGCAATAGGCTTTGAAAGCGAACAGCATGGATTCTGACCAGACTGCATGGATGCGCAGGCTGGTCTGGATCCATGCTGGTTGCAAAGCCACTATGTTGGTTTTCTCATGGCAGGGCTCATATATACAAATTGTCTCCAGTGCAAAGAAGTTGTATCCGCTTGTTTAGCAATAAGCAGAAGCCGAGGGCTCATCCTCAGGTGACAAAATGTGACTTTTTAATGTGATACATGTCTGTGTGAAACAATTTTTAAAAAATTAATGAAACAGAAGATAATTTATGTTTTTAATGGGAGATAACTCCTTGAAATCATACTATTCTTCAGGTTGACAAGATATACAGTCAAACCTGTGTTTTATGCCACCTGTGATCAAAGACCACCTAACTCTATAGACCACTAATTACACATTTTCAGTTCATTTTAACCTGTGTATGAAAATCTCCTTCTTTTGGCTTTTCAAAGTTGGACTTTGCATACAGGTTAAATGTGACTAGAGAATCACAACATATATTTCATATTAACTGTTGTATATAGTAGATACATATGATACTAACTTGTAATTTATTTTCTAACATCAATTGTTTATGTAAAATGCCACGTTTGAACAAGGGACACTTACAGATATTACTTTGTAATATATACATGTAAATGGTAATAGAGAGGTCATGAGTTTGTTTTATTGGGGAGGCAAATGTTGAACATTTAGCCTGCGGGCAACGATTGGTTTTGCCGTTGCGACCAGTGCAGACCAAGATCAGCCTGCACATCCGTGCAGTCTGATCATGGTCTTCACTGTTCGCTATTCAGTCAGTAAATTTTCAGTGAACATCCCTTTGAATAATAAGTGATATTGCCCAAATTGAATGATGGACCAGTCCATTTTAGAAATTTAGCAGGGTAATGTTTAATTTGCTAGTTTGACAGAAGGTGATGTATGATATTAGTCATCTTCTACTACAGGCGATTACAGAGAACAGTACTGTTACAGATTTTCACTTTTACCCTGTTTCTAAAATGGACTGGTCCATCATTCAGTTTGGGCAGTACCACTTATTATTTGAAGGTGTGTTCACTGAAAATTTACTGACTGAATAGTAAACAGTCCTTACCATGATCAGCCAGCATGGACATGCAAGGTTGATTTTGGTCTGCACTTGGTTGCAAAGGCAAAATCACTTGCCACCAGTAGGCTAAAGGTTAAAAAAAAACAGGTTCCGTTAATTGATACTCATACCTTACTTGAAAACTATTCAAGAATGGTTTTAAAACCCATATAGACAATCCAGATGAAAGTTACTACTGAGGATGCTTGTAACTGAGAAAAAATACATTGATCCATCTTGTTCGTTACAATGTTTTTCTTTGATTTTAGTTTGTTTATTAGACATTATCATTGATGTTACATATCATTTTAAAGAACTCTGAGGCTGCTAATAGAAACTTTTTCAGTTGTTAAGAAATATCTTGATTAGTTTTGAAATTTATTGTCAAAATTTTTATGGGTTATTTTCTTTTTTGACTTTCAGCCTTTGTTACCAAAAAATGCAATTTTGACCTTATTTATTAAGAAACTGAATGAATTTTTAGCTCGACTATTCAAAGAATAGTGAGCTATTGGACTCACCCATGCGTCGGCGTCCGCGTCCGCGTCCGCGTCCGCGTCCCGATTTGGTTAAGGTTTTGTATGTAAGCTGGTATCTCAGTAACCACTTGTGGGAATGGATTGAAACTTCACACACTTATTCACAGTGATAAACTGACCTACACTGCACAGGTTCCATAACTCTATTTTGCTTTTTTACAAAATTATGCCCCTTTTTCGACTTAGAAATTCTTGGTTAAGGTTTTGTATGTAAGCTGGTATCTCAGTAACCACTCGTGGGAATGGATTGAAACTTCATACACTTATTCACTGTGATAAACTGACCTACATTGCACAGGTTCCATAACTTTGTTTTTCCTTTTTACAAAATTATGCCCCTTTTGCGACTTAGAAATTCTTGGTTAAGGTTTTGTATGTAAGCTGGTATCTCAGTACCCACAAATGGGAATGGATTGAAACTTCACACACTTGTTCACTGTCATAATTTGACATGCAATGTGCAGGTCCCATAACTCTACTTTGCATTTTTTCAAAATTATGCCCCTTTTTCTGACTTAGCAGTTTTTGGTTAAGTTTTTGTATGTAAGCTGGTATCCCAGTATCCACTAATGGGAATGGATTGAAACTTTTCACACTTGTTAACTGTCATGAGCTGATAAGCACTGTGAAGGTTCCTTAACTCTTTTTCCCATTTTTACAAAATTATGCCCCTTTTTCGACTTTTATATTCATTCAATTGGCAAGGCTGTTGAATAGTCGAGCGTTGCTGTCCTCCGACAGCTCTTGTTTATGCCTCAAGTTTATTGAATTCAGATGGACCTTAAAATCATTGTTTACTAATGTGAGAATCCTACTGTGTTAGTGGTCCAGTTGATATTATATTTGACTTTTAGCCTTTTGTTTACTATTGTTTTTACACATTTATTGTTAATGATAATTATATGAATGCAGTTCTGATTTTGAAGAATTATATATTTAATATTTAATTGGTTAACTAATAAATATGTTGAGTATCTCTGTTTCTTTCTCATATTTTCCTTTTATATTTTGTCATGGTCTAAATACAACATGTTCTTCTTGTCAGTCTGTGTTGTGTGGTACTTTGTACTCACAGTGTGCTACAAGTATTGTCATCATCACTTGTTTGTCAGCTTTAGGAAAAGTTTGTTTAGGTCCACTTTTCTTGAATACTGTAAGAGCCATAGTTTTTAAACTTTGTGCGCTTGTTTATTATCATTAGACGAAGAAGTAGCCTAAGAATGATAACTGTCTCTTGCAGTTTGTCTGAATTATGGCTCTTTTAAACTTTAGAATTTGTATTTCTTGGTTACGGTTTTACCAAGGGATATTTATTTTAAAAATCGGCAGTTTTACGAAAGCTGGATTCTTCTTCGAAAACCTGGCCAAAAAGTTGATCTTAACAAATTTGTCAGGTTAAAAAACACATGCTCTGTGATGCAATGAAAGAAGTTTGATGAAAATATATGAAGAAATCAGATATTTTGTGGATATCACATTTCAGTGACTGTAGCTTTGGCCAAAAGTTTACACTTGTTATAGATTGGTTTGTTTAGGATATATGGATTGGTTTGTTTAGGATATATGCTGGTAAAAGTAATTTTGTTTGATAAAATCAATTTTATTTTAGGTTCTATCTACATCTTGCCTTTTATTTTGACATATGAAAATGTCTTGTGGACCAAAAAGCATAAATGTTGACTTAGTTTAGATCTGTATATTAAATTTTAAACTCGTATTCAATAAATTAAGTAAGGAATGAAGTGAAATGGCTGAGTAATGGAATGGAAACTTTACTTTAAGAAAAGTATATCTGCAGTTTCCTGTTAAGGCCTTAAAAAATGTTTCCAGTAACATGCCACCCCAAATAGTAGGTAGAAATTTTATTTTTATTTACAAATAATCAAGCTTTGATGTGTATATGTTGATTATACCATGGTTCAGATTCAGATGCATAGGAATTTAACCACGAGGGCGTTAGCCAGAGTGGTTAAATACTGAAGCATCAGAACGATGAACAGAGGTAAATTAGAGGATAAATCACATGAAGCCTTTATTGTTTTCGTTCCGACATGCTCATTGAAATATTTAGATAAATTTAATATTATGCTAGACTTCATTTACCCGAGGCATCGGACGTCACGCAGCAATGATGTCATAATTGATGTCATAATGCTCTTTTACCGGTCTAAGTGTCAACCGTTGTTTATCGCACAATATACAGAGCTTGATTTCCTTCTTTGTTAAACTGGAAGTCAAAGCGAGTAATGTTAGAATTTTTTTACAATGAAAAAAGAGGAACTTCCCTTGAAAAGTGTAAAAAATAGCGAAAATATATTGTTTTTTTTCAAACGCCATTAATTCAGGGTCGCGGCAAATTTTTAGGGTAGGTGGGATACCAGAAACAACCAATTTGTTTTTGCCTAAACACGTGATATATTTTATTATGTACACTTTTTTATGAAAGGTAATTTCTTTCTTACTGTTTAAAATAAGCTACAATATTTACCTCCCTTCCATTAATACTGCAGTGATGATGGTGATTTTATTGTAAGAAATTGCTATTTAAGATTCCTCGAAAATCTTTTTCTTTTTTCTATTAAGTAACCGTCAAGATAGGAAGAAACCTTTTATATGGGGGATATATTATTCATTTTTGCAAGCTTTATATAAAGATTCTGAGTAAATTGTAGTGGTGATATCTTTCTAACACAAAATCTTGCTTAATTGTAAAGGAATTTCATTGTCAAATGCATAGCCAGACAGCCATAAAATATTCCAAATTGCATAAGAAACATTACATTGTAAGATTTTTGTAACATATCTTTATGTTTAAAGGTATAATCCAAACATCCAATAGGTTTATTTGACAGACAAGACTTAAAAGACATCCACTTTATATGGCTGTATTTCACTCGTGTGGTTAATTGTATTTTTAAAAATTGATGAGGAGAATATACAAGTTAGTTTCATGCAAAGCATTGAGACACCTCCCATCAAGTAACATTTTATTTGAGCTGCGCCATGGGAAAACCAACATAGTGCGTTTGCGACCGGCATGGATCCAGACCAGCCTGCGCATCCAGGTTAGTACTGGTACAGAATCCAGCCCGCCTGCTTAGCTAAGTAGGGAGAGCGTTGGTCTACGGATCGCGGGGTCGCGAGTTCGATCCCCGGGCGGGGTGTATGTTCTCCGTGACGATTTCATAAAAGACATTGTGTCTGGAATCATTCATCCTCCACCTCGGATATTTCATGTGGGGAAGTTGGTAGTTACTTGCGGAGAACAGGTTTGTACTGGTACAGAATCCAGAAACTATGGTTAGGTTAACTGCCCGCCGTTACATAAATGAAATACTGTTGAAAAACGACGTTAAACCCAAAACAAACAAACAAATGAGCACTAGTTAGATTAACTGCCCGCCATTAAACAATTGAAATACACTAGACCCAAAACCAAAAAGTATGGAGCTTTAGCAATAGGAGTCTTTTGATCCAAATCACACATCATATTCTAGACAGACTGCTATTTATAATAAATCTTACCTTGCTAAAATATTCATTGACTGATTTTGTCCGACCGCCTCGGTAGCTTAGTGGTAGAGCCTCCGCTTCGAGTGTGGGAGGTCATGGGTTCGATCCCCGGCCGCGACATACCAGAGACGTAAAAAATGGTACTAGCAGCTTCCTCGCTTGGGGCTCAGCATTAAGGGGATAGTGCTAGGACTGGACAGCCCGGTGTCAGTATAATGTGACTGGGTGCGATATCATGCCACGTGTCCGGCGTGATATTCCAGTGAGGCAGCACTATAAAGTTGGGCATTGTGCTCACTGCTACAAGTAGACACCGTCGTTTATATGACTGAAAATTGTTGAAAAAGACGTTAAACCCCAACACACACACACTGTTCTATTTGGTTGAGAACACCACCAAACCTAGTTTTAATAAAACAGTGTCTCAAGATTGCTTTTTAAAATATGTGTCTACTGTATTTTTCTATGTAGCTCTAATGCATGTAATTTATATGGCATTTGACAGCTCTACTTTCGCTTTATTATTATTCAAATACAATGACTTTAGGTGAGATCTTGGAGCTAATTCTTACTTTGCGTCAGTTCAATATCTAACAAGAGCTTGTAGAACACGAACTGCTCCAGCTCCCACCCCTTCCCATGATGCATTCAGTAATTGCGCAAGGAACAGAAATTATTTGGTCACTGTGCACTGAATGTTTGACGTACTGACCTTAAATCAATAATTATGAGTCGTTTACCAATCATAAGTAAACTCTGTATCAATTGTGATCTTAGACCAAAGCATTCTCCAGTTATATGGCAAAAATTTTACTACTGTTCTGAGTCAGTGTGATCTTGACCTTTGACCTACTGACCTAAAATCAATAGGGGTCATCTGCTGGTCATGTTCAACATTCCCATTAAGTTTCGTGACCTGGTGCTGGTCCTGACCAACCTCCCTATCAACTTTCATGATCCTAGGCCCAAGTATACTTGAGTTATCATCCAGAAACCGTTTAACTGTTCTGGGTCACTGTGACCTTGCCCTTTACCTACTGACCTCAAAATCATTAGGGGTCATCCGCTGGGCATGTTCAACATCCCCATTAAGTTTCGTGATCCTAGGCCCAAACATTCTCAAGTTAAAGTCCGGAAACTGTTTAATTGTTCCGGGTCACTGTGTCATTGACCTTTGACCTACTGGCCTCAAAATCAATAGGGATAGTCTGCTGGTCATGTTCAACCTGTATATCAACTTTCATGATCCTGGGTCCAAGCGTTCTTGAGTTATCTTCCGGAAACAGTTTAACTGTTCAGGGTCACTGTGACCTTGACCTCTGAGCAACTTACCTCAAAATCAGCAGGGGTCATCTGCTGGTCTTGACCAACCTCCCTATCAACTTTCATGATCCTAAGCCCAAGCGATCTTGAGTTATCATCCGGAAACCAGTTGGTCTACGGACCGACCGATCAAAATCTGCAAAACAATAATTATACTCCACCTTCTTCGAAGGGGGACATAAAAATATCGTCTACAGCAAATTACATTGGAAGATACGCACAACAAGAAAGAGAATAGTTTGGCCCATGAATGATATGAATTTATGTTCAATTTCTATTGTAAATAGATAAATGTAGCAACAACTAGAGGCTGTAAAACTTTCAGGGGAAGTAACAGTATGTCTCTCCATTGAAATTAGTTTTTAACGTTATATCCCATAGTCCGCCACAGTCCCATTTGTATTTTTCAGCTCGAGTGATATCGCGCATAATATTATGTTCTGCAGTATGGACGGCCCCAGTAGAGTTTTGATTATGAAAGTTCCAGTTAAACATTAACGAGGCCTCGGTCTGAAAGTATAAATTATTTGAGCAGTCGTGTATTTTACTGATAAGTCTATGGTCAGCTCCTCATAATATGTATATGTATGTATGATTATTAATTAGTTAAAAAAAACAAGTAAACTTCAAAAATATTACACAATAAAATGTCTAAAATTTGCAGTTTTCACTCCATTTGTATCTGGATCTAATGACACGTTCAGAATATCTGTGTGCATAAAATACGATGTTGAATAAATGAGCCGCGCCATGAAAAAACCAACATAGTGCGTTTGTGACCAGCATGGATCCAGACCAGCCGGATGCGCAGGCTGATCTGGATCCATGCTGGTCGCAAACACACTATGTTGGTTTTCTTTAAAATACATGAAAGCCTGCTGCCACAGTCTGAAGACTAGCCTGTAGCATGATGAAACTTAATTTTGTAATAGCTTAAGTTATTCTTTGTCCATGAAAAAAGACGCACTATAACTCCCAGCTAGGCCTGCTAATAAGTCTGGCTGAGTTCCTAGCTGATGGGGATCGGACAGTAGCTACTGATATAGTTTACTTAATATTGTTAATAATGGCGAACTGGTCTCTGTTATAAACAAAATGACCATAAATTGACCACTAGCAGTCTTTCCATGCATGCTCCAACAGGGCGAAATTTAAGTATTTCTTTTAAAATTGCATAAATTAGCAAAAGACGAATATTCTCTCTCTATCAAAATACCGACTCAGCAAATTTAATGAAAGACTTCTGTAATGTGTTTAGCCGGCTGTTTTTGTTCTCTAATTTAGAATGTTTTTATACGCTATAAATAATATGTCTAGACTTCGTATCATGGAGTTTTCTCTTTCATTTTCACGCGAGATGCATACGAGTGCTAGTTTAATAGCACATATTGCGTATTTTCAAGGGTAAAACATCTGCTTTGAGGGAAAAACTTTTAATTTGCAGACCCGTCAAAATGTATCACCCACATCCGCTTGTCATCTTTTATGGCATAAAAACAACCACGGGAAATACGTTTTACGCTGCACTTTAGTTTTAACGTAATGATTTTTTTCCATCAAACAATTAAGCAACAAAAGACTTGTCAGATGACATCAAATCATTCCAGAAGTAATGTTTAAGTTTTTTGTTGGGGTTTAAACGTCACACCTACGTAAGACGACCTTTTCCAGCGTCTTGTGGTTGAGGAAAGTCCCAGGTGCCTCTCCATGCAATATTTTATCGCAGGCGGGTACCAGGAAAGAGCCGAGCCAGGTGGGAGCCAGGTGGGATGGCTTCCTCACCTAAAGGTACTTTACATCCCAGGCGACGTCCGAACCCAAAACGTTTAGGAACAAGTAGTTTACATTTCACACAGCAACACCCGAACACAAATGAGCCGCTCCATGAGAAAACCAACATAGTGGCTTTGCGACCAGCATGGATCCAGACCAGCCTGCGCATCCGCGCAGTCTGGCCAGGATCCATGCTGGCCACTTTCAAAGCCTATTGCAATTAGAGAAACTGTTAGCGAACAGCATGGATCCTGACCAGACTGCGCGGATGCGCAGGTTGGTCTGGATCCATGCTGGTCGCAAAGCCACTGTGTTGATTTTCTCATGGCGCGGCTCAAATATCATACAAAATAGATAAAAGCAGGGTATATACTTTCTGTGTCATTCCTTTCTTCTATATACTGTGTGCCACTCGAGACTGTAAGCATTTTGTCTGGGATTTTTTCTTTCATTTTTTTGCTCCTTCCATTACATTTAGTATACATTCCTTACGCGAAACCTCCTTATTTTGAATATGTATTGTCCTTAATCAAATGAAAATATTAATTTACGTTCTGAAAATGATACATGTTATGATTTATTATTCCTTCTCTTGAGAAGGAATATTATTGTTCAATAAGTCACACTTGACTGAGCTACTGATACCGAAAGCAGTTGTCATTACAAGCTGGCCAATAAAACTCCGTGACCTTAGAAATAACCTTTGGCGTTAGACTATTCTTTCATAATTGAGGCGACTCTCTGACTGAACGCATTCCGTGGATAACATATTACTAAACCCGAGGATGTTATTTCCTCCATTCTTGAGGAAAAAACATACATTCAGTCGACCAGATAGACATATATCAGCAAATTTAAATGTAAACAACTAAATATTATCGTTACCTTGAAATGCATAGTTAATATATGAAAACAAACCCCGTTGCGACCCTCTAATTATGCGTAACAAATTCACGCATCGAATCGTAAATGATTAACCGGGTCAATGTCTTATTGCCGTATTTACTCTACTGAAAGTGGCAACAGATTTAATCTGTTGTTGGATTTAACAATTTATGTTAAATAACTAGTGTAAATACTTACTTGAAATTTTTTGGCAGTATAAAACAGACATTGCAACACATTTTTTACAAGATGATCATTTTATATTTATATAGATATGCCCTAGAAGGAATTTTTGCTACGCTTTAACTTGTTATGTCTCCCAGTTTAATGATATGCATATTGTTATTGCATATGCCGTCCGTCCGTCTGTATGTCTGCCCAGTTTGAGCTAGTCCTCGCTGGAGTAGTCAGTGTAAAGCCTAGTTGTGCATTACATTGGCGCGTTCTGCTCGGATTATTATTGTCAAAGTTAAGGCTCCTATTCTGTTGGTAGGATCTGATTGAGACTCACCAAACTTTGTTGCACCATGAGGCGTGGTTATCAACCGTTTGGTGCATTATCAAAGGGATTAGAAGCATGTCTCATTATCTAGAGCATTCTGTACCAAGATATAGCTATAAATGTTTTAAAAAAAGCAAATACGTTCTTTTGTGTAGTTGTATTTTAATTTGCGCATAAACCTTAGGTCGGCCAGAATGGTCACGCCGGAACGTCAGTTTGCATACAGTTTAGACAATCGTAATCAAGTTGTGTATACTTTGGGTGAACATTCGGTCTATGATCTTGACTTTTCTGTTGGTATTAAAGTTTTTTTCCTACGCATATGAAGTTCAGGACACGACTATTTTGGTGTTTTTAACAGTTTTAAGACAGAAAATACATATATAATAATATCTGCACAATGTGCGCATCTGTTTTTGACCTGCCGGCTGCCGTTGTACATAACCAGAATCTTTCGTTGTCGTAAACTTTTAAGACACTGGCAGAAACGCTTTCAATGTAAAACACATGTTTTTGTGGTAAAATGTACTTTTGTCTTGTAAAACTGAAGACAAACGGAAATTGGAAAATACTTACTTAAAGGCTGACACATTGTTTTCGAAATAACGTATCAGATTGTAAGGCTGTGTATTACAATGATTAAGAAACATAAAAACGTCGTACCTTATACAAATTTTTTTCATTTTCTCACATTATAGCTATGCATTTTGTCACCTGTTTTAAGTAACCTACTGTGATATCTGCTGCTTTGTCAATTTTTCGAATTCCATTTCCCCAATCTCCGCTGACTCCAATCCCCTCCACCCCCCACACCGTACCCATACACACCCACCCCACTCCATTTCGTAGTCTTTACAACTTTTTTTTTTAATAAAGTTGCATGGAAGTTAGGAAACTGATTGTAATAGGAATCAATGTAAGAATATGGCACATTTTATCAAACTGACAAAATAAAAATTAACTACCATAGTATCGCTTTATTTTTATTTATGTAGTCAGTATATTTGTTTTCTTCCAGCAGATGATACACGTGTTAAGTGCTCCAAAAAGTATGGCATTAGTTGAACAGCGTGAGGTCAATGAACTTCAACAAAGCAACGGTAAACGTATCAACAAAAATATATGATTTTATCGTAGAGGATGTGGCTTATTCATATATGAGCCGTGCCATGAGAAAACCAACATAGTGGGTATGCGACCAGCATGGATCCAGACCAGCCTGCGCATCCGCGCAGTCTGGTCAGGCTCCATGCTGTTCGCTTTTAAAGCCTATTGGAATTGGAGAAACTATTAGCGAACAGCATGGATCCTGACCAGACTGCGCGGATGCGCAGGCTGGTCTGGATCCATGCTGGTCGCAAAGCCACTATGTTGGTTTTCTCATGGCACGGCTCATATATATAATTATAGCATGCACCTTAAGTGTGGTGATAGAACGGTATCCTTACGCTTAAAAACTGCTTGTTTGAAAGCAGTTTCAGTAAAACTGTCCATTTGTTAGTAAAAAAATAATTAATGCATGATTTTTATTAGAAGTGATTGTTATTGCACACTGTGCACATGTCGAGAATTTATATCCAAAGAACAGTAGGCTAAATAGGGTTTTCACTGGATAATGACCATAAGGTAATGTGTATGATATTGCTGACAAAATCATGTTTTTAATTGCATACATGTAATGCTGAGACAGCATAAACAAGTTTTTTTTTGGATTTTAATCCCTTTCCCTCACGCGTTCATTTTAAGGATCTACATTTTATGTTCGCTCTTAGTGTATTCGACTGTACAAAAACATAACTTTTATGTGTTTTCAGCGATAAAACTCATAATGTTCTAAATTGTCTTATCACGAAGCAAGCATATATCAACGGATCCAATTTCATGCAGAAATTCATTTCTTTTTCTAAGTAGGTCAATCGGACCTAACTCATTGCACCAGACGCATTAATATTCCAGCATTTGTAACGCGCCTCCTGATTGGTTGAGCTATCTGTCAATCATATTTGAAGCTTTCTAAGTAATACTCTGTATTTTTGCCATTAGCCGTAAAGGCTTTAATCTAGACCTTCCTGTTTATCTGTGCTAGGAACCCGTTGTTGCTGACTTTAGCAGCACGGACCTTCCTGCGCTAAAGGCTCGATCTCGGGCTTCCAGATTCCCGAGGCAGCCGTCGTACATGTGATATCCTTGTTCATTTTCTTTAAATGCAGAAGGAATAGATATTTTTGAAACGAAATGGTACCGGACACTGTACGGTGGGCACTAGTGTGCCTTTGCGCCGTAATAGGATTTACCGAAGCTCAGCGAGCCGGGGGTTTGTATAAGATTATTGTATTTGAAGTAATCACAGAACTTTGATCTATTAAACATAACTTTGTCCGAATTATCTTCCTTCAAATGTTTTGTATTTGACTTTTTTACATTCTTGTAACTTTCTATTGTATTTTTTTCTTCTAATCGCTTGCAATGATCTATCATATTTTGATCAACTAATGGTTTTGTTCAAAACTTTAATAACTAATCATTTATTCTTATTTGTGTTCAACGAGTTCTTAATACATGTTATATTTTCACGGGAAGTATTTTTAAAATTTGATTTTCCTATCCCGGTTGTCCGACCAAGATGGCGCATAAGTTTGGCGTTAGTATAAATTTAATAAACATAATTTGCCTAATGAATATGAATTTAAGTGTTATTGTATGTCAAAGATAGATATTTTGCCAAAATTCATTAAAACTAGAAGGTTATAAAATTATTAATACCTCCCTTAGCCTATCTCGATAGATTGGAAATAGTTGAATTCCAATGCTACATGCTGTTTTAAAACTTGCCATTTGTTTCAGGTAGTTGAAATATCCCAATATTTATCAAATGCAAATGTAAAACTAGAAATTATATTGAAATCTAAAGAGGTAGTCCAACTTTTAGATCCTTTATATTAAAGGGAGGTAATTGCAAAAAGTTCATGAAAAGTAATAAAAGACGCATTTCGAGTAGGGATATAACTATGTAATGGATCTTTTTGTTCCTAAAATAAATCTATAACAGAATACATGAAAACTGAAAAATGTTGTTACGTGTGTGGCTTAATACAGCCAAATCGGGTAATTATGAAAAAAAAATTATTTCTGAATCCGTGTCGTAATTGTAGGTAACACTTTCAAAATATGCGACATTGTCACTTATGTCTGAAAGGCGTAAAAACACATTTTGGAGCTTGAAGTTTTCGAGTACTCTAAACTCGTTGTGCGCAAGTACGATATTCTTTAGTAAATAGTCCATACCTCATTCGAACCCTTATGAATATACTTCAGTGCCATATTTGTTCGTAGTTCTAACGATGCACTATACAATGTTTTTAGCTCTCGATCGTAAATGCAGAAAGACTGACGACGGTGGTTTTTTTCTCCCTGATGCCAACAAGCCTTGTTATAAGTGCTTCTGTTACGGCGGAAAGGCTAAGTGTGAATTTACCAAGTGTAATGAAAATCTAGATTGTGAGGTACACGAGAGAGTTATTCTGTTAGGGGAATGCTGCCCGATCTGCAAAAAAGAGCTGCAGTCCGAAGCAGGTAAGAATACATCAGGTTGCAGAAGGACACTATTTTGAAACTTGAAAACAATGCAAATAGGAACTTATTTATAATATTCTGCACAAAAAAAATATTTTCAAACAAAAGGGTTGCTTTAAAACACTCCGCGGACTAATTATTGGAATGGGTAGAGCATCGAAGTCAGAGTGTTGTATGCTATTTTCTGTTTCGTCTTTTTTTGGCGGGGTTGAAAAGTGAGGGATGGGCTGCGTCAAAAACGCTCGATCCAGCAATAAAATATTTACTTTTTACAAGAATGAATTAATATCTTTAAACCATACATATACAGTTTGGTACACATCTAATTAAATTTAATTACTATATAAAATTACGCTCCATGCATTTTCATTCTTATTGTGGAGGCCATTTCACAATTTTGCGTTGCGAGCTTGAATGGACATAATGGTGCTTTTCATAAATTTTGAGTAATTCATAGAATAATTGTAAGTGTACAAACTAGGGTGTCTTTCTGCAAAAATATGTTTGGTGTTGCTCTAGACAAAATTCGGAATCAAATTTCAAACAACAAAAATGTATTGAAATTACAAATTATATATATTTTTGTCATGTTTGATTCCAGTCACGTGATAAGAGTAGCATACTTACATATCTGATGTGTTCTGCCTGTTTCACCTGCATGCTTTGTGTATAACTAATATTGCATTTGTTTTGCGTTTGTCTCTCCCTAGAATTTGTGGAGGGTGGGGGAGACATAATAAATTTTGTCCAGTCGTCTGTCCGTCCATCTCTCCGCCCGACAAAAATGTCGCATATACTCTGCAGTAGCTTTCTACCACACTGGATGATCGTCAAATAACCCGACAAACCTGTTTGACCAGCAGAACACAACTTTCAGTCATTTTGGTTCAACTGTTGGCTAGGCAATATTTTACGTCAGTTCCATCTCCTTTTTTAAGACATCAAACGATTTCAGGTAACTTGGGGCAAATGTTTGTTATACTGAAACAAAAGATTCGCGCTTTCTTTGAGATGATGTGGTATGGGGAGACATGCTTTTTTTTCAAATGAAGTTTTTAGTTCTGTTTAAAATAAAAAAATAAACCAGATCTATACCAGTGAACGTGTACACCAATTACAAATTCTGAAAAAAAGTTTTTTGAATCTTTTGAAACTTTCATTTTGACGGTAGTGGTCCTTACTGATGTTTATTTTAATTCAAGCGCCGGAGTTTTTCCTGATATTTCTGAGGGGAAACAGATACATAAGACGCGCACCGGTGAGAAAAATATACGTAAATTTTTCACCTCGATTATATCAAGATATTTTAGACATATTGGTTCTTAGATCTGTTCTGAGAAATATTACCACCCGGAAGTGTTTGATTAGTGTTTTATTGGGGTTATATGATGGCAGGTGCGAATCTAAAAGAATATCTTTTTCCTCAGTCTAACCATGGTTGTTATAAAATTTAACTTTATAACTGGTCTATCATCGATGATATACACGTTAGGTCAAGTGTTGAAAGGAGAGGGCAAAGATTCAACTGTAACTGGTACGTTTGTTTTCTGGGCCGTAAACAAATATCAATGGATATTGTTCAAAGAATAAAATCACTATGTATAAAAAGACTATGTTTTTTTTTCAGAACGTGGTGATAACGGATTCGATGAAGCGCCAATGGTATGTCTTTAAATACGTTTTTCATGTAGAAATGGTGGCCTCCGCTGCGATAGGGATTGGTTAAGACTTCCTGTGCGGAAGCCAACCAAAGGTAGTGAGGAAGGTCGGTGGTTCTACCCAGCTAGGTCTGTATATACTCCACAATAAAACCAACGCTACCTAGCCTGTGTCTGTATGCCTTACATTTGGCACAGGAACGTCATAATAGAACTGGGCTTTTGGTTTTCAAAGGGCTGTCACAGAAAACAAGTCGGTGTTGTATCATATTTTATTACACATTACAGAACCATTTCATATTTGCAGAGTAATAGCCAATTACATGCCATTTTAATTTCCGCAGCTTGCTGTAGATTGGTAGTATTTGAAATGTATCTTTTTTCTTATTTCGCGAATATTCTTAGTCACGACTATATCTCCACTACTAAAGTGGCAACTTCTTTTAACATGATGGCCTTGTACTCCAGTTTTCAGTCTAATAAAGTGTTTCTTTCTCACTTTCAGAACGTCGGCAACGTAAGTGTATATCTTTTCAATAGACAACATTTTGAGGCATCTGATTAGTCCAGATATATTTATTTCCGATCGTTCATTTTCGAGATCATTGTTATAGATCTAATTATTTAAAAAAAAACTTTATAGACGTTGTTTAACTTGAAAAATTCATATTTATACTGATACCGTGTACGTCCCCAACTGCCTTAAAATCAATCGAAAGTTGTAATGTGTGTTTCTTTTTTTTTTGTTGTTTTTTTTTTAAGAAAAAAACTTCTTTGTTGTAGTTTCGAAAGGTTTGTTTTTTTTTTTTAAAAAAACCTTCTTTGTTGCAGATTGCCGGCGATCAGAAAGCTGGACCTCAATATCCAGGACCTGTAGCGGTAAGTGTGTTTGATGAAACCTGATGTGTCAATGTCGTCTGTTTCAGTGACAAAAATAACTTGCCTCTTAATAGTGAAATATCAAATGTATTTTTTTTATATATTTTATTAGCGAGCTGAAATCAAATTCCTCCCATAATTCAAATAATTCAATTTTACGGTATGATCATGTACATCTGTTCTGTGTTTCACTGCCCAAACTATGAAATTCCATTTTCTATATCAATAAGATAATGAAAGATTGAGCTTGCTGCATTCTCATTTTCAGGGCGGAGGAGTTGGAGTTCCAGGACCTCGGGGACCAGTAGGACCCTCCGGTCCCCCTGTGAGTTGCACGACTTTTCATGGTTGTTTTACATTCTTCATTTTTGTCATTGTTTAGAGACAGTCTTGCTTGTCACATTTCTTGTATTTTATTCGTATAAGGTTTCACAAAGGAGGATTTTTTTACCAAGTTCTTTGTAATTATTTGATTATATACAGAGTGTATCAAGAAATTTTGATACTTTATATTTAGCTTAAAATTGCCATAATGTCAATGTAACGAGTAATAAATAAAGAAAACTTGATGAACTCTGGTGCCATAAAATTGTTTTTCTGATTTGACGGCGAAAGGAACATCAATATAGTGCATACATAGCCGTGCAATATTAATTCTACGGAGTCAGAAACAGGAGCATGTGTATGTGACATAAACTGAATATCTAAATCAAATGAGCCTTATGTTTTTACAGGGACCCCAGGGATTTCCCGGCCCGCGTGGTGAAACCGGAGAAAGTGGACAACCAGTAAGTTTACAAATTGCTGTTTTCATCTGGATATAAAAAAGACTTGACAACATTCTTCAAAATTATCAATTTGAAGCTGTACCCATCATTACTACAATAGTGGCTAACCTGAACTTCGTCGGATGGTCCAGCGTTCGTAGTTCCTCGTTTGTCGTCATACGCTTCAATATTTTTACTAAAACCTTTCGTCCTCTGACACTGCTGGTCAGAATTACACGGAACTGGGTCTTTAATATAATATAGACCTCCAGTTTGCTTAAAAGGTTTAGCTTGGCTCCATTAAGGGGCCACCGGGGCCACCGGAGCTAAAAATAGAGATTCTTCTCATGACCCGCTAGATGGATCTTCAGCAAACTTGGTCTGTAGCATCGGTATAAGGTCCTTTCTCAAATTTGCACTTGACCCTTTTAAGGGACATCTTAAGCAAAAAATACAAATACTTTCAAACAACTTCTCATGAACCGTTCGATGGATCGTCATCAAACTTTGACTGAAGCATCGTTGTAAGGTCCTCTCCCAGCTTTCTTCAAATGGGAATACTTGGCTGCTAAAGTTAAAAAACAAAAACAAAAAAAAACTTAAAACAACTTGTTCTCTCGAACCGCTTGATGAATCTGCATCAAACGTGGTCTATAGCATCATTGTAAATGACTTGCTTGATGGATCGTCATCAAAATTGGTCTGCAGCAATAAAAAGAAAAACATCTGTAAACAACTTTTTCTAATGAATTGCTTGATTGATCTGCGTCAAACTTAGTATGTAGCATCATTATCAAGGTCCTTTCCCGATTTTTTTTCGAATTGTTTGGAGAGAGACACACTCGGGCCCTTTTAGGGACCGCTAGAGCTAAAAATAGAAAAAAAACCACTTTAAATTGCTTTTAACAAACTGCTCAGTGGATGTTCACAAAAGTTGCTAATGAGCAAGAACTAAAGGCGGCGGTCCTTCACAGGTATTATTACTTTTAGGGCCTTTTTGTTTTTCGAAGTTTGTTAGCCATTATATATCATGACGTTGTTTCATTCTAATGTGTCTGACAGTAATATGTACTTTACATTCAAGGGCTCACCAGGACCACGAGGATTACCAGGACCCCCAGGACCGCCAGGTCTTGACGTAAGTTACAATTAGTTTTACACGGATATTTAGGCGATATATGTCAGATCATTAAGGTTATAATACCAAGTTCTGTGAACATTTGTAAAATGATATAATTTTTATTGTTAATGATGATATCTGGTGAGATTAGTCATGGAACTGTTGGTTCTTCTGTCAATGACACGAAACATAGAGTAAAATTTAGCGTGGAAGAGTTTTTTTCCAGTTGTTAGTGACACTTTCAGGATTAGGCATGGGGCGCTTATTTCTATATTTCTATTGTTTCTTAATGATTTTATAGAAAGAGATTAGGCATGAAACATTTATATACATGTATATTGTTAATAATTATAACAACCAAGACAAGGCACATATGTTTCTATTGTTAATTATCATATAAAACTCTTAGGCATTGGTTCGTTATTTCTGTTGCAAGTGAGATAAGGTAGAGAGGAAGTTACTCTGTAACAATAGACGGGGAACATTAATTCATTGTAAAATTTGGCTAAAATGATGTTAATGAGTTGTAGGGTATTAATATACATTTTAATATCTAGATATCCTTTCTTTTAAAGGGTGAAGAAGGCTTGATGGGAGAAACTGGACCACCGGGACCCACTGGTGCTCCTGTAAGTATTTTCATGTAACTGCTCATTTTCATATAAAAAAACCAGATGTATACTGTTTGAATTAATAATTCTTCGACTCACCACAGCATGTACATAAAGAAAAAAGCACTTATGTTTATATCCAAGTTCCGGTATTTGATTTGGGTGATACTCATCAAAGTCGTCACTGAAAACGTATATTATTTTAAGACTCCGGTTACCATAATCCAACACACTTGGTTCGATTCCCGAACAGCTTGGTCTGCTTTGCGTAATAGTTGTTTATGGTGGCCATTCATGTACATTTGGGGGAATCTCATACCCAAACGGAAGATTAGGTCTCCCAACAATAATTAAAAACACAACAACTTTACTTCAATTAAAGACATCATGTTATTATTATTATTATTATTATTATCATTATTCATATCGGGCAAATTATTACAACTAGCACTATGAATTGTCACTTATTTAAACAGTCAGTGTCAATAGCTTATTTCAATAGATAGATCTTCTGCGGTACCGAATAGGTGACAGATAGATCAGATCCTCCCGCGGTACCATATAGGCGACAGATAGATCAATTCTCCGCGGGACCATATTGGCGACAGATAGATCAAGTCCTTAGAACACTGTTTTCAAATTAAAACGTCTGTCCCTGTATTGCGTAAAGCTTCCTATAATTTGTCCTGCTGTCGTTGTGGGGATATGTGGCCGCTAAGTAATTCTGAAGTCGCGATAGAAACACAACTAAGCACATCTGACTGGCGCGTAGCGGAAACTCAAGCTTAAGGTGTTATGTGACAAACGAAGAATAAAAACTATTTTAAGCCATCCCCTGATTTGCTTGACCCAGTGGACTAATATGGTAAGTTATTAAAGTGTTACACAACACGCAAGATTTGTTACACATGCCTACCGTGCTACACCATGTACGGACGCGCTACACCATGCGCTAACGTGCTACACCATGCACTAACGTGCTACACATGCACTGACGTGCTACACCACGCACTAACGTGCTACACATGCACTGACGTGCTACACCATGCACTTACGTGCTACACCACGCACTAACGTGCTACACCACACACTAATTATATAATGTGTTACACCACGCACTAACGTGCTACACATGCACAACGTGCTACACTAGTATGCACCAACCGCTGCAGGGCCCCCCAAAACATTAGCCAAACAACAAGGATTACTCGAGAGACACCAAAATATGCACGAGCGAACCTCGAGGCCTGTAGATCGTATTTTTAAATTTTGTTGTACGCAGTAACAGGGGAGGCTTAAAATACGTTCACTTTAACATGTTTAATGGTAAAAGATTTACTAAGATTATCAGTTTTAATGAATTTCGAATAGCTGGAAAATACATGCAACTCTAAAGCTAGAATTTCCGCTGGGCTTGAACCCTTCACTTAGCGACTGTGTAAATAGAATAGAGAACTTTATTCACTCCTCGCAGATCATTTATACATGATGTACAGATAGAACGTTCCACTACGTTTGTTGATACTCTTGTCCTCCATTAATTTTAAGCCCTTGACTTGTGTAATGCTTATTCTCCGGAGCTTGATTCCTCTGCTCTGGGAGCCGTGAAATATCTAGACCGCTTGAATTCATCTTGGCACTGAAATGCAGATAAAATCTCCCGCAGTACTCTAGTAAATACTCAAAATTAGCCAACATAACAATATATAAATGAGGTTTTCGATATTCACAAACAAAAATAGCGTTATAGATACAAATGTAATAATAAGGGTGTGTGTGGTGGGAATTTTGCTAGTCAGCATTGGCTTCCTCGTGAAAAGAGGGTGCTTATGACGTCATTATTGATAATGACGACAAATTTGGTAATCATCGGCAGTTTCCGCCGTATTCGCTAAAGCTGGAGTGCTCTTCTTATAGTAAATTATATTTCATTTATTTATTTACTTCTTTATTTATTTAACTTCTGTACAATTAATATCTAATCAAAACGGATAACCGTCGCTAAAATAAACCTAGTTATTTTTTAGCAATAACCCTAATTATTTTAAGACTCCGGTTACCATAATCCAACACACTTGGTTCGATTCCCGAACAGCTTGGTCTGCTTTGCGTAATAGTTGTTTATGGTGGCCATTCATGTACATTTGGGGGAATCTCATACCCAAACGGAAGATTAGTCTCCCAACATAATTAAAAACACAACACTTTACTTCAATTAAAGACATCATGTTATTATTATTATTATTATTATTATCATTATTCATATCGGGCAAATGCCCATACAGTGATAAATTTATTACAACTAGCACTATGAATTGTCACTTATTTAAACAGTCAGTGTCAATATGCTTATTTCAATAGATAGATCTTCTGCGGTACCGAATAGGTGACAGATAGATCAGATCCTCCGCGGTACCATATAGGCGACAGATAGATCAGAAAAAGCACTTATGTTTATATCCAAGTTCCGGTATTGATTTGGGTGATACTCATCAAAGTCGTCACTGAAAACGTATATTATTGTATTTCACAGAAATGCTTTTTATTCCCCCCCCCCCCCCCCCCCACACACACACCACCCGCTTCAAAGAAGAGATGGAAAATAATTATTGTTTTGTCTTGTGTTGGTCCGTCAGTAGACCATTTTGGTTTTCGATTAGTATTTGGAGACTGCTTGCTCTCACATTGGTATAAATTCATTGAATGATTGCCTGTGGTCAGTAGATGACCGTTTTTGGTTTCGGGGTCAGTAAGTCAAAGGTCAAGGACACAGTAACCTTAAGACTGAAAACGGTTTCTGTTGAATAACTACAGAACACTTTGACCTACAGCATTCTAACTTCATAAAATGATTGCCTGTGTTCATTAAATGATCTCTACTGTTTTGGGAGTTGGTAGGTCAAAGTTCAAGGTAACGGTGTACACTGAGACCGAAAACGGTTTTCGCTCAACAACTAAAGAACAGAATGTTTTGGCCTGCAGTCGTGAAACTTCATAGGATGATTGCTTGCTTGTGGCCAGTAAATGATCTTTATTGTTTCGGGAGGCGGTAGGTCAAAAGTCAAAGTCGCAGTGACCTTGAGGCTGAATACAGCTTCCACTCGACTAAAGAACGCTTTGGTCTACAGTTTTCGACCGTCATAGGACGACTGCCTTTGGTCAGTAGATGACCCTTATTGTTTGGGGGAGGGGTCGTTAGATCGGGGGAGGGGTCGTTAGATCGAAGACCTCTAGGCTTAAAACAGTTTTCTCAATACTAGTAGTGTAAGAAGGCATACCCACTTGCCTCCGACAGGCCATCATAGAGGGCATATGTGTTTTATAAACAACTCTTGTTAAGCACTTTCCTGCGCAATTTCTAGAATTCCGTATCTGTGAGTCGTAGTAAATCCAGGTGGGTGTGGTAGTTAGAAACAAGAGTCTTGAATGTCACTATCTGTGGAATGTCATGTGATCCTGCGACAAACTGTATCTAAGATCCATATATATCATTGGTGAATCATATGATGGTTATTCGCCCGTCGCACTGCCTCAAGAACTTGTAAAATTTAAATCATGTCTTTAAAAGATACCAGTAGTCTGAATTGTCCGACTGTAGTTTCAACTCCTGTGTGTTTGAATTTTTAGGGTGATTCTGGCAGACCCGGGATTCCAGGTATGCCTGGACCAAAAGGACATAGGGTAAGAGTTTTAGTATCTGTATCAATGTAACGAGTGTTTATATATTATTTTAGTAGAAATGTATGTATGATATTTCAGTGTTCTCCGGTTGAGAATTAGAGCTAAAGATATACTTCTCTATAGTTTTGACACAATCAGATGATCTGTATTTCGTCAAAAGATGATAATTATAGTACTAATTGAAAGAAATATGAAATTAAACTTTCAAAAAGACAAGGCTACTAAATCGTTGGAATCATAAGTGGGTTATAGCTCTTAAATGGTGCGAGATGTCAAATACTGAGAAAATAAACAATTTCTGAATAAATAAATTGTAGCAAGTGTTTTTTTTTTTTACTTTAAGGGAGCACTCGGACGACCAGGGCCTCGTGGAGAACAAGGAAGAACTGGAGAAAAGGTATATATTTGTCACATCTTTCTTTTTCGCTGAAATGTTTAATATTTTTGTTAAGTCAGTAAAAGGTTATTTTTTTTCTCCCTCGATTTAGGGATGTTTGCCTTAAATAATATACATTATCTTTCACATAATATTGAGTACTTTGTTAACCCTTTTCACGCTGGACACGACTGGTTCAGCCATTGCGGCCAGTGTTGATCATGATGTGCAGTCTGATCATGATCTGCACTGTTCGCCATTTAGTCAGTATCTTTTTGGTATGCACCCCTTTTAACAGTTAATGGTACTGTCCAAATTGGAAGATGGACAAGTTCATTATAGAAATTTAGCAGGGTAAGGGTTAAGTATTTTGTTAATAAAACTGATTGAACTATTTTATTAACTATTATACTACAGGGAGACGCTGGATCAACTGGCGCACCAGGAGCACCCGGACCAAGTGGACCTATAGGACAACCAGGAGAGCGTGGAAGAGATGGATCCCCGGGTTCACCTGTAAGTCATTCATTTAACTAACCTGGCAAACTACATAAAGAAGTGAACAAGTTGTATCAATTCTAAAAAAAAGTTTCCACTAATTTACAGTCTACATATTGAAATATGTTGTGTTGTCTTTTAGACTAATTTCGTCTCGGAATCTGTATTTTCGTGTCAGTGCTTTGTGCATATTCAGAAACACAATTTTGTACCTTCATTTTAGGGACTTGCTGGTGCTGATGGAAAACCTGGTGAACGCGGACTACCAGGCAACAACGGAGCACCCGGATCCCCAGGCTTCCCTGGTGCTTCTGGACCAAAGGTATAGATAGACACGTGTATGAACATTTTAGAACCCTAGCATTTGTTTTTGTTCTAAAATATAATATGAGCCGCACCATGAGAACACCAACATAGTGCCTTTGCAACCAGCATGGAGGATCCATGCTGTTCGCTTTCAAAGCCTTTTGCAGTTAGAGAAACCGTTAGCGAACAGCATGGATCCTGACCAGACTGCGCGGATGCGCAGACTGCTCTGGATCCATGCTGGTCGCAAATGCACTATGTTGGTTTTCTCATGGTGCGGCTTAATTATATTATACATATTGGAACATGAGAATATTGTCAGCAGTGTAGAAATTATTGATACCAGTGTCACGAATATCATGAGAATAGGTTGATATTGTTCTGCTTTCTAACTCTTGTTGCACTATTTTTATCATATGGGAAGAAACGACGGACAGTAAAATTTGACGCTCATCGATAGCTTAACTTCTGCGGCTTGAAAAAAGTTACCTGAAGCGTTAGGACAGTTACTAAAAGCGCTTTCAGATTTTTTTTCGTTAACAATTATATTTTACTGATTTAGGGCGACAGCGGAGAGCCAGGCTCTCGTGGTTTAGTTGGTTTACCAGGACCTGACGGCCAGAATGGTAGCCCGGGCCAACCAGGTGAGCCAGGACCACCAGGTGTATCCGGTCAGGATGGTGAACCCGGTGGCAAGGGAGATACTGGAGCAGCTGGTGCCCAAGGAGCGACTGGTTTTCCAGGACCCCAGGGTCCACCTGGTCTTGCCGGAAGTGCTGGAGCACCTGGTGCTAAAGGGGATGCTGTAAGTATTGACTCTTAACCATGATAGGCAGAATTGAGGTATTAAGTCTTATATTATTTGTAAGATAGAGCTGTAGAGCTGACAGAACATTAAGCGGTACAATGAATTCTTTGAACAAAGAACGAGGACTTTGTGTGGTTCAGATTCCACTATTAAAGAGCTTTTCGAACTCTCTTTTCACAAATATTTTCCTTAAACTGATGGACCACTTGTAAAATAAGACAGTTAAAGTAATACGTTTAAAGAACTTTTTTCGGCAAAAAAATTAAGAAGATATATGATAACCATGAAAGATTTGTATTTTAAGGATTTTAACTTTATTTGTTGTTTGTCGTCAGGGACAAGACGGATTACCGGGACCGACAGGAGAACCAGGATTGACCGGATCTCCAGGATTTCCAGGCGAGAGAGGATTACCAGGTCTTTCAGGACAATCAGGACAAAGGGTACAACAATCAGCATTTTTATGTCAGTTTTATCATTTTAGCGTGCACAATATTTCCGATTGAACATGAGCAAATATGTTTGTAATTGAATAGGGAATAGAACCTACTAACCTGCCGACTAGTAATATTCCCATATGTCATTCAATAATTTCAATTTTAAACCATTGGGACATTTGAACAACAACCTTTGTGTGTATAACTTAAATGTACGGTAGAACCCCGCATAACGACCATTCTGAAATAAAGACCACCCCGAAAAAAAGAACTCCACTAAAACGGTAGATTTTTGTTATTGAAATATCTTAATTACAACTTGTGTTAATACTTTCCTTGTTCTATATCTTGCTGTAAGTAGAAATATTGAGAAAAAGTATAAAAATACATTATATTTTCGCACAGTTCTCTCGTTATCTTTCTTACTGTAAGTTTTGAAATTGTAGGGACCTGCAGGACCACAGGGGCCACCAGGACCACCTGGAAATCAAGGAGAACCAGTAAGTGACGAAGTTGTCCATTCAGTAACAAGTGGAAAAAAAATAAGCGGTGAACTGTGTATACTAAACATTTTGTTATGTACTGGTGTCTAGCGCTAAAATAATGTAATCCTTACAAAGGAGATCAACATATTCATTGACTTTCAGTAATATATATATTTTTAAACACTATACTTACTTAAAAACATAAAGATCAACTATTCATGTATATTCTTCTGCTGTATTTTTTTCTTTTAGTTTGTTTTTCAAGGTATTTCTGCATAATTGTACAATACTATTAAAATGTGTTTTACCTATCAAGGGACCCCCAGGCTTACAGGGTATTTCTGGCCAGCCGGGTAACCCAGGATTCCCGGGTCCAGGTGGAGATCGCGGTCCAGAGGGAGAGAGAGGATCCGATGGAGCCCCGGTAAGTCTAACTTCATGCATGTTCACTTTATTCTTTGTATAAGTTGTTTTTTGTTTGATAGGAATCCCAGTAACCATGCACACATGTCAAATACTTGGTGACTACTAAAAAAACTCTGATAATGAATTACCAACTTTAACACATGACTTAGCAATATCATACGTACTATGAATGATCTTAATACATTTACCACAAGAGTTTATGCCACATAGATATTCTATTAACACTATCGAATGCTTTCTTGTAATCTATTAAAGCACAGTACAGTTTTCTATCACATTTACATGGATGTAATAACCCATGATCTAAATAAAATCTTGAAATCTTGAAAATCTTGGTAAAATGTAGCATCCTAATAAACTTAACTAGTACAGAGTGTTTAAAGTGTTCTGCTTATCATAACTGACAATTATCCTTTTCGAGAAAAGCTCTGCTATTGAGAGCTGTGCTATTGATATGTGTTACCCCTGTTGTAGGGACCACCAGGCTTGATGGGCCCGGTAGGATCAACTGGACCAAGGGTATGTGTTAATTATTTCACATTAATTTTATCTCGTAGTGTAACTTTTTTCAAAATCATTGTCCTGTGTGGTGTAATCCTAACACGACGGCTATCCTAAACTTTATAACCCATTTGATATTCATTTCAAATTATCCACATTGTATATGACATTTGTTTCCCTACTTGACCAAAACGAAATTAACAGCTGTAAGGGAATAAACTGCTTGTATGCCCAGTTCCCCATACCATAAATTATTTTTTAAAGCAGGTACTTGATACTTGTCTGACAATAATGCTGCCTCCGTAGTTGTGATGCGTTGATGTTATCACAATCAATTATGTGTAACACTGTTTTCGTAAAATGGCTGAATTAGATAAGTAGATAGAATACATTTTTCAAAAATAAAAATAAAATGTCACCAAATGTTCCATTCATATAATACATATAGTGTATATTTGTTTTATTTTAGGGCGTGTCTGGACCTTCAGGGAATGACGGCCGACCAGGCCCAGCAGGTCCCCCAGTAAGATTTAACCTTATATGTTTTGTAAATCTGCAAACTACATACAATATAAATATGGATTTTTGATATATAGATACAGGTATATTCAATGCCAATCATAAATCTAAAGTTTACATATGCTAGTTGTCATAAATATAGTTACATTTAAGTAAATCTGTAGCTGGAAATGAATCTATCACAATTTTAGGGCCCATCTGGAGAGGATGGTAAAAATGGCGAACAGGGAGCACAAGGAGCCCCAGGTTTACCTGGAAGTTCAGGATTGCCAGGACCAAAGGGAGAACAGGTGAGGTTTTTCATAGTTTTAATACGAGAAAAATCATTCTACTGATAAAAATGTCTGCGAGATACAGTAAATAAACAAGCTATTTGCCAAAGTTTCTGGTAACATAGGGCATTTCTCCTACTTGGATCTTTAACATATGTATTGATATATCTGGATATATGTTGGTTTAAGTGCACCTGACTAATATATAATTTCTGGCGGACAACAGGAGTTGACAAGTTAGAGTATTATTGATAGACAGATAAATTATCAGGAACAAAAGAGTTATTGCTAACTGCTTATCTATGGCACCTGTTCTGTAATTAATTGCAACTAGTCAATTAGAATTAAAGTTTATTCGAACTCTTGTTTTCCAGGGAGGACCAGGGCGACCAGGAGAGTCGGGACCAATGGGTAACCCAGGACCACGTGGAGAGAGAGGAGTGCCCGGGGAAGTGGGACAAGAAGGACCAATGGGACCTCCAGTGAGTAGTTATCCTGTTTCAGAAATGATCAAAATGTATCTTATTTCTGGTAATTAATGACATATCCAGTATGTTATATACAGAATTACAAGGGCATTGTCTTTAATACTGATACAAAAATTTAATGTACTGTATGCCTAAAACGTTGATTCAGAGAATTGTACTTGACTTAAAGGAGTTAAATAAACTGATGTAAATTTGAATTGATGTATAACTCTTATTATAGGGTGCATCGGGTGAGGTTGGATCACCAGGTATACAGGGAGAACCAGGCATTGCAGTAAGTGATACTCCTATACCTGCTTTATTCACATTCAGTAATTTTTATTTTAGAATTTATGCCTTTTTTGTATATAATTGATACTATGCAGGTTATTCACAATACAGGTATAAACACCTTACAGCAGTTAGATTTAATCAAATGACGTTAATAGTAACTAAGGCTGTTACGTCTTGGCCTAATACATACTACATATATTTCACACCAAAAAGTTGGGAATTAGTTCAACCCCTAAAGTTAAAATGACCAACCTACTAGCTCCATATTATTAGAATCAGATGGTAAAGATGTTATTCGTTTTTCAAATATTTCTGTGTTTTGGTGATGTACTACCAAACCTTAAGAAGCATATTTCGTTAAAATCACAATGTTTATACTCTCTTAACAACCACTTAAAAAATATGACCACTTCGAAATTACAGCAATATATTGGAAGGCGTATTCTGTTCAAACAGTCTCAATAACGTGTCTTGCCAGTCAACAAGACAACTTTCCAGAGAATGGCTGATTAGTCTTTATATCTGTACTTTTGATCTTTTTCAATTCTGGCTATACGTATCTTCACAGGGACCGATAGGCCCACCGGGAGCCCCTGGTGAGAATGGGAAAACAGGACCTAACGGAGAATCTGGACCAGCTGGAGAGCCTGGAGTTCCTGGAGAAAGGGTACAGAAATAAATTATACATTTCCCAATTTGTTTTTAGTATGGACATGGCGTAAATTAGAATCTTGAGGCAAGTCCTTACAAAAGGAACAAAACTGTTTATATATCCAGATAATAGATATACCATAGTAAACAAACAAAAAACATAATGAGCTGTTTTTCTACGGTTTTAAATATAACATAAATGTCATAAAGATATGAAATTTTTTACATCAAAAGGTAGGATTCTAATAGAAAAAAAAACAAGTTAAAAGAACGGGATCATTGTTAATATATAGCTGTTTCCTCACTGTATGTTCTGAAAATCATATAGAACAAAAAGATGGAAGCTTGAATAAAATTCCTGATACTAGTATGCGTTTTAAATAATGAAATAAGACAATGTATACATGTGAAAATGTGAAACTGCAATAAGATCCTGGTAAGCATATAAAAATATATATGAAACTGAAATAAAATCCTGATATTCGCAAAAGAAAACATACGTGAAATTGAAATGAAATTCTGATTGGCGTAGTTTTTCATGTTTAGGGAGCAACAGGATTTCCAGGAGAGACTGGCAAGCCTGGGGCACGTGGTGCAACTGGTGAACGTGGACCCGCCGGACCTCCAGGAGAAGCAGGACCACCTGTAAATATATGCTAGAGTCTCTTCTCTTTAATTACTTTTGAAGTTTTTAACCTTTTTTAAAAACAATCAAGGGAATTGTAATTTTTTTAAAAATATTTTTAGAATCTACTAGTACATGCGGATACATAAATAAGACAAATATTTTGTGCACAATTTTGACATGGATGTTTAGTTTTAAATATATACATGGACTAAGCACAAAATATTGGGAGTACAAGACTTGAATACAATTGCAAAAAAAATGCAAATATATAAAGAAAATTATCAAAGACATCAATATGACATAATATCAAAGGCTATAATCATGTCATGCAGTTCTGTACATGCAGTTCCCTAGTAATATATGTTTTTTTTATGTACATCAATATATTTTCACAGGGACCTGAGGGAACCTTTGGACCTCGAGGCGAACCTGGACCACAGGGTCTTTCAGTAAGTTTCATTATAGTCCTTGAATATTGTTATGTATTAACGTTTTGATCTGAACCAAACATCTGATGGCTTACGATTCATCCAAGTGGTGGATGTCATGCTTAGAGCTCCATTAAAAATTATCATTTGGCATAGGAGTAATTTGTAGCACGAGACCTTCGTGGCCTTGGTTACAGTCTTTTATTTCAAATCACTTGACTATTACCTGTGACTTATAATTCTAGCCCTTTTTGTGTGGTCATTTGAGAAAGCCATATAGCTGGAACTTGGAAGGCTAGAGGCTCTACTCGCGTTCCCACCTGTGCCTATAATCATACCTGTAGGGGTACATTATATTTTCGTCCACCTCTGAAAGCTGAAAAGTCGCCATATGCATGTAACCCATTGAGTCGATGTAGCTGTAAATCCACCAAAAACACACAGAAATCTATCTTTTACACGTGCTACACCAACACAGTTTAATAGTACACAATTTATTCTATTTCAGGGTCTTCCAGGAGAAAGAGGTTTGCCAGGACCAGGCGGACCAAAGGGAAATACGGTAGGTAATTTGCTGAGGCATGACAAAAGTAAAAGGTACATAAAGTCCAACATTTTTGTGCTTAGGAATTTTGTCTTGCTATCATTGAGATACTCGTATCGAGAATCAAACTATTGCTATTGAACAAAACGCTATCACATTATTAACAAACCATTTTAAACCGCTTAGATAGTTCATATTTCATATTATTTAAATTATTTTTCCTCCAAAAATGATATTTTCAAAACTAATATAATTATTTGAACAGGGTATGCCAGGTGAAAGAGGTAGGGACGGACAGCCAGGAGAAATAGGTCAGTCAGGACCTCCGGGACCCCCAGGACAGGTCGGCCCTATGTCTGTTATAATGCCCGAGAAAGGAGACCCAGGAGAGCCCGGCATGCCTGGAGAACCAGGTCTACCTGGAGAAGGGGGTGTGATGGGATTTGCAGGGAGCGCTGGTGCAGTTGGCCCACCAGGACCAGCAGTATGTATACTTTGGTGTTTGATAAATGTATATTTGAATGTAAAATATGAATCAATATTGGAATTTAACCCTTATGATGCTGGACATGATTGATTCTGCCTTTGCGGCCAGTGTAGATCATGATCTGCACTTTTCGCCATTCTGTCAGTATTGTTTTGGTTAGTCCCTTTTAACAATTTATGGTACTGTCGAAATTGAAAGATGGACAAGTTCATTTTAGAAATTTAGTAGGGTAAGGCTCAATATCATATTTGCTGCAAATAATACAGCTGTTAATGGTTTTTTATCACTGAATATGTGTGTTTTTCATATGGTTTTTATTTGTAAATATTGTAAAAGCATTTAATAAGAGTGGCCTATAATCCTTTTTATGCTGTATTTTATAAATTTGCATTAGATTGTATATATGTGATGTCTATTATAAACTCGATATTTTGAACGCGCTTATCTCAAACTCGGGCTATCTCGAAGACATTTTAAGTCTCATCCCGAAAACAAGTGCACAAAATATTATTTTAAATCAAATTTCGGTTATCTCGAATAAAACGCTCGATCCCTTGGAGTTTGAGATGCCGTGTAGTTATTGTATATTAAGATATTTTACATGTGCATATGTATGAAATACTCTGTGATTATGTGCCACTTGTCATTATAATAAGATATTTTAAGATAAATGTAAAAATATATTGTAACATGTAACATTAAGTGTTTCCCATCCGGGTAAGATCAATAGTTATAGAAAAGGGGAGTTGGTCTCTGATAAAACTGAATATCAGTTTCTGTAATATCATTTCTGCATATCTATATTTTATACACATATACGATTTAATTAGAATTATTAAATTTTACAGTAAGTAACAAAACAGTAAACCATACATTTCGCTACGAACTTGTTTATGTTTTGTTTATGAAAAAGCATTATTAAATTTGTTGAAAACTAGAAGTGACAAAATCTATTTTTAATTCAGGGACCACCAGGATTCCCAGGAGAACCAGGTGAAGCAGGACCACAGGGCGTTCAGGTAAATCAAAGCATATTTAAGCAGAATTCTTCATACTATTTGCTTTTTAAATACACTTTATATGACACTTATCTAAATCTGTTTTGTATATATAATGTGTCAAAGATTGTGCATCTGTTTGTAATATAGTGTTTGTAATGCACTGACAAAAACATTAATATTTCACATAATATTATGTAAAAGTGTTGTACATTACACTTTTGCAGAGCATAAATGAGCCGCGCCATGAGAAAACCAACATAGTGGGTTTGCGACCAGCATGGATCCAGACCAGCATGCACATCCGCGCAGTCTGGTCAGGATCCATGCTGTTCGCTAACAGGTTCTCTAATTGCAATAGGCTTTGAAAGCGAACAGCATGGATTCTAGATCCATGCTGGTCGCAAAGCCACTATGTTGATTTTCTCATGGCACGGCTCAATATCTTACACATTTGAGACATGAAAAAAAATGTTTCGCGAAGGACAGTTCCTTATACTAATGCAGATAGGATAGTAGAAAGACAGTGGAACGAAGATCAAAGTTCAAGCATATCATTTTGCTGAAACTTTATTTTGATTGTCATCTCCAGCATTTTACTAAATGCTAAAGGAGACAGTTTAACGTTTATTTCCTCAAGCCCGATATTTATATAGAAAGATTAAATTGATATTATTTGACCTCACTTCCATCTTTTAGATACTTTTTATTATTACTGAATGCTATTGGGTTATTTCATACCATATACAGTCAATTTTTTCCTCTCTCTCGAACTCGAATTATTCAAATACCACTCATCGCTCGAACTCTTCGTCAGGTCCGGGTAAAATCCCTTTATAATGTGTATTGTTTGATGAATCGAACTACCGATAATTCGAACAAAATTCGCCGATCCTGTCGAGTTCGAGCGATCGATTTTTGACTGTAGTCATTATAATCTATGATATTAACTCTTATTTTAGGGTAACCGCGGGCCATCAGGATACCCAGGAGAGCAAGGACCCATAGGCAATCCGGTATATACAAGTTTCTTACCCATTTAATCATTTATTATACTTTTAGTTCTTTTTAAGTTAGTTTATCACCTTAGATACGCTGCATAAAGAATTTGCTTCTGAATCTAATCACAGCGAAGTGTTTTGCTGCACGTTTTCCTCCTGAGGTGACTTGATCTCAAAATTAATAACATAAAACATATATGTACGCAGGGACAACCTGGTAAGGATGGACGTAAAGGAGGCCGTGGACCAGCTGGGCCTGTCGGTTTACAAGGCACACCAGGAACACCCGGACGAATGGGAGTGCCAGGTGTAGATGGCGAACCTGGAGCAATGGGACCACCTGGAGCTACAGGAGCTCCTGGACAACAGGTATAATACCATAGTCTGTTAGAAATATGATATATATCTTAGGTCATATTGCTTTAGAAAAAGGCTTTTAACATAGTTTAAGTTTAGTTCAAATAATTGTATGATCCCTTTAAATCTAAATACTGAGATTTGATTTTATTTTGACATGCAATTTTCAAACGCTTTTTCACATTGTACAAGCACATAATAAGTATTTCAAAACATTCAGGGATCGAGAGGAGAAGTAGGGGCACCTGGAACTCCTGGTAAAGATGGCACGCCTGGTCTTAATGGACAAGATGGAGCACCTGGTGACAGAGGAAACCCGGGACCACAGGTTATATATTTACTGAAAAAATAAAGAAAAGAAAATAAAGTATATATGTCTTCAAATCATACTGAAATGCTTCAGTTGTTTTTCATTGATATGAATGTGATAAAATTTTTGATTGCTTATTTCTTAAATTATGTTCCGTCTCTTTCGTGCAACCATTTTATTTCACAAATTGTTTTGAAAGTTTAATCATTCTGTTTCCTGGTCACTGTGAGATGTTATTACATTTCCTATCCACACTTTAGGGACTGACGGGAGCACTAGGTGTTCCTGGACCACAAGGTGAGCGTGGACCACCAGGCTACCCTGGACTTCAAGGCCAACAGGGACCACAGGGACCAGCGGGAGAACCTGTAAGATAATCAGAAACATCTTTGTTTATCAAATATCTCTTTAAAATTCTACATTTTACTACTCTCTTTATTTATTCTGATACTGGATAAAATATTACAAAATTTTATTAAAGGATTCTGATCACCTAATAAATAAATATTACGTATATATCTATATTACATATCAAGACAAACATCTGATTTGGAAATTGTTTTCACAGTTAAAGATGCTTTAAATTTCGTTGCGTAAATAACAGTTTAAAACTTTGTTTTCTCATGATAAGCATGCATGGATAAGCAGGCCGCAATAATTTGGCTGGAAATTGGTTCCACCAGAAAAATGCTTTAAAATTCATTGCATAAATTCTTTTTACAAGTGTTTATCATACTTTGTTTTCTCAGGGTATGCCTGGAGAATCAGGCCAAAGGGGTGATGACGGTAAACCAGGATTACCAGGCGCCCCTGGACCCATGGGACTGACTGGTTTGCCGGGAGAACAGGGTTCACCAGTATGTATCTTCCTATAATTATTTAATACTTGCTCATGTGTCTGTTCTTTATTCTGTAGTTATCATACACAGAAATTTCAAATGTTGACAGCGTTTGTCGCTGAAACTTCACAATAAGCTATATAAAAATAACAAGTGTTTCGCATAATTGAGTTATAACCCATGTTGTATGTTATGTACCTAGCTCTTAATTAAAATCTTCACCAGATTGAGTAATCACAACTGCTGTTACCTGTTAAAACTGTACTCACAAACAATAATTCATACATATTGTGTACTAGGGCATGCCTGGTCAAGACGGTGCTCCTGGACCAGCTGGCCGACCAGGCGAAAGAGGTGATCAAGGACAAATAGGAACTCCAGGTCTTCAAGGCAACCCAGGACCTATGGTAACGATTCTTGTCTATTTGAACCACAGACCATAATATTTTTGACCGATATTAAAACTCCTAAGGCTTATAAAGTGTTCTTAACACTTTTTGAGTGATATTCCGATGCAGAAATCAAAAGCACATAATCTTTTAATCTGTGTCAAGGATTACGGATCTATATTCAAAGAACACGAGGAGGTTCCGAATTTCTTGACAAAATATTGGATTTTATTAGAATTACGAAATGAATTAAATTTAACTGCATAGAACCCTTACGTTATGTTTTCATTTCCAAATATTCACTATTTTATCATACCTACTCAGTATGTGTAGTGCGCAAACAAATTAACGAAAGTTAATAATAACGTTATTTTTCTGTACCTTGCCTTTAAAACATTGTTTTAGAAAATGATTTTAGAGTCATTAAAACTTCCTTTATACTTCAGGGACCACCAGGGCCCGCCGGCGCGGAAGGAAGCCAGGGAGAAAGAGGAGAAAGAGTAAGTACTGAATGTAAATGTCCTCAAACTGTTTTGTTTCGGAGGGGTACAGTGCACATCGTTGTTGTCTTTTTATACAATGATGGTTAGAAAAAAAACAATCATTATGCCAGAAATACTTTGTAGAATGATCCTGTATGTTTTCCTTATTATTCGAGTTTTAATTTAGTTACACATACATATATTGTTTAAGAAAAAAATATATGTATTTTTCTTTGTTTTGTTATTTTATGTTATAGTGACATACAGTAATCTATCACTTCAAATGGTACAGTTGGAATACTCGTATATTACTGTTTTCGAGTAGAACGGTAGTTCATGTATACAGTCACTTTTTGCTCACAGTTAAACAGACTTGTCACTTTTTATGTACCATATAAAGAACATTGTCATTTTTCACTTTTTGCGTAGAAAATGACCAAACTTGTCACGTTTCGCCTTTTCCCGTACAACATTACCAAACTTTTCACTTTTTTACGTTCAGTATAACCAAACTTGTCACTTTTTCAAGTGCATGTACAATATAACCAGATTGAATACTTGCACATCTACTGTTTTCAGGGAGAGCGCGGATCACAAGGACCAATGGGTGCCCCTGGAAGCCAAGGACCATCGGTAAGTTCTTGTGTCCTTTTATGTGTTATATATGATTTACGAGGCTAATAGTTTCTACTATTTTGAATTATTTGATTTCAATAAAAAGTAATGAAAATAATCAAACATTAGTACACTGTAATCAGATTTTCCTTAAAGTTATAACGGTGTTTAAATTTTCTTGTGGAATTAGATGAAACGTTCAAAGTATAAAGTTTGTAAGGAAAAATTCAATGAAAAACAATGAATCTGTCGTAATTAAACCATATTTACATAGCTGTCTTCGTGTATCTATACATATTCAAAAGTGTTTAAAAGAAAACATTCCAAAAAAATAAACAGTAACAAATTAAAAAAAAAAATAACTGCTTCTTAAATTGATCAAACATGAATATCAAAATACAGAAACTTACTCAGACAAGACAAACTTATATAGATAAAACATTTAAAGACTTGCAAAATTTTGCAAAGTGTTGTATTATTGAAATATAAGGAAAATAAAAAGATAACCTAAAATTTGGTAAAATCTTTTTACTTTAACTGGGTCAAATAATAAATGTGTGCTGGACAAGTCTATCAATTACCTTTCTATCCCAAAAACTAAAGCTATGAGAAACTGCAGATGTTAGTAGTCGGTCTTGGTAACAAAAATTCCCGTTATATTATGCAATATACATTTTACAAAATCAGTATATCGAAAACATGTGGGCTAATCTAGTTTGGAACACAGTAGGTACTGTGGTACTGTGTATGTATACATGTCCAGTTCTGGAAATTGACTAATTAAAGACTTACCGGTATATTTGATAAATTCTTTATAGACTACATGTTTAGAAAGTCTTAGTTTTCGATTGACTTACTAAAGACTAACGTAATACATACTTATACAGTTATCATTCAGAAAATCTAAATTTTGTAACCACTTATTAGAGACTTATTTAATAAATGCTTATACATGTTCAAAAAATCTTGAATAGAAAATCTCAAATTTGTATCAGTTAATTAGAAACTTATTTGATAATTGCTTACACATGTTTAGAACATCTCAAACAGAATTTGTATCAACTTATTAGAGACTAATGTAATAAATACATGTACTTACACATGTTTAGAAAATCTCAAACAGAAACTCTAAAATTTGTAAAATTATAAATCAGAAAATCTCAGTTTTATATTAATGCTTTTACGTGTACAGAAAATCTCAAATTCAGAAATAACTAGATACTAATATCAGGACTTTTTTTCTAATTTTGTTGTTAATGTAATATATTTATATTCATACAGCAGTATATGTTTTGGTGTATTTTAGGGACCACCAGGTGCTACCGGTGAGAAGGGAGATAATGGGGCACGTGGAGCTAAGGGAGACAAGGGTTGGCCGGGCATACCAGGGGCTCAGGGACCACCAGGACCCTCAGTAAGTCTGTTTAATAATTCTGTAAGGGACAGACCTTGACATGCATCGTGTACTATCTAAGGAATAAATATAATACTTGCATACTTGTGGTAAAAACTTGTTGCCAGATTAGTTGTGGATATTTGCCTTGCTATCAAAATGTATGAAGCCATTTCTTCTTTATAATATATTCAAACCATTTTAATTAATTTATTTATATAGATCATTGACCAAAGAGTCATAAATGTACATGTTTACACCATGTAATTTTCAATGCTTGTTAATCATGTTTCACTGACCATAACAATGTCATAACTTGCTGGGTAAAATTGTTAACGCTCCTTTTTAGAGGTTATCCCTTTGAAAAAAAAAACATTTCCTGACCTGAAATATTGTATTTGAGCTGATTTCTATATGAATATGTTTAAATAATCTTTTATAGGGACCATCAGGTGAAAGCGGACGTCCAGGACCCCCCGGACCCCCTGGACAGCAGGTATGATATCTTTTGTAATCAGTGTATTTCAGATTTTGGACGGTACAGTATATATGATTTTATTGCCAGTGTTCTAAGATAATAAAGGTGGAGCAATTTGTAGGACATGACAATACTATTTATTTGTTAGGTTTAAATTGTTAGTGATCCTCCACGGAAAAGTGTAGGGACAGTATGAAAAAGGGGTTGCGAGGCATCAGTCAGATCAAAATATTTGTCATACTGACCCCATATATTTTCGTAGAAGGTCAAATACAAACTCGATAACTGAGTTCTTTTATCGACCAGTTAATTATTTTGAGCCTAAAACGACATGAATATCTATTGACCTTTCAAAGAAATATAGGAGGTCACCACGTGACCATCTGTTAACCAGTGAAATTGCTAGGATCCTTTTGGAGGTAAAGCAAAACAGTGTAACCTCTACTTAGGAAACATGTGAGGAGTAAACTACTGTCCAAAGTGTTACATTAAACCATTGTCTTAGTGGAGTAACCTCTTCAGAGCAACAAACTTTGTACAGTAATAAAGTTTAGTCTCTCTACTGGTGTTTTTCTGGAGACGCTGCTGCACTGTAAACCAAATTTAAAATAACAAAAGAAATCAACAGCAAAATAAGAACAAATGTAGGTTAACATTCACTTTCTACCGACAGGGATCTACAGGACCACGTGGTATCAATGGGAAGGACGGACCAATGGGACCAACTGGTGCGCCGGGTCTTAGCGTAAGTTTCACTTTATGATTTTGCTTGAATGTCAGGTTGATTAAATTAATTGAATTTTGACATCATTTATTTTTACACTAAAAATGAAGTCTTAAAACGACACAACACAACGTAGATAGTGATTGCATTGTTTTCTAACAAAACAGTTACCATTACAGTCAGTCTTATATCTACAAATGTAATTTCTGTTTCTTCAGGGACCAAGAGGACCTCAGGGACAAGACGGACAACAGGTAATTTGGCCATTGTTAACAATTCCGTTTTTTTTTAAGTTTAGTATTTATTTAGTGCTGTACTTACAGCTTTCTCTTTTTTCAATTTCTCATTCCACGAATTGTGTATTTACTGACTGAATCTACATGTCGTACTAGTTATACATGTTTTACATCTTACATCAAACATTAAATGTATTTTGAATCAATTCATTTAGAATGGTCTTATTGTAAAATTAACCGTTGTACTGATTTCAGGGACCAGCAGGTCCTCCCGGACCACCAGGACGACCAGGACCACCAGTAAGACATTACCATATCTTCTAAAACTATGTTCACTGCGATTTTCTTCAAAAGTCTCACGTCATGTATGAGTATTAAACATATATTATACTGGTAAAATCTCCAATCAGTAAATATAATCTTCTATAAACTTTTAAACAACGAGAATTCGTGTTTAGCATTAATCAAAAGGCATCTCACCAAAACAGGCCCTATGTGAAAAATGGCCATCTGTCACTGAAGACCACTACTTACATTTTCGGTATAAACATTTGCAGTGAATATGTTACAGTGAATTGAGACTAACTGCCAATTACAGTCTACTCTCTGACTGTTGTAATGGTTCTTTTATACAGGTTTGACTGTATATTAAGTGATACATGCATTTTTATTTCAGGCTTATGCACCAGTCATGCCAAGGCAACCGTATGCCAACACTTACAAGGGACCAGCCCCTGATGAATATGGATATCAGGTAACGTATATCATTCATGCCCAACATACCCGAGTCTTGATATAACTGTATTGGTATCACGCAAAATGCTGTCTCTGCAAAAATAATGTGTACTTTTTAACCAAATGGAGTGACTGTTATTGTAACCATGACAAAGACGTTTACAGTTGAACCTGCTATAGTGGTCACCTAAATTAAGCAACTGCTTGTCTGTAGCAGCCAGTTAGCTAAATTGACTTTTGTACTAATTTCAACTTTTCTCTAGCCTCTGCCTGCCTTAGTAGTCGGATAGTGTCACTCCCTTGTCTGGCTGTTTAACGCAGGTTTGACCTTATACTCAAGCCAGTATCAGAAACAAAGATTTAGCCCATGATACTAGTGAACGTATTTTGTTAAAGTGTTTTTCACTGGAGGGAGTAGTGAGTTTCGCAGTTTTCGCTAAGATATTAGATGCTGTTTTTGATCCAGCTGGTGAAAATATGGAGACCTTTAATTATATCACCTACATTTAAGAAAGGCTTACGTAAAAAAGAAGTAAAATGAATAATTAAATAGCATTTCACCTTCTAAGTGTTTGCAGCTTTCAAAAGTGTACGCCCACTGTACTACTAATACATGTAGAAGTTTTGAGAATACAGCAATAGTACATTGTAATTCCAATTCAAGTGAGGTACATTTTTTATGTGTTTTTCATAAAATACATATATTGCCTCGATTCATTTCCTTCACTGACACTCCCACAGTAGCTCTTAAAATGGTTGACATCATTGCTAGGGAAAGGGAAATAACATATGAGCCATGCCATGAGAAAACCAACATAGTGGGTGTGCGACCAGCATGGATCCAGACCAGCCTGCGCATCCGCGCAGTCTGGTCAGGCTCCATGCTGTTCGCTTTTAAAGCCTATTGGAGTTGGAGAAACTGTTAGCGAACAGCATGGATCCTGACCAGACTGCGCGGATGCGCAGGCTGGTCTGGATCCATGCTGGTCGCACACCCACTATGTTGGTTTTCCCATGGCACGGCTCATATATGTTTATTCTGTTTCAGTACGACCAGGCACAGGCCGACCAAGCACCAGAACCAGTAAGTTGTTTGAGAATTATTTTAATTCAATCTCAAGTTGAAATATCACTTTTTATTCTGCTTAATCATCCAGATGTGTGACATTAACATTTTCGTAACTTTACATTTAACTACACATTGAACATGTTACTTAGGTATTTAAAAACTGCTAATTCTATATAAGATTTCAGGTATCTTGTTTATTTGTGCCTAAGCAATGTCTATTTACCTCCAGGATGAGGACATGTTCGTCAATCTGAACTACATCTTATATGCCGTTGACTCCATGCGCCGACCACTGGGTACCAAAACAGCCCCAGGAAGGTCCTGCGATCACATCCGTAGACACAGCAGTATTCCTCTGGAAGATGGTATGTAAACAGTATGGAACACTAATTTCTAATGCTGATGTAGCAAAACATGTTGCATTAACACCGGTAAATGATGTGATTTTACCGTGTATACAAATGAAGGATCTCGTGTACAGTTATAGTATATAGGCTATGTTTGTACTGGGAAATGTACACCAAATATGCCTTAACAACATCAAAAGAGAAATGGTTTTGTATAGATCGTTACATATTTGACCGATATGAACAGTTTATATGATCGTAACATTTAATAACACTTAATACACGACATGAAACCTCCGTGGCTGAGTCAGCTTATTTTGCAATATGCACTTTGTATTTGTAAATGTGTTTGCTGTCTGACAATCTAGTATATGATTGAGTATAAACTGACAAAAGTATTGCATGTGTTCTCTTTATAATTTCTTAAGTCTAGGTGGTTATATTTGATAATGGGTTGCAGAAATTTATTTTTTATTTCAGGTGATTACTTCATTGACCCAGGTTTTGGAGATTTTGAACCAATCAAGGTTAAGTGCAAATTCCATTTAGACTATGCCGAGACTTGCATCAAAAACAAAAACAAGGTATTTCTTTGCCATGATTATGTATAATGTAATTAGCTTGAAATTTAACATAAACCCCTTTGTTCATTAGAAACAATCTATTTTACAGTCATGTGTACTTTCTATATTGTTTATTAAACACATTGTCATTTGATATTTCAGTATTATGATAAACTAATGTGTCTATGTTACCTGCAATAGAGGGTACTACATTTATACTGCTAACAGTCCCGGTCGTAGGCAGCACAGAGTTTTCACTTTCCATAAAATAATTTACTTTGTGACATTCTGTTGGTCGTGGTGCCAATGATATTGTAATCTAGACTGTATGTTGTCATATTGAAATGTTCATTATACCCAAGAATGCAAACTTGAAATCGTATATTTCAGTTTGAAGACAAAAGGTGGTTTGACCGCAACATGTCGTCTGCCTGGTTTGTTGAACATACGACAGGTGATCAGGTGAGTTTTTGTTTATCATTTGATGTAGATACATTGTATTTCTTTCTCTGCTCGTTAATACACTTGACTATTTTGTAGCTGTCCATTATATTTTGGTTTAGAACCTGCTAATTCCAAAAGGAAAAAAATCAACGCAAACGTTCTACCTACAATTTAACACTTAACACATTTTTATACAAGTGACTTATAATCACTTTTCTTATAAAATATAATTACTTATAAAAGCACCTTTCTGCATCTGAGATCTGCTTTGGCCAGCTGACTTTCCAGGAATATTTACGATTTTATCCAGGTGTCCGCCAGTTACTGAAATAGTTTCTGAAGGACTGTCTGGGCATCTCATCAATAAAAGCCGAAAAGGCGCTATATATACTTATCTTACTTACTTCAGACCCAACAAACTTGACAAATAAATCAAATGTAGCAGAAAATGTCCGGTTTCACATCGTACTTGATTAAATTCCATATATATATCAGGAACGTAACATAAAGTAGTATATATACTAGATAATTTATCGCCCCGTTGTATTTATCAAGTCTGATTTCAGACTAGAAAAGGAAAGTAAAAATAATAAAATTTATACTGCCCACTTACAGCTCGATTACAAAATCAGGAGAAGTCAGTTGACTTTGTTGCAACGTCAAAATGATATTGCCACTCAAGAAATCACATTCCGGTGTCACGGCCTGAGGACCAATGGCTACCAGTTCTTTGCTAACGATGAGAACCCAACATATATCGATACATCATCACCACGATATCTTAGCTCAACCAAAATTGAAAAATCCGAAGATTGTGATGTAAGTAATATGAGAAGAATTCTATAAGATGAGCCGTGCCACGGGAAAACCAACATAGTGGCTTTGCGACCAGCATGGATCCAGACCAGCCTGCGCATCCGCGCAGTCTGGTCAGGATCTATGCTGTTCGCTTTCAAGGCCTATTGCAATTAGAGAAACCGTTAGCGAACAGCATGGATCCTGACCAGACTGCGCGGATGTTGGTTTTCCCATGACATGGTTCAGATATTGTATTGTCTTTCGTTCTATTTCTGTCTATACAGATGTAATACATGCTTACATACCTATATGTACATTTATGTGGAATAAAATATGTAAACTTAAACTAAATAATATGACGTGCTGATTTTGCGTGTGACATGCCTACTTTTGCGTTTCTTCGTTTTCACTCTTCAGATTCACATCTCGTTCTAAATTCCTGGCAAATGTTAAAGAATTTTAAATGTAAATGTCGTAATTTTCAAAATAAAACTCGAAGTGATTAATAATAAATTTGTTGCAGATAGTATACATGTATTTTCTCAATCTTTTCTGCGTACATATAATATAGTATATATAATTCGTCCAATCATTTTTTTATTTGCTCCTCGCCTACAAAATGCTTAACTATTCCGGTAGGTCTTGAGTTTCATATATAATAATAATAATAAAAACAACAACAACAACAGTAAAAATAATAACAACAACAATAATAATAATAATAACTTTATTTAAAGAGGATAACATATTTAACTAAAACCAGTGTTACATACGGTCATTGCATATATTTTCAGGTTTTGAAAAAAATATTGTAAGAACTATTTATTTTTTCAGTATAACAAGTGGGGCAAATCTACATACAAGATAACCACCAAGAGACCAGGAATTCTTCCAGTTACTGACTTCCTTGTTTATGACGTTGGAGGCGAGGACCAACTATTAGGAGTCGACGTAGGGGACGTCTGCTTCCGGCCTAATGGTCGTTTTTAATCAAACTGGCAGTGTAATAATCTTTTTTCTTCTTATTTTTTTTTTTATTTTATGGACTAATGTGCAATGCTTAACTGCGAATAAATACAATAAGGAAAGTAACGCTCATGGTGCTTTGACTCATTAACAGCAGTCGGACAGTATTCCAAGTTGGACAGCAGTTTTTATAAGATATTGAAAAAAAAAACAACAGTATCTATGTGTTTTTGGAAATACATGCGGTTGGTAATAAAATGATTAGATATTGAAAGGACATTTAAAAACAATCATTCAGTAACGATTTACTTTCAAAAGACAAAGTGTTGAAAATCGAAGGATTCTGTGAATGACGAGGGGTGTATAAAATTACCATTTGACGGTGCGCGATTGTTCAAATGTGGGCACAACGACATTTATTAGTACGATCTCGTGAAAATGACGACGTATGCCCACTTGTGAACAAAACTTAAAAATCATGGTGAATTCTAGATGCCTTTTATATGTTTAAATATATAAATTAATAGTTGCGAATTTGCCAAATTCGATAATCCCGAATAAATCATGGCACTTTTCACTTCGGTGGCTATCATTTTTGAGCAAATTCAATACATAAGTGATGTGATAAAGGGTGCCTAGGATAGAAGGGCACATTAGCACTAAAGTCATGGCAAATTACATCAGTTAAGTGCTATTAAAGTTGTGAAAAATGAAATCAGGGCGAATTGGTAGATGCAACCATGTTTATAATGCCCAATCTATTCCGTCCATCTTTGTTTTTTTGTCTGTGTTTCATGTATTAATACATTTTTTTTGTATTCTGTTTACAACTGTATATGTTTAAATAGCTTATGTGTTATTTTTATCACAAGTTCATCTTTGTTTTTTTCTATTTGTTTACTGGTGCAATAAGATTGTGCTGATTCATAGTTTTGTCTAGACTATGTTTACAGATTGGTCTACTTAAAACTGGGAGTGCAGATAGGCCTGTTTCAAAGCAGTTGATATTAGTTTTGCTCAAAGCCTGGGAAAAAGAGCGAGATGTAATTTTAACAATGTTATGTTTTAAAAAGAGAATGTTTATAAATGTCTTGAATTACGCTAGATAAGCATTATCTTACACGTTTTTACAACTTTCTTACATGGGTTCTTTGACTTGATGAAAAACATCGGCTGTTTTCTATCTAGATAAAAATCACGCGTTTCTTTGGCGCCGCGCTTAGAAAAAAATGCTCGCTCAATTTGAAACAGTTAAAAAACCAGGCATTTGCAGTAATAGAATATAAAGGCAACACAACATGGCAGTTTCTGCCACTTAGTTAACGGCAGGTGGTCTGTAGAAATGGTCCAGATAACATACATTTCTAATTTGTTTTTATTAAGTGCCTAGAATTTTGTGTGTTTCCATTTGTGCATTATTGTTTGAATTCATTCCTATGTATAAGTCTGTTGCATTGAGGCAAGATCATATATTGTGATGAAAAGGAATAGCATACATATGAGTTTTTTTTGTGTCATGCTATCATTTTAACATTACGCTTTCATCTATTAACTGAATGACAAAGCGGCTGCTTAGTGTTGTTTTAAACATCTAAGCTAGTCGCCAAGTCAGTATATTCTTTTTTTCTATTATTTCAGGTTTTATTTTTAACTGTTTTTCAGCATTCATGATTCTTTGTTTTTTATTCGTCCCATCATGCCTCATTCTAGGTTGTTTTAATTTGATTCTGTTCAGTTTAAGTTTGCTGTGTATGAATGCGTGAGTGGAGCGGCGGTATTTGCGTAAGCTGATATAAAAGTAAAATAAATCTTATTTAAGTTAAAAAGTGTTCTTGTATATGTATGATACCATTCGAATTAATTCGGCATTTTTATGCCCCTCTTCGAAGAAGGAGGGCTATATTGTTTTGCAGATGTCGGTCGGTCGGTCGGTCGGAAGGTAGACCAATCCGTTTCCGGATAATAACTCTAGAACGCTTGGGCCTAGGATCATGAAAGTTGATAGGAATGTTGATCAACACCAGCAGATGACCCCTATTGATTTTGAGATCTGAATGTCAAAGATCAAGGTCACAGTGACCCGGAACAGTTAAACGATTTCCGGATGATAACTCATGATTGCTGGAGCCTAGGGTCGTGAAAGTTGATACGGAGGTTGGTCATCACCATCAGATTATCCCTATTGATTTTGAGATCAGTAGGTCAACGGTCAAGGTCACAGTGACCAGGAGCAGTAAAACGGTTTCCGGGCAATAGCTCAAGAACGCTTTGACCTAGGATCAGGAAAATTGATAGGTAGATTGGTCATGACCAGCAGAATACCACTATTGATTTTGAGGTCATTAGGACAAAGGTCAAGGTTACAGTGACCCGGAACGGTTAAACTGTTTCCAGACGATTACCTGAGAACGCTTGGGCCTAGGGTCACAAAACACAAGTTCAAGGTCACATCGGCCAGGAACAGTTAAACAGTTTCTGGACGATAACTTGAGAAAGCTTGGACCAAGGGTCATGAAAGATGATACAGAGGTTCATCATGACCAGCAGATGACTCCTATTGATTTTGTGGTCAGTAGGTCAAAGGTCAAGATTACAGTGACTGGGAACATTTAAACCGTTTGCAGACAATTTCTTGAGAACGCTTGGGCCTAGGATCATGAAACTTGATAGGGATGTTGGTCATGACCAGTAGATGACCCCTATAGGCTTTGAGGTCAGTAGTCCAAAGGTCAAGGTCTCATTGACCCGGAACAGTTAAAGCCTTTTCGGACGATACCTTGAGAACGCTTGGAACTATGATCACGAAACCTAAAAGGGAGGTTGATCATGACCAGGTGATGACCCAGGTTGATTTTGAGGTCAGTAGGTCAAAAGTCAAGGTCACATTGAACAAGAACAGTAGAACTTTTGTTTACAATGAGCAAATAATTTCTGGTCCTTGTGCAATAATTGAATGCATCAAGGGGGCATTTCGTGTTCGACGAGCTCTTGTTTTAAAAAAGAGAACTGGTATAAAATTTAAGACCGTCTTTAATTCCCCATATACCTTCGAAGGTTCAGAAAATGTTCCCGTATAAACTATTGGGTTATGTGAACCCACGCCGTCCGGGAGAACCGACTGACTTCCTAACCACTACGTCATGGCTCTATTAATGACAAGCCAATTTATTCATCAACGTTTACCGATTGGTACCAATGCACTTCCATGCTATTCACATATATCAAATATGAACAACGCTACCCTCATGCTATCCATGTATACCGAATGAGTACAATGCCACCTTCATGCTATTCACATATAGCGAATATGTACAATGACATCCCCATGCTACCTGCGTATATCGAATGAGAAAAATGCCACCTACTCACATATACCGAATATGAACAATGCCGCCCACATGCTATCTAAGTATACCAATGAGTACAATACCACCTTCATGCTATTCACATATACCGTATGTGAACAGTGTAGCATCAATGCTATCAACTAATTAGAGCAATGACAATCGCGTGCTATCCACGTATACAGAATGAGTACAATGCCACCTTTATGCTATCCACGTATACTGTGTGAGAACAATGCCACCTTCATGCTATCCACGTATATACAATAAGTACAATGCCACCTTTGTTCTAACCACGTATACTGAATGAGAACAATGCCATCTTTATGCGATCCACGTATACAGAAGAGTACAATGTCAGTTTCATGCTATCCACGTATACAGAATGAGTACAGTGCCACCTTCATGCTATCCACGTATACTGAATGAGAACAATGCCACCTTCATGCTATCCACGTATATACAATGAGTACAATGCCACCTTTATTCTAACCACGTATACTGAATGAGAACAATGCCACCTTCATGCTATCCACATATGCAGAATGAGTACAATGTCACCTTCATGTTACCCACGAGTACAATGCCAACTTCATGCTATCCACGTATACGGAGTGAGTATAATGTCAACCTCTATGCTATCCATGCATACCGAATGAGTACACTCCAATCGTCGTGCTATCTAAGTACTTAGTATACCGAATGCGTACAATGCCACCTTCATGCTATCTCTGTATACCGAATGAGTACAATGTCACCTTCATACTATCCACGTATACCTAATGAGTACAATGCAATATTCATGCTATTCACGTATACTAATAAGTACAATGCCATCCTTATGTTATCCAAATATACCGAATGAGTACAATTCCTCCTTCATCCATCCATTTACACCGAAGGAGTATAATATCACCTTTATGCTATCAATTTATACCGAATGGGTACAATGGCATATTAATGCTATCCATTTATAACAATACTATTTTCATGCTATCCCCGTATACCGAACAAGTACAATGCCACCTTCATGCTATCCAAGTATACCTAGGGACTACAATGCCACTTTCATGCTATCTCTGTATAACGGATGAGTACAATGCCATCTTCATGGTATCCATGTATACCGAATGAGTACAGTGCCACCTTCATGCTATCCACGTATACCGAATGAGTACAATGTCATCTTCATGCTATCCTTGTGTACCTAAAGATTACAGCGACATCTCCATGCTACTGTGGGGTGCTGTTTTACTATTTTATGGGCAGTTTTTGATATCAAAAATAATTTCTTGCTATCAAAACTTCGATTTCTTGATATCAAGAAATATTTTTATATCAAGAAGTGATTCTTGATATCAAGAAATCGAATTTCTGACCTAAAGAAATCATTTCTTGATATCAAAACAATATCTTTTTATATACAAACCGATATTTTTATATCAAGAATTCATTTTCGCTATCAAGAAATGCTGTGCTGTCTATTTTTTTATATAAAAATCGAATTTTTGATATCAGGAAATGCATTTTTGAGTTCAGAAATTCGATTTCTTGATATCAATAATCATTTCTTGATATAGAAATAGTCATTGTTTGATATCAGGAAATCAAATTCTTGATATCAAAATTTCAATTTTCTTTATATCAAGAAATCATTTCTTGATATCCAGACATATGGATTACTCTTTGATATCAAGAACTCATTTTTTGATATCAAGAAATCGATTTTCTGATATCAAAAATCGATTTCTTGATATAAGAAAATGGCCAGTATTTCTTGATATAAAAAATTCAAGCTGTCTAAAAATAGACATGCAATTAAGGATAACCCTAACATGGTCAAGTTCAATCCATCTGTAAGTATGAAATATGTAAGTGCAGAGATTTTTTTATATGAAAAAAAAAAAGCTTTTTATACCAAGAAATTAATTTCTTGAATCAAGAAGTCGATTTTTATATCAGAAACTCGATTTCTTGATATCAAGATATAACACAATTTTTCAGGAATTAAATTTTTGATATCAGAAAATAAATTCCTGATATAAAAAAATCGATTTTTTATCAGAAAATCTATTCATTGATATAAAGAAACCGATTTTCTGATATAAAAATATGTGACTCATTGTTTGATATCAAGAAATTTAAAAATTCGAATTTTTATATCAAAAAATCGATTTATTGATATCAAGAAATCGATTTTTTATATCATAAAATGTGACTCATTGTTTGATATCAAGAAATGATTTTCTAATATCAAGATATGATATCTTGATATAAAAAATTGCCCATGTAGGTATCAATAATGAAAGAATACTCGTTAAACAGGTCCGATCTATATATGATTTACAATGATTCTTGAATTTAATGACCACTTTGCAAAACGTTTTAGTAGTAAGATTGGTCTGCCAGCGATCTTGGTCCGGTTGTTTTACTTCTGAAATTTCAGTGAAGCTAACACACAGTAAGATCTGTCCCCGTCTAGTCTTAGATAGCAGGAGTGATGACAAGACCATGACTGAATTCTCTTTAGATAACAAAAGAGTTTGCGGCTTGTCAAGGCTGGTCATGCGAGTGGCTGTGCGGCTGTTGGACAACAATAGTGTACTCGATCAACCACGACTCGGCTTGCAACGACCGAAAACCTAACCAAAACCTACTAATCGAAAGTTGCACTAAATCTCTCAGAGTGAATGTAGCTTTTCCTGAAAAACGCGTCCATATTTTTATTCTACATGACATTCAGCTGTTTCATTGTCAAACGTTTTACAAAGAGCTTTTTTTTTTGCAGTAATGGACTGGCATCTAAAGTTCTTCCGCAAACGTGTTTTTTCTCTGTCGATAATAGCCTTCCCGTAACGAGGAAGTTTACCTTGTTAGCCTTCCCGTAACGAGGAAGTTTACCTTGTAACACAGTCGTGACAGTGGGATTCAGATAATGTTAGCCTCCGGGATCCTCCACGAAGGGAAGTAATTCAAAGATAAAACATGGATGTCATACAAGGTCAGTACTGTTATCATTTTACATGTAGGGCATTTAGGTGTATATGGATAGGTGACTGTGGATTAAGACGGGATTTCTTAAGTATATTCATGTTCTAGATCTACTTTCGATTTGATAATACAATACAAATAATACATTAATAAATCTTTATTTTACGTTTTATAACAGTATAAAATATACACCTGTAAAATTAAATTGATTCTTTTTCTTTTCTTAACTTAAATAAAATGCGACTCTTCTTTAAAAATGCTGTCTTTTCCCAACTGATAACCGTTTAACATCAAAACTCTCGGGTCATTAATTAGAACGCTCCGCAAGAGCGTAGCTAGTCGTTATTCGATATTAAACTGCCAAGTAAGGTAATTTTCCATTACGTGATTCCGTACATTGTATGGTCTTACATATTAATTGTCATCGTGAAACTTTAATAGTGCAGAATTATTCATATGTGTTTAATACGTTCTTCATCGTTGGTTGTATATGATAATTACACGATACCATAAGAGTTTTTATTGTCTGTTAAACTAAAGAGTAAAGATCACTTTCGAATCAGGCTACTTTTTTCTCAAAATAGCACAAGCACTTCAAAAATTCCATTAATATCGTTGCTTCATTGCAATAAATGATTAACTGAATTGGCAGTTTAAACACGCAATTTTTCTTCAAAATATTATTTCACTTCATTTGAAAATCTTTCTTTCATAACAAGCAATATAAACCAATACGGCGATATTTTATATATTAGAAACATAATTTCTTTATTTTAATTAAAATTATTACTGAAAAATAGAATCTGTATAAAAATGTACAATGTAATATTTTACATTATGAATTGCATGCATAAAAAGATACTATTACCTGGTTGATTAAAAGGCACGAGTGATGTCCTTTTCATTGGTCCGGAACACTGCCGTAGTACTTGCATCACGTGTCCTCAGGTCACATATTAGACGTTCCTCGTGTCTAACAAGCTGCTATTCTATCAAAACATCTGAAAAGTGTCACAGATATTTGTCAGCTTCTGTAACCATGGATAAATCACAAGAACCTAACCTAGGTAAGTTTGTTTGTTTGTTGTTTATTTATTTGGGATGAAACATATACATTTATACACATAAATAATGTATAATTTTCTTTAAGACTTTCTTTTCCCCTTAAATTACACTTTGGGGTTTCCGATTACCGTAATATTAATAATACAATTACAGGTTATACGTTGCACAATTATGAGCATATATTGTACATGACAAATTTGGTTGGTTTTATCATAAAGTATGCGTGACTAGCCAACTATTAAGACGCGCGTGTTCAAATGATATTCGGAATGGAATGTCATACATGTACACAAAACCTATATAGCGTGCCACATAAAACGAATATTATAATTTTTTATAAATGATATACATGTAATAAGCCCACCGTAACAACTAATGGCAACCATATACATGTAATAATGGTAACCATCACTGCCACCTTAATTAACCTGTATATATCAACTAGTTTTAACTTTAATTTAAATGTTTTATGCCTTTTATTTCAATATCATTAAGTTACATGTGATAATATTGAGCCCAAATATAGACCACACATCGCCAGGGTACATTTACACGCATGATAAACAGAATATTTGCTACATTACACAGCTGATGTAAATTGCATTTTGTCACTGCATCCATTTAATCTCTACCCTGCTAAATTCCTATAATGGACTTGTCCATCCTTCAACTTGGACAGTATCATTAACTGTTAAAAGGGATGCTTACCAAAAAGATACTGACTGAAAGACAAGCATTGCAGATCATGATCAGGCTGCACGGACGTGCAGGCTGATCATGATCTACACTGGTCGCAAAGGCAGAATCAATCGTGTTCAGTATGATTAGGGTTAAAGATCTCATATTCCAGAATTCCAATATATATTAACAGGAAATGCGTTTGAAGACAGTGAAATTCAAGCGTACATTGATGACATTAAAAATCTTATCGTAGAGGAAGCATTAGTGAAGGGTTCAGACAGAAGTACCAAAGTAGTTGACTTCAAACTACCCGAGGACCTAAAGGTATAAATATTATTTTAAGTCCTTGTGACTAGTACATAACTAAGTACTATGTGATGGTATTTCTTGTTATTTAACTGTGTTGACAGATTTTTTTATTTACCTATATCCGGGACAGGTAACCTATATTTCGGATCGCGGTAACCTATATTTCGGTCAGGGTTTAGCTAAATGCCGTCAGCGCCACCTGATGCGCTATTACTACAATCTCAGGAACAAAAACGGATTGAAAATATGTTTTGTTCCATGCAAAGTTACATGTGCAAATAAGAGCAAATGGCACAATTGAAGATTCGCTTGTATGTGCAGGAACCAGTTCTCATTCATCATTGGTTCATCATAGTCGAGACTGGCCATTGTAAATCTTTGGTACGCGAGAATAGTATGTGATAGCCAGTGATTTTTTTTTAAATTAGCTTAATAAGTAATTTTAGTTCTCATAAAAAGAAGAGGTTTTGTTATAAACGAACTTGAAATATAATCTAAAGTATAATATCATAAAAATAAAATTTCAGAGTTTGCTTCCACTTGACATCAGGAAGGATCCAGCTAACCACAAAGAACTCTTGGATATTTGTAAAACAGTGATAGACTATTCCGTCAAAACAAGTGAGTTTTTAATTTATTATATATTATGTTAAAATAATTTACCTAAGCAGTGACGTGTGTGTGTGTGTGTGTTCGTCTTTTTTCAACAATTTTTCAGTAATATAAACGACGGTGTCAACGTGTAGCAGTGAGTACAATGCCCAACTTTATAGTGCTGCTTTACTGGAATATCACGCAATGGACTCGTGACATGATACCCCACCCAGTCAAATTATACTGACACTGGGCTGACCAGTCATAGCACTATCCTCTTAATGCTGAGCGCCAAGCAAGGAAGCTACTATGCACCATTTTCACGTCTTTGATATGACCCGTCCAGAGATCGCATCCACGACTTTACACACTCGAAGTGGGTATTCTACCACTAGGCTACCGAGGCGGTCGCCTAAACAGTGATAGAATGTTCTGTCAAAACAACTACGATTTTACATAAACAGTGATAGAATGTTCTGTCAAAACAACAATGTATTTTACATAAACAGTGATAGAGTGTTCTGTCAAAACAACAATGTATTTTGCCTATAAACAGTGATAGAGTGTTCTGTCAGAACAACTGTGTATTTTACCTGAACAGTGATAGAGTGTTCTGTCAAAACAACTGTGTATTTTGCCTAAACAGTGATAGAATGTTCTGTCAAAACAACTACGATTTTACATAAACAGTGATAGAATGTTCTGTCAAAACAACTATGTATTTTACATAAACAGTGATAGAGTGTTCTGTCAAACAACTATGTATTTTGCCTAAACAGTGATAGTGTTCTGTCAAAACAAGTGTGCATATCGCATAAACAGTAATATATAGAGGATATTTGTTTGTTAATTAATACATGAAAACATTACGAGACTAAAAAGTAAAATAAAATACGTATATGTGTTTTTCTTCTGTAGGTAATCCACGATTCTTCAACCAACTGTATAGTGGAATAAACATATATGGGTTGACGGGTGCGTGGCTGTCCGATGCGCTGAATACAAACATGTAATACCCTTATTGTTTGTTCATGTTGTGTTTTACTAAACATGCGTAAGCATGGATTCAGATACCACTTATATCAATTCGAGAAGCAGTTCTGCTGAAATATATATAGGTAGCAGAAGTTTTGTTACACCACTATCAAAAAATGTAACACTTACTTAATGTGCATGTTGATCCATAACCGTTTATGAAAATGAGGTAGTTGATCAATTCTTGTCAAGAAAATATAATTTCTTTTTTACTGACAGATCATTGAAAGAAAGACAGATGTGTTCATCTATATCAAGTAACAATAATAAACGTGCTAAAAAGCAACGCTTGGTTATATGATTAATAACTAAACTGTGCACTTTCATGCCACAAGGTTCGTAAACAAATTACCTTTATGCCACAATGTTTACTTTCACGTAAAGCCATACCTTCAGGCATTCCTGATAAGTTTCGAATCTTGAACCGAGTGTGAAACTGTTGTAATATTTACGAAAAAAGCCTATATGCTAGTTTCACTCTGAGACTTCTTTATATCTACTTTGATTTTTAGATAATCATAAAGTACATATCGTAAAACTTTTTCTTTCAATGCGCATTAATATTTTCACAGGCATACATTTGAGGTGGCTCCAGCGTTCATTGTAATAGAGAAGTACCTAATAGAGAAATTGTGTTCCATCATAGGGTACAAAGCCGGGGATGGTATCTTTTGTCCAGGTTTGTAGGATAGCACTTTAAAAACAGTCAGGGCCACATTTAAGTATGTATGACCTACTTACCTCGCTGCTAACTAGTTAGTGTATTGACCATACTGAGTTTTAAGGCAAAAAGGGTACATTATGTCCTGTTGGACATGGTTCATGTCAATATCTGTGGATACTCCTTATGCTGATATACCTGAATAACATTTCAGTGACGACTTCTTATTGTATCGAAATAAAAAAAGAAAGAAAAAAAAACAGAATGAACAATATTTGGGAATCCAAAGAAGTTTTCAGATCGTTCATGTTCAATTTAAAGATTTCAAAAATGTCCACCCTCCATATTTGATTCAAATGTAGAAAATCCTAATCAGATGCATCTAACTTTATTAAATGAGCCGCGCCATGAGAAAACCAACATAGTGGCTTTGCGACCAGCATAGATCCAGACCAGCCTGCGCATCCGCGCAGTCTGATCAGGATCAATGCTGTTCGCTTTCAAAGCCTATTGCGATGAGAGAAACTGTTAGCGAACAGCATGGATCCTGACCAGACTGCGCAGATGCGCAGGCTGGTCTGGATCCATGCTGGTCGCAAACGCACTGTATTTGTTTTCTCATGGCGCGTCTCAAATATAATTATATGTGTAGAGCAAAATTCATAATCAAACGCCATGCAGTAACGTTGTAACTCCCGTTTCTAGCTATACATGCATTACGTATGTCCTGTTTAATATCCCTTGCAAAGGTCTGTTGATTAACTTGTTTATTTTATGTTTACATTAACTATATATCGAATTGTTCATATTTTTAAAAATAAAATTTGAGTCTTATATACCTTTAAATTTCAGGCGGATCTTTTTCAAACATTATGGGCATGAACTTGGCAAGGTATAGAAGTTGTCCAGACTTCAAGAAAACGGGCATGTATGGCATGAAACGAATGAAGCTGTACACATCATCTGAAGTAAATAATTCTTTAAAGGAAATTTATAAATGAGCCGCATCATGAGAAAACCAACATAGTGAGTTTGCGACCAGCATGGATCCAGACCAGCCTGCGCATCCGCATAGTCTGGTCAGGATCAATGCTGTTCGCTTTAAAACAGCAGGGATCCTGACCAGACTGCGAGGATGCGCAGGCTGGTCTGCATCCATGCTGGTCGCAAACGCACTATGTTGTTTTTCTCAAGGTGCGGCTTAAATTTTATTGAGTCTGCACATTTGCCCCATATATTATGGGAAAAACACTTTTCTGATTTTAGAGGGAGATAATATGTTTTATTGAAGTTTTATTTCATTAACATTTATTATCAAAATTTTGAAAAAAAAAATGAAAAAAAAATATCATAATTTTTATAGCGTTACCATATCTGTATCTTCAAACATTTTTTGCTTGCAAATGCTTTCAGATTTATTATCTTTACTTCTGAACTTGCACATTAGTATGGAACTACATACTGATTATTACTTTTTAATTTCTATGAATTTTTATTTACGTTATTACTGACTGTATGCAACAACAGATAAATACACTCATTTCTACTTACATGCGCACTATTCCATGGTGAAAAGTGCAGTTTTTCTTGGCCTTGGATCTGACAATGTTGTTAGAGTGGAAACAGACGAAATAGGGCGTATGAAACCTGAAGAATTAGAAAAGAAAATTAAAGCAGATATTGAAAAGGTATTTTTGATTATTGTTTGGATACTTTTGATAAAATGTTCATCGTATCAAGAAGTTAATTTACCCAAGCTTTGGGTTGTCATGAATTAGATTACCTATTGTTACAGAAAACTGTAGCACGGGCTATTGTCTATTGTAAGATCGGCTATGATGTAATGTCAACAAAGTTCGATTCAAATTAATTTGTTGATAAAACATAAAAAATATTTACACACAAGCCTTTGGTTTGTCGAATTTATTTCTACACACTTAATCACAACATCATTTATCAGTTAGGTAAATTATTCACTTCTGACCTAAATTTTGTGTATTTAAACCTATCTTGTATCTTACTTACATATAGGGAGAAGACCCAACATTTGTTATGGCGACTTCAGGCACTACTGTTCTTGGAGCGTTTGATCAACTGAATGAAATTGCTGATGTATGCGAGAAATACAATATATGGCTGCACTGTGATGTAAGCGAATATGTGTGATAAAGCGGCTGCAGTTGTAAAATTGAAAATCCCATGCCATAAATATTAATTTAGATAAAGAGAAATGGAAATTTTTAATCTTACTAAATATCTGTATAGTTAAGGACGCTAAATATCTGTACAAGCATATAAACTGTATCATAAACAAAAGGACTGCCTTTATTTTTAGATCATTAGTATAATAAAAGTATGTTACTTAACTCGCTAAATGACGCAATTTTTGTCTACTTTCTTCTGTTTAGGCATGTTGGGGAGGCGGCGCTCTACTCTCAGAAAAACACAAACATCTGATGTCTGGAATAGAAAGGTGAACATTACATTTTACTAACATAAAACCCTTTCAATGATTCATGTGGAATTTCCTGGTCATTCTAATCAAATCCATCAAATAATATAAGCAATTATTTTATGTATTCCAAACATTTGATCTTTGAATATATGTCTCTTAAAACAGATTTTGATTCAGGCCAATTATGTAGTTGAAACAATAAGTCCCCATTCCTTTGCGCAATGGTCTCTCCATAACCGTATTCAGAAAACTGTGGATTGTCAAATTCCACTAATGGAGGAATAAAAGGTATCTATCTATTTAACGACAGGATTAATTGTCAACGAAACTGTTTCAAGTATTTCTTTATCTACATGTACTTTGACCAATTTCAGTATTTGCAAATGTATATGAGCCGTGCCATGAGAAAACCAACATAGTGGGTTTGCGACCAGCATGGATCCAGACCAGCCTGCGCATCCGCGCAGTCTGGTCAGGCTCCATGCTGTTCGCTTTTAAAGCCTATTGGAATTGGAGAAACTGTTAGCGAACAGCATGGATCCTGACCAGACTGCGCGGATGCACTATGTTGGTTTTCTCATGGCACGGCTCATATATCGTTGACGTATCCTGTTTCAGAATGCAGTCAGTCAGTTGGAATCTGCATAAAATGTCTACGGCGCCATTACAGTGTTCGGCTTTACTCATCAAAGATAAGGTAGAAGAGTTTACAAGTTCATTTTAGAAAAAATATAACAATATAACATTTTTTTTCTAAAAATAACCATAGAAGAATTTTATTCAATACTTTCGAATTTATAACAGCGATATTTGATAATTTTGCATATACTCCAGTTCGGACTACTTTTAATAATTTCCCATTAAGGCGCTTCAAACACTGTCATTCATAGTTTTAAGTGTAATTTAAATTTATTTCGAATCCAATGCTTCTTTAGTTTCTATGCCCCTTGTATAAATAGAAACAAAAAGTAGTATCATTTAGTTTTGTTTAGAATTACCAGTTCGACGGCTTTAAAACAACAACAACAAAAATGCCCGATTTAATCGTGATTTTGAGACAAATATTTGTTTCGGGTATTTTGGCACATTTTGTTTTTGATCACTTGGGCTACCAAAATGAAATTGCCAGTAACTTTGTTTGTGTGTGTGTGGCAGAAAAATGAAAATGATATTGATTGCTTACCTAATTATCTTTTGACTGTGGGCTTAGCAGTATCCTAGCTTCCCAACTCTGTACAAAATAATATCAGATTTTAATTATATCCTCGAATATCTGCTCTATTTGTACGAGGTGTATAATTACAGGGAAGTTTAGAAGAGTGTAACAGGTACCAGGCAGAATATTTGTTTCAGCAAGACAAATTCTACGACATGTCCTATGATATTGGTAAGGAACTAGCCCAAAACACCCAACGGAACAGAGTCGTAACACATGTTTTGTTGTAATTTATTCAGTCTAAAATTCAGGTCACCATTCTATTGCATCCATATTGTAACTCAGATGTTCCAATTTGATATAATTAAGATAACACCTGTAACGTTACAGTTAAGTATTTTTAACAGAAGCTTGATCTGGGGTGTTGTATTTGGCTCTCGTTGATTTTACGAGACAGATCACACTCAGTGCTTTTGGACTTCGGCGGATCCTTCTCTAGCAAAGTTTACTCGAGCCGAATAATACAGTATCCTGGATGAAGTTACAATGTTTATAACCGCATTGTATTAATACAATAAATTTAAGTCAAACACATTTTGCTGCTTTTCATGTCAAAATATGTCTTATTTCTTAGTTGTCTCTTTTTCAATTTTGTTCCGGGCTTATAGTAATACTTATTTATTTGTTTATGATTCCAACACAACCATTTTCTTCCGATGAAATATCAAAAGAAACTGCCTTTTTAAAGATATATTTCAGTGTTAAGCCAGCCTGTTGGATTGCAGATCTAAGGGTTGTAGGTTAGTGACCTCGATCTACAGATTAGGCCATACTGTTCTCCGTGACTACTTGATAGAATATTTTTTATCGTAAATAATTCGTCTTCATATAGGTAGTTACTTGCGGAAAACACATTTGAGCCGCGCCATGAGAAAACAAACATAGTGGTTTTGCGACCAGCATGGATCCAGACCGTCCTGCGCATCCGCACAGACTGGTCAGGATCCATGCTGTTCGCTAATGGATTCTCTAATTGCAATAGGCTTTGAAAGCGAACAGCATAGATCCTGACCAGAATGCGCGGATGAGCAGGCTGGTCTGGATCCATGCTGGTCGCAAACGCACTATGTTGGTTTTCTCATGATGCAGCTCGTTTGTGGCGGTACGAATTAACTGGAATACTGTTGACATAGAACGGCTCTGAACGCGAAACAACACATTTTCTAAGAAAGTATCACAGACTGTATATCAGTCATAATTCTGTACTTAATACTTTCGTTAGGTGATAAAACCGTTCAGTGCGGTCGTAAAGTAGACGCTTTAAAGGCGTGGCTAATGTGGAAAGCCCTTGGAGATGATGGTATGACTGCTGCTGTGGACAAAGCCTATGATAATGCAAGGTTAGTCCTGATGTTAGTTGATGTTTTCATCAAATCTCCAGCGTAGTTAAAGGTATGGTTAACATTCTGGAAGAACGATTTGCAATATATTTGTATAGCTTTAATTCTTGTATTGACTTCGACAGCCAACAAGAAAGTTTAATTGAATCATGTGTTGACATTGAAATTCCAATAAAGTACGGAAGAGGACAAGTGTCAATCAGCCTTTAACAGTTTTTTTATAATTTATAACACAGAACTCTACTATGGTCAGACATTTGAATTTTCATTTTAGGTATCTGACTGAGCAACTAAGAAAGACCGAGGGATTTAGACTGGTTATGCCGGAGGTAAGAGAAAATCTAAAGCATAATACATTAAAGAAAGCTCCCTTTTTAGCCTGAAGTCAGCAGGTTGCCATTTCACAAAACGTAGTGGATGTTTGAAGGATGAAGTTTTCAGTTCAGAATTAATTTTAAGCTTCCTAACCAATTTTAACAAGATCACACGTTTATAAAATGAAAATATATTAATAAAAATATTACTTGAACTTTAATAAAAAATGAAAACTCTGTTATAGTCAATTTTATCATTTTCGCACCTATATAAAGTATTACCTTTTTATACATAGTTCCATCTGGTGTTTTTTTTCTGGAAGAAACAATCCGAACATAACCGTATGCACCAAGGCTGAAGAATTAATTTAATCACTTTTAATGCTGAATATTTTATATAGTTTCAGTGCACAAATATAGGCTTCTGGTACATTCCGAAATCGCTTCGTGGTCAAGAAGAGACGGCTGAATGGTGGGATAAAGTAGCAAGGGTAAATAGTTCCTAAAAATTTGTCCCTTGAATAGCAGTGTGTGCCTGACACGAAAGAAAAAAGCTAAGAGAAGGATGAATAACTTATTGGTCAAATTATTGTGGAGGCTGTTAACTTCATGTCGTCGTTGATGATCACATAGTGACATACATGGCCGTAAGGCTTGTCCTGTGTTCTGGCATTAGAGTTTTACGTTGTAAACAGATAATTTTTATAGTTTTAGAAAATACAGAAGTAATAAATTCTATTTTTCTCCTTCTAGGTTGCCCCTAAGATAAAGGAGGGAATGGTTAAGCAAGGGACGATGCTGATCGGCTACCAACCGCTTACAGTTAAAGGATTTGTCAACTTTTTCCGCATCATAATAAATAACACTAAATGTGACTATTCGGACATGGATTTTGTTGTCAAAGAAATTGATAGACTAGGAAGGGATTTATAGAGAAATGTGCAAGAACTAAAAGAATAAATGGATACTGACAATGTTAAGGAAAAGGATATTTGTCCAGTCAATGTTTCTGTTTTGTCACCGCAGTTAATGAAAAGTCTTGCGATATGTAATTATCAGACATTTTTTTATTCAGAATAATTCTGTAGAACACCAGGATCTAAATCAGAACAAAAATCGTTGTTATATCTTTAATTGAATAAATTGTAATGTCCTGGTTGATAAAATGTAAAAATATGCAAATATAAAGTATAGGGCGGAACCCTTTAGTTCCAGTTCAACGTCCAACCTTATTTAAATAATCTCCTAAAACGCTTCGTGTTCTACTGCCACATCCGCACGGAAAGAGGGGCAAGAAAGAAATCTTTCAAATATTGGAGCTAATTTATAGAATTGAAAGGAATACTTGAAAAGGGATAACACTACCACACAGTAACGGTCGTTTGACTTGGTTCCTCAAACCGGCTATGAAGAGTGTTCTTTTTTTAAATAATATTCGCATGGGGATTTTTATTGGCAATTTATTCAGCAATAAAAATACCATTAGAGGCGTTTTTCCTCCTCCTTACTCCCCCTATTGCCCCCCACCCATCACCCAGCCCATCCTCCTTTCCCCTTGCATTTGCGCTACCTTTTGCATCCCCTCCCCCTTTACTTTGAGTTAGTTTTCGTGGCTCCCCTTTATTCTGGCTGCCGTAGTCCTAGGGCGGTACACAATTGTTTTTCCTGCTTATATGGATGCGTTTGTGTGATTGTAGGTCTAAAGCAGTACTCTACTGTTTTCTTGTGTCTCACTTGTTCATTTTTCTGTGTTATTTAGTTGAGTGTGGTTGTGTGTTTAATTTTGGTGCAAGAGTGTCTGCGCTTTTGTGGTTTACGTTGTAGTGTGACTGTTATTAAGGAACGTAGCATTCCCTTTGTATATTCATCCTTGTTCTTCTTACTCCTTCAAATCCCCCCGCCCCCTAACCATTTTACCACTTCCTCCTCCTCTATCTATATTTGACATAAATTAATATGTACTTGTTAGATGTTTGAAGCAACCCGTCTGTAATATTTTTCCATTACAACTTCTTTTTGTTGTAGACCTACTTTGCAAATGCGTGGCTTTGAGGCTGTGTTTTTGGTGCTCTGTGCTTCCGGGAAATCTACCATTACCTATTATATATATATATTCGTTCACAAAAAAAAACCCAACAGCAAATAATGCAAACCTACTTCAAAGTGGAAAATAGGAGAATGGCCTGATTCGGTGGTCTTAGTAATATACGAAAGCTACGAATGAAAAATACTTACTTTCGCCTGATTAGCATCTGGCGATGACAATAAACCCTGTAAACATGAAGTCATTGGGCCAACGACGGAAAACCGTCAAAGGATAATCGTTGTTGGGCCACTGTTGGCCCAACAATGATTAATAAGTATTTAAATACAGCTGTTGGGCCAACGTTGAACCAACTTTGAATTTCAGTCACAGATATCTCTGCATTGGCCCAATATTGATTTTCAGAGAAAGACTTATACAGGGAAAACATCGTTGGCCCAGCGTTGGCCCAACGTTGACCCATTAGAAGTAATAATATAATAATTATATATTTTACAGGTGACTGTTTTATCACAAACCCCTACAGGTATACATGTTGTGTATGTGTAACATGCAATATTTAATTAATAAATACTTTTCGCACCAGTTAGTAATCAGTTAAATTTGGGCTAATTAAACCTAAAACTTATCTGCAGCCGTAATGACATTTTGAACTATTTCAAATCTACTACCTTGAAAAAAAAACTGTGAAAAAAAAATGAAGAAAACAACAACACTACTAACTCTATAACAAATATCTAATTTTATACAGTCATAAAATGTTTACAATAAATCTGTTGAGTATTCCAGAACATGAACTCTCGTTAACCCGAGTTATGTAAGAAATCCCAGAAAATGTGGTTAATTTTACTCTCTAGGCTAGATTTCTAGCTGCATATATGTGAAGACAAGGAAACTATTATACATGTGATAGATCTAGAGTTAACAAAACCCGGTCTACCAGCTACAAACTGTAAGTAGAAGTTTTTGAATATTATTGATAAAGTTGTGGAATCTTGTAAACAGAGAATTTCTAATTTATCCGGTATGCAAGTAATATCCATGTGACTTGAACAAAATGTTAAATACTTTTATCTAAAGCTGGCGGATGGCACTTGTGTTGAGTATTAAAGAATATTCTCGTTAATTCTAACATATTTTTCTCGGTTAAATACAGACAAAAATAATTTCATACATTTTACGCAATTTTTATGTCCAGAGGTTTATGTGCATTTCTTTAGTTATTTTTATGTGCATTTCTTTAGTTATATTGAGATCAACATTATGATTTTTTTTTACAGGATGCTGTTCAAGAGAGTAATAATGGAGTGCCTAGCACTGTGGTGCACAAAAAAAAAAACAAAAAAAAAAAAGAAAAAAATTTACGTGAGAAAAGAAAAAAAATCAAACAGAACTTGGATATTTTATGAGTTAATATACAGACAGTAATTCACTTTAGTAGGATTTAATCAGTGACTGAAAAAAGAAAATTATTTAGATTTATAAAAGGCTGGAATCAATATTTGACATGTTGTAGTGATGAAATATTCTGCTATATTTCTTCAGGAAAATTGCAAACAAACTTTAAATAAATGTTAGATTTCTTTTTGTTAAACTATAACAAAATCACAACTATTTGAAAATAAAATACGTACTAAATAATGCTAGTTTTAGTCTTTTTTTCAGTTTCGTAATCGTTGGGATAGCGTTGGCTCAACGCTGGACAAACCATGATAGACCAAAAAATGCTGTTGGCCCAATGGAGGGCCAACGATAAGTGCTGGATACCAGTTGTTGGCCCAATGGAGGGCCAACGATAAGTGTAGGATTCCAGTCGTTGGGCCAACGGTGTACCAACCGTTGGGCCAACGTTGCGCCAATTAGCAAAATGGCGTTGGGCCAACGTTGGAAATCGTCGTTGGGCCAACGAAGAGTCTGCCGTTGGCCCAACGTTGGGCCAACGCATGTCTGCTATCTGGGAATAAGCTTACATGTATATATACCAGCTGGATGATTTTTTTTTTTTGCATGCAAGAGTTGTTTCCCAGGCTTAATTACGATTTCCAGTTTTCATTCTTTAAGTTTTATATACAAAACTCCTTTCGTATGTATAAGTTATAATAATATCAGTAATAATAATGATAATGATAATAATAATATAATTGTTATTATTGTTATGCATTTAGTAAACAAAATAAATAATACCAACTTTGTCTAGTAAAGACGGAAGCAAATGAATATGAGTAATGGGATGCTATATTTAACTGTACAAAATATGACATATATTATATGACTGACAACGAGAATATCCATGTTAATTATTAACATATGGACTAGATCTAATTACTTTCAACAGAAGAATCGGCCCTTCCACGGCTACGATCTTGAAAGCATAAATATTGATTTACAAGGGACGTTATTCACTGCCGGTGTTTTTTAGTTCAAGGTCAACAGTGATACAATTAATTTTGTAGTACACAAATGGAAGAAAAGAAGGCTGCGGATAAACTAAACCTTGGTAAGTTGTGTTTTACCTTCTTGAATCGTGATTATAATTTGTCTTGGAGTTCCATTGATACCAGTACACAATAGGCAGGTGCGTAGCCAAATTTTAGGCTACCAGACATTTCACAGCTGTTAACAGGAGCGTGCATTAAGAAGTGTTAAGATGTTAAATTTTATGATAGAAGTAATAATAATAATAATAATAATGCTAATAAAAATTCATGCCATTTCATTTATTAAAATCGGCGTTACAAATGCCATTTTACTAGGACTTCGTTACATCACTGGTCAATAACAAAGAATCACAGATAAAACGAAACATTTCATTTAATATATCTAGCATTTAGTTAATTAACAATAAGCAATTGTTGTATATTTAATTGTTAATTTCCGTTGTTTTAAAGCTTCACTTATGAATTTTGAGGTACTTCGGCGATATTATGTATACATGAAAATGACTACATGATTGTACGCAGGTATCTCATAAAGACAATAGACTAACTAAAAACACAATGATTGACAAAAAAAAAATGCACTCGAACAATTAAATACTCGTATAGTGAATAGAAAAAATACTACCGCCCTATTTTAAAGGCATATGTCGATGGGTGGAAGCGAAACAGATTTTTAATTAAGTTAATTACTGTTTATAGACAGGTAAACGTTTTTCATTTTGACCCCCTACGCTGTTAATTATGACATTTTTATAATCACATATCAAGAACAAGGAACAGACAAGTCCACTGTAAGTACATTTGAGCCGTACCATGAGAAAACCAACATAGTGGCTTTGCGACCAGCATAGATCCAGACCAGCCTGCGCATCCGCGCAGTCTGGTCAGGATCCATGCTGTTCACTTTCAAAGCCTATTGCAATTAGAAAACCGCAAACCCAGTTTGTTGGTTTTCTCATGACACGGCTCATTAATGATAATTTACACGAACTCGGAAATTTTATTAGTCATTTTTTCCAATAGGAAAGTTTAAACCTATTATTTAATTTGGTTATTAATAGATTATACTGAATGCATTTTTAGTATTTCAATGTATCTGATTTTATTTTATGAAAGGAAAAAAAATAGTTTGGTAAATAAAATACTCTTTTTTACACGTATATACACATATACATGTAATTATATGCGTAATTTCTTATCTGATTGTAGAATACAAGATATCTATATATATCTACTTTCATTTATATAATATAACTTACAGGAAATACTTTTGAAGAGGAAGAGTTGCAGTCATTCCTACATGATGTAGAAAAACTGATTGTTGAAGAAGCCCTAGTGAAAGGGACGAGTAGGGACGTACGTGTCACGAACTTTAGACATCCTAAAGAGTTAAAGGTAATGATAGATAACGCACTCTCCGTAAGATAACATTTTTTTTTTTGCAGTTTGACCATCACCCCATTAGTTTTAGGAAACCGTTGCCAAATTTATTTGTAGTCCTTTGGAACGACCTCATCAAAATTTTCATATTTGAGAGAAAAAAACAATAAAATTTACCTGCTCGCATGTGTAATAAAAGAGATATTGATCATTAATATACCTCACTTTTGTCTACAATGGTAAAATCCCATTACCCGAAAAAGAGATATTTTGACTATCAGAAACATTTTCAACCTTTTTGACACGTGACCTAGTGAAATTGATTGTCGGGTTATGTGACCGCGCTGATATTTTGAATGTCATATAAGGGCAAATAACTGCTTCATTTCTTGCCAAATGATTGCCTCCCTTACAAGTACACAATGTCATATTGTAATGACGTCACTATTCAGTGTGTATACCGCGCTAACCGTTGTAGGTTTTTTTTTTTGTATTAAATGAATTTAAAACTTTTTAAAAACTTTTTATGTGCTAAATTTTGTTCGGTATAATAAAATAAATATATCATATGACAGCGTGTGCGACACTGATATTTCAACCCTCGAAACAGAATGTCACCACTCGGCTTTCGCCTCGGGTGACATTCTGCCCTCGGGTTGACAATATCACAATTTCAGTGCCACACACGCTGCCATATGATATTTATATAGTAACAGCAAAATGATCAGACAGATGTTAAATACTTGTCCTCTTTAACATAAAGTGACCGAACTGGTTAAGATCTGGCCGTCTAATTGTTAGTTAACAACATAAGATTTTGAAGCAGTTCGGCAGTTCACTAGTTCACTTAAGACTTGAAAAATAAGGACAGGACCCCCTTTACATTCTTTCAGAACACATTGTCAGAAGTTGGACATTATCAGATTTGGTAGAAATCTAGAAAATGATGTAGATTAACTTTTCACATAAAAAAATATTAAAAAAAACAATTGTATCTCGCGTTTTTTGAAAAATAAATTCTAATATAACAGAAACCTAATGGAAAAAATAAGTGTATCAGTAGGCCTTGACTTCGATGAACCTACAACATGCATTATAAAGACGTGAAACTCAGTTACTTAGCGCTTCTTGTTTTGTGTTTCTTTATTTCAGGGTTTGCTAAACTTTTCCATCGAAGACGGTCCCTGTAGCTTCAAAGAGCTTCTAGAACTTTGTAAGAATGTCATCAATTATTCAGTGAAAACTGGTGAGCTCAATGTAGTTCTGTATTGGTGTAAATTCAGACAGGGATACCGGGTATTCAAGTCATGTGATATTCAAGTCACGTTCATGGTGCTGGGATCATTTCATACGGTTTGAACATCAAGGTCATTGATTTTATATTTACCGAAACAAATGACCAGAAATGGCCGATAGTCTAAAGACTTGCCTGATTTACTTTCAGTTGCAGAAACGTTGAAGTCGTGTTTGTTTAAGCACCCTGGTACTGAAAGATTTAAGCACCCTGGTACTGAAAGAGATGTATAAATTTAATGTACCGTCATTGAAATAGATTAAATGCATTAAGATCATTGGTAAATTACATAGTATAATACATATTAAGATATTTTTAAGATAGTGTTAGAAATATAGCCGATGGTTAGTGACAGTGTCAGTGACATCTTAGTGCAAGTGATACTGCTAAACGTTACATTTTACGTTTCTTTTTGAATGTTATCAGATGCGTTAACGTTCTCTGCCAGCCTGAACCAAATGTTTACACAATATTCGTATATCACTAAGGCGCCCCTAAAACTTAGCATGGAATATTAATATTAGTGACCTATGTATGATCAATATTTTGCAGGGAATCCTAGGTTCTTCAACCAGTTATACAGTGGTATGAACGTATTTGGGCTCGCCGGATCTTGGGTAACAGAATCTCTAAACACCAACATGTATGTATCGAACGTTTTATTTTCATGTTGTGTTGTAAATCCCTGTTTTATTATGCTTACTAAAGAGTGAAATTAGTATCTTTGCAGTGAAAAGTTTTATAAGACTCCAGTTTTACCAGAATAAGTCAGAAAGTTAGAGGTAAATTATACGATGGCAAGCATATGGTGGTACATTTCATACCTGTTTCTAAACTGTTTTATCTCCTTTTAGTCCTCTTTTGTAATGCTCTGAAATCTTGTTTTTCTGCTTTTAAGTCATACGTTTGAGACGTCCCCTGTGTTTGTCTTGCTGGACAACTACATCATTGAGAAGATGTGTGGTATAGTTGGCTTTAACGGCGGCGACGGACTGTTTTGTCCAGGTTATTTTTTGATCTGCCGTTATCTGTAATATCAGTTTCGACTTAATTTGAATTCATCTATGATTCGTTGGATTTGGCTTGTGACAAAACTTGTTCCATGAAGCTTCTTTATCCTTATACTCCTGTAATGACGAAAACTCTCTTATACATGTTTCAGGTTTATAATAATAATTCAGAATTTAGTCACAGTGTATGAAAGACAACGTTGTCTTAATCAAGTAGAAGTTTTATGATTTTGATTGATAGCTCTCTTTAGAACCTAGCATCCTGCTGGCCTTAAATTAGCTTGAGCGTTTTCTTTAGGTGGTGCATTTTCTAATATCATGGCACTGAATATATCAAGATACAAATGTTGCCCGGATGTGAAGACAGAGGGTGTGTATGGACACAGACGTATGAAAATATACGTTTCTGCTGAGGTAATTTATACATAATTAGTACAGTGGATCTAGTTAATAAAGAATAAAAATGAAAATATTTGAAACTTTTCTTTACCCAAAACGTAGACGTACAGAGATTGTTTTTCTATAGGAATATTACATTTTTGTCCATGAAATCAGATTACTTTTCTGGTTTCTGCTACCAAATTTTTGGAGTATATAACTTTTGTCTGCATCTTGCCAACTTTGGAAAAAATTACGACAAACCTTGCTACAGATTTGATGAATAAGAAAATAGTTTAAACTGACCTTAGATTCTCTCCTAGTCCTTTTATGGCAATTACGACTATAGTTTGAATTGCATGAACTGACGGATTTGTGATTATACTAGAATGTATCTCATACAGTCTTGTACACAGTTTTACGCACTAAAGTTTATGAACAATCTGTGTTCAGTTCAAAGTATATTTTTTATTAATATTATAGGGTCATTATTCCCTCGCAAAAGGTGCTATGTTTCTTGGCATGGGTTCGAAAAGTGTAGTTAAGATAGAATCAGACGAACGTGGAAGAATGAAACCTGATGATCTGGAACGCCAGATTGTTAGAGATAAAGACAAGGTATTTCTATTTTGAGAACTTAACTGTTTTGTTTTTTAGAGAAGTGATATTAATTTAAAAGTTTCGTGTGAATTCTACTTTCCATAAATCGGTTACATTTAATATATGTTTCAGGGCGAATTATTGAAAAAAAATCTGCTAAAAGCCATAAATATGAACAAAAAAAGAAAATGTATTTGTTTATCGTGTATGATAAAGTATCTTTTTTTGAGCGTGAACATCACATCTTACCTGTGGATTTTCAGTAGTGGTCGCCAAATATCACTCTTACATTTTCAATGTAACACGTACAAATATTGCACAACTGGAAGAAATTTACATCTTACGCTGATGTGAGCGAATATCCTAGATTTAAAATTATTGCTAGTCTTACGATTTTCAAACATTTAAAATTTGAGTCTGCCGCATACCTGCCAGTTAAATTTAGGCATATCTGTTTAAAAGCCACGAAAATGAAAAGTGGTTTATAAGTAATTATGGAAATTTTATTCATAAATTGTACTTTTTTCTATAGGGTGAGCTGCCTATGTGTGTTGTAGCGACCTCAGGGACAACAGTGCTTGGATCTTTTGATCCACTTGAAGATATCTCTGATATATGTGACAAGTATGGGGTCTGGTTACACTGTGATGTATGATTTTTGTCACATTTTACTAATGTTAACCCTTATATTAAAGTGGCATTATGCGCATCTTATAGCACGTAGTGTGTTTTTGGTGAATGTTTTATAAAAGCTAGTTCTCGGTTGCTGTGCATTTAAATGTGTTTAATTAACAGTAATGCCATATAAGTATTTGAAAGTGATGCTTTAGAAATGAAGAAATCGGACTAATAAAAAATAGTTAATTTCTTCAGTCTTGTACGCAATGATCTCTCTTACCTATAAGCAGAGATTTCTGAGGTTGAAGGGAAGCAACTCCTGCAAGCAGTTTGACTTTTCTTAAAAAGACTGCCCCAGTCAAAATAAGAAAAGTCATATTTAAAAAGTTATTATTTCGTAATGGTAACAGGAAGAATTTGGTATACTGGGTTAAAAACTATAATTTCCTCCACCCTTTTTACACATATCTATTTGTGCTGTATTTTTACATGAAAAATGCGTATAATTCCACTTTAACAAAGTTCGGTATTTTTAGCTCACCTAAGCACAAAGTGCTCGGGGTGAGCTATTGTGATCGCTCACCGTCCGGCGTCCGTCCGTCCGTCCACACTTTCCTTTAAACAACATCTCTGAAAATATTTAATGGAAGTTGATGAAACTTTGCTTGGATGTTCCTTGGGTGGTCCTCTTCCAAAGTTGTTCAAAGAATTAAATTCCACACAGAACTCTGGTTACTATGGCGACAGAAAGGTAAACATTTCTTGTCCAAAACCACAGGTCGTAGGGCTTATATATTTAGTATGTAGCATCATCTAGTGGTCTTCTACAAAGATTGTTCAAATTATCCCCATAGGGTCAAATATGGCCCGCCCTGGGGATCACATGGTTTACATAGACTTATATAGGGGAAATTTTCAAAATCTTCTTGACAAAAAACACTGGTCATAGGGCTTTTATATTTGGTATGTAACATCATCTTGTGGTCCTCTACCAAGATTGTTCAAATCACTCTCCTAGTGTATAATATGGCCCCACCCTTGGGGTCACTTGGTATCTATAGACTCAGTAAATCCGGAAAAACCTTGAAAATTTTCTTATCAACAACAAAAGGGCATAGGGCTTTGATATTTGGTATGTAGCACCCTATAGTGGGCCTCTACCAAGATTGTTCAAATGATCCCCTAGGGTCAATTATGGTCCCGCCCTTTGGGTCACATGTTTTATATAGAACTGTTTAGGGAATAACTTTAAAAATCTTCTTGTCTGAAACCACAAGACCTAGGCTTTTGATATTTGGTATGTCTCTTGGATGAAAGACGCCCTGTCCTGGGGTTCCCAAGTTTTACATAGACTTATATGAGGAAAATAACTTCAAAAATCTTCTTTCTGAAAGTTCAGGGCCTATGCCTTTGATATTGCCTAGTTGATCTTGTTGTTCGAATTATGCCCCTGCGTTGAATAGAGACCTTGCACTGGGGGTCACTTGTTATATGAGTTATACAGGAAAAATACTTTAAAAATTATCAGATCATATTTCCTAGACTGTGTAATTATAATTACCTAATAAACCAAATTGATATGGGGTCACACGACTGTGACCTTGACCTACTGACCTACTTTCTTTTCTTGTTTTTTAAGATACAGCCGCCTTGAAATTTGGATGACATGTGCAATTGTGCACACCGATCTTAAAACTGACTTCAGTGACAAAAAATGTGACCCACTAACCTACTTTCTTGTTTTTAGCTCACCAGAGTACGAAGTGTTCAAGGTGAGCTATTGTGACTGGTCATTGTTCGGCGTCCGTCGGCATTCGTCGTGCGACGTGCGTCGTGCGTTGTCCGTCAACATTTGCCTTGTGAACACTATAGAAACCACAGTTGTGACCCAATCTTTATGAAAGATGGTCAGAATGTTAGTCTTGATGATCTCTAGGTCAAGTTCGAAACTGTGTTATGTGGCGTCAAAAACTAGGTCAGTAGGCCAGATCAAAGGAAAAGCTTGTGAACACCCTAGAGGCCACAGTTGTGTCCCAATATTTATGAAACTGTCAGAATGTTTGACTTGATGATTTCTAGGTCAAATTCGAATCTTGGTCATGTGGGGTCAAAAACTATGTCACCCGGTCAAATCAAAGGAAAAGCTTGTGAACACTCCAGAGGTCAGAGTTGTGACTCAATCTTTATTAGTTGGGTTAGTCTTGATTATTTCTAAGTCAAGTTCGAAACTGGGTCATGTGGAGTCAAAAACTATGTCAGTAGGCCAGATCAAAGGAAAAGCTTGTCAACACTCAGACCACAATTTAAGTTTGAAACTCATGAGAATTAATCAGAATGTTTGTCTTGATAATTTATAGGTCAAGTTTGAATCTGGGTCATGCGGGGTCAAATACTAGGTCACCCGGTCAACTCAAAGGAAAGGGCGTGTGAACACTCAAGAGGCCACAGTTTTGACTCAATCTTTCTGAAACTTGGTCAGAATGTTTGTCTTGAAGATCTCTAAGTCAAATTAGAATCTGGGTCCTGTAGGGTCAAAAACTACGTCAGTACGCCTGATCAAAGGAAATGCTTGTGAACACTCTAGAGGCCACAGTTGTGACCCAATATTTATGAAACTTTGTCAGAATGTTTGCCTTGATGATCTTTAGGTCACTTTTGAAATAGGGTCATGTGGGGTCAAAAACTAGGTCAGTAGGCCAGATCAAAGGAAAAGCTTATGAACACTCTATAGGTCACAGTTGTGACTCAGTCTTTATGAAAGCTGGTCAGAATGTTTGTCTTGATGATCTCTAGGTCAAGTTTGAATCTGGGTATTGGGTCAAAAACTAGGTCACATTTTCAAATCAAAGGAAAGGTTTGTGAACACTCTAAAGGCAACAGTTGTGACTCAATCTTTATGGAACTTAATCAGAATGTTTCTCTTGTTGATTTCTATGTCAAGTTTGAAACTGGGTCACGTTGGGTCAAAAACTATGTCACCTGGTCAAGTCAAAGAAAAAACTTGTAAACACTCTAGAGATCGTAGTTGTGACCCAATCTTGATGAAACGTAGTCAAAATGTCTTGATGATCTCTAGGTCTAATTCGAAAGTGGGTTATGAGGGGTCAAAAACTAAGTCAGAAGGCCAGATCAATTCTGGGGAGCGATATAGGGCCATCAACGCTTGGGCCTAGGATCATGAAAGTTGATAAGGAGGTTTGTCATTACCAGCAGATGACCCCTATTTATTTTGAGGTAAGTGGGTCAAAGATCAAGGTTACAGTGACCCGGAACACATAAACTGTTTCCGGATGATAACTCAAGAATGCTTGGGTCTAGGATCGTGAAAGTTGATAGAAAGGTTGGTTATCATCAGCAGATGACCCCTATCGATTTTGAGATTAGTATGTCAAAGGTCAAGGCCACAGTGACCTAGAACAGGTAAACGGTTTCCGGATGATAACTCAGGAACGCTTGAGCCTAGGATCATGAAGTTGATAGGGAGGTTTGTCATCACCAGCAGATGACCCCTACTTATTTTGAGGTCAGTGGGTCAAAGATCAAGGTCAGAGTGACCCGAAACACTTAAACGGTTTCTGGATGATAACTCAAGAATGTTTGAACCTAGGATCATGAAAGTGGATAGGAAGGTTGGTCATCACCAGGAGATGACCCCTATCGATTTTGAGATTTGTAGGTCAAAGGTCAAGGTCACAGTGACTAGGAACACTAAAACGGTTTCCGGACGACTCAAGCACGCTTGGGCCTAGGATCAGGAAAATTGATAGGGAGAATGGTCATAACCAGCAGATGACGTCTATTGATTTTGATTTTATGAGGTCAAAGTTCAAGGTCACATTGGCTAGGAACAGTTAAACGGTTTCCGGACGATAACTCAAGAATGCTTGGGCCAAGGATCATGAAAGTTGATAGAGAGGTTAATCATGACCAACAGATGACCCCTAATGATTTTGAGGACAGTAGGTCAAAGGTCAAGGTTACAGTGACCCGGAACAGTTAAACCGTTTCAAGACGATTACTTGAGAACGCTTAGGCATAGGATCACAAAACTTGATAGGGAAATTGGTCATGATCAGTAGATGAGCCCTATAAATTTTGAGGTCAGTAGGCCAAAGGTCAAAGTCACATTGACCCGGAACATTTTTAACCCTTTCCGGACGATAACTTGAGAACACTTTGGCGTAGGATCACGACACTTAATAGGAAGGTTGATCATGACCCGCAGATGACCCATATTGCTTTTTAGGTCAATAGGTCAAAGGTCAAGCTCACATTGAACCAGAACAGTAGAACTTTTGTTTACAGTGAGCAAATAATTTCTGTTCCTTGTGCAATTACTGAATGCATCAAGGGGGCATTTCGTGTTCTACGAGCTCTTGTTCACCATGAATATGACTTACTGACCTACTTTTTTGTTTTTGAATCTTTAGCAAAGAAAAATGTCCAAGCAAGCAACTTTACTCAAGTGAGCGATATAGAGCAATCATGGCCCTCTTGTTTATAACAGTTGTTTGCTTCTTAAAACTGACTGTTTAACCATTATTTTTTTCTATCATTTCAAAATATCAGTTTGCCTAGAGCAAGGATATATGGTGGTATATTAGGAAATATCTAGAATGAACATGCACATCCAATAGCTCTACTAAAACATTCAGTGAAAGCAAAGTATTTGATAGTACATGATCTGGTAGCGTGCTTCGATCTTGTTCTAAAATAACACCAACACTATTAAGGTCATTAGCGACTGTCCAGCTTTTAATGGTTAGGAAGTCCACAGGCGCCGCTATTTTACACACGAGTGGGTGCTTTGGTAAAACCAGCGATATACCGTAATCCAGCTGGATGGATTCCTTACATAACAGCCTAAGAAAGTAACGAAGTTCAGCAGGGGCCTCCGTGGGCGAGTGGTCCAGCTGGTTACGGAAGGAAGGTGGTTCTACCCAGGTACTCGCCTGTGATAAAAAAACGCATGAAGGAGCATCTAGGGTCTTTCCCCGTCATCAAACATATGACGTAAATATATGTCGATGTGAGATTATCATCAACAAAAGCAAGAAACAAGTCGGGGGCCTTACACATTCGGTCATAAAGGCTCGCTTTCAGCTTTCAGTGGTCAAAATATAGGTATTGTTTAACGAATATCTCTGACAGGTCAAGAATAATTCATTGCATCATTTCATTTTTAGAAAGAATCTTTGGTGTTTTAATGAATAAATGACACATATATGATATCTGTTTCAGGCGTGCTGGGGCGGAGGTGCACTTCTATCAAAAAAGCATAAACATCTGTTGAAAGCAGTACACAGGTCCAGATTTTTCGTGCTTTCAGTATTTATTTTCGATAGTTACCTCTAAACGAATTATTATCATATTTGTAACAAATATAATACCAGCTGTAGACAGCAAAATTTATGCACTGTGTGGTTAAATGTGTCAAGTTAAAAAATCACCGTCCAGGTAATTGATAAAAATTAAGAAAATATTCGCTTTTTATGAAGTCGAATGTCAAAAAACCGTTAATGACCGTTTGCATTGAGAAAGAAATCGGCATTTTTAATCAATGAATTCCGCTTGCAAATGTTCACAATTTCACAGAATGCAGCCATAGCAGAAAAGGCGGCGTGGTGCTTTCTGTTTACGGTTAGGCTTTTTCCCATTAGCATAGAGTCATATGCATTTATCTGTTTCTCTTTAAGAGTTATCTGTTGATATTTGTGTTGTATGGTTCGCCTGCTATCTTGCAAACCTACAGGACATCTGTTGGTAGTTTTGTCCATGAGCGTATTGTAGATGTGTTCTAATTATTATGTACTAGTATTTTATATTATGTTTTTTTATTCTAGGGCCATGTCTGTGAGTTGGAACATGCACAAACTGACAGCAACACCAATGCAATGTTCATTATTTCTTACCAAAGAAAAGGTGAACAAACTTTTAAATGATGAATTGTAATTCGTTGACGGTCAGTACACATTTCCAGGCTGAACTGCTGGCATTTTATAACTTATAGTAGTTTGTTAATAATAGCAATTGGTAATTTCTTGCGGATCGGCATTTAGGTATTTTTAGGTTAAGTGTAGTAACTGGCTTTCTATTCTTACCAGAGAACGCCGAAACTCATACGAAAACTACGCTATTGGGCGGAAATTGCCGAGTGGCACTTTGTGTATAATACCTAAACCAGGGTTGTAGTAATGCTAATGCTAATGGTAATGCATTAGTAATGCATTATTTTTTTCAAATAATGCCAAGAAATGATTAATGCCACAATTTTAGCATTGAAAATAATGCTAATTTAATGCCAAAGTAAGTAATGCTAATGCTAATGCTAATGCTTAGCATTACTTAGGCATTATTTTCTGTATCACTGGAAAAAATAATACACATGTATGCTGTTATTTATAAAGGTTATAGCAGTTCTCTAATAGACTGTTGTTTGATTTTAATAAACTGTCTGATGGTATAATTGCCTTTTGTTCAATGTACACCTGAAAGATTTTGAAAAATACATTTAAAACCTCGGACAACTCCAAAGTGCATATTTATAATAGCCATAGAAGTGTGACATAATTAGATTTGTTACCAAAAATATCAAACAGAATCAGACACCTTTTTATCAATTAACACTATGCCACTGATAGTGATGTTTAAGACCTGTTTAAGGCAGCTAGCTTTTACATGTCATGTTAAATCAGGCTGTTAGGGAGCCATTAAACAGGCACTTGACATTCTCTAACAATTTAAATGCTCATGCATGCTGTTCTTCCAACATTAGGTGTTTTTATTTTTTTTTATAAAGTAATGGTAAAAGAAAAAATCAGATATAATACAAGGAAGTCATACACGTATTTAATTATTCATGTAGACGACCTAGACCTAGGTAAACTAAAATGATTTAATGAAAAACAGTGTATGTGATAATAACATGCAATGTTTCTCAAAAAGTAATGGTAATGCTAATGCTAATGCACCCTATGTAATGCTAATTTAATGCATTATTTTGATAAAAATGAGTAATGCTAATGCCAATTTAATGCCCTCTTTTTCCAAGTAATGCTAATTTAATGCATTACTTTTGCAAGTAATTATTAACAACCCTGACCTAAACCGGATACTGTATTTTGTTTTCATCAATTCGTATGAGACATTTTGTTGTAGTAAGCAGAATACTTTAAGCTGCCCCTAAAGGTAAAGCTTAATAAAAGATAAAGAATTTTTACCGTCGCTTTTGAAACAGTGAACATAATCTCTGTAGAGCTTTTAGGCGATAGCAGTTTGCTTGCACACTTTTACAGCCGTGTCGACTGAGGCAATCGTGATAAAGTGCCTTGCCCAAGGACACACTGCAATGGGAGTAGCCAGGAATCGAACCCGGGGCCTTCACCTCCGTAGGAAAGCGTTTTAGCCCTCTCGACCAATGCGTCCGCTGGTTGGCAGCGTCCTGGTTATTGGTGCAGTTCTTTCAGCGATCAAGAGACACTTATAGCAGTAGTCTTTAATTTCTGGAAATTCGTTTTGATATTGCAGGGTTTATTAGAAGAATGTAACCGATTCGATGTTGAATATCTTTTTCAACCAGACAAGTGCTACGACACATCTTATGATATCGGTAAGCGGTTTTTGTTTGACATTAAGTTAATAATTTCTTTATAAGAATGTAACTGGATCCTCGACATTTTTAGCCCACCATCTGATGATGATGGGCTATTCAAATCACTCTGCGTCCGTGGTCCGTCCGTCCGTTAACAATTTCTCGTTATCGCATTTTCTCAGAAACTACTGGGCGGATTTTGACCAAACTTTGTCAGAATGATGTATTAGTGCTCTAGTTGTGTCCCTCTAAAAACCAGACTGGTTCAACAATTTTTCAATGAGTTATGGCCCTTTGTTTATTTTGATTTCTAATATAATTTTATATCCAGTGGCCCTCCAAGTAGTTAATTGGTTTTTCATGACCTTACTTGTAGAAGGGTCATAAAGTCTGCAGACACTAATGAGATAATGATTCAAGTCGTCTATTAATTTCTTATTACAACTCAGCAGTGAATGGACTACCCTGATAGATTGATGATTAATTTGTTTAGTACTGAAATTTCTGGGTTTAATTATTAGATATAATATAAGTAATTATATGTCCATTCTTCGTTTCCATAATAAGAAAAAAGTAATAATTGCATATAACTCAATAATGATGTCATCTCTCTTGTTAACTTTTGTACTGAGTTACTTCCCCTTAAATTCATAGAATTAGTCTATTTTTAGAAATTCTATCTTTAGATTTTCAGTATTTTAGGTATGTTTCTAACTTTCTTGTTATTAGTCGTATGTAAAAAGTAAAAAATATTTTTCTGTTGTAACATGTGTCGGTAAGGCACATTTTCGTATTAATGTTTAGTGTATCTCTAATATTAGAGAGTTTTATATTAGTCTTGAAATTTGGAACATTCAAAAATGGCTCAATGGTGGGCGCCAAGATCACTCTGTGATCTCTTGTAATCTACTCCTAATCTAAAGCCAGTGTTTTGATGACTTTGTTTAGGTCACAAAACGGTGCAGTGTGGACGTAAAGCGGACTCACTGAAGCTGTGGCTAATGTGGAAAGGTCTTGGTGACTCTGGCATGGCAGCGATTGTGGATAAAGCATTCGAAAACGCTAGGTAAGACTAGCTGTTTTGCATGATCGTAAGAGGCGACTAATAGGGTATTAACACTTGCTTTTGCTGTAACTCTGTGATTCCAGCAGGTATGCAAATTTTGATTCCATACCTCATGTATTTATTTCGATGTAAATGAGATGTGAAACCAAAATTTATAGTCCTGTTTGGCGCCATATAACCTATACTGTGTTGGTACGCCGTAAAACCCAAATAAAATAAATAAGTTTCAATTACAAGAGCTTGTAGTCTTTAAAAAAACTAGCGAAATTGTCTTTTTAGCTCCGTCCACACTCCTTTAAACAACATGTCCTCCTAAACCACCAAGCCAATTTTGATGAAATTTCATAGGGATGATCCTCGGATGGTCTCCTTTAAAAATTATTCAAAGAATTGAATTCCGTACAGAACTCTGGTTGCCATGGCAACCGAAAGGAAAAACTTTAAAAATCTTCTTGTCCAAAACCACAAAGCCTAGGGCTTTGATATTTGGTATGTAGAATCATCTAGTGGGTCTCTACCAAGATTGTTCAAATTATCCCCTAGGGTCAAATATTGCCCACCTCGGGGGTCACATGGTTTATATAGACTTATATAGGGAAAAAATTTGAAAATCTTCTTGTCCAAAACCATAAGGCCTAGGGCTTTGATATTTAGTATGTAGCATCATCTAGTGGGCCTCTACAAAGATTGTTCAAATTATCCCCCTAGGATATAAAACGGCCCCGCCCTGGGGGGTCACATTGTTTCTATAGACTTATATAGGGAAAAACTTTGAAAATCTTCTTGTCAAAAACAAAAGGGCCTAGGGCTTTGATATTTGGTATGTAGCATCATATTGTGGGCCTCTACCTAGATTGTTCAAATGATTCCCCTAGGACGGAATATGGCCCCGCCCAGGGGGGTCACGTGGTTTATATAGACTTGTATAGGAAAAAAAACTTTCAAAATCTTCTTTTTTAAAACCACAAGACCTAGGCGTTTGATATTTGGTTTGTAGCATTGCCTTGTGGTCCTCTACTAAGATTGTTCAAATTATTCCCCTGGGGTGAAAAGTGGCCCTGCCCTGGGGTCCCAAGTTTTACATAGACTTATATGGGAAAAAACTTTAAAAAATCTTCTTGTCTGACAGTTCAAGACCCATGTCTTTGATATTTTGTTGGTGTCATTGCCTAGTTGATCTCTAACAAGATTGTTCGAATTATGCCCCTGAGGTGAAAAGAGGTCCCGCCCCAGGGGTCACTTGATATATCAGTTATATAGGAAAAAATACTTCAAACATTATCAGATCATATTTCCTAGACTGTTTAATTATATTTACCTTATGACCCCAAGTGATAAGGGGTCACCCGACTGTGACCTTGAACTACTGACCTACTTTCTTGTTTTTAGCCCACCATCATCAGACGGTGGGCTATTCAAATCACTCTGCGTCCATGCGTCCTTCCGTCCGTTAACAATTTCTCGTAATCGCATCTCCTCAGAAACTACTGGGGGATTTTGACCAAACTTTGTCAGAATGATGTATTGGTACCCTTGTTGTGTCCCCTTGAAAATCAGACTGATTCATCAATTTTTCAGTGAGTTATGGCCCTTTGTTTATTTTTATAATTTACATAGATTTATATAGGGAAAAACTTTGAAAATCTTCTTGTTTAAAACCACAGGGCCTAGGGCTTTGATATTTGGTATGAAGCATCATCTAGTGGTCCTCTACCAAGATTGTTCAAATTATTTCCCTGGGGTCACATGGTTTACATAGACTTATATAGGGAAAAACTTTGAAAATCTTCTTGTTCAAACCACAAAACCTAGGGCTTTGATATTTGTAATGTAGCATCATCTAGTGGTTCTCTACTATGTTTGGTAAAATTGTCACCCTAGGGTCAAATATGGCCCCGCCCCAGGGGTCACATTGTTTATATAGACTTATATAGGGAAAAACTTTGAAAAACCTCTTGTCCAAACCACAGATAACCTACAACATTCAAATTTGGTCCACATGTATAGTTTTGAGTGGCAAGATGAACATTGACATGAGTTGACCTTGATCTTGACCAAGTGACCTACTTTCACATTTCTGTAGCTACAGCCTTCAAATTTTGACCACATGCATAAGTTTGTGTACTGAAGCAAACTTTGACCTTGACATTGACCTAGTGACCTACTTTCACATTTTTGAAGATACAGGCTTCAAATTTGGACCACATCTATAGTTTTGTGTTCCGAAATGAAATTTGACCTCAATTTTGACCTAGTGACCTACTTTCACATTTTTCAAGCTACAGTCTTCAAATTTGGACCGCATGCCTAGTTTTGTGTACCGAAATGAACTTTGATCTTGAAATTGATCTAGTGACCTACATTCACATTTCTCAAGCTACTGCTTTCAAATTTGGACCACATGCATGGACCACATGCACAGTGTTATGTACCGAAATGAAATTTGACCTTGATTTTGACCTGGAGCTAGTCTTGAAATTTGGAACATTAAAAATGGCTCAATTGTGGGCGCCAAGATCACTGTGGTCTCTTGTTTAAGATACACCCTTGAAATTTGGATGACATGTACATTTTTGCACATCGATCTTAAAACTGACTTTCAGTGACCATGAATGTGACCTACTGACCTACTTTCTTGTTTTTTAAGATACAGCCTTGAAATTTGGATGACATATACAGTTTTGCACACCGATCTTAAAACTGACTTTTAGTGACAGTGATTATGACCTACTGACCTACTTTCTTGTTTTTGAAGCTTTAGCAAAGAAATTTGTTCAAGCAAGCAGCTGAACTCAGTTCATCACGGCCCTCTTGTACTTATTATGTGAGACTCGTACGCAGAAAAGAGACGGTGGCCAAAGAGCCTTGTACCAGCCTTGTACCAGCTGGGCGACCTCCTGGAGATTCATACCCGTACACCTTAGTTATGAGTCTAGGATGTGATGTTGATAGCAGGAAAAATCTCAATCAGAAAACATGAATATTACGTTCGTTTGAGTTACTTAGTGCGCTAATTCTATGTTAAACAGTATAACGCAGGTTAATCGAAAACTATTTAAACTTTGTAGAATCTAGGTTATCATATGTATGCTTTTGCTCACATATGTGTGTTAGGTGCGCTGTATTTGATAAGAATAATTGACAAAACACATGCATGTGCCAATGTTTTCAACGCCTCATTAGTGATTTAGATAATAGGTTAAACTGTATACAACATATGTCTCTTTATCGTCTACTTTGTAAGAAGATAAATATGAACTTGTAATTTGGCTTTAAAGAACTGCTAGTGCCACTTTTGCTACTTGTATAACCGGTGTTTAGGTATGCGGACTCGGCAAGAAAACTTTCTACTCCAAATGAGAAAGATCATATTTTCGAGCCTGTAAAGCGTCGTTTGTTTTCTCTGAGAAATTGACTAGATACAGCCTGTTCGTTTCTATGTCCGTTATAATAAAACCAAGGGACGTGTACAAGATTTTTTGTTATTGATGTAAAACTTCGATGTTAATGCGACACTTTATTTATGAATACTAATTTCCTTGATCACCCATGGGCATCCAACTCGGACTTCCTGACTTGTATTAGGTTGGTATTTTTAAGATGCTACGATGGTTTTATCGTTTTAATACCTTGCTGTGTTAAATCCATTTATCATACCTGGTTCATAGTTGATTGTTGTTTGTTTCGGAAGTCCAAGCATGTATTTCTGATATAAATAGAATAAGTTAACGTTTGCTGTGCTGTTGCTTTGGTGTTATAATGTGAGTTTAAACTTTATGTTTTGTGTTGTTGCTGTATGTTATTATATGTGTGTCGTTTTTATATTATAATGTGTATTGTTGATTTATGTTATTATATGTGTAGTTGCTTTAATGGATTCACGAAAGTCTTCATTTCAGATATTTTACAGACCAGATAAGAGGAAGAGAGGGCTTTCGTTTAGTTTTACCAGAGGTAATTATTGTGAAATTTCTTTTTTGTAGTTTCAATGAATTTTCGATTTTCAAGTATAAGTGTATTTCAAAAATATAATATTTCTCTTAAATCTAATACGGCGTTTTACCCAGGACAGTATTTTGTTTCTAGTTTCAGTTAACAAGTGTATGTTTTTGGTACATTCCGAAAAGTTTAAGAGGCCGTGAGGAGACATTTGAATGGTGGGAGGCTGTGTCACTGGTAATTGTACACTCTCTCTTACTGAGATAATGGTAACTCCATTGATAAACAAGAATCATTTAAACATTCGTGTCTGTGTTAATTTTCAGTCTTTCCTTAGAATATTTATATGTTTATTGTTGAGGAAGGGTACATGTGTTCATCGGACACAATTTTATTACCTCAATTTGACCAGTTTTCAAGATTTAAAGATAAAATGACTTACAATGAAAAAAGTAAAAGATCACGGTTGAATACAATCACGAGGTTCTTGTTGAGAATATGATTAAAATGTATGGTGGAAACTAATGCTAGACAAATATGATAGGCCGTAGTTGTGAGAAATTGATATAATATTTTTAATGGTCCAGGAAAGCCCGATGGGGGTTCAGTTTTGATGTTCATTTCGTTGTTTTTAGCCTGGCATTATTAAAGACATTGTCCTTTATATTCCGGGAAAGAATGGCCCAGAATAGGACCCTTGATTCTCGGAAGGCTAATATAAATATGCTTTGAAAATGTAAGGCGTGAGATTGAAAGATGTTTGTTTGTTTATTTGTTTTTGCTTGCGAGATTTTTCTTCAGGCAGAAACCATGATTATTACATATGAAGGGCCTTCTGTGTCCGAATCATGCTGCTTCTCAACTAAACCAATGCCGTCAGTATTTCAGGAATCTTTTCATACCTGGAGAATGATGTTCCTCGCCGATAAGACCAGTTCCTTTCATGCTCCTCATCGTTTAAACGAATTCCTTCCATACTTAAGGAATCATGTTCCTTCAGCATCAGATAAAAATCTTCCATTGGACATGGTGTTCCTTATAGATTTGACCGGCGCCTTCATACTAATGATGTTTGTCATCGATTAGACAAGTTCCTTCTTTTCTTGGGGAATCATGTTCCTGCTCGATTAGACTACTTCCTTCCATACTTTTGGAATCATGTTCCTCATACATTAGAATAATTCGATACTAACGAAATCGTGTTCTTCCTCGGATAGTTCCTTCCATACTTAGTGAATCGTGTTCTTCCTCGATTAGACTTACTTTCTGTCATACTTAGAAAATAATATTTGTCATATATTAAACCAGTTGTTTCCATACTTCGAGAATCATATTCCTTACTAGATTAGACCAAAACTTTTAATATCAACTTGTTTCTAACAATATTTTTGTATTCGTTCATTGTTTGGTCAATTACTGTGATATTTTGTACTAACTGCAAGCTGTAAAGTAGACGCGGGGTTCTTTTCAATGTAAGGCTCTTTTGAGTAAATGTAATAAGCGAGCACCACTTTGTGCGCCAAGCTGTTGATTGTAAACACACTGCCTTGACGAAAACTTTTGGCGGATATCTTAGGTAGCCCCGACTGTATATTTCATTTGTTCTTACTAATTATATGTACGCATTATATTTAAAATGGAATTGATTTCACTTTATTTTATTACTTGGCTTGAAGCAACACGATAGTTTTACCTCTGACAGAAAATAAGAACAAATTTACTTATAATTTTTTTAGCTCACCTGTCACAAAGTGACAAGGTTAGCTTTTGTGATCGTGCGGTGTCCGTCGTCCGTCGTGCGTCCGTGCGTGCGTCCGTGCGTGCGTCCGTAAACTTTTGCTTGTGACCACTCTAGAGGTCACATTTTTCATGGGATCTGTATGAAAGTTGGTCAGAATGTTCATCTTGATGATATCTAGGTCAAGTTCGAAACTGGGTTACGTGCCTTCAAAAACTAGGTCAGTAGGTCTAAAAATAGAAAAACCTTGTGACCTCTCTAGATGCCATATATTTCACAAGATCTTCATGAAAATTGGTCAGAATGTTCACCTTGATGATATCTAGGTCAAGTTCGAAACTGGGTTACGTGCCGTCAAAAACTAGGTCAGTAGGTCAAATAATAGAAAAACCTTGTGACCTCTCTTAAGGCCACATTTTTCATGGGATCTGTATGAAAGTAGGTCAGAATGTTCATCTTGATGATATCTAGGTCAAGTTCGAAACTGGGTCACGTGCGGTCAAAAACTAGGTCAGTAGGTCTAAAAATAGAAAAACCTTGTGACCTCTCTAGAGGCCATATATTTCATGAGATCTTCATGAAAATTGGTCAGAATGTTCACCTTGATGATATCTAGGTCAAGCTCGAAAGTGGGTCACGTGCTGTCAAAAACTAGGTCAGTAGGTCAAATAATAGAAAAATCTTGTGACCTCTCTAGAGGCCATATTTTTCATGGGATCTGTATGAAAGTTGGTCTGAGTGTTCATCTTGATGATATCTAGATCGATTTCGAAAGTGGGTCACGTGCCATCAAAAACTAGGTCAGTAGGTCAAATAATAGAAAAACCTTGTGACCTCTCTAAAGGCCATATTTTTCATGGGATCTGTATGAAAGTTGTTCTGAATGTTCATCTTGATGATATCTAGGTCAAGTTCGAAACAGGGTCATGTGCGGTCAAAAACTAGGTCAGTAGGTCTAAAAATAGAAAAACCTTGTGACCTCTCTAGAGGCCATACTTGTGAATGGATCTCTATAAAAAATGGTCAGAATGTTCACCTTGATGATATCTAGGTCAAATTTGAAACTGGGTCACGTGCCTTAAAAAACTAGGTCAGTAGGTCAAATAATAAAAAAAACGTTGTGACCTCTCTAGAGGCCATACTTTTCATGGGATTTGTATGAAAGTTGATCTGAATGTTCATCTTGATGATATCTAGGTCAAGTTTGAAACTGGGTCATTTGCGGTCAAAAACTAGGTCAGTAGGTCTAAAATTATTAAAATCTTTTGACCTCTCTAGAGGCCATATTTTTCAATGGATCTTCATGAAAATTGATCTGAATGTTCACCTTGATGATATCTAGGTCAGTTTTGAAACTGGGTCACGTGCGGTCAAAAACTAGGCCAGTAGGTATAAAAATAGAAAAACCTTGTGACCTCTCTAGAGGCCATATTTTTCATGAGATCTTCATGAAAATTAGTGAGAATGTTCACCTTGATAATATCTAGGTAAAATTCAAAACAGGGTCACGTACCTTTGAAAACTAGGTCAATAGGTCAAATAATAGAAAAACCTTGTGGCCTCTCTAGAGACCATATTTTTCAATGGATCTTCTTGAAAATTGATCAGAATTTTTATCTTGATAATATCTAGGTCAAGTTCAAAACTGGGTCACATGAGCTCAAAAACTAGGTCACTATGTCAAATAATAGAAAAAACGATGTCATACTCAAAACTGGGTCATGTGGGAAGAGGTGAGCGATTCAGGACCATCATGGTCCTCTTGTTTTATCATCTTTCAGGTTGGACCTAAAATAAAAGAGAAGATGTTACACGAAGGAACAATAATGATTGGGTATCAACCATTACAATCGAAGGGTTTTGTTAATTTCTTTAGGTTGGTTGTAGGAAATGCCAAGTGTAACTTTTCAGATATGGACTTCGTTATTTCAGAAATAGAAAGATACGGTGCCGATCTCTGATAAATCTTTTTATGCCCGAAGGTGTGCGTTTGTGCGTCCGTGTAAATGCTTTTCCGGGCTGTAACTTCAACATTCACAGGAGAATTTGAAAATAATTAAATATTAATCATATTGAGGTGTGTCGCGCTCATGACCCGGCTGTCTCAGGTCAAGGTCACAAAATGATCTGGGTTTTTTTTCGTATCCGGTCCATAGAGATTTTGAAATAAGTTTGCACAAATGTTAATCTAATTCCGGTGGTCGTGTCAATGACCCGGGTCTCTTGGGTCAAGGTCAGGTCACAATTTGGAATGTAGTCTTTATTGTTGTTTATATATGGATTTAACAGTTATTTTGTGCAATACCTATATTAGCCTGAGAATATGCTATGTGCATGTTCCGGGTCAAGGTCATTGTTTAATTTTTTATTTATTTTTCGCAGACAACTATAGCATCCTTGGGCTTGCTTCGGGGGCATTTGTCACTAATAGTGACAGCTTTTGTTTATAGTTATTGTTGCAAATTGTTGTTGCTACTTTAAAGTATTTAGTTATTTCTAATCATCTATCTTCGATTGTATTATTATGCTTAGGCCGAGTTATATAAATTCAGGTAGGACAACCGTTATGGACAACATTTCAAACTTAATTCAAAATGTATTTTTATCTATATCATGCCAATGAATTGTTTTTTAAAATATTAGGACACCTAATTTCCAGGTGAATAACATTTTTTTTTAAATTTCCATCCCATCCCATTTTTACACTTTTACTCAAAATCATTTGACCCCTAGGGTAGATAAAATGGCCATAACACACTCATATCAAGCAATATAATAGTAAATTTGGAGTCTATGGACCAAGAAGTGTTGTATGTTTGCAAATAAGATGATTTAAATGTTTATTTGCAAGATATTTGTTTAAAATTGGCATTTGCCCATGACAACATGTGCAAACTCAAAAGCACTTTATTCCTAGGCCAAATGTCGTGATGACATTAAAAGTATGATTTTTAGGCAATAATATGATAATTCCAAAACAAATTAAGACTTATTTTTTATAATTGACCTATTCCTAGGGTAAATAAACCATATTTAAATACTTTGCCCATCTAGTATTGAAAAACACCAGTGGGAAGTTGGACAGATGGAAACATTTTCAACACTTTATTTCCACTACTACATACCGACAGGTGCCAATAATGATAAGAATTTATGTATTATTAACATTGGGGTTTATATTAATACAAACACATGTGAATACATTTACTAGTTGGTTTAACCATTTTAATGTAAAATAATAAGATACCATTAGGTATTTTGATACCACGAAAAGATAAATATGCCGAGACAAAATTTTAGTAAGTTATATATCTTATGCATTACATCAGTATTTACTGTTAATTTAATTACAAACAATGATGTTTTATAGATAAGAACATTGCAATAAATATAAACTACCTATATTGTTGATTCCTTAATTATCACTGTGGGTGTATAGACAAATAAATGTACATTAAGCCTATTTGTCCCTCAAAGGGCGTTTACCAGTGTATAAAAATTTAGTGTTTTTCAAAATATTTAGCAGTTTGTGGTATAATCTCTTCCAACACTTTCTTATTGTTAGAGTTTTGGATTTGTTAAAAGCCATGTTATTAGCAACTGCTGACTGAGTAAAACTACGAGGTCACTTCTGTTTGCTTTTTAGCCCTGCATCATCAGATGGTGGGCTATTCAAATCACTCTGCGTCCGTGGTCCGTCGTCCTTCCATCCGTCCGTCCGTCCTTCCGTCTGTCCGTTAACTATTTCCGTCTGTCCGTTAACTATTTCTTGTTATCGCATCTCCTCAGGAAGTACTGGGGGGATTTTGACCACACTATCAGAATGATGTATTGGTACCCTAGTTGTGTCCCTCTGAAAAGCAGACTGGTTCAACAATTTTCGAATGAGTTATGGCCCTTTGTTTATTTTTATAATTTACATAGATTTATATAGGGAAAAACTTTGAAAATCTTCTTGTCCAAAACCACAGGGCCTAGGGCTTTGATATTTGGTATGTAGCATCGTCTAGTGGTCCTCTACTAAGATTGTTCAAATTATTTCTCTGGGGTCAAATATGGCTCCGACCCGGTGGTCACATTGTTTATATAGACTTATATAGGGAAAAACTTTGAAAAACTTCTTGTCCAAAACCACAGTGCCTAGGGCTTTGGTATTTTGTATGTGACAGCATCTAGTGGTCCTCTATTGAGGTTGTTCAAATTATACCCCTAGGGTCAAATATGACACCGCCCTAGGGGTCACATGGTTTACATAGACTTATATAAGGAAAAACTTTGAAAATCTTCTTGTCCAAACCACAAAGCCTAGGGCTTTGATATTTGTAATGTAGCATCATCTAGTGGTTTTCTACCAAGTTTGTTCAAATTATCCCCCTAGGGTCAAATATGGCCCCGCCCCGGGGGTCACATTGTTCATATAGTCTTATATAGGGACTTTTTTTTAAAACCTTCTTGTCCATAACCTACAATATTCAAATTTGGACCACATGTATAGTTTTGAGTGGCAAGATGAACCTTGACATGAGTTGACCTTGATCTTGACCTTGCGACCTACTTCCACATTTCTGTAGCTACAGCCTTCAAATTTGGACCACTTGCATAGGTTTGTGTACCGAAACAAACTTTGACCTTGATTTTGACCAAGTGGCCTACTTTCACATTTTTGAAGGTACAGGCTTCAAATTTGGAGCACATGCGTAGTTTTGTGTTCCGAAACAAACTTTGACATTGATTTTGACTTAGTGACCTACTTTCACATTTCTCAAGCTACAGCCTTCAAATTTGGACCACATGCATAGTTTTGTGTACTGAAATGAACTTTGACCTTGAGATTGACCTAGTGACCTACTTTCACATTTCTGAAGCCACAGGCTTCAAATTTGGACCACATGCATAGTTTTGTGTTCCGAAACAAACTTTGACCTTGATTTTGACTTAGTGACCTACTTTCACATTCCTCAAGCTACAGCCTTCAAATTTGGACCACATGCATAGTTTTGTGTACCGAAATGAACTTTGACCTTGAGATTGACCTAGTGACCTACTTTCACATTTCTGAAGCTACAGGCTTCAAATTTTGACCACATGCATAGTTTTGTGTTCTGAATTGAAATTTGACCTTGATTTTTACCTAGTATCTACTTTCACATTTCTCAAGCTACAGCCTTCAGATTTGAAGCACATGATAGTTTTGTGTACCGAAATGAACTTCGACATTGAAATTGATCTAGTGACCTCTTTCACATTTCTCAAGCTACAGCTTTCAAATTTGGACCACATGCATGGACCACATGCACAGTTTTGTGTACCAAAATGAACTTTGACCTTAATTTTGACCTTGAGCTAGTCTTGAATTTGGAACATTCAAAAATGGCTCAATGGTGGGCGCCAAGATCACTCTGTGATCTCTTCTTCCTCATTGATGGCCCATGTTGTTCTGGGACGATCTGTGTATGAAAAGAATTGGAACTACTGCCTTACTCTTGCATGATCGTAAGAGGCGACTAATAGGGTCTTAACATTTGGTTTTGCTGTAAATCTGTGATTCCAGCAGGTATACAAATTTTGATTCCATACCTCATGTTTTTATTTCGATGTAAATGAGATGTGAAATCAAAATTTGTAGTCCTGTTTGGCGCTATATAACCTATACTGTGTTGGTGCGCCGTAAAACCCAAATAAATAAATAAATAAATAAATAAATGTTCCTCATTGAAATGGAAAGGGGAAAGTGGGCGGGGGAAGGGGGGCTCTATGGCCAAGTGATTTAGGACGCTGATTATGAAGCATTTGCCCCTCACATTTGTATCTTAGTACTCTCGAGTCGTCATGTAAGATCCATCAAGCTAGTTTGCGGAAGGCTGCTGTTTCCACTCAGAAGTCCTCCAGTGCTTGGAATAATTACCGGAGGGGAAGAATTTGAGTCTTCTTACCTAATTTATTTCCTTTAAAATAGTACTGGAGGGGCACTTAAGGTCGCCTTTCACAATTATGTCCGATATAGGCTTAAATTTTGTTTTTACCATAATACCCAGAGGATCACCTTCGTTTCTTTCTTAACTATTATGAGGAGAGAGGTACCTTTCGGTCTTTCTTCCCGATAAATCTTGAAGAGACACTAGTTGGTCGTCATTTACATTTAATTACTGGATGGACAACTCTGGGTCTGCGTTCACCATAATGTTTGAGCGGGTAACATTCCGACTTACCGCGAAATAATACCCAAAAGGACAGCTTTTAATACCCAAAAGGACAGCTTTGGGCAGTCCTTCGAATAATGTGTTGAGAGGCACCACTGGGTCTTCTTTATCATAATGCCCTGAGGTTCACCTTGTGTTTCTTTCGGAATAGAATGAGTATGAGCAGTCTTTGGTTTCCTCCACCAAAATATACTAGGGGGAAGAGTCTTCCTTCATTATGAAGCCTGTAGGGTCACCTTTGGTATTTCCTTCACCGAGATGTTCAGAGGAGTAACTGCGGGCCTTCCTCCACCATAATGCCCGGAGGGACATCTTTAGATCTGTCTTTACTATAATTATATCTGGAGGGACACCGTTGGATCTTCCTCCACCAGGACCCCTTTGAGTTTACTTACCCATTATGCCCGAAAGAGCACAATGGGGTCTTCCTCCACCATAATGCCGGCAGGGGCACTTTTGGTCTTCCTTCACCATAATTCCCTCAGGGTCACCTTTGGTTCTTCCCTTTCTATAATGCCCAGAGGGAAACCCTCGAGTTTTCCTTCACCCGTGTCCCTTTAAGAAATTAGTCAACTTATTTTCCGGAGAATAAGAGGTATAAAGTTGAACTATCGTACAATAACATAGGTCATAGAGAGGAAAAGTAGTGCACAAGAACCATAACTTTACCTAGGTGACTTTTTTAAAATTAGCTCCCTTTGTTAAATGTATTTGTGAAAAGCAAAACCCTAGAAGTGCTGACGGGAACTTATCTAAGGAAGAAACAATAACTTCTCTGTCTCATTTTTCGGTTACATCCCTTTATCTTGTTATTACATTGCTCATAAAAGTTACCAGAGTTTGGTCCATATTTCATACAACAATATGTTAGAAGACATAGAAGTGCCATGTTGTCTTGTTACCTACTATGATCATATATAACGTCCTCATGTCCTTTACCTTCTGATTTTTTATGATTAAGGATACGCTCGACTTCTCCAATTTTAAAATGTATTTAGATTCTAAGTGGTAATTTTTACTGGCTAACTGAATTGCAAACAAAACAAGAAATGTTGATTTTTCATCTGTTTTATTACTGACACAAAAGTAGCATTTGACAAAAAATGTGACAATAAACATAAGCCACATAAGAAAAGCAGTTATAATGTATAACACTCATGGTATTGGTGACATATCACACGTTTGTATCACAGGTGCGCAATAATCAGGAAGTGACGTCATTTTGTCGGTATCATGGCAGACCGAGGTGGATCAAAAATGACGTCACTTCCTTGAAATCATGGTGAATGGTAGATGCCAAATCTCAACAAAATGTCAATAAATGTCTGAAATCATTCCCTGATCATAAATGTGATGAAATAGGAATGTAACGTAATTGTGAAAAGGTTGATGTTTTGAAAATAAATGAAAAAAAAACACAATAGAACACACTTCTCCCATACACTCGTGTATACATAATTGCAGCGGATGCATACAGACAGACTTCGATGGCTTCATACGAACACTAAAGTTATTCACTGGGAACATCTTAGTGTTCAGTAGATGTTTCAAAACGTTGATAAAGTCAATATTTCAGCCAACAAAGCGTCGAAAGCTTTTGGGTAGCTGTTTGTTAATGAAAATATGAGTAAAACATTTTACTTATTGCCGAAGCATACGGCACCTAACATGAAACCGAATTCTTGGTCTGCTCCTCCAGCATCACGAACAGCGATATCCAAAACTGGCAACAGCGACATTTTTCTCGTTTTCACCTCAATTCTTGTGGATTGTCTCACGCCATTTCCGTACTTAAAATAAAAAAGAGATATGAATCATTTGCTAATGAATGCGAATAAAAACTAGTCACTTGACATTTTCAACTTAGAATTTTGATCAATTGAAGCAGAGTAATGTATTCAGATGATTATTAAAAAGTACATATGATATTTAGTTACGTATTCGATCACATTTTTAAATGTGTTTCTAAAATAACTGGATTGGGTTTTGCCACAGGAAACACCCCCCACTTGCATAAAGTTTCAAAGACAGAACAAAACTAAAACCTCGTCTAAGATATAGTCAAACTGATCTTAATATTGGATAAAAATTCAGAGTCACAGTTCTCATGTTAACGCAGTTTCTTTTATCAGTTTCCTCTACAGTGACTGCCTTGAAGCGCAGTACAGTCCTATTATTCAAAAGATAATGACTTACCATACAACCATCTTCCGATTCGTCCACAGTATATTTCAAGGTTCCCTTTTTCTTCCTCTTGCCCCCTGGTGTTAGAACAAACTTATCATCAAATGCTCTGAGATGAACTGCTTTGTCGTATGCCTGAGTTGAATCGTCATAGTATGCGACGGTGTTTGTGCAATTTACCCAGATATCTTGGCGGACTATGTCGCTAACGGCTGCTAGAGAATTGATCTGAGAGCCATTCGCGTCGTACCTAAACTCGTAGTCGACCTGTTTATTCAAAAAGTTAAGTTATTTTGTTTTGGCATAATGTAAGCTATTAAATATAGTCTTTTGATTTTGTTTTCGTTTTTAAATTGTAGCGTAATTTATTAACAAAAGAAATACAAAAGGCTATTCATTTCAATAACGAAAAAGTAATATTATAGTATCGTAGTTACGATATAACAGCGTAGAATCCGAGCTGTGATATTTCCAAATATAATGCGGAATAAATAGTAGTAGACATTTTCACCACAACATTTTATAATGTCCATATGTTTTATTATAATTTATGTATATCTCGAGGGCTGAGCGCGAAACTATTGTATCTTTTTTCTTTATTTATATACAGTTACAATAGTTTCGCGCTCAGCCCACGATCTGTCATTTACTAAAACAGAAAACTGTAACTCACACTATGCTCTCCGCCGTATGTTTCATTCTGGATATCGCTGAACCACGTGTGTTTCGATAAAGGCTGCTTGACCCATTTTTGCATGGCGAACTGAAAAGCGGTGTAAGAGTTGTTTTAACAATATCATAGATTTCTTTACCAATATTTAAAATATTAATTCATGACATGTCTTTCGAGTCATTTACACGTCAGTGCGTGTACCAAATGTGAAACATAGGCGTTTATTTCGTTTAAATGTTTTATGGTATTAATTACTGCCGAGCATAAAGTTATTGTATAAAATATTTCTTTACCAATTTTAAAAGAAGAGAATACAAATTGTTAATATTAATATTTTGTTGGTGATACCAACCCGATTTGAAGCAATCGCTTGTAACTTTTTTTATTTGTGACTAAATCTACAGAATAAAGTGTTTGATCGATAAATTCTGTTCAACAAAGAAACACTATCACCTCATTTTTGGCAGGATGGATGCACGTCCAAGAGATTTTAGACCGGAACTCGCAGCTTACTTGCATCATGTCATAGTCATCGCCTTTGTTTGGATCAATCATTATTTTCATAGCTGAAAAACAGATAAAATCCTTAATATTTCAAATATCCGTTGTACAGCCGCCATTTAATTACATCAATAGGCATTATAATCTTATTTTTAACATTTTTCAATCCTAATTAAACAAGGTAGCTAAACCCACGTGAAACCCATGTGACTTTTGGATACCGTGCACACGGAGAAAATGTTCCGATTCAGGTAACGTTGTGCCTATATTTTCCTGATTACATGACGGGGTTTTATGAAATAAAAAGCGCTGAAGACAGCAAAATGAATGCTTTCCTTAACACAAAGCTTCTGCTATCAGTTCTCGATATTTTTCTCAAACACTTCACACAACAGCATTTTCGTGGAATACTGAGTATATAACGTACACACTTTCGCAGTTAGGCCAAGTGTTTGAAAAAAATACTGAGAACTGATTGCAGAATCTTTGAGTGGATGAAAGCACTCATTCTACTGTCTTTGACATACTTTCTCTTTTGAAAATCCGTCGAGCGGATTAAAAGATATGGAGCGGACACGAAGTTAAGCTACTGTTTTGACCTTTGAGCTCCAAGTGTGAATTTGAATCTAATTTTCTGGGTTTTGCAATTTGTACGTCGTCTTGATGAAATAAACAACTAATGATAGTGTTATGAAACTCTTCCAAGCAGTAAAGAAGATATGGAGCGAACATGTGTTTGGACGGACGGACAAACTGACCGACGGGCAGACACGCTTGACTTCTGTATCTCCCATTTGCTTTGTATCTGGGCTAAAGTAAAGAGCAATACTTGCGAACTGAGGTATGTTTTATATTTGTGTACATACGATCCTTGTTAACAATTTTTTCCTCATTGTGAACCTTGAAGTCATGACAGGACATTGCTGGTGCATCTTTTTCGCCTGTTGGTGCCTTCATCTTCTGAATCTTCTTGTCTACAGTGCCTAATGTGGCCAAGGCTTCTTTCTCCTAGAATGTTAATACACCCACTGTCTGGTTTGAATCATGATTATTTTTTCTTGTACCAGTTTTGATATGTATCTAAGTTAAAACGTTTGTATTTTTACAAATTATGTTAACAGTATGAATATATACAATTTAACATTTCGCAATACGGAAGATAAATGTGTATGAAAATACTAAAGAGACCAAAGTTCAAGCTAATAAACGTCCCCATACTTCTCATTTACCTGTCCAGAAAATGAAGAGATCCAAATTAAGTAAAGCAGTGTTTAGATGAAAATTGAACAGCAAATGAAAATGGTTAACTTTCCTACTAAATAATCGTTATTCTATTAAATACGCTTTAGAACCCGGAGAAGGATCCCAAGAAGGAGTTTAACTTCCGTTAGTTCGAAGTTTTAAATACGAAACTGTAAAGGAGTATATCTGATGTCCAAACCCTGCTACGGATAAATAAGTTTTTTTTAGTAATTCCAGGATGTAAATAACTATAGTAAATGTATTTCTAAAATAATCATGAATAGTGATTACTTAAACCAAAATGGCCTTCCTTTTAATTATCGTCAAAAAACGATTTCGTTATGGATGTGTTTTTAAGCCACAATATTATTAGTAGATATACATGTATTCCCTTACCTGCGGGGTGGAGGAGCTATCAGCCTGAAAAAAAAACATATATAATTGCTTCATTATTACCAAAACGCATAAAATTTATCATCTTAGACATGTACAGGAAGTGATAAAATAAGGACGCTTGTAAATATTTGAGCAAAAACAATAGAGTATTTAAAGTTTTTTGTTGGTTTTTTTAGGGTAAGTTCAAGCACTTGTGTGACTAAGGGTATCTGCAGGTGTGCACCGCTTAAAGACCTGCCCCAGTCCTACCTTTGAGCCTAAATTGTCACTGAAAAAAGCATAAAAATCCTGACTATGAACAGTGACGCCTGTCAAAATAGAGTTTATTTTATATAAAATTCTATATAAAATACCTGTGGTTTTGGTGCTAAAGTGTGGCGCATGGCCGTTAACTGTTATCTATTGTAATCATGTTTTTTTTTAGACTATTACATTTGCATACAAAATGTATCAAATGCTTGTTCTACATCTTTTGTCTAAGTATTGATTACCCATTTTTCAAGAGCAGAAACTAATTATTACTATAAAATTATTTCGTTTGAAACACATTTTGCAGCAACTGACGCTTTGAAAGTGGTAATGTTTATATATAAATTCAGATGAATGTGTAGACAAACTACCTGATACGGATTGCCTTTGTATGTACTGGCGCCGAACATTGCCCCAAGGGCATTGGCGTACATGGGCTGACCTGGAGGACCCTAAAAAAGTTAGAAATTGTAACTTCAGAACATTATGTATATAATAGCTTTGTCTAAGAACATGAAACATTAACTGATTGTTTGATAGCTTATTATTAGATTGGTGTATTAGTATAACAGCTACATTTACTTTCGACTACTTATTATAGGCACTGGTTTTGTCTGACTATACTATTGATTTAAGTGATGTTTCGCTCCTGAAGAAATTTTATTCGAAATTTAACTACACCAATAAAAAATAGAAAAAATATTTCCTTAAAAAAAAAACGAGACAAATTATTTTGCGTAATTCCACCAAAACTGTATCTTTCTTTTTTCATTGGCAATTCCGCTGTTTTGAGAAGACACCATCGTCAATGAGAACACCAAATCCGTGAAACTAATAACGAACATACACAAATTATAGCCATATCCTTACAGTTAAAATAATTAAATTACCTAAAACACACCAAAGGACATCGCCGCATCATACTGACAATAAGATATCAACCTAGCATGAGTATTCTGACGGAAAGAAATAATTCTTAATAAACTTACGGGCGGTCCTGGTGCGCCTTCCGGTCCTACTGGTCCCGAGCGGCCATCTACTCCTTCGGGACCACGACGACCCTTAAACATAGAAAACAGTTATGATAACCATTTGCAGTGGCCAACATTCAGTCACCCATTGCTGAAAGTTTGCAGTGTAAAATGCAAAGACGCTTCTAAACTTATCCAGAACCTGGACAAGCAATGTTTTCGACCTCTGGCATTCAATAAAACCTGCTGAATTCTTGCTATACGCATATTCTTCTTTTTTTTAATCATATTTTAACTTAATTATATACATAAATGTCTAAACTTTTCATATAAGATTTTTTTATTCAGGTGTTAAATAATCGGTAGGCCTCCCTTTTTATGAATGAAAATTACATTTAAAAATAATTTTGTTAATAACACCGGTGAAGATACTTACCATTGATCCTGGTGGTCCAGGCGGTCCTGGTTGTCCGTCCATTCCGATTGATCCACGGGGCCCATCTGGACCCTTCAAAAGACGATATAGAAGTATAATATGAGTTATATTAGGATAAAAATACTTGCAACTCATTTGCCATTTTATGTCTTGCCAATTTAAAATAAAACGTAGCTTAAATTATCTCATTACACGATGTAAATATTTTCCCTAGTCTAATTAGATAAAAATGACATTGCGCAAGATATACCATACTCAACTTTCAATAAAGCATTTCATCAGTTGGTAGTGATTTAAATCTTTAAAAAATCCAGAACAAATACATTTAAAACATAGTTTGTGTTATTTAATGGCTTACACGTTGACCCGGGGGTCCGGGAGGCCCTGGAAGACCATCGTCACCTTGCATTCCCTCGGCTCCAGGCAAGCCCATTAAACCGATAAGTCCAGGATCTCCTTTGTCTCCCTGTGGGTGAAATAAGAAATCCAAATGTACTGTTAAGTTAGAAATATTCGGGAGGGAATAATTTTCGCTCATATCGTGCTTTTTTAAAAAATATTTTTCTCGGAAAGTAGTCTTCGTTAAACGGAATGATGAAATTTACGAGTAATGTGAAGATTGAACCTCTCTTTATTACGCTGCGTTTTAATTTCGCGAAATAACAGTCAAGCTAAAAATCTGATATCTCTGTTAACTATGACAGCGTCTATTTCTTGATATTTTACAATTTTAAAGAGCTTAATAATTGTGTTTAGAGTTATCAGTATTAAGAGGGAACATGTATTTTGTATCATTGTGTCACAATTCGTCAGATTTATTATTTATTCTGCATATCATGTGAATATAAACAGTTTCGTTTGAGTAAACATCAATTAAAGGGTACGGAAAGCCTGACAATAAGTTAATTTTGTATGAAAGCCATCCTCAAGCCTTTTATAACGCTGAAAGAAGTTTTAAAATCGGACCACTATTGAAAAAGATATGGCAGTTTGAAACTTAAGAAAATGGCTGATCATGGAGGCAACCATTTTAGTGTGTTTATGACGTCATTTACACACTGCTGATTTCTTTATTTAGCAAACAACCTTTTAAATAGATTAGTTTTCATATATTTTTGAGTGTATGGTGTAAAACATGATAATTTCTTCCATCATAGCTGGAAAAAGTAGAGACATTATTTTACTGAAATAAGTGAATACAGTTCAAATGCGTATCTAAAAATTTAATAAATCCGCCATTTTGTTTTTGTTGCCATGGAAACAAAATGGCCGCCAATATGACCAAAATATTTAGATGCTCACAACTTACTCAGTTTTACTCCGATTTTGAATTATTCAGTAAAGATGTTTTAAAATTGATCTTTTGCTTACCGTTTCTCCCATAGATCCGGATTCACCAGGCAAACCCTCTGCACCTTGTGGTCCCTGTTAATAAGCAATATAAACATTATTGGCATGGTGAAATAGCATACATTTTTATCATCATTTTATGATAATGTTGTTGTTTTTTTTCATCTCAGGTGCAGATTTAAAACTCAAAACCATTCGTTTTGAAACTAGTTATCCAATCAGTTTCCTATTAATATTTTGTGGAAACAAACTTTTTTATTCCGTTTGTTTGTCAGATTCAGTTACCTTGAATATATCATCCACGTTTGCGAAAGGAATTTTTTTTTATACTTCTGATGTATATATAATATTATATAAACGAGGTGCCTATTGTCACTGCGGAGGAAACACAAAATATACCGATTAAGCGATTTTTGGGAGGTCTTTTCACCACAAGACATCCAAAAACACCCCCAAGATACCCTATGTTGTTACTATATTTACACATTAGACTCACCGGTGATCCTCGAGGTCCAGATGCGCCAGTGGATCCGACAGGTCCGGTCTCTCCCTATTGTATTAAATAAAAAAGATGTGAAAAGATTTGTATTATTGAAAGTAAATTTATACCAGTTATTTGTGAAATTGATTCATTTGTTATTTTTGTACAATAACCATTTACAATCGTGTTGCGGTCCTGAACATTGCTTACACCCGCCTTTCTAAATTTAGAGTATTTATATATGTAAGCTGCTTTCTAAATGATTTTTGTTTTGTTTCGCCTACTAAATGTCATAATTTTGAGTAATGGGATAGCTGCTGCATGAAGTAAGCATTTATTTAGGATCTTGGTAGTTGAACTCTTACCCTCTCTCCTCTTGGTCCGCTGGAACCTGGCGATCCGCTAGGTCCTGGTGGTCCCTATAATAAAAGATATTCTTTAATTACTTTATAATCATGCCATAAAAGTCATAGAATAAGAATATTTTAGAACCCATATTAACTGAATATCTTTAAAATTTAGCGGCGCCATGCCAAAACAAGATGTCTTACCAGTACAGACAAGAACAGACAATATACTAGACTTAGATATATCCTTTTTTATCCTTATGTTAATAGATGTGAATAAAGCTAATCTATATCTTGTGTCATATTATAATTAGATCTTTGAGAAAATCTCTAAATTAGACCGATATTTGTCACTTATACATAGAATAAAACTTATAAATATCAGAAGTTTTATAACAAGGTCATATTATCAGTTTAGTGGTTAGTCTAAGACAAGAAGTAACTGTGATCAAAATATAAAAGTCCTTTTTTCGGTTTTCCATTGAATTACTTGGAACTTGGAACCTTATCAAACTAACCATAAATCCAGTTGCTCCTGGTGGTCCCGGAAGTCCTTGGTCTCCAACCATACCGCGATCACCTCTAGGTCCAGCCAGTCCTGGTAAGCCGTCATGTCCTGGGGGTCCCTTATTAAAAGAATATGGTAATGTTCGCTATTATCAAATGTCGTGTATAGTTAAATAAGTATGATACTGCCAGATAATCAAAATTAAAATGCAACGAAAAATACGATAAAGATTACTTTAATAAAAGCATTATTCTATGCTGTACATTATTTATACATTCGGAAATATGTTAAAAAAATAGGCTATAAACTTTTTCTTGAACTATTTTATGATTAAATTAATGGTTGCGTGTAGCTCTGACATCACGTCGCCTAAGTTCCACATGATCTAACTGACATTTTTGACAAAAATTGAAAGATGGGTACCGCCCAGATCAGATCTACATTAAATAACGGCAAGCACAATCTAACACCAATATTTGCAGTAAGTATTTCATCATTCAGTTATGTCCTAGCAGCTTAACAGGAAGAACAACCGACCTTTTTTTTAAATTAACTTTTGACCTGTTAGAACACTGTGGAACTGAGGCGAAAATTAGCTTTGAAATACACTTTCCATATTATTCATATTAATTGATAAACACGGTGTATCCAAATGGTGCACGAAGCTTCGACAAGCTGTACTAATTGTTTCACGGATTATATTCCTGATGTTTTCATTCATAAATAAAAAAATTATGAATGTTATTGTTAGTAATTTTAAAGTTTACATACCGTATCTCCTGGAGCTCCAACTGGTCCAGTCAGACCTGGTGGACCTGGGGGTCCTTGAGGTCCTGGTATACCGTCATCACCTGGGCGTCCGGGCTCCCCTTGCGATCCCTATATACATAAAAATAATGGATATTATGCTCCGTATATATATATAAAGGTAACAAATATTACTCTCCCTATATGCTTTATGTATAACGTATATTATGGTGATGAATGAAGACTGGATATTACGCTCCCTATAAAAATAAAACTTGTGCATATTACGATACCTTTAAACATAAAAGTAATGGATATAATAGTCCCTATAAACATAAAGTAAATGAATATTACACTCCCTATAAAGATGGTGGTAATAGTTATTACGCTCGATATACATAAAGGTAATAGATTTTAAACTCCCTATAAAGATAAGGTAATACGCCCTATAAACATAAAGGTAAAGGGTATTACACTCCCTATAAAGATTAAGGTGATAGATACTACGCTCCCTAAATACATAAATTGTAACAGATATCACACTCCCTATAAACATAAAGATAATGGATATTACACTCCCTATAAAGATTAAGGTAATAGATATTACGCTCCCTATATACATATTTACATAAAGGTAATGTGTCCCTATAAAAATAAAGGTGATTGGTATCACGTTCTCTATATACATGAAGATATTGGATATTACATTCCCTATAAAGGTGATAGATACTACGCTCCCTATATACATAAATTGTAACAGATATTGCACTCCCTATAAACATAAAGATAATGGATATTACAATATTACACTCCATATAAAGATTAAGGTAATAGATTTTATGCTTCCAATATACATAAAGGTGACACTCCCTATAAAGGAGATGGATATTACGCTCTCTATAAACATAAAGGTGATTGATATAACAGTCCCAATAAACATTAAGGTAATGTATATAACAGTCCTGATAAAGATAAAGGTGATAGTGATAGATATTACACTCCCTATATACATAAAGGTAGTGTACATTAAACTCCCTATAAAGATAGAGGTAATGGATATTACGCTCCCTATATACACAATGGTAATATATATTACACTCCATATAAACATAAAGGTAATGCATATTACACTGTATATACATAATGGTAATAGATATTACACTCCCTATAAACATAAAGGTAATGGATATTACGCTCCCTATATACATAATGGTAATGCATATTACACTCCATATAAACATAAAGGTAATGCATATTACACTCCCTATATACATAATAGTAATAGATATTACACTCCCTATAAACATAAAGGTAATGGATATTACGCTCCCTATATACATAATGGTAATAGATATTACACTCCCTATAAACATAAAGGTAATGCATATTACACGCCCTATAAACATAAAGGTGATGGATATAACGCTCCCTTTATACATAATGGTAATAGATATTACACTCCCTATAAAAATAATGGTAATAGATATTATACTCCCTTTAAACATAAAGGTAATGCATATTACACTCCCAATAAAGATAAAGGTTATAGATATTACACTCCCTATAAAGATAAAGATAATGCATATTACACTCCCTATAAAAATAAAGGTTATAGATATTACGCGCCATATAAACATAAAGAAGATGGATATAACGCTACCTATATACATAATGGTAATAAATATTACACTCCCTATAAACATAAAGGTAATGGATATTACGCTCCCTATATACATAATGGTAATAGATATTACACTCCCTATAAACATAAAGGTAATGCATATTACACTCCCTATAAACATAAAGGTTATAGATATAACGCTCCCTATAAACATAAAGGTGATGGATATAACGCTCCCTATAAACATAAAGGTGATGGATATAACGCTCCCTATAAACATAAAGGTGATGGATATAACGCTCCCTATAAACATAAAGGTGATGGATATAACGCTCCCTATATACATAAAGGTATCATCTGATATAAGTAAAACAGTCCTTGTAATACATAATTGAGGATATTACTTTCTTTATATGCATAAAGCTTATGATATTTTGGTCCATATATACATAAAGGTAATGGATATTACATTCCATATTTATACATAAAAGTAATGGTGCAAAGTTGCAATTACATATCAAAATTGTTTTCCCACTTAATAACGAAAACCCTCATGTAAGGTTTTATACATATAATAAAGCAAGTAAATGTATATACATTTATATTTAACAGTTGTATGTCTTCTCTAATTTTTCAATGCAAATATATCGGCATCAGGTTTTCTTCTGGTTGTGATGCATAAAATATAACCACATGGGCTTTTTTGTTTCTGAAAAAAGGCACCAGAATATCAAATGCAAAAGAATAATGACTGTAAGATATATCTTACCCTGTCACCGACTCCTCCCATTGGTCCAGTCTCTCCCATTACACCAGGAAGTCCCGGCTCTCCTTGGTCACCCTGTCTGCCAGGTGCACCGTTAGGTCCAGGTGGACCCTAAATAAGTAAACATTACAATTATACACTTCTGACGAAACGAATGTTAAGTTTACTTTTAACCAGTATAAGTATTTAAGGGATAGATCTTACTGTCAAACTTCGATATAAAGACCGTGCTAAGGAAACTAATTAGATCTTCGTGTGCATCAGGTCTTTATACACTGGCTGAAATAAATCAATAATATTTAACTTTAATATGAAACTTGTAGCATTTAAAACCAGATGCTCTCTGTTGACAGGCGGTCTTTAAAACAAGTCTGACTGTATACATTTTCTCCGTATTATAGACAAGCTGACATATAACATATTTTAAATTTCTCGTCGTGTTGATGATCACTTTTTTTTGTTCTGTTATATAATCTTTACAAACTGAAATGAGCCTTGCCATGAGAAAACCAACATAGTGGGTTTGCGACCGGCATTGATCCTGACCAGCCTGCGCATCCGCGCAGTCTGGTCAGGATCCATGCTGTTCGCTTTCAAAGCCTGTTGCAATTAGAGAAACCGTTAGCGAACAGCATGGATCCTGACCAGACTGCGCGGATGCGCAGGCTGGTCTGGATCCATGCTGGTCGCAAAGCCACTATGTTGGTTTTCCCATGGCACAGCTCAATAGTTTTCCTCTTATATTTCTTTATTCTCCTTAATCTAAAGTAACTTCTGGTATTATAAATCTTAAGTAACTTGTGACCCCTGATTCTAACATAGTTTATGGCATGCTATATCCAAAGCAACTTACCGCATTCTAAATCCAAATTTATCTATTGCACCTTAAATCTAATCCTAAATACAGTAACGTATGGTATCCTAACATGGTATCTTAAATCTGAAGTAACTTGTGGCATCCTAAACATAAAGTTACTCACGGCTTCACCAGATTCTCCTTGGGCTCCTTTCTGTCCGGCATACCCTGGTAGACCCGGGATACCTTGCTCTCCCTGTTGACCCATGGGACCATTATGGCCACGTGAACCTTTGACGCCTTCTTCACCTGTAACTCCTGGTGGCCCCATCTCACCTTGTTGTCCGGGAGATCCCTGTGGGCCGGGACGTCCTGGGGCTCCGGTCTGACCTGGCAAACCTTGTGATCCAGTGTCTCCACGGGAACCCTTGGCACCACGGACTCCTCTGACACCCTAAACCAATGCACACAAATATTTAGCGCCTAAGTACACATGAATCATTCATTTACATTATTATATATCCGACACCACTTACAACTTGAATTCCATACTATGAAATTTAGGAAATATGTTTATGTCTTTCGTAAGACTCTTCCTTTTTGCGTGCATTAAAAAGCATTTTACTACATTAGATGTGCACAGATATGCTTAAAAGTGAGCTCAAATGACATTTATTTACATGACTAAGAATATAAACACTTAGATGTATTCATACCGTATCTCCTGGTTTGCCAAGAGGTCCTGATTCACCTTGTTCGCCTTGCTCACCCTTTTCCCCTGGTTCTCCAGTGGGGCCCTTTGGTCCTGGATATCCTGCATTTCCCTTAAAGGAATTTTGAATATATACTTTATTAAACAAGAAAATGTGAAATTATTTTTGCTTGGCCTCGTCGTTGAAGACATTGGTAAGTGTTATTTTGTTTCATAGTTTATAAGCTGGTCTTCCGTTACTTTTCAATAGCATCTTCTTATCTTTTCGTGATCTATCATTTACCAGCAATTGTATACAGCAGAAAATAGATAAGGTGATGTAAGTGCCTTTAATGTTAACTCCATTCAACTCACAGCTAATCCTGGTGGTCCGTCTTCGCCCGGAGCTCCAGCTTCTCCTCTTATTCCCTCTTCACCAGGAGCACCAACTTGTCCTCTTTGACCCGGATCTCCACGCTGGCCTTTGGGTGGTGTTTCTCCTACGGGACCTGGAGGTCCAGGAGGACCGACCAGTCCTGGAATTCCTGCTCTACCAGGGCTTCCATCTTCTCCATTAGGACCAGGATCTCCCTGGAACATTATGTTTATTGTATTTGTTGTAGGGATAACACAAGTTTCTTCTCGTTATAATATCTACAGAATCCAAAGGATCACTTTAAGGACTCTTTTATGACTATATGACAATAACGTATCCCGCGTAATGCTGCAGATGCTATAATGAGAAATTAAAATCCATAAACGTTATTCTATCATAAAATAATGTAAAAAAATCTATTTTATTTACTCTTAGATATGCTTCATAGGGCCGTTGTAAATTTTCATTTCTCAATGGAACGCGCATATTTAGATCAGGCGTGTTAACAGCATATTATGAAAAATTTTACCCTCCAAATGAAACGAGTCATACCCACCACTTTGGTATATCCGATGGCAAGGGTATCAAAGGCAAGCGCACACATATTTTATGTTAGAATAGAGTAAAAACAATGCATGCGTTTATTATTATTTGTGTCTTTGACTTTAAAGGCTCAAACGCCTTTGTCTATAATGTGGCTGCCACATTTTTCGTAATCAGCGTAAAATGTACTGATTTCTTGGTAAATAATCGTTTTCTCTGATATTTGACATAGGTTTGACTATTTATTAACATAACAGAAAGTTTCATTGTTCTTGATTACAACTCCCCCCCCCCCCCCGCCCCCAACCTCTTTATGTCTCTAATTGTAAAATTAAAAGTAGCGTTTTTCTACCGATGTAATTATGCATAACGTCCATTTAAATAGCTATTTCATCCGTTTTTAACTTCAAAATTTAAAGCCTTAAATGGAACTTTAAACAGATAATGTTTTTGTTTCATTTAACTCTGAATAGTTTTGGTTTTCATGACTTCGTATAGATAATATTTTCGTCTTTTATATAGCTTTGGTTGATAAAATAATAGTCGGCATTTTACTTACATTGGTGCATGTCTTTGCTATTTTTTATCAATTAATCATTACTTTAAATAAATTAAGTAACTGATCAAGAAAAAAGCATAACATAAATAATTCAAAATACTCACAACTTCTCCCTTTCCTCCTGGGGGTCCAGGTGACCCACGTGGTCCTGGTGTACCCTAGAGCAATAGAAAAACTATAAGCACTTTCTGTATCCATGTTTTTCACCTCTCAAAAATCTTTTTATTGGCTTTATTCAGTTAGAAACTTGCAATAGCTACTACAGAGCTGACTGTGCCATAATTATAAAGCCCTAAAAAAATTTATTCATTTTTTTTCATTTAATAGTGTAAAAGTTCATGTGATTAAAATTCCAACATAATCGATTACTATACTTACAATATTTCCAGCGGAGCCAATCTCACCCTTTGGACCTGGAGCTCCGGGAGCACCCTAAAAATATACAATGATTTCGTCTAAAATTCCTGAAATTTTCTCTCTTCCCACAACTGTACTGGTTTGGTTATGAAAACGAAGTATATCCAGGATTGATTTTGGTCATGAAAAATGACTTTATTCTATACTAGTTTGCCCCTGAGAAAGGACTATATTCTAAACCGGTCTGGTCACGAAAAAGGACTATATCAGTAATAATACAATAAAGAATTATATTCTGGATCGGTTTGGTCAGGAAAATGGCTATATTCTGTACTGGTTTGGTCATGGAAAAGGACTATATTCTGTACTGGTTTGGTCATGAAAAAGGACTATTAGTGTATTCGCTTAGAGCCATATTTTGGGTCCCGTGCGATTGGAAAAACGATTAATGGCGACATATACCAATCTGTTCCGTAATGTCTGAAGTTCATTCTAAGCCATGTCGCCAGTCTGAATTCTGCGACTGGACCGAGTTATGACGTAATCAAAATGGCGGCCATTTTTTAAAAACTGAATTTATCATGATTGATAGGAGTTTCTTTTTTTGTTGCTGAAAGTGAAGTTTGTTGTAGTTTACATCGTACACATACATAATTATATAGCATTATGTTATTTTGAATAAAACGAACGTCATTTATTAAAGATATAATATGCCTAAATTTCATATGTTAATATATTAACAATTATCGCATATCATTTATGACATTATAAAACAAACATGTTTGCGAGTATGAAATGTAGCGTGTAAGGTTTAAAAACTACATACTAATTAATGTGTAATAAACACAGTATGAATATATTACGCCACTAAAGCTCTGGAAGTTTGTTTGAAACAAATGGTTGTTACTTTACTGACATTTAATAGTGATTGAATTATACACAGTTAGTTTATATATTAAGCCAAGGTATTGATGTTTAATGAGGACTTTCTAGATTTAGATCAATATGCAATTATGAAATATTTATGTAAAAGATGAACATAGTACATCTTTAAAGGGACGTAAAATAAAAGAAAAGTTTTGATGAAGTAATTTCTATGCTGCATCGTAATTAAAAGTAAATTAAAAATAGAAACCTGTTGATAATAATCTGATAGTAATAATCATACATAATTGAAAACAGTTATAATAGTTTAGACAAACTTAAAACCTCGCAGGGACTTGTACTCACGACCCTTCAAAAATTGTAAATTAATAGACTGTAATATAATTCTACATTTGGACTTTTTAACGTATTTCTGAATGAGTGAACTCTTTTCTTTCTAACGACCTCTTGTCCTACTATTTAAACGCAGCTGGACATAACTATAGAATAAAAGAGTATAACTATATCTAATTTATCTTTCATTACTTTCTACTATTCGTTGCTGTTGTTGAGACATTCAAATTGATGTGGAGTCGCGAAACCCTTTTACTATGAAACATCGCTCTTCCGTAAAATATACACAGCATTCAGTGAAAACTGACATGATGTCTGTGGAGCATTTACAATCAATTCAGAAATGTTATGTATGAAACACATCAATAAATTTGTTACTAACATTTTCTTGACAATGTTTTAACATCTGTTCGTTAATATCTTCTCTGTATTGTTTTAAATATTACTATTTTATACCTGTAAATATGTATCAAGATGTCTGATTACAACAACACTAAGTTCCAGTAGCTTAAATTTAATTGGAAACTATGTACAGGTATGATATGTTAAACGTTCGGTGCTAAAATGTGCCCTAGCGCTTATGCAATAGTCTATTTCTACCATTCGAGAACGCCTTTAATATGATGATCGTGATTTCTTTGACATAGGCTGACTTTGCACCTTGGTTAAGAGACTGTGATAGAGCCGTGTCAGTAGGGACACAACGGATCGCTAAAAATTAGATACGAAACGATTATTGTTGCTAAAGCAATAGAGTCTAATGTGACTGAAAATAAACAAACACCCCTATTACTCACTAGATGTGTTATAACGATTCGTTTAGGAAACAAGAGCACCGCAATGCGAAGCAATATACGCAAAAAGGTATGACCTTTGACCCCTAAGTTTGACATTGACCTTGAAGCCTGCCATCCGGAACAGGCGCTCTGTACGTCGTCTTCATGTGGTGAACATTTCTGTTAAGTTCTTTTAAAATCCTTCAAAGAATTCAAGTTACACAGGGGACACGAAATTGCTTACGTATATGGATGGAAAGGCGGACACTGGCGTCATAACATAATACGCCCCCTTTCTGTCAAGACAGGCAATCGCAAATATTAGTTGTTGAAAGAGGCCAATGTTCTGCGGGTGAAAAATTACAAACGGCAATCAAAAAGTCTTACAATATTTCAAATACGTTTAACTTCAGCAATAAACACAAAATATGCCAAGCTATTGTCGATAAAACGAATACATAGCAATAAAGTTTTTGAACGGAAAGGTTAACATACAAGAGCTTTCCTCTACAAAGGGACAAATGATACTCATCCCTCAGGTTGGTACTTACAGGACCAGTAACAGTTACTGCTGATAATCAAGATCTTAATAGGGAGTCCATACCTAATTCACTGTATGTTTTCTACATTGGTTGATCTTGGGTCCTTCCGCGGAAAGCGAGAGTGACAATTTGAACATGTTAAGGACAGTCACGTTCCCAACTCGTCACAGAATCTTATGTGCTCGACCCTTACATGTACGCATACATCCACAAACCTACTGCAACTGTTCGTGGTTATAACTAATAACATTTACAGGTGGCAGCTGGTGTATTATAGATTAAACATCAAGAAGTATAGAACTAAAATACTTCTTACACCGGTTATATACTTTAGTAGACTATTCTTTGCCCATTAGAATCAGATAGCTAATAATAATATACGGCAAACGTTCCTTAATTAGGTTGTCTTTATTCCAGAAAACTTTGAGAATGGTCACCGTATGTTCTTTACTGTTGACAATCGTGATTTCAAGAAAGACACTTCTGTTAGCAAGAATTCTGTCGTAGAACTGTTATAAAAATTCTCCAAAAAGCGTTATTAAAAGTTGTGCCAGACCTTGACAATTGATAAAATGATCACAGAACTTCAAGAGTTCTCAGAATGCCAGACGAAGGCAAATGTTTCAACACCAAGTCGTGATACCCATCATGAAAAGATTCATTCTCACAAATTGCTTGCCACAGACTGGGCTAAAATAACCGACATATTCTAAAATTAAGGTAACACTCCAAACTATGGACTATGGAAAGTTTATTGTTTAATGACTCCATTATTCTTCAATAAAATTTTGGGATCCTATCGAAACTATAAGTCGTAATATTAAAAGTTTTCTATTAAAAAAAATATCTATCGGGAAAAACCGTTAGAAGAAAGGTAGGAATTGCATTTGATTGTGCGAATATTTAATGTCATTGTGAAGTTCAACGCGATATGTTTGGTGGGCCAGCAAATTTGTACAGTGTTCATGTGTAGCAGAGACATAAAGCACACACATAAACTGTAACAACACTGTAACAACACTATTGAACTATGATGATATTCGTATAATTTGATGGTTCAGCATGTACCAAACAAATATATTCAACAAGAAAATAATCTGTTGAAATAAAGTGGGTGGGTAAGATGTATTTTTATTATTTCACATCATTTAATTAACAAATAATCAAGGCCTTCGAGTTGTTTATCGTCTGATTTACCACGGTTCAGAGTTCAGATGGTAAATTAGACGATGAATAACAAGAAGGCCTTGACTGTTTTCATTCTGACATGGCCATTGATATATTTTAATAGATATTATACTGGATTTCGTTTACGCGAGGAGAAATGTATCGAACGTCATGCGGCAATATGACGTCATAACTGACGTCATAATGCTCTCTTACCGGTCCGCGCGTCAACCGTTGTTTATCGCAGAATATATAGAGCTTGATTTTCTACTTTGCTTAACTAGAAATCAAATCGAGCCATGTTAGAATTGTTTATTTACTTCAATATTGTTATTCTATTGACAAAAACTATTCTAGGATGGAAACCCAAAGATAATAAGATGAAGTTTTGCTATGAAACATAAATAAATAATGAATTACGCAAAGTTATATTTTCAAACTTGGCCGCCATTTTGATGACGTCATACATCGGTCCAGTCGCGGAACTCGTACTGGCGACATGTCTTTTTGTGACCTTCAGACATGGTCCAACAGTTTGGTATATGTCGCCATTAATCTTTTTTCCGATCGCACGGGATCCCCGTTCTGAATACATTAATACTCTGTACTGGTTTGTTGTGAAAAAGGACTATATTTTGTACTGGTTTGGTCATTGAAAAGGACTATATTCTGTATTGGTTTGGTCATGAAAAATGACTATATACTGGACTTGATGATTAGGAAACAGTTTAAAGGAAATGCTTACTAGACTGGTTTGGTTAGATATACTTTGAAAAATCTGTCTTAGATTGTATTGATGATGAGAAACTTACCCTGTATCCAGCGCGACCAGCTGGTCCAACCAATCCAACTTCTCCGGGTTCACCAACGGCACCTGGTGGTCCTTGTTCACCTGGGTATCCTCTTTCGCCCTAGTTGTAATATTACAATAGAATCAGTCACTATAACCATGTAACTAACAAAATAAAATCAAAATGTATTTGAAGACAATAATCTCCACTCATGACAAACTTTTGTGACTTGTGTAAACTTTTGTTCTGTCCTACTGTTACACAAAAATGTTAAAAATCTGAAATCTAATTCTGTTATTTCCAGAAAAGCTAGGTATCTTAGTATAGTGTTTTGTTCGACATATTAAACCAATAGTTTAGATGAAATCCAACTTTTGAATTTTCATCAACTTACGGTCAATGTGTGTCTTTAATGAGTTTAATCAACACTTACCATAGATCCCGGTCTGCCGCTTGGGCCAGGTTCTCCACTACGTCCAGCCTCTCCCACCCTTCCTGCCTCTCCGGGTGCTCCCTGCATACCTGGGGGTCCCTAAAATTCAAAACAAACATTTATGATAACTTATCAATATGTATGCTACTGAAGTCGAGGAAGACTTCTTTTTAATAGATTGTCAAACAGGACTCTTTTTTGATAGTTATTAATAGATTGTCAAACAGGACTCTTTTTGATAGTTACTCTCAGTTCTTCAGAGCAGTGGTTAAACCTCTGATTTTGATACCCGTTTTTCTATATGCAAAAATGCATTTAAGGGCAACTGTTCAATATTGATACGATACACGTTGTATGTCACCGTAAGGAGGCTAGAGACATTTTATTAAAACCGCTCCTGTCCATTGTTTAATGAAGCTTAAAGACAGCTGTTGTGAAAATAAAGAATATTCGGTATAGTGGTAAAACGTTATATCTATGAAACAATGACGGAAGCAAATAAATTTGTCTTACCTGAAAACCTGGAGGTCCAGGGTTGCCCTCTGGTCCTCTCTCACCTGTTACTCCCTAAAATTAAAATCACACTTCCATTATTCAATTAATTTGATATCACCCATCAGAAGCACGTGCTTTTTACAATTGATTTTACAGCACCCTTCAGCGGAGCATGCATTTTATAATTATTTTAATATAACCCTTCAGCAGTATCCGCATCTTATAATTATTTTATGACTATTTGAATATCATCATTCGACAGCACGATTATTTATTGACTATTTCAATATCGCCATTCGACAGCATGCTGATATTATGACTATTTCAATATCACCATTCGACAGCACGCTTATTTTATGACTATTTCAATATCGCCATTCGACAGTTCAATATCGGCATTCGGCGGCACCGTCTTATATCACGATTATTTCAATATCGCCATTTGACAGCACGCTTATTTTATGACTGTTTAATATCACCATTCGACAGTTCAATATCGTCATTCGACAGCACACTGATATTATGACTATTTCAATATCACCATTTTGATAGCATGGTTATTTTATGACTTCAATATCGCCATTCGGCAGCATGCTTACATCATGAGTATTTCAATATCGCCATATATAACGACCATTTCAGTAACGCCATTCGACATCACGCTTATACAAGGGTTGGTCCAAAAGTAATGTCACTGGAGCCATAAAATGTGTATAATGAAAAGGAAACAACAAAAAATCCTTCCTAAGTACCGTAATCTATTTTAAATACTTTTTGAAAATATCATTAAAAATGTTGCTTATGTATCGCGATCTCAACATGCACAGAAAGCATGGTACCCAAGACCGCTGCTCGTCACTGACGCTATTGACGTCAGAAATAGATATAATATGTTTGTCAATAAGCAATAACAAGCCTTCGCACTAAATAACAAACTTTAATCCGCGAGAATGCTACTATCGTTTGCACGGTTGACCTCTTAAAGACGTACCTAGACGTCATTATTCGTATTCGAATTTCGTATGAGTAGGTGTGTTTTTATGTTAATTGGTAATTGTCTTTGTTAGACTGTTTTTACTCTTTATGAAAGAGACGCTATTTTAGCGCGCGGCGAAATGTCCTCAGGGTGAACTTTGAAGTTCTGTACATTTAAAACAAATCACACCTAGAAAAAAATATTTATCATATTAATCATAACTGAATTAGCTTACATCTTGATCTAATTTTTATATAATACAACGATGAATAAATGCGCCATGGACGAAGTGGCATTACATCTCGATCAACCCTCGTATTATGACCATTTCAATATTGCCATTCGACAGCACGCATATTTTGTAATTATTCTGTCATTACTGTTCAGCAACATGCACATTTTGTTACTATTTCAATATCAACCTTCACCAAATATTTTTTTTTTTGTAAAAACTGGAGGCTGCCGAAATCTAAGCGGATACAATACGTAATTTATCGTCTGCTACTATTTGTCTACTACCTGAAGTTGCTAAATATATTAAGTGCTTATGGCACTAAGATAATGAAATTAATAGGATTGTCCAGATATTATTGATATCTATTTTCACATTAACTATAAAGGAACAATCGTTCCTATAGAAGCAACTTTCAAAGTTGTTACTAGTTACAATTTCATTTCGTGTACAGAAAATCAAAGCAAAAGACATTATTATTGACGTCATGACTCTTTAACAAGCAAGCTTAATCAGTACCAACCTGAGGTCCAGGGGATCCTGGAAATCCCGTTGCTCCTGGTGCACCAGAGTCTCCAGGTGGTCCCGGCTGACCCATGGGTCCAGTTTGACCCTCACGTCCTGGGGAACCCTATGTACATAAAATAATTTGAAAATTTTATAGCTAATGCCTTGAAAATAAATTAGAATTTATTTCTGCAAAACTTTAAGAGATAAAGACAAAATTTCTTCTCAATAACTAATAATATTAACCAAGTTAACTTTGAAAGTGACGTTATACCTGGCTACCGGTAAAACAGAATAGAAATTTATTAAAAATTAAAGGCAGTTGGAAGTGACAGTATATTCAAAGTATCTGTTATGTCGCACATATGATATAATCATCAAACTATGAATATGAGGAAAAATGAATGAATTCATATAAAACGCCTTTTCAAGTTTGATATCTTACTCTTGATCCTGGGTTGCCGGGCTGTCCTACTAGACCTGGAACTCCCTGGATTCCGGGTTGACCCATTTCACCAGAGCGACCGTCATTACCTGGAGGTCCCTGGAATTATATCATAAATGGTAATGTGCCATAATCACGAAACTTAATGAACCTTTGATAACGAATAGGCAAATAAATTTTTACCTTAAGGTAGCTCTGCACGTTTGATTAACCGGAAGTAATGGCTTAATGTCATTTATCTGGATAACGCAGAATAAAGCCTGGACTCGACATACGGAAACGAAAATCATAAAATGCATAAATGGCAACCTGTGAGTAAAACTATTAAAATGGCAACGTTACTTTCTCCCTAGAGATAAAATATGACATGAAAAATAATTTCAAATAATGTCTCAAAATCAGCTTGAAATGTGCGAGTCTCTTTAATCATGGTCAAATATCTTAAAAACTAGCACATGGACCTATACATTTTATTTCACCATATTATAGCCCATACACTTGGTTTATAATCGTGAGAACTTTCATTAAGATCTACGTTGTAGAAAAAATCAATGCGCGAAAATGCTATCAAAATTGTGATTTTCTCATAGACTCCCATTATGGAAACTTGTGTGGGGTCCATTTTTTTTCAAATCACGCTACCAAAAAAAATCATGCACACGACCCTATGTTTTATTTGCCTGATTTTCAAAGTGCATTCTGAAGTTTTGAAAAATCAGGGTTAAATCAGATTCTACATTGTGGAAAAAATTGATCCGAACGTTCAGAACTACCTTAATTAAGATTATTGATCATTATTTCAAATTACGTCATTTATAAATAGAACTATGTTAAAGTACATTTTTACAGGTAGACCTGATCGTCCGACTGTTCTATGGCGACCTTGTCCTTATTTGAAATACTTCATTTTTAAAAAGAAACTTGTTGTAATGTAAATTAATAGTTTGCATGATGCCTGTTAAAACACATTCTTACCGGTGGACCTGATCGTCCAACTGATCCATCGCGACCTTGTGGCCCAGGAACTCCCTGGTAAAATAAAACTGAATGATTATTACAAATGTATTTCAGAAATTATACCAACAAATTGTACGCATAGCTTTTTAAAGTGAGAAATATAAATCATGTAAGGCACAAGAAGTCATCTTTTTACAGTAGTTAATCATTTTTTTGCACAAAGATCTTTAATAATAACTCATGATTTTTTTTACTATGTATGCTTATATAATTATGCGTGCGTATGTGTTTGTGTCACTACTTACCCTGCCTCCAATAGGCCCAGGACTTCCGGGGCGGCCTGGTGAACCCTGAAAATTATGTTAATCAATAATCATTTACAGTTTTATATTACAAGACGGACATATTTGTGTTGAAGTAAGTCATTTTTAAAGAGAAATATTTGTTAAAGCAGAAAGCAGTTGCATTTACAGTTCGGCTATTAACTACTACCATGCAACTATGACAAAATACAGTTTTATAAAATCTTTCAAAAGATATATTTTGTCTCAAGAAAAGAAACACGACTTTGAACTTCAGAGGTAAATAAAAAGGAACAGTCTCACAATGATATATCCGAATTTGTTTTATGAATATTGCACTAGTTATAATACATCTAATTGTAATTAATCGAATGTCATTACATTATCAAAAGCTGTAAAAGGAGTTTGGAAACAAATGCACATACGGTCAGAGAAGAAGTTCATCTGCCATGTTCATGAATGGATCTATTTTCTGTTGCGCATGAACTTCTTTTAGTTAGAAATGTAATTTATTGCCCGATTTTCAGAAGTACACTTGAAATTTTGTGTTGTATTTACTAAGATTTGGTGTCTGAAATGTTTTAACATTTTTTTCAACTATAATGTATATAAAATTTGTTTTTTTTTAACATACCGGAGATCCATCATTACCCCGGAAACCACGTTGTCCAATTCCTCCTTGCTCTCCGGGAGGTCCAGGGTCACCAGAAGGTCCAGGAAGACCGCGACCACCAGGTGTTCCCTGTAAAAATTTAAATAATATAAAGTGTTATCCTGTTATCCATCACAGATCTCTGGAAAAAAAGATTCTGTGGATACACTGTAGAGGTGACCTCCAAAAGAGGGTAATAAGTATTATAATTTATCATTCTAACCAAGATTCAATTAAATATAACAAAGATAAAAGTTAATGTATGAATCTGTTTTTATATCGGACAATCTTATACATAAACTAGTTCCATTAAAATTAAAGTTATACTATTAGGGGAGACAGATATTTCTCAAGATAGGAAATAAGTGGACATAACAATGTACATACTCTTTCCCCTGGCAGACCAGGAGCTCCTTGTAGTCCTGCGGATCCTGACTCGCCCTGAAAATACGAAGGAGAAAAATATATCTTTTATATACTACAGGATTCTGTGATGTTTTGATATATTCAATAAAAATACACACCATCCGTACACCGTCCGTACATTACTTATTAAAGGGATACTCCTGTATTTTTCAAGCAATAGAAGAATGATTTATTTATTAAGTTAAAGGAAATAGAGACATGCTGTTTTATTGCATTCTGATCCATCAGAGGTTGACGAACTAGTGACCCATAAGGTAGACCTCTGGCCCCAATTTCACGAAAAAACTTAAGTTATTACTTAGCTAAGTCTGTTACTTTAAAGTGATGCTATTGCTTAAGTTATTGTTATTCAATGTTGATTTTTGTTCTTTAACAATGGATTTATAGCTAAATTATACTATGGTTAGAAGTATTTGTCTGCGGTACTTATTTCAGTCACTCAAATATGATATTTCTACTTAAGCATGATATAACAAACTTAAGTATTTGTTTATGTATATTTCTTATTTCTATACTTCGTTTTCTGTAAAATTAAGAATTGTTGTGTTTTGATCTATGAAATAGTCATATACGGTTCTGATATAGATGAAAAAGTCAACACTGAAGATGCATAAAGGGCAAAAAACAAGCATTTGAAATAACAGACTTAGCTAAGAAATTACTTTTTTTTCGTGAAATTGGGGCCAGGTATTCGAGAATGTTTTTCCTTCTTCTTTATTTAAATCTTGCCATGATAGTTGACTATACAACTACATCTAACCTTGCGAAAATACATGACGAATTATCTTACCTTGTCTCTAGTAAAATCATTTACATTCAAAAAGAAAAGTAAACTATGACATTTTATAGCAACTGTCAGGTGCTTTCCTAACCTGACATACGTATGGCAGGTGAGCAAAATTATGAAAATTGCATACTTATGTCGTCAAAGTAAGACATAATCGATCTAATTTAAGTAAGCATGCAAGTAAAATATAAGAGACATTGAATACACAATAATCAAAAGGATTTTATTTTTTCATCTTCTACTTTACCTGTGTATACCTTTAACAAATGGGCGCTTTTGTTAGCAAATTAAAAAAATGCTATTACTTAGTTATTTTGGCATCACATTTGACTGACATGATTGAAAAGGTTTCACAACAGCAAGAACAATAATAACAGCTAAGTGTATATACCCGTTTTCCTTCCGACCCAGGGGGCCCGGGTGGTCCTCTTTCACCATCAGTACCATCACTGCCCTTCTTCCCTCGAGATCCTTTATATCCGGCATTTCCTGGTTGTCCCTGGTGAAAGGAAGACAATTTACTGCAAAGGCATATATCTGCATTCAAGTTACAAGATATTTCGCGACATAAACTTAATCTAGGAGTTGGTAATTAGAAGCTTCTAAACAACATATACAAATCAACAAACCTTCATTTTTTAAAAGATGAATGTTATAAGAAGCAAACGAATCCCGTCATAAAAGACGATAAATTGTTTAAGAAGCAAACACACTTTGGTATTTCATTTATTTTTGACACAGTATTGCAAGTGATAATGTACTTACAGTATGTCCCTTCGGTCCGTTTGCTCCTGGGCTCCCTGCTGAGCCCGGAGGTCCTCTAGGTCCGGGAAAACCAGGAGGCCCGGCAGGTCCCACTTCTCCCTGCAACAATGGAAATACATAATACATATTCATTTTTTTATATGTGGCCAATCAGTTTTCACACATTTTTATAAATCAATATGAAACTTAACATGTTTGGTCAATAATATTTATGTATCTGATGAATCTATGAATTTATAAACAAAAAACTGAAAAAAGAATATGAAAGTTTGCTACATAAAAATATGAAAATGGTATCCATAGTAGAAAATTCATTTTTAGGCTATTTGTAACAGCGCTATTGATAGCATGTTCGCTAACATTTTTTTCTGCAAATTCGAGCAGTAACTTAATATTACGAAAGTAAATCCCTCACATGAAAATTTCTGTTTCTTATTTTTAGAGTGCAAGTAGTCGCTTAGATATTGGACAAGAACTTACAGTAGATCCTTTTTCCCCATTGGAGCCTTCTAATCCTGGAAGTCCCTGTCGGCCAGATTCCCCTGGTGGTCCTGGTACGCCATTTTCACCACGGGGTCCTTGGGTTCCGCGGGCCCCCTTTGGACCAGGGGCACCTGCTTCTCCCTACATCACAAGGCACAGTAGTAATTATGAAAATAGCCAGTTAAAGTATTTCTTTTTTTCCGGAACAAAATTGAAAATATAGTCTTTTTTATTTGTTTATTTCTAAAAAAAACATGACATTCTGTTTTTACTTGAAATTACAGATGAATGAATTTTGATAGTCCACTGGTCATACCAAAATAAGCTGATTTCCGTGTCATTATTTTTTTACCTTTAATCCTGGTACACCGGGGTAGCCGGGGGATCCCATGTTTCCAACATTTCCCGGGGGTCCTGTCTGTCCGGGGAGACCGTCCACACCACGCAGTCCCTTAAAGGAAATAACAAAAAATACTTGAAATTAAACCAGGTGAGTATATTGCAAGATGGTGTGAGGGGTTATTTTTATAATGTAATAACACTGGTTTCAAGCACACCGGGAGGGACGGGTGCTTTGTAAATAGTTCGAAGTTTTGAATTCCTGATCCTAGAAAGAAGACATTAATAAATCTGCATGATTGATCAAATATACTGCAAAATATGTTGCTTATAAATAAATATGCTGAAACGTACATTTATTTTTTTGTGTTATTTAAATGTAGATTAGATCTATATATATATTTATATACCAAAGGTCCTGGTGATCCATCCTGTCCGCGCTCACCTTGAATACCACGTGCTCCCTGTGGCCCGGGTCGTCCACTGGGTCCTCTAGGTCCGTCTGGGCCCTAAAAGAACATTATTTTATACAACTGACTTGAACAAAATAATACGGTTTAACATCTTCTAACCTCTGTGGTAGATAATCAGAGATGTACTAAAATGACAGAGTGATATTTATGATTAGCAATAATTCTAAAGTGTACAATGTGACTTGAGTCCGTAAAAGTCGACATTTGACGTTATTTAAAAATAATGGATATGAAATTCAAATCTACAAACAGCTCCTTTCTTGTTGACTACATTAAAGGTTTTATGGTAAAAAAACTGACTTACCTTTTCTCCGGAATTTCCTTGCTCTCCGGGTTTTCCAAATGGACCTCTAAATCCACGATGACCCTTCATTCCTGGGAGGCCTGGCATGCCTGGTACACCTGCTGGCCCCTTAAAACATTTAAATTTGTTGAACAAAAATGACACCAAACTGGGACACATGTATAATGCATTGTGACATCTTAAATGCGGATCTGACCAAATGCACATGTACATTATAACACCGTTATTTAAAAAAAACAACTGCATATTGATATTACAATATTATTACTGACATGAAATATCACTATTACAAACTAGGAAGAAGGTCAAATATTTCACCCAGTACCGCAAAGGCAGGATGTATATTCTTGCAATGTATTCAAAGGAATTGTAAAAGTATAAAATGAGACAGCAGAAATTAAGTAAATACATATACAATTGATGGCAACGTCAAACGGAAGCATATATTAGTAATACAAGAAAAACTCTACCCGCAGACAACATAATTTACTTAAAGTTTCATGAAAATCCATCAATAGGTTACTTAGATGCAGACAAAACCCCTAATTTTTATCAAATCAAGGGGAAGACACTGCAGTTACTGAGTCAAGAGCAAAGGTTTTTTTTTTTTTTTTTTTGCAAATTAATAATTATTTGAGGTTTGGTGATTTTAGTTAAAATACTTATGGAATTTGATAGCCTTCGTTTTTTACCAAATCAAGAGGAAAAACTCTACTTTTTACTAGGTCAAGGGTGATAATCTATATGCGAGCTTATTAATAATTATGCGAGATTTGGTGATTTTAGTTGAAAAAAAATAGAATTATAAGCATTTTCAATTTCGGAAGAACGACCGGACGGACAACGCCATAACAATATCCCTCTGTCTTTGGCGGGGGATAAAAAGCATTTTTGCACGACCAAGTGGAATTAAAACAGTTAACTATGCAGATACGAATATGCATTGCAAACAATTAGAAAATGTGCATGGCTATTTGTCAATAACTGATAAAAGTTATTGACAGAACCGTGATGTCCATACGTCCCAGCACTGTCGCACATATTAAAATTATTTGAACACTATACCTTATTTCCTGGAACTCCACGTGCACCTCCTGGTCCATTTCTGCCGGGGGAGCCATCTGGCCCTGGCTGTCCAGGAGAGCCGGGAATGCCAGAGGGTCCTGGAGCTCCCTGTGAATAAAAAGTGTTTTTAACGAAGAGAAGTAGATGGGTAAATGCACTGTCATTATATCCCACAGACGTTATTTGAGTTACCTCCCTGTCGTTAAGAAGTATTTGCTTCTATTTATAAAAACGTTTTGTTATTGCTTGCAGGATACCATTCATAATTTCTAGGCTGGGATTCAGACGTCGGCATTTTTTGCCCGTATTACTGCTAAGGTGCGGTACTTGTACGTGTTCACACGTATGTTTGTTAATCCCTTCATACATGTTTTAAGCGTCTGATAAACTGAATCGAGATGTTCACTCCACGCAAATGTACACGTTAGAAACTCCATATTTCGGTACCACATAAATGTGTTATGTTCAAAATGAAAGCCCAGACGTTAATTGAAATAAAGATTGAGGTCCTCCACGTACGTATGCCCGCACAGGCTCATTGCTAGTATTTACTTACGGGGAAGCCGCGTCAATTTGACGATAAAATTATGTGACAGACTGTAACCCAGCCAGATCGAACATTTTGCACATTTCCGTGTTCGATGAAATAACCAACCGTCATGTATGCATGAATTCACAATCATATATGTTAGCTCAGATAATTTTTAAAATCATAATCAGCCCCTACGACAGTGGCTACATTGATCATTGATCGAGAACTCGTGCCATATCTGAGTGGAAAACTTACCGGTGGTCCTGGTTCTCCTGCTTGTCCTCTGTTACCCTGCAAACCCTGTTGACCTTGGGGTCCTGGCAGACCTCCAGGCCCACGAGGTCCCTGTGGCCCCTAGTAAACATAGAGAAAACAACAGATTGGTGTAAACAGTTTACTATTTATCTATCTCACTGTCTTATGTATAAGAGATATGTAACGGCTTGTGTACTTTCTATATTGCAAAAAGATAGAAAATAATAGTAATAAATATATAACTTTATTTTCTAAGTAATAATATATATATATATAAAAAACAATCCAGCATGCGTCTACATTCGCATTTGGTTAAACAAATGAATAGATCTCTGAAATTTCAAACGTGAAACGACTTACTGAAACGGGGCGAACACTTTATTATATTTGTACATGTCTGGTGAATTGTATGCAATTTTTCTCGCTTTCCAGAAGTTAATGCATTAATTGCATGAGACCTCTGAGGCCCAGAATTTATTTTTAAAAAGGAAGACACAATCAATATAAAGCATTTTGTGAAATCTTTTAAATTTCAACCAGGGTCTCAGGCAGTCATCTTTTTGTGCTTCTGTAAGAAAAATGTAGATCGTGTTAATGTCTTTTTATCTGGCTTAATTTGTGTTATGAAAACATTTCGAAAGAAGCTGTGTCGTATACTTACAACATTAGCGGTGAGATATTGTGGTCCCATTGCATACCCGGCCTTTTGACCATACATTGCCTGATAGTAGTTCTGGTAGGCTTGGTCAGCTGGCTAAAAATAAATCATACAGTCAGCACAGATAACCAGCAATCGCTGAAACGTTTCTCGTATGTGGAAATGTTGTTGTTGTTTCAAAATTCTCCTAACGTTCTTTGAATTTAGAAGCTAGGGTGATACAGACTGTCGTCAGTTACTGGCACCATAATTATAAGTGCCCATTGATATTGCTGCTATAGTCTTTAGCATTTTCTGTAACGTTGAATAGTGTCGGTAACTGCCTCCGCGACCTATTTCTTATATTCGTATTACATTACTGCTGTTGCTACGGACTATCTCATGATGCGGATGTATCATTAATAACGTCGAAAATTGGTTTCATTGAAGAAACAAATAGTTTTCCTCCGTTGTTAACAGTTCTATTCGAAATTGTTTGTTCTACCTAAATCGAATATCCACATTAATGATTAAAACTATGCTGGAAGTGATCACAGACGATATTTGCTTGTTCTGTGACATTAACCCGCTAACACCAGACGCAGTATCTAACGTCACTCGTGAAAATGTAAAAATGGTGTTCACATGTGAAAGTTATTTCAGTCTTAAACTCAAACAAACAAAATTTCTTTTCAAATGGTTTTAACCAAATTCTACGTACTTTACTCGCTCAAGCGCCATGACATAACAATAACATGACGTCACAAAAAAAAACTATAGGAAAAATATTAGATTTCTAGATTTCTTTAAGTTTTTTTTATTTTATTACGATGAAGCGTATACCTGTATGTTTGTAAAGGTATTCATGTACATATAAATATTCACTAAAATGTATTTTGGAACAAATTTTCGATTATTCTTTCGATTCAAATACAGTTCCGTAACTGTTATGAATGAAAATGATTTTTTCACTGCTTTGAAACAAGTGGTAAAAGTATTAACTCTATTTTACTGATAAATCAGTAGATCCATCTCATTAAAAAGCATAAGATAAAAATTTGAAATAAAAAGAGTTAAAAGAATGTAAAGTAAAATCACCATAATGTTATTTCCAACGTTACCAGGTGGGCCCGGTATTCCAGGATTTCCATCTGGTCCCCGATCACCCTGAAAATAAAAAATGGTTTCTACATTGTTAACCTTTACGCTGCTAAATTTCTAAAATGGACTGGTCCATTATTTAGTGTGGGAAATACCATTTATTATTCAAAAGGATAACAGTGCAGACCATGATCAGCCTGCACGGACGTGCAGTCTGATCTTGGTCTGCACCTGTCGTAAAGGCAAAATCAGTAGGTTAAAGGTTAAGAAACTGCCAATACAGAAATACTAACGAGACCGAAATTCGGAAGATTTGTTCTTAAAAGAGCTTTTGGAGCATCAATATCAGAAATATTTATTTATTTTATCAAATAAATTTTACCATTAAAAAGTCCTTATCTGTCCATATTTAACACGACAGAAATGTGACAAATCAGTCATTTACACGCAGTTTACTGTATACAAATTTCCCGTTTTAAATTGTTAGTTCATAGTAAATCTGAACTTAAAGATAGTTACCGGAAATCCCTGCATTCCTTGACGTCCAGGCTCACCTTGTGGCCCCTGTGGGCCCTGGAATGAAAAAGACATGAATAAATTTGCAAATTCGATAAAGTAGAAAATATATACAAAAACTCTTACTCTTACGTAGAAAGAATATTTTTCATCATAACAGCATTAAAATCATTACAAAACTTAACCATAAATGGTTGGAAAAATAGAGACAACTTTGTTAAAACTTTATTCCAGGCACTTTTCATCTTCTACAAAGTATGCACTTTTCATCTCTATGCTTGGAAAAGGCATGCATAACGAAAACAGGCATGTATAATTTCTACAGAGGCTTTAATTGGTCTGTGGTCAGTGATTTGAAAAGAAACATACGTAAAGCTTAAATCAAGAACTGCCCAGGGGAAATTGAGACATTTGCAGTAGAATGAAACAAGTTTCTAGAAATATGAGAAAGTAAAAGAACTGTTAGATGCACGATCGTGTTATCCTGTATTGCAGGTACCCACTGTATTGAACTAAAATGTACAGGATTAGGACATACAAAATTCATCTCATCAATTTCACTCCATAAGCTAGTTGTTCACAATAAGTCTCTACTTTTCCACAAAAGAAATTCCAAAATTGCCCTAGCAGATCTGTGCTACTGTTGTACGACCATAAAGAGAGTAAAAGGGAAAAAAAGCTTACAGGATAGATAGAGGAATACTGGTAGGTCTCAGAAGCTTCGCTTGTCTCCTCTCTGAGCTCGCCACCGTCTGTAAAACAAAATGAAAATGTAGTTCTAATACTTTCAGTTTGTCATATTGTAAAAAATAATGGTAATGAATTAAATAAAATCTTATATTTCTCCCTGAAAAAAATCGTTTTGATATGTCCCGAGAAATAATCTGTTACAAGAAAGTAAAAAAGGTTTGAAGTATTACGGATTGTAAATATTTCGTAACAATAACTAATTAGGTAACATTTGAGTCGTGTGATATTTTTTAAATTATACCTTGGAAGCAGTCTTCAAGCCGTTCGCACTCTACTTTTCCATTTTCACAGATACATGCAATACAGTTATCGTCTTTGTCCGGGAACCAGCTTTCGCCGTCGTCGACAATTTTTCCGCTGTCTGTGTAACATTGTTCTGGAGCTGAGAACCAGAGAATGAATAATTAGATTTTCTGCCTTCATTGTAAAAAGAAATGAGCCGCGCCATGAGAAAATCAACATAATGGCTTTGCGGCCAGCATGGATCCAGACCAGCCTGCGCATCCGCGCAGTCTGGTCAGGATCCATGCTGTTCGCGAACGGTTTCTCTAATTGCAATAGGTTTTGAAAGCGAACAGCATGGATCCTGACCAGACTGCGCGGATGCGCAGGCTGGTCTGAATCCATGCTGGTTGCAAATCAACCATGTTGATTTTCTCATGGCACGGCTCAAATAGACAATTTCATGTATGCTAAACAGAACTGGGTGATTTACTAGATAAATTTTCAGTAAAGAATTTAAAAAAGTCCAATCACAGAAATGACATGCATTAGGCAATAGTTGCGACCATCTTCTGTTACACTGTAACCTGTAGGAGTGAAATTATGGTATATTACATCGCTACTTATATAAATTATCCGTCCGAAGATTTAGCTATATAACTGATCTGTCTTTAACACATGTAGTACTGAGCTGATAATTAAAAAAAGTAAAATAAAACGGTGAAATTCAATTTCTGATGCCATGTATCAACAGACTATGGCTCGCCGGTCAATAAGTGTATACTATTGACCCCGTATATCGTTTAAGTAGTACTCTCTAGCTCGGACACGTATTAATCGACTTTTAAAGTCTGAAATTATGATACTAAATGTTCCATTTTAGGGAACTGTTAATAAAATAAATTGCATCACGGACAATTTACTATCCCAGTTGTATGCAGCCGCTACAAAGTTTTAGTATATTTTTGCTGATTTAGCAATGGCAAATCAAAGCAAAACACTTTTTATAGTTTAACGAGAAAAGAAAACAGTTGAATTTATAAGCAAATTTATAGTAGTGGAATATATTCGGAGGTAGGCTTTGACTGTATTGTTTTGAATTAATAAAATAACCAATGTTTCGTATACATGCTTATATTGCTTCGATAAAAAGAGACAAAAAATGTCATGCTGAAAAAATCTAAAAGTGCAGTTTTAATGATATGAGAGATAATGAAGCATAAAGAAGTTTAAGGGATTTATTTAAAACTGAGACCATTAATAGAGCATCGTGAGTCGCATTTCTCGCGGCAAAATTAGTAGAAATTCATTTCGTATAACAGTTAAAAGACTTTAGTTCAGATTTGGAACCATTTAATTGTTCATCATTAGATGAAGACCCTGTGTTCCGCCAATCAAGATTCATAGGATAAGCGTTGGCATTTCCGAATTATTTGCCCCGTCGATTTTGTTTTTAAATATCTAGGGTACCTTTGCTGAAAGTGTATTAACCCTTAGCCTGCTGCAGGTTCCAAGCTGTTTGCTACTCTGACAATATTTCTTCCAATTTTGGAGCAAATTGAATGAACTTTACAATTTTAGCAGACGACATTTCCAGCAGACGACAATTTATCTAGCATGCTAAAGTTTAATACTAATGTTTTAATTATCGAATGTTAATTCTTAAAGAAATCAATGTGTACATACACGTAGCTATAACAAGCAGATGCGAATATTTGGCTACACCTGGAACTAAAAATTATGTGAGTCTGGTGTCTTTGACCTGCTTTTTCTCCTAAAAGTCATTGCAGGACAGATACTTTGCTTAGCAGGACTTTGCACCTTGTGTCATTTTGAAGCACATTAGAGAACCTGTTAGCGAACAGCATGGATCCTGACCAGACTGCGCGGATTTCTATCATATTACAGAATAAAGCACAAGGGCTGCTATTTCTGTCTGATTTGATAGAAATTAAAATCTTTGTGTATCCGGGACGTGTTTCAAAATTACGAAAACACGTTCCTCTGGCACCTGAGAACTAGAAATATTAGGGTTATTTTTACATGGTGCAAAAGCCAATAAAACCCATCGGTATGTGTTCATTTGCTCAACAGGGTTTGGTCATCTATATAACGCTTAGAACATAAAAAACGCGGGAAACTTCAAGATGTTTGCTAAACTTTAATTTCGAGACTCACATGCACTAAATGAAATCTTATCACAACATTACAAAATTCAGTAAAACTCCACAAAAGTCAATGAAAAATGTTCCTCTGATGATACTACTGACATCAACTATTTTCCAAAAATGTACAACAAAAAACGCAACTGACCGATATAACTGTTAAAAAAAAGATAATTAACAAAATGACATACTTTTCTCCTTCTGATCCTCTTGAGCCGTAACTACGATGAACAGCAAGGAGAGTACGGCTGCCCATCGCACTGAATCAAATGCCATCATTAAGCTTCCTTATTATACATGAAGGAAGCTTTAACAAGGAAAAATGTCCAGCGTCCGTTGGATGCCAGTAAACCGGCTATCCTCTGTCGAGACGCCGTGTTCCTTATTCCTCGGAACACTGGATCCCGTTGAATTAATGGAATAAAACACGGCTTTCCAGCCTTTGTTCCAATGTTAGCCAGAAAGCCTTAATCTTCTTGCTTCGAAATTAGTCAAACTCCGCCTGTTTCACGTGGACCAATCAAAATTTGCGTTACATACCGATTTGGAAATTCGGTCATGCGCAATGTAAGTTGATTTTAAAAGAGGTCTCTGACCTAGAAAAATTTTAAAACTTCAGCAAATTAATAGTACATGACGTGTGTGAGAGAAATTTTAGGCGTCTAAAAGATAAAATGTGATAAGAACCGGCAGCTGTGTTTTGCTACTTTAAAAACAGGCTCTGTGTATCAGATTTCCCTGATTTCGCAGATTTTCTTACAATTATACACAAATTGCCCGGGAATTACATGCATAGAGAAGGCAACAAAGTAAGACATTTTATCAAAAGGTTAACCATTACTCTACTTATTTTCGTTCTGTCCTTTCAAAGGAATTTCTTATAGATTTGATCTGATGCCGTCAAAATAGTCGCTTAATTGACTTTCACTGATTTTCATAAAATGTCCAAAATATCAAAAAGCGATTGAATGAAATTAGCAAAATAACATTAGTTGATATTTCCATTTAATGATATATCGTTTTTAGTCTGTCAGGGCAGTATTTTTATTTAGCCTTCTTGAAGTGTCCGGGTAGGTTCAGTTAGGCTAGTAATGTCACGTGATTACCCGATATATTCTGTATCGTGGTATAGTAATTCTATCTCAGCCTAGATATCGTTCAATCTGGTTTTGCAGTTTTATAAGAAATGTCAAAATTCTTGGTACTGGACAAGAAAAAATTGTTACATAGTTTATTTGTAACAGGAAAACGAGATATACATTGTCTGAAATTCACATTGAGCTCCACCGAATATCCAGTTACCAGGTAACATTTGACTAATACAATGTATTACGATATTGTGCATTGTCACAACATCCCGAAACTCTGAAGCTGGTATTCATACTTCGCTATATGGTGACCCATGCCTGACCGACTTTCCACAGACACGGAAACGTATGCGACATAAGGGCGTATATGGACATTGCAAACAAATCCTGTATACGTATGTAAAACCAGACTGAATGACGTGTTTTGATGCCTTTTTGGTTAAGAGTTCCACGATATTGACAGAAAATAAAAGGTATTCCGTGACATAAAAATTCTGTAACTTGTTCGTGTCAAAATAATAGACATTCTTGCTTGACATACCCCAATTTATCATACTTCGTCTTAAAAGAAATTGACTAAAATTTCAGCCGACGTAATTGAGCTGGAAACACAATTGGTATTTTTGTCTTTCAAAAATGTGTTACATAATGTTAAAGTATTTGCTATTAAAAAGTGCAACAAAATGCTCGCATTAAAGAAACGTCACGCCGAAACAAATGTGATGCCCAGACAGACTGAATCCGGATGCTATAAAAAAACTTTTGAAAGGAAAATAAACCACATGTGCAAGTTGCTTATGTTTTGCAAATGCATGCGCAATGTTTTGTTGCATGTACTTTTTAACTGAATAATATTTTGGATGTGGTTTTCGCAGCTTGAGAAAGACCTTGCATCAGTTCCGCGTCACCTGTTTCGGTAATCATCAGAAGTATAAGACATGCACGAAATCCGCGTGTGTCTGACAATTTTACGATGTCTTCAAGAGAACAAACCATAAACCTCCCCTAGAACAAAGTAATCCGTCAAAAACCGCAACTACAAGTGTAAACACATTGTAACCTTATTTTTTACCTACAGTTTGCTGAATTTGCTGTTTGAAACTACACTGATCCTTTTGTGTTCACAAATGCGTACGTGTGCAGCATACTTAATAAGCAAATTACATGTAGGCATAACAAGTGCTTATAGTTTTTGGATAAATTTGCCGCTTTCTGTATAGAAACAGTACTTTCATTTTGCTATAACAGATACATTCTAAATTATTGCCAGATGCTTAATAGCCGTGGCCCATGAGAATTTTACAGGTTTCATTAACGAACATGGGGCGTTAAATCTTTTTGTTCCCTTTTAGATGATCTACAAAACTAATTGTTGGTTTTTACTTACTTAGTAGATTAGGCATGTAAAGTGTACATGCAATGCATGAACTTTGCCGACCAGTCGGATCTGATTTTTTCAAGGCACTACCGTCAATTCACCAAAAGTCCTTGTCTGAATACTTCAAAATGCTGCATATACTTTTTTGTTCAGTATGTTTTCAGTTTTTTTTTATACAAAACACATAGCAAATCTATTTATTATTGTCCTACCTCAAAGCAATAATCATAATTGAGCCGCACCATGAGAAAAATAACATAGCGCGTTTTTGGTCAGGATCCATGCTGTTTGCTTTTAAAGCCAGTTGCAATTAGAGGAACCGTTAGCGAACAGCATGGATCGCTCAGGCTGGTCTGGACCCACGCTGGTCACAAAGCCACTATATTGGTTTTCTCATTGTGCGGCTCAAAATATGACGCTTGGTGATTTCCGTAGAACCATGTATTATCGTTTCGACTAATCGGCATTCTTTGGACGTCAACGGTCAATATTGTTCAAAGCGCACTTGGTTTACAGCAAGCAACGGACAATATCAAGATTATAGAATGATTTTGTGCAAACTTAAGATATGATAAGGCTCATAACGCCTTTGTTCAAATGCGGCTGCCACATTTTTTGTTCTGGACATTAAATATGTATATTTAAGAAATAATAAGTTCCCAAACGTGGTTTATCGTAGAATAACCCGTGTTTTGAGTTCTTATGCGTTAGAATATATCACGTAGGCCGTATGCCTGAGTGATATATTGTTAAGCATAAGAACGTAAAACTCGGGTTATTCTACGACAAATCACACTAGGGAACTTGTTATTTCGATTCTAACACGACATTCTAGTATCAAAAATGTTACAAAAAATAGTAACTACATTTTACGACCGCGCTACGCACCTGGATCGGATGACGTCATTGCACGCGAGTGGTTTATTGTAGAATAACCCGAGATAGATTTTGCTCTACATGTATGTAGGTCATTTGCTAGTCGTGTTAGAATTCTTCCTAAATCCTATTTTCAGTAATTGTTTTCTCATATATTTGCTAAATTTTTGAATATTAATTAACGTAATAGAACACGTTATTGAATCCATCATTTATGATTACCTCCCTTTATGGCCCTAACTGTATAAGTGCGTGTGCAATATTGAATGAAGTGCTTTTCTACCCACGTAATTATACCAAAAATCCAAATGGACATCTGCTTTATCTGCTGTTAAAAGTCTTATGAAACTTTGATAGTTATTGTAGTACAAGTTGTATTGTGTCTTTTTTTTTATTATTTACAACAAAATGACTTGTTAGTTCCTCTAATTTTAACGGGTTATGATACTTGTGCAGGTAGTCCAGACGAAGTTCGTATTCCGTAACAAGCATACATACGCTATACATTGGAATGAAGCGTTATGTGAATTTTCTCTTAATAGTCTAAGAGAAATAACTCGTTCCCAACTTCAAATAAAGCAATTTTTCTTTTATCTTTTTATCTTAATCAATTTTGCCCGCATTTTTTTCCTTTTTGTATTTTTTGTTTTGTTTTGTTTGTTTGTTTGTTTGTAGATATTTATCTATGGAGAAGAGGGCTCAGGGAGCCGGGGGTATAGCACTTTTATGGCCTAAACGATTTTTTTACATCAACATACTATATTGATGTGGACATACTATGCACATTTATAACAACGGAACATATAAAATATTTTAGTACATGTTTGTCTTTTTTGTAGTATAAGTGAAGAAGGTGACGATCTATTTTTAGAAAGCAAGAGAAATTGACTCTGTTGAGTAATCTTGAAAATATATTATCATAAGAGCCGCGCCATGGGAAAACCAACATAGTGGCTTTGCGACCAGCATGGATCCAGACCAGCCATGCCGCAATCCATGCTGTTCAAAGTATTGTAATTCAAGAACTGTTAGCGAACAGCATGGATCCTGACCAGACTGCGCGGATGCGCAGGCTGGTCTGGATCCATGCTGGTCGCAAACCCACTATGTTGGTTTTCGCATGACGCGGCTCATATTAATAATAGGAAGTTGTCCATTTTAGTTAACTGGAAATATTTTTTCTACAGTAATTTAATGATCCCAAGACCATGGGGGAAAATGGAGACGGCAACTGAAGACGTTAAGGTAATGTTTAGAATAATCTTATCCATTCGCTTCTGTGCACAGAAATTATTAGTACTAGATACAGAGACGGGAAAACTGGGGTCTTCATAATTTTTGAGTAGAAAGATTAATAGTATTGTGAAATTATATTTAAAAAATACAAATCGTACATATAATACTGCGCAACTTCGTTTACTTGGCCACTATAAATCGTAAGTTTAATATTGAGACACAATAAATCTTACGGATAATATTGAGTCACTATAGATCGTAAGGAGAATATTGAGTCACTATGAATCTTAAGTAGAATATTGAACAACTATGAATCGTTTGGAGAATATTGAGCCATTATGAATCGTTAGGAGAATATTGGGCCACTATGAATCGGAAGTAGAATATTGAGCCACTATGAATCATTTGGAGAATATTGAGCCATTATGAATCGTTAGGAGAATATTGAGCCACCATGAATCGGAAGTAGAATATTGAGCCACTATTAATCGTAAGTAGAATATTGAGCCAGTGTGAATCGGAAGTAGAATATTTAGCCACTATGAATCGTAAGTAGAATATTGAGCCAGTGTGAATCGGAAGTAGAATATTTAGCCACTATGAATCGTAAGTAGAATATTGAGCCACTTTGAATCGGAAGTAGAATATTGAGCCACTATGAATCGTAAGTAGGATATTTAGCCACTATGAATCGTAAGTAGAATATTAAGCCACTATGAATCGTAAGTAGATTATTGAACCACTATGAATCGGAAGTAGAATATTGAGCCACTGTGAATCGTTAGGAGAATATTGAGCCACTATGAATTGTAAGTAGAATATTGAGCCACTGTGAATCGTAAGTAGAATATTGAGCCACTGTGAATCGTAAGTAGAATATTGAGCCACTATAAATCGTAAGTAGAATATTGAGCCACTATGAATCGTAAGTAGAATATTGAGCCACTGTAAATCGTAAGTAGAATATTGAGCCACTGTGAATCTTAAAGGTCAATTACTAAGGGAAAGTGAGTTGGCAATTTTTTTCATAGCCAGTGCATAAACTTCTGCAAGACACTAAATAATGAAGATTGGCAGGTCAAAATTTGCAGAAGGTCTTTGGAACTCAAAGAAATGTATGTGTATTATATTGAAATTTCAAAGAATCGACAGAATGACCCCCCAGGTCTTTTTAACTTTCATAGAAAAATAATTGTACATATACTGCGATTTATTTCGAATTTCTACATACCAACTTTCATTTTCCAATAAAATGAATAAGTTTCTGTGCTTTTTAAAAGAAATTAAAATGTTCACTTTCCATAGTATTGGACCTTTAAGTAGAATATTGAGCCATTCTGAATCGTAAGTAGAATATTGAGCCACTATGAATCGTAAGTAGAATATTGAGCCACTATAAATCGTAAGTAGAATATTGAGCCACTATAAATCGTAAGTAGAATATTGAGCCACTATGAATCGTAAGTAGAATATTGAGCCACTATAAATCGTAAGTAGAATATTTAGCCATTATGAATCGTAAATAGAATTTTGTGCAATTGTAAATCGTAAGTATTTAGTATTGCGCAACTATAAATCATAAAACAGAATATTGTGAAACTATTAAACGTATATATGCAATTACAATTCGTACATAGAAGATTGCGCAACTACAAGTCGTTAGTAGGATTATTGTGCAACTACAGTTATAAATCTTAGGTATACTGTAAATCGTAATGTAGAATATGCATACAGAATATTTCTACAACTATAAATCGTAAGCAGAATATCATACAACTATTAGTCATTAATAGAGTATTGTTCAATTACAAATTGATCAATTTATGAATAAGCAGTGAAGGTAAATGTTGTTTCGGAAAACTTTTTGCAATTCATCAGATTTTCTTGTGTTTTTTATGAGTACTGGGTAATTAACAGCATCAGCTGTTTAAATCCAAATTTCTTAGGCCACTTCAAAAGTAGTTTTCGGATGCTATTTATTACCCCACAGAGAGGTTTAAAGCCACGTGACCTGCAGGCACGCTCATCAATTATATAGACCACGTAAGTTTTTGACCCTAAAGTCTGTCAGAGAGTATGAAACATGGAGTAAAAAAGTAGCACTGATTTTCATACATGAAGACATTTTTAACAGCTTCTATACATAGTACAGACATTTTTATTTTTCAACGATAGTCTCCATTGTGAGACACAATCTTACATCACAGTACATTTGTTGTTAGAGTCGCAAGTTGGATCAACATATAATAACCCACTCTTGGTTCGATACCAATGTATTATTCGATTCTAATTTGTATTTTTGTTCACCCTTAAAATTGTTAATTGTATCTTTGAACACGTGTTTAGTCTGTACTGCCGCAACAACAGCCTTTACCCTGTTAAATTTCTATAATGAACTTGTCCGTCTTTCAAGTTAGACAGTATCATTAACTGTTAAAAGGGGTGCTTAGTAAAAAGATACTTACTAAATTTCGAACAGTGCAAATTATGATCAGACTGAACGGATGTGCAGGCTTGCCATGATCTACACTGGTCGCAAATGCCGAATCAGTTATGTCTAGCATGTGAAGGTTTAGTTGCCTGTGAATTACAAGATGTTACTTTTAATGACAATCTCCAGTTTCCGTGTGATGACGTATTCTCCGCGTGCGATTTCGGCATCCTTCGGTCATAATAGAAAATTATCTTGCATAACAACCGGAGAATCCCGAACCCGCGTACGGACAATTGTCATTACCGGTCGACTTCCTTAACTGGGCACTCTCGTGGGTGAGTGGGGGTGGGGGTTATATCTGTGTAATCTTATTAGGAAATATTCCAAATATTCATGTTGTTTGCTAATGTTAGTTTACATTTATCGTGTAAACGCAAATCTTGACTTACAATTGATAGCCAGTTAATATTTGAAGAACAAATATCCTGAACTAGTGGCATTTCTGGGCAATATTGAGGCTATTATTTGTTCTAAGATATCTATCTTACTGAGGATAATCGCAAACTACATATCCTACGGTACGACGTAAGTTTCAGGGGTAAGTTATTTATAAACTAGAATTTTGGAGATACCTACTCGAAACGTGGAGATACTAACTCGAAATTTTGAGTTACGTAATTGAACTGTCGATAAACGTAATTGAAAATGTCGAGTTAGTAACTCGAGTTACTAATTACAATACCATGCGTAGGCAAATAGGCTCCGGCCAAGATTAGTAAATTCATGAATTGTGAAATCCTCTGGTAGCCAAGGAACATATTACATTACATGGCATCGGCCGCTGCTAAACAATCACTATTTCAACCGTGCTTAAGCCTGGTAACTTTCCGACCATACAGCAAGAAAATACAGAAACAAGAGATCACAGAGTGATCTTGGCGCCCACCAATGTGCCATTTTTGGGTGTTCCAAATTTCAAGACTTATTGACTAGCTCAAGGTCAAATTTCATCTCTGAACACAACACTGTGCATATGGTCCAAATTCGAAAGCTGTAGCTTGAGAAATGTGAAAGTAGGTCACTAGGTCAATGTCAAAGTCAAAGTTTGTTTCGGTACACAATCCTATGCATGTGGTCTAAATTTGAAGCCTATAGCTACAGAAATGTGAAAGTAGGTCACTAGGTCAATCTTAAGGTCAAAGTTCATTTCGGTATACAAAACTATGCAAGTGGTCAAAATTTGAAGGCTGTAGCTTGAGAAATGTAAAAGTAGGTCACTAGGTCAAAATCAAGGTCAAATTCTATTTCGGAATACAAATCTACGCATGTGGTCCAAATTTGAAGCCTGTACCTTCAAAAATGTGAAAGTAGGTCACTAGCTAAATGTAAAGGTCAAGGTTCATTCCAGTACACAAAATTATGCATGTGGTCCAAATCTGAAGGGTATAGCTTGAGAAATGTAAAAGTAGGTCACTAGGTCAAAATCAAGGTCAAATTTTATTTTGGAATACAAAACTATGCATGTGGTCCAAATTTGAAGCCTGTACCTTAAAATTGTGAAAGTAGGTCACTAGGTCAATGTAAAGGTCAAAGTTCATTTCGGTATACAAAACTATGCAAGTGGTCAAAATTTGAAGGCTGTAGCTTGAGAAATGTAAAAGTAGGTCACTAGGTCAAAATCAAGGTCAAATTTTATTTCGGAATACAAAACTATGCATGGGGTCCAAATTTGAAGCCTGTATCTTCAAAAATGGGAAAGTAGGTCACTAGGTCAACGTGAAGGACAAAGTTTTTTTCGGTACACAAACCTATGCATGTGGTCCAAATTTGAAGGCTGCAGCTTGAGAAATGTGAAAGTAGGTCACTAGGTCAAAATCAATGTCAAATTTCATTTTGAAACACGGAACTATGCATATGGTCCAAATTTGACGCCTGTACCTTCAAAAATGTGAAAGTAGGTCACTAGGTCAAAATCAAGGTCAAAGTTTTTCCAGTGCACAAAACTATGCATGTGGTCCAAATTTGAAGGCTGTAGCTACAGAAATGTGAAAGTAGGTCACTAGGTCAAAATCAAGGTCAACTCATGTCAAGGTTCATCTTGCCACTCAAAAATATACATGTGGTCCAAATTTGAAGGCTGTAGCTACAGAAATGTGAAAGTAGGTCACTAGGTCAAAGTCAAGGTCAACTCATGTCAAGGTTCATCTTGCCACTCAAAAATATACATGTGGTCCAAATTTGAAGGCTGTAGCTACAGAAATGTGAAAGTAGGTCACTAGGTCAAAATCAATGTCAATTTTTATTTCAGAATACAAAACTATGCATGTGGTCCAAATTTGAAGCCTGTACCTTCAAAAATGTAAAAGTAGGTCACTAGGTCAATGTAAAGGTCAAAGTTCATTTCGGTACACAAAGCTATGCATGTGGTTCAAATTTGAAGGCTATAGCTTGAGAAATGTGAAAGTAGGTCACTAGGTCAAAATCAAGGTCAAATTTTATTTCAGAATACAAAACTATGCATGTGGTCCAAATTTGAAGCCTGTACCTTAAAATTGTGAAAGTAGGTCACTAGGTCAATGTAAAGGTCAAAGTTTATTTCAGTACACAAAAATATGCAAGTGGTCCAAATTTGAAGGCCGTAGCTTGAAAATGTAAAAGTAGGTCACTAGGTCAAAATCAAGGTCAAATTTTATTTCGGAATACAAAACTATGCATGTGGTCCAAATTTGAAGCCTGTACCTTCAAAAATGTGAAAGTAGGTCACTAGGTCAATGTGAAGGTCAAAGTTTTTTTTGGTACACAAAACTATGCATGTGGTCCAAATTTGAAGGCTGTAGCTTGAGAAATGTGAAAGTAGGTCACTAGGTCAAAATCAATATCAAATTTCATTTTGAAACACGGAACTTTGCATATGGTCCAAATCTGACGCCTGTACCTTCAAAAATGTGAAAGTAGGTCACTAGGTCAAAATCAAGGTCAAAGTTTTTTCCAGTGCACAAAACTATGCAGGTGGTCCAAATTTGAAGGCTGTAGCTACAGAAATGTGAAAGTAGGTCACTAGGTCAAAATCAAGGTCAACTCATGTCAAGGTTCATCTTGCCACTCAAAAATATACATGTGGTCCAAATTTGAAGGCTGTAGCTACAGAAATGTGAAAGTAGGTCACTAGGTCAAAATCAAGGTCAACTCATGTCAAGGTTCATCTTGCCACTCAAAAATACATATGTGGTCCAAATTTGAATGTTGTAGTTATTGACAAGAACATTTTAAAAGCTTTTCCCTATATAAGTCTATAATGAACCATGTGACCCCCGGGGCGGGGCCATTTTTGACCCTAGGGAAATAATTTGAACAAACTTGGTAGAGAACCACTAGATGATGCTACATTACCAGTAACAAAGCCTTAGGCTTTGTGGTTTGGACAAGAAGATTTTCAAAGTTTTTCCCTATATAAGTCTATGTAAACCATATGACCCCGCCCTGGATGATGTCACATACAAAATATCAAAGCCCTAGGCCCTGTGGTTTTGGACAAGAGGTTATTCAAAGTTTTCCCTATATAAGTCTATATAAACCATGTGACCCCCAAGGCGGGGCCATATTTGACCCCAGAGAAATAATTTGAATCATCTTGGTAGAGGACTACTAGATGATGCTTCAAACCAAATATCAAAGCCCTAGGCTCTGTGGTTTTGGACAAGAAGGTTTTCAAAGTTTTTCCCTATATAAATCTATGTAAAATATAGAAATAAACAAAGGGCCATAACTCACTCATAAATTGTTGAACCAGTCTGATTTTCAGGGGGACACAACTAGGGTACCAATACATCATTCTGACAAAGTTTGGTCAAAATCCCCCCAGTAGTTTCTGAGGAGATGCGATAACGAGAAATTGTTAACGGACGGACGGACGGACGGAATGACGGACGGACGGACCACGGACGCAGAGTGATTTTAATAGCCCACCATCTGATGATGGTGGGCTAATAACCTACATGAACGTGTAGTAGATTGTTTACTTGTAGCACTCGAGAATTTTAGAAGTCATAGAAAGCGACCTTGTAGCGTGAGATCTTAGAATAGTTCAATGCTTTGACTATATCTGCGAGGTTTTAAACCTAGTTCGAGACCCTGTCACCGGAAAATACTTTGCATGTAAATATAGGTACATAGTATATATCTTGGATATTGCTTGAGTTCTCGAGTAGCTCAAGAGGCAAGGTAAGGTCGTACATGATATACGTCCTGGGCAAAATATATGGATATGTAGGTAACATTTTCCACTCTACATTTCAGAATCATACATATGAGCCGTGCCATGAGAAAACCAACATAGTGGCTTTGCGCAGGCTGGTCTGGATCCATGCTGGTCGCAAAGCCACTATGTTGGTTTTCTCATGGCACGGCTCATATTAACATTTTCGGCCTGTGAAAGATGAACATACGTTCAAATTCTGCTGATAAAAGGCGAGATACTAGATCAAAATCTCGACTTCCGAATTACGTATCTCGGAATTTAGTATGATTTATCTTGAAATTCCGAGTTATTATCTCCAAATTTCGAATTAACAAATATTACAACAGAATTGTGCCAACGTAAATTTCTACCTCAGATTTTCGCATTGTTTCGAGCAAATCTTAATTTACTTCTCTAAAAAAAAATAATTTTTACATATGACGTCATGAATGGAGACCATCAATCTTTAAAGAATTACTTTTGTCTCTGGCATATGGTAGTTATTGCCTGGGCATTATATGGCAGTTACAACTTTCAATGATTTCTGGCAGAAAATCTAGCGTACATTCATGTAAATATATTTTTGATATAAGAAGAACTTGTAACCTAATGATTTCGGAACATGTAATATAAAGAACGCTTGACAAAGATAAAAACTCACTACATGTACCTTGAAATGAAAAGAAACTGCAATGTCAGCTTTTCTAAAAAATAACTAACAAATATGTGTTAAATTTGTTACACATTTATTTCTATTATCACGGTTTCTGTATAAAATATTACAATGGTTAAAAAACCCCAGACATTTCGAATTATTTCTGATTAAAACTGTATTTGTTTTTACATAAAACGTGCATTCAGATTTAGTGTATAATGAATGACAGCTGTGTAAATACCAAAATTGCAACCACAAAATGCATATCTTTGAAATTTTTTCACGATACGCCTTGAAAAGTAATTCATCACACATTTCCGCTTGTCACAGCACATATTTTCACAGAGCAAATGCTTACAAATGTTTACAAAGTAAAAAGTGAAATAACAATTAACGCTAAGACAAGAAACAACACATTATTCCTGCTGAGCGTGGACGCCATATCACTGACGTCTTTCGATACTTTGTTTGGACACGTGACTACTACTTTTGGTGTCGTCTCCGGACACGCATCTGACCAGCCGGGTCTCTCCTGGTAGTTTTGTTTCTCTAGCCAGTTAATCAGAGGTCGAAAATAGTCCATGAGAGGACCGGCATCCATCTTGCGCTGCCCTGTCATGACTTCCATTGCCTCTGGCCATGGTCTGGATGACCCCATTTTCAGCATGTTCCTAAAACAAATGTGCTAAGGCTCAATGGTATAAGACAAAAGAAGCCATGACGAAGGAAAAAACTATTATAAAAATATCGATTGACATTCCAGTCAGTAGTTTTGACTATCGCTCGAGGTCTTAAAAACCGAGGGCAAATATTTTTTACTGCTGACCAACCATTCAGTAAGAGTCACTGACATCGCAAAAAATAGCGTCGAGCAAGGATTCATGTAATGAAAATTTGAAGTGCTATTTCTAGCTCTTCATGAACCTTGACATTCGTGACAATGATATATGTTGCAGGACTTCATGTATATGGAGCTGCGGCAGGAAAACATTTTACGATGCTAAAACAATGACAGAAATGACATTTCAGTGAATTAGGGGAAAAGCAAATATTTTTCTATAAAAAAGAAGGAGGCACAGAAGATATAAGTTTTGCTGTTTTTATATAAAGGACCGATAAAAATATATTACATTTATAAAAAGGTTTGCACATGTGCATGTTTACATCAGTTTTGTACACACCCATACTTACATCAATTTTTGGCCAGCTTCTTTGGACTGATATATATCACATCGGTGCAGGAGTCCAGTATGGTTTGCAGCATCACAAAGAGCTTTGTGAAACTGGAATTGTATCACATAGCTAACAAAATACCTGAAATAGTAAACACGACTTGGTGGTTAAGGCAGCTGACTTTAAATTATTTACCCTTCCCCGCTGTTGGTTCGATCCTGTATCACGGTGTCGAAATCTTTCATACGAGGAACTAACCAGCTAGACTGTACATTTTTCTATAAAAATATCCGAGAATATCTTTGGTTATCCATGCAATATTACCGCCACCAAATGACTTATAATTATACCAGCGTGAAAATCAATCGTGATTGAAGAATGAAATAGCTAAGGAAGACTTAATTGTCTTAAATCGCGGGTTTCACGAGTTTACATTACACATAAGGTTATAATACATATTTGACGTCATGTCTTACATCATTTTACATAAAGTAAGGTAAAACTTTAATATAATTTAAGAACTATTTATAATACATTTTAGAATCAGTAATATTCATAATGAGCCCACCATGAGAAAACCAACATAGTGCATTTGCGACAGGCAGGGACCCAGACCAGCCTGCGCATCCGTGCAGTTTGTCAAGACCCATGCTGTTCGCTTTCAAAGCCTATCGTTAGCGATCAGCATGGATCCTGACCAGACTGCGCGGATGCGCAGGCTGGTCTGGATCCATACTGGTCGCAAATGCACTAGGTTGGTTTTTTATGGTTCGGCTCAATTATTACCTGATGTAGGGATAATTTCCGGGTATATGAAACTTTGCTCCCGGATCAAAATCGTTGCTGCCTCTCTGTACTGGGGGTGATACGCCCTGATATTTACACCTGAATAAATCATTATTATTTGATGAATACTAACATTTGTAAAAGAAATCTTTGGTTTTCAGTTTATCAACGACTACTTCTACAGAAGAGTTTTTTTACCCAGGCTGTTTACACATAGATCTCTGTGCCCTTGGATATCAGCAGGTATCCTTAATGCCTAGTTTCCTTTCCTAGTGGCCAGGTAAAAGGTAAAGAATTTCGAATCTTTCATAGAACAGTTCTCATGTGTAAACAACTTGATTAAATTGATAAGACCACGTACTTGTTCAGAACAAACCACCCATTAGGATCACAACATGTTCTATGGTTTCGCTCATGTTTATTACTTAATTGATAACAGGCCAAGAAGTAAAACTCGTTTTTTTTTCAACAGTCCAACGACCTCTGGTAACCCCTGGATTTATACCACTTACAATTTAATCTCTAAACACAGCAGCCTCTTCACTCACTTGACCAGACGATAACTTTGGGTTTGAGATATTTTCTGCTAAAACTGATTTCGACAGGGTAGGTATTGTTATCAGAAAGAAATATGTAAACAACTGGGATAGTAAATCCAAATTATATGGAAAAGAAGAAAAACGTAGACCAGTCTCGACCAGTCTCGAACTTGAAGTATCTGTCTGGTTGACCTTTAGTTAATCTATAAATTAACCAACGGCAGAGTCACAATCTATGACCGGTTTCCAAACTTAGATTTATATCCTTGGACGCTTTGATACCTGAGTTGCCACCATTTTTCGTTGTATTTCTCGGGCTGTGTTTCTCCACTGAACACACTCCATCTCCACTGATCTATAAGGTAGCCGAACGGTAGAAACGCTATCTTGTCTAGCGCCATCATCAGCAAAAAGTTGATTTCTGACTCTGTGTGAACAAACATTGTATGACTTAACATCTATGAAAGATTGTTGATCATAACTCGGAATTAATTAAGTCAAGAGTTTAAGTCTGTAATAGTTATATCCCAGCTGTATCACAACACATTTTACTGCGTGATTAACGCAGTATATAGCTTTTCTACATGGTGTACAGGCTACACTATATTACTATAAAATAATGCAAACGACACAATATTTTAGACTGTTTTTACTTTTATATTTACAACGGCTGATAAAAATGTAGTTTTATTTCGGAAAAGCTGACATAAAAACTGGAGACATTCCTATTGAAATAATCAGTCAAAGAACATTAAAATGAAAACAGCTCGGCTATAATTTTATAACTCGCCAGGTGACGATAAATCAACACCTAATATACTGCCTCGATACCCTAGTGGTAGAGTGTCCGCTTCGCGTGTGGGAGGTCGTGGGTTTTAATTGACTCTCAGCATTAAAAGGGAAACTGGCCTCTTCCCTAATGCATCCGTGGCGATGGATTCAATCAGGAATGAGGTGTTGAGAGTGATAAATATAAGTTCCAATTTATCTATGATAAATTACCTAGTATAAAGTAAATACCAACACATTACCTTCATCATCATTACCGGCTGGCAGGAGTTTTATTTTACGTAGATGTTCCGGGGTTTGTGCAGACAGAGCCATCACATCCCCTATGGCTTCGTGGAAACCTGAGAACACCAATGGTATTGAAATCAAAATAGGTACTGAGATGCTTTGAAAAGGAAATGAGATCAAAACTGGTGCCTAAATATTTGAGAAAATGTTATAAAGAGGTTTAAAGATGAAATGAAAATTTGATCAAAACTGATGTATACCTTGGTTTAAAAGGTAACTTTTCTACGCTGCCAAGATGAAAATATCATTTGAAATCATGGTAAAAGAGTAGAAAAAAACACTTAAAAACCAACTCTTTATATAGGTAAATAATTCAACTAAACAATCATGAGCTTTTATCAGTGATTAATGACTAACCTGGATTGGCACCATCTCTGAAAGGTATAGGCTGGTGTCTATACTGCATCTGGTACTGGGTATGGCCCATTTCATGGTGGATAGTCACCAGATCCTCCATATTAATTTTCGTGCACATTTTGATTCTATAAGCAGACAACAATCTTTTACTCACACTTGTTATTAACAAGATTCACAGCAAAAATGACACGCCAAACCTGTGCTAATCATTCCCTTGAATTTAAGGAGGTAGGTTACCTTGTTACCAGGGTAAATTCAAATTAGTTTAACCGCAGCAATTTTTTGTGTTTCGTGTAATTTAATGTTTTGACTGCTACCATCTCAATTTCTTTTATCTCTGGCCTTTCAAGTTCAGTTTTTATGCAGGTTTGAAAAACATGACCCTTTAAAGGTATTTTATATAGAAGGAAGAAGGAAAATACGTATATTTAACAGTTTTCAGTGCATTTTGGTTTCATTGATATCCGTAGAGGTCTGCATAATTAATAATTTTACTAGTATGCGCGTTAGCTTTCTAATATAAGCTTAAAATATATATGTCGCGGGGCTCGTGTTTCCATGGTAACGCATTTTCTCTCAGTTTTGAACAACTATGTATGAAAACAGTTTTTTTCGACGGCTTCAGTGTCATTCTGTTACTGACCAACATGGAATATTTGGGTAAAATTATTAGCAAAATACCAAGCACTTTACATGGTACCCTATTTTTCTTAAAGTTTAAAGTAACCATGGCAACAGGGATGTTTAAAATAACTTATATCTTGCTTTTTATCATAATTTCTTACAAAAAAATATTAAATAAGATAATCTTTCTTGTTAATGTAGCTTTAAAACATTTTAATTCTAACGTAAGTAATATTTTCATGTTATCTGCATTTATTTAAACAAATTTCACAGCTTAAAATACTTACAGCAGTACCCCTCGTCTGACATTTTTTATGGAAAAATCGTTCTGCATGCTGCTATTATTATTATGGATATTGTTGAAATGAAAATAAAATGCCGAAGCGGTGTTCCTTAAATAGACCAGTGTCAACGCTTTTGAATTTTACATTTAGATATATAGGTCACGGGCTTCGTTTCCATGGTAACATCAATTTAATTCAAGAAACCACAATTTTCTCGTGAAATTTGAACAATTTTAGAACTTAGTTTTAATATATGAGTAACAAATTATCAATAGAAACTGAAAAATGGGAATTATAAATCAAACTGTCCAATTTTTAGTTGAAAATGGCCATATTAAGTAACCTTTCACCCAGCTATATTCCCAATAACATTGGTTACCATCATCCATTTTCTTACATTCCGCATAACATTTCAATATAACTATATAAAAGAAGCAAAATATTGATTATTATTCAGAGCGAAAGACACATAAAAAATATTTCAGTAAATAATGGCTGTTTAAAAATAGTTCAAATAAAGAAAATGCACAGAATTACGTACTTTCAAAATAAAAGCTATTAATTTTGCGCGGTAACTGACACGTAACGTCATGACGTCAGTGACGTCACTTTAAAGCAACAATGTTTCGAAGCGTTTCTGCGACAATTTATCAATTATTTCTGCATTATTAAACCATTAAGCATCAAATCGGAGACAGGTTCATGATTTCTTTTATGAAGAATGTATATACAAACACATTTGGTTTGTCGTAAACGTCGTCGTAAATCATCACGTTAGCTTCCGGTTGGGCATGCGCACATACAAATATGAAGGTAACCTACCTCCTTAAATCGTTGTCACATTTCACATGAAGAAATAAATAACTCTGGTCAGACTGTTGATGCTGTTTTGCCTGTCTCCACACAATCATTATGACATATCTTAGGGCAATATCTATTCTTGTTGTTTTTTTAATGAAGACGTTGTCAATGATAACTTATTACAAATATCTAAATTAAGTAAACCAGCCTTATTAGTTCAGACATTGCTTAGCCTAAACCATAATATATATATATATATGTGTACAAGATATTTAACTTTAAAAGCAATCCAATCATCAACAAAATGACCAGGAAAGTTAACAAATAATTCATATGTAGATTCTCTTATATCCGGGTTTTATATTACCTAAAATCTTTGCCATTTAAGAAATCCCATGCAGAAGCGTGGCAGACGACTTCTCGATCTTTGGGTCTCACAATCATCGACTTGTTCCAGAATTCCTCGCGCATCGGTTCCAGTCCAAGGGAGGTAAAGAAACTTTCAGCTGTTCGGAAAAGCTGGGTAGCATTGTATCCCTGTAACACAATAGTAAGAAACTTGTTGAAAAATAATATAAGATACAAAAATTAGAACGTAATTCACAATCACACATAAAACTTATATGGTTATAAATAATACCCCCTATATTCCTATACATTTGAAGTTTAATATGGGAGATAACTTTGAACTATATTCAAGAAAACTTTTCACAGACACCAAAAATGTTGAATGTTCAAGAAGTGAAAAATTAAGGAAGATATTTGAGATAAGTTTCTACTTCTTCAAGCCAGACTTATTTTTCTTGTACTTTTCAGTTTCTGCTACTGTGTCAATTAAACCTATCAGCAGATCCGTAGTAAGTATAAAACACTCCTAAGCACAATCATATAGGACTTGCTATGACTGAGTCCGTCCATGACATGTATAAGAATGTGCAACACCTCTCACTACCCTATATTGAAGTTCCTTCTGTGGATTTTAAGACATTATCTGAGATGCTAAAAAGGTGTTAATTTCATTAAATATTCATGATAGTTATTGTTCTTCTGCACAATGTGGTGATAACTTTATCAATATTGACAGAAGAGTTATTGTTTGATAATCATCATGTCAAATGCTTATAAATTCCCAAAACTTGATTTACACTAATTCTTGTAAATGTTAAAGTATCGAATAATTTACTATTATTAGAGATATTGGACTTGTTTTGTCAAATTACTGTCAAAGCTCAGACTTTAACAATATTTTCTAAGTCCAAACGGGAAGTAAAAGGCACCTTGTTTTGTAAACTTGCATTTTTTGAGATGCATAAGTTTCAGAAACAGTTAAGGAAATGTCAAATTAGGTGTGTGGGACATTTTCCAAGCGAAAAAGTATGGAAATAATTTTGTCAAAAATAAATGTCTAAGATACAGGACCTAACATTTGAACCTTAAGGACGCGACATGAAGGGGTGCGACCCGACTGAAAGACAAAGAGATTTGTTTATACCTGTATTTCAATTTATATTTTTCTACAGAAACGGACAAAGGGAGGCAATTAAGTGGTAGAATTCCCAGACATTACCACCGGAGTTGTCTGTCTTATTAGTTGCCGCTGTGGTAACAGTAGTCTGTTAACATTCTAATATTATTCTTTATGGAGTTCGAATACTATTATCTGACTAATACATGTTTTACAAACATAATTAAGATATTCTGTGTGTTTGTTACATGCAAAATAAAACAGATGGACCGATTAAAAAACAACTGGTATATGTTTATAGCTGTATTTTTCTACAGAAACGGACGAAGGGAGGCAATTAAGTGGTAGAATTTCCAGACATTACCACCGGAGTTGTCTGTCTTATTAGTACAGTAGTCTGTTAACAGTCCGATTAAAAAACAACTGGTATATGATGAAAATACAAAATATTATATGATAAAAATGAAACTGGTAGTACGAGAGGGAATGTTTTAATGTATGCAATTACAAAGTAAAATAAAAGAGATACGTTATCTTGTTTTGCTTTTCTACAAACTTTATTGCAAATGTTGGAATTATTTTATTTTCGTACTGTTAGAAGTAATGTGTCCTCAGACAGTGTCACTGTCGTGTACTCAGCGCGCTATGATGATATTGCATCAACGTTTAAAGTCGACTTAAAAACGATTAATTTTCAAAATTGCCATCACCTTTATAAATGGTAAGATTTTACTGCTTTTGCATTAAAGGTCCAATACTAAGGAAAGTGAACATTTTAATTTCTTTTAAAAAGCACAGAAACTATTTCATTTTATTGGAAAATGAAAGTTGGTATGTAGAAAATTCGAAATAAATCGCAGTATATGTACAATTATTTTTCTATGAAGTATGAAGAAAGTTAAAAAGACCTGGGGGGTCATTCTGTCGATTCATTGAAATTTCAACATAATACACATACATTTCTTTGAGTTCCAAAGACCTTCTGTAAATTTTGACCTGCCAATCTTCATTATTTAGTGTCTTGCAGAAGTCTATGCACTGGCTATGAAAAAAATTACCAACTCACTTTCCCTTAGTAATGGACCTTTAATATAATTTTGCAAATTTATTTTAATTTAGCGTGTAATATATTATACACTACCAAACTCATATGCAGTAGTTCGGTTAGAAAACTTAACAGTATCTGGGAAGAAGATATCATTGCTCTAGACAGTATCAACTATATCTCTGACAGGGTGAGCATCGAGAGTTGTCGAACTTTATCAAAAGCGTCACGAATTGACATCGAGTCACTGATTTTCTACAAAACATTGTTGGGTTTTATTTGTAAATCGTTTGTATCTTTTGAAGAGAAAGGCGTAGAAAATTGTCATATAACTAGCTGGTTATCTAATTTGGCCGAGATATTATACTCATAAAAGTTGTGACCAAGTTTGGTGAATTTGGTAAAGAACTGCTAAAGTCAGCGTTGTCAGTTTTCATAAGTGGTTGCAAATAAATAGATACAAATTGAACAGATGCAAATAAAAAATGTAATATAGCTCAAACATATAAATGCTGTTGAATGTATGAAGGTGCCAACTTGGCTGGCCCTTTCAGTACGGATGACACTATAATAACTAACATTTTACCTTATTGTAGTGTTGTACAAACTTAACATAAACATTTATGTTACACAAAATGAAATGATAATATCATACTAATAATACAGATAGTACTATAGAATATGTGATAAGCGTATGATGTAATAATGACTTTTTACTTGCATTCATAAATATAGCCCTAATAATTATTATAGAGCGGGGTCGTGAGTTCGATCCCCAGGAGCGGTGTATGGTCTCCGTGCCGACTTGATAAAATATATTGAAATCATTAATCCTTCACCTCTGATTCATGTGGGGAACTTGCCAGTTACTTGCGGAGAACAGGTTTGTACCGGTACAGAATCCAGGAACACTAGTTAGGTTAACTGTCCGCCGTTACATAATGAAGTACTGTTGAAAAACGGCATTAAACCCAAAACAAACTAACTAATAGTTTAGAATACCAGCTCTAATCCTAAAAAAATGCATAAAGATTATTCCGGCGCTTGTTTCGGCTTTCACTCAAAGCAATTTCATATGGCTAGATAGAATTTAAGTTTATCTCGGCTTATCAGATTTGCTTTTAAAAATAATAATTCCAATGTATTAAAAACGGAAAATAAATGAACCACTATTTCCCTCAGAGTTACCGTGCTTGTGTTCCGCACTTATACACATTTTTTGCCTGTCATTCATTCAAGTTTCATCAATTACCCAAATAAATCTGCAGTACAAGAATGATGATTATTTGTGCCGCACCATGAGAAAACCAACATAGTGCCTTTGCGGCCAGCATTGATCCAGACCAGCCTGCGCATCCGCTCAGACTGGTCAGGATCCAGGATGTTCGCTAACAGTTTCTCTAATTGCAATAGGCTTTGAAAGCGAACAGCATGCATCCTGACCAGACTGCGGATGCGCAGGCTGGTCTGGATCCATGCTGGTCGCAAAGCCTCTATGTTGGTTTTCTCATGGTGTGGCTCGTTTAATAAATTGATGTTTTGTTTCTCGTCATCTGCTCTCCCTCTCATTGAAAATCATCATTATCCAAACTTTAATCCATCCTATTATTTTATACAAAAACAATAGTTCAATAAATATTCAAGACCTAGATATAGGGGATGCAATCTTATACCACAGCTAGTTAGAAATATTCACAGATAGTGTGATACAAATGAGTTTATTACAAAATAAAGCAAAAAGCTCTATTGTACTTGTACCTGTTTCACAAGCTCGGGTGTTATATCGATGTTTTGTTTTTTTTTAAATGGGATGACCCATTTGTATATGTTGTTCCATTCTTGTGCCCACATATTGCCTTAAAAGAGAGAAAAAATACTACTTAGTAGTTCACAGTTCGAACAAATAATGGACCCGTCATAATAATTTTAGTACGTATGCAATAAGTACAATTTTAATACTCCTTGTTCTATCCATTTACTTTTGAACCAAATGGTACGCCACAGAAAATTCCGTTTTACAAAATGATGCAATTAGGGGTTATGACTTAGAACTTGCAGTTTCGTGTTTTAAACAACATGAACAAGAAAATTCAATGAATAGGTATCACCCGCCGAAAGGGTTTGTGGTGAGGAATGGCAAAAAATATACCCGGCAAAAAGTTAAAGGATGTTACTAAGAAAGAAATAATTTCATTAGTCAAAATCATTTTAACAGAAAATGTATGGGTTTTTTTTTTGGGGGGGGGGGGGGGGGGCAGCGGGGGTGACCCGGGTGAGGCTTCAAAACTTCCCATGTCGACTATACATATATATTGATGGAAAAAATATAAAAAAATGGGGGGGGGGGGGGGAAGTGCATGATCGGGGTGGCGGGCATGACTGAGTGGAGAGTGAGGTGGGGAAAAGGTAAAACTTTGCATGTTAATAAAATATTCATGGAAGGTTTGAATTTTTTTTTTTAAAAAAGGAATGGTTTTTTTGGAGTGGGGGTGGGGAGGGGAGGGGGAGGGGCTGTGAACAAGGCAAGGTGGTGACCAGGTGTGGGCACACAACTTCACTTGTTTATAAAAATGTTCATGGAAAAGAATGAAAGAAGTTTAATGAAATTCCACCAACTGGTTGGTTTGTTATGTACAAATCTGTGGATTTTTAAACAATTAAAGGGCAATAACTCTAAGGGAAACTGAATCCAAAAACAAATTGACGGGCATCATCGCAGTATGTTGGTTCATGTTTATTTGAAGTTTTATGAAATTCTACCTGATAGTTACTGAGAAATGGCTGCAGACGGGCATTTTTCATTCAATCAAGGGCAATAACCCTAAGGGAAATTGACCAATAAAAAAAATTGACGGGTATCATCGCAGTATGTTGGTTCGTCTTTATGTCAAGTTTCATGAAATTCTACCTGCTACTTACTGAGAAATGGCTGCGGACGGACATTTTTGGGCATTTTTCAGTAAATAAAGGGCAATAACTCTAAAGGAAATTGACCAATCAAAAAAAACTCAAAAAAGGTTGACGAGCGTCATAGCAGTATGCTGGTTCATATTTATTTCAAGTTTCATGAAATTCTACCTGCTAGTTACTGAGAAATGACTGCGGACGGACGGACGCACGCACGGACATACTCACGGTATGATACTTAAGTGACTTTACAATGTTAAATTTTAGCCACATAAACCCAAAAATTAGTCACATAAACCCACTTTTGGACACTTTATTTTTGGACTTTTAGAGTCCAAACCCTAACGGACGAACAACGCCATTTCAAAACCCCCTCCCGATTTCATCGGCGGGGGATAAAAACCACAGCATTGTGCTCAGTCTTAATGTTGTATCATAATAAATATCACCAACAAACAAGTGAATAACGACCGCACTTTTTGAAGTCGGCAGAAGAAGATTTGTATATAGTTTTGTTAAACAGATTCCCTTACTGCATTTACGTTATACATGTCAAGCACTTGCTATAACGGAGTAAATTACGTTTCTATTGTCTCTGGAAAAGATGTCATCTTGCAGTCATAGGATTTTTTGGCCGACACCGTCGACATTCAGTACTTAAGGTAAAAAGTGTTCCTTTTCTTTTCTTTTTTTCTAACGTCTTGTGTTTATACCTAAAATATGTGCAGGAATATGTCCGCTGTCGGGAAATTTGTCCTGCCCGTAAATTGTCATCAGTTTCCGTCTTACATATGTATGTAAATTCTGATATAGAGGTTTCAACTGTTCCAGTAAAGTTTCTATATCAGTTTGGAATGTTTCTGTATCATACACTGATCTCCAGTACGCTCCCGTGTCGTTATAACCTAAAACGAGAATTTTTTAAAATAGATTGCATTGAAATACAAGACTCAGTGCTAAGGATACTGTGTAACTTATCAATATTAAAAATATAGACAACAGTTTTCTGTCAATATATCTAGTTACAAAAATACAAGCTATTACACAGGGTAATTATTAGATATACTCACTCAAATTTTGTTAATGATGCTCTAAGTCGTCCGAACCATTCATTTAGTGTATAGATATATTTAATAACAACTTTAAATTACTGATGTCCTTTTTTTTGCATGTCAAGATATAAATGCCTGTCATTTATTATGATTCCAATAGCGTTCCCCAACACAAGTTTCAAAAACTAAACGATAACAATAAAAGTAAACTTCTCCAAAACTACGCGCTAACCAGGAAAAAATCAAAGTTTTCCAGGGCAAAATCAACGACCGATTTCCATAGGATTAAGCAGCTCTATGCATTTTCAAACCAAATCAAACCAAATACATTAATACAAAATATCTGAAAAAAGTGTCTTACATTTTTATCTGTAAATTGTTATAATATAACTTTTTCTCAAGTCTTTGACTTTGACTTTTTGACTTTTGTATTATATAGCTGCATCAACTGAAAAAAATCATTAAGTAAATATATGGAAATCCAGTTGCCCCTGGTCTTTGCAGAACAGCTTGAGATTAAAAATGAAATAATATTGACCTAATTCACGAATAGCTGCGTTGCTCAGACTGACAAACTCGGCATAAGTGTCCTTCATCTTCCTTCCAGTGGCATCTCTCCAATCTTTCCAAACATTCGTCAGTTTGTCATAGTCCTGCGAGTGTGCCATTATATCTTCTAACTCTGTAATAATAGAAAACATCATTTAATGTCATTTATCTCCGCAAATATAGCAAACAACATTTATCTTTTAATCTTATTCAGTTTTTGTCCTAAAGTTTTTTTAGCCTAATTTACAATATTTGCTACGATCACATATATATATTTTGTAATGGTCGTAGGAACCTAGGTTATAGAAATGCCAGTGGCTCTGACAGTTGCCGACGTCTTTGATTGTTTATGACCCAATCGCTACATTACAAAATCAGTAAAAAAGAGTTTTAGACAAACACAGTTTAGTTACCTGGATCCAATCCGACACAGTTACCGGAAGTCAAACATACTTTGCCTGTACTGTAAATGGATTCCATACTTGACTTCAGTTCTGACAGCTGTAATGACCAAACAGCCACACAAATATAAGACCAAATTTGGAATAATACAGAGTTTCTTGAGAAAACAGTTGCAGAAGTTTTTCATCTTGTACTACCTTTTCAAATGTGATAGTGGTATATATATTTCTGTATACATGTTCATATTAAGGCTCAGTCACACTACACGGTATAGCGTCAACGGACGTCCAACGTATAACAAAATTTTCAATCCGTTTGTGTCCGTTCGCATGCGTTACTCTTCCGTTTCTCATGCGGCGCCTGCGCTCCTTGTCCGGCGATGTTCGTTCCATTCGGTGGAAAGTTTTGAGCATGTGGAGCATGTTCAAAATTTAGAACGTACACCACCGGACAAAATTGTCCGTAAGATGTACGGTAGCAATTACTCGTGCGTTCCCTATTCTGTACTTGTCAGGTTCGCATCCGTTCTTGTCCGGTTCGCATCCGTTCTTGTTCGGTGGTCCTTATTCACGGCCGGACTATCCCCGGACATGCAACGGATGTAACGTATGTTCAACGGACGATAATCGACAAGAACGTTTTGTCAGTTCCTCATGCGTTGTGCTTACGTTTTACGCGGTGCAAGTCCGTTACTAGTACGGTGATATCCGTTAATTGAACGTTGTTCGTCCTGTGTATGTGCGTTAATCTTGCGGTCATTGTGCGTTTTATGCGCCCAATACACCGATCGCGAGAGCACCGAGCAGCAGCGAAGGGATGCCTTTCGTCACCGGATAACTTTCTGCCGCATTTTTTCTATACGTTTGGCGTCCGTTAACGCTATACGGTGTAGTGTGGCTGATACATTAGATGTTATATTTACATATATATAGTTATAAGGTAGGTTCTAATTCTCGAGTCCGTTGCCTGGCGAAATCTATTGTGTCATATAAAAAGGTGCCGTCAGCTGATCTCGTGATTCATTATTGAAATTTCACAGAAAAGTTGAAACATCGAGAAATGAGCCGCACCATGAGAAAACTAACATAGTGCATTTGCGACCAGCATGGATCCAGCCTGCGTATCCGCGCAGTCTGGTCAGGATCCATGCTTTTCGTTTTCAAATTGGAATTAGAGAAACTATTAGCAAACAGCCTGGATCCTGGCCAGACTGTGCGGATGCTCAGGCTGGTCTGGATCCATGCTGGTCGCAAATGCACTATGTTGGTTTTCACATGGCGCGACTCAAATGATGCAAAAAAAACCTCATCAGTTTCTGATTTTTTTTTTTTTTTTTTTTGGAGGTGGGGGGGGGGGGTGAAAATATTTTTTTGCTAAGGAGTTTAAGTTGACAATAACCTTTCTAAGCTGGTCTTCATTCTTGAGAGCGCTCGTTCCAATGTCAGACATCTTTCTCAACCGTCGTTTAAGCTGGTCGTCCTTGTACTCCTTCCAGTCATACATTGATACATTCTGCGCAACCCTCTTTTCATAATCAGCAATGCCAATTGAGACTTGACTCTGTAAAAATGTTATTATATACGGTACCATAAACTAACAAATCTGTATAAGACAGAGATCTGTAACCCATGACAAATACGGAAAGCCACGGGTATGTGACGTCATTTGACGTCATTATTTGTCGTTGCGTAAAATTACTTTAACTTCAATATTTTATACAACGAAATGGCAAAATTTATAGACTACCTATCATTTCTTTTCAACTCATTAAACTGCCTTACTACTGATCCTATATTGACATTCGGGCTATGCCCTCGTACAAACAATGGTATGGTCGTGTTGATAACCGCCGAATGTACGTCATTGCCATTGGATTGGTGCAAATAGAAGCTACTTTTTACTGGATTCTGGTATGTACTAACAGGTTAAAGGGTTAAAAAATCGCGTACTGAAAAGGAAATTCGTGTGCTGTTTAAACATGATTTTTAATTAATTGTTATGCTGTGTCAGGTCCATATACTTGTTCTTGTATGAAAACTACTTTTTAACTGCATGCTGGCATGTAACGGGAGAACATTTTGTATTTACAAGGCAATTCCCGTGCTGCTGATACATAGGCTTTTTGAAATATTGTGTCAGGGCTGAAAATTTATTCTTGCGTCTGCAAGCACATGCGAATAGCTCAGTTCCACCTGTTTTCTTAGTATAGTTCCGCCTTAGTTCTGTCTTTTCGGCGTTCGGAAAATATCACTTATACCCGTTCATGTATTGAATCGCTTATGACTTGTACTATTTTTTATTTTTAGGAATCACATGAAAGATTTTAGGAAGTACCAATCAGTATGTTTTTATTTACTTCTCACAGAACTCATATCAATCTTGGACGCTGGTCAATAGCTCGTTCTCAAAATAACTCGTGCCGCTGAGAATGATCGCCTAACCTCCACCGCCCCCCCCCCCCCCCCCCCCCCCCCCCCCACGCACACACACACACAAAAATCGTACTGAACAGCATTCTATACTGTTCTTGAACTATATTATGTTTTGCTTTCGTATTCTTTTTGATGATCATGTTTGACATTTCCCTAATGATGCATGTAATCGATTAATACACTTATGTCTTATGAAATGCTTTAAAATGAACAAACATGTTGATACGTTACCACTTTTTCTGCAGTTTCATCAGTTATATTTGTGTTATACGCCCACTCGGCTTCGTTCTGCATAAAGTAATTATCAGAAGCTTCTTTTTCAAACTGTTGTAACCAGTCTTTTAATTGGTCTGCTTCAGTCACGTGAGTGCATTCGTCGCGCCAACCAAGATCTTTGTCAGGTACATGGTTTTTCAACCAATCAATAAGCGGTTTGAAATATTGCATCAATGGAGCAACGCTCATTTTATCTGTACCAGTAAAATTCATCATTGCCTCTGTCCAAGGTTTAGACGACCCCATTTGCAATAAATGTCTATAAAAGAGTAAAAATATAAAGGAATTTTACTACATGCTCAAGACAGTGTGACTAACATTTACATCAATATCTTACCTGTAAGCCTTAACTTTTTTATAAAACAGTGTCGAATATATATTGCGTATAAAACAGAAGGAAAATATGGCACTGAATTACATATCAAGTGACCTATGTAATATTTATAATATTTCTATGTCAGTTAAATTAATAAACTTAATAAATCTGAAGAAAAAAATATGATTTCAATCATTTTTTTATTCTTGATGAAAAGAGATATATGTTCTGTGTAAAAATCCTACTTTCGTAATATAAATACTTAACACAAAATGCTACATTCATATGTTAAAGTGCATAAAATAACTAGACAATTATCATGCAAGTGTACCTAAGTCTGTCCCCAGCATTCGTAGAGTTGTAAATGTCGCAACGATGTAAAGGTCCGGTATAGCCAGAATATTTACACAAAGCATCGTGAAATTGAAACTGAACAACAAAACTTACAAAATATCTGAAAACATACAAACATGCACCATGCACACAGTTATATAAATAATACAGAACTGATGTTGCTAAACTAATACAATACTGAAACAACAAACTAAACTACTAAATGCCTTTTGAAAATGAGTGTATCCTATCGAATTACCAGGAAGCAGAAAATTTCGCAGGATCTCCATTCAAAAATAAATCTGCGTTACTTACTCAAGAAGGAATTGGCTATAAAGTTTTAACATTATTTTGTACAAGTTTTTTTTCTTTCAAAAAGTCATCCCTGTTAACTCTAGTACTGTCTACTCAATACCATTTTATGGTTTGGTCATACCTTGACAAATTTCACTCCTTGCAGACATTACCTGCCCCAACTCTATATGTATTTATTACTGCGTAACAATGGCAACTACAAGATCGTTGAAAACAAATCTAAGTATTATTTTCTCACCTGGGATTTTATTTTTCATTATATTACCCTCATTAGCTCTTAATCTCAGAACAAATACTCAAAACAAGTTTAATAGCAATTAATGGAGAAAAGAACCATTTATAAAAATCCTCGTTAAATGTTTGTTGTAACAGAGGATTTTTTACTGTTGGCGAAGACCACTGCTCAGGTGGTTGGTGAAACCTTTGCCACTCTCATTATTCATCAGTTGGATGTCAGGAATTTTTTAATTTTAGCTGCAGTGATCAACCACTTTCAATTCAATTAAACAAATGTAGAATTAGAAACAAGTACCAATACTGAGTGTTCAGCTTTTCTTGATTTAATGCATGGTAATGTTATGTGTGCAAATAAGAAAATGTTTAAACCCAGAATAGGAGGGGGAAAATGATATCTTATATATAAATGTTGAAAAACTGAAGCAAGAATTGGATTTTAAAAAGCTCTGACGGGAGCATGCTCGGAAACCTCTCTCGTGTAATCCAGAAAACAGGTAATGAACCAGTGCTTACTGATAGTTTTACATACTAGTATTCCCATTATAGTACAACTTGTGTCCTCAATGAACTGTCCGTACAATGACAATGAATAAAATAAAATTAAATCTATGAAAACTCGAAGTATAACTCGTCTTTAAAAAGCATGCATGTACAAAAGCAACGAAAAACATTATAAGCGCTTACACCGGTACAACTGACCAAAGTTAGTACGTTTGTTTGCCTTGCAGGCTGTTTAGGAAACACGGATACAATATCCATCATGGCAACCGTCTAGCTTTATTGACTGAGCAAGACCCGACGTGCACCGTCATGAAATACACAGACCTTCTGCCATTAGGGCCAGCTGGATTGCTTCCTCACAATGCAAAGAGAGGTTTCAAATCAAAGTTAGGAACAAATGATTCAAGATCAAGAAGGCCTTAACAAATTATAACTAAAAATATCAAAGCACTTTGCATGCTGTTTGATAAAATTGAACTGAATTATTATTACCATTTTTCCTCACGTGCAAATTTTTGGGTTTTGCAATTAGTGTAGAGACTACAGCAAGATGCGACGGCAATATGCATATATATCGTATATAATACCAGTGCAGTCCGTCTATACCTGAATTACCTAAACTTGGAACCAGCAACATTAGACTGGTATATATCACATAGATAGAGAGGACCCCTATAACCTTTTGCGTCACATAGGGTTTTATGGAAATGGAACTGTAGCACATAACTTATAAAATATCTGAAATATTTTAAACATTGTGTACTAATTCAAAACAATGCATTAACACCTCGAAGAATTTGATCCAGAAGTGTAGATAATATCTAATATGAGTTAAAAAATGCTTGTCCAAATTATATATCCATATAAATATTATATACGTTTTCGATAGAAATTTTTCTGTTTCATATATTTTTAAAGGACCAAACATAATACATAATATTCTGAACATTACTGTTTCATTTCGTAAAGAAAATTCTGGTTTCAACATTTTGTAACTTTAAAAGATTTTTTTACAAATTGACAGATCGTATTTAAGAACAACCCACACTTCGTCTCAACTCATGTAGATGGTTAGGAGAGGACTTTGTGCAATGTCATCTGCGATAAAATCTGTACAATTTAAGCCAAAAAGTAATAGAAATTTGGAAATAATTAGGTCATGTGTTCGTCTTTGTAACGGTATTGATGACACAAGGACCTGTGGCAAAATGAAATAACAGACTATGTAAAAAACAGTGTCTTTGAATTTCAGGAATATGTCTTCATGGGCAAAACCTCCAATTGATCTGAAAAAAAGATCCTCTTACCGTATATAAGGCACATTGGCTGGAATGTGGTATTTTGCACCGGGATCAAAATCATCTTCAGTTCTCTCTACTGGTGGAGAGAAACCTTGATATTTACATCTAAAATGGAAGCAAAGGAAACATTTTTCATGATTCTATAGTTTAGTCCAGTTGCAAAAACTTATCAATGAAGTATTTTCAGAAGTATAAAATGCTCATGTTATAAAATAACAATAATAATAAAAGTGGGGTTGTGTTCCCAATGCGCCGAATCATAAACTAGGCAAACATTAAACAATCTTTTTTTCAGTCAGCAGCAAAACTTCATGTATCGCAGTGCTTGAATGAACCTCTTACAGCAATTAATACAATCACGAAGATAACCAAACCTCCGATAAAGTTTACACAAGCAGAAGTTCTCTATGAAAATTACAAGCTGTTTATTTTTGTACAAACTATCTATATATTTGTTTTTCAAACATACATTGTATGTACTATATTTTAAAGAATTTACCTGAGATCCCACCATTTTTCATTATATTTCTCTGGTGGAGTTTTTCCACTGAACACGCTCCAACGCCACTGGTCGATCAAATACCCAAACGGCAGGAATGCAATTTTTTCCAGAGCCATTTTCATCAAAAAGTTAATATCACTCTCTACAAGGAAACGAAAAATAAGATAGTTACTAACAATATAGTAACATTTTGATGACTCTAGTTCAAAACTGTGATCCGATGGATACGTTGAAAGGTGTAAGAAAATCGCATCATACGAAAAGACGTTGAAGACGAAAGTGAGTTTATATTTTTAAGCCTTTGAGTTATTGTTTATATTATACAACAGAAAGACCCTTGTTGAAATCATGTTCAATGGCAGAGACTGATATTTTCTGAATCTGTCACAGAGTTTCAAATTATGTCATATTGTAAAAAGTGTTTTTTTTAAGGCCAACAGAATTAGCTTAAAATGCTTAATTATTTTCTATAAAAAATAAAGAAACTGTTTAGAAGTAAAAATCAACTTTTACATGTTTTGGGGGTCTCCGTGGCCGAGTGGTTAAGGTGGCCGACTCCAAATCACTTGCCCCTCATCGACGTGTGTTAGAGCCTCACTCGGGGTGTTGCATTCTTCATGTGAGGAAGCCATCCAGCTGGCTTACGGAAGGTCGGTGGTTCTACTCAGGCTCATGATGACATAATGCACGGAGGGGCAACTGGGATCTTCCTCTGCCATCAAATCTGGAAAGTCGCCGTATGGCCTGTGATTGTGTTTGTGCGACGTTAAACCCAGTAAAATAAATTTACATGTCTTTAGAAGACCATTATTTCAAAAGTGTCAATGAAACTTACCATAACTGTTTTTCATATCGTTGAGAAGACCGATAGTTCTAAGATGCCCAGGTGTAGAAACTGATAATGCCATTACATCACCTATTGCTTCGTGAAATCCTAAATTAAAAAAAAAACATATTAATTCCACAATGCCTTGCTGAAACAAGTAAGAAAACGCTTCTTGGTAAGCAAACTTCCAGTGCGAATGACATTGTTACCATGGCACATGGTTGTACATTTAAGACAGTTTGCATTTTATGGTCAAAAATAAACAACAGCGATAAACAGGTGTCTTTGAATTAAGACCGCTGTGTAAATGTATTTGGACTAAGAAAAAAATAATTGTTAAATTCAATATCCTCTAAAAGTACATTTACATGTTGTTTAACTGATGTGCAGCTTCTTTGTACACGGATTACATACCTGGATTTGCACCTCCTCTAAACACGACTGGTTGGTCTTTGTACTGTAGGAAATATTGAATGTGGCCCATTTCGTGGTGTATTACAATCATCTCTTCCATGTTCACTTCCGTGCACATCTTAATTCTTGGTGTGTTTAATAATATAAGGCAGACATATGAACATGAGGAAACGATTTCAAACTGTAATTGTTCAAACTATTTATTGGTTAAATGAACAAATTAAAACAAATTTACATTGTGGATATATAAAATTTATCTTTAAAAAGGGGATTTATATTCTTTGGATATACTTAATTCAATAGCGACTGGATTTAAATTTGACCAGGACACTTTTCTTGCATATTAGCACTGGACTTCAAGGTCAGTTAACATTTTCAAGTTAACTGAATTGTTACTTTTTTAAATAAGCTCTGTTATTGTTAATTGTTACTGGTTTGTTTTTCTGTTACCTTTAGTATTTAGGTAAAATTTATTCGCATAAAACCCGAAAACAGTCTCCTAAACAGAACTTAATAATTATGCAGTTATATAATCCCATCGGTTCTTATGGTAAAATTGAATCGAAAACCTCAAATTTCTGAAAGGAAGAGCATAGCATAGTAAAACTGTGAAGAATGAACAGTGCAAAATTCTGGAAACGGCAAGGTATTTGCAAATGTCACCGTGTGCACAAATGGCGAATCAGGAGGAAACATTACACTAACCGTTCATGGGCGTATCAAGACTAGAATATCTGAGCTGGCCCAAACTATTATATGAGGTGGGGACATGCTCCCTCGAGAGCTGTTTGTCTAGAAAGCGCACAAGAGCATTCTCCGTCATGTCTTGGACCATAAAGAACGTTTTGTTTTGAATGCATCGTTTCAAAAACGTTTGTGCAGGTCTGGACCTACAGGGCCTACGTTGTAATATGAATCAGTGGAATAAATATTATTTGACTGCATTTACGTGTCTAATATGGTAAGGATAAAGGCTAAGATGTGAGAAAATGTATGCTTTTTAACGTGAGCTTGACCTTACGATATTAGTTGATCAGTTATTTGTAAATTTTATGAATACATATAAACAAATAGCCGAGCTTTTCATGTGTTTATCCTACTTAAAAGCGTTCGATCTACACCACCTTTACGTGCCAGCTATGAATCTAAAACGAATTTCCCAATTTGAAACCAAAACATAAACCTTGATTAATATTGAAATTGGACATGGATCATGAGACTGTATATAATTTTCATTTAATCAATCGGTCGTTTGTATATGCTTAAACTAACGCGCTTTGTGTTATAATTAGAGGTCTAGTAAGATGTCTGGTTACACCCCTTCAAACACAATTTCACTAAATCAAATGTAAGCAAACATCTTGTATGAATATTAAACCAGTGAGCTATACACAATTCAGCAGAAAAAAAGTTAATCTGTAGCTGAATCTCATTTTATTTTCTAAATCTTATTATAAATACGTTAAATGTTAATTAATTAAAGACATCCATCTAAGTGACTGGCTTTTAGATTAAGTTATTAAGATATCATCCAGCACCAATATGAAAATAATCTGTCATTGTATGCCATCAAGCACATTCGAGCAAAGATTTGCATATAAATAAAAGTACTGCTGTTAATATTACAAACTGTTTCAAACGTTAATATCTAGATGATACAAAAAAAAAATTAAAATGTTTAATGAAACATTTTCTAAAGCATTAAACATCAGAATCATGATACTAGTATTTGCCAAAAAGCATGGAAAGTGATTCGGTTTTAAATGTCAAAACGGAAAACAATTTCTTGCTAGTAATGAAGATCTTATACATGTATATAAATTGTTCTTCGACCCGTTGTCTCTAATAAAATTGATCGATGACCTATTCAAACATGAACGTGATAGGTTGATAAAATTATACTCCAACCTCTTCGTTACAGAAGAGAGTATCCATCCAAATGATGCGTTTATGTGACCAAATGGTCTCACCTTTGGTATTTACTTGAGGACCATAATATAATGCTTGGTGAATGACCATTTCTCACTGGCCTTTGATAAAATGCTGGGTGTGTATTGTTGCATCAGGACCTTTGTGCTATTGTTGTCGCGTCAGGTACACGAAATGCTTCGCAAGTGCGATGACACAATGTTTGACATGGCAGTTCGATAGCATGGTGCTGATGTTGATTAAGCAAAATGGTGATTGAACAAAGACCCAGTAACGAAGACGTAATGACGAAGACGCGAAACTATTATCGCACGGTGATGATGGAACAGTTCTATAGCAGCATGATGACGAAGATTAGGTAGTTTTTATCATCGTGTCTTCACTCATCATGTTTTTGTACCATCACCATCGTGTTATGCTACGCTACAGTAAAGTTGGTTGGCAGTAGGTGGTAGCTGAACATTCGAATAACCAACCACATACTAGTTGTCAGTTGGTTATTCAAAATGTATTGGCAAGTTCGATTACTTTTTAAACTCAAAATAAAACACAGTCTAGCCAACGTTATCAATTTAGAGGTATAGGTTTATCCGTTTTCATTTCGCACGAATAACCAAAAACTTACTGGAAGGTAGTTGGTAATTCAAATTTAAAAAAAAACAACATCCGTACCTCTTTTAATAGGGATCAAAATTAAATATGTCCGGATGGAGAATGTCAGTAATGCCCCATCGGACTCGTTTAGATAAACTTCTGGTATTTGTTTCAACAACGCAAACATATATAATGAATCTGTGTGTTACAATAACATTTTCATAGAAGATTACCCACTTCTTTAACACTATGTCTTAGTCATTACCTGAAATCTTTCTGATTATAAAAGTCCCAAGCAGAAGCATGGCAAACCATGGTTATACCATCTGGATTGACCATGATAGTTCCATTCCAGAATTCTGCTGGCATTGGAGACAAACCAAGAGATGTGAAAAACTCCTCCGCTGTTTTGAACATACGCATAACTGTGTAGTTCTGTAATAAATCTGTTAGTTTAGTAAGGTTGATGATGTTCCACGTTTTCATCTTTTGTATTTGATACTTCGGAGAATATCGGGTATTTAGAAAGTTTTGAATGTTTTCTGTCGGGAATCAACAAAATTTATTACGAAAACGTCGATGAATTATTTCGAAATAAGCTTATATCAATCTGCTACAGCAGATCCATTACATTTATTTCAAAATTGTCAGTAAAGGATACAACATTGTATAATCTTTAGCTTTTGCAAAAGCTTATGATATGAATACTCTTTATCTATGCTACTGTATTAATGCAGAGGTTTATAGTCAAAACGGCAAGGAACAACGAATTGCTCAGTAAATAATTATAATCGAATCGCATTCGGATGTCAATAACTATAACGGAATCAACCCTGTTTCAGCATTTTCTGTGTAAATAATTATAATCGAGTCTGACCTGTCTAAGCATTTCCGGTGTAACATCAATCTTCTCCACTCCTTTGTAAGGTTCTACTAAGTTGTAGATATTGTTCCATTGTTGGCCCCACATATTTCCTACAATTATGAAAAAACGTAAAGTCCTTATTCTGATTACATTTCTAAACTGGTATTTCATTGTTGGCTGTCATTAGACAGCCGTTTTACAATCAAACAAAAATAATTTGTATCAATCAAGTACGGCTGACCCCTAATATTTGAACTTTTATTCAGGTGATGAAATTCAGCATCACTTCACATCGTTATGACGTGAGTAGTTATATTAAAACTTGTTGAAGTGCAACAGGAACTTGTCAAGGGATTTTTTGTTTGTTTCAAGGCCGCATAATTACGACAAATTTAATGACTGAAAGTGTTTACCAAGTAAATGAGCAGGTATATGACCGGTACTAGGAAAGTTTTCTGCACCATAAGTTTTTTTCAGTTGCTTTCTTACATATCCATGCAGGAGCTTGTACAACGGTTTCAATTCCTCTAGCAAATTCTGAAGGTCTGTTTCAAATGTTTCAGTCTCATAGACAGCTCGCCAGTAGTCACCCGTGTCTGAATAATCTATACAAATATATTAAAATCTCAATATAAATGCTGTTATATATACTTCAGATTTACAAATGAAACTATCAGCAAATGTTAGACAGTAAAATAGAAGAAACAAGAAATTTGTCTTAATAAAAGCACATGCCTCTCCATACCGCTTCATTAAAATGGTCAGTTACTGCCCAAAGTAATCATCTTGTATACTTTGTTATCTTTAGGCGCAAAGGTTATTGAGTTAAGGGGCAAAAACAATTAGTGTGTCAATATCACTATGACCTTTATTTCTGATTTCCTTTCGGTTAGAAAACTTTCAAAATACGATCATTCAAAATATCGTACTTGTTGAGATAAACGGGCTGTATCACGTTTGTCAGTCATAGTTTTTCTAAGACAGTCTGTCAAACACTTTATTTCGTAAAGTGCCATCTACATAAAAATATTTATAGCAAAGTGTACACGTAAGGTACAGAATCGATATTTTTAAAGGAATAAAGCCTCTGACGACAGAAAGGATAGAAAACTATGATTATGCGTCGGTTTCTACAGATATGAGCCGTGCCATGAGAAAACCAACATAGTGGCTTTGCGACCAGCATGGATCCAGACCAGCCTGCGCATCCGCGCAGTCTGGTCAGGATCCATGCTGTTCGCTAACAGTTTCTCCAATTCCAATAGGCTTTAAAAGCGAACAGCATGGAGCCTGACCAGACTGCGCGGATGCGCAGGCTGGTCTGGATCCATGCTGGTCGCAAACCCACTATGTTGGTTTTGTCATGGCACGGCTCATATGTAATTTCTGTTGTCATTACGTTCTTACTTTTAAAAGCCATCTACACAAACATTGAAACCAATTATTGTCGAGCAGCTTTGACATTTGACACTTACTTAACTGCCTGACCGCCTTGTTACTCAGTTCAACGAATTTAGCATAATCTGTCTTCATGAGTTTACCAGAAGCTTCCCTCCACTTTACCCACGCCTCCTTCAGTTCTGAGTAGTTGCGTGATGACGTCAATATCTCTGTCAGTCCTATCAATGAAAGAAACTGTTAGATATTTACTTATTGCCTTGTAAGGATCCTAACCAATGGACACCAGGTATGATATTTTCAAGAATGGAATAGCCACGAGTGAAATGCTTTTTAGAAAATATGTCATTCTAAATCTTTATTTAAGTTCATTTTATTAATACAAGATAGTGTTGCTTTTTGATGGTTTTCCAAGTAAAAATCATAATCTTTAACATGGAATAAAAAATCAAAATAATGGCAATTTTCGACGAACTAAAGGTGTTCATATTGTTGGTTTTTGTGTTTGACATAGAATATGAAAATTCGGCTGTGTTGAAAAATCTGCGGTGATTCAGCATCAGTTTCATGACTTTTGAAAGAAAAAAAAAACATCGGAAAATACATATGGGCTGTTCCATTGGAAAACCTGTATTGGTGACTAAAAAATTAAAATCAAGATATAGCTCGCCCACTTAGCTCAAATATTTTTGGTTTCATCACAGGTCTTTTATCTATACACCACTATATTTTCATGATTCTTGGGTGCTTTGAAATTTCCGTTTCCATGACAATACAATTAACATTTATTTGTAAAATATGGTAGAAACTGATTTGCCTCATAGAACTGTAATACAATATACTTATTTCTAGTTTCTGCATGAACATAAGAAAAACAATGATTTTCCAGTATTTTAAACTGCTTATTATGCGATAATTATATCATGTCACTAATACTGGTTTTCTCATCGAACGACCCATATATATTTATATATTTTAATAAATATATAGTGATATTGTTTAGCATCTTTATGTCTTATTTTATCATGTAACATTGTTAATAATATCCAAAATGAAGTTGTTTCTGTGACGCCAGTTTTGAATTCCTTATAATGCACATTTAAAAACCAATCCAGGTTGTCTATTGACACATTATAAGTTTACTTACCGGGTTCAAGTAATAGAGATCTTCCGTCAGACATTTCTACTTTGGCTTTTCCATAAATTCCTTCAATTTTCGCTTGCAAATCAGCCATCTGAAATAGAGATTTATAAACGAGAGTTTTATTGCCATTGCTGTCATTTAAATAACTGGCTGACAGAGTTTTGACAATTTCTCTTTAAATGTGTGAAATATTGATATTCCTCAAATGGCATTTGTTCATGTATTTTCATTGTATACATGAAGGGAAAATTGTTTCTAATGCCACTGGAGGGATTTTGAATATTTTCACTTCTTACGTTATTTCTCAATGTGAAAAATTTAATTACCATTTCTGTGTTTGTTGTAGCTTTAAATAACTGCACTTTAAATAACTGCACAAATCCTTAAGATAACGTTATATATTATATTATATTCAAATAAAGTATAAAGGATGTTGTCTTTATTTATTTTTAATTCGTCTACCTGTTAATAAAACACACCAAATATTCAATATTCGCTTTCGTAAAAGTTACCAAGAGTATGTACGTGGCATACCATATGAAACATTGAAGAAACAAAACAACTATGTACTAATATTGTACTTCTTTAACTACTTGCTTCTTTAAGCTGGTCTTTATCGTCTAAAGCGTTGGTTCCAATATTTGTGATCATCTTGAACTGTCTCTTCATTGAAGAATTGCTAAATGTGGTCCAAGGAAAATAATTAGCTTGCTTATACATCTCTTTATCGAAATCCGACTTCTTCAGGCTCATGTTCACCTGCAATGGAAAAAGAAATTGAATATAACGTACGTGGCGCTGTGGTTCAGTTTACAAAAGTTTCACTAAATTTTCAAGTTAGCTCACTTGTGAAACATTGCATTATTTTCTGAAATTATTTTTGTTAATCCTTGTAATGTAAATCCATTGTTAATATGAACTTATGCGGAACACTCATTTATGAAGTGTTCTTATTTGTTGCTTCACAGAATATATTAAAGAACATAATCTACCATAGCAGCTTGGTTGTAGTCTGTGATGTTTGAGCCATAGTTCCATTGCGACAGTACGGATCTATATGTCATATCAGATGCTTTTCTATTGTAATACTCTAACCATTTCTTTGCAGTAGGTTCTTCTATATCCTCTGTAATATTTGGGCAGTCAGTTTCCCACCCGAGTTGTTCACCTGTATTTTAGAAATTAAAAAATATCCCAGCTTTTGTAAATACATTACATTGTATACACCGCTTAGGTTGATATTTGTTCAAATGTAACAGGACAAGTTTCGTTCAGCACCCTTGACAAAGATATGACTTCATCAGCTACACAAAAAGACAGTAATAAAAAATGGGCAGTGGACAGAATCGAATTATATTACATTGTTGTTTTGCGTAAAAAGTTTGGTACCTTAAAATATTACATGGGAAGGTAAGTTAAAGTATATAGCAATAAACTGAACTGTTCTGAAGAAAAGTAAATTAATATATCTTAATGCGGTCATGTTTATACCTTTATTTTGCTCATCTAACCATTTAATGAGTGGATCGAAGTATTCAAGAATGGCTGTAGCATTCATCTTTGGCGATCCCGTAATTTCCTTAAATATATCCGGCCAAGGTTTTGATGATCCTTGTTGTAACAACTTCCTGATGAACATAAAAGATAATTAATCAACACATATCTAAAGGATTATAGTATATATGTGCGTACCATTTAAGTTGACTACAATGTGCTTACATGTTCCATAAACTTTCTTAAATGGGTTCGTTTCCCGCAAACACTGGATGCTCTATTGATGAGAAGTTAAGGCACATGGGAATTATTAGCATATGATAGAATAAACCAAAACTTTGAACCTTACAGAGACTTACCCCCATCCTATATCGTACAGAGTAACTAAAAAAGAAAAGCTATTTAAAGAAAAGAACATACCCGAGCATTTGGCCAGCGGCGGATGAATTGTATATATCACACTGGTAGAGTGGACCCTTCTTTGTTTCACCCGCAGCATCGCACAGCGCTTTATGGAACTGGAACTGGATCACATAACTCACAAAATATCTGGAGAAGTTCAGCATTGTATGTTATGTAAAATATACCTTCATGGCCTAATTTTGTATATTATGAAAATAAGAACTATATATTCCAGTATAATTTGAAACAATATAAATCGATAAATTGATTTAAAACATATATCTAATAAATAAAACTTTGCAATAACTAGTTTATCCATTTTAAGTCTTAGAATTTTTACATAAAACAGCACATTTAGCAAATAATGGAAATACGTTATGTTATATTACATTATTTACACACGTTCAAAATGATTTAGATGAACTGATATAGAAACAGTGGAAACTTCACAGGTCGCTCAACACGACAAAAATGAATATGTTGCAAGCTCGGTTTGATTGAGCCTGTTCATGGATGACAGTGAAAATCCCGTCCACACTCTCTAGCCTCGGGTTGAGCAGAACTCAACATTTACACATGTTAAAGGTACCAAAAACAATTTAGAGACATCCACAGATGTGTTCATATGGCGGTTCACATGGAACCTTCAATGATACACTAGTCTAGAAAAACAACTGATGACTGATATGTATTGTGCAATACCTACCGTATATATGGTGTATTTCCAGGAATGTGGTATTTAGCTCCTGGGTCAAAGTCCTCACTAGACCTTGCTACCGGCGGAGATATTCCCTGATATTTACACCTTTAAATCAAATAATTAATATGACATGACCATCTCTATCATCTCAAGAGTATGATCATCTTTACTATCTTTATTATGTGGCCATATTTTTATTATATTGGTATTAAATTACAATCTCTTAGCATATTTTATAACATAATCATATCGCATATCTTCAAGACATTGACTATTTATAATAACTTCGTAACAGGAACATTTAGATATATTTGAGACATGACCACTTCTTATATCTACATAGCATTTTAAATTGATAACATGGCCATATCTTATGTCTTTATACTTGGCCATCGTTTGTTATACCGTACTACGTATAGCATGATCAAATATCTTACTCTAAAACAATACCCATTTTAATAACTTTATAACATGGACATATATTTTATAGTTTTATAACATCGCTCATTCTAGTTATTTTGTAAACTGGGCAGTTATAATTCCTTGAAGCCATGACCACTTCTAATATCTGCTGAGCATGAACTGTATGGAGTTGATATTGACAGAACAAGTTGAAAATGTGGAAAAAGTGTTTTTGTATCAATTTCATTTTTGTATGAAAACATACCGTAAGTGTGAAGTGTTTTTCTTCACTTCGTAACCCGGCATGATAATTGTCAGCTCAAAATCGAAGAGCGTTATAAGACATTAGACACCTCTTAACTCACATATTAATTTTTTACCTTAAAGCCGCCCAATCAGATGTGTAATTTTCTGGGGGCGTGTCTCCACGAAACACACTCCAACGCCATTGGTCAATCATATAACCAAATGGAATAAACGAAACCTTATCAAGAGCTTGTCTCATAAGAAAATTTATATCAGCTTCTGCAAAAAAAGACAGAGACAGATTATAGCAGATTTGAGTATAAAACAAGAGCTGTCTCCATAGGATGACACATGCCCCCGATGGCACTTTGAATGAATAGTTATGGCCGATGTTAGAGTTTAGGACCTTTGACCTACGGACCTGAGTCTTGCGCGCGACACGTCGTCTTACTGTGGTACACATTTATGCCCAATAATTTTAAAATCCATGCATGAATGACAAAGATATGGACCGGACACGCCCATCAATGCACTATCATGAAATATGACTTTTAACGTCTAAGTGTGACCTTGACCTTTGAGCTACGGACCTGGGTCTTGCGCGTGACACGTCGTCTTACTGTGGTACACATTCATGCCAAGTTATTTGAAAATCCATCCATGGATGACAAAGATATGGACCGGACACGAATGCACTATCATGAAAAATGACCTTTAACGTCTAAGTGTGACCTTGACCTTTGAGCTACGGACCTGGGTCTTGCATGCGACACGTCATCTTACTGTGGTACACATTCATGCCAAGTTATTTGAAAATCCATCCATGGATGACAAAGATATGGACCGGACACGAATGCACTATCATGAAAAATGACCTTTAACGTCTAAGTGTGACCTTGACCTTTGAGCTACGGACCTGAGTCTTGCGTGCAACATGTTGTCTTACTGTGGTACACATTCATGCCAAGTTATTTGAAAATCCATCCATCGATGACAAAGATATGGACCGGACACGAATGCACTATCATGAAAAATGACCTTTAACGTCTAAGTGTGACCTTGACCTTTGAGCTACGGACCTGGGTCTTGCGCGCGACACGTTGTCTTACTGTGGTACACATTCATGCCAAGTTAATTGAAAATCCATCCATCGATGACAAAGATATAGACCGGACACGAAAATTGTGGACAGACTGACAGACCGACAGACGGACAGACGGTTCAAAAACTATATGCCTCCCTTCGGGGGCAAAAAAAAACAACAGTTAGTGTAAAACTAATGGCGGCGATTTTGGCAGTATGATATCTTCTTCCTTTTCTTATATCTGCGTTATTATCTACGGCTTTTTAATAAATAATTACTAAGAAAGTCAAATTTAGGTAATCTATATAAAATGTAAAAGATCCACCCGGCAATTTAACTCTAAACTTAAATGAATTATATCATATCTTTCAATGACTGTAAAAGGAAAGAAAGACACAGTTACAGACCCGGAAAAGACCACTGGATGGGTATCATCCAAATGACTTAAGTCTTTAACTCCGACTTTCAGAATATTTGTTCTAAGGAAAATATCCTAATGTATTGCATATAAATAGGCGGTAACAGATGAATTATTATAAAGCACTTTCCGTTAATTTTAATGGAATGGAGCCTCATTATTAGGAAAATGAAAAATTTTCGGGGTTTCACATTTTCAATGATTCCCAGAATCACAAAGGGAGTACAGTCAAACCTGTCTATAAAGACCACCCTTGTGAGAGCTAAAATGTGGTCTTTATTGGGAGGTGGTCTTTATTCACAGGTTAAAATACACTGTAAATGTTAAAATGAGAAGCAAAACGTGGTCTTTACAGCCAGGTGGTCTCTGTTCAGAGGTGGTCTTTAGCACAGGTTTGACTGTATATAGATATCCGACTTGAACTCTAGCCGTTAAATATTGTAAAGTGTTTCTTTTATGACTTTATTACCTGTATTATTTTCCACAGTTTCCAGAAGACCAACGGCATGAAGATGTTTTGGCGTCGAAGCAGACAAAGCCATGACGTCACCAATAGCTTCGTGGAACCCTGTTGAAAAGTCGGCATGACAAGTATTATATATAGAGCAGTGTTGCCTACGTCAACATACAAGCTACGTCAAGATACAACCCACGCCAACAAACGTGCTACTATTTATAAGCATCTCTATACAAATACAAACTGGAAAGAATTATGGATATTTTCAGCAGCCACATTTTTATGGGATGGGCCCGACTGTTCGTGCAGTTCTTGTGGTAGATAAGCAGTCATGTTGTTTTTTATGTACAGGTGTTCACATTGTATGTATTTAATTAAGCTTACTTTGCTAAATTGTAATTTGCATACTGTGCCATCCTTTGTATGCTTGTGGTCATTATTTTGACATTTAACAGCACTTTTATGGACACGGATTTCCTGGTATATAAATATTATCACTACTGTAATAATTGAGTCTAGATTATCAATACTTAAAAATAATATTCTGTGATAATTATGTGATATGTAACTGATACTCATGTGTAATGTGATGGTACCCCCTGTGATATTGAATATAGAATAGACAATGATATGATAATTAGGTCTTTCTTAATCTTGATTTTAAAAACCAGTATTTTACTTATTTAACTGATGGACTTTTAATACTCGCTGATCTCTTATTTTTTAGTTTTTCGTATTGATGTATGTATATAATGTATGTCCTGCATAAAACTGATATTTTAAATGTCAGCTATTTATTATGTGCTATGTTAAGTCGGTTTTAAAAGCTCACTAGAGCTTATGTTATTTGTTATATTGCACCGACTTTGTAAATAAAATTTACTTGACTTGACTACATTATGTTCTCAGGTGAATGCATCAGCTTCTATTGTTACATTGTTTAGAAAATGATCTGAAACATTAATAACCCTCCTAAGAATGTTACTTAAATCGAACTGTTTTACCGACAAACAGAGATAGATCCGTAATAGTGGAGCAGCTTAGTGTGAAAATCTAAGGAAATACTTCACTTGATGATACAAGTAAGAAATTTACACCAAATGTTCATCATATGACCCAGATTCAAAAATGATCGAGGGCCATCTAAAAATCATCCATTTTCAAGATGGCCTCCAAATTTCAAAATGGCTGCCAGAATTGAGGCAGTTTTCATATAATCAGGATCTGTAAGTTTCTAAAATATCATATTTGTTGAGCTGTAACATGTTTTTCTATCAGTTTGTTCCCATAAACTGATAGTTTTATTTTTAATGTTGCCTTTTCCAAATATAGACCCATTTAAGAAGGTCGCCATCTTTAAAATGACTGCCAGACTTTTAGATAACGTTCTTATCACGGCCAAGTATGAGTCTTCTACTTTCAGTGCTATAACCATCGACTATTGATTAAATCCTGGTCCCAGATAAACCTGAAAGCATATTATTATGACACTGGCCTGAAATAAGCTAATATGGTTTATATGGACGTCTCTTCTTTTCAATCTGTTCTCTGTTCTACCCTTCATTTCTTGCTTTGTTTCACTGAGAAACAGTATCAAAATCATGACAATACTGAACCATTGCTAATCAGCTGAAACAAAATCTTTAATTAAATGATATGTGTAATGATTCTATAGAATGAACTACAAACACTACAAGGGCACACTGATATAGTTCATAATGTCATGTTACTCAGCATAGGGTCCAGTGACAACTTCCGTACGTATATGTAACAAAAAAAACCCCAAGTCATATCACATACAGCAAAAAATGATAATTCCTTGGCCTTCAAATTAAAATAGTACATACTTTGTATTAACATATACCAAATTTGAATATGTCATTGTAAGTTTGAGTGTTTAAGTGTCTGTGCTTTTGTTTATATTCTATTTCAAACTCTTGATAATGTTGAAAAGAGTTTAATAGAAGACCTCCTAAACTATGGAATAGCTTTCTTAGATGCGTTGAAAATAAAACTCAACTATTGAGTTTTCGTGCGGATAAAACAAGACGTATCACTAATGGTGATGAAAACCCCCAGATATCAGCTTATTGTCAGAGGAACAGGGTTATTGAAAATATGATACATTGCTTTGTATACTGTACAAGAAGAAAATGTACAAAGACGCACAAAAATGGTGCGCAAAACTGTATAAGATTCCCATACTTCACTGCTGTACCTTAAAAAAAAGAAAGTAGGTCAAGATAAAGGTTACTGAAAATCAGTTTTGAAATGTTTGTTCAAAACTGTACAAGTGGTTCGAATTTTATGGCAATCTCTTAAAAAAAGAAGAAATTAATTCAGTAGGTCAAGGTCATGGACAAGGGACCATGTAATCTGCTTTTTTAATCTTGTCTTTTGGCATTTTCTGTGATATGAAGGCTCCATAACCACAAATGAAATCAAGCCTGCAACATTTTCGTTTATGTCGGGTTTGGAGACCTGTGGGTTTCCACTTTTTTATTTTATTACATCACCAAGGGTCATCAACTAGTTATACTTAACAAATAAAGTATGTTAAAATATCCAATGTAACTCTGTTCGTATTTGAAACAAATAAAGGGCAACAACTTAGTCAAAACTCATTCTAATGGAACGTGTTTTGCACATGCATAACTACACTTGGTACCAATGATAATAGTTATAACAAGGTGTGATAAAAGTCTGGCATACAATGACTGATAAGTAGCGCGGACATTTTTTCCATATACATATATAGAAAAAATAATAAAGGGCTATAACTATGTGAAAAATAACTCAATTGGAACATGCTTTGCACATGTTCAACTTGACTTGGTACGAATAATAACTGCAAGGTTTGATAAAAGTCTCGCATATGATGACTGAGAAATAGCGAGGACAAAAGTCTTCCAAATACATATAAAGAAATAAAAATAAAGGACCATAACTAAATGAAAAATCAACATGCGCAACTTGGCCTTGTACTGATAATAATTACAAGGTTTGATTGAAAACTGGTAAATAATTGCTGAGAAATAGCGCAGACAAATTCTGTATACAGACGGACGGACTGGAATCCAGAATAGCCCCTAGATATCTCGGGGTATAATGATAAGGGTGCAAACCAATAAATGATCATAGCAACAAAAGCTGCCGATATTGTTTGCAATTTATATATAAACAGAAATGCGCTTGCTCCATGTAATCACGAAGAAGCGGATAATCGTATATTTGTTCATGCAAAGCATGCCTCATTGACAGAAAACCGAACAATTACAATTATTAGCTAGTTCTTGCTATGGCAGTGTACTGATGTTTTGTGGCTTGCTTACCTGGTCCTCACTCAGAGGCATTGCCATTGTTTCTTGCTTTTACCCGTTGAGAAACTGTTTCTGCATTTGTCGACAAGGGCAAGAAATCTGCATGGGAGGAATGGAATGTTTGTGAAACAGCTATAGTTCAAAGCATTTCATAGTCTCAGTGCTGCCAAATACATAATAACTGAGTAGGAAATGGATACATTAGAAACAAAATAGTTATGCTGTATGCTCGATCAAGCACGACATGCAAGATGGATGAACCTTGACTTGATTTGTTTACCCGGAAACAAAGAGCGTATAATGGGATTCGATCAACAAAAGGTGGTCTGAAACAATTCATCGAGCGAGCAATTTTTCAGGCAGGCCATGTCTGAGGTAAAGCAGCTGTTACCATGGAGGAACTGCCGCCTCCGTCAAACTGGGGATGGCTGAAGCAGAACAATGTGTGGATCCCTTATCGGATGGAATTGTCGGTTAAATCTGAATGCTTCCAGGTCCTTCAAAGGTGTGACTGCAAAAGGACTTCCTGTACTGGATATTGCAAGTGCCACCACTTAGGTCTGCTATGCACAGCAATTTATGTTGCAACTGTTCAGAAAATGACTAAATGCAGTATATGCATATTTTTTTGTTTCGGCTAGAACACGATTTCCATTGTGTATAATTTCATGGGTATAGTAAATCAACAGAAATAGTTTCTTAAGGTTTGCCTTATAAGAAAATGTTGCTCTTGACTGTGCAAGTGCTCACGCTGTCCTATTTCGTTATCCCCTCGTGGTTTATAAGACGCATTTTCTAAAGATGTTAATTTATTGCATTGAATGTAATCTGAGTGTAATGTATATAAAACTTATATTGGTTGGTGTACTCCAGATTTTACCATTGTTCAAAAACAAAACTGCAAGTTATAAAAACTTAAGTGTTGAGATGTCTAAGCCATACAAAATTGATTACAAATTAAAAGAGTATGAATACTACAGATTGATATTCTGTTCTAAACTGAAACGAAAGTATATAAATGAAACCAAGGAGCTGCGTTCAATAAACGCTTGATGCCCCCAGTGGCATCCTTATCGGTAGTCCAAAACGAGGTCAAGGTCAAACTGACGTCAGGTGATGTTTGAAGATGAGGAATGGCCACAGTTTACATCTGTATTTGTATCAATTCATTCTTGTAAGGGGTATTGATGCTAGACGAAACGGTCCCATTTGGTTAACCAAGAGATGACCCATATAAAGCAAACTAAGTCCAAAATGAGGTCAAAGTCAAACTGAGGTCAGGTGATGTCTGAAGATGAAGAATGGTCACAGGTTACATCTGTATTAGTATCAAATCATTTAAGTAAGGGTATTGATGCAAGACGAAACGGTCCCATGTGGTTAACCTCGTGTGGACGAAGGGACGTACGTACGAACGGACGGATGGACAGACAGGACAATCACTATATGTCTCCGGCATCCGTAGATGCTGGGGGCATAAAAATGCTATCGTTTTAATGTATTACATGCTTGCCTCAAATAAAGTACTGAAAAGTAAATACAAAATGGCGGCCATTTTGTTTTCGCGGCGGCCATCTTGAAAACGACATTATTTCAATTGGCCCTTGATCTTATATTAAAGCGCATGCCAGGTAGTTACTGTCCTGTAAATTTGATGCTTGTATCATCAACTGAAGTATTTATGCGATATCCTGCTCCACTATAACTAATTCACAACTAAATACAAGTATAAAAGGCTATTTGTAGTTGCGAATCTCTGTAAAAACCTCGTTTAAAATAACATTCTGAGGGAGTTACAATTGTTTCAGATCGCATCATAGTGTTAAAAGACACTATAAAACTTTATTTAATTATATAAGAAAATATGTGTACTTGAATATAACTGGGTTTACACCATAAGACAATATATATATGTATTTGAAGTGTAACTGGGTTTACACCATAAGACAATATATGTGTATTTGAAGTGTACCTGGGTTTATAAAATAAGTCAATATATGTGTAATTGAAGTGTGCCTTGATTTACAAAATAAGTTAATATATGTGCACTTAAAGTGTACCTGGTTTTACAAAATATGTCAATATATGTGCACTTGAAGTGTACCTGGGTTTACAAAATAAGTCAATATATGTGCACTTGAAGTGTACCTGGGTTTACAAAATAAGTCAATATATATGCACTTGAAGTGTACCTTGATTTATGTGCACTTGAAGTGTACCTGGGTTTGCAAAATAAGTCAATATATGTGCACTTGAAGTGTACCTGGGTTTGCAAAATAAGTCAATATATGTGTACTTGAAGTGTACCTTGATTTATGTGTACTTGAAGTGTACTTGGGTTTGCAGCATAAGACAATATATACATATACTTGAAGTGTACCTGGGTTTGCACCATCCCTGAAGACGACGGGTTGATTCTGGTATTGAAGGTAGTACTGTATATGTCCCATTTCGTGGTGAATCGTAACCAGATCATCCATTGTTATGTCTGTGCACATCTTAATTCTAGCAAACAAACACATTGTTACATGGTCAATAAACCTGATAAGCTATGCTCTTTGAATGGTTCAGCTTTTAACAAACTGTCCACATACCTCTCTACGTTTCTTTTGTAAATTAACGAAAATCAGACGTTAGGCGCACTTTACATTCAGTGAGCTACAGCTGTTAATTGTAGTTTCCATGTTCGTGTTAACTGAGAACAAAAAATAGTATCTAAGTGCAGGTAGAGCTGCAAAGCTGGCATTAAAACTGACAAAATAAGCAAGAAAATAAGGCATGCAGTGTCAGTAAAAGATCAACAGTCCATATGTGTTTAATTATTTCTTTCCGAAAATCTTAACATTTCGTCTTTCAACGATACATAGATTTTTTCCCTAAACAAAACAATATATCGAAAGCATTGTGCTTTTATATTAAATATGCAACTAACCGTACCTTTCAGAGTAACGAAAATTAGAATGAGTCAAACAGATTCTCATTCGTTCATTAAAATTATATACGGGATTTAGCTATAAATAAATACCTACCTTACGTCATTTCCTTTAAAGAAATCCCAAGCGGAAGCATGGCAGACGACTTCCCTACCGTCTGTCGGTCTTTCTATCATCGAATAGTTCCAAAATTCCGGTGGCATCTCTCGCAGTCCAAGAGATACAAAGAAATCCTCGGCAACTTTAAACATTTCGAGGGCGGTGAAATTCTGAAGAACAAATAATACCATGATACTAATATCGTTCATTTGTACTTATGGGCCTACAAAAATGTTACATATGTATGTCTGAGCCAATATTTGTTTCACTTAACTGGGTTAAATAGCAGTCTTTATTTGGCGAATATATCTCAAGCAATTATAAAGCACAGCATATTGGTGTCTTTAAACCACTTGGAATCTTTCACACACAGCTATTCCGAGTGAACGCTACAGTTACAATTATTGTATAGCTTTCCGAAATAACAAATTTCAAGCAGAATTCGTATAAACAAGTGAGTTTGGTTACAGATTCTGAATTATTTTCCGTTTTCTAATGATATGCCAGGCAATGATTCACACAACAGTAAGTTTGAAACATTAAGAATTCAAAGTAGATATATATTGTATTTAATGATCTAATTGATTAATAAATATATTTTAATATTCTGAAGCACAGATGATGTATATTTTCAATTATTTCAGTGTGGTAAACAACTTTAATAATTAAGATACTTGAACCATCTATTATACATGTTTTATCCAAACACAAATATCTACAATTTATTGTAATATTACTATTCAGGTATAATTTTAGCAAAAGGCAAACAAATAATAAACAATTTGTCTTGAGAAGGAAGGTGAGAGGTGTTTCTCTTGACATTATTTCTGACCAACACAAACAGGCTTATAAAATGCACCAAAAGAATACAAAGATAATATCATAGCATACTTCACAGCCTTTAGTGCATACAGACTAACTTTTCTTGATTGACATGCTTGTTATCTTCTGTCTTTAATTAATTCGTACAAACGTATTAATTGTCGTCATTTCATGAACAACATCACAACGTTGTCAGTTTATACTTAACTTTTTATCTATTTAATCAGGTTAGATTGCAAAATCTTCGTTGACATGTATCTGTAATAAATGCATGGTCATTCTCGCGTATAGGTACCAAAACATTTGTTGATACTTCATGAGATTTGAGGTTATTTTAAGACGCAATCTTGGTTTCGATGCAGCGAAGTTATCTACATATGACATGAAATACTCGTTACCCAAGGCCATTAAATAAGTAAACAGAGATTTTAGAAGTAATATTTTTTTTCTTTTCGAAGTGCAAGGTGACTTATACTTCAAGCTATCATGGAGGTGGTAGTTAAATGGTTCGATGATACATTTTGTTAAATAGAACAAAAAAGAAAAATGTCCAATAAGAGTCACAATCATGAAAGTAACAAAATAGCTGCGTATGTATGGAAGCGTAAAGATTTAAATACTCTATAAAAGTACATAAACAAAGTACATTATACAGACTCCGAGGACGAAACCAAGAAATAAAAGAACACCCTTTAGGTCTTTTGCTCTTTGGTCAAACGATTTGATACCCACTTTGCATGCACCTTCGGTAATTCATTAGTTAGTAGTTTCCTTGAAGACATTTTTGGTACTGCTAACATTTTATTGCATGTATAATTACGTTTTCTATACACTTCTTATTTGTTTGTTCAGTAGTTAATTGATGGACTAATTAACATATTTTCAATTTTATAAAAATCAAGTTGAATCTGGGTAATATTACTTTTTGTGTGATTCTCTAAAATCTATTGTTTTAATATCGTAAGTAATGCTAATTACTGGGCAAGTACTGAAATCTGAAATCTGAAACAAGCTGGATTTACTCTTCTCTTCAGAAGAGGGGTACTGACTGAAAGCCTAAACGAGCTGGACTTACTATTGTCTTCACCTTTGATGTAGCTACTCAAAGCTTTAATGAGCTGGATTTACTCTTGCCTTCAGAACTAGGCTATCGCCTAAAATGCATTTACCTTTGCTTTCAACACTATGGTAATTACTGAATGCCTTTACGAGCTGGATTTAATCTTGTTTTCAGCACTGAGGTAATGACTGAAAATCTGAACGAATTTGACTTACTCTTGCCTTCAGCACTGGGGTAATATCTATGCTTTCCTTTCCTGGATAAGGCTCCAACATGTCATACAAGTTAATCCACGACTGAGCCCACATGTTACCTACAGTAAAATACTTAATATATTAAAGAACATACTTCAGCATTTGCATTTTATGTGTTTATGGCTTTTATATTATGTACTGGAAAATGTAAATTAAATGATTTAAAGCTGACAAACAGTGAAATGAAGCGCGTACTAGTAATAACGACAACATATTTCATTAACTGTAAATTGTGAAATATAATTAAACTGCTGTTAACTGACTGTTGCAGCGGCGCCGTCGGAATGGTGGCTGGAATGGGAAGGTCACGATAATGCTGTTTGAATACAAATTCGAATACAAGCTACAGCATAAACAATATATTACACGTTCTGTTTTACAAGGCACCTTTTAGTATATACCTTTAATAATATGTCATACAACGTAAATATACGTAATCTAAATTGTTATCATAAAACACCGTCTGCCTAAGTATAAATCAGTCTAGATGGAGCTGGCCGATTAAGGTATGCACGTGTTCCTAATGCACTCGTAATTTATTTCAAATGCCATAAGTGTTTATTTGTATATTCGTTTTATATAAACATTTCGAATACGCCAATTTTAAACACAGCTGTCACTTCATAGAAGAACGTCTGTTCATTATTCACTGCTCGTTCAGAATAGGTTTCATGTATCACTGCAGCTATATGGACAACAGGCAGAATGAAAGGGATGCTAGTTGTACTTCAATCCCGAATGAGGTCACTAATATACGTAAATCATAATGTCTACAACAGTCCACTTTAAAATAACAGAAAATAAATCGTTGGAGGTAAAACACTCGTAATTGTGTAAATTCTAAAACAAATCGTTGTAAAACCTTAAAAAAAGCAAAATTTTATCGTAAAGAATGTTGAGTGGTTGCACTAAAGTCGCTTTTGACCTTGTTTCACATGTTTTTAATCTGAAAAGTGTTTGTTCATTATATTTTTTAAACGTGGTTAAACCTCAGAATTAAAACGAATAATCGCGAAACAGTTAGTTTAGAAAATCACCATTTTTTCACTAAAATTAGTTAAAATTTTATTACAATTTTCTTGGTCTGCATTATGAAAGTGATATGTTACCTAGGAGATGTGCTGGAATGTGTCCACTAGTTGGAAACGGTTTGGTTTTGTATTGCTCTTGCAGTTTCCTCCGAACGTAAGCATGTAATTTGTTGTACAATGGTTTTAACTCTTCCAGTAATGTTTTAAGGTCGTCTTCAAAAGTCTCACTCTCATACCAACTCCGCCAGTATTCACCCGTGTCGTTGTGCCCACCATCTGTAGAATATAATGTTACAAATTTGTTGAAATCAGAAATAAGTTATGCACTTTTAGGAATATGTTGAAATGCAAATGTCTAATAACTCAATAGGTGCTGAGTACCGTAGATTAGATAACTGTTTTCGTATAGGCTTTATTTAGCGATATCATAATTAAAGCAGCTTCACTCACGGTGTTAAGAATTCGCGACATGTGAGTCTGTGTTTTAGGACATGATGTGCAAATGAGCCGCACCATCCGCGCAGTCTGGTCAGGATCCATGCTGCTCGCTAACGGTTTCTCTAATTGCAGTATGCTTTGAAAGCGAACAGCATGGATTCTGACCAGACTGCGCGGATGCGCAGGCTGGTCTGGATCCATGCTGGTCGCAAATGCATTATGTTGGTTTTTTCATGGTACGGCTCAAATTATTCACGAATATTTTTAATTCGCGAGTGGCATTTTATGGGAAATCAGCGAAAAAAGTCATCGCAAATTTTATTCAGTCTTGAGTATTTAAGGTTTCTGTATAGCCCTTCACCTCTGTGGGATTATGTGAGGATGCCATCCAGCTTGCACGCGCAATGTTGAAGGTCATAAATAAGTTCTCTTATATGTCTGAAAAATGCATGAGGGAAACCGGGAAACCTGAGGTCTGTTCCCTTATTATTAAAGCTCAAACCCTCATCCGTTGATACAACGTCTTGCCATGAGTACAGAATCTTTATCTCCAGTATTTACAAAGAGTGTTTTCAAAAGATACCGATTATTTTTCAAAATTTTGTCTTCCAAGTTGCGTATTGACCAACTGCAGTGAATAGAAAAGTCAAACTAACAACCATACATGTAGTGTTTAGATTGCCTGATCTCTTTCAAAGCTTCCAAAGGACCTTCTTGTATCAATTATCATACCATAAAGTTCTGTCTTTTTATTCAGCAAAAGTATCATGCTTGATCCAAGCAATCACCTCCAAAAGGACTTCCTTATCTCCCAGGAAAACACGAGTGCCTGTACGTTTCATTTGTAAGAAAACAGTTTTCTTTTGCTAGTCGGGAGTTGGCTAGACACACCTACAGGTTGTGATATAAATGCGATAAGGTGATTCACTTCTTCATTGGGTTTTAAATTGAGATATTATGTCACTTATTCGTTCTCTCGGTCGTTGAAATTACAAAACCAAAGTATTTTATGGATGCTCGTTTAGTTTTGGAAAATTATTAGTATTCAGAATTCTTTTCGATTTTCCGCCTCTTGTTTCTAAGAAAAATATTTTGCATGATTTCTTATATTCATGTAAGATCAGTTATCATTTTTTTTTATCAGTTTACAGCTATAACACTCAACTTTATAATATAGATATAATATAGAACTAATGTCAGCAAAGACTTATGTAGAGGGTTATCATTCTAATGTGATAAGATGAAATAAATCCCTTTGATTTCAAAACACTTCAATTCGTCTTGAATTGTTCGGTAACAGCTATTTTATTTCATCCACTCATTACCTTTAATAGGGAAAAGTCACAATATTCTTCAGAATATGCGCGTGAGTTTAGGCACACTCACTATCCAGTAACTTTCTGTCCGAGTTAACATCCCGCCAAATATATTTTGCAAAAACAAGAGAAAATAGCCACCTTTCGAGATGCCAGCCTCCAAAAATCGAAATCTACAGAAATGTATGTTGGACAATGCGAATCTTTAACCTTTAGCCTGTTGGCGACAAGTTATTCTGCCTTTGCGACCAGTGCAGACCAAGATCAGGCTTGATCACGGCCTGCACTGTTCGCTATTCAATCAGTATCAATCAGTACATTTCGGTGAACACCCCATCGATTGATAAATGGTATTGCCAAATTGAATGATAGACCAATCCATTTTAGCGATTAAGCAGGGTAAAGGTTAGCATACACGAATTACCTAACGAATCATATTAAGATTATATTATACACATGTACTCAATGCCTTTGCAGAAAGTAGAGCAACAAGAACAAGAAATGTCTTCAAAAAGGACAAATGGAAAGGAAATAATGTTTGGTGCATGGAAAAATCAGAATTAAACAGGATGTGCAGACAAAAAAGATTTTGATATGCTTCTATGAAAACATGATTCATTTGTAAATATTTCAACTAAGCAGCAACTTTAAATGATGCCGGATGTGTGAAACCGCGTACAGTGCGAAACCGGATACACTGACTCTACAGTTACCTATTCTGGTGACATTTTGCCAATATTTTCCCTATTACTTGACGGATTTTCGTATGATATAGTGCGTCGAAGACAGCAAAATAAGTGCTTTCCTCCGCACGAAACATTTGCAATCAGTTAAAACACTTCGCCCAACAGCGAAAGTGTGTACGTTATCTACACAGCTAGTCAACGAAAAGTAGTCGGGCGAAGTGTTTAAGAAAAGTACGGAGTACTGATAGCAGCCGCTCTTTGCGGAGGAAAACACTCATTTTGCTGTCTTCGACGCATTTTAATTTATGAAAATGTGTCAAATTATATAGGCAAAATGTTACATGAATCGAGACGGTTTTTTTTTTCGTGTAATACGGTGTCCAAAAGTCATTATGGGTTGGCCGCCCTGTATATGTTAGTAAGACATTTTGGTATAATACTATTTAATCGTGTAAAATTACGATCTAAAATGCCTAAAACAATAATAATCAAGAGAAAGATAATAATGACGTCATCCGGAATATCGTGTGAAATTTAGTAGTGATCCTTCAAAACCTGACACAATAAAATGCAATAAACTGATCATGAATTTCCAGATTGCCTTACAGATAAGCAAACATATTATCTCCGAAACGTAAGGGTAAGGACAAGGAACTTTTACGTATTGGAAACACAACACATTTGAGGGTACAAATACCAAAATATGCATGTAAATTGTCTAAACGATACGAGTTGACCTGTCTTCCTACTGACAGTCCAAAGCAGGTCCAGTTATAAAAACGAATGGTTAATAAAGACAAGTCGAAATATAAACCTAGTAGATACTTCGGCTTGGTGTACTTTCTTTTATTTTGTGTTGCCCTACACTACTGTTATTGACAAATATCCATGTTTATTCAGCTTTACCAGTTTTGTGATAGGTAGCAGGCAGTAAACATTTATTTTGATTACATAATTTACAGAGTTAGTTCCATGGGGTCATACAAAAATGCTCTTTTATAATAAAAGGGCGACTCTAAAGAGTTTATCGAACGTATTATTTATTTGAAAATAATAATAAGTTATATAATTTTCAGTAGTTCCATCTGGACCTACATGTTGACTAGGAAGGAGCCTAAACCCAAATACAAATGTACAAATACAACTTTTCGTTACATTTAATGGTCCCTGAAGTTATATAGACTTAAATTAGATAGTTAAATGGTCATAATGCCTTTGATTAAAATGTGGCTGCCACATTTTTGCTATGAATATAAAATATATTATTTTCTTGTTAAAACCAATGTTTTATAATTGTTTTCTCATGTATTTGTTATACGTTTGACTATATGATTAAGATAATAGAAAAGTACTATAACATGCACTGTTTTAATTATCTCCCTTTATGACCCTGACTTCTTAATTTCATGTGTAATATTGAAAGTAGCGTTTTCCTAACTATTCAATTGTGTGAAGTCTCTATTTGGACAGCAGCATTATCTGTTTTTAACATAAAATTAAAAAACCTTATGGAACTTAAACTGTATTGAGCAATTTTCTCATCGAGATGTTTTATGTTTTATTTAAACGTGAACACTTCAAAATATTACAATGTATTTAATAAGCTAGATTTTTCTTGCTACTATGGCGAGTTTCTGATGTTTTTGATACTACAAGCGCTCATCCTGTGCCAAACACTTATTTCAATTTGCATGTGAAGTTATATCGACAAAAATGTTGTTATTGCATACTGTCGAATTATGCTAGAGAAAAGGGTGATTATCTGACCAAAATGATTCTTGACAGCGAGTACTGATTTGTCCGGTAACACTTCACTTTCACTTTTGCAGATTTTGAAGAAATACAGAGCTTTCGCGCAGTGGGATTATATGGATGTCTTACACACAACGTAAATACTAAAGCTTCTATTTCTATTGAAAATATCAGACGAACGATTATTCATTATTAAAGCTTATGTCATTCACAGCCTCCTAACATCTTTCAAGGATTTCTTCATCTTTGGGAAAACAACATTGGTCTAATTCTTATTTCCTTTTAATCCCACAAGTAAATTAGCACTTTGACTGTCGGCATTATAAACTAATGAAGAGGTATTGCGCACTCAAATAACGGTGCGATTATATTGATATCTAAAACAGCCTTCAAGAATCAATCTATAAAGGCTAGAACTTTTAATTCATATCAGACGAAAGAAAATTTATTTTCAAATTTATAGCCTTCAAAGTCTCATTATAAAACAAACCTGTGAGAAGAAGCCTTTGGAAACATAAACCGCAACCAAACAAAAACAATTGCAGATTGTAATCATGAGAGGTATGAAATGTGCAACATCACACACGCCCTCAAGCACCGGTTTCCGATTTAAGAAGAACTTATTTTGATAAGGCGGTGCTCAACTATCGCTTAATTTTGACTGATGTGAATCAGTGTAACATTGATTTCTTTTTGTACTCAGCTTATTGCCGTTTCATTATTTTTTAATTAATGCAGTGATTCCAAAGGTTAACTAGAAATTGCTTTTGTAAAAAAGCATATGTCTCCCCCAATGCAAAGTCCTATAGGCAAGAAGTCAATAGGGGTCAGGAGCGAAAGTCGAAGAGACACTGATGGATGGCTGCAACAGGGATCATCTACTTGGCATGTCCAGTCATCCCGCTAAATTTCAACACTCTTAGCCTAGTGGTTTTCAAGTCACTGTTCAGGCTCCTGTGACCTTGACCTTTGATCAAGTGACCTCAAAATAAATAGGGGTCATCTACTCTGCATGTCCAATCATCCTATTAAGTTTCAACATTCTGGGTCAAGTGGTTCTCAAGTTATTGATCGGAAATTGTTTTCCATGTTCAAGCTCCTGAGACCTTGACCTTTAACAGAGTGACCCCAAAATCGATAGGGGTCATCTACTATGCATGTTCAATCATCCTATGAAGTTTCAACATTCTGGATCAAGACGTTCTCACGTTATTGATCGGAAATGGTTATCAATTTTCAGGCCCCTGTGACCTTGACCTTCAACGGATTGACCCCAAAAACAACAGGGGTCATTTACTCTGCATGAACAATCATCCTATGAAGTTTCAACATTCTGGGTCAAGAGGTTTTAAAGTTATTGATTGGAAACGGTTTTCCATGTTCAGGCCCCTGTGACCTTGACCTTTAACAGAGTGACTCCAAAATCGTTAGGGTCATCTACTCTGCATGACCAATCATCCTATTAAGTTTCAACATTCTTGGTCAAGTGGTTCTCAAGTTACTCACCGGAAATGGTTTTCAATGTTCAGGCCCCTGTGACCTTGACATTTAACGGAGTGACTCCAAAATCGATAGGGGTCATCTACTTTGCATGTACAATCATTCTATGAAGTTTCAACATTCTGGATCAAGTGGTTCTTTAGTTATTGATCGGAAATGGTTTTCAATGTTCAGGCCCCTGTGACCTTGACATTTAACGGAGTGACTCCAAAATCGATAGGGGTCATCTACTTTGCATGTACAATCATTCTATGAAGTTTCAACATTCTGAATCAAGACGTTCTCAAGTTATTGATCGGAAATGGTTATCAATGTTCAGGCCCCTGTGACCTTGACCTTTAACGGAGTGACCTCAAAAACAATAGGGGGCATTTACTCTGCATGAACAATCTTCCTATGAAGTTTCAATATTCTGGGTCAAGTGGTTCACTAGTTATTGATCGGAAATTGTTTTCAATGTTCAGGCCCCTGTGACCTTGACCATTGACGGAGTGACCCTAAAAACAATAGGGGTCGTCTACTCCAGCAGCCCTACAATCCTATGAAGTTTGAAGGTTCTAGGTCAAATGGTTCTCCAGTTATTGCTCGGAAATGAAGTGTGACGTACGGACGGACGGAGGGCAAAAACAATATGTCTCCCCCAGAGGTGGGGGGGGGGGACATAATTCCTTTGAGATATCTTAAATGTATTGTAAACAAGTTAATTTAATCATCCTTAGTGAAGGATCACCCAAGAAACTTTTTTTGAGTGAAATTAATTCAGAATCAAGCCAATGGTTAAAGGCAAAGAAAATCTCCTATATAAGTGACGCCCCCCCCCCCACCCCACAAATACCAGACTTTTTAATCCCCAATATACAAGATCCTGTCTGGTCCAGTCTGATAAGGGTCCATAAAACCCCTGTAGACTTGACATGTAGCCTTATTATTGTCAGAGAATCATAAATTTTATTGCCTACAGGTAAATTGGTTATTCCCTGTGTTTTGCATTTTATTAATTGAAATGCTGTTGTTCTTTTAGTCTTTTTTCAGCATGTACACAAAATTATTTTAATTGATTTTAATTGATAAGATACTAATTTTGATTGCTCAGTCATGTTGAGTAATGTCCTGGCCAATTAAATTATAACTCTTATAGCAAAGCATTTCTCACTATAATATAATTATTCAAAACTTAATAAGAGAAATTACAAGTTTGTTTATTCAATGATTATGATCTTTTTATCAAAAGTAACAAAACAAAAACGAAAAAAAAGAAGATAATTGCTGGATTTTATTAGAAACTAAAGAAGCGTTCAGTTGCATTTTTAATAGATAAAGAAGGTATATAGACAGAAGGATGTTATATATTAAAAATGCTTAATTCCTCTTGTGTTGTCTAAATAATGTTAACTTTCTTTTATGTATAATAAAATCCAGCAATAAAGATATATCATTGTTCAAATTACACAATAATTTATTACTTCTAAAAGCTATGTGCCTGAATGCATTTTTTATATTTTTGATAATAAAAAACAGCAATAATGAGATGTAATTGTTAAAAAACTTACTTTATTAAAAATAAGATAAAACACTGTTGTATCTTATCACTTTGTTTATTCAATCAAGCTTTCTAAACTCGTTATAAAGGTGAGAACTGATTTGCTATAAAGGTGAGAAATATCACCTGCAATTTATTTACTGCACAGTAGCTATACAGTAGCTTATTATGATAAACAGAAGCAAGTCTACCAATGGTCCTGACTTGTGTGTTGGCCCTTATCGCCAATACGCAGACCTTATCATCACTATAGGCCACATACCAGGCATACCAGAATCAGTGTCTTTAAGGTTATTTGAATTTTTCATATTTTAGCTGTGGATGTCATACTAGTATTTCAAAAAGGTTGGTAAAATGTCAGCCAAGAAATGTTTGCGTAAAACAGCAGTTTCTGACGAGAAGGTTTTTAAAAGTTCCTAGTTAATACATGTTATGGGAAAGTGACAGCCATGTGCATCCCTGGCAGCCATATGTTTTTACGAATCAGATTATTCTAAGCAATCTTGTTACAGGATCATGCACAAGGCATTTATGAGAAATTATTTTAAAATCTGGCCAGTAGATTCTGACCACTATATACACACCATGGCTTCAAGCGGCCATATTTTTGACAACTTGGAATTATTTTTACAATACTGGCAGGTGGACACACATTTGGTGTGAACATTTGATGTAACTGTTTTGAAATCTGTCCAATGACTTATGACATGAAACTTTTAAAGATTTTCGTTTACACTGCCATGACAACAAGGGTTTTGAACTGAATACCAACTTTGGTAAATATCCCCACCAAATCTGATCAACTTCCATGTCATGAGATTGTCTGGCGGAAAATGTGGACGGAAGGACGTACGATGTGCGGTCGGTGGTCAGTATAACTCGCCTAGAGCATTTTGTGCTCAGATGTGCAAAATTATAAGCATGTAACGTTTTTAAGAACTTTTTGTTTTGGTTATCATAGCCGGCAGCATTTTGAAAGTATTTTAACAAGAATTCCAGAGTTATAAGCTATGTTAGATTTTAGAAAGTTAATGCGTTTACTTTTCGACTTTATATTACAGATTTCTAAGAAAGCATTTAAATTGATTTCAATACAAACGGGCCTGAAATATTACCTGTGATCATATATTTCTAAGTGATCTTCTGGTTGAGAAGTCATGTTTGAAATCAACGCCTAGAAGCATTTTCCAAATGGTGCCTATCAAAATTTTAACATTTGTTATACATATTTTAAAGCAAACGGTTATATGAAGTTGGAAACATAATATATAACATTATATGATTTTTTTTCTACTTGCTTCATTCAATTTTGCTAACGCTGTCAGTTCACACAGATTTTATATCACATGATAATCATGTTTTGATTACACAATTAAATGATTGCTAGAGATACAAGTGAACATTGCTGACATTGTACGCTGATTAGTGCACTAACACTTCACTTAGATTTTCGTGGATTTCTGAAATAAACACTGACATTCACGGTATTGCAAATTCGAATTAGTCTTTCTTAAAAAGTATAACAACAAATATTTAAGCTTGAAATATTTCAAATATATCAGGTGAATGGTAACTACGTCCAAAACAATAAACATTTACGTTAACAAGACATCACAGAGTGATCTTGGCGCCCACCATTGAGACATTTTTGAATGTTCCAAATTTCAAGACTAGCTCAAGGTCAAAATCAAGGTCAAATTTCATTTCGGTACACAACACTGTGGATGTGGTCCATGCATGTGGTACAAATTTGAAAGCTGTAGCTTGAGAAATGTGAAAATAGGTCACAAGATTAATTTCAAGGTCAAAGTTCATTTCGGTATACAAAACTATGCATGTGCTTTAAATCTGGAGGCTGTAGCTTGAGAAATGCCTGTACCTTCAAAAATGTGAAAGTAGGTCACTAGGTCAATGTCAAGGTCAAAGTTTTTTCGGTGCAAAAAACTATGCATGTGGTCCAATTTGAAGGCTGTAGCTACAGAAATGTGAAAGTAGGTCATTAGGAAAAAATCAAGGTCAACTCATGTCAATGTTCATCCTGCCACTCAAAACTATACATGTGGTCCAAATTTGAATGTTGTAGGTTATTGACAAGAAGATTTTAAAAGTTTTTCCCTATATAAGTCAATATGAACTATGTGACCCCCGGGGTGGGGCCATATTTGACCCTAAGGGGCTAGTTTGAATAAACTTGGTAGAGAACCACTAGATGATGCTACATTACAAATATCAAAGCCCTAGGCTTTGTGGTTTGGACAAGAAGATTTTCAAAGTTTTTCCCTAAATAAGTCTATGTAAACCATGTGACCCCCAGGGCGGGGCCATATTTGACCCCAGGGAAATAATTTGAATCACCTTGGTAGAGGACCACTAGATGATGCTACATACCAAATATCAAAGCCCTAGGCTCTGTGGGTTTGGACAAGAAGATTTTCAATTTTTTTCTCTATACAAATCTATGTAAATTATAAAAATAAACAAAGGGCCATAACTCACTCAAAAATTGTTGAGCCAGTCTGATTTTCAGAAGGACACAACTAGGGTACCAATACATCATTCTGACAAAGTTTGGTCAAAATCCCCCAGTAGTTTCTGAGGAGATGCGATAACGAGAAATTGTTAACGGACGGACGGAAGGACGACGGACCACGGACGCAGAGTGATTTGAATAGCCCACCATCTGATGATGGTTGGCTAAAAACATAACATAAATAACTAACAAATGAATTAACATAGGCAATTAAGAATCGATGAGTACGAATCAAAGTTTATATGAATTTATCTACTCATACTTAAAATATCTATATAGGCATATATTTAACAGGTAATTTATTTTGATAACCAATTCCCACACATCATCTGTAAGTATGCAAAATACAGAAGTTGTGAATATTTTATCTGAACGTGCACGTTTCTGACACAGGAAAACATTTTTGTTTACTGGGAGTTGGCTTGCCAAACCTAAATTTCGCTAAAGTGATTTATAGTTACGTAATATATCATTTATACTGCTAAATTATCTTGGTTATGTTAAAATTAAGGTATGAAACTGATAAAAAAACGACTGCCTCTTTGTCTACTATCTACATTCAAACGACGCTTGTAATCATGGACATACATATCAGAGCTATTAAAATTTCCATCAGCAAGAATTCTAACGAAGCATTTAGAAACAAACGGTCATTTTCAATTATTTTTATTCATTTGGTTAGTTTCTAATGTGACATTTGTTGACAGTTTCCAGACTGTAAAGATCTATCGCAGACAATGTATCCTCAAATTCGCTGAAATATAACAGTTCTGCAAGTTGTAACTTTTAAAATACCCATTTTTGATTACGGCTATCAAACTGTTATTATAATTTGGAGCTGATGGATATACATGAAATGGATAAAGCTAGTAATTATTCCCTAACATAAAATACACATCTTTTTTTTTCCCCAACAAAGATCAAATAGGCTTCCTCTTTCTTGCTAGTAAATCACTGTATTTGTATTATAATAAATATGTTTGCATACTGAATGGACACTAAACTCGTAATTATAAATCTTGAAAAAATATCGGTGAATATATGTCAGAAATTGCTGACTCCGGGCACTGACACTTCAGCTGTGGTAATTAAAGTAACTGCAGAGTTAGTTAAATTTTCAACAGGTATTAAAACGAGGTTTCCAATTTTAATTTAATCATGAAACATGACAAATGATTAATATGTAAAATGATCCAAAAGAACCCGAAAATGAACCAACCCTACTTCTTATACAGAAACACAAAAAGAAAGGCAAATGTATGGAACGCCTAGACTGTCTTGACATGATGATTGTTATTTCGTCATGTACATTTCCCAATATGTTTGGTACAAATGCTTTTCCCAATGTGTTCGGTACAAATCATAATTCGTCTTGTAGATAAAGCAGTTTATTATGTACAGTTACTAGTTTGTGCGGTACATTTCTTACTTGATGTTGTTAATTCACTAGTTTGTGCTACACAGTTAATAGTTTGTCATGTGCATTTCCCAATATGTTTAGTACAAATAATAATTTGTCTTGTAGATGACGCAACTATGATATTGGGAAAAGCACATGACGAACTATTGATTGGACAGCAGAAACTAGTAAATACACAAAACAAACGAAAAAATGTACCGGACAAACTAGTTATAGTACCTAACAAACTGCTCTATCTACAAGACAAATTATAAGTTGTACCGAATATATAGAAAAATGTACATGACGAAATAATAATCATCATGTCAAGACAGTCCAGGCTTTCCATACAAATGCTTAACGCATGCACACCTAAAAGAAAACCGTTTTTACAGAACACTAGAAAAGCTGCTATGATTCAAGAAACTAGGAGGCAGCTGCCCTAATCTAATGTTGTGATTTTTTTCGATAAGTTGATTGATACCCCGCATATAATTTATAGATATTATTATTAGATGACAAGAATCAGCTGTGGTAATTTATGTTTTCATGGTAGTGATAATCTTTCAGAGATAGAAGATTTGGAAAAACAGAGTTTCAATTTTTCTTTTCGGATAGAAGTTTTGAAGAAAATAAAATGAAATATCAAATCTTTAAAGAAAAGGGTTTGTGTTACAGGAATAATCAGTGTTTAACTCACAATACGTGTTACAAAATTTTCATAGTTTTTTTATGCCCCCTTTTTCTTGAATATCCATATAGCAATAATTCTGTAGGCCTTATAAGCCGGTGGGGGGCATAAAGAGTGGTGCATGTTTCATTAGTTCAGCTTCTTGCGAATTGATCCAGCTCCAAAAATGGCCATCTGCTACCGGATGTACAAGGAGTAAACGGTGTAGCGGAACATGGAACGTAAGTCAGTCCTGTCAGCTGATTTGTCGCTGACACAGAAATTTGGTTTTCCAGATTTTCTTATTGAAAAAAAAAAACCACAGCTTATTCTGGTGTACTAAACAGAATAAGTTTACTTTTGAAAATAAATAAGAATTACTTCTTTCACCGATGTCAAATCCTTAATAAAATATATAAGTAAATTCTATTAAAACGTATATGCAATACCAACTCTACTAGTGTACGGTAAAATACGACAACTAATTTCTAAACACATACGTGTGTTGTTAAGTTTGCAAATGTTCCCTACCCCCACCAACCTGCTATGAAATTGGAAAACATTCACAGTATCTGATCTGATTGCAGGACCATCAAGAACTTTCTTTACACTCCTTAGTTTTATTACACTAGCATAATAAGTAAAATGCGGCCGTAAAAAGTCTACACAGGTTATTGTCTGGTCATTTGGGTTTGTGTAATTCATTCAGTCTTCTTTTATATTGAAGTTCCGTTTACGTGCTGTTAGGGATAATGAGGGGTGTTTCATTTTTATAACCTCTCATGACTAGCCTCATTTATATACCACAAAAGACCAGTTTTATAGATTTATTTTCCCAAATCAAAAGTTCTCTGGTTAGGTATGCCCTGAATTTATTTCGGATTCTTATCACTGTTTTTTTTTTTTTTTAATGAAACTTTTGTAGCTGTCTCTATATTTGTGTGTACAAAGTAAATACAAAATCTCTTAATTTGACATGTTTTGTAGACTAAAGTAGTTATTCTTGCTGAAATCTTACATTTTGAAATCAATTTTTGATTTAGCAATTATGTTTTATAACGTTAAATATATTCTGACAAGTTTTTACAGTTAATTGTAATAAAGTTTTATGACACGCTATGTAATTTTGATCCACTAAAATAAGATCTTTGATAAAATCTTATAATTCCATTAAGATAACATGAACACTATTAAAAACATTACAGATTAACTAAAAGTGTATTTGCTGCCTTACCGTATGTGCTTCGCTTTATTGGTATGTGCTAATATACTGAACAAAACTTCTATCCAGGCTGTTTATGTCTTGCAGTAACATTATTACTGGAAGTCATACAACTTTGATATTTTGAGAAAAAATTGTTCTCTAATCGTCTCTTTACTTGATAGGAAGTGCACGTACCGTTTTTAAATGCATCACCCTGCACGTCTTCTGCAAGATCAAATTAAAATTTTGAAATCAAATTTTAAATTGTATAGCCATTCATATTCACATAAAAATTGACTACGGCAAGATAAGTATCTGGTCAAAGAAGGCCCACAAACTCAGAGTTCTAAGTCGAAAAGGGGGCTTAGCTCTGTGATAAATTGAAACAAAGTTGTCAAACATGTGCACTGTCTGTTCAAGTGAGTAAAGATTCAATCCCGTCCCAACAGTTGTTACTGAGAAAACAGTCGATATACAAGCAACTTTTAACATAAAATATCTCTCAGAAGAAGAAAGGAAAAAAGGGCGCAACTTTGAAATTTCGAGTAATAGAACCTGTGCACTGCATGTAAGATCATGTACTTTGCTGTTCATAGGATGTCTTTAAATTGTTTTGGTACTTGCAACAAATGCAAATATTGAGTTCTACTCGAAGAGGGTGTGGACGGTAGCATGCATTTCCACTACCGTCCATAAACATGTTCGATCAAACCGAGCCTGCAGCAATTTCATTTTTATAGTGTCGGACGCCCTGTGGAGTTTCCACTTTTTCCGTTTTGCATATAACGTTTAAAATATTAATTTCAAGCTGACTCGAGACAGAGGTTTTGTTCAGTATATCTAGCATTTACTATCATTTGTATATCAACTTAGCATAAAATTGTAATTACTTAATGTCAAATCTTTAAGAGATACCAGTGAATATCTGACAGAAATTATTATCTGGCACCGTGCACTGATCTGTCCGATAACGTTTCACTTTGATTGGTGTAGCTTTCAAGAGTATCGCAACAGTACCATGAACTCGATTTACAGGACCTATTCTACTTTTTCCAGGATTCCTTTTTGTTTCTTTTTTCTTAATGAAAATTCGAAATTGTACAGCTTTTGTTCCGTCAAATAAGAAAAAGTAAATAAAATTATTCGCGTTTCGAAATTATTTTTCTTGGTAGTTTATCCCAGTACTAGTTTGGTCTGAAGTTTATGCTAGTATATTTGGGCGCTCTTTGTCACGTAAATTTCGTGAAATATTTCGGCGTATATAAGTGTGAACTGATATTGTTCTCACCACTCAAGGTTTATGATTGGCAGCAAACAGTCTGTAATTCATTATGAACGATTCAGAAAATACAAACAAGGATTCATTATGGGGCCTGAATGACTTCTTCGATGAATAATTCTATGAACAGAAACATGAGAAGTGCGAATTTAGAGAAGATTCAGAGAGTGAGCTGCAGTATACGACAGGCAAGAGGAAGGTTGCTGGCGATTTCGATGACGACAGAAAAATCCAAAGAGCTGAAGAAAGAGTTAGGGTAGGCTCGAGAAGTTTTGAAAGAATCAGACACAGTCGTCTGTCAGTAGTTTTTGACCTGTGGACATTGCTGTAAGTCATTTAAATTTATTTTCATAATGTTGAAATCGCCCCATAGATGACCACAATGTATGCTTTACCATCGATGTTATATAAACACAAGTCCGTTAATCTGCACGTTAAATTCATGAGAACATTTATTACACAGGTTTATAGTTTAGAGCAGAGATCAAGCAATTTGTTATTTATCGTAAACAAATAAGCCTATGTTACGGCGGATTTATCACATACTCCTGATATTGGACTAAAATAAGTATTTAGTCTTTTAATATAGGGTTTGTTGTGTTCATATACGTTTAAAATGCTAACTGGAATGTTCTCTTAGTCTTTTCGCAGCTTTCGGTGCACAGGTGCAGCCAGAGCTCCAATGGCGGGATTACAAACCGGAACTAGATATATCGTCTGCCATGTCTGTGGTATCTTGGGACGATTTGCTCGACAAGCTAGAATCCACAGTTGCAAAGCCACTGACGAAAATCAACATCATTGAGAAGATGCTAAGTATTGCTTTTATTCATATTATGCAGACGTTAAATGCCAAGCGAATTTCTGCAAATCTAACTTTGTGTTTCCGTAGCAGAAAACTCAGTGAAAGGCAGACTGAAAATAGTATTTCACATTTTGGAATTAATGCCGATACAGATATCCTTTCTGTAATTCACTATGGATATGTTATTCTTTTTATCAAAAAAGCCGCCGTCATTTGTTTTTAAAGAATAACAGGTCTGATCTAGAAAATTTAGTGATTTTATTTTTCTGCTGTTGAAGATTTTGTCAAAAAGGCCTTCAAATGAGAGTCCTTTGTCGGTGGAGATTCATCTTAAAAGAAAAGTTTGATTCTAGATTTTAGTGTATTTTAAACAGAGTAGTTTAATTTTATAATTTTAGTGAATTGTATGGACCGCTTTTCTAGTGAGTGCAATAAAAAGTTGCCTCTATACAATTAATGATTTAGGACCTCAGACACGGAGGCTTTCGACGCTTGTTCCGTTTCCTGGAAAATTGGAAACGATTGGTTAGTTCCGCCGGTATTTCTTATACTCAAGTGTTTAAATTTCTTCTTGTTTTGTAAAGCTAGAGGTACATTGGTTGCTCCTTACCGGCCATCTAACCTCCAACCCCACCCTGCGTTTTGCGCACGTTTTGTTTTCAAAAGGTTTTAATCTTTGATTAACCAGAAACATATATATGCATGGGTATTACAAGAATTCTATATTTGGTATAGTAAAGTTTAAAACATTGTGGCAAGGATTTTTGACAGTTTGACAGTTAAAGTCTAGTTTGAGATATCCCCCTTATTAAGTACCGTGAGAATTTTAGATGATTTCATTTTAGCAGATGTAATATCAATTAAAATTTATGTATCATCCTTGTGTAAACAATGGTTGAAATACTATTGGTGTGTATATAGAGACGTTATTGAACATTTATATTAAAAATGTCTGTTACAAATTATAAATCTGATTTAAAGAGACAGTTGATCTATGTGTGTTTCTTACATTACATGCAATATTTACCCGCTGTTGATAATAGATTAAACCATTTGTACAGGTGTATCACTACTGGTATGCAGTTTTTACAGTTACATAAACATCGTTATAAAGAGTGACAGTTTAGTTTCACTTGTCTGCGTCTGTGACAGTGTATATCATATTGAAATAATGCCATTTGTTTGCAGATTTGTTTAACACACAGAAGATGAGAAACTGTTAAAAGATGGGCAGATATGATTTCACCGTAACTGTTTGCTTGTTGGAGGCAAAGAAACGTTTACATCTCTTGAATTTAAGAAGTTCCGTGACTGGTGTGAGAAAGTGACGTTACCTGGTTCGCCATTCACTATGGCATTGTACTTGGTGTCTATAAGTGATAGCTGTTGCAGTAAGTCAATGTTAAACATGGTTTTTTACTCTATTAATTGGTAATACGTTCTGTCAAATGTACAAAATCCTTGTAACGATGATTGTTTGAAACTGTTTAAATGACTGTAAAAGAATAACTGCCAGAACGGTTGTAAAGAATTCTAATATTATGAACATTTCTGAAAGCAGTTCCCTATCTGATTTAAGGAGGTAGGTTACCTTCATATTTGTATGTGCGCATGTCCAACCGGAAGCTAACGTGACGATTTACGACGACGTTTACGACAAACTAAATGTGTTTGTATATTCATTCTTCTGAAAACAAATCATGAACCTGTCTTCGATCTGATGCTTTATGGTTTAATAATTCAGAAATAATGAATAAATTGCCGCAGAAACGCTTCAAAACAATGTTGCCTTAAAATGACGTCACTGACGTCATGACGTTACGTGTCAGTTACCGCGCAAAATTAATAGTTTTTATCTTGAAAGTACGTAATTCTGTGCATTTTTTTAAATTTTAACTATTTTCAAATAACCATAATTTGCTGAAATATTTTTATGAGTCTTTTGCTCTGAATAAAAATCAATATTTTGCTTCTTTTATGTAGTTATATTGAAATGTTTTGCGGAATGTAAGAAAATGGATGATGGTAACCAATGTTATTTGGAATATAGTTGGGTGAAAGGTTACTTGTTACGGCCATTTTCAAATAAAAAATGTAGCAGTTTGATTTGTAATACCAATTTTTCAGGTTCCGTTGATAATTTGTTACTTATATACTAAAACTAAGACCTAATATTGTTCAAATTTCGGTAGAAAAAATGTGGTTTCTTGAACTGAATTGATGTTACCATGGAAACGAAGCCCGTGACCTATGTATCTAAATGTAAAATTCAAAAGCGTTGACACTGGTCTATTTAAGAAACACTGCTTCGGCTTTTTATTTTCATTTCAACAATATCCATGAGAATAATAGCAGCATGCTGAACGATTTTTCCATGAAAAATGCCAGACGAGGGGTACTGCTGTAAGTATTCTAAGCTGTGAAATTTGTTCGAATAAATGCAAATAACACGAAAATATAACTTACGTTAGAAATAATATGTTTTATAGCTACATTAACTAGAAAGATAATCTTATTCAATATTTTTTATAAGAAACTACGACAAAATTCAAGATATAAGCTATTTTAAACATCTCTGTTGCCATGGTTACTTTAAACTTTAAGAAAAATAGGGTACTATGTAAAGTGCTTGGTATTTTGCTAATAATATTGCCCAAATATTCCATGTTGGTCATTAACAGAATGGCACTGAAGCCGTCGAAAACCCCTATTTTTATACATAGTTGTTTAAAAATGAGAGAAAATGCGTTACCATGGAAACACGAGCCCCGCGACATATACATTTTAAGTTTTTATTAGAAAGATAACGTGCATACTAGTAAAATTATCAATTATGCAGACTTCTACGGATATCAGTGAAACTAAAATACACTGAAAAGTGTTAAATATCCGTATTTTCCTTCTTCTTTCAATATGAAATACCTTTGGAGGGTCATGTTCTTCAAACCTGGATAGAAATTGAACTTGAAGGGACAGAGACAAACGAAATTGTGATTGTAGCAGTTAAAACTTCATATTACACGAAATACAAAAATGTGCTGCGGTTCAACTTATTTGAATTTACCCTTGTAACAAGGTAACCTACCTCCTTAAGATTAGATTAATTGTTTATTTATTTATATATAATTATTTTTTCATTTGCCGGAATTTTAAGAATCAATGAATCACTAAGGATTTCAGAATGTCATTGTTAGATATAGTAATTGAAAGTCAGACACTGTTGTTCTTAGAACGAAAACGTATACCGGACATTCCTCTTGCCTTGTCGCTATCTTAGAAAGATATATACGAAAACCACTTAAATCATTTTCTTCAGAATATTTTTTCGTTCAGACATTTTCAAGAAAAAGCTTAATAAACGTATGTTTTGCGACGTGATTCAGACAGCCGCTTTCTTATTCTTCTGTTCATCTTGGTTTAAAACAAAAACTTCAGTTAGATGTTTGGACTTCATTCTTTTCGGTCGGGGGCTGATACTATGATTGCTAACAGAAGTACTTGTGAGAGGCTGTGGCAGAGACATGGCAGGTGGAAATGTGTCATCAAGAGATGGTTATGTGAAAGACTCTTTGAAAGATCGTCTTTTTGTCTCTCATAATTAAGACTTTTAAACATATCAGGTTGAATTTATTGCGTGTATTTTATTTTTCTATATGTTACACTCTTAAAAGGTGCTTGAGACTAATCACTTGAGGTTAAAGTGGAATTATACGCATTTTTCATGTAAAAATACAGCACAAATAGATATGTGTAAAAAGGGTGGAAGAAATTATAGTTTTTAACCCAGTATACCAAACTCTTCCTGTTACCATTACGAAATAATAACTTTTTAAATATGACTTTTCTTATTTTGACTGGGGCAGTCTTTTTAAGAAAAGTCAAACTGCTTGCAGGAGTTGCTTCCCTTCAACCTCAGAAATCTCTGCTTATAGGTAAGGGAGATCATTGCGTACAAGACTGAAGAAATTAACTATTTTTTATAAGTCCGATTTCTTCATTTCTAAAGCATCACTTTCAAATACTTATGTGGCATAACTGTTAATTAAACACATTTAAATGCACAGCAACCGAGAACTAGCTTTTATAAAACATTCACCAAAAACACACTACGTGCTGTAAGATGCGCATAATGCCACTTTAAATAAATATGGTAATGTCACACTGGGTTTTATTTACATCGGAATACTGTACTTAGTGTTTTACATGTAACAGAATTATCTACATGTATATTGTTTAACTTACAGTTGCTGGTAGCGGAATGCTGCAATGCTGCAATGTATGCATTACAAGCAGTTGAATGCTGTGTTATGTGCTCTTCTTACAGTGGTATGCTACGTTAAGTTATTTTCAAAAAGCGGAATGCTGCATTAGGTTATCTGCAAGCCGTGGAAGGCTGCGTTATGTGCTCTTCTTACAGTGAAATGCTGTGTTATGTGCTCTTCTTACAGTGGTATGCTGCCTAAGGTTATTTTCAGGTGCGGAATGCTGTTTGCAGCGGAATGCCCGTTAGGTTATGTGCAAGAATGCTGCGTTTCGTGTTTTTCTTGCAGTGGAATACTGTGTTAGGTTATCTTCAGGCAGCGGATTGCTGCGTTATGTGTTTTTCTTGCAGTGGAATGCTGCGTTATGTACTGTTCTTGCAGTGGAATGCTGCGTTATGTTATCTGCAAGCAGCGGATTACTGCGTTATGTGCTGTTTTTGCAGTGGAATGCTGTTTTTGTTTATCTGCAAGCAGCGGTATGCTGTGTTATGTGTTCTTCTTGCAGTGGAATACTCCGTTAGGCTATTTTCAAGCAGTGGAATGCTGCGTTATGTGTTCTTCTTGCAGTGGAATGTTGCGTTAGGTTATTTTCAAGCACTAGAATGTTGCGTTATGTGTTCTTCTTGCAGTCGAATGCTGCGTTATGTTATTTTCAAGCAGTGGAATGCTATGTTATGTTATTTTCAAGCAGCGGAATGCTGCGTTATGTGTTCTTTTTGCAGTGGAATGCTGTGTTAGGTTATTTTCAAGCAGCGGAATGCTGCGTTATGTGTTCTTCTTGCAAACGAATGCTGCGTTATGTTATTTTCAAGCAGTGGAATGCTATGTTATGTTATTTTCAAGCAGCGGAATGCTGCGTTATGTGTTCTTTTTGCAGTGGAATACTGTGTTAGGTTATTTTCAAGCAGCGGAATGCTGCGTTATGTTATTTTCAAGCAGAGGAATGCTGTGTAATGTGTTCTTCTTGCAGCGGAATGCTGCGTTAGATTATTTGCAAGCAGTCGAATGCTACTTTATTTGCTCCTCCTGCAGTGGATTGCTGCGTTAGGTGCTCTTCTTGCGGTGGAGTTTTAAGAAGCAATATGCTGATTTTTGTGCTCTTCCTGCAGTGGAATGCTGCGTTATGTTATCTGCAAGCAGCGGAATGCTGTGATATGTTATCTTCAAGCAGTGGAATGCTGCGTTATGTGTTATTAATGCTGCGTTAGGTTATTTTCATGCAGCGGAATGCTGCGTTATGTTTTTTTGCAAAGGAAGGCTGCGTTAGGTTATCTGCAAGCAGTGGAATGTTGCGTTATGTTTTTTTGTAAGCAGCGGAATGCTGCGTAATGTTGCTTTATGTGCTCTGCAAGCAGCGGAATGCTGCACTAAGTAATCTGCAAGCAGCGGAATGCTGCGTTATGTGCTCTGCAAGCAGCGGAATGCTGCATTAAGTAATCTGCAAGCAGCGGAATGCTGCGTTATGTGCTCTGCAAGCAGCGGAATGCTGCGTTATGTGCTCTGCAAGCAGCGGAATGCTGCGTTATGTGCTCTGCAAGCAGCGGAATGCTGCATTAAGTAATCTGCAAGCAGCGAAACGCTGTGTTATGTGCTCTGCAAGCAGCGGAATGCTGCATGATGTTTTCTGAAGGCAATGTATTCCTGCTGATGGGTTTGAGACGATTGGGCTTTGGTGATCTGATCGATGGTCTTTCAAGTGGGATATTAATGTACAAGGTAACCACGGTAATTAAGTATCGTTAGTAAGTATTTCTTTGTTTTCCATTTACTGCGTCAATAATTTTGATACAGAAGATTGTTAGCATTTTCTCTCTTTGCTATCTCGATATGCTGCCAATTATATACCTTATTCCTATTTTTATTGTTTCTTTTTTTGTCTTGTTGAAGGTAATTGAGATTAGAAAATAATTGATTTACTCACAGCTTTAGCGTGAGTAAATAAAATTATTCGCGTTTCGAAATTATTTTTCTTGGTAGTTTATCCCAGTACTAGTTTGGTCTGAAGTTTATGCTAGTATATTTGGGCGCTCTTTGTCACGTGAATTTCGTGAAATATTTCGGCGTATATAAGTGTGAACTGATATTGTTCTCACCACTCGAGGTTTATGATTGGCAGCAAACAGTCTGTACCCGCCCTCCCTCCCATGATGTATGTTGGTGCTTGTATTTCGGTTATAGCTTGCTTCAATGAAACAAACTGGCCGTCTAGAATATTAAGTTTATTTTATTATTAAATAAATGTTGTTTTTGGTTTATGTTTACTATTCTACACAGGATATGTTAAGTTTTGAATATATATAATGTGTGTTTGTTTTTTCTAAGTAAATCACTCAGATTGTTAGTTGTAAAGCTACAATTTTGGTTGTATCTGTTTGGTTCTGTTGATGTTTTTTCTAATAAAATCTTAAACACCAGATAAAATTAGAGATTTTATTAATTATTCACGCCTGTGTTTTACGCAAACTTGAAACATTTATCTTAACAACATGATTAAATTTACTTTTAGTCTCGTTTCAGTTCAAATTTACCCGGATACTAGATTGTTTGGAACCATACGAAGAACATTAAATCGATTGTTGAAATATGAATTTACTTCGTGAACAATTGTACACTTTTATGCTGCCAATTATATACCTTATTCCTACTTTTATTGTTTCTTTTTTGTCTTGTTGAAGGTAATTGAGATTAGAGAATAATTGATTTACTCACAGCTTTAGCGTGAGTAAATTCCCTTTCCACGACCATGAACACAATGAATTACTTATGATACAAGGACATGTATTTAGTTGTTGGGAGTAAACTGGTCTAACATAAATATTGTGATAAAACATGGATTATGTGATTGATAACCACAAAATAATCTACAGCCATTAATATTTACAGATAAAATCAACTTTGGCAATTTGTACTTTGTAATTTCCCCACTTTCAAAAAGCTTCACATTTCTTTTGATTTCAATTTAATTTCTAGTTTTGCATTCTCTAAACGACGAGGGCTAAAAATCGCACCACCGCTAAATGATGCAACCATTGTTAAATGTCGCAACCACCGATAAATCTTGCAAAGACTGATATGTCGCAACCACCGCTTATATTTTTACCAGTTATCAGCCATCAAGTTTTAATAACAAATTTAACAAGTTTACAAATTATAACAACATAAACTTAATTAAAATCTTATCTTTCAAATGATAACAAGAAATGTATTTATTTGTTTTCAAAATATCTCAGTTAAAATATATCTCGTTCTCGCTACTATGCAGATTCACTTTCCTGGCTTTAGCCTTTATACTGCTGGCGGCAAGTGATTCTGCCTTTGTGACCAGCACAGACCAAAGTCAGGCTGATCCGCATGGTTTACACTGTTCTATTCAGTCAGTAAATTTTCAGTGAAATCAGTGAATGATGGACCAGTCCATTCTAAAGAATTAGCAGGCTAAAATTAACGGAAACGAAAGACTACTTAAATATTGTATCAACATCTGTTCTCAAATGCGTATAAAAGTGGCATAGACTTGTATTCATCTACTGTCGAACAATCTCAAAGAGATAAAAGTGAATATCTGTCAGAAGGTATTGTTGGCATGGTGCACTGATTTGTCCGATAACTTTTCACTTTTTTTTTTTCGTACATTTTAGAAGGATATAATGGTACTGCAAACTCTAATTACAGTTACGTTGCATAATTTTAATATCTTACAAACAAGCTTTAACCCAAATGCTTAACTTAACAATACCATAGCGAAAATAATTTTTTAAAAATCTATTTCCCACCTGATTTATATATGAGTGAACGTTTGTGCTAAAGGCAAGATGTTTATCAAAGTGTTTGTATCTGATATTTTGGAATCAATATGCGCAAAGCTATGTTACATCTACTGGTCTGATAGTTGGGGAAGCATACAGAATAATGAAATGTGAATGTATGTTTCCTTGTTTGTATTTTTGTGGTGCAAGAAAACATGTTTCGCTTTTTGAGATTTGTCTAGCCTAAACTGAATGTTTTGAAGAAATTTCGAAAAGGAGATTTATATCAGCGAAATAATCTACTGCGATTAATTTTGTCTGACAAGAACAAACTAATACTTTTAATGTTATCTTGGATGTGTTGAAATGAAATGATGAAACATTTGAATTAAATGGTTGCGGGTCTGTTACCTATAAGCATTCAAATAATTGTTGCTTTACTGGGTGTATTGAAACAGCAAGCCCCATCAGATGATTCCCTGTATTCCCTAACAGATATGCTACAGTCAGAGGCATTTGATTTCATAGGCTCCTATCGCGTTACAAGAATTATGTTTGTATCAACTTAAATAATTTTTGATATACGGTCATTTACTATTGATCACAACTGCGTAATATAATAATCTTCATAAATACAATTTATAAGAAAGCCATTAAAAAGCATAGACCGCAGCAAAGCAAACAGTCTAATCATGAAATATTCACCAGACCCCAAAACACCTGCTTAAGCATAATTATCCTAAAACATTCAACGGACCCCGTGATCTTAGAGAAATAGACTATGTAATACGACTAGGCTCAAGTTCAAAGAGACATTTACGGCTCAAACACATCAATTAAACACTGTTTTAGCCTAATAGGAGCAGAAATTGGTAATATAAAAAACAGGGTGGATGTCCCTTTTGTGAATTTGCCTGTCTATTGTATTTTATTTGCAGCAAAATACTTTTCGCTTCTTGGGAGTTGGCTGGCCTAACCTAACTGGGTTTTTTGTTATCTCTGATAAGGTTATTTAAAGTGGCATTATGCGCATCTTACAGCACGTAGTGTGTTTTTGGTGAATGTTTTATAAAAGCTAGTTCTCGGTTGCTGTGCATTTAAATGTGTTTAATTAACAGTTATGCCACATAAGTATTTGAAAGTGATGCTTTAGAAATGAAGAAATCGGACTTATAAAAAATAGTTAATTTCTTCAGTCTTGTACGCAATGATCTCCCTTACCTATAAGCAGAGATTTCTGAGGTTGAAGGGAAGCAACTCCTGCAAGCAGTTTGACTTTTCTTAAAAAGACTGCCCCAGTCAAAATAAGAAAAGTCATATTTAAAAAGTTATTATTTCGTAATGGTAACAGGAAGAGTTTGGTATACTGGGTTAAAAACTATAATTTCCTCCACCCTTTTTACACATATCTATTTGTGCTGTATTTTTACATGAAAAATGCGTATAATTCCACTTTAAACCTATAAAATAATCTCCAGCAATAACTTCAAGAATGAAGTTTAATATATTTATGTTATCAGGCTTGTATTAATAATTCACTGAAAGAATATTTAAGAAAGCAGATGACATGCTTTCTTATTTGTTTTTCGTTTAAACCGTTAGATTTATTGATGAAACCAGTGCTCATATTTTTTACTCCGTTTACTATTATATCATTTGCTTAATATAAAAGCGGTATCAAGAATACCGTGACCACTAAAAATTGTTACTATAGAGAATTTCAGCAAGAATACCGTGACCATTAAAAGTTGTTACTATAGTGAATTTCAGCAAGAATGCCGTGACCACTAAAAGTTGTTACTATAGTGAATTTCAGCAAGAATACCGTGACCACTAAAAGTTGTTACTAGTGAATTTCAGCAAGATTACCGTGACCACTAAAAGTTGTTACTAGTGAATTTCAGCAAGAATACCGTGACCACTAAAAGTTGTTACTAGTGAATTTCAGCAAGAAAACCGTGGCCTCTAAAAGTTGTTACTAGTGAATTTTAGCAAGAAATTATTGCTGCTTATCACTTATTTGTATAGAAACGCTGCACTTTGATGATCGTGGAATTCTGAGGTATTGCAAGCAAGGAATTACAATGCGATAATATTTGGAATATATTATAAAGCTTTTAATGCGTTTGTAAACATCACACAAAAACATATTCATTTTCAAAACATATATCATCATATTAGGGTGATTTTTTTTATATTTCGAATGCATTATACAAGTAAACAACAAGAGCTACTATTAGCATTATGTCTTCCCAGGATTTCTTCATCATCGGATTGAAAACAAAGCTAGTCATTTTTAACGAAATATCACAATTTAGTCAATATAATCCCACCAACAAGGATATATTTATTCTCCATGAATATACGACAGGAAAATGTGTTGCAAATTATAAATTATCTTTGATGTGCAAAAACAAAGACTAAACCTGCGAAAAGGAAAGGTCGAAGAGTTGATTTACGCTTACATGGTCCTCATGCCGGAAAACATTGGGTGTTCTTTGATAAGAAAGGTGGCTGGCCATACCTAATGGTGGGCAATATGTAAAGTGATTTATACCTAAGAAAGGATCTACATAACAGCAAAGAAACAAAGAAAAATATCAAACAGGGAGTGCCACGCACCAAAAGCGCAGCCTCCTCAAAACGAACCCCCAGCACGCAAACGCGTGCACTACACACACACTCAAAGCTTTCACATCAGGACAAAACGAACAACACACACACACACACACACACACTCAAAGCCAACACATAAGGACAAGACGAACAATAAGCATACACACACGCGCGCACACAAAGTCAACACACAAGGACAAAACGAACAAACAAAGGAACACAGTGGGGCACCGCCTTGGAACGGTCAGTGGCAAAAACACCACTGGGGAGCTTAAACCGGTTTATGGTCGCCTTTACTGACAATAATTAACTATACTTGTTACTGTTAGACACAACATGATTGAAGACTTAGAGAAATAGTTCGGTGGGAAGCCGTTTAAATTTTAGATAAGTTGTTTTTAAAGAAAGAAAGAAACAAAGGAAGAAAGGAAAAAAGGAGTGATACAGTTATGTTAATTTTAATAAGCTTTTCATCTTTCTTGTTAGCTAAGTTAGAATTTCGACTAAAATCTTACGTATTTGTAAATGATTTTCTAGTCGAGTAATCATGACTTAAATAATGAATGCAAAGGTTCTATATCCCTTTATCGCTATTAAAGTTTTATATCAAATTAATAAACATTCTTCAGCGAAACGTAACATGAAGTTGAAAAAATGTTCTTCTTTCCATTATGAAATCTACATTTCAATCCTGCAAGAGCTGTCTGTCCTCAAACTCTGATTTTATTTTCTTGATGATAATGGTAAGTAAATTTGCGTATTTGTTATCACGAATTCACTTATCAAATCTACGTAAAGTTGAAATTGTTTATTGTTAGATGATAACTAGAGATACCCAAGAATAAATTGTCAGCCTGATATCACTGCTGGCACTGTAAAGGTTTGCGCATTTTTAACTTAAATATTCAACATATTCTTAATAAACGCGATGAATTAAAATTTCATTTCATGCAGTCTTTACATATTGATATTATTAAAATATGTGAAACGTTTTTAACACAAGATGTACACGATAATGAATTAGTAATCCCAGGCTACAATTTTGAGAGAAAAGATCGTGTTTGTAAACGAGGTGGCGGTTTAATTGTATATATATCAAATAAAATATCATATATAAGGCGCTATGATTTAGAATTAAATGCGTTAGAATCAGTTTGGATTCAAATCAGTTTAACCAGAAATAAACCTTTCCTTGTTAACTTTGTATATAGACCCCCTGATTCTAAGCAGTCATGGATAGATTTATATGACAGTCAGTTTAGTAAATCAGAGTATCAACATTATGAAATACATGTTCTGGGTGATTTCAATATAAATTATTTCCCAACTGCAAAAAATGATAAATTCAAAAACAAACGATGGGAGATATTCCTTGCAAAATATGGTCTTTCACAATTAATTGAAACACCTACAAGAATACATAAAACGGGTACTTCTATTATAGATCACATTTATACAACAAGAAGGGATCTCATATCTGATATCGCTGTATATGACTACGCTATAAGCGATCATTTACCTGTCTCTATTACAAGATCTACAAAAAAAGAAGACAATGAAAAACAATATAAATGGTAATGAAACAATAGTTTACAGGTGTTTCAAAAACTTTAATGTAGACCTTTTTAGAACTGACTTAGCAAATTCACATCTAAATGGTATCGAAACTGTATCTAACCCAAATCTGGCGCTAGATATGTTTTATGATATCATCAACAGTGTTCTAGCCAAACACACAAAGGTTAAACAGAAAAGAATTAAATAGGTTTGTCAACCAGCTTGGTTTACAGAAGATATTCGACAAGCAATTTATCTCCGAGACTACTATTACAAGCATAAAGACTTTGAAAATTTCAAGAAAACTAGAAATAAGTTATCTTCTATGATGCGGAAAAGTAAGAAAACTTTTTATAACAACGCTGTAAAAGATAATAAATCCCCTAAACATCTGTGGAAAAATCTAAAGAATATTACCAATAATGACAAAGAAAACCAACAACTTAATATTCCTAATAAACTCATAATTGACGATAATGTCGTAACTGATGAGTTGGAAATATTAAATGCTCTTAATTACCATTTTGTAAATGTATCCCATATAATTACAAAAATACCTTTAGTTGATACAAATTTCACAAAACTTCAAAAATACTTAGATGCGAAATTGCGCCATGTACAGTTTAATATTGAATACATAACATAATGCTAGAAATATATACACCATCCAGAAATCTGAGATCGCAGAATAATGCATTAAAACTAGTGGTGCCCAAATGTCGAACAATACGATTTGGTGACAGGAGCTTTCAGACAGCTGCTGCGAGGTTATGGAATGCCCTCCCATCTGGCATAAGAGAGTGCAAGACCGTGCAAAGTTTCAAAAAAGCGCTAAAGACGCATTATTTCATACAATTCTTTGGCAACTAACATCTCACTGATTACCTGATTTATAATGTAGGTACTTTGCCGGCCAATTAATTACTTTAATTAAGAACTCCAGTGTGACAGAATAATGTTGGCGGTGTTTTTTTTTTTTTTTTTTTTTTTTTTTTTTTTTTTCTGTGGGATGTATCATGGATGTTTTCCGGGCCGTTTAGGTAGCGATTGACCCAATCATCCGGGTCGGTTTGCATGCTGTGATGCATTTCGCAGACATCATACTGTTTAATTCTGTCTGTTCAAAATGTAAGATATCTTCTGTTCTATTCTGCTCTGACCTGTGTCTTTGATAGGTCAGTTAATGTTTTATGATATTGTACTTTTGTTTCATGTTTTGATCGGCCTACCTTCCAATTTAAAATGCTTGGTATCTTATTACCGTAATGTAATTTTAATTTCTTCTATAATAGTTCAATTCCCATTTTTTTATTGAACATTATATAAATGTTTTTATGTAAAGCACTTTTGAACGTATTTTTATATGAAAAGAGTGCTATATAAATGTGGTATATAATAATAATAATAATAATAATAATAACTCCATTAGATGTAAAAAATATCATTGACAAACTTGACTTATCAAAATCTACTGGTCTTGACGGTATCGGACCAAGATTGTTGAGATATTGTGGAGATCATATTACTTCTGCAGTTGCATCTATTATAAATAATAGTATATACAATGGTACTTTTCCTGATAAATTAAAAGAAGCAAGGGTTATTCCTAAATTCAAGTCAGGTAACAAACAAGATCCAGGAAACTATAGACCTATTTCCGTACTTAATACAATATCTAAAATATTTGAACGTCACATTGCTACACAGTTACAGGACTTCTTTAAACGAACAGATATAATACACAAAAATCAATCAGGATCCAGACCTAACCACTCCTGTCAGACTGCTTTAACATATCTAATAGAAACGTGGCTAAAAGACATTGACAATGGGAAGTATGTAGGGGCTATCTTTCTTGACATAAGGAAAGCTTTTGATATGGTGGATCATGAAATACTGATTTATAAACTGAAACTTTACCATTTTACAGACAGAACATTGGATATATTTAAATCTTATTTAGCTAATCGAACACAGACTCTAGAAGTAAAGAAGATGCATTCCAAAAGAATGGCAGTACAATCAGGTGTCCCGCAAGGATCCATACTAGGTCCCCTTCTTTTCCTGATATATATCAATGACATGGCGTTAATTTCAAATACTACCAACATTGATCTATATGCCGATGACTCCACCCTACATAAATCCGCCGACAGTATTACAAAAATTCAGTCTGAACTTCAGTATAGCCTAAATAGTGTCCATAGTTGGTGTAAAATAAATAACATGTCACTTCATCCTTCAAAAACAAAATGTATGGTATTGAGCACTAGAGTCAAAATAAAACATACTAAAAAACTTGAGTTAATTTTAGACGGTTCGGTCATTGAAAATGTGAAGTGTCAGAAAGTTCTAGGTGTATATATCGATGAAACTCTGTCTTGGCAATCCCACGTTAGTACCGTGGCCAATAAACTAAACTCAAAAATTGCTCTACTTAGAAGAATTGCATTTTTCTTAACAGATGAGATGAAACTATTGTATTACAATGCATATATTATGTCAACCATGGAGTATTGTTGCAATGTCTGGGGACTTTGTCACAAATCGGACACTGATAAAATTACATCTTTGCAGAGACGCGCTATAAAAATAATTACAAAATCAAAGTGTAGCAACTTTGATGAAGTATTAAGAAATTCAAAACTTCTATCTTTTGAGAACAGGTGCAAATACCATATTTCATTATTAGTGTACAAAAGTAAAAGAGGAGATTGTTCTATATACATTTCAGATTTACTACATTTTGTTCATAATGATCATTACAGTCTGCACTCAATCGAAAACATGGATCTTTCTATTGTTAAACCTAAAACGAACTACCTGAAACAAACATTTAGCTACAAAGCTGCACACATATGGAATTCACTTCCTTCTTACATTAAACTTCATAATAATAATATAATTACTTTCAAGCATAATTTAAAGAATTTTCTCTTGTTACAATAGTTTTTAGCAATTAATTACTTGTAATTACAAGAATTTTGTTGAATTGATGTTACTGCATTCTATTCCAATAATAATAATAATATTCATACTATCTTATTATTCAAATCTGGAACTATTTATTATCTTATGGGACAGACTTTCTTTTTTGTATGTATCTTAATTGTCATGTATAATCATTGTGACGCATGGTAATTCTTTTAAAACATAGTTATTGTTACATTACGTTTATTTAAGACTTCTTTAATTTGAGACGTGTTTGTCGAGAAAATTTAAGTAATTCTGATATGTGTATTTTTGTATAAATGTTAAATTATAAATTGACTGTATGATAGTGTGTATGTGTGAATGTATATCAGTTGAAGGCCATACTGGAAATAAGTTGTAAAATATCTGTATTTGTACACTTAGTATGTCACCTTCAGAAAATAAAGTTATTATTATTATTATTATTATTATTATTATCATTATAACGATTATTCCGATAATGCACCTCTTGATTTTCGTGCACAGCGGTATTTCCAATTACAACGAGGTTCTGGTGATATCTTAAAAATACATCAACAAAATCAATATTTAAACTTGAAATGCTTCTTGATTTATCAGGTGATAGGTAATTATGTCACAAACAGTCTAATATTTGTGTGAACTTTTATGTTGACAGCATGACATATAAGCGAACAGCAAAATCATTTGTAGGTGGTATTTAAGAAGAGTGAATCTATGTTTTTATAACTTTTTACTGCTGATACTTAAAATGTTTTTTTTTTAATATTTCAGGTATAACGTAATTTGTTTTCTAAGTCTATTTCCTATATATCACCACCAAGAATGACCCTTTCATCAGTGAAACGTGGTATAAGAAAATAAGAAAGAATGAGTATATAGTATTAAGAATAAATAAGTACAGAACGCTCTGATTTCTCGGCGGGTTTTTTTAACCTTGGATAAAAAATGTCAGTTAAATTTTATATTCACTTTAATCTCGCATTTAAACACATTTACATGACATAGCTATCAATTCTAAGCGTGTCCCCTAGGCGTAAAAAATTGTCTGTTTCCGGTATCCCAACCTACCCTAAATTTGTGACCCGACCCTAAATGTTTTTATGGCCTTGGATACTTTTTTCTCAACTTCTTAATAAAAAGTTGCAAAACTGCACTTTTTATGCTTTAAACATGGTCAAAGATGTTATAAATCAACTTACTGATGTTCTAAAGGCATAACCCCCTTATTTGTATTCATTTTTTGACACAAAAATAATTTCCGAAAAGTACCACGATAAAAAAATTATACCGACCTACCTACCATAACTTTTTTGAGCATGTTACCGAAAACAAACAATTTTACGCCTAGAAAACAAGCATGCAAAATCAAGAAAATGTGAATGTTTGATTTAGACTGGGGAAAAACATATTTCACTCGTTGGGAGTTGGCTTTCTTAACTATAAACTTTGTGATATTATTTCAACAAGGTGATTCATAGCATCGTAAAATGATCTACAGCGATAAATATTAACTGACAAGAATCATTTAATGCTATTTACGTTATCTTCATTGTGTGGAAAATTTGGAAAAAAACTGACAACTTTTTCGTCCTCTTCCTACGTTTGATACAATTTTATGAAATAATTGAAACATCAAAGACCTGGGCAGCTTTTTTCACGGACAGGTATGTTACTAACATTAAGCATTTCAATATTTCAATATTTTTCTTTTCCATAGCAAGAGTTCTGTTAGAATTGACTTAGTCATAGTTTGTTTTATATTTATTTGTTTAGGTATTTTGGTTTTTATGGCTGGTTTCTAAGAAGAAATATGTTGAAATGGACCGATCACCTCATCGTATGACAGATAATATGTCCTCAAATTTGGTTTGGCTGAAATATTACCTTTTTTCAGCAATTGTAATCGTCTACTTACTATATATACTATAGTTTAGAGATAACAGAAACATGAACTTGGATAAAAGCTAATCATTTCATTGCGATAACATGAAATACATCGGTCTGCCTACAACATATGCTCAGTACATCTAGAAACGCAACGTTTTTACTCTCGTTTTTTTTACACTTTCCTTTATAATTGCCTTGTACATGTGTATTTGAATTATATCAAGGTTTGAACCAGCATACAACGGTTAATAACGTGTAAAAGCACCATTTGCATTTACCAATGCAAGGCACCTTCGGTTAAAAAATATTGACTGTAGACCAAATGTTGCGTTTCTAGATGTACCCAGTATATTTCAATTAAGCTATAGCTCTTTTTGCTACTAAATCACAATACAGGTTGCTCCCGTAATTGCCTATCAAGTTAATTGCCTATCAAGTCGGCACAAAGTTGTAATTATTTACTGTCAATATAACATTTGAATATCTAGAACACTGTGAATTGGATGGTCTGATAGCTCTTCATTTTCGTGGAGTTAGAAGAATAGTTATTTCGAGAAATTCAAAGCAGAGCTTAGAGTAACGATCACGCCGACACAATTTAGGTCATATGATTTTTTTCCCACCTTTAAATGGTAGAGGAAGATCCGGATACCATTGACCTTCCATAAGTAAGCTGGATAGGTTAAACACTTTAGCTATATCATTATAATCCCAATTAACACAGAAATAAATTAAAAGTTCCTTTAATAATGATTATGCATACAACTACTCTAGTTCATCCAGAACTTGATAGTAAACAAAATGGTGTTTTAGTACTATCAGTTTACTTCAACAATAAAAGAAGAACTTTTTTTCCAATAGAATAATTTTCATTTGCATAATATTACTGTCCTTTAGAAAGCGAGGATGAATCTAGCAAAGTCTATAAGAAGAGCCTTTGTAAGCAGAGAATGCAACCAAACAAACAAATAACAGATTCTATTTGAATGAGCCTGTTCATGAGAGGTAATGAAATGTGCGATACCACTCGATACCAAGCGTAAGTTTCAGAGGAATTCTATTATTTAAATACTTAAGACTTGAAAATATAAAAACTCACATCAAATGCAGGAAAAAAGGCGGGGTAAATGTTTGTTTTACGCCTGCACACACGATGCAGGAAGTTGGGAGGCGGCTAGGTTTACATAAATAATGTTAATAATTTCGATATAGGTAATAATCTTAAGCTATTAATATTAACCGACAAGGATCGGCTTTAGTAATTTACATTTTCTTGGGAAGAATAATCAGAAAATGATAGAAGATCTAATTTAAATCCTTCTATGCACACGATTTTCTCACTTCTTTATTTTGAGGACATTTTTAAATTATAGACACATCAAAAGCCTCTTACTGTACAGGAAATATCATTATGTTACTGACATTAAGTATCTAAGAATTTCAAAGGCTGTTTTCTCATTTCAGCAAAGCAATGCAGTGTAGCAAAAACATGGTACTTAAGACAAGCATCGTTTAGTCGTGTATAATGATGATATGTCGACATATACAGAAACTTGACTAATTTTAGGTCTTGTCATTGCAGAAATTAAATTATGACGCACCAAACTGAGAACATGACAATTTTTGAAAATGAATACTTGTGTTCAATCACTGTTTATAGCTAGATCGTTAGTAAATACGAGTATTTATGCAATAACATTTCAACTATAATTGTTGTAACGTATAAATATATATTGTAATATAACTACAGTATGTTGTTCAAGTGGCAAATGGCCTATATATACTACCACTATGAAATTACCTACTAAGGCAAACTTGCACCGGATGTCATTTCATTGATTTTATCTTGTATATGGATAAAACCCATGATATGTTGTTTTTTTTTTTCAGTTAATATTATGGGCCATTCTCCTTGTATTTTACCTCTTCGTAAAATAAAAACACTATTTTTTTACCGGAACGAACGTTCTTGACATTTTTCAGATTTATGTTAAAAATACTTGGGTATATTTGTTTTAAAAACAGATTCATGATTAACTAATTAAAGGAAACAGAAAGAGGCTGTTTTGTTGAATTAAATATTGCTGTGGAAGTCGCAATGAGGCTATATGTGACACCGCGAAAACATATGACAAATCAACCAATTAAGAATCTGATCGTCAAACTCTAATTATCTTACCTTATCCGTGTTAAAAATCAGTAACATCAAAAACAAAAAATGAAATGTAACATTTTATAGCAATTTTAAGGTGCTATTTTATATTATTATTTTATAACGAAATAATTTTTCCATTTTCCATAGCATGTCAGCTTTAGCGTAGTGGTAAATGATTGAAGTTTTGGAGAAACCAAATTGCTTGTTTTTCATTTTTGTTTATAAACATATGTACACTCTTTTATATTAAGCAAATGATATAAGAGTAAACGGAGTGAAAAATATGAGCACTGGTTTCATCAATAAATCTAACGGTTTAAACGAAAAAACAAATAAGAAAGCATGCCATCTGCTTTCTTAAATATTCTTTCAGTGAATTATTAATACAAGCCTGATAACATAAATATATTAAACTTCATTCTTGAAGTTATTGCTGGAGATTATTTAATAGGTTTAAATAACCTTATCAGAGATAACAAAAAAAACCAGTTAGGTTAGGCCAGCCAACTCCCAAGAAGCGAAAAGTATTTTCCTGCAAATAAAATACAATAGGCAGGCAAATTCACAAAAGGGACAGTCACCCTGTTTTTTATATTACCAATTTCTGCTCCTATTAGGCTAAAAACAATGTTTAATTGATGTGTTTGAGTGGTAAATGTCTCTTTGAACTTGAACTTAGTCGTATTACATAGTCTATTTCTCTAACATCACGGAGTCCCTTGAATGTTTTAGGACAATTATGCTCATGCAGGTGCTTTTGGGTCTGGTGAATATTTCATGATTAGACTGTTTGCTTTGCTGCGGTCTATGCTTTTTAATGGCTTTCTTATAAATTGTATTTATGAAGATTATTATATTACGCAGTTGTGATCAATAGTAAATGACCGTATATCAAAAATTATTTAAGTTGATACTAACATAATTCTTGTAACGCGATAGGAGCCTATGAAATCAAATGCCTCTGACTGTAGCATATCTGTTAGGGAATACAGGGAATCATCTGATGGGGCTTGCTGTTTCAATACACCCAGTAAAGCAACACTTATTTGAATGCTTATAGGTAACAGACCCGCAACCATTTAATTCAAATGTTTCATCATTTCGTTTCAACACATCCAAGATAACATTAAAAGTATTAGTTTGTTCTTGTCAGACAAAATTAATCGCAGTAGATTATTTCGCTGATATAAATCTCCTTTTCGAAATTTCTTCAAAACATTCAGTTTAGGCTAGCCAAATGCCAAAAAGCGAAACATGTTTTCTTGCATCACGAAAATGCAAGCAAGGAAACATACATTCACATTTTATTATTCTGTATGCTTCCCCAACTGTCAGAGCAGTAGATTTAACATAGCTTTGCGCATATTGATTCTGAAATATCATATACAAGTTCTTTGATAAACATCTTGCCCTTAGCACATACGTTCCCTCATATATAAACCAGGTGGGAAATAGACTTTGAAAATGAATGATCTTCCCTATGGTATTGTTAAGTTAAGCATTTGGGTTAAAGCTTGTTTGTAAGATATTAACATTATGCAACGTAACTGTAATTAGAGTTTGCAGTACCATTATATCCTTTTGAAATGTACAAAAAAAAGTGAAAAGTTATCGTACAAATCAGTGCACCATGCCAACAATACCTTCTGACAGATATTCACTTTCATCTCTTAGAGATTGTTCCACAGTAGATGAATACAAGTCCATGCCACTTTGATACGCATTTGAGAACAGATGTTGATACAATATTTAAGCAGTCTTTCGTTTCCGTTGATTTTAGCCTGCTAATTTTTAGAATGGACTGGTCCATCATTTAATTTCACTGAAACTTTACTGACTGAATAACGAACAGTGTAGGCCATGCGGATCAGCCTGACTTTGGTCTGTGCTGGTCGCAAAGTCAGAATCACTTGCCGCCAGCAGTATAAAGGTTAAATCCAGGAAAGTGAATCTGTATAGTAGCGAGAACGAGATATCTTTTAACTGAGATGTTTTGAAAACAAATAGATACATTTCTTGTTATCATTTGAAAGATAAGATTTTAATTAAGTTTATGTTGTTATAATTTGTAAACTTGTTAAATTTGTATTTAAAATTTGATAGCTGATAACTGGTCAAAATATTAGCGGTGGGTGCGACATATATCAGTCTTTGCAAGATTTATCGGTCGTTGTGACATTGAACATTGATTGCAACATTTAGCGGTGGTGCGATTTTAGCCCTCATCTGTTAGAGAATGCAAAACTAGTTCATGGACAGTAGTGGAAATGCATGCTACCTCCCACACCCTCTTTGAGTAGAACTCAATATTTGCATATGTTACAAGTACCAAAACAATTTAAAGACATCCTATGAACAGCAAAGTACATGATCTTACATGCAATGCACAGGTTCTATTACTCGAAATCTCAAAGCTGCGCAAATTTTTCCTTTTTTCGTGTGAGAGAGTTTTTTTATTAAGTTGTTTTTATATTAGCTGTTTTCTCAGTAACTACTGTTGGGGCTGGATTGAATCTTCACTCACTTTCTGCCGATTAAACAGACAGTGCACTTGTTTGACAACTTTGTTTCGTTTCATCACAGAGCTTAGTCCCCTTTTCGACTGAGCAATCTGAGTTTGTGGGCCTTCTTTGACCATAAGTCTTGAAATACTTATCTTGCCGTAGTCAATTTTATGTGAATATGAATGGCTATACAATTTTGATTTCAAAATTTTAATTTGATCTTGTAGAAGATGTGCAGGGTGATACATTTAAAAACGGTACGTGCACTTCATATCAAGTAAAGTGAAGAACAACAATTTCCAAAGTTGTATGACTTCCAGTAATAATGTTACTGCAAGACATAAACAGTCTAGATAGAGGTTTTGTTCAGTATATTACCAATAAAGCGAAGTACATACGGTAAGGCAGCAAATACACTTTTAGTTAATCTGTATTGTTTTAAAAAGTGTTCATGTTATCTTAATGGAATAATAAGATTTTATCAAAGATCTTGTTTTTAGTAGCTTAAAATTACATAGCGTGTCATAAAACTTTATTATTATTAACTGTAAAAACTTGTCAGAATATAATAACGTTATGAAACATAACTGCTAAATCAAAAATTAATTGCAAAATGTAAGATTTCAGCAAGAATAAATACGTTCGTCTACAAAACATGTCAAAAAAAAGATATTTTGTATTCATTCAGTACACACAAATATAGAGACAACTTTCAAACTTTCATCTTAAAAAAACAGTGATAAGAATCCGAAATAAATTCAGGGCATACCTAACCACAGAACTTTTGATTTGGGAAAATAAATCTATAAAACTGATCTTTTGTGGTATTTAAATGAGGCTGGTCATGAGAGGTTATAAAAATGAAACACCCCTCATTATCCTTAACAGCACGTAAACGGAACTTCAATATAAAAGAAGACTGAATGAATTACACAAATCCAAATGACCAGACAAGAACCTGTGTAGACTTTTTACGGCAGCATTTTAGTGCTGTTGTGCTAGTGTAATAAACCTAAGGGGTGTGAAGTAAATTCTTGATGGTCCTGCAATCATTCATGTACCTGATCAGATTCTGTGAAACAACACACGTATACATGCGTCTAGAAGTTAGTTGTTGTATTTTACCGTACACTAGTAGAATTGATATTGCATATACATTTTAATAGAATTTACATATATGTATATTTTATTAAGGATTTGAAATCAGTGAAAGAAGTAATTCTTATATATTTTCAAAAGTAAACTTATTCTGAATTTAGTTAATCAGAATAAGTTGTGTTGTTTTTTTCTCAATTAGTTTCATTTGAAATGCTGAACAAAGCAAACAAATAACAGATTCTGTTTGAATAAGTCTGTTCATGAGAGGCAATGAAATGTGCGATACACCTCATGCCCCCAAGCGTAAGTTTCAGAGGTATTCTATTATTTAAATACCTTAGACTTGAAAATACAAAATATAAATGTTTTTTACGCCTGCACACACGATGCCGGAAGTTGGGAGGCGGCTAGGTTTACATAAATAATGTGATATTATTTCGATATAGGTAATACTCTTAAGCTATCAATATTAACCGATAAGGATCAGCTTTAGTAATTTATATTTTCTTGGAAAGAATAATCAGGAAATGATAGAAGATCTAATTTAAATCCTTCTATGCACACAATTTTCTCACTTCTTTATTTTGAGGACATTTTTAAATTATAGACACACCATAAGCCTCTTACTGTACAGGAAAAATCATTATATTACTGACATTAAGTATCTAAGAATTTCAAAAGTTTCTTTCTCGTTTCGGCAAAGCAATACAGTGTAGGAAAAACACTGAACTTCAGACAAGCGTCGTATTTCAGTCATGTATAATGCTGATATGTCGATATATATAAATACTTGACTCATTTTAGATCTTGTCATTGCAGAAATCAAATTCCGACGCACCAAATTCAGAACATGACAATTTTTGAAAATGATTTTTTGTGTTCAATCACTGTTTATAGCATTAACATTTATGTCAGATCATTAGTAAATACGAGTATAATATATGCAATAACATTTCAACTAGAATTGTTGTAACATATCAATATACTGTAATATAGCTATGTTGTTCAAGTGGCAAATGGCCTATAGGCTGGTCATTTTAATGTTTGGGGTTGAACTAATTCCAACATAAGCTTTTTGGTGTGGAATAAACAGTATGTAAGGAAATGAAGCACAGACAAGAAGTCCGCAAAAATATCACAGCACATTTTTGAGATATTGCATCTGGAATTCTGAAGCAATGTCCACATCTAATACTTATTGTGGCCGTAACTATGGACCCTTTGCTGTATTGTTCTTCTACTGGTAATCTATAGCATAAATGTGTTCTTTAATATCAGTAAAAAGAAACATTTTAAGATCTCTAGCACTTACTGGTAGCCCACCTTAAATATTTTATTATCTTTGTCATAAAGCGTTGGGGTGTCAAAATTCAGAACAGAATTTCTAACCAAATTTATACATACATATTTCTAAAACAGACTCGTCGGCATTGGAGTTAAAAGGTTTAAACACCAAACATGTATATCTCTAGAAACAAGAAAAAAGAACAATCATAGGGGATTCGAGAAACAAAAATGTATTCACAATGTAACGTCATATGGTTGGGGTACTTGATAATATCAATATTTGCTCGAAATTCATAAACAGTTACGACAATTATTTATGCTTCTTGAACTGCTTTATTATGCAGTGCATGCATGTGAATGAAGAAATGATACAAATATTTTGTTTAATCGATTTTAATGTAGATAAATTTGCAATACTTTGTGAAATTAAAACTAAAGGAAGCTGCCCTTATATAATTATCAGCTAATTTTCAGAATTTGGCTTGGATTTCTTTAGAGGACATTTTCCCTGTATTGTATACTTAACTAAAGATCATAAATCAGCAATAAACCTTCATGTTGGAATTAGTTTGAGGTTCGGACATTTTGTCTAGTAATATAACTGGCCTACTACCATGCACCGATTTATCTTGTATATGAATAAAACCCATGATATGTTGTGGGTTTTTTTTCCAGTTAATATTATGGACCATTCTCCTTGTATTTTACTTCTTAGTGAAATAAAAACGCTAGTCTTTTTTTACCGAAACGAACTTTCAGTTGACATTTTTTAGATTTATATTAAAAATACTCGGATATATTTGTTTTAAAAAACAGATTCATGATTAACCTATTCTATTTCACTAACCTAATTAAAGGAAACAGAAACAGGCTGTTTTGTAGAATTAAATCTTGTGGAAGTCTAAATAAGGCTATATGTGACACCACGAAAGCATATGACAAATCAACCAATTAAGAATCTGATCGTCAAACTCTAATTATCTTACCTTATCCGTGGTAAAAATCAGTTACGTCAAAAAGAAAAAAAAAGAAATGTAACATTTTATAACAATTTTAAGGTGTTATTTTGGATTATTATTTTACTAACGAAATAATCTACAGCGATAAATTTTTCCATAACATGTCAGCTTTAGCAATTTACCTTCTACTGGTATTGATTAAAGATATGGAGAAACCAATTTGCTTGTTTTTCATTTTTGTATATAAACCTCTGTACACTCTTTATTTAGTGGACTTGTAGAAATAACTGAACCACTAAGTCCTTCACGATCATCATCTTGTAGACATAGTACTAGAGATTAACGAATGACACAAATAATAATCCTACCCTGCATTTACCTGTACACCTGTATGACACAAGTTAATAGGAAAAATGAAGTAACTGTATGGTTAAAAACTTACTCCTATGACTGAGTTGTTACGATTTATATAAACGCTTCCACACCACAATCAGTAAAGGCCATCAAGAGTGTTTTGCACACTAGTACTTCACGTTACAATTTGGAGGTAGAGGATTTAAGCGTTCAAAGCATTTCATTTCAGCTGCTGCTTCACCACAGCCTTTACAGCAATTCACATATCAAATCAACATAATGTGATAATTATTTACCTGTAGAATAATATTTTAAGAGATCTGACAGAAATTATTGCTTACAAGATGCACAGATTCCTCCGATAACACTTGTATCTATACACTTTAACTTTTGTATTTCATGCTAATTTATTTTAGGTCGATTGTGAAACAGTGTTCAATCATCTTATATATTAATCAGTATTGAAGCCCCAATTCTGATGGAATCTATCTCCATGAGGGTATGATAAAAAAAATCATTTGAAATGCTGAACGCCAAGAAAAGAAGTTACCAGTACTATTTTTCACGTGTTTGAGCTGACGCGGCAACCGAACCCATGACTTCCCGCCTTCAAAGCCGATTTTACCCTACCACTAAGCTACCGAGGAGGTTAGAAGTATGGATAATGAGCATGTGAAATCTGGCGGAAATACGTCCTACACAAGTTATACTACAAAAAAAACACTTTCACTAATTGTAATTAATTTGCATTAAATAATTATTAACTATCAACGGGGTAGATATATAATGGCAGCAAAAAGGGTAAATACCTTTTAAATGAAACACGATATCTTTCCATCAACAGGATAAAGATATTTTGGTATAAAACAGGATCTACTATGAATTTTATTTTTGTGTTAACTGTCAACAGGATACACAGAATCATTTTGACATAAAACGGGAACTACCAATTTTAACATAAAGCTTTCGACAAGATACATGTCTTTAAAATGTATGTCAAAGTAAATGGGGTAGAATAACTAGTTCACAATTCCGTAGAATACATTTCTCATCATTTCTTCTACTAATAAAAATTCAGAGTAATTTTGTTGTTGATTTTTCTAAGTATCTTGACTTCTTGTCTCGCATTCAGAGGAGCATCCAGAACGAACAAATTATCAAAAACCCTTCTGTGAAGTGTTAACTTGTAAAATAATGCACAACATGTCTAGACCAAAATCGAAATTCTTAACAATTAAGAAACAGATTTGTACTTAGTTATACCCAGTAAACGTAGTAAGAAACCCACTTTTTGACCCATATTAAAATGTTCATTTATATTCCTTTGCTACCTGTGAAGACCTTCACAATAGTTTATTAGTTACATCTGGTTCTTCAAAAAATATAGCACAAATGCTTGAAAAGCCACATTACAGAATTTGTTAACGTGTTCCCGATTAGCGTCAGTATTGTATTATCATACAATAGATATTCCAAATGTATTATCATACTATAGATATTCCAAAAGGCAACACAAATTGCTGTTTAGAAGATCGAGGAACTTCTTTAGTATACACTCAAGTCTATAAAAAGGGACTGAATTCTGGGTTTGCACCTCTAGCCGAAAATGTGCTCACATTTAACTCCGACTAATAATGAGGCAAAAATAATTTAAACAGACGTTTGCTATCATGCCTCAAAGAAACTTACCCCTTACGCCTTGGTTAGAAAGTTCTACAAATTCTTTGTACAACTCCTTCATTTCTCCTTTCGCTACATCTCGCCATCTTTTCCAGATAAGTGCTAGTGTGTCATAGTCCCTACTCTCCGACATCAGTCGTGTTAAACCTGATCACAACCAAAGAAACCGTGGTTACAACAATAGAAAATTTGGCTGTTACAATCGAAAAATCTGGTTATAACAAAAGAAATATAAAAATCCTTAGGACGGCCAGCAGGACGGCCAGCACATTATGCAATCTCGCCAGGCATATGTATGTTTTTGACAACACAGAAAATGACGTCACTTCAGCTATTTCCGGAAGTAAATAAAATGAAAGTAGAAATGCTAGGCTTGAAAACGAAAGCTGCATTTTGATTCGTAGATAGTCAGGGGTCACGCGCAGGGGTCACCCCGTCTAAATGTATGCGCGTGGACTTCTTTTTCTTTTTTTTTTTTTTTTTTTTTTTTTTTTTTGCTATTGGGGAGCCAATTTTCAGCACTTTATTACGAATTGAAATTACCTGGGCTTTAGTGCAGCATGTCATCATTTAATCTATGAAAAAATATTTGAGCAGTGGATAAACACAAATCCCACAGGGGTCCGTAACGGACCAAGGGTACATTGATAATTTTGGAACTTCATCAAATCGCTCAAAATGTCATTTTGATGTTGTCTGAGAGTGTCAGTATATGCCTTAGATGTAAGATATAACCGTATTTGAGAGCTGCAGACCTAGACATTTCAGAAATATTTTCAAAATAAGTTTCGTGTAATAAATGTTGTTTCTACGGAAGCGTGAAAGGGCCATCAGACGCTAATACGTTTTAGTACGTTAAGGCTGCGGAAAGGATATGTTAAATTTCTACACAAACACGCGTCTTAGCCAGGTAAACAAAAACAAATAAAAAAGGGGGAAAACGTAAATTGTTTCTTGATTATGAGATTTAAATATATCGGACGTTTATATTAATACACTTGTTGTGTCTTCCATGGAAGCATCTGGATTCGTTACACTGTATGATACCGATATTGGTATATATTAGCACGAAATCTAATGGAATCCTAGCATCGGTGTAACTTAAGTGTACTGACTGTTTTTGTTATTTATTTTACAAATAAATTGTTATATAAATTACCTGGTTCCAGAGACAAACACTCATAGTCAGGTGGCACCCCACACACCTTGCCTTTACTATAAATTCCTTCCATTTTTGACAGGACCACACCCAACTAAAAAGAAACATACAGTATATAATTGTTACAGCAAGTAGCTGAAATAGCTACAAAAATAAAAAGAATGTGTCAACCGGATTAAAAATAATGAAAAAAGATATTTAAAAATCCGGCTAGAGATTTTTGAAAATAAGTACGTACAATTAAATACCGACGGACGGACGTACATGTAGACGGTGGAGGCAAGAACAATATGGCTCCCGTGGAAAGGGATACATAGTTATGATAAACAGCAGGGCTAGTTGTAATTAGTTTCGATATAAGACTCTTGTCCATCCTCCAGTATTACGATACACAATATGTCACCTAGAATGGCGTTATAAGACAAAAGCCGTTATGCATCTACATCGGCATTATCATTATTACAAGTCTTCAAATGAACACGTTATTGAAATTATTGAAACTTCAAAAGTAATTAGAACTGTCAGAATAACGAAATGTATCAACTGAACATAAATTCGCACCATGTTTTAAAACGAAAAGTGCAACTTAATGATTATTGTCGATAAAGAACTGAGCGTCTGGTTTCTAGGTAAAACGATCATGAATGCAGCAATGAACTCTTGATTTAGAAACAGGTGTTGCACATTTTATTGCTATTACTCGAACAGCAAACCCTATAACTTGAAATTAAACGTTTTCTCTTGGACGAAGATGACCTACAACCATTTACAAATCTGTTTAATATCCGCATATCTATACACAAAGTATTTCTCGCGGAAATATCTTATAAAAAGCAATAAGCAATATCTCAGTCGGGCTAACCCTGTCACGAAGTCTGATATGCAAACCACTTGGAGAGATTTGATACTGTTAAATGCTGATACAGAGAAACCACATTTTGAATTGAATTTATGGTAGGCGTACCTTTATTATTAAAACAATTGGACTACACCTTACGAGCTTCAGCAACTGTACATGTAATGACTGTTCGATTACTCCTCTTGCCTTTTCGGCATTCTCCGTTGTTATGAAAAAGCATTTGAGCCGCACAATGAGAAAACTAACATAGTGCGTTTGCGACCAGCATGGATCCAGACCAGCCTGCGCATCCGCGCAGTCTGGTCAGGATCCATGCTGTTCGCTAACAGTTTCTCTAATTGCAATAGGCTTTGAAAGCGAACTGCATGGATCCTGACCAGACTGCGCGGATGGTCTGAATCCATGCTGGTCGCAAACGCACTATGTTGGTTTTCTCATGGTGCGGCTCATATGAGAATACATAATCGTACCAAAACTGACAACTGTCATCACGCGTCTACCGTCTTAAAATGCTGAGAAATGGAGAGTTGCAAAGCAATACATGTTCCTGTCAGTTTCGGGACCATTATGTCAAAAATTGGTTAATGATTATAGGTCTGCTGAACAGTTACTTGCTTGTGACATTGGCCTTTGGTCCACAACAATAACAACATAACTATAGTGGACATAAATCATTGACACTGTCAAAACTTCAAACGTAAAATAAAATAATCAGCTAACAACGAAAAGATAACAACAAAAGTTACATACGGTGTTGTTGTTTGCAACAAAAAAAAATGAAAAACATGTAAGAATTTTGAGCAATAAGCGAAAAGAAAAATACATAAAGAATGATTAGAAAACAAGAATCAATTGAAGTAGCCGGGACGTCTGGTTTCAAAGTAAACTGCACCTAAATGCACGAGAACGCATGAATTACCTCTTGATTTCGAAACAGGTGTTGCACATTTTTTTTTTTGCATTTACTCAAACAGTAATTCCAGTCACCGCATAATTTGTTTTTAAACGTTTTCTCTTAAACGTAGATGACCTACAGCAATTTTAAAACATATCTGTACAAAGTTTCAGCGAAAATATCTTACAGAAAAACGACAAGGCAATATCTAAGGCTCATGTTAACCCTATCACGAAGTCTGACATGCAAAATGCAAGTGCCGAATACTGATATACGGATATCATAAGTGGTTTAACAATTCTTACATAAATGTTTTGGTTTACATGGTAGTTTATCAGAAAAAAACAAGGGGATTGTGTCACGAAATAAAGAGAAGAGCTTGAATTCATAAAATATGTCCTAATAACCAGTTTTCGGACAATTATATAATTTATATGTCAAGTATTTAGGCCTTCTAATTTACCCATCAACAATTTATATGCATTTGATCTGGCCATAAATATTGGTCTTGCTTGTCTCATATATATATAAACTTTAAACTAAATAATGTGGAAGGCACGTTTTGTAGCGGACAATTACTTCTTGTAACACTCAAAGACTAGACAATATCTAAGAACACGATGCTTGCCTCCTTTGTTAAAATCTACATTGTTAACCTTGCCTGTAGATTGTTATCATGTCATGAGCAGACAATGGTTTTTATTCTGTTTAAAATGCTGAATTTCAGATCTTTTTTATATAAGAAATCAGTTAGATCTTAATCGATTTCTATACATAAAAGCGCTCTTAAACATCACAGAATTATAATAGAAGTTTGAACTGTTTAAAACACACTTCAAAAAGAAACTTCATAATCAAGCATTTGACACTCTGCCGTAAACTCTAAAAAAAAAAAGAAATCATTCCGGACCGAGAAAAATGGCTTCCGATTTACAGGGTGAACTAAACATATGATCAGTCTAGAAGACTGTAATTTTAGAATGAAACAAAAAAATATCACACTCTAGTTGTTAAAATTTTAACGTCCACTTATTTTCAGTACACCACGAGACCATCCTTTGACCAGTGAAAACACTAGAATCTTGTAGGACTGGAAAGTTATGTAGGGTCAGTATGATCAATATGAGGATTCGACTTACTTGTCCCCTCCCCATTTATCATATTGGCTCCATGTATTTCCACAGAGAGTCACTAAGAAACCCAGTAATTAATAATGGTGGAGCACAACTCTATGTGCCACATCGTGTTTTATTTCAGGCATGGGCAGATTTCAGACAAGAGCGGATTTCAGACACGAGCGGATTTCAGGCATGTGCGGATTTTAGACAAGGGCGGATTTCAGGCACGGGCGGATTTCAGACATGAGCGGATTTTAGGCATGGGCGGATTTCAAGCATGGGCGGATTTCAGACACGGGCGGACACCTCGGTAGATCGGCTTTCCGTAAGTCAGCTTGGTTCAATACGCAAGTTATTGGAAATTATTTTAAAAACAGAACATGGTTCCTCCTATGTTATCAAATGTGAGGGAGGAAGTTGTGTTTCTGTTAATTATTCCTTCTCTTGAGAAGGAATATTCCAGTTTAATAAGTCACACTTGACTGAGCTACTGATACCGAAAGCTGTTGTCATTACAAGCCGGCCAATAAAAGTCCGTGACCTTAGAAATAACCTCTGACGTTAAACTATTCTTTCTCAATTGGGGGGAATCCATGGGTTACACAATACTAAACCCGAGGATGATTAATTGATTCTTTTATTTGCTCCTGAACATAACATATGTACATTGACCAGATAGACATATATCAGCAAATTTAAATGTAAACAGCCAAATGATATTGTTACCTTCAATTGCATGGTTAATATATGAAAACAAACACCATTGCGACCCTCTAATTATTTGTAACAAATTCCAGGCCAGATGGGATATCTTTGGAACAGATGAAAGAAGCCAGCAATATTAATATACAAAAATACAATGCGTATACTCTAAGCAAATATTAAAAATAAATGTTAACTAACTATCATCTAGCCGTCTGCTATCAGAGAGAGAGACTACTTGGGCTTATCAGGTTACAGCTTAATTAAGGGGAATCATGAATGAATATACTACAGTCAATGTCTTATGTTACCCTACGGCTGGTGTTACGTGATCGTATAGAATATTGTTCCTTCGCGTTGTGTCTTTGGTGGGTAATCAAGAGCTCATATGTATGTGAAACGAGAAGAGATGGAAAATAAACAAACACACTGTCAGTTTTATATAATGTATTAATTGTTAACTAAAATGTGCAGAAATAATCACACGCGAGCCTCTCTCTGTATTAACGTATATACAAGTCAAACTAGATGAAACAGTTAATAGTAAAATAGCCCCAAAAGTATTTCAATACAGCACACCCTGACGCAGAATTGGTGGCTGGAAAATAATGTGTGTACTCTACAAGTATCTATCTAACAGTGCGCGCCACAGTACCGTGGTCTATGGGTTTTATAACAACTATGTGACCTTTGACTGTCTAGACATGAGGACATAGTTATTATTAGCTTCTTTCTAAATATATGTTTGACCAATGCCCATTTGATCGGGTCAACTATATGTCACGCGTTTACCTGTGTGACCGGTTAAGGTATTTACTGTATAAACTGAAATATACGAATATACATGAAAGATGGAATGCTAGATATCATAATGACCTGGGTAAACGTTAAAGTATAACACTTATTGCTGTATTTTCTACACTGAAAGAGGTAATAGATTTAATTTGTTGTTGGATTTAACAATTTATGTTAAATAACTAGCGTAAATACTTACCTGATATTTTTTGGCAGTATAAAACAGACATTGCAACCAAAATTTTACAAGATGGTCATTTTATATATTTATATAGATGTGCCCTAGAAGGAACTTTTGGTATGCTTTAACTTGTAATACAGAATGTGTTTCATATATATCTTATCAGTCTGGCAAGGAAAGAATGACTGATTAGGAATACTCAGTGTTTGTTTTCATTCTATCTCCCAAACTCCAGTACGACGCAATTACCTTAACGGTAGGTTGCGACAAATTGCGAAATTGACCTAAATGTTTATAGTAATAAAAATAGAAAAGTCTAGCGTATTTACGATCATCTTTAAAGGGTGTTTTAAGAATACATGTGTGTTAACTAGTAAATGTATTATAATAATACTTCATATGTGTGAAACGTAAAACAGCCATGCACCTAACGCATTATTAAAACAAGTAAAGTATCAACAATATATAGCAGGTCCATGATTTGATATATCGAAACAAAAGAAGACTTGTTTAATATGGCATGCAAGAAAACGTTTCTGTCGCTAGTTTGGAATTATTTGTTTTCAAACAACAACTGTATCATTTCACAAAAGCTGTTATCAGGGGCGTACCTGGGCATACGCCTATACGTCTATGCGTACAATTCAAATTCGGCACTGTGAAAATAAAAAGGCTTAAAATGATAAAAAAAAATGCAATAAAATGTATAGCCCAAGGAGGTAAGGTGGCTATTTAAAGTTCTTCATTTGAAAAATATCATCTTAATGAGATTATCAAATTCGTTTTTCGGCGACGCCGTCTAAATTCGTTTTCGTTACCTATGCCACGTGACTTCAGTTTGCAAATCAAACTACTTGATAGCGCATTATAGGTAATTTATCAAAATGGAAGATTTATGCAACGCTCCGCCTGATTGGACGAGAGTGTCAATTTCTTTCACTCTGCTGATTGTGCTACGCTGAGTGAAATGTAGACAAAGCGTTTATCCTTAACGACGCTGTTCACAGTTTTAAAGCTAACTTTGGCTCAGTATATTTAGCAAGAATATTGATATATCTCAAAATGATAAGTAAGTTTAATAAATATGATAAAAAACCTGTTCAAATACCAACATATATCAAATTAAAGAAAGAGCTGATTACGGTCTGCGTATCACATGAATAAGGGTGTGATAAGAGTCTTTTTATGTAGAGAAGTGCTTTTTAAAAGATTTTCCTTGTTACAATTGTCGTCTGTATATGAAAAGGTTTCTTGCTTTTGTGACTTATTCAGATTGTATATTAGAATGAGTACTTGTTTGCTTTGATATATTTGTTATAAATTATGTAACTGATTTTATATGAATATTTTTCTTTAGTATGGTATGCAAATATTGAACTCAGTTGAAATCTGTTTTATTATATATATGCTATATTATAACTGAATCTAATTACACTGAAATGAAGGTACGCTGCATACAGTTTATCTATGTGATATGACTTCGGTCAAACTTTGCTTATGAAACAGAAATATTGAAATAATTACAATTGTATGTTTTGCTTGACCTTCACTTTTTTATAGGTGTGACGTCATTGTCCAAAGATTCATGAATAGCGAATATGCATTTGTTAAAGCGAGATCAGTTGGCCTATTTTAGAAATAAATATAAATAATAAACAAAAAATCCTTTAATTGATTTTTTCTCATGTATTCTAATCAAACTTGATTTGTAGCATCTTTATTAGGCCCGCAGCCAACTTTGTTCAGCTGGGACATTTAACCCCTTTTAGGGGCTGCTAGAGCTAAAACTAGAAATGCCTTTATACAGCGTCTCATGAACAGCTTGGTGGATCTTTATCATACTTGGTCTGGAGCATCATTATAAGGTCCTCTTCCAAATTTATTTATATAGGAACTTGGGCCCTATTAGGGACCACTATAGCTAAAAGTAGATATGCCTTTCTTCGCATGAACCACTAAAATGTAATGGATTTTTATCAAACTCGATGTGTAACAATATCGTAAGGTCTCCTGCTATTTTGTTACAAATGGGGATATGGACCAATTTAGCTAAAAATATAAACACGTTTAATGAACCACTTCATGAATCTTCATCAAACTACTGCTGTAATTATTCGTCTAAGGATAAACGAAACAAAATTGCAACCCTACCAAACCTTTGTGAAAAATTAAAAGAGAACCATTTAAATTGTTAAAGTGTGGTGTTTAGTTTTGCAATTTGAAAAATGTTAGATGAAAGATGAATGTTAGATGAAAAATTCATAAACTTCTTTCCTTATTACAATTCGCCGACCATCATTTTTAAAGATATTTCTTGTTGAATATAAGACTGATTTGTGTTTTTTAGTAATCATGAATATAGAAAAACATGTTATAATTCTTTATGTATTTTTCTTTTCGCTTATTGCTAAAAATTCTTACATGTTTTTTATTTTTTGATGAAAGCAACAACACCGTATGTAACTGCTGTTGTTATCTTTCCGTTGTTAACTGATTATTTTATTTTACGTTTGAAGTTTTGACAGTGTCAATGATTTATGTTCACTATAGTTATGTTGTTATTGTTGTTGTAGTTGTAGTTTAAAACAGGACTACAAATTTTGGTTTCACATCTCATTTACATCGAAATAAAAACATGAGGTATGGAATCAAAATTTGCATACCTGCTGGAATCATAGAGTTACAGCAAAACCAAGTGTTAAGACCCTATTTGTCGCCTCTTACGATCATGCAAGGGTAAGGCAGTGGTCCCAATTCTTTTCATACACAGATCGTCCCAGAACCACATGGGGCATGTATATTGTAAATGTTGGTGTTTAGACGATGTACAAGTCTCAATAAAATTCTGTTCTGTTGTTGAAGTTTCAAATGGTCAAGAGAGCAGCTAGAGAACAAAATGATCAGCCGATATCTCAAGTAAGTAAAATGTTACGCTAAATATAACTCTCTTGGCGAGATACTGATGATTGTTTAATGGTTGCAATTAAATGCAAATATGGATATCGAAATACCATTTAGCAATATGCGCAGTTTGAATTTGTGTTTGTCAATATTAGATGTTATTTACGTTAACTAGAAAAAAAGTTACGTTTCGCGTGAGAAAACTTGAAAGATTTGCACTGTGTGGATAGACGCATTCATCAAAAATCTTTCAAAATGCGGATGCATATGTCATGCATTAAATTAAACATAGACGAAGATTTCAAAAACGGTAACAACAAAAAACTAGTATATCCTTAATGTAAGAGTACTGCCTATGCAATCTTCGCATTGTAGAGGATATTAAATAAACAATTCATCTGAAATAAATGAATATTGATGATAACAGCTTTGCACACGATACGGTTCGAATATGTGATTTGTTCACATGTGTAGCAGTTAGGATTAGGTAAGAGTTTAGATGCAGTTACCCTAACAAACACATTATTAGGTCCATTTGGCGATACATAATATGTCTGCGCGGGTATTGGCAGTTGAAATAGCATAATATGAAACAGTGTTTCAGTGTCGCAAAATATTTTGAAACAGCTATATCTACTGTTACTGTTGATTTAATGTTGTTGTGTCCTGGAATGTATTGTATTCTAAGTCTGGCATAATTCATTTTGTTATTCATCGTTGTATCGAAGTAATTCAAGGAAAAATATGCGAAATAAACATTAAACATTTTAAAATCTTAGATAAAATTATTATTGAATACTAGTACTGGGCAAGTATCGTACCAGAGCGATCGAGCTATTGAAGCACACTCTTTCTAGGGTAAAGTTACATTGGACTCTATACGGAAAATGGTTATATTCCTCAAAATCATCCGGGGCTGCTCTAGCTGCAATTTTAGACACTGTCACGATCCCTGCCAGTAAGCATGAGCGGTGTAATAAACTATGAATTTAGATGATTATCTTTGTAATATGTAGTGCAAATGTGACAGACAAAATATATTAACGCTGAAATATAGCAAGAGAACGCATCTCTTGCCGAAAATATTTCAACATTTTCAAGGGGATGCCCCAAACCCCAATCCGCCGGGAGCTGGAGACCCCCTCCCTGACCTACCCTACACTCGCAGCATCTCTGCTTGGTTCGTAGCTATGCTGCTCATATCTGGCGTGCAGTTTAATATCATCCAGGTACGCCCCTGTCTTGACATAACACTACAGTTTTGTATATGATAATAATAGAGGACATTGAGAGAAAATGTAATGTCTAGGACTTATAACTCTTTCAGCTGTCATTACAGAATTATTTCCCTTTGTTATTTTCTCTTGTATGCAGCATACATTGATTGTTGAAATTAAACTTTCCTGTAGAAGTCAATTAACTTTTTACACAATTTCTTCAAATGCAATTAGCTTTAACACAATGATCATACATTGAAAACTGGTTTGATTTGGCCTGATCCTCCGAGTACTGATATTCTAGTTCACGTTCTGAATTTTGTCAATCGTCAGTCTTTAAAACGCCGTGTATTTTTCGACCGATGTCTTAAAAGTCTATGATTCAGAAGAAAAGAAAAACGGCCAGGGCTACTCTTATGTTATCAAATGCGAGTGTGAAACTCGTGTCTGTATACATTTTGTAAAGATATCTTATCAATTCCGCAAGAAGATGATGCCTGATTTTATTTTCTGCCTATGCTTTCATAGTAACTTACGAAACAGAAATCTGAAGTATCAGTTCGAATCGTTATCTTGCATAAAGTCGTTCTCTTATGCAAAAAATAAAAATAATAATCTTGCGCTTAAAGCTTAAATTAAATATGCAAACTAAACGTAAAAATATGGTTACTTGCATATTGTCTTAAAAAGAAATTTTTTAATTTACGAATTATCTTTATCCAAAATTACGCAGAAAACCAATCAGTTGAGAAATACTATCTCATTTTAACTTTACTTACCCTTTCTAGTTTCTTGGGATCTTTCATTGCCTCTGTCCCTTGTTCGGCGATAGATGCAAACTGACGTTTCAAGTCCTCGTCTTGAAAATTCTTGTAGTCAAATTGAGAAGCTTCCGCTGCGTAGCGTTTTGTGAAGTTCGCAGATATAAGATCTTGAGCTACCTGAATGAATAAAAAATACCAATCAATCAATCAATCGATCGATCGGCCGTCGCCAGTCAGTCAGTCAGTCACTCGATCAAATTGTTTATTTTTCTTGTTTTTTTTTTTTTTTGTTTTTTTTTTCAATAACATGGCATTGCTCTTCTTTAGAAGTTCGTATGTTACATGTACATTTCTTCAATGTTTTTGGTTTTATTCAGTTTAAGATTCACATGGCGGTCTACAGAAATATGACTAGTGTAACAACCCGTCAACCAATCCCCTACACAGTAGTCTCCCCTTAAAATAAAGAGACAATGCTAGGGAGGATAATCTCTAAGGAGAGTTTGCCTCTGTACTATTCCCACGTGTCGAAGTAAGCCAATGAATCAACTTGACCGGACAAAAAAGGGCAGAATGAAAATACTGAAAGGGCCATATGACTCGTATAAGATTAAATGGAATTTAAAAATGACCCCATAATAACAACTACAAATCATGGTATGTACTGGAATGTTTAAAAGGGTCAAATAACTGAACCCGCTGTAGCAAATGCATGCCATGGTATATACCGGAATGTGCCAAAGAATAAACCATTCTGCTGAATGACTGAACCCGTGCATGTCGTGATATATACCGGAATGTGCCAAAGATTAAACCCTTCTGCTGAATGACTGAACCCATGCATGTCATGTTATATACCGGAATGTGCCAAAGAATAAACCCTTCTGCTAAATGACTGAACCCGTGCATGTCATGTTATATACCGGAATGTGCCAAAGAATAAACCCTTCTGGTGAATGACTGAAACTGAACCCGTGCATGTCATGATATATACCGGAATATGCCTAAGATTAAACCCTTCTGCAGAATGACTGAACCCATGCATGTCATGGTATATACCGGAATGTGCCAAAGAATAAACCCTTCTGCTGAATGACTGAACCCATGCATGTCATGCTATATACCGGAATATGCCTAAGATTAAATCCTTCTGCAGAATGACTGAACCCATGCATGTCATGGTATATTCCGGAATATGCCAAAGATTAAACCCTTCTGCTGAATGACTGAACCCGTGCGTGTTATGGTATATACCGGAATATGTCAAAAAATAAACCCTTCTGCTGAATGACTGAGCCCATGCATGTCATGGTAGTCATGGTATATACCGGAATATGCCAAAGATTAAATCCTTCTGCTGAATGACTGAACCCATGCATGTCATGCTATATACCAGAATGTGCCAAAGAATAAACCCTTCTGCTGAATGACTGAACCCGTGCATGTCGTGGTATATACCGGAATATGCCAAAGATTAAACCCTTCTGCAGAATGACTGAACCCATGCATGTCATGGTATATACCAGAATGTGCCAAAGATTAAAACCTTCTGCTGAATGACTGAACCCATGCATGTCATGGTATATACCGGAATGTGCCAAAGATTAAACCCTTCTGCTGAATGACTGAACCCATGTATGTCATGGTATATACCGGAATATGCCAAAGATTAAACCCTTCTGCTGAATGACTGACTGAACCTACTGTAAAAACTACATGTCATAGATTATACTGCAGTGAGTCCCCGGGCAATATTTTATGCTTATAATTGAAAGGTGAATGTATATACTGGATCATGCCAAAGATACATAACTTATGTTAAATAAGTGAATGTCGTCTTATATACCGTATATACTCACTGTAATGCGTCAAAGGGTCGTACTTTATGTCAAATAACTGAACCTACAGTACTAACTGCATGTCCTACTGGAATTAGTCAAATGGTCATGATTCGTGTGTAATAATTCCGCCTAATTGAACAACTACATGTTTTACTTTATACATGAAAGATTCAAAGGACCGAACTATTTTTCAATAACCGAAAACCCACAATCACAGTAGCAGCTACTTATGGAATTGTCAATTTGTTATATTTTTGTTGAAGAATTGAATACCTGAACCCGGTCAAATGATTGAACCCGAGTTAACGATTACATGTCATGGAATTTAATGGAATGAGTCAAAGGGCCAGAACCTTTAGGCGAAAATATCCAAACATTTATACTGGAATGAGTCCGTAAGTGTTGTTAAATAAATGAACCCAGGTTAACAACTACATGTCATGGTATCTACTTGAATGAGTCAAACGGCCGCATAAACCTATGTTAACATATAAATGTCATACTATCTACTGGATGATTTAAACGTTTGTATTTTATTTTACTTGACATAAACATGTCATGGTATCTACTGGAATATGTCAAAGGATCGTATTTTATTTTGCTTAACAAATACATGGCATGATGTCAAAGGATCATAAGTGCTTTAAGTCAACAAACAGATGTCATTGTACACACTGGAATGAGTCAAAGGATCGTATCTTATAGGTAATGATTCAACATAAGTTAACATCAGTGTATACACGGAAATGCGTATAAACAGAACATTTCTCAAGTTTAATAACTTAACTTATATTAACATATACATATCACAGTATAAACAGTATTGAGTCAAAGGACCGTTCATTGTATTTACTTTTGAATGGCATAGGATATACTTGTATTAGTTAACGGGGCAGAAATTGAATATAAGTTAACAAATAACAATGGAATGAGTCAAAGAGCCATAACTTATTTTCAATGATCAGACCTATGTCAACAAACACATGAAATGAGGCAAATAGCCATAACTCATTTTCAATAAGCAAACCTATGTTAACAAATACATAGAATGAGTCAAAGAGCCATAAATTATTTTCAATAATCAGACCTATAAGAGCCATCACTTATTTTCAATAATCAGACCTATGTTAACAAAGACATGGAATGAGTCAAAGAGCCATAACTTATTTTCAATAATCAGACCTATGGTAACAAACTTATGGAATGAGTCAAAGAGCCATAACTTATTTTCAATAATCAGACCTATGGTAACAAACACATGGAATAAGTCAAAGAGCCATTACTCATTTTCAATAATCAGACCTATGTTAACAAATACATGGAATGAGTCAAAGAGCCATAAATTATTTTCAATAATCAGACCTATGGTAACAAATACACGGAATGAATCAGGGCCATAACTTATTTTCAATAATCAGACCTATGTTAACAAATACATAGAATGCGTCAAAGGGCCATAACTTATTTTCAATAATCAGACCTATGGTAACAAACACATGGAATGAGTCAAAGTGCCATAATCAGACCTATGTTAACAAATACATGGAATGAGTCAAAGGGCCAAAACTTATTTTCAATAATCAAACCTATGGTAACAAATACGATGAAGAGAGTCAAAGGGCCATAACTTATTTTCAATAATCAGACCTATGGTAACAAACACATGGAATGAGTCAAAGAGCCATAATCAGACCTATGTTCACAAATACATGGAATGAGTCAAAGGGCCATAACTTATTTTCAATAATCAAACCTATATTAACAAATACATGGAATGAGTCAAAGGGCCATAACTTATTTTCAATAATCAAACCTATGGTAACAAATACGATGAAGAGAGTCAAAGAGCCATAACTTATTTTCAATAATCAAACCTATGGTAACAAATACGATGAAGAGAGTCAAAGAGCCATTACTTATTTTCAATAATCAAACCTATGGTAACAAATACGATGAAGAGAGTCAAAGGGCCATAACTTATTTTCAATAATCAAACCTATGGTAACAAATACGATGAAGAGAGTCAAAGAGCCATAACTTATTTTCAATAATCAAACATATGGTAACAAATACATGGAATGAGTCAATGAGCCATAACTTAACTTATTTTCAATAATCAAACCTATGGTAACAAATACGATAAAGAGAGTCAAAGAGCCATAACTTATTTTCAATAATCAAACCTATCGTAACAAATACGATGAAGAGAGACAAAGAGCTATCACTTATTTTCAATAATCAAACCTATGGTAACAAATACGATGAAGAGAGTCAAAGGGCCATGACTTATTTTCAATAATCAAACCTATGGTAACAAATACGATGAAGAGAGTCAAAGGGCCATAACTTATTTTCAATAATCAAACCTATGGTAACAAATACGATGAAGAGAGTCAAAGGGCCATAACTTATTTTCAATAATCAAACCTATGGTAACAAATACATGGAATGAGTCAATGAGCCATAACTTAACTTATTTTCAATAATCAAACCTATGGTAACAAATACGATGAAGAGAGTCAAAGGGCCATAGCTTATTTTCAATAATCAGACCTATGGTAACAAATACGATGAAGAGAGTCAAAGGGCAATAACTTTGATTGATGATTGAATCTGCGTTAACAAATATAGGGCATGGTATGGTATAATATTGGAATGTGTTTAAGGGTCGTTTCTAATGCTTACTTAATTTACCTACAAGTTAACATATACATGCCATGGCATATATCGGAATGAGTCAGAAGGGCCATAACTGGCATTTATTTAATAAAATTACGTGAACAAATTCAATACATAGATACAAGGGCGTAGGAGCTGGGGCGGCAAGGGCGGCGCCCGCTGCTCCAATATTTTGAGGAGCGGCGAAATGCCGATCTCGTAATTTTTTGAAAAGGCTAGAAAATATAATTGAGAATAAATACGGCGGTCTTCCCTTGCCAATTATCAATTTATCATGAAGTGCATCGGCGACTGATATATCGCTTACACCTTGCTAGATCACCTTGGTGACAGAAAATTAAGGTATTGTACAAAATCAAAGTTCGCTGTATTTTCACGCCCCGCAGAGTTGGATTATAGGCGACACATCAATTAAAGAAAGTTAAATGTGTTTAACTGCTTACTGCTTAACAGATTATAGACACTCGAATTTATGTTGTGTCTCAGATTCTGCCAACAAAGGTAAGTATCTTCAGTAAAACAGAAAAGCAAATCGACATCTTTAGATGTCTTTTCACAAAATATATAAAATTAAATATTTTTGACACTTAAAGATTGTTTGAATTATCAAAGAAAATATAGTATCATACGAATAAATGATTAGCGCTTATTTCAGAAAGAAAACAGTGAATTGCGTTTTACCTTTATAAATGCAAAAGGCGCGGATCCATACTTATCAAAGGTACACCCAACTATTTCGGCAAAGGAATAATATTCTCTCAAAATTTAGACCCAGAAACGCACCAGAGGCCATCATTTCATACCATTATTTTAAAATTTTCCAGTGGGGGCGGGGGGGGGGGAGAGAGAGAGAGCCCCCTGACCACCCTCCCATCAAGCGTGAAGTAACTCTTTCATTGCATACAAATTTAGACTTAAAAATGCACCAGAGGTCACCATTTCATACATGAAATTAAAAACCTTCCAGGGGGAGAGTCCCCTGACCCCCCTAAAATGAGGGGAGTACCCAGTAAATGCCCCTGAGGCCACCATTTCATCCTTGTATTTCAAAACTTTCCAGGGCAAGACCTCCCTGACCCCCTTACATGGGCAGAAATCCTCCCCACACACCCCGCTCCCGTACCTACCCGCTCTCGGCGCTATGCGCCCCGGCAGTCACGTCTTGGTTCTAGACTGGTGCCTCCCCCCGCCCCCCCCCCCCCTCCTTCCCCAGTCAAATATTTCTGGAACCGGACCTGAGCCATGTAATGACTAAAATGCCATATTAAAGGACTGGATTAACCCTGTAAGTCAGGCTCTTGTGCTCGATCCCCTACTTAGACATTATTGGTTCTACCCTGGCAAGACATTGTCCGTATCAAACATTGTACCGTCATTACAGTGTTTAAACACAGTAAACTGTAAATTTTAAAGGGATGAAAACTCGAGAAAAAAAACGAGTATGTTCAACAGCTACTGATCAGTCCAAGAAGTCACCAGATTGCACCATTTACTCTAGCTAATAATATATGCAAAATATCTTCGCCCCACCGGGACCCCGTTGAAGGGATGGTGCTACCACCCCCGAAACCCACCCCTTCCGCCGCCCCAAGGCTCAAATCGTCCCTACGCCCCTGAGATAGATAGTATGATTCAAAAGGCAATATCTTCTATGTAATATTTGAATTAACAGCTTACAACCTACATTAAAATAAATATATGTCATGGTATATGCTAGAATGAACAAATGGCTACCTTATTTTTAATAAATGATCTTACATCATAACCAGTACATGTGATGCCATTTACTGGAATAAGTTAAATGGCCCACAATCACATCTACAAGTCATAGTAATTGCAAATGCATACCAAAGTGACCTCGCATACGGGTGGATTGTGTTTAGATGTGGGTGGATTGAGTTTAATAACTTATTTTAGTACCATAGAGCCAAAATCATCAACACTTTGACTTCTCTTTGAGGCTAAGAGGTTTTGCTTCGCAGAAGCCAGTACTTACCTGATTGCATTGCTAGGAAAAGAATAACAGTAGTAATGTTTTTCCCATTCAATCATGACCTTTAATAAGCCAGTCCATCATCATTTAAATTGAATCAACAATTTTTCATAAATTTATCTGTTTTTCGACAATCTGGCATCGTACCGAACAGTACCCTTCGCGAAGTCTTACCCTGATAACACGTAACAACGAATCAAGCTATAAGCTGTCACGAATATAAACATTTTGCACCTTCCGCGGAAAAAGCTACCATTGCAATAAAAAAAAATAACCTTTACAAACCAACTTTCCAAAGATTAATTCCTGTAACTGTTGCCCAGGCAATGCTGGGTGCTGAGAAAAGACCTAAAATGACCTGCGCGACATGACCCTGTGCGACCCTTCCTGTGCGAAATTTCCTTATTTGGATGCCCCCTTTTTTAGCATGCACACGATAAGAAGCTGAGTCAGCTGTTTTCAACCCAGAGGCAATAGTTCTATTACTATGAAGAAAATGATAGCTGTTCACCTACTTGAAAACAACCTATTATATGAAAATTCCCTCTAAGTTTTGCAACAATATACAAGGTACTCTAGCATCGGAGGCAAAAGTAACAGCACCACAACCAATACGTCCCGCATTAAAAATCATACACTCTGATTTTTTAACACATCTTTTCAATTTTTAGTACTTAAAGCTGCAACAGTGACAGAGAATTGCAGAATGCGTTGCTGCTATCTTGTTTATTGTGCTGGAATTCACCCCAGATACAATGATTTATTTTGTTTTGCACCCATCGATTATACAATTTATTTAGTTACCTTCAAAGAGGTATACAAAATACGCTGCTTTCTGTAAATGATGCGAGCACAGACTAAACAAGATATTGGAGAGCTATTATCATTTACAGTTAAGAGGATTATGAAAACAGGCATTGCTTTAACAGTTGGTGTGCCCCTCATTTACATAATTAGGCCGAACTAATATGTCTTTCTGGTTTACATGCTAACTGAAGTTTAGACGTCTAATATTTGAGGTAAAGGATCGTGCTGATGTATGCTTAATATTGATAGAACCTTTTCGCTGCGGTTGCGTGTTCACAACCTACTGATGGGAACGACTGTGCTTCTCGAAGCACTCAGTAAAGTTTGTATTCGGAGCGTTTCAGCTAACAGTTTTTTGTTGTTGTGTTTTTTTTTGTTGTTGTTGTTGTTTTTTGCGCCGGCTATATCTGTAAACGTTTCGGTAACATCATACTCTGTTATTTTTTATATCAGGTGTCTTGCCTCAATATCATTTTTTTGCCATAGGTGTCTCTGTTTAATGTAAAAAAGTGCGCTGAATGTCCCACTTAACATAGGTGCGTCTGGTGTTACGGTAATGTTCCGAGTCAGGAGTCTTAGCAAACAGTTCCGGGCATGGTGTCACTGTGAATATTTTGCGTCTTATGTCTCACAGTAGACTGGTTCGCGCACTTCTGATGTCTGAAATACACTGTCATAGTCCTATTTTCGATGAACGATATAATTTTTGTTTTTTTATTTTTTAATATATGGCACGAAAATCAAACTTTTTTTACAGAATGCCTTACTCGTACCATTCACGTAGGTACAAAATTAGAACTGATCTGATTGAAGACGTATCACGCTGCATGTTATATAACCCAGATACCCCGGAAATAATATACTCAATCATATCTATAATTAACGCTGCGTGTATGCTTACGAAAGAAAAAAACTGTTTATTTATTTGCACCAGTATCTAGAAAAATACAAGAACATGCGTGTATGGTGCATGATAAGTACCATTGTGGAAAAGGGCTTTTAGGATCGATTTTCATTAAGCATAATATCTGACAAAGTATTGTTCAGTTCCCTCATTCTGTTACAGTGGTTTAAGCTTAATACTTTTGTTGCTTTTGTACACCTAGCAACATATAATACATATATACATTATGAGCAACAGTTAATAGCAAATTTTCTGTGCTACACATTTTTGCAACAGAACGTTTTCAGTCTTTCTCGCTTCACAGTAGTTTTCGGGAATTTCGAGCAACAACTTTTCTCCAAATGTAATAATCAGTGGTGATTGGAACTTTTGTTCCATCTGAAATATTTTGATTTTGTGGCAAAATTGTAGCTTGAATCATTGCATCGTGAAAGAATTGAAAATTATTAGAGGTTGGGGATTTTTTCATTGTACGAGTGTTTGATAACAGTAGTAAATCTAGTCAAGTTATATGCTCCAGGTGATAAATCCAAAGCAAGTTTAATTACTTAAATGAAAAAAAATCGACGAATATTCTTGTTACACTACACTTATTTATGTGAATTAATAAGAAGATAATACCCTTAACTTACTATAGACACCTAGCAACCAAGGTAGGGGAAGGCAACATACTCTAGAGAAGGAGAGACATAGTTAAGTTTCTAATTAATGATTTCGGCCTAATCAAACTTTTATCCCGTCTATGAATGTATATGCACATGTAAAAGCTCATGTCTCCGAGGAGCAAATATTTCACAAATTTCAAAAAAAAAATATACTGAAAATATCACGAAAATTATTAGATTCTTTAAAATGGTTGCTTTGGCAACCACTGGTCGATTACACATCTAATTAGCTGAAAGTTTTTGTCAGCCCTTGCTTGTTAGATATGCACATCGAATTTTATTTGATGTCTTTATACGCTTTCAGTTACCATACGTCTAAACAACATTTCTTTTCACAAAAGCTAAATTTACGATCAATTTTAAGTGAACAGTTGTTCCGCTAGAGTAAACACTTTGTGATACCCGAACCATTTAACTGTGATGGACTCAGAATGAGCGATAAATATATGCTGGAGAAAACGACCGCAAATTATAAACAAATCTGTGAAATTATAGAAATATTCAGTTTCCTTCTAACTAAATACATTTTTATAATTACCGCATCTTTTTGTATATGCAAATGGGGTCTTAGACTATGTGGGACAAGAGGGAAAACGCACACATTTTAAATTCTGTCCATTTTCGCACACCGTAGTTTAGAACATCAAGAACGGGCAAGACACAGAATGGAATAAGAAAGAAAAGAAAAATGCATCGAGATCAAATATGTCAAGCTCTGTTGAATGAATCATTAATATACAGGTATTTTTTATCAGCCAGTTGTTTCAACTCTATTTTGTTGGCATTTATGAGGGAGAAATGATCAAAAATTATCAAATCACTGTCTAAAAAACTAAACATCTGACTTGCCGGGTAGCCAAAGAATCTTTCTTCGAGATAATAAAATTGAGCTCGTTTTTTTCTAAATACTTTGTGTTTTGAATATGATGCAGTTCACGGATTTTCAACCAAGGAGCCTAGACTCTTCATGAATTTGTTATTAATTATTAGTTATATCCCATTTTATTGCTTCGGATATGTTTTGGTTTAATTTGATGTCTGCATCTAAAATTGCGCGTGTGTACAACTAAAATTGATTCCGTATATTAGTGCGAATACTACCAAGTGCTTTTATTGTGAAAAAGAAAAGAAAAAGAAATAAAATGTAAACATACCATTTGTTCGCTGTTATAATCTGTGATATTAGTATTATAAATCCATGCTTTGATACCAGATTCATACGTCACTTCTATAGCTTCCCTGTTGTACCTTTGCAAAAATAGAATTGCCTTTTCTGTTACATTGTCGTCTGCGGCCAAAACGTGACAATAAAGGAAAGACAACAAGACGAGCACGTGTCCTATTGATCTCATAATTCCTGATATATTTTTCTTGACAATTTACCTACAACATTGATTTTTTATTTCCTTTTTACCTTTGTAATTCTCAATCCTAATTCACAAGCTGAGAGCAGACGAAAAACAAACGCGATTATATCAGTGATATGATAATAAGAATTCTGAGACGGTCCAATGGTTAAGATAGTTTGAGATACCTAAGATAAATTTAGAACACTTCAACCACGATTCTTTCCATCCATCCCTAAAATGAATGCAATATGTTTCTTTAGGATACAACAATTGTTAGTAAATAGGTAAATATGCCAAACAGGAGAAAATATGCAAAGACGCGCGCTTGATGTTACGATTTAAATACTTAGTTACACAGATTACTATTTACATATTCCGATAAACAATCTTCCGAATTTTTGTTTCTTCTGTCTGTTATAAACCTAATCATTTTGCATTTATCTTTTAAGGTTCATGCATACCTGACCCTAGGTTTGAAAATATAGAGATACTATTTGCATACTTCATTTTGAAATTTTACACTCTTATTACTGGAAAAGCATGTAAATTCGTGGTGGGCTGGTTTTCGTAGACTTCACGGTTGAATCTATACTAGTAATTAAACCCCAACGAAAAAAGTAAATTTCCGATTCATTTTATGTTTCACGGCTTTATCAAATTCCTCACGAAATAACCGTTTATAACAAAACTACAAAAATTTATGCACCATAAGCTCTTCTAACATTACTAATAAGTGCACGATTTATAGTTATTAACGACACTTGGTCCGTGCCGACACCTGGTCCGTGCCGACACCTGAGCCCTTCTCAAAAACGCTCTCTAATAAAGGTTTTATTATGTATTGTTTTCATACTATTAATTAATTGGCCGAGTTTATTTTAAATATTTTCCTTCGAGTTTTTCAACTAGAGCTCTATTCAATGCAGGAATTATGAACATATATCTTTAAATGTGATGATATAAATAGCTTAAAGAGAATTTGTTGTTCAGCGCATATGTTCTACCTGAAGAAAAAAACGCCTCTTACTTTTAAATTTAAGTCGAATGTAAACATGATACTTAAAGTAACTAACACCTGACTTACTGGGATGCAAAGGGGAATTGAGGCACCGTCACAACAAGTTCACGTTTTGATTAGCGACACTAATGTAGAGACACTAACTATTCAGGACTTCAAAGGAATCTTGTAATGAAATCCATGGAAGATAAAACTAAGGCACATAGTGAGTATAGTCACTGTGCTGATATGGCATGGCTATAGTCATATTCGGTGAGTTGTCAAAATTCCTGTCTTAACTTTGATAACATATATATAGCAATACTGTGCAATCATTTGTTTCCAAACGGCCATGTCGTGGGGACAGACAGAAATTTTTATTTGTTCGTTGCTATTTCACAAACAAAAGTAGTCGCCAGCTATTATGACTGATATAATACAGTAATTCATAACGTGATATTCCTTTTGTATATAGCAAATGTGCTTATTCGTGTATGACTCTCACCTCCCGAAGTCTGAAATATGTTATTAAATATCCGATGCACTTTTCATAAACTGAAAATTGCGGGTACACTTCCCTGTAATACAGTCTTTAATTCAACATGTTTAAGAAACACCGGGAACCTTCAGCTATCTATAAAGGTGATTCATCCTCACGTTTAACTGTTTGTATGAAATGATTATATGATAGTAATCACCATATCCATTTAAAAGCTAAATATATTCAAAATCCATCCAATTTTGAAGCAAAAACTACTTCATAGTGTTGCAAATTGCAATTTTAGAAAAAAATACAAAATAATTATCTGAACACAAAGCGAAAAGGGATAATTTTAAAGTTATTCATTACAGAGTTATTGTTCTTGCTCTATGCATCCCACTTCAACCTTTTATCTCTGTACCAAGTTTCATTAAATTCCCTCCTGTAGACTTCTTGGAAAGCTTAAGTGTAGAAAGGAAGATAATTTTATTTTATATTTTTTTAACCCGTCTGATACATTTTTCCGCTTTGCTAAATTAAAACGAAGACAAACCTCTGCTTCACGTGGCGAAATTGTCAGCTACATATGGAAAATTGGTTAATACTGGTAATGAACCCAAAAACACTAGAACTGATAAATGACCTTGTGACCCAAACAACAACAACAGAAATCAAATATTTTCGGGAAGAATTAATGATGCAGTTGAAATATATTTCGATGTGATGACGATGATGTCCGATTACTTTTGCAGAAAAATTAATGAGAACAAGAGCTACACCAAGTACGGGACAATAAGTAAGGTGTAATATTATATGTCTTAAATAATTAAAGATTACATTCATTAGGTTAAGAGATAGATCATCAGTTCATAAAGTTCAAGAACATAAGCATTTGTCATTTAGCAATAAGCATTAGCTATTTGGAATAGCTTTTGGCATTTAGCATTGAGTATATGGCATAAAGCATTCGGCATGTAGCATTAAGGATTGAGTAATTGGCATTTAGCATATTAACATGAAGTAATTAGCATTTAGCATTAGATTTTTGGCATTTGGCAAAATTTCAATGCAAATGGCAATTACTTAAATTGACAAATGCTTAAAGCTAAATGCTATAAACCAAACGCTACATGCCCTACATTTAATGTTAAATTCAAATAGCTAATGCGTATTACCAAATGATAACTGCTAGTTGTTAATTTATTTTAAACTTTATGCGTTTATGATCCGTATCTCTTGAACTAATAAATATTCTATCTGTCTGATTTGAAGCAATAACTTGCTCTACAATAGCTTGCTCTACAATAGCTTGCTCTACAACAATTTGCTCTACAATAGCTTGCTCTACAATAGCTTGCTCTACAATAACTTGCTCTGCAATAGCTTGCTCTACAATAACTTGCTCTACAATAGCTTGCTCTACAATAGCTTGCTCTACCAGTCATGGGGACATGGGACCATAAAATAAATTAATTGTATTACACAAACTATTTACATCTATACATATATGTATAAGACACTAAAACTATGTAGTAAAATTATTTCCGTTTTCCAGTTCATTGACCAATACAAAAAAAAATGTTTTCATAAACGTTCTCTTATAAATCTAATAACTCTTTGAAGTGCATCCCGACCTGTGGAAGTCCTCGTGTATGAGACCACCCCGTGCCAAGCACCGAATAAATGTTCATACGTGACGTTTACTCCAGCTGATTTCAGTCGGGCTTCAAACATAAAACTTTCATCTCTCAGGATATCAAACTCAGCAGATAAAATATACGTCATTGGAAATTTCGATAAGTTCTCCGCCATTAGAGGAGCAAATGATGGGTCTTTTATACAATGTTCAACCTCGCTGGCAAGTTCTTTATTGTACAAACTACTTGGTGGATTTTCTGTATTTGTCTTGTATTTCGGGTGCTGAACCAAGCTACTATCCACGAACTTTGCGTACTTTGATTTCTTCTGCTCGTGCGATGTGTGATTATTGACGAGCAGGTCTGAAACAGGCGGAGTCAATTTCCCCGTGCAGTACATATACCATGCCCCCGCAATAGCGCCACTAGGCGCTAGTTCGTTGCTTTGAGTAACGTATGAAGAGATCTGGAAGTCAAAGGCTTGTAGCATGGGGTACAAGAGAACTTGAAATTTAGGTAAAACAGGAATACCGCCTGTCATAGGCGCGTTGTATGCCAGACGCCAGGATACTGCTGCCGCTAAATTACCTCCAGCACTGTCACCTTAAATGATAAAAACTAATTTTGGCATTGTATATCCTTTGAAAATGAGACTGAATTTGCATACATGCTTTCATTATTTCTTGTGAATTTTGAAGAGAATTTCATGAGATGACATCACTGTCCTTCGAAAACCAATGATAATGACGTTATATGTTATATCATACATTGCATTAACAATAACTTTCAAACGTTTGAAGTGTCACTTAATTATAAAAATACATTTTCTGTCATCAACTAGAAACATGTCTATTGAACACAGATGTAATGCATAATGTGTGTCCCTTTATCTTGCTAAGATGACCGTTTATGACAACCTTCTTCGACCATGTACGTTGTTACTCAATTGGATACGGTTTTCCGAAAAAAACAACATGATTTTGTAAAATACGCATTTAGCCACCCCCACCCACCTCCCACCCACATGATGACCTCCCGAGATCACTATGAGATTAGTGTTTTGACCAACTGACCGCAAAAACAATAGTCGTTACCTACTGACCACTGGTAATCAGCCTAAGAAATCTGATGCATGTAGGCCAAATCATTCAAGAAACCCATAGTCGACAGAGACAGACAGACAGGCTTTGACACTGATTAAATGAGATCCATAAAACTGACAAAAATGTGTGAAAAGACATCGTACCTTAAAGCTAAACGTTGAGTTTCATTACTGACTGACAGGAATAACTGCACAGGTCACAGAGAAAAAATCCTTTAAATCTTTGGAAACTTAATGTGACCTTGACCTGTAACTTGAGCTGGATGTCTGAGTCTTGCACATGACACAACATACCATTATGGTGAATCTTTGTGCGAAGACATCTGAATATCCATCTTTGCTTAAAAAAGGTTATAGACTGCATGAGACGAAAAATTTTAATAACCCTAGATCTTAAATATAAAATACGAGAAACATCACGTTGTGATAGTCATTTGTACCAAGTTTTTTCAAGATCTAGGCATGCACTTCAAAGCTATGGGCCGGTCACGATTTTCTGAACACGCAAGCAAACATGCTAAAAGATGTGGACAGCGGTAAAGATGCCTCTATTGTCAATAGCAGGGCTTAATAAAACTACAAATGGATGAAGTTTGCGTGACTGTAACAGCAGACACTTTGCTTTTTCCACTCGCAGTACCATTAGAAGACTTTAGTCTATCAATGTATTTAAGAAGTTTAAGCACGTGACCGACTTATATTCTAACATGTTCATCCCAACAGAATTGAGTTCAGAAAGAATGCCCGATTACTTTTGTGGTTGCGGTATTTCCTCGAGATAGCAACTACCAGTATAAGGAAAATGTCAACTTACCAGCTATTGCTACTCTTGTTTCATCCCCTCCGTACACAGACGCGTGTTTCAGAACATGGTCCGTTACTGTGAAACAGTCATCTATTGCAGCCGGGAATTTGTGTTCCGGTGCCAGCCGGTACCTGCAAGAGAAAATAGTCTCAGTGTTGAACCATTGCCGTTGAAAGTGTAGAAACAAGGAACTTTTGTGCCTTTTAATAATCAACTACATTAAAAATACACACTTTAAAACTCTTACTTTCCGAAAGGACAAAATCAACAAAATTTTGGGGCAAAAAAGAAAACAACAAGAAATTTGATCAAAATCCGACATTTTTAATGTTCCTTATTCCAGTTCTATAATAAACAGTTGTCTACTTGTGTAGCTTCCTTAGACTTGCAAACCAAAATATCAACCAGCGAGGAGTGTGCAGAAATAATCAAGGACAGCCGAGAACTTGTGTTTCAGTGCCAACTGGGTTGGAATACTGCTCTATAAAGCGTGTAGAAATACCCCCACTCACAGAATATGTATCGATATAACCCTGTCAGCGATGGTGTTATGACTACCTAGATCTACAAACTGGAATCTGAGTGATAAAACTGGAAACATGTCATTAAGAATATGTCTTTATTATATAATGTAGAAAGGAAGGTGAGGTAATGTCTGAGTGGTCCCAGTGTCCAACCTTGGATAGTATGGAACTGTTTTCAAAGCTTTTAAAAGTAAGCCTAAATTGGTTACAACTATGACATTTTAAAATATATTCAATGTCTATCTTTCACTTTTGTATTTTATTCCAGATATTTAACTTCAAATACAGAAAAATGTAATCAAATGTACTTAACTAGATATATAAAGTAACTGTGTATATAGAGCTGCGTTCATAATTAAACATCATGCAGCAACAGTCGACTGTTGAAAAAAAGAAACTGTTTTGATAGTGGCAATCTACATATATCCTTTGTTTAGCCACACATGTAGTGTGTACTACTTTAATCCTAACCATAGTATTATTAATACACATAAACTTTTTAATTTTAGGCATACATGAATTATACGAAGTAACTCTTCATATTTTCAGATATGAAATATGTGTGTAGTATACATTGCCAAATAGTTGTAGAAGAAATTTTATCATTTAGCTGTGTGCTGGCACCTAATTTACCACTTGCTTAATTAAGTCCAAGCACTTACCCTACAGACACAATGACGGCTTGTAGTTCCTTAGCCATTTGTCGTAAAACTTGTTCATACGTATCTGAAAAAAAAACTTTTCATGATATATATACATGTACATTTTTCGTGTTTATTTTTTGCAGTTTCTATGAATATTTTCAGCAAGGTTGTATTATGTATATATAATCTTAATGAAAATACTCATAGAAACTGAAACAATAAACACGAAAAATACACCTTGTGAAGAATTATTTGTACCTTTACAGTTAAGATTTTAAGGTTTGTAGAAAAAGTGCCTAATACTTCTACTTTTTAAGGAATGAAACGGCTTCAACAATTTCAACAAGAAAGTCATTTAAGAAACAGTTTTGCCAAGTCACTTTGAAGGTTTTTCACAAGATCATATCGAAAAACACATACTCCATCCCTGATAGAATATTTCTCCAAATTAAATGTACTTTTAAAGCAGGAGATTTTCAAAATTTTCAACATAGCAGTTGAAAAGCCCGTAGCAGTCTTGACTTTTGATGAATCGAGATTTCTATCAAAAGTAATTTTTCCATTTTAAAATCGCTTTTGACTTTTCCCTTTTCCTCAAATAGCTTGAATGATTTTTAAAGACAAAAAAGAACAGGCGAAGCATGAAATAATTTACTTTCCATTTAAATACATTTTAAGAAATTTGACAAGATTACTTGATTCTAGAAAAATTGCCGGTCTTAATTAACCCTATCTGTCCCCCATAATTGCAGGCGATCGCCTCTATTAGAAGTAAAACGACGGGTTAGACTGCATACTAATATGAAGTTCTATCAAATATCCAATTCTTATAAGAATCGGATAGGTGGGGCCCTCAATAAGGTATATTGTTATGCTATACCGAGTGAGAATGTAATCATTCCTCCACCATGGTAATACAGCAGGACGGGCAATAGTCTCTCCATCTCTTTAAAATCCTTTGGACGGTACACACGGACAGGTACGTTTTCTATGGCTGAGTCAAAAATCTAAAATGGGTATAAGAAATTAATGACATAAGTATGACGGTGACCGACCAACGAGTTCCATTAAACTTTAAGACGTTAGGGTTATTATTCAGAGAGCAATTGTTAGCTTTTGATTCTGTCAAGCAAAACTCGAATCACATGATGGTTTCAACTTGTAGCATATAAATGAAGTGACCAAAAAAAAAAAAACGTCATCACCATGTATTCATATTGAGATTTATTGTGAAAATATGTTCGGTCGAAACAATCTGTAACGAATTAAAGATCTTACAAAACTGAGTTCAAAGTAGCAATACAGTCATGTAAAATCGACACGATTTCATACAGAAATCAAGAGTTTCAGAATTTTGTATCAGAAATCAATATTTCGTCCTATAGAACGAGTCTGAAGGCCAGGCAGAAATCAATATTTCGTCTTATAGAACGAGTTTGAAGGCCAAGTAGAAATCAATATATTTCGTCTTATAAAACAGGTCTGAAGGCCAAGTAGAAATCAATATTTCGTCTTATAAAACAGGTCTGAAAGCCAGGTAGAAATCAATATTTCGTCTTATAAAACGGGTCTGAAGGCCAGGTAGAAATCAAGATTTCATCTTATAAAACGAGTATGAAAGCCAGATAGAAATCAAAATATTTCATCTTATAAAACGGGTCTGAAGGCCAAGTAGAAATCAATATTTCGTCTTATAAAACGGGTTTGAAGGCCAAGTAGAAATCAATATTTCGTCTTATAAAACGGGTCTGAAGGCCAGGTAGAAATCAATATTTCGTCTTATAAAACAGGTCTGAAGGCCAGGTAGAAATCAATATTTCGTCTTATAAAACTGGTCTGAAGGCCAGGTAGAAATCAATATTTTATCTTATAAAACGAGTCTGAAAGCCAGATAGAAATCAAGATTTCATCTTATAAAACGGGTCTGAAGGCCAGGTAGAAATCAATATTTCGTCTTATAAAATGGGTCTGAAGGCCAGGTAGAAATCAATATTTCGTCTTATAAAACGGGTCTGAAGGCCAGGTAGAAATCAAGATTTTATCTTATAAAACGAGTCTGAAAGACAGATAGAAATCAAGATATTTCATCTTATAAAACGGGTCTGAAGGCCGGATAGAAATCAAGATTTCATCTTATAAAACGGGTCTGAAGGCCAGGTAGAAATCAATATTTCGTCTTATAAAACGGGTCTGAAGGCCTGGTAGAAATCAAGATTTCATCTTATAAAACGAGTCTGAAAGCCAGATAGAAATCAAGATTTCATCTTATAAAACGGGTCTGAAGGCCAGGTAGAAATCAATATTTCGTCTTAAAAAACGGATCTGAAAGCCAGATAGCCTGAAATCAACATTTCATATAATAAAACGGGTCTGAAAGCCAGATAGAAATCAATATTTCGTCTTATAGAAAGAGTTTGAAAGCCAGATAGAAATCAATATTTCATCTTATAAAACAGGTCTGAAGGCCAGGTAGAAATCAATATTTCGTCTTCTAAAACGGGTCTGAAAGCCAAATAGAAATTCAGATTTCATCTTATAAAACGGGTCTGAAAGCCAGATAGAAATTAATATTTTGTCTTATAAAACGGGTCTGAAGTGATTTCGTCTTATAGAACGAGTTTGAAAGCCAGATATAAATCAAGATTTCGTCTTATAAAACAAGTCTGAAGGCCGGTCTCATTATTCTAGCAGAGTTGGGTCAATGTCAATCTCGACTAGTTTCCAAACCAGACTTTGTTATTTTGGGGCCAGATGTAATTTTTTGTCCAACTGGCTAGTCATACAGTGACCAGATGTAATGGTGTTTGAATAGACACATGAGCATAAACTTGGAAATCGCTGATTCCAATCAACAAGAAGCGGAATTTGATCCGTTTTCAACTCTACTATGCCAATAACTTTTGTTCTGCGAAGCAATCCACTAAATGTTTTTTATTTTAAGCGATAGAGTGAGCCCAATAATTTAAAAATATACCGCTTGCTTGTGACCTACCTCTAATCCATCTGGGCTCACTGGTTGAGATGTCCAAGCAAACATGGTACCAAACGTAATCCTAGTGATGTTCAAACTGCTATCAAACCCAGCACTCGTGCCAACCTGCGTCTTCATGAAACATTAACAATAATAGTGTTAAATATGTATGCAAATACAATACAATACAATACAATACAATACAATACAATACAATACAATACAATACAATACAATACAATACAATACAATACAATACAATACAATACAATAAATTACAATACAATACAATACAGTACAAGAAAACACAACACAACACAACACAACACAACACATTTCGAGGGCTTGGTGCAAAACTATTGTAAGTGTATATAAATAAAGAACAAGATACAATAGTTTTGCGCCAAGCCCTCGTTTTATTTATTGTCGGTTTTGCTTTAGTGAATAGCAATTGTGTGACGTAATGGAAGTTTTCATCTAATAGGGTTCTTATCGAGATTAAGGATCAAAATAAAAAAAAACTTATGCTATTGCTTAGATTGTGCCCATAAATTGTTGAATTCGTTTTACTTCCTCGTTCAAAATAACTGTGACTTACGGGAATCGCTGTTGAAATTTCAGATTAAGTTATATCTCAAACCAGAGTGAGAGGCTTAGCTATCATAACATTTACTAAAAAACATGAAATAACGGCAACTTTACATAACTAAAATAGCTTTCCCAGTAATTGCCATTTACCGTTAAAAACATATATATTTATTACCAGACCCCTTGCCACTGCCTTCCATCTAAGTTAAGTAACTATAGAGTTAGTGAACAAACCATTAGATGTGCCAGTTTGTATCCAGCGAGAATAATCTTCAGTTTCCATCTTTCTGAAATGTTTTCTGGAAGAGGGACGTTCAAATAGTAGCCAATCAGTACAAAAACCGATGCTGACAAAATAATAGCAAACGTTGACCCCATTCTAGTACGGATCTGGTACGTCACTGAAAAGTTATATTATTCTTCTCTCCTAGTTAATCTGATGAAGACTAAGATTAGAAAAACTAGTGTTTGCACATAACGACAATTTTTACAATAATGTAATTAAGAAAAGTATACAACTCCTTCGCGTGTTTCTACGACCAAAGATTAAATAGTGCACAGTAATTTACAGTAAAGAAAACCGAATGCAACGGGCTTTATCCCATCAGAATTTTCCAAGCACCGAAGTGATTTAGATGAAATTAGTCTCAACATGGCTGGAAAACAACAAATTGATATCGGCCAATTACCGATTCCGCGATTAAATGCTTTAACACAACAATTTCAAGAGGTAAGTGTTCGATATTTTACATGGATTAGAATTTTATTTATCGAGTATTTCCTTCCTATTTTGTTATCAAATTATCATTTTTCATCAGTGTCAGAGAAGCGCTCATTGAATTTTAAATAAAAAAACATGCATAAACATCACTATGGTAAATTTTACTTACTGTTGCTTAGTGAAACAATGAACACAAACCATAAACTCTGTAGAGCTTTTTGAGTGACCCTATTTCAAGAAGAGTTAAAGCCAATTTTAAAGATCTTACCCACAGCAGTATCTTTACAGAGAGGCTGGCGGCGGTCACTGTGTAATTCTTCCATTCTGCAGCGTTCGACACTAACGGTGTCCCGGGATCCCGAGGACACCAAAAATCCGCAAGGGATCCTAAAGTTCACAATTTCGGTGTTCCGTCGGGACTCTTGATTTTCAGATAAAATATGATTCTAAACAATGAAATTCCCCAGTCTTGTTCGCTCAAACATCGGTCTTTTGCTAAGGCTTCCAGGGCGTTCAGTTGACCCGAGCTCCCGGGTTTTGACCCGCGAAAATCGAGAAAAACTCGTATTTTACCCGCATAAATTACGGCACGTGCGTCGGCTTGACTCGCGGAAATTTACTTAGATGCGTTCCAAGTTCGATAGTTCTGCCCCCTGTCAATCAAAATCCCAGTGAATTTCAATATTGTTCGCCGGCACAAGCGGAAATATGGCAGTAGGCGGAGCGTCGTATGTTAATTAGCTACCAACAGATGTCAGTCACGCCACGCGCCAAATGACACGTGCTTATCTCGCGGTTTGTATTTAGTACAATTTGCCTTGTCATTATCAAAGGTGTTTATTGATCAATGTTTACAAGTTAATTGATAAATAATGCAGCCTTAGATTATCGTGTTTGTACCATTATTTTGTGTGCTCGATACGATTACATGAGCCGGTCGGCCGTTACGGTCTATAACAAATTTATTAACATAATTGCCGAGGCTTTGTTTGGGCAAAACAAATTAAATAAGCAGAAATTATACGTGGTATGATGAGAAAATAAAGTTAAAACAGTTATCTTTTCAAGAACTTTAACTGTTACTTTTGTTTTTCGTATTTGTCACTCGTTTTCTAGACCGACATTTTCGAACATTTTTATTATTTCTTACAAGATTTTTCAAGTACAAACTAAAATAAAAAGCCAATAAAACGTCTGCATTTACGAAAAATATGATCACTGTTGCCAAAGCAGCTCTTATTTAAAAGAATTTGCTGATAATAAAAGCATGCAAACACTAAACCCCACCCACTTTTAGGCAATGTGCAAAATAAAACAACTAAAATATGAAATGTTTAAGAAAATCTGTTATGACCAATGTACTAGTTTTAGATAAAGTCTGTGGGAGTTGCATTAATAAGGCCTAAAAAATCTTTGTATCTGGTAACATGCTGAAAAAATTAGGGTAGGTAGGTCGGAACATTTTTTTTTTTGAATTTTTTTTATTTAAAGTGGAATTCTGCGCGTTTTTCAAGTAAAAATCCAGATGAAATAGTTGTGTGTGTAAAAAGGGTGGAGGAAATTATAGCTTTTAACCCAATAACCCAAACTCTTCCTCTTACCAGGACGAAAAAATAACTTTCCAAATATGACTTTTCTTATTTTGACTGGGGCAGTCTTTTTAAGAAAAGTCAAACTGCATGCAGGAGTTGTTTCCCTTCAACTTCAGAAATCTCTACATGTTGGTAAGGGAGATCACTGAGTAGAAGATTGAAGAAAAGAACTATTATTTTATTAATCCGATTTCTTTATTTCTAAAGCATCAATTTCAAATACTTATGCGGCATTATCGTTAATTTAACACATTTAAATGCACAGAAACCGAAACTTGCTTTTATAAAACTTTCACCAAAACATACTATGTGCAGTAAGATGCGCATAATGCCACTTTAAGGGAGACTTTTCGGAATTTTTTTTTATATCAAAAAAATGATTACAAATAAGGGGGTTATAAGGGGGAATGAACTAGGCGGCATACATTTAGACGAACTACAACAAATGGCAGAGGAGTGCGATGGTAGTGAAGATGAGGGGGAAGAGGACTTGGACAGAAATGACATTATTCTTTTACAGCAAAAGTCATACAAGCTATTGTTGTCATTGATGTAAAATAGAAATAAAGTGGAAATAAAATACATGTAGTACTGTAAACAGTTGTGTTTGTTAGATTTTAGTTTTTTCATGTTCTTACCACATTTTGTTATCAGGGACTCCTAATTTTCAGCAGGGATTCCTAAATTTCCCAGCAGGTATTCCTTCGGGATACCTGGCAAAAAAGTTAGTGTCGAACGCTGCATTCTGTCCTATTTTAACTGTAGCATACTGTCCTTTTATCTTTTACTTTTAATACTGTAATATACTAAATTTCTTTAACAACTGTTTCTCTGACAGCGCCGACCAGTCATAATCGGAAATCGATTGTTGGTTGTACCGATGTAGATGTAGCATTTTGCTGGTACCAATTTACAGTTGGGTTGAGCTAATGGCTATCATAACAAAGTGTCTTACCCAAGGACACACTGCAATGAGAGTAGCTAGGAATGGAACCTAGGACCTTCACCTCTATAGGAAAGCATCTTAGCCCTCTTGAACAATGCGTCCACAATGTGTAGTTGTTGTTTGACAGCTAGCAATTTTCATAGAATCCCAGGGTCTAGAGGATCCTCGATATTTGAAGCTCTCTGACAACTTACGATTCCGTTGGGATCTTTGATCTCGATGTAACTCTTCCATTGAAAATGCTGCTTCTTTTTGTAAGTGTAAAAGACGCAGTCATTTTGCTTGAAAAAACATTTACAACTTCGTAAAACTTCATAATATAGCTGCGAAAGTATTAAGTAACAACAGTTTTACATTTCCAGTTTATTTTGTCCTTAATCAGTTGGACCATTCGATTTCTTACCCGTCCCTAATCAAATCAACCCATTAGTTTCTTACCCCGGTAACCCCGATCTATTAGTGGCCGGTGACATAGACGCATAATCAGTTTTCGTAACCTAGAATTGTGATCAGATTTTTTTTTAATTAAATAACCCGTAAACATCAATCAGACATAAGCTCGGCTGATTGGATAAAAATAAAAAATGTGTCAAAATCATGCAGCCAATGCAATGTTGTCTATAAAATTTGGAATATTGTACAAGTGTCTGGCTGAATGCCTTTGGAAAATTGAACAGTAGTGCCTGACTTTGAAATTTCTCATGAAATTGTTTCTGCCACCCACACAAAAGAAGCAATAAATAATACAAATCAAGAAAGTTTGCAAGATCTCTATAATGTGGCTTAGCCATTGCCAGATTCTGCTGATTCCAGTGATGGTGAGAATTATGTTTTGACACCTTGTACAGCTGCAAAACAAGGCTTACAAGCATATGTTGAGCTAAATGTATTTACTTGATAAAATAATGTGGAAATTGGAATGTCCAGGAATTTGTTCTTTATAAAGAGAACTCCCTGAAAATCAGGAGGGCCCCCTATGTCAGAAACCTGGGAGTCCTTCGGGATGCTTAGAAAAACATGTTAGGGTGAAACCCTGATTTTCATAATAGTTATATGACTATGTATACTAGTAAACTTATTGAAATTCCAACACGCCCTCAGTATCTAAAAAACAAAATCAGGCAGTTTTATATCAATTTATTTATTTTATAAGTTCAAGCCTAAATCAAAGTTGACTTTGTTTGTCCTTTACATACCAATATTTTTAGCATTGAGTATTTACATGTAAGAAGATGAATTATTACATTTTATCCATTTCAAGTTAGGCTTTTCCTGAAGCATTAAATAAACGCTCTAAATGTTACCTCTTTGTGATTTATTCTATGAGAATTTAGACAGAGACAATTAATTATTTGGTTGAGGAATATTCACAGTTCTACTGAATAACATATGCTTGAGATGGAGGCGTAATGGAAAGCATACCAATGAAAATATTAAAAGATATAAAACAGTGTATAATAAATGACTGTGTATGTTCAGTATTTAAAAGTAAATCATTGATATATAACTCGCAACGTTTATTACCAAATTTTCATAAAATAGGTAGAACTAGAAGTGAGTGTTCGAATAATTTAATACAAATATCTGTCAGTTTTAATCCTGAGTAGTGTGGGATGATCATTATTGTTGAAAGTTTGAAGTATATTTATTATAAATTTGTGTTATGTTAGGTATAAAGAAAACACTGACGAAGTGAATGACCTATGTTTTTTACCAGCCATTTATTTCCTTTACAAAGGAACTAAATTTCAAAGACCTAAGTTTTGCAAATTACTTATTCACAAGATGTTAAAGATGATTGATATGTTTTATTTATTTCATTGCAGGAGATTGAATTTTTCGCCAACTCATTGAATCAGCTGAAGTTGGCCCAAAGCAAATATGTGGAATCACAAGAAAGTTTGAACAAAGTTTGTCCAGAGAGCAAAGATAAAGAGATTCTAGTTCCACTAACTAGTTCTGTATCCTTACATATTTTAGATTTTTTTTTTTTTGAAGTTATAATCAGGCCATTAAAAGTTATGCAGAGTTCAAAGTTCAACAATCTTGAAGTGCCGGACCACTTGAGATGGCCATTTTTCTGATCAAAGTTCAATCCACCTGATAAAATGAATCAAAATTACATTTAACAAAGAAGGAACTACTTCTTTGGTCTAGTAAAGGCTAGCCTTGCTTGGTGAGCCCTGAGAGTTGCAGGCTTAGCTTGATGTTTTGTGGTCATAACCTGCAGATTGTAATACTTGATGTCCATAGAACTATAATGTTGAACGAACTTGAATCAGTATTGTGTACCTTTAATAAAGTTTCAGTTATATAGAAACAGTAATACTTAGGTAAAATTCTACAAATTTAGATGGTTCGAAAAAGCAGGAGTTACTTCACATTATTTCCACCATTTAAAGATCTTGAAAAGCAAGAGTTTTCAAACATTAAGATCAAATTGGGATCCTTTTATATAATTATAACAAAGCTTGGGTAAATCATTAAAGTACCAGAAGAAAGAAATTGTTCAAATGTAAATCTAATTCAAGGAGGTTTTTACTTATATAAGTTAATGCAGAAATATTTAGATTAATTACCTTGTATGTTTTGGCTGCATTATTCTGGACAAACTGCTTAAAGCAAGTATTTTAACCCAGTATGGACTGTTCATGTTAGTCCTTAACCATAAATGTAGATGTATGTTCCGGGGCAGCTTAGTGATGTAGATAATGTATTGGTGGATATTGGCACGGGATACTATGTAGATATGGTAAGAGAATGCTGGGTGAAGTGTTGGGTTTTGTACCTGTTAGGCTATTATTAAAAACATTTGTTTGCTGTAACACGACCTACCTGTAAAAAGCGCTGCTACCCAAGTTTTTTTTTGCTGGCCAGTCAAATGAATTTTTTTTCTGTATGATAAAATGCAAAAAAAAAAAATTCCCTATCTACCTACCCACACAAAAGACTTTGGGCCGCGTTACTGCAAACAATTTTTTAATTACGGCCTTATTTACTTCAAGCCTATGTCAAGTTACAATGTATGAATAATAATAAAGCCACTTGGTTATATCTTTGGAAAACCTTGTGAACACTCTTAGCCACATTTTCTACATGATATACATGAAAATAGTCAAAATCTTAACAGTATCTGTTGGGGTCATCTTGTTTACTCAGGTGGGCAATATAGGGCCTTCATTGCCCACTTAGTTTTTAATTTAAAAAAAAATAAATTGTTTTTTAACTAAGAGCAATTGAACATGACATGCTCGGGCATCGTTGGACATGCTGAAGAACCAGGCTGTCTGTGTAGAAGGGGCTCTTGCTCCATCCCTCTGGTCAGATTTCTTCTGTACTGGTAAAGGATGAATTTTGCACCCCAGGTGGCTGTTGCTATAATATGTACAGTACCCAAATGTATTCATCTGGAATATGAATATATAAATTATGCTCTCTTTTTATTAAGTTTTGATGCACTTCTACTTTATCTCTTTTATAATGGAATACATTTGATTTAAATTTGAAGTAGATTTTAAATTTGTCATCATCACTCTCATCTTGTTTTATTTCAGAGTGTGAATAACGCAAAAGATTATTTCAAAAGAAGAATAGAATTTTTGACGAAACAGATTGAAAAAATTCAGCCTGTTTTACAGGAGAAATATAAAATGAAAGAAGGTATATTTTTTGATACTGTATCATTGTCTGAATGTGAATGCTGTATTGAGTGTACTCACTGTAATGTCCAGCTGCAAAAACTCTTTATGCGTGTCACAAAAAATGAGCATATACATGGTGGTGACTAGTATAACATTTAGCCTGCTAAATTTCTTAAATGGACAGGTCCATCGTTCAGTTTGGGCAATATACCATTTATTATTCAAGGGGTGTTCAGTGAAGATTAACTGACTGAATAGTGAACAGTGCAGACCATGATCAGCCTGCACAGATCTTGGGCTGCATTGGTCACAAAGGCAGAATCACTTGCCACCAGCAGGATAAAGGTTAACATTAAATAATTTTGCTCAAAATACATGATAGATATTAAAGTAATGTCTAAAACTGTTCTTTGACATGGCATATTTCATTTACTTATTAGCTCACCTGTCACATAGTGACAAGGTGAGCTTTTGTGATCACGCAGCGTCCGTCGTGCGTCCGTCCGTTCATAAACTTTTGCTTGTGACCACTCTAGGGGTCACATTTTTTGTGGGATCTTTATGAAAGTTGGTCAGAATGTTCATCTTGATGATATCTAGGTCAAGATCAAAACTGGGTCACGTGCCTTCAAAAACTAGGTCAGTAGGTCTAAAAATAGAAAAACCTTGTGACCTCTCTAGAGGCCATATATTTCACAAGATCTTCATGAAAATTGGTCAGAACGTTCACTTTCACTTTGATGATATCTAGGTCGATTTTGAAACTGGGTCATGTGCCTTCAAAAACTAGGTCAGTAGGTCAAATAATAGAAAAACCTTGTGACCTCTCTAAAGGCTATATTTTTCATGGGATCTGTATGAAAGTTGGTCTGAATGTTCATCTTGATGATATCTAGGTCAAGTTCGAAACTGGGTCATGTGCGGTCAAAAACTAGGTCAGTAGGTCTAAAAATAGAAAAACCCTGTGACCTCTCTAGAGGCCATATATTTCATGAGATATTCATGAAAACTGGTCAGAATGTTCACCTTGATGATATCTAGGTCAAGTTCGAAAGTGGGTCACGTGCCCTCAAAAACTAGGTCATTAGGTCAGATAATAGAAAAACGTTGTGACCTCTCTAGAGGCCATATTTTTCATGGGATCTGTATGAAAGTTGGTCTGAATGTTCATCTTTATGATATCTAGGTCAAGTTGGAAAGTTGGTCACATGCCATCAAAAACTAGGTCAGTAGGTCAAATAATGAAAAAACGTTGTGACCTCTCTAGAGGCCATATTTTTCATGGGATCTGTATGAAAGTTGGTCTGAATGTTTATCTTGATGATATATAGGTCAAGTTTGAAACTGGGTCAACTGCGATCAAAAACTAGGTCAGTAGGTCTTGAAATAGAAAAGCCTTGTGACCTCTCTAGAGGCCATACCCTTGAATGGATCTTCCTGAAAATTGGTCAGAATGTTCTCCTTGATGATATCTAGGTCAGGTTTGAAACTGGGTCACGTGCCATAAAAAACTAGGTCAGTAGGTCAAATAATATAAAAACATTTTTACCTCTCTAGAGGCCATACTTTTCATGGGATCTGTATGAAAGTTGGTCTGAATGTTCATCTTGATGATATCTAGGTCAAGTTTGAAACTGGGTCAACTGCGGTCAAAAACTAGGTCAGTAGGTCTCAAATTATTAAAATCTTTTTACCTCTCTAGAGGCCATATTTTTCAATGGATCTTCATCAAAATTGATATGAATGTTCATCTTGATGATATCTAGGTCAGTTTCGAAACTGGGTCACATGCGGTCAAAAACTAGGCCAGTAGGTATAAAAATAGAAAAACCTTGTGACCTCTCTAGAGGCCATATTTTTCACGAAATCTTCATGAAAATTAGTGAGAACGTTCACCTTGATGATATCTAGGTAAAGTTCAAAACAGGGTCACGTACCTTCGAAAACTAGGTCAATAGGTCAAATAATAGAAAAACCTTGTGACCTCTCTAGAGACCATATTTTTCAATGGATCTTCATGAAAATTGGTCAGAATTTTTATCTTGATAATATCAAGGCAAGTTCAAAACTGAGTCACATGAGCTCTAAAACTAGGTCACTGTCAAATAATAGAAAAAATGACATCATACTCAAAACTGGGTCATGTGGGAAGAGGTGAGCGATTCAGGACCATCATGGTCCTCTTGTTTTTCAGAAAGTGGTGTTTGAAATTATAGTTTATTTTGTCATTTGTGCCATTGAGACTTCAGCTGCTGCCTTTTAATTTTCTATGCCATACACCATACCATTAACCTTCCATCTTAATTGTCATTTAATTTGCATAACAACTCCACTTCCACTCTGCCACAAAGTTAAAATGAAATTCACAACACTACCCACAATGTTACAATGGAATTTTTTTCTAGCATAAAACTGATGCTCTTGTCACTTTTCGGGGGTGTTTTAACAAGAGGGAAAACATGTGTTAACAGAGAGATTTTCGTGCTTGCGTGCTGTTAAAACACCTTTTATACATGCATATTACATGGCAAAGTGAAAACATCATTCGGCCCCAAAACAGATAATTCAAAGGGAAATGACATCAACATAAAAAAACAACTCAGACATTCCCACGCATTTCGTGGAAGTTTAATGAAGTTGAACGACAATGTATACATTGTCAGTTTTTACGTGTTTTATTAGCTCACCTGTCACAAAGTGACAAGGTGAGCTTTTGTGATCGCGTGGCGTCCGTCGTCCGTCCGTGCGTGCGTGCGTTCGTGCGTGCGTAAACTTTTGCTTGTGACCACTCTAGAGGTCACATTTTTCATGGGATCTTTATGAAAGTTGGTCAGAATGTTCATCTTGATGATATCTAGGTCAGTTTCGAAACTGGGTCACGTGCGGTCAAAAACTAGGTCAGTAGGTCTAAAAATAGAAAAACCTTGTGACCTCTCTAGAGGCCATATTTTTCATGAGATCTTCATGAAAATTGGTCAGAATGTTCACCTTGATGATATCTAGGTCAAGTTCGAAACTGGGTCACGTGCGGTCAAAAACTAGGTCAGTAGGTCTAAAAATAGAAAAACCTTGTGACCTCTCTAGAGGCCATATTTCTCAATGGATCTTCATGAAAATTGGTCAGAATGTTCACCTTGATGATATCTAGGTCGGTTTTGAAACTGGGTTACGTGCGGTCAAAAACTAGGTCAGTAGGTCTAAAAATAGAAAAACCTTGTGACCTCTCTAGAGGCCATGTTTCTCAATGGATCTTCATGAAAATTGATCAGAATGTCCCTCTTGATGATATCTAGGTCAAGTTCGAAACTGGGTCATGTGGGGTCAAAAACTAGGTCAGTAGGTCTAAAAATAGAAAAACCTTGTGACGTCTCTAGAGGCCATGTTTCTCAATGGATCTTCATGAAAATTGGTGAGAATGTTCAGCTTGATGATATCTAGGTCAGGTTTGTAACTGGGTCATGTGCGGTGAAAAACTAGGCAGGTAGGTCGAAAAATAGGAAAACCTTGTGACCTCTCTAGAGGCCATATTTTTCATGAGATCTTCATGAAAATTGGTGAGAATGTTCACCTTGATGATATCTAGGTCAGATCCAGAAGTGGGTCACGTGCCTTCAAAAACTAGGTCATTAGGTCAAATAATAGAAAAACCTTGTGACCTCTCTAGAGGTCATATTTTTCAATGGATCTTCATGAAAATTGGTCAGAATTTTTTATCTTGATGATTTCTAGGTCACATGTGCTCAAAAACTAGGTCACTATGTCAAATTATAGAAATAACAACGTCGTACTCAGTTCAACACTGGGTCATGTGGGGATAGGTGAGCGATTCAGGACCATCATGGTCCTCCTATGCTAGAATAGAGTTAGTGCATGTTCATTTTGTGTTATAACATCTTCAGAATCCCTTGGGATACACTGGTACCCTCGCCTTACTGGGCACGGGCACCAGCCAATCCCGGAACAGTTTGAATTTAGACATTGGCTTACTTCTGTGACAAGGCCGTATTGTGGGGGTATAATTCGTCACCTCTAGTATTGGATAACACACATATATGGAGAGTATGGCAATGAAGCGCTGCATATCACTTACGATGTTGATATCAGAAATGGAATTTCGTTAGAATTATTTTATGAAGACAGTGGTTAAACAGACACATTTCTGGACTTAATTAATCTAATAACTTTTATATTTTCTTATAATTATGAGATAATTATATTGTTATATTTTCAGTGATGTCAGAGATCCTTCAGATGAAGATAGCTGCCCAGATTCAAGCCCAGCAGTCAGCAAAGACCTAATTCTTTCCATGTCATTTTCTATGAACTTTAAAGTATTCTAACACGTTTTATAATAATAGCAATTATGTGTCTGTAAATTACAGTTAAACTCTGATATAGTGAACTAGGATGTAGCAAAAACTCAGATATAAAGATCAGTATTTGATTCATTGATTTTTGGCCTTCTTAATTTGGTACAGAAATCTACTCGTTCTACATTTTCTGTCCGAAAAGCAGTTAATATGCAGAAAAATAAATGGTTATAAAGAATAGTTTGGTTATCAGGATCAGATTTGTAATGTTCAAACCAGTTCACTTTATCCAATAGTGGCAGTAATTGTATTTTGTGTGAGCATTTGAGCATATAATATTTAATGTGGTGTTTTGCTGCAAAAAGCCTTTTGTGTTATATTTGTGTTAAATCTGAAACAAGTTTAGTATGTGGGATTCTAATAAATCATGTTTATTTTCAGTAAAACATGCAAATGGTAACATACAAACCTAATTGTAGCAATCAAGAAACAGTGCTATTATATTTGATAAAAAAAAACTTGCATATAAAACATATGAGACTTAAAAATACAGGTAACAGAGGAGTGTCTAAATCAACAAATAAGGCCTTCGAGTGGTTTGTTGTCTAATTTACCATGGTTCAGAGTTCAGATGTGCAGGAATTGAAGTGGTTAAATATCCAAACATCGAAAGGATGAACCATGGTAAATTAGATGATAAACCACAAGAAGGCCTTGATTGTTTCATTCTTACATGTTCATTGAAATATTCTGATAAAAATTATGCTAGATTTCATTTACACAAGTAGTAATAAAGTGAATGTCAAGCAACAAATTTATGTCATAATGCTCTCTTACCAGTTCGTGCATCAACCAGTGTTTGTTGTGGATTATACAGAGCTTGACTTTCTTCTTTATTTAACTGGCGATCAAACTGAGCCATGTTAGAATTAATTTTAACACTCCAAATCAGCTTTATGCTACAGAGTATGACTCACATTATAAGCTGTGTTCTTGTTAAATTCTGCTGTGGGATATATAACCTTTTTCTTGTTTGAATTAATTGAAACTTGCTTAAGATATTCTATTATTTCTTGAATAACATAATTCATTATCAAATATCAAAATAAGTATAGTGAACTTTGTAATTTTTGATATTTTGGATCATCAGGCTTTTGATGTGTTCCATCATATATCTTGAACTCATTTTTATACAATAAAAGAGAGAAACACAGATTCAGACTAAAGTATTTTATTGTGCAGTAAAATGAAGTGTACTATGAATATTATTGTTTATGGGATATGAACAAAAGTAAAAGTTTCCTTGTTTTGGTCTAACATTAATCAGAAAACTGCACTGGCCTTACAGTGTTCTTTTGCAACAAGATTACAACAACTGATAGCTTATGTACTGACAGTGTTAGTTATCTCCCCTGTCCTGAAGAAAATGGTGAGAGATTAACATGAAGTTTGAAGTATTTTGTAGTCTGTAATAGAAACTCATGATCTGGTAATTAATACTGAAATTTTTTAAAAATTCATACCATATTATTTACAGTATGTACTTTATGAACTTAATATATAATTCACAGACATTATGCAGTGTTATATTTTAGCTCACCTGAGCATTAAGTGCTCATGGTGAGCTATTGTGATCACACCGTGTCCATCATGCGTGCAGTCATCCATCTGTCCATCTGTTGTTAACAATTTCTTTACACAACATCTCATCTAAAACCACTGAATGAATTTTAATGAAACTTGGCCTGGATGATTTGGTGGTCCTCTACAAAAATTGTTTTTAGCTCACCTGTCACATAGTGACAAGGTGAGCTTTTGTGATCACCTTTCGTCCGTTGTCAGTCCATGCGTCAGTGCGTCAACAATTTCTTGTCTGCACGATAGTGGTTTCATTTTTGATTTTATTTTAACCAAACTTGCACACAGCTTGTATCACCATAAGATCACGGTTCCTTTCTTGAACTGGCCAGATGCCATTATGGGTTCCAGAGTTATGGCCCCTGAAAGGGCCAAAATTAGCTATTTTGACCTTGTCTGCACAATAGCAGCTTTATTTATGATTTGAGTTTTACCAAACTGGCACACAACTTGTATCACCATAAGATATTGGTTCCTTTCTTGAACTGGCCAGATTCCATTATGGGTTCCAAAGTTATGGCCCCTGAAAGGGCCAGAATTAGCTATTTTGACCTTGTCTGCACAATAGCAGCTTCATTTATGATTTGAATTTAATCAAACTTGCACAAAACTTGTGTCACCATAAAATCTTGGTTACTTTCTTGAACCGGCCAGATCCCATAATTGGTTCCAGAGTTATGGCCCCGGAAAGGGCCAAAATTAGCTATTTTGACCTTGTCTGCACAATAGCAGCTTCATTTATGATTTGATTTTAATCAAACTTACACAAAACTTGTGTCACCACAAGATCTTGCTTCCTTTCTTCAACTGGCCAGATTCCATCATGGGTTCCAGAGTTATGGCCCCTTAAAGGTCCAAAATTGGCTATTTTGGCTTTTGCAGCCATATAGAGACTTCATTTATGGTTTTATTTGATACAAACTTCCAAAATATCTTCAACAACAAGAAATCTTGGATTCCATGACAAATCAGATCCAATCGTAGGTTCCAGAGTTATTTTATTAGCTCACCTGTCACATAGTGACAAGGTGAGCTTTTGTGATCACCCTTCGTCCGTCGTCCGTCGTCAGTCCGTGCGTCCGTCAACAATTTCGTGTCTGCACGATAGTGGTTTCATTTATGATTTTATTGTAACCAAACTTGCACACAACTTGTATCACCATGAGATCTCGGTTCCTTTCTTGAACTGGCTAGATCCCATTATGGGTTCCAGAGTTATGGCCCCTGAAAGGGCCAAAATTAGCTATTTTGACCTTGTCTGCACAATAGCAGCTTCATTTATGATTTGAATTTAATCAAACTTACACAAAACTTGTGTCACCATAAGATCTTGGTTCCTTTCTTGAACCAGCCAGATCCCATTATGGGCTCCAGAGTTATGGCCCCTGAAAGGGCCAAAATTAGCTATTTTAACCTTGTCTGCACAATAGCAGCTTCATTTATGATTTTATTTTAACCAAACTTGCACACAACTTGTATCACTATAAGATCTTGGTTCCTTTCTTGAACTGGTGAAATTCCATTATGGGTTCCAGAGTTATGGCCCCTGAAAGGGCCAGAATTAGCTCTTTTGATCTTGTCTGCACAATAGCAGCTTCATTTATGATTTGAATTTAATCAAACTTGCACAAAACTTGTGTCACCATAAGATCTTGGTTCCTTTTTTAAACTGGCCAGATCCCTTAATGGGTTCCAGAGTTATGGCCCCTGAAAGGGCCAAAATTAGCTATTTTGACCTTGTCTGCACAATAGCAGCTTCATTTATGATTTGATTTTAACCAAACTTGCACACAACTTGTATCTCCACAAGATCTTGGCTTCTTTCTTGAACTGGCCAGATTCCATCATGGGTTCCAGAGTTATGGCCCCTTAAAGGTCCAAAATTGGCTATTTTGGCTTTTGCAGCCATATAGATACTTCATTTATGGTTTTATTTGATACAAACTTCCAAAATATCTTCAACAACAATAAATCTTGGATTCCATGACAAATCAGATCCAATCGTAGGTTCCAGAGTTATTTTATATCTGATTACCTCCCCTGATTGTAATCAAAATGGATTTATATCAGTAAGTACTTATAGGACTTATTTGAAATTTCATTATTGTCATCAGTTGGACTGAGCCAATCAGGGTAGATAACTATGGACTGATTTTATGTCAAATTACCTCCCTTTATTTCAAATTAAAATGGGTATATCTCCGTAACTAATGAAGATACTGATCTGAAATTTCATTTATGTCAACAGATTTATTTGGCAGATCCTTCTTTGTTCACTTACAATAATTTTTTTTTTAATTATTTCCCCTTTTACGTTACTATAAATAGCTTATTTTTAGTAACTTTTTTATTATTGGCCGTAGGGAAAAACCGAGACCACTTTTCTGTGGTACAACATGGATGGTACCTCCAATTTTAGGTGTATTTTGACATATCTGTACCTTGTAAGAATTTTTTTTCTTTTTGGTTAAATTTCTTCTCTTTGTTGTTCCTGTCCTTTGTGGACTTAGATATTTTTTCTGAGGACCAATGATAACAGGTGAGCGATATAGGGCCATCATGGCCCTCTTGTATCTGATTGCCTCCCCTGATTGTAATCAAAATGGATTTATATCTGTAAGTACTTATAAGGACTTATTTGAAATTTCATTATTGTTATTAGTTGGACTGAGACAATCAGGGTAGATAACTATGGACTGATTTTATGTCAAATTACCTCCCATTATTTCAAATTAAAATGGGTATATCTCCATAACTAATGAAGATACTGATCTGAAATTTCATTTATGCCAACAGATTTATTTGGCAGATCTTCTTTTGTTCACTTACAATATTTTTTTTAATTACTTCCCTTTTACGTTACTATAAATAGCTTGTTTTTAGTAACTTTTTTATTATTGGCCGTAGGGAAAAAGCGAGACCACTTTCCTGCGGTACAACATGGATGGTACAGGCTGTCTAGCGTCCCTAAAATTCCTACTTTTTCCTATTTTTTTTCAATTAGGCTAAAATTCCTATTTTTTTTTTAAATAATCAAAGGAAATTCCTAAAAATGCCCTATTTTTTCACAAAAATTCCTAATTTTTTAACTTTTTTGCAATGATCAAAAAGAGAAAATGTTTTGAATGTTGTTTTAAAGTTCTTCTAATTCAGAAAAAAACAGTTCAGCACAGTTCAAAGCAGTTTACCAGTGGTAGACGTCTTTTCTGTAAATAAAGCACTATTTGTGAGTTACTTTTATGTCAGTCACATAAAGGTAAGCACATTACATGGTCTTTAAAGTCCATATTTTAATTTGAAAATTCCTAAATTTAGCCCTAAAATATCCTTAAAATTGTACCAAATTCCTAATTTTAGCCCTATTATTTTGTACAAATTGCCCTAAAATTAGCCCTAATTTTTTGTCAGGGTATGCTAGACAGCCTGATGGTACCTCCAATTTTTAGGTGTATATTGACATATCTATACGTTGTAAAAATTTTTTTTTCTTTTTGGTTAAATTTCTTGCCTTTGTTGTTCCTGTCCTTTGGACTTAGATATTTTTTCTGAGGACCTTCTTGCCCTCAAAGGCAATGATAACAGGTGAGCGATATAGGGCCATCATGGCCCTCTTGTTAATAGTTCTGCTTGGTTGCACATAAGGGCTGCCAGAGCTAAAAACAGAAAAATCTTCAAACAACATACTCTCCTTAATTGCTGGTTCTGTTTTGAAATGATTTCACACAAATAGTCCTTACTTAACCTTTAACCAAGATTGTTCAAATTATTTTGATTCATGAAAAAACATGGCCACCATGGGGCGTGGTCAGTTAGCATCATTGTTAGGTCCTCTCAATTTTGTTCAAATGAGGACACCTGGCCACTTTATGGGCTGCTACAGGTAAACATACAAAAACTTTTAAACAACTTCTTCTCATGAACTGCTTGACTGATCCTCATCAAGCTTGGTCTGTAGCATTATTGTAAAGCACTCTCACATTTTTTTTTCAAATTGGGATACTTGGCCCCTTAAGGGGTAATTAGAACTGAAAATAGAAAAGCTTTTAAAACCCTTCTCCCGAACCACTTGATAGATCTCCATCAAACTTTGTATGTAGAATCATTGTACAGTCCTCACTCAGATTTTTCAAACCTGTTTTATATTTTGTATGCTAAACACATATATAACAATTCATGATTCATTGTATCATATGTTTATTCAAAGTCAAATAGACCAGACAGTTGTCTGTCCACTACCCACCCCCTCGGTTTCTGATTGATAACAGAAGACCACATTGGCGCAGGAAACTCAAACTTGTTAGGCAGGCTGGTCATCTGACCCATAATGATTCTGAAGGTAGTTGCTTAAAAGTCAAGGTCATGGTGACCTTGAGCTGAATACTGTACCTACAATGCTTTCACGGAGGGGATAACTTGCATATACCTTGGTTTCATATTAAAAGGAGAAAAGTTGTACCTATATGTTCTGTAGTTTGCTTTTATAAATGGGAGATCCAATTACATTGCTTTCACTCGGGTTATTTCTGAAACTTTAGCCTGCTAAATTTCTAAAATGGGCTGGTCCATCATTCAATTTGGGCAGTACTATTTATTATTTGAAAGGGTGTTCTATGAAAATTTACTGACTGAATAGCAAACAGTGCAGACCTTGATCAGCTTGCACTTCTCTTTAAAAAAAAGGGAGAAAACTTGCACAGATTTTGCTTGCACAAAGGGATCAGTTGCAACTTATCTTAAATAATTTGCAGCTTCTCTGCTAAATATCCTATCCGCAACCATAACGTAATAAAGCATATTAGCGTCTGATGGCCCTTTTGTGCTTCCTTATAATCAACATTTATTACACAAAATTCATTTTTACAACATTTCTGAAATGTCTATGTTTGCAGCTGTCAAATACGGAAATATCTGACATTTGAGGCATATACTGACATTTTTAGACAACATCAAAAAGGATCTTTTGAATGATTTGACAAATTTCCAAAAATCTCCATATACCCTTGCTCCATTATGGACCCCTGTGGGATTTTTGTTTTTTCTTAGTGCAATAATTTTCTCCTAGATGATGGAAAACCTTTTCAGTTTCTGATAAATAACTTGAGGACCACTTGACCCAGAACGTTGAAACTTCATAGGATGATTGGAAATGCCAAGTAGATGCCACATATTGATTTTGGGATTAGTAGGTCAAAGGTCACAGGGGCCAGAATAATTATAGAAAACCGTTTCCGATCAAAAACTTGTTAACCACTTCATAGGATGATTGTACTTGCAGAGTAGATGACCACTATTAATTTTGGGTCAGTAGGTCAAAGGTCGTGGTCAGTGGGCCAGAATATGGAAAACCTTTTTCGATGAAAAACTTGAGAACCACTTTACCCAGAATGTTGATACTTAATGGGATGATTGGACATGCAGAGTAGATGACCCCTATTGATCTTAGGGTCACTCCATCAAAGGTCAAGGACACAGAGACAGACCATGGAAAACCATTTCTAATTAATTACTTGAGAACCACTTGACCCAGAACCTTGAAACTTCACAGGATGATTGGACATGCTGAGTAGATGACTCCTCTTGGTGTCGAGTAGTTAAGGTCGCTGACTTTAAATCACTTGCCTCTCCAAATGTGGGTTCAAGCCTCACTCAGATTGAATTCTTCTGAAAATGCCATCCGGCTGGCTTACGGAAGGTCGGTGGTCCTATCCAGTTGCCAGCTCGTGATTAAATAATGCTCGGAGAGGCATATGAGAATTAAAGCTGGAAAGTCGCCATATGACCTATAATTGTGTCAGTGCATTATTAAACCCAACAAAAACCAAAAAAGCTGACCCCTCTTGATTTCGAAGTCACTCTGTCAAAAGGTCAAGGTCATGGGCCAGAACATGGAAAAACATTTCCAATCAGTAAATTGAGAAAACCTTGAAACTTCAAATGATGATTTGACATGCTGAGCAGATGATCCTTTATGATTTTTGGACCAGTAGGTCAAAGGTCAAGCTTACAGGGCCCTCCTGAGGCATGAAAACTGTTCCCAGTCTATAACTTGCAAACCATATGACCCATACCTTGACACTGCCTAGGATGAATGGACTTACTGAGTTGTATGTCTTCCAGCCCCAAGACCACAGGGACCTAAATGTTGACAACTGTTACCATATAGAAGACCTAAATGGATGCTGTTGCATTTCAATCGCTAAGCCAACCGCCAAGGTCACTTTGTCTTTGGCTCCTGTCCCTTATTAGCTCACCTGAGCACAAAGTGCTCAGGGTGAGGTATTGTGATCGCTCACCGTCCGGCGTCCGTCCGTCCGTCCGTCCGTCCGTTGTACGTCCGTCCACACTTTCCTTTAAACAACATCTCCTCCTAAACCAACAGGCCAATTTTGATGAAACTTCACAGGGATGTTCCTTGGATGGCCCCCTTTCAAAATTGTTCAAAGAATTGAATTCCATGCAGAACACTGGTTGCCCTGGCAACCGAAAGGAAAAACTTTAAAAATCTTCTTCTCAAAAACCAGAAGCCCCAGAGCTTAGATATTTGGTGTGAAGCATTGCTATTGGACCTCTACCAAGTTTGTTCAAATCATGACCCCGGGGTCAAAATTGACCCCGCCCCAGGGGTCACTTGATTTTACATAAGAAAATCTTCAAAAATCTTCTTCTCAAAAACCAGAAGCCTTAGAGCTTAGATATTTGACATGTAGCATTGCCTAGTGGACCTCTACTAAAATTGTTCAAATCATGACCTGGGTCAAAATTGACCCCGCCCCAGGGGTCACTTGATTTTACATAGGAAATCTTCAAAAAATTTCTAAAAATAAACCAGAAGGCCTAGAGCTTAGATTATTTCACATGTAGCATTGCCTAGTGGACCTCTACAAAATTTGTTCAAAATCATGGCCCCGGGGTCAAAATTGACCCCGCCCCAGGGGTCACTTGATTTTACATAGGAAAATATTTAAAAAATCTTCTTCTCAAAAACCAGAAGCCCTAGAGCTTAGATATTTGACATGTAGCATTGCCTAGTGGACCTCTACTAAAGTTGTTCAAATTATGACCCGGGGTCAAAATTGACCCCGCCCTAGGGGTCACTTGACTTTACATAGGAAAATTTTCAAAAGTTTTCTAAAAATAAACCAGAAGGCCTAGAGCTTAGATATTTCACATGTAGCATTACCTAGTGGACCTCTACAAAAAAATTTTCATATCATGACCCCCTGGGTCAAAATTGACCCCGCCCCAGGGGTCACTTGATTTTACATAGGAAAATCTTCAAAAATTTTCTAAAAATAAACTAGAAGGCCTAGAGACTCAATATTTGACATGTGGCATTGCCTAGTGGACCTCTACAAAATTTGTTCAAACCTTGTCCCCCGGGGTCAAAATTGACTCCGCCCTAGGGGTCACTTGATTTTACATAGAAAAATCTTAAAAAAAAATTCTAAAAATAAACCAGAAGGCCTAGATCTTAGATATTTGACATGTAGCATTGCCTGTTAGACTTTTACAAAATTTATTCAAATCATGACCCCTGGGGTCAAATTGACCCTGCCCCATGGGGTTACTTGATTATACATAGAAAAATCTTCAAAATTTTCTAAAAATAAACCAGAAGAGCTTAGATATTTGACATGTAGCATTGCCTAGTGGACCTCTACAAAAAGTTTTCAGATCTTGTTTTTAAAGTTACTTAAAGAAAATTTCAACTATATTTTCTCATAATTCTTTTGATTGATTTCTATTATGATCTTTTGACCTTGAAGACTTGTCCTTAAGTGCAGTGATAACAGGTGAGCGATATAGGGCCATCATGGCCCTCTTGTTATCTTGCCTATGACTATGCTTTCAGGGGAGATTTGTGCTTTTCTGCAAAAACATCTTCTATTTTATTTTAGTTCAGTTGTGATGAAACCTTCAAGCTAATTTAAACCACTTTCGAGTCCACTTCCTGAAAACACCATTACTCGTGTCATATGAAAAGGAATGGTCGTGACCCCAGTGGGGCTCAAACCGATGAACCCCAGTTGAGCGGCTGACACCACCGCTCCCCTTATGTATTCATATCAGAGGTCACTTGCAACTACCTTGCTTACATAAATGGCAGAGTTTGAAACTTTTGCTTTCATATATGTGTATGATCTTGCAACAAATTTAAATCCATAATGGGATCACTTGTTTCTATGAAAGTGCACTTTGCTTTTATAAAGGTATTATTTTGGAACTACCTGCAGTTTCATTTTATTAGGAGGAACTTGCAGCTATTTTGCTTTCAATAAAGGGAATTTGTAGATAGTTTGCTTTCAATAATGGGAATTTGCAGCTATGTTGCTTTCAAAAAAAGGGAACTTGCAGCTAGTTTGCTTTCAATAAAGGGAATTTGCAGCTAGTTTGCTTTCAATAAAGGGAATTTGCAGCTAGTTTGCTTTCAATAAAGAGAATTTGCAGGTAAATGTATGTTGCTTTCAATAAAAGGCACTTGCAGCTCTTTTGTTTCAATAAAGGGCACTTGCAGCTACTTTACTTTCAATAAGGGAATTTGCAGCTATTGCTTTCAATAAAGGGAACTCGCAGCTACTTTGTTTTCATAAAGGGGATCTTGCTGATACTTTGCTTTCAATAAAGGGAACTTGCAGCTATTTTTGCTTTCTATAATGAGAAATTGCAGCTATTTTTCTTTCATTAAAGGGAACTAGAAGCCACTTTTCATTCATTAAAGGGAACTTGCAACTATTTTGCTTTCAATAAAGGGAACTTCCAGCTTAATTGGGATGACTCACACATTTCCTTTTGTAATAATAACTTGCATCTACTTTGATTAAAGATTTATTAGTTTGTTTTCTTTTGTTGGGTTTAATGTCACACCGACACAATTCAGGTCATATGGCGACATTCCAACTTTGATGGTGGAGGAAGACCCCAGGTGCCCCTCTGTGCATTATTTCATCACGGGAACATGTGGGTAGAACCACCGACCTTCCGTTAGGCAGCTGGATGGCTTCCCCACATGAAGAATTCAACGCCCTAAGTTAGGGTCAAATCCACATCGGTGAGGGGCAAGTGATTTGAAGTCAGCGACCTTAACCACCCGGCCACGGAGGACCCTAAAGATAAATTAGATCCAAATTTCTTATTTAAAAACTTAAACATTTACTTCATATAGTTTATGTATATAGTTTGATTTTGATGTTTGAGAGTTCAATATATAGACTTGTCTGCTGATTAGGGAAGTCAGCATGATTGACCTTGCCTTATTTATATAAGAACCACTATCATACTAAATAACAGACTGTTCCATTGTTAAAAGTACAATAACATTGCTGACCTCGAAACCGAACTATACATTAAATTAACAAGTTTATGTGTATCAACAATACAACGCAAAATAGTACACACTGTATACATGTATAGATAAACCCAGTATAAAATTAAATGTGTACTAAGGCTAAAAATATGGCAATTGTTTTAACACACAATTCAATGCCACAGTTGCTTTTATGTATATAGGCAAAAATGTTCCTACGGACAGAATTTCTTTAAACTTTGTGTACTGACTGAGAGTCATGTTTAAAACAGAAATATGTATTAACAAGAGCACCGCCTTGCGGGTGCTGACGCTCATCTGATTTTTTTTTGTATAATAGAAATATTGTCCTACCCATGATTTTCTAAGTCTAAAAAGGGCCATCACTCTTGCAAAAAGCAGGATAGAGTTATGTTTCTTGATGTACAGTGTCCACTTATGATGGTGAAAAACTGTTGCAAGTTTTAAAGCAATAGCTTTGATAGTTTATGAGAAAAGTTGACTTAAACATAATATTCAACCAAGAAAATGATTTTTCTAAGTCCAAAAGGGGCAATAATTATTGCAAAAAGCAGGATGGAGTTATGTTGCTTGCTGTACAGGGTCAGCTTATGATGGTGAACAAGAGTTGCAAGTTTTAAAGCAATAGCTTTGATAGTTTAAGAGAAAAAGTTGACCTAAACATAAAACTTAACCAAGAAATCTGATATTTTCTAAGTCCAAAAGGGGCCATAAATCTTGCAAAAAGCAGGATGGAGTTATGTTTCTTGCTGTACAGGGTCAGCTTATGATGATGAACAAGTGTTGCAAGTTTTAAAGGAATAGCTTTGATAGTTTAGGATAAAAGCTGACCTAAACATAAAACTTAACCAAGAAAACTGATTTTCTAAGTCCAAAAGGGGCAATAATTCTTGCAAAAAGCAAGATGGAGTAATGTTTCTTGATGTACAGGGTCTGCTTATGATGGTGAACAAGTATTCCAAGTTTCAAAGCAAAAGCTTTGATAGTTTAGGAGAAAAGTTGACCTAAACATAAAACTTAACCAAGAAATCTGATATTTTCTAAGTACAAAAGGGGCCATAAATCTTGCAAAAAGCAAGATGGAGTTATGTTTCTTGCTATACAGGGTCAGCTTATGATGGTGAACAAGTATTCCAAGTTTCAAAGCAATAGCTTTGATAGTTTAGGAGAAAAGCTGACCTAAACATAAAACTTAACCAGGCAACGCCGACGCAGACGCCGACGCTGACGCCGACAACCGCTCAAGTGATGACAATAACTCATCATTTTTTTTCAAAAAATCAGATGAGCTAAAAATCATTGATTCTCAGGCTTGATCTGGAATTATCTGCCCTTGAAAATCAGAAAATACTAAAAAATCCAATTTTCAAAGGCAGATCATTCAAGATCAAGGCAAGGAAACTGGATTTTAATTTATAATTCTGTGTCAGACTTCATTTGCAGTCAGTACACAAGGTTTAAAGAAATTCGGCCCATGGGAAAGATCAGGACTTTGCTGTATTATTTTGTCATGTTAATTGTTAAGGACATTTGCCACAGTGCCTATATTGACATGGGGCAAAATTTTCTTACAGACAGAATTTCTTCTTTAAACTGTGTTTACTGACAGAGAATCAAATCAAAAACAGAAATATGACATAAAACAAATCATACATACCTAGCCTTGGTCGTGAATTTGAATTATCTGCTCTTGAAAGTCGGGGAAAATACAGAAAAAATCTATTTTCAAGGGCAGATAATTCAATATCAAGCCTGGGTACCTATGATTTTTAATACATATTTCCATTTTAAACTCGATTCTCAGTCAGTACACAAAGTTTAAAGAAATTCTGTCCATAGGAAAATTTTTACCGTATATATATATATATATATATAAGCAACTGTGGCATTTACCCTTAATACATGACATTCAATTATGAATGTAGCTCTGTATGCAGGCTTAATTTATATATTTAGTAAAAAAAACACCTGATGAGGATTTTATACATAATATGAAATCATATCTAAAGATAAAATATTTTAGTGAAAAATGGCCATAAGGTATCTTTAAATATAGAGGACAAAACAAATTTGCAGCAAATGATTGACCTTTCACTTACTTGCCTATCACGAAAAGTGTCCAAAGTTGTTTTATTATGAAGTGGATGAGAGGATTAATCAAGCTTGGTTATTGTATTTTTGCAAGAAAGGCAGAGTACACTTAGCACTTTTTTTGAAACCAAGCAGTAAAATAATAGACTTGAGATGATTTCTAAGTTTATTTCTACTACATGTAGACACATTCCTGTTGAGCTCTTTCTCCATATATTACCTTTTTGACAGAGCTGCAATACAGTATCTTTAATTGTGTCATTTTAAGAGTAAGTCTAATTGATTTCTGTTATTCGATTGTAGTAGTGTGTTGTCTCAGTTACAATGGTCTGTCCTGATTGATATTTGCGTGTCTCGCTATGGTCAAATTCGATTCTGACGGATACTGTGATGTTTCTGCGTCCACCTCCTCTGACAGGTATACTGTCCCTGTGAACAACATACCTGCCGGTTTGAATGCCTTGAGAGGAATTTGAGTGGCCACCTTGACTTTGTATGAAATTCCTAATATTAGGTGGTATGCTGCCAAGTTCACTGCCGTGATTAAGCGCTTGCCCTTGTAGGAGCTCATTCATCGTCTTGCTGTACTGTTCCATGGTTCTCTTTTGGGTACTGTTTATTTGTTCAATTATCCTATTGATGATGCTTGGATTAAAACCATTTTCAATCATTCTGTGAGGTTGAATCTCTGCAAGTAAGTTCACGATTTCCCATGGAATGAAAACTTGCCAGCCTCCGCCAAGATAATGTGCTTGATGAGTTACTCTCCCCTCATACAGGTAAACTCCCTCAGGCACCACAAGTGTAGATGTTTGATCCATTGTGTTCCACTGTGGCAGGGCTGCTGCATCCCATCGATAACTTTCATTTCCTGTCGGAGGCTGGGTGGTCCAGTACTGTCCATACTGGCCAGCATTACCACCATAGACTCTGTATAGGGTGACTTTTTCTTTTGGTGTTGTGACATAGTACGAGCCACCAACAAAATTCTGGATATGACCTACGCCAATTATGTTCAATGGACCATAGTCGTATGGTGTATATGCATAAAGCACCGTTGTTTTGTTGTGTGGAAGACTACTTGTTCCGCTGTAAGCCATTTCACTGAAACAGAAAATATATTAATTAGATCTGCACATTATAAATCTTTATCTTGGAGATATATATTGTGCTATTCAATGTAGAATAAGTTTTGAAGGTAAAGTTCTTTAATGCAGTCAATAGCTGATGCAAAAATTACTTTAATGAGGAACGACTTCATACTTTATTTTAAAGAGGCAGGTCTTAATACTTGGCAAATCTAACCAAGAGTATAGATGGATATGGTAGAGTGTCTAGTGGCCATAGTCCATCTGGCATAGAAAGTTTTCTTTAAAAGACTTGTTCTTATGAATGGCGGGATGGATGTTCACAAATTTTGGTCAGAAGCAACTTTGCATGCATTACTTGCAAGTGATTCAAAGGGTTTGGATTGACACTGGTTTGAGTACAGATAATGTGTCAGAACATGATGTCTCTTGACCAACTTAAGAGCTTGAAACTGCTTTAAATGTTAAAGACAAAATATGCCATGTTTTATGGATATTTGTCTTTCAACATACTGATAAGGCGTAAAAAAGTATTTGTTTCCAGTATCCCAGCCTACCCTAAATGTTTTTATGGCCTTAGAGAAATTTTTTTCAACTTTTTAGCTCACCTGAGCACGAAGTGCTCAAAGGTGAGCTTTTGTGATCGCCCTGTGTCCGTTGTCCGTCCGTCGACGTCATCGTCAACAATTTGACTGTTAACACTCTAGAGGTCACAATTTTGGCCCAATCTTAATAAAATTTGGTCAGAATGTTACTCTCAATAAAATCTTGGACAAATTTGATATTGGGTCATCTGGGGTCAAAAACTAGGTCACCAGGTCAAATCAAAGGAAAAGCTTGTTAACACTCTAGAGGTCACAATTTTGACCCAATCTTAATGAAACTTGGTCAGAATGTTACCCTCAATAAAATCTTGGTCGAATTCGATACTGGGTCATCTGGGATCAAAATCTAGGTCACCAGGTCAAATCAAAGGAAAAGCTTGTTAACACTCTAGAGGTCACAATTTTGGTCCAATCTTAATGAAAATTGGTCAGAATGTTACCTTTAATAAAATCTTGGACGAGTTTGATATTGGGTAATTACAGGCCTCGACCTTAACTTTTTTCAGCAGTTGCCAGCAGGTCCACCAACTGCTAAAATCTAGTAGACCTGCTCAGACTTTAGTGGACCTCCAATTCTATCACATAAATTGTGATGTTGTTGACGTAATAACTTCATATGACTCAAAGAAACAGGACTTATTTCTAAAATAATTAAAAATGGAAGACTGTAGCAATCTGTTATCCCGAAAATAATTATTTTGAAAAGTGTCCCAAAATATGGACACAATAATCATCATCCTCCCGACCCGTGTTGAAAGTGAAAAAAGAAAACATCAACAATTAATTATCGGTAATTATTCTGATGATAAACTAAGTAATTGGCCTTGTTTTCATTTTCAATTAACACCCCCTCAAAGAGCTAAAAGAAGTGTGTCGGTTATTCGTGGCATCTGAAGCGGAGATCAACGCGGTATAGTTTCCCCGAGATTGTCATGGCATTACGTCATGTTTTCGCGCCATGTGACACATCACTGTCTGATCGTATTCTCGATTCCTTTAATTGTTGAGAAGAAATCAGTAAAAAAGTTTTTTCTTTAATTTTTTAAAAGCGAATGTGCAATATCCCGAATAAACTGACATGTAAACGTGAACGATGATAGTGGATGTCCTACCTCTGTGACCTATTTGCCCTCAAGAAATTTACATTATTGTTTCAGAAGAATATCTAACAAAGTGTTGTGTCAAAACATACATGTACAAAGAATCATTTAAAACTTATTAAAAACCGCAACGACATCATACTGCTTTATTTTATACCACATTTCTATTTACGTTCATTAGGTCACGTAAGCTATTCTGCCGCGCTAACAGAAATCTGTTTGCCAAAAATCGTTTTACTCCATGTATTTAAATTGCTGCCGCTTTTTCAGTATTTAAGATTTTTTAATTGTGTTTGTTGTACTTTCTGGTCAAAAGTCTGAATTTTATTACCATAGTATGTACCGTATATTTACTTTTAGAAAGAAATAAATAATCAAGATCGCGCTGTTTGAAATTTTACAAAACATTATATGAAAATTTGATCATTTTTAAAGAATTTTGCCTACATTCCTGTCGATATCTTATTAAAATTGTTATAGAATTCAAACTGTATTAGTTCTCAAGCGGTGTTGAAAATTTAAAGCGATTATATTAAAAAATGAATGCACTACGCGCGTTTATTGTGTCAAAAGTAACCGCGATGTAAATTAGACATTACGATAGGGCGCACGTGCTTGTGGAATGGAAAATTACCAGCATGACGTTTTGATATTTTTACGATTCGCGGGTAAATTCCAGTCAATCCAGGTAATTTTGCCTGATGTAATTTCTCAATTTGGTAAAGTTACCACGTAAAAACCACTCGCCCGATCGGTGGAGTAGTCCATTCGTGCTCTCCTGACTTTAACTCGCCAATGCTTATAACGGTAGAATGCCGTACTTAAGGCAAAATCAACATTCGTTTTGTGAATTCGCCGATATGGGTACGATTTTCCCTCCTATTTTTTTTTACTTTTAAGGGTTTTATTTTATTTGCAGACCGTGACTGAAAATTGGTTGACCGTCGGTCTACCCAACTTTTCATAGTTAGTGGACCTGCCGATATTTTGGTTGCGTCGGTCCAACGGTCCACCGCTAAGGTCGAGGCCTACTAATCCGGGGTAAAAAAACGAGGTCACCAGGTCAAAACGATGGAAAAGCTTGTTAACATTGTATAGGCCACATTTATGACTGTATCTTCATGAAACTTGGTCAGAATGTTAATCTTGATGATCTTAAGGTCCTGTTTGAATCTGGGTCATGTAGGGTCAAAAACTAGGTCACCAGGTCAAATCAAAGGAAAAGCTAGTTAACATTCTAGAGGCCACATTTATGACCATATCTTCATGAAACTTCGTCAGAATGTTGATCTTGATGATCTTAAGGTCCAGTTTAAATCTGGGTCATGTAGGATCAAAAACTAGGTCACCAGGTCAAATCAAAGGAAAAGCTAGTTAACATTCCAGAGGTCATATTTATGACCATATCTTAATGAAACTTGGTCATAATGTTAATCTTGATGATCTTTAGGTCAAATTTAAATCAGGGTCTGGTGGGGTGAAAAACTAGGTCACTAGGTCAAATCCAAGGAAAAGCTTGTTAACACTCTAGAGGCCACATTTATGACTGTATCTTTATGAAACTTAGTCAGAATGTTAATTCTGATGATCTTTAGGTCAGGTTCAAGTCTGGGTCATGTGGGGTCAAAAACTAGGTCACCAGGTCAAATCAAAGGAAAAGCTAGTTAACACTCCAGAGGCCACATTTATGACCTTATCTTAATGAAACTTGGTCAGAATGTTAATCTTGATGATTTTTAGGTCAGATTAAAATCTGGGTCAGGTGGGTTGAAAAACTAGGTCACTAGGTCAAATCAAAGGAAAAGCTTGTTAACACTCTGGAGGCCACATTTATAACTGTATCTTCATGAAACTTAGTCAGAACGTTAATCTTGATGATCTTAAGGTCAAGTTCGAATCTGGGTCATGTGAGGTCAAAAACTAGGTCACCGGGCCAAAACAAAGGAAAAGCTAGCTAACACTTTAGAGGCCACATTTATGACCATATCTTAATGAAACTTGGTCAGAATGTTAATCTTTATGATCTTTAGGTCAATAGGTCAGGTGAGCGATACAGGGCCTTCATGGCCCTCTTGTTTAACGAAAAGTTGCAAATTGCAAAGTTGCACTTTTTATGCTTTAAATATGGTCAGTGATGTTAGAAATCAACTTACTGATGCTCTAAAGGCATAACCAAAAGGACATTTTGGGCGTGGAACATTTTACCCACACCCGAAGCTACTAAGCTATTGTGATTGCTCACCGTCTGGCGTCTGTCAGATCACTTTCCTTTAAACAACATCTCCTCCTAAACCACTAAGCCAATTTTGATGAAACTTCACAGGGATGTCCCTTGGATGGTCTTCTTAAAAAATTGTTCAAAGAATTGAATTCCATACAGAACTCTGGTTGGCCATGGCAACCGAAATGAAAAACGTTAAAAATCTTCTTGTCCAAAACCACAGATTATAGGGCTTTTATATTTGGTATAAAGCATCATCTAGTGGTCCTCTACCAAGATTGTTCAAATTATCTCCGTAGGGTCAAATATGGCCCCGCCCTAGGGGTCATATGGTTTACATACTTATATATTGAAAACTCTAAAAATCTTCTTGTCGAAAACCACAGGGCCTAGGTCTTTAATATTTGGTATGTAGCATCATATAGTGGTCCTCTACCAAGATTGTTCAAATTATCTCCCTAGGGACAAATATGGCCCCGCCCCAGGGGTCACATGGTTTATATAGGAAAAAAACATTAAAAATTACCTAGGCCTTTGATATTTGGTATGTAGCATTGCCTTGTGGTCCTCTACAAAGTTTGTTCACCCTAGGATGAAAAGAGGCCCCACCTAGAGGGTCCCAAGTTTAACATAGACTTATATAGGAAAAACCTTTAAAAATCTTCTTGCCTGAAACTGCAAGGCCTAGGCTTTTGATATTTGGTATGTTGCATTGCCTAGTGGTCCTCTACCATAATTTCTCAAATTATGCCCCTGGGGTGAAAAGAGGCCCTACCCCGGGGGCCCCAAGTTTAACATAGACTTATATAGGAAAAAAGATAAAAATCTTCTTGTCTGAAAGTTCAAGGCTTCAGCCTTTGATATTTGGTATGTAGCATTGCCCAGTGGTTCTCTAACAATATTTTCAAATCATGCCCATTGGGTGAAAAGAGGCCCCGTCTCAGGGATCACTTGTACATGAGTTATACAGGAAAAAATACTTCAAAAATTATCTGATCATATTTCCTAGACTGTTTAATTATAATTACCTAATGACCTCAAGTAATTAGGGGTCATCTGACTGTGACCTTGACCTACTGACCTACTTTTTTTTTTAAAGATACAGCCTTGAAATTTGGATGACATATACAGTTTTGCACACCGATCTTAACAGCATAGAAATTTGGACCAGGTAAATAACTTTCGATAATGATTTCAATACTCATCTTTAATGTTCTTAGCTCTGACCTACTGTCTTGTTTTTTGAAGCTACAGCAAAAGGATTTGGACCACATGTATAATGTTTGATACAGATTTCAATACTCATCTTGAATAGTCTTAATCATGACCTACTGACCTACTTTTTCGTTTTTGAAGTTACAGTATAGAAGTTTGGACCACTTGTATAATTTTTTTATAAAGATTTCAATACTCATCTTGAACAGTCTTAATCGTGACCTTCTGACCTACTTTCTTGTTTTTGAAGATACAGCATGGAAATTTGGATCACATGTAGAACTTTTGATACAGATTTCAATACTCATCTTAACTATTATTAACCCTGATCTGCTGACCTACTTTCTTGTTTTTGAAGCTACAGCAAAGAGATTTGGACCACCTGTATAATTTTTTAACAGATTTCAGAACTTCTCTTGAAGAATCTTTACTATGACCTTCTCACCTATTTTTTTTTTTTTTTTTTTTGAAGCTTTAGCAAAGAAATTTGCCCAAGCAAGCAATTAAATTTAATGGTCCTCTTGTTTTATCATCATTGTATATTCTGACATAGACACTTATCATAACTTACCTATGCTAGTTTTTTGAAAAACAAAAAAAGTAAGGACAGGGACATGCCTCCAGACTTCCATCACAATATCAAAATAACAATTAAAAATTCTTAAAACAATTTCGTAGTTTAAGAAATAACAAAGAATTATGAATCAGTATTATTTAGTAGATAATATATATATATATATATATATATATATATATACAGGACAGTAAGGTAAGTTCCTACTACAAATGTACTGTAAAATCAGTAATTTTCGTGGAGGACTATTTTACTTTGATTTTGTGGTTGTTAAATCAACAAAATTTATTCCCAACAAACAAATGAAATTCTGTTTAATTTCTTTAATAAAATTTAAATACATATGCCCTCACAAAATGGCTGTTTAATGGTCAATATCACATTTTGCGTCAGCAAAACTAATGATTTCACAGTAGTTTTACTTTTTATTGCAGAACAGCATTCAGATAAATGGTACATACAACAAAGATTATGTAACCAATTTTTATTTACTTGAATATGAAAATAGGCTTTGAAAGTGAACAGCATGGATCCTGACCAGACTGCGTGGATGCGCAGGCTGGTCTGGATCCATGCTGGTCGCAAACCCACTATGTTGGTTTTCTCATGGCACGGCTCAAATGGTTTCCCCATTTTTGACAAAAATACCTGAATCTGGAAAAACATTCTGTTTAAATAAGTTATAGGTAGGAAAAGTATCTACAATTTAATAATTAATAAATGAAAAGAAGAAACGTAATTAGACATTTAGATATTGATTAGTGAACGTTATAACTTACCTTAAATTGAAATCTTTTCACTTCTATCCATGGTATTGGACTGTATAATTTTTTATGAAGCATTGGAAGGTTAAATTATCCTAACAATGTTATTTGATATGATCAAATTTAAAAAAGACCAACTATAGAAATTATTTATATAGTGCAATCAAATATAATTAAATGAAAAAGGAAGTAAATGAATTTCAGCTCAGTAGATTGCACAATCGATATTCTTGAACCTGGTTATACAAGGTTATAAAGAAACCTAAACCTTTTTCACCTAGAATTGTTTGATCTTAATATAGATACATTTTATGAAATTATACCATGGCATATTTAAAATATTGTTTTCATATCTATTACAGATTCTCAAATTCAATTTCATATTAAAAATCTAATAAAAACACGTTTTCAAAATTGAGAAATTTACTAATGCTTAACTAGAATCCCTTAAAACTTCAAAATTATTGTATTTAGGCTGACAACATCTTGCAAGTTTTATTAATAAACACTGTACATTAGAATATCTAGCAAATATCACTTTACATTCCACCATATTTAACTGAAATACTGCTGTAAAACTGCATTAACCCCATCAAAATAAATCAACTGTAGAAGATGAAACAATGTAAGGTTGTTCGGATAATGAGAACTCTTCTGTACATTTCATAAGTTCTTAAAATTTTGTGTCACACTGCACATTATCAGGTGTATTTAGGATAACTTAAAATTTACAGGTGATCTCCCATGATGTATGGAACAAACAAATATTTGAAGGGACCATAATTGTCTGAGTTATTGCCCTTTCTTACTTTTTCAGTATAAAAGTCCATATCCTATTGTGAGAATTTATTTTGCGGGGACACTCTGCTTAAAAAGACACATTTCTAGATTTGAGCCGCACCATGAGAAAACCAACATAGTGCATTTGCGACCAGCATGGATCCAGACCAGCCTGCGCATCTGCGCAGTCTGGTCAGGATCCATGCTGTTCGCTAACAGTTTCTCTAATTGCAATAGGCTTTGAAAGCGAACGGCATGGATCCTGACCAGACTGCACGGATGCGCAGGCTGGTCTGGATCCATGCTGGTCGAAAACGCACTATGTTGGTTTTCTCATGGCGCAGCTCATTTAATTACTCTAATAACTTTCTGACTTTCTTATAATTATGAAATATATTGTTATATTTTCAGTGATGTCAGAGATCTTCCAGATGAAGATAGCTGCCCAGATTCAACCCCAGCAGTCAGCAAAGACCTGATTCTTCCCGTGTCATTTTCTATGAACTTTAATGAATTTTCATACATTTGATAACAGAATAAATTGTGTCTGTAAAGTACAGTAAAACTCAGATATAGCGAACTCTGATATAAAGATCAATATTTGATTCACTGATCTTTTGGTCTTCTTTATTTCATATAGCAATCTACTCATACTTCAAACTCGGTTGGAGTGAATACTCTTATATTATGAACACAGTTCTTGCCCCAAAAGCAGTTATATATGCAGGAAAGTATAGTTATAAAGAACAGTTTCACATTTGTTATTTTGATCATTTTGCATGAATCTTCATTTTTAGCTCGACTTAACGAAGTATATGGAGAGCTATCCTACTCAACCCGGCGTTGGCGTCAGCGTCCTTCCGCGTCCCCACCGTGGTTAAAGATTTTTAACACTTTCTCTTTTTTCCTCCTTATCTCTGTAATTACTTGATGGATTTGTTTCAAACTTGAAATAGTTATTCCTCATCATCACCCACATCATATGGCACAAGGGCCATAACTCTCACACCAGTATTTCATGAATTATTCCCCCTTTTTACTTAGAATTTCAGGTTAAAGTTTTGATGCACTTTCACTCTATTTTAATTATTACTAAATGGATTTGATTCAAACTTAAAGTAGTTGTTCCACATCATCTCCCACATCATATGACACAAGGTCCATAACTCTGGTACCAATATTTAATGAATTATCCCCAACTTTTACTTAGAATTTCAGGTTAAAGTTTTGATGCACTTTCACTCTATCTCAGTTATTACTGAATGGATTTGATTCAAACTTAAAATAGTTGTTCAACATCATCACTCACATCATATGACACAAGAGCCATAACTCTTGCACCAATATTTGATGAATTATTTCCCCTTTTTACTTAGAATGTCAGGTTAAAGTTTTGGTGCACTTTCACTCTTGATTCAAACTTAAAATAGTTGTTCCACCTTATCACCCACATCATATGGCACAAGGTGCATAACTCTGGCACCAATTTGTCATGAATTATGCCCCCTTTTACTTAGAATTTAAGGTTAATTTTGATGCATTTTTAGCTCACCTGTCACAAAGTGACAAGGTGAGCTTTTGTGATCGTGCGGTGTCCGTCGTCCGTCGTCCGTCCGTCCGTGCGTCCGTCCGTGCGTCCGTCCGTAAACTTTTGCTTGTGACCACTCTAGAGGTCACATTTTTCATGGGATCTTTATGAAAGTTGGTCAGAATGTTCATCTTGATGATATCTAGGTCAAGTTCGAAACTGGGTTACGTGCCATCAAAAACTAGGTCAGTAGATCTAAAAATAGAAAAACCTTGTGACCTCTCTAGAGTCCATATATTTCACAAGATCTTCATGAAAATTGGTCAGAATGTTCACCTTGATGATATCTAGGTCGAGTTCGAAACTTGGTCACGTTCCATCAAAAACTAGGTCAGTAGGTCTAAAAATAGAAAAACCTTGTGACCTCTCTAGAGGCCATATATTTCACAAGATCTTCATGAAAATTGGTCAGAATGTTCACCTTGATGATATCTAGGTCAAGTTCGAAAGTGGATTACGTGCCGTCAAAAACTAGGTCAGTAGGTCAAATAATAGAAAAACCTTGTGACCTCTCTAAAGGCCATATTTTTCATGGGATCTGTATGAAAGTTGGTCTGAATGTTTACCTTGATGATATCTAGGTCAAGTTCGAAACTGGGTCACCTGCGGTCAAAAACTAGGTCAGTAGGTCTAAAAATAGAAAAACCTTGTGACCTCTCTAGAGGCCATATATTTCATGAGATCTTCATGAAAATTGGTCAGAATGTTCATCTTGATGATATCTAGGTCAAGTTCGAAAGTGGGTCACGTGCCATTAAAAACTAGGTCAGTAGGTCAAATAATAGAAAAACCTTGTGACCTCTCTAGAGGCCATATTTTTCATGGGATCTATATGAAAGTTGGTCAGAATGTTCATCTTGATGATATCTAGGTCAAGTTCGAAAGTGGGTCACGTGCCGTCAAAAACTAGGTCAGTAGGTCAAATAATAGAAAAACCCTGTGACCTCTCTAGAGGCCATATATTTCACAAGATCTTCATGAAAATTGGTCAGAATGTTCATCTTGATGATAGCTAGGTCAAGTTCGAAACTGGGTCACGTTCCATTAAAAACTAGGTCAGTAGGTCTAAAAATAGAAAAACCTTGTGACCTCTCTAGAGGCCATATATTTCACAAGATCTTCATGAAAATTGGTCAGAATGTTCACCTTGATGATATCTAGTTCAAGTTCGAAACTGGGTCACGTGCCTTCAAAAACTAGGTCAGTAGGTCAAATAATAGAAAAACCTTTTGACCTCTCTAAAGGCCATATTTTTCATGGGATCTGTATGAAAGTTGGTCTGAATGTTTATCTTGATGATGTCTAGGTCAAGTTCGAAACTGGGTTACCTGCGGTCAAAAACTAAGTCAGTAGGGCTAAAAATAGAAAAACCTTGTGACCTCTCTAGAGGCCATATATTTCACAAGATCTTCATGAAAATTGGTCAGAATGTTCACCTTGATGATATCTAGTTCAAGTTCGAAACTGGGTCACGTGCCTTCAAAAACTAGGTCAGTAGGTCAAATAATAGAAAAACCTTGTGACCTCTCTAAAGGCCATATTTTTCATGGGATCTGTATGAAAGTTGGTCTGAATGTTTATCTTGATGATATCTAGGTCAAGTTCGAAACTGGGTCACCTGTGGTCAAAAACTAGGTCAGTAGGGCTAAAAATAGAAAAACTTTGTGACCTCTCTAGAGGCCATATATTTCATGAGATCTTCATGAAAATTGGTCAGAATATTCATCTTGATGATATCTAGGTCAAGTTTGAAAGTGGGTCACGTGCCATCAAAAAGTAGGTCAGTAGGTCAAATAATAGAAAGACCTTGTGACCTCTCTAAAGGCCATATTTTTCATGGGATCTGTATGAAAATTGGTCTGAATGTTCATCTTGATGATATCTAGGTCAAGTTCGAAACAGGGTCATGTGCGGTCAAAAACTAGGTCAGTAGGTCTAAAAATAGAAAAACCTTGTGACCTCTCTAGAGGCCATACTTGTGAATGGATCTCCATAAAAATTGGTCAGAATGTTCACCTTGATGATATCTAGGTCAAGTTTGAAACTGGGTCATGTGCCATAAAAAACTAGGTCAGTAGGTCAAATAATAAAAAAACCTTGTGACCTCTGTAGAGACCATACTTTTCATGGGATCTGTATGAAAGTTGGTCTGAATGTTCATCTTGATGATATCTAGGTCAAGTTTGAAACTGGGTCAACTGCTATCAAAAACTAGGTCAGTAGGTCTAAAATTATTAAAATCTTTTGACCTCTCTAGAGGCCATATTTTTCAATGGATCTTCATGAAAATTGATCTGAATATTCACCTTGATGATATCTAGGTCAGTTTCGAAACTGGGTCACGTGCCATCAAAAACTAGGCCAGTAGGTATAAAAATAGAAAAACCTTGTGACCTCTCTAGAGGCCATATTTTTCATGAGATCTTCATGAAAATTGGTCAGAATTTTTATCTTGATGATATCTATGTAAAGTTCAAAACTGGGTCACGTACCTTCGAAAACTAGGTCAATAGGTCAAATAATAGAAAAAACCTTGTGACCTCTCTAGAGACCATATTTTTCAATGGATCTTCATGAAAATTGGTCAGAATTTTTATCTTGATAATATCTAGGTCAAGTTCAAAACTGGGTCACATGAGCTCCAAAACTAGGTCACTATGTCAAATAATAGAAAAAACGACGTCATACTCAAAACTGGGTCATGTGGGAAGAGGTGAGCGATTCAGGACCATCATGGTCCTCTTGTCTTTTTCAATCTCTTTTTCATTTGATTCTTTACAGTAACCATGCAATTTGCTCTTGAACCAGTCTATCCTAATATCACATTAAATCAAAAATAGTTTTTAATCTTCTCAACCATTTTCAACAGTCAGACCCATCAGGTTAGTTAGGTTACAAAGTACAGGATATAGACCCGGTCAAGTAAATTTACTCTTAAGGTACGGAATACTGACCTATCATGTGAGTAAGCTTACAAGATATCTCACAAAGGAGAGGATATAGACCAAGGCAGATTAGTTAGGTCATGAAGTACAGGGTATAGACCCTGTCAGAAAAGTTCAAAATGTAGATACTGTCAGGTGGAGTTAGCCCACAGAGTACAGAACCCAACCAGGTAAGTCAGCCTACAAAGTACAAGATATAGTCCCAGTCAGGTATGTTAGCTCACTAAGTACAAGATGTAGACCCAGTCGACAGAATATAGACGTGGTCAGGTAGGTTTGTTTGGATATTAACGCTAGGAATTTTGTATAAACCTGGTTTGCTGTATTATAATTTCGGATGCATTATATAATTGATACTGAAAAATTAGCGTTGAAGTTGCTGTAAGAAAGTAGTACATATTAAGGACAAACCAAAATGCTTAGTTGTTATAAATGAAAGGCAGTGAAAGGTCCTGCTCTTATTGCCTCATAAATAGTGTCCAGCTGGATATTCCTATCTATCTCTACAACCAGTGAAAGAATCAGAACAAATGTTTTAAACATTTTCAGTTTGAAAATGGCGAAATTATATTGAAATGAGTCACATTCATTGTATATGATCAGGTCTGGCAAGAAGAAGCACATAAAAGAGCTAAATCTAGGCAGTAATCCTTACGTGAATATCAGCGGTAGCCATGACATCCTGGCTATACGGCGTCCTTCTAATGAGCATGAAACGGGTAGAAGCAGCCGGGGTCCGGCTTCACCTATAGTCAACTCACCAATCCATTCACCACCTTATGTACAAGGCCAGTTAGGGGATGGTAAGAATTTAAACTAATTCCATTTTTAACTCCACTATTCGAAGAATAGGGGAGCTATCCTACTCGCGTCGGCGTGAGCGTGAGCATCACACAAATTTTAAAGTTTGCGTACCACCCCAAATATTTTCAAAGTCCATTGAGATATTGCTTTCATATTTTGTATACATGTACTTGTTTACCATCATTGACCCCAGTCTGTAAAAAGGAGGAGGCAACTCTGTCAAGCATTTTGACTGAATTATGGCCCCTTTTCAACTTAGAATAAATTTTAAAGTTTGCGTACCACCCCAAATACTTTCAAAGTCCATTGAGATATTGCTTTCATATTTTGCATACTTGTTTACCATCATGTCCTCAGTATGTAAAAAGGAGGAGGCAACTCTATCAAGCATTTTTACTGAATTATAGCCCATTTTCGACTTAGAATAAATGTTAAAGTTTGCGTACCACCCCAAATATTTTCAAAGTCCATTGAGATATTGCTTTCATATTTTGCATACTTGTTAACCATCATGAACCCAGTCTGTAAAAAGGAGGAGGCAACTCTATCAAGCATTTTGACTGAATTATGGCCCCTTTTTGACTTAGAATAAATGTTAAAGTTTGCGTACCACTCCAAATATTTTCAAAGTCCATTGAGATATTCATTTCATATTTTGCATACTTGTTTACCATCATGACCCCAGTCTGTAAAAGGACGGAGGCGACTCTATCAAGCATTTTGACTGAATTATGGCCCCTTTTTGACTTAAAATATGCTTATTGTAATGTTAAAGTTTTACCCATTGCTTATATTATACTATCAAGCACTGAGAATAGTCGAGCACGCTGTCCACTGACAGCTCTTGTTAGCTCACCTGAGCCAAAGGCTCATGGTGAGCTTTTGTGACTGCTCAATGTCCGTCGTTAGTTGTGCGACGTTAGTTGTCCGTCCGTCAACATTTTCTAAAAAAATCTTCTTCTTGAAAACCAGTTGGCAGAATTACACCAAACTTCACAGGAATGATCCTTGGGTGGCCTCCTTTCAAAATTGTTCAAAGAATTGAATTCCATGCAGAACTCTCGTTGCCATGGCAACCGAAAGAAAAAACCTAAAAAAATTTCTTGTCCAAAACCACAAGGCATACAGCCTTGATATTTGGCTTGTGACATCATCTAATGGTCCTTTATGAAGATTGTTCAAAAAATCTTTTTGCCTAAAACCACAAGACCTAGGCCTTTGATATTTGGTATGTAGCATTGCCTTATGGTCCTCTACCAAAACTGTTCAAATTATAACCCTGTGTTGAAAAAAGGCCCTGCCCCGGGGGGTCTTAAGTTTTACATAGACTTATATAGGAAAAAATTTAAAAATCTTCTTGTCTGAAACTGCAAGGCCTAGGCTTTTGATATTTGGTATGTTGCATTGCCTTGTGGTCCTCTACCAAAATTGTTCAAGTTATGCCCCTGGGTTGAAAACAGGCCCTGCCCGGGGGGTCTCAAGTTTTACGTAGACGTAATATATAAGAAAAAAACTTTAAAAATCTTCTTGCCTGAAACTGCAAGGGGTCACTTGGCTGTGACCTTGACCTACTGACCTACTTTCTTGTTTTTTAAGATACAGCCTTGAAATTTGGATGACATGTACAGTTTTGCACACCGATTTTAAAACTGACTTTCATTGACCATGAATGTGACCTACTGACCTACTTTGTAATATTTTAGCATCAGTTTGTCATTTTAAACATGTGGCTCATATTACCCAGGTGAGCGATTCAGGGTCATCATGACCCTCTTTTTTACTATATCTTAGTAATTACTAAATGGATTTGATTCAAACTTGAAGTAGTTGTTCCACATCATCACCCACATCATATGACATCAGGTATATAACTCTTGCACCAATATTTTATGAATTATACCCCCTTTTTGCTTAGAATTATACTTATTTAGTGATTTAATACACTTTATCTTTATCTCTCTTATAACTTAATATTTTTGACACAGACTCAAGCTGTTGTGCAATATCTTCATCCACCATTGGAGTCATTCAACACTCCAGTGACAGCTCCAGCATCCTCAGATGTGCCCAGTTTCACTATCCAGCATTGAAATAGTCAAGCGCGCTGTCTCCTGTGACAGTTCTTGTTTGAAATGCATGTAAAATCAATCAGATTTTTTTAATTTCAGAACAAATACTTGGCACTTATTCAAAAGAGTTAATTACAAGGTCATTATCAACTTAATTTTCTTGACAGTGATTTGATTAAAAAAATATGTTATCCTACCCTCATATAAGATATAGCACAATATCGGCCTGCCTAATAAACTTTGCTTTATCTAGTCAGTGTCAAGATATCACTATTGCGGGAACTTTTAAAATCATTTATTTTGTCAAAATTTTGCATTTAAATCATCACCATTGTATTGGAAATGTCTCAACTTAGAAAATGAGTGGTCAAATCAAAGGTTTTTATCCTGAAACAAAAAGTTATTGCTATTTTTCACTTTTACAGCACTTCAGCCGGAAATTTTGAAAACAATTTTTTTCCGAATTTTTCACTGAAACTGTTATCATTGTATTGGAAATGTTCTAACTAAGAAAATAAGTGGTAAAATCAAAAGTTTTTATCCAGAAACAAAAAAGTTATTGCATTTTTTCAATTTTCCACAAACTGAATTACACTAGCAAACGTCATATGTGACCATGACTGAGAAAATGGGTCCAGATGAGGAATTTTGACATTTTCAGGTTTTTGCATATTTAGAAAGTATATTCATTCAGAAATAAATCCTGAAAATTTCAGATGAAAATCTTCAAAATTGTCAATTTTATGACAGATTTTGTAACACAGATATTAAAAATGAAAACAGTACATTTCAGTTATCCTTTCTTTCTAGTTTATTTCTCACATACTGGTAATGGCTAACAATTCTGAAATAAATATATCTTTTGTTACAATTGCATGATATAAGTAAGATCCCTTCTTAATACACAAAATGATAATCATTTAAAATCTACAACAATTTCTAAAAAAATATTTCTAAAATTATGTTACCATGGCAACAAATATATTAAAATCCTTTTTCTATGATAAAACTTAAAAAAAAAAAAAACATATTCGCTTGAAATAAGGATTTTAAAAAGCAAAATATTTTAAGGCATATGTATTTACAAAAATAAACTGAAAATTTCCCATGAAAATATTAAGAATGTTTGGTTTTATGACAGTTTTTGTAACATGGGTAATAACCACAAGAATAAGATAGATTTGTCATTGTTGGTTTATTTTAATAAATTAAAATATTTAATTAGCGAACTTAAAATTGCCTTATATTTATTGCGGATGTTTTGGAATATTTAGGTATTTATCTATCTTAGTGAAGTCTTTCTTCATTGGTGATAAGAATTTGTTACATTTATTCTGATTGGTCAAAATAAGTTGTTTTGTTGAGGCCCGGCCTCTTTCTGATTTCCACTGTATTTGCCACTGTTGTATCTGATTTTGACTTGGTCACACGTTTTTCTATTTAAAACTTTTTTACTTGTAGTAGTTTGAGCGGGAATTAACAGTACCCGGATGGAATTATTTTTATTTTAATTATTGAGTCAACAATTAACAAAATGTAGACTGTTTTGTGAGAAAACACTATAGTAGAGAACTGCAAATTTCTAGTTTGCCGGTTCAAGTAGTGAACTTTTTATATGGACATAAAGGAATTCGTTTTATAACTTTATTAAATAGTGTTTATATTGTGTTACGCTAAGATGGCGGATAAAGAGCAGAGGCGCAAGGAAAGGAAAGACTATAAGAAAATGCACGAAGGCACAGTGCAAGATGATAGCAATGGCGAGCAGAGGCGCAAGGAAAGGAAAGACTATAAGAAAATGCACGAAGGCACAGTGCAAGACGATAGCACGGGTGAGCAGTTGAAAAGGACAACTTAGTTGTCCGACGGTGCTGGCTTGGTAGAAGAGGAAATTCCGATTAAACCGGAAGAACACGACGTGACGGTTATTACCCCAGCCGGGGCCTCAGGTGATGACAGGTGCTCTCTACACGATTCTGAGAGTGACGATGAAGAGATGCTTAATATAAAACAACAATTGAGGGAAGCGGAAACTGAGAAAAGACGTCTTACAAAAATCAAACAGAAGGAAGACCTAAGAAAAGAACTTCGACAGAAACAGGAAGAAATCAAACAATTAAAAGGTAGGCCTATTCTTTCTGACATGTTTCCATGTCACAGTATTCCAACACCGACTCCTAAAATAACTTTAGCTGGTAGAGCTAGATCGTCGGTCGCGGAAGATAAATTAACAATCAATTCATTGAGAAAAGATAAAAAGCTGAAAAAGAAGGTCAGTAAACAATTGTCTCAAACGGGTCTGTTGGATCCAGAACTAGATGTGTCCAATTCGGACAGTGCAAGTTCGGATACTGAGTCGTCTAGTTCTTCTGCAACAGATGATAGTAGTGATAGTAACAGTAGTGATGGAGCAGAATCTGATAGTGATTCTAAGAAAAAATCTGAAAAAATTGTTAAAAAGGCAAAGAAATCAAAATCAAAGAAAAAGAAAAAATCCGGAATTAAGGCCAAGAGCTCAGATAAAGTGAAACATGCTCAAAAATACCCTCACTCTCAACTTAGATATGAGTTTGTAAGCCAAAATATTAAATTTCAAGAGCTAAACTTAAATTTATTTGTTGCGGGGGAATTGGAAATAATCTCAGATAAGCAAATTAAATCGAAAGAGCGAAAGGGTAGACTGGAACTATTAAAAAGAATAATGTATCTTAGTTCTACATATAGTTTTTCCATCCTTAAGTCCTACTATGCGGCAGTGTTAAGGGAAATAGAACTAGGCGAGAAAAGCTGGTCAGATGATTTTCATTACCTTGAAATTGCTATTCTTAATAAAATTAACATAAATAAAAATTTAACAGGTAAAGGTAAGAGCTCATATTCACATAAAGCAAAAGGGGATGAAAATAAAGATGAAAGCCCTGTTTGGTTCTGTTCCCCATATCAGAGAAATAAATGTCCCCATAAGACAGGTCATACAGTTGTTGTAAAGGGTCAGATGAGATTTGCTCAACATATATGTGCAACTTGTTGGCAAAAAGATCACAAAAAGTTACAACACCCAGAAAGTTCTTCTGCTTGTGTACATATGACAGCATGACGTTGGGATTCAAACCCAGAAATTAAATACGAGGACAAAATTGAAGATTGTTTTTTACCAAAGTTCTGTTATACAACACAAAAATCAGAAAATAAAGATAAACATTCAGAGACAAAGGATTCATATCAATCAATTAATTTGAATAAAAAAGTATTCAGCAATCACACTTCAAATTGTAATATTTGTGTGAATCTTAATATTAAGTTTAATTTTAGAGATGTAGTAGATAAAGTAAGAATTCATGAATTAGTTAAACAATCTGGTAGATATAATTACAATGGTTGTCGTTTCAGAGTAAATAATAAAATTGATACCAATTATTTAAGGCTTATGTTGGATAATTTTGATTACAAGGATATGTTGGTATGTGATCTTATAGAATTTGGTTTTCCCATTGGTTTCACAGCAGATGAGAACAAGTTACCTATGCCAAAACCCCTTTGGCAATACAAAAATTATAAAGGTGCTGATGAGTTTTCTTCGCATATCAACAATTACTTAGTGAAAGAAATGAAGGAAAAAGCAATTATTGGTCCATTTAAATCAAACCCTTTTAGTAGTAATTTATTAATTTCACCATTGAATACTGTTCCCAAGAAAGAAATTAATGAGAGACGGGTAATTTTGGACCTTAGCAGTGCTACTCATTGTGCTGTCAATAGTTTCATAGATAAAGATACATATCTAGGAGAGACTGTTTCATTAATCTTCCCCAGAATTGATGATTTTGTTCAACTTATTCTTGCTAAAGGTCAATATTGTTACTTATTTAAAAAAGATTTATCAAGAGCTTACAGGCAAATAAATATTTGTCCATCAAATTATAATCTAGTAGCTTACAGTTGGAAAAAACATATATTCTGTGATGTAGTCTTGTCAATGGGACTAAGGAGTGCTGCTCAGATTTGTCAGAGGGTCACCAATGCTATAGCATTTATTCTTTTTAGTTTAGGTATCTCTGTTTTGAATTATTTAGATGATTTAGCGGGAGCAGAAGAAAGAGAAAAGGCACAGTTTGCCTATCTCACTTTAGGTCAAGTACTGGCAAAATCTGGATTACAAGAATCTGTTAATAAAAGTTGTCCCCCTTGTCAAATAATGCCATTTTTAGGTGTTCTTTTTAATACAGTCAAAATGACAATGGAGATTACACCTGAAAGGTTAAAGGAAATTACTGATTTAATTAAAACTTGGTTAAATAAGGACACAGCAACTTTAAAGGATGTACAACGTTTATTGGGTAAATTAAATTTTGTGGGAGCTTGTGTTAAACCCAGTCGAATTTTTATAAGTAGGTTATTGAACTGGTTAAGGGAGCTGTATAAAAATGACAGCTTATTACAATCACACATTCCCTCTGAAGTACAAAAGGATTTGTTATGGTGGAACGAATTTCTTCCATTGTATAATGGGGTTTCGTTAATGTCATTAGGTGATTGGTCAGAACCAGATCAAATTTTTTCATCAGATTCATGCCTAGAGAGTTGTGGTGGTTATTGGGAAGGTTATTACTTCCATGCTCAATTTCCTGTTCATATTCTTAATAAAAAATTACATATCGGGGCATTAGAGATGTTATCTTTAGTGGTGTGTTTGCACTTGTGGGGAACAAACTTCAAATATCGTCGTATTGTAGTTTTATGCGACAATTTGTCGGTTTGTATAGCCTTAAATACAGGAAAGGCTAGATGTCCCTTTTTACAGTCCTGTCTCCGAGAAATTTGTTTTATAGCTGCAATTAATGAATTTGAGATACGTGCTCAACATATTCCTACTAATGACAACAGAATAGCTGATTGTCTGTCAAGGTGGCATAAGAATGATAGTTATCAAAAACAGTTTTTTACAATAGTAAAGGACAGAAATATTACAGAATGTACTGTTGCTGATAGTGATTTTGAGTTTAGAAATAATTGGTAGGTTATTTGTTTCCTTGCAGAGTCACAAATTAAGACCTTAAAAGCTGATCTTTCAAAGTCTAACAGAATGGCATATGCAGAGGGATCCAGGAGAAATTTACATATTCAGTGGGAATCTTTTCTGCTATTTTGCACTTATTTCAAATTCTGTGCCTTGCCAGCTGATACAGAAACTTTGCAGTTATATGCTCAATTTTTGAGTAGAACATTCAAATCTGTAGAATCAATTAAAAACTACATCAGTGGAATTAAAACCATGCATTTACTGTTAGGTGCAAAAATTGAGCACATCAATAACTTTTTATTAAATCTATCTTTAAAGGGCATGTCAAAAACAAAACTTCATATGGTTAGACAAGCACATCCAATGACTGTAAGTCTTTTATTAAAAATATATAGGGCATTAGATTTTTCTTCCTCAGATGATGATACATTTTGGTGTCTATTTTTGTTTGCCTTTTTTCTGTTAGCTAGAAAATCTAATTTAGTTCCAACAACTAGAAAAGATTTACTTAATCCAAAATTCTTATTGAGTAAAGATGTAAGAGTTACCTCCTCTGGTCTTTTAATTACCATGAATTGGACAAAGACAATTCAAAAAGGTGAAAGACTGCTTCTAGTACCTTTAACATGTATAAACGGTTCACCTTTATGTCCTGTGGCAGCTTATCATAGAATGATTGGTTATATTCCCAGATCATTGTCCTCCCCATTATTTATTTTGAAATCAGGTAAACCAGTTTTTTATAATATTTACTTAAAGAAATTACGTTCAGTCATAGAAAAGATAGGTTTGGACCCTTCTCATTTTTCAACACACTCTTTTCGAAGAGGTATGGCTACCTTGGCCTTTCAGCTGAATCTACCAGCTGACATCATACAGTTACTAGGAGATTGGAAGTCAGATGCTTATAAAAAATACCTTGATTTTTCAATTACAGATAAAATAAATGTTTCAAAATACATTTCTAGTAAAATTCAGAGTGAGGAGTATGAGCATGATAATCTGTAAATTATGTGGGTTAATATTTCATGACTCAGTATCTTCTATCTTAAAAGGAGAAGATAACCTGTTTACAGTCGGACGAGCAAACCTTCTGGACAGGGTATTTGTCACTGATCATGTCATATAGCTTCATATTTACATGTCATTCATTCAAATTCTAGTAGGTCATTGTATTTTAAAGATAACGTATCAACAAATGTGGGTGGATATTTCATGAGTCTGTATCTTCTTTCTTAACAAGAGCACCGCCTTGCGGGTGCTGACGCTCATCTGATTTTTTTTGTGTAATAGAAATATTGTCCTACCCATGATTTTCTAAGTCTAAAAAGGGCCATCATTCTTGCAAAAAGCAGGTTAGAGTTATGTTTCTTGATGTTCAGTGTCCACTTATGATGGTGAAAAACTGTTGCAAGTTTTAAAGCAATAGCTTTGATAGTTTATGAGAAAAGTTGACTTAAACATAATACTCAACCAAGAAAATTATTTTCTAAGTCCAAAAAGGGCAATAATTATTGCAAAAAGCAGGATGGAGTTATGTTGCTTGCTGTACAGGGTCAGCTTATGATGGTCAACAAGTGTTGCAAGTTTCAAAGCAATAGCTTTGATAGTTTAAGAGAAAAAGTTGACCTAAACATAAAACTTAACCAAGAAATCTGATATTTTCTAAGTCCAAAATGGGCCATAAATCTTGCAAAAAGCAGGATGGAGTTATGTTTCTTGCTGTACAGGGTCAACTTATGATGGTGAACAAGTGTTGCAAGTTTTAAAGCAATAGCTTTGATAGTTTAGGATAAAAGCTGACCTAAACATAAAACTTAACCAAGAAAACTGATTTTCTAAGTCCAAAAGGGGCAATAAATCTTGCAAAAAGCAAGATGGAGTTATGTTTCTTGATGTACAGGGTCTGCTTATGATGGTGAACAAGTATTCCAAGTTTCAAAGCAATAGCTTTGATAGTTTAGGAGAAAAGTTGACCTAAACATAAAACTTAACCAAGAAATCTGATATTTTCTAAGTAGAAAAGGGGCCATAAATCTTGCAAAAAGCAAGATGGAGTTATGTTTCTTGATGTACAGGGTCTGCTTATGATGGTGAACAAGTATTCCAAGTTTCAAAGCAATAGCTTTGATAGTTTAGGAGAAAAGTTGACCTAAACATAAAACTTAACCAAGAAATCTGATATTTTCTAAGTAGTAAAGGGGCCATAAATCTTGCAAAAAGCAAGATGGAGTTATGTTTCTTGCTATACAGGGTCAGCTTATGATGGTGAACAAGTATTCCAAGTTTCAAAGCAACAGCTTTGATAGTTTAGGAGAAAAGGTGACCTAAACATAAAACTTAACCAGGCAACGCCGACGCCGACGCCGACGCCGACAACCGCTCAAGTGATGACAATAACTCATCATTTTTTTTCAAAAAATCAGATGAGCTAAAAAGAGGAGATTACCTGTTTACAGTGGGACGAGCAGACCTTCTGGACAGGAACTTGGCACTGATCTCATGTTATATAACCTCATATTTGCATGTCAGACAGTTTTCATAGGCTTATGTAGTAATAATAAGGTTATAAAAATTGGGAATTTAAACAGTTGGAGCATAATGCATGAAGACTGAATTGAGATTATGACAGTTGAGATGTACTATTTATAAAGATGTGAATCAATTAGATCGGGATGATCATAAACAATGAGTGATTTATTTGATCTCGGTATGATCACAATGAATTAATTGAACTATTACAGGATAATCATAATTTATAGGGATATTTTAATAGTATATTTTGTTTAGTGTATATGTATAATTTTGAGTTTGTTCAGTATTATGATAAAGTCCATTTGTTTAGCTCTACAGGGAGAGCGCAGATCTACCGAATTTCGAGTCACAAGTTCGAGTCTTAGAGGAGGCTCATGTTTTTTCTTGTGACGAATTGATTAAAGTCATACTGTTGAGAATCTGTTGTTCTTCCGCAATGAGTCTTGTGGAGAAGTTAACATTTTCTCTACATAACAAACAAATCATTTTTGTGTGAGTGTGTGGGTGTTTGTAGTTACATTTGTTTACAGTATTGTTTTATTGAATGTTTAATTAGTTAATTGTCATATTTCTTACAGACTGTCGCAAAGTGGTTATTGTTGGTGATTCTATCATCAAACACATTCCTCCAATCGAGGGTGTTACAGTTAAATCCTTTCCTGGAGCAACAATTGGCAAACTTCATTATTTGTTAGAAAAAGGATTCTTGTCTTTAAAGGGTTTCAGTTACATCATTTTACATGTTGGCACCAACAATATAGCTCGTAATTGTTCGGTTAGTGACATGTTAGCGGACTTTACCAATCTTTTGGCAAAAATTCGAAAGATTTCTCCGGAGATTCATATTATTGTCTCAGCAATTCTTCCGAGACCAGTAGATATCAAAGTTACAGAGAAAAAGATCAAAGAATTTAACTTAATGTTGGACACGCAATTATCAAAAGATTTGAAATTCAAATTCATTAAGTCTTATCGACCTTTCTTACATTGTGGTGAAATAAAGCTTCATTTTTTTGCCAGATTAGATGGGGGATTGCATCTAAATTTAGAAGGTTCAGCTAGACTGGGTCACTTCTTTCATAGAGTTATTTCAACCTTATCTTATTAATATGACTTTAGGTGCCGTATAGTTGTATTAATATGTCATCTGCTTAAAAGAGGTTCTGATAATGGAATGATTGTATGTGGTAATGATTGTATCATTTTATTTTATCATTTTTTGTCATTTCAGTCATATATCGTATATACAGTACTATCATCATGATTCATTTTGTTGAAATATGACAGGTAGGCGAATGTTGAAGTTACTGTAAAAAGTTTTTGTTGCATTGCTATATTATATATATATATATAAAAAAAAAAAAAAAAAAAAAAAAAAAAAATGAAAGCTGCATGTGTTGATTCAATTCAAAGATATGTGACTAGGATTTTTGGATGACATTTGGCATTTGTTCTAATTAGATGTTTTAAATATATATATTTAAAAAAAAAAAACAAAAAAAAACTACATAAACACAATAGGACACACATTTAAAATCTTTATGTATGAAGTCACATATTCTTTGTTTATATGGACATGCTTACCTTTTAATTTGCCTTCCTAATGCTTGTTTCTTTTTTATTTCATGTTTTTTGCATGTTGTTAAAATAATCTTTTTATGTTAATCATTGTCTTGTAGCTTGTCATACTTCATTTTCTTTTGCTTCATTTATGCTTGTGTTGGCTGTAATTTGGCGGTTTATTGAATATTCATAAGAATATCAGTGATGATCATGTGTTTGTTAAGTAAAGTTCTTTATACAACGTGTGATCATTGAATTATGGCATTAAATTTATATTTATAACTCTGTTTTTCTTATTCTCAATGAAGGGAGATAATTGGTTTATTTTAATAAATTAAAATATTTAATTAGCGAACTTAAAATTGCCTTATATTTATTGCGGATGTTTTGGAATATTTAGGTATTTATCTATCTTAGTGAAGTCTTTCTTCATTGGTGATAAGAATTTGTTACATTTATTCTGATTGGTCAAAATAAGTTGTTTTGTTGAGGCCCGGCCTCTTTCTGATTTCCACTGTATTTGCCACTGTTGTATCTGATTTTGACTTGGTCACACGTTTTTCTATTTAAAACTTTTCCCTCCCTCCCACCGCCAAGTTTCAGTCATGTTTTGAAAGTTTACCTTTAATGATTATGAAGCAGACGTGAATGCTTTATAATTATGTTCAATGTTCCTTTATAATTATTAATATTTAATGTGATGTACTCTATGTGAAGTTGTTTATATAGTTGCGGCTGCATTGATGTTGTGATAAATATTGTTTATCCAAATTTATATTTATTGTGTATGTTCTTCACAGTACGTCAGTTTATAATATGCAGCGGTTTATTGAATATTCATAAGAATATCAGTGATGATCATGTGTTTGTTAAGTAAAGTTCTTTATACAACGTGTGATCATTGAATTATGGCATTAAATTTATATTTATAACTCTAACTGTTTTTCTTATTCTCAATGAAGGGAGATAATTTCTTCATAACTTGTCATTTACATGCTGGTAATAAATGACTACCTTGGAAAAAAAGAACCTTCTATTACTATGAAATTTTATTTTTGTGATGCTTACTTAAAACAGAAAAATACAGCTAATTTAAATCTTTCATATTTTCTATGAAAACATTATTCAAATTGCGTTACCATGGCAACATATGCAATAAATTGCTTTTTCTACAATTACAGTACTTAAAAATATAGGCTTAATTTAAAATAATGTTTCTTATAAGTTGAATATTTAGAGGTTTATGTATTCAAAAGTAAAATTCGAAAATTTTACGTGAAAAGATATAAAATGTTTGGTTTTATGACAGATTTCGTAACACGGGAAATAACCACAGGAACAAGTGAATGAAGTATTGCCATGCAATACAAAGTCCCCTACTGGAAGGCACCTAATTTTCTCTACTGCAGTATAACATAATGAACTGATATCTGTCAATGATGTATAAACAATATTGTACTATATATCAATATGTTATAACAAAACACTTGGATTAAAATTTATATATATAAAAACCTATAGTTGTTTTCATATTGATTTTTTTGGCTGTATTAAAAATGTTATCATGTAAGTTATTTATAGTAACAACAAAGGGAATTAATCTTTAAAAAAAAAAAAAAAAAAAAAAAATCTATTATAATATAAGTCACAAGAAACTCTTTACCAGTAGAGATAGGTCAAAATACACCTAAAAATTGGATGTAACATGCATGCTGTACCACAGAAAGTGGTCTCGATTTTTCTCTACCGCCAGTAATAAAAAAGTTACAATAAAATCTATTTATAGTAACAACAAAGGGACGTAATTCTAAAAAAACAAGGGGCCTCATGGTGGTGAACATTTGGTCCAAGTTACATCAAAATCCCTCCATGCATGAAGAAGAAATGTTCCGTACAAAGTCATTCTTGAATTTGCCCTTTGACCTCTAAATATGACCTTGACCTTAGACCTAGGGACCTGGTTCTTGCGCATGACATGTTGTCTCATCCAGGGGAATATTTGTGCCAACTGATATCTAAATCCTGCTTTGCATGACAAAGTTATAGACGGGACAGGAAAAAAATCCTCTTGACCTTTGATCTCAAAGTGTGACCTTGACCTTTAAGCTAGGGTACTGGGTGTTGTGCATGACATGTCATCTCATCATGGGAAACATTTATGCCAAGTAATATTGTAATCCCTTGATGGATGACAGAGTTCTGGATCGGACAGGGAAAAAACCTTATTGACCTTTGACCCCCAATTGTGACCTTGACCTTTGAGCTAGGGGTCTGGGATTTGTGCATGACACGTTGTCTCATCATGGGGAACACTTGTGCAAAGTGATATTAAAATTCCTTAATGAATGTCAGAGTTATGGACCGGACACGAAACAGACCCTGTTCATGCTATGTTAACATTTGACTGCTAAGTGTGACCTTGACCTTTGAGCTAGGGGTTTGAAAGTTGTGCATGACACATCGTCTTATTATGAGGTACATTTCTGCCAAGTAATATTAAAATCCCTTCATAGATGGGAGAGTTATGGACCGGACAGGAAAAAAGCCTTGTTGACCTTTGACCTCAAATTGTGCCCTTGACCTTTAAGCTAGGTGTCTAGGTTTTTGCACATGACACGTCGTCTTCTCATGGGGAACATTTGTGCCAAGTAATATTAAAATCTCTTCATGGATGGGAGAGTTATGGACCGGACAGGAAAAAAGCCCTGTTGTCCTTTGACCTCCAACTGTGACCTTGACCTTTGAGCTAGGGGTCCGGGTTTTGCGCATGACACGTCGTCTCATCATGGGGAACATTTATGCCAAGTAATATTAAAATCCCTTCATGGATGGGAGAGTTATGGACCGGACAGGAAAAAAGCCCTGTTGACCTTTGACCTCCAATTGTGACCTTCACCTTTGAGCAAGGGGTCCGGGTTTTGCGCATGACATGTCGTCTCATCATGGGGAACATTTGTGCCAAGTAATATTAAAATCCCTTCATGGATGACAGAGTTATGGACCGGACACGAAATTGCGGACGGACGGACAGACGGACGGACAGACGGAATGACGGAAAAGCGCATTCCTATAGTCCCCGAAACTGGTTTTCAACTAGTAGGGGACTAATAAACTATTTCAGTCGTTGTTTCTTCAGTTTGTGTTTTCACTTATTGGTAATCACTGGCTATTTTTAAATAAATGAATCTTCTTTTACAAAGAATATTTAGATATTCACTTAAAGTGCAAACATCTAGCTGGCTAAAGTCCTTCACATTTTTCTATAAAAACATTATTAAATTATGTTACCATGGCAACATATGCATTTGATTCTGTTTTCTACAATAATATCTTAAAAACGAGCTAAATTTGGAAAAGTGTTTCAGATAACTTGAATATTATAAAGTGGTATGTATTCAAAAATATCTCAAAATTCCATGTTAAAAAATTAAAATGTTTAGTTTTATGACAGTGTTTGTAACATGAGTAATAACTATAAGAATAAGACATTTCTGTCATTGTTTCTTCATAACTTGCCTTTTACCTGCTGGTAATAAATTACTATTTTGAAATAAATGAAACATATATTACTATTGATTTTTTATTGTTTATACTTATCTAGAATACTAGAAAGTACAGTTAATTAAAAATTTTCCACATTTTCTAATAAAATTGTGTTACCATGGCGACATATGTTTTAAATTCCCTTTTCCTACAATAATACTTAAAAACAAGAGCTTATTTTAAAAAGTATTTCTAATAAGTTAAATATTTGAAAGTACAAGTATTCAGGAAAGAAATCTGAAAATTTCACATAAAAACTTTAAAACAGTCATGTTCTGTAACAAAAGTAGTTATCTTAAGAATAAACATTTCAGTCATCCCTTTCCTCATAATCTGTTTTGTCACTGGCTAGTTTTAACTGACAATACTGAAGAAAGTGAACATTCTTTTACCATTACATTATATACTGTAGATCCCTTATTGAAATACAAATCCATAATTTCAATGAAATATAATTTGAATTATGTTACCATGGCAGCATACATACTAAATTCCTTTTTCTAAAAAAACTTTAATAATTAACACAACAGCTTAACTTTTGATGAAGGTTACACTGCTACAAGCTCTGGTGAAAAGTAAATATTTATTTCCAGCCAATACTTTAATGTAGGTAACTGAAACTACAACCTTTTCTTGATGTTTAACCTTAACAGCTAAACACATCTATATGAACAGCAAAACAGGCTGAAGTGTTGTATATTAAAACGTTTGAATTCAACAACAATTTCTATCTTTTATATTCACTTCCATTTTTCAGTTCTCAGAAAAATCCTCGTCAATCCAAATTTTCAGTTCAAGTGGTTTGGGACAAACAGAATCCTTTGACTTTTCAGACAAATACTATTCTCTTATGAGTTCATACAGGTACCGTTGTCCGCTTGTGTCATTCCATGTCAATAATATTCGTTTGGCAAGGGGGAGTATATTTTAGTAAGTTAACTGGACTGTCACTTTTAAGACTAACAATCCAGGTGTTTCTGCAGACATGATAAAGTGGTAATACTTGGTTATCTTCTTCAAAAGTTTAAATATTACATGATAAGATATTTCTCCACTGGTAGAATGTGACAGGATTTAAATCACTGTTGACCAACTGTGTTGTTATGACATTTCTTTGATGACTGTCACACTGTGTCAGCAATATCATGTTTTATTAAACTTAAAGGTCTCAGCATTCACCCTCCTCCACAGATTCTTCTAAATTCAAAAGTGCAAGTCAGATTCAAAATTTGCATGGTCTGTAATCACTGTTGAATATTCAATCGATCTGTGATATCCTGTAACAAATCAGTAAAACATTTTATTTTAAATAATTAACCTGGGAGTCGCTTTATTTAATAAAAGCAGGGTTATCACTATTTGATAATAGATGATTCTTACAACAAATGCTCTAACATATTGACAAACAGACTGACAACACCATGCTGTCAGTATATAAAATGTACTTTGGTTTGTAGATTTTGGTTACTGCAAATAGGATGTTCTAAAACAAATTTTTTGCATTTATTGTGTTAACCCTTAACCTGCTAAATTTGTAAAATGGACTACTCCATCTTTAAATAGAGACAGTACCATTTATAGCCTATAGGGGGTTCTAATAGACAATTTGCTGACTAAGTATCAAACACTGCAGATCATGATCAGACTGCACAGATGTGAAGGTTGATCTTGATCTGCACTGGTTGCAAAGGCAAAAATAGCTGCCTCATGCAGCCTAAGGGTTAAAAGTATGCACTGTTTTAACAGCTATCAAAAATGGTTGTTACCTAGTAAAACTCTCCACAGACCATACCACAGCAAGATGTTATTTCTATTCTAGCTAGCAGCATTGTCAAAATGGAATACCATTACAGGTAGTGAATCACTGATGTACCATGCTCACAAGTTGTCTGCCCCTTAACCAACTGAGTTGCTTTCATAAACAAGAGGAAACACTTGCCTTCCTGAAAAAAGATTTAAAAGTCTTTGGTAAAAGTATCTGTTATCTTCATGTATCTCAGGAACCTTTACAGTCTTCATTCTAATCCATATTCTTGGTGCAATAAAACTGGTAAAAAATATTCAATCACATAACAATGTCTATGTCAAGAATGGGTTAATTAAATCTGAAAATAATCATATTACAATTAAACTAAATTACAATTAATTGATTTATTTCAAATAATTAATTAAAATTCCTATTATTTAGAACTATTCTACAACTTAATGAGATATCAACTTATACACATGTACATGTAGTGTTAAGCATTCAAATTATCCATGTACTTATTGAGTGCCACAAACTTTTCCCAGGCCAATGTAATGAAGACTTTACACCAACTGATCCTCCTCAAAACCAGATTGTTGAAATTAAATTTCAATAATGCCAGTTTTGTCAGTTTAAGCCATTCAATAGTCATAGTACATGTACATACATTGTACAAATCATTTGAGTAGAAGTAGACTTATTTTGTATTGGCTCCAACAAAACCTAGACAGAGGTGTAAATAAATAATATATTGCATTAAAATTATAATAAGAGCCTTTAGCTGCATGTTACTTACCTGATTCCTCAAAGCACATCCAACATGTCCAAAATATGTTACATTTTCTTGAGATCTTAAAGTAAACAGACCAATTTCCTGGCTGTTGTAGGGTATATGAACCAGCTGTAGTGGAATGAACCATCAAAGGAACAAGGAATATTATCTGAAAGAAGATACATTACATGTACCGTAAACATCACTAAAAATCAAAAACTGACTATTAAATTAATAAATTTGATTTTGAAAGGTTTCATTAACATGATTAACTTACCACAAAATACTCTAAAAGTTATTATACTATGAATCTATTTTTTAAAGGATCATAAATTGTTTTACACACAGCAAGGCTAAAAAATTTCAAAAATAAAAAGATTTTCATTATATGGCATAAATTCCCACTATCCATATACAATCGTCCTGTTACAAAACATTCTGAATCAACAATAATGGAAAGAGAGTAGTCACCAGACGGAAATAACATGACTTATGAGACCCACAGCAAAAACAGTTACCATTTTATAAACGGAAGTGTCTAGACATCCGGCAACCAGAAACCTAGCCAATGTTCTAGCCGACCGGTAACAGGACGCCTAGCCTATCCTATCCTAAAGGGGTTTTCTAGGCATCCGGTAATCAATTTTAAAATATTGCCTTACAGGTGAATATTCAAACTTATGCCAAAAAAATATGATACAATAAATTTATTCATTACAGTATTCATATGTAAAAAGATCCCCAAACAGCTAGAAAAACATTAGCGTAGAGGCTAGTGGTCGTGTTGCCGGACAGCTGGAATGCAGGGTAGGCGTCCGGTTACCGGACATCTACATATTTCCTTTTAATTTTAAAAATTAAAAGTACCTTGGCTACTACTGTGAGAGGGGACTTTTCGAGAAATCATGTTACATTGGCAGGCATCTATAAGTCTGCATCAAATTTATTAATTATCATAGCTACATGTATATTGACTTTTTATTATTGTTTTTTTTCCCATAAATAATGCTTACTAGTCTATGGACAATGAAATAATTTGATGAATCCTGGTCACCTTGATAAGAAGCTGCCTGCCTTCAATAATTTTTGTGATAACCCAACTGGCCATTTTATATTAAATACACAGGCATAGTGAAATCATCTGTGTTTAGTGACCACAAGATAAATTTCTTAAATTTCCCTCTTTATGTTTTGGATTCACTTCCGGGTAAAAGACAGACTTATTTCAGTGAAAGTTTCAGATATATTAGAGAATCTACATTAACCACTGTTTATAAACGGTACTTACCAAATCACTAAACAGTATTACAAGTCTCAGATCCCTTCATCGTTGAACAAAAGGTAGATAAACAAAAGTAAATTTCACACGCTTCCCTGGTAAATCCGAAACCGGAAACATATTGAAGGGGAAACAACTGAACGAAATATTTTGCCTCAGGCGTAATACCACTATTTTTTTTTACAGGTCTGATGTCTAAATATTCTTTCTCTAGTAGGCTGCTATCAATCATGTCACAAGCTGTCGTACTTTAACGGTCAAACTTTTGCTAATTAAAACATGTGTAAGAAAGCTGCGCGCGTAAACTTGGCGCAACTTTAAACGTCGTTTCTCGATATTACGTCATGCCGCATCTGGACCGGTTTTCAAAGACGACGTCACATATGACGTCAAGTCTGCACGCTGTTGCAATTTTTTGAACAGGTAGGATAAATAGAATATTAGATTACTGTCACAAAAAATTTAAATTTATTAGGCTCGTCTACGAAAAAATATAAGGCTCGGCAGAGCCTCGCCTAATATATTTTCTTCAACTCGCCTAATAAATTTAAATTTATCAGACAGTAATCTAATATTCTCTATTTTTATTGTTTCAAAAGAAGAAACCAGGAATGCTAAAATTAGACTTATAACTGATAGCTAATGTACAGTGTCGGTTATCTACCAGCCCTGTTCTCAAGACTTCAATTGTTGTTAGATTTATGTGAAGTTTGAAGTATTTTGTAATAGAAAATTATGATCTAATATTTAGTGTTTAACTGTCATAAAAAATTTGTATCATATACTTACAGTATGTACTTCATGAACTTAATATATAATTCACAGATATTATACAGTCTTTTTTGTATATCACATGGAATTGTCTTAACTAGACCAGTAATGTAAAAAAAAATATTGCGGAAAGACGCCTCTAGCCAATCCTTAGAAGTTGTTAGTATAGGTGGTCAGTCCAGCTTCCAGTGTTTACCATCTTTATAAGGGCTTCTTATAAACTGCTTGATGGATTTTCCTTAAACTTTGTCAGTAGCATCCACAAGGGTTTAATTAAGGACAGAGTTTGTCTGTGGGGGATTTGTCCCTGCTATAGTGGTCTGAAGCCCCGGCTACTTTTTCTATAGTAAATTAAGTTTTAAATAAGAGAACTCCTTAACCCCATTCAACTTTGCTACATCCACCTTTTACTTCAGGAATTATTAAACCCCTGTCATCCTGTCCTGAATCATCCTCAAGTTTATTCAAATGGTTTCAAAATTTAGCGGTGCGCAGAGCTAAAAATAGAAAAAAAAACTTTTAGTGGTTTTTTAACATGAACGTTTTGATGGATCTTCACTAAACTTTATAGCATCTTTGCGTTGACCTCTTTGAAATTTGTTTAAGTGGTAATGCTGGGACATAATTTAGGACTGCCACTGGCGTTAGTTTTTGACACAATAGGCCATGTGGTAAATCTTTAAAAATACCTAAATGTGCAAAGCTTAGAGATCAAATATTTGACATGTAGTATTAGTCATTAGTACAATATTGGACACGAGGAAAAATCTGTATGACCCCGTTGATGTATGATGTATAACATGGTCTGTCCCATGTGGTTATGATAATACTAGTAGTAATAATAATAATAATAAAGCCTTTATTTAAAGAGGAAAATCCATTTGACAAAGTCAATCTTCCATGCACGAGGCCCTCATAAAACTAAAATATATACATTTAGATATATGTATCTACATCCATGACTGCTGAACAAAAAAAGGTTCAACAGACATGTAGTTGTAGAAAACATACAAACATCATAGTATTAAACTAGATTTATGACTTGCTCCAATTTACATTCTGGGACAACTTGTATGTGAAAAGAATTGGAACCACTGTCTTACCCTTGCATGATCGTTACAGAAGTGACCAACAGGGTCTGATTAAATTAGTTTGTTGTATCTCTATGATTCTGGCAGGTATTAAAGTTTTAGCTTATACCTTGTATTTTGATTGTCCCCTACCTGTTTCGAAGAAAAAAATGGTGATTGAGGAATGGGTTGTGTCCTTCCGACTGTCTGTCCATTACACTTTGTTTTCAGTCTATCCATCAACAGATTTTGAAATTACTTAGCATGAGATTATGTTTCATGCCAGATTCCTACCCATTATTCAAAGGTCCATAACTTGGCCATTCATCAAGGGATTTCAATATCACCTTGCATATAAGACCCTAGCATAACAGTCACACTTGGAGATACAATATTTTTGGTACATTTTTTTTGTTTGGTCTAACCTTTTTTATGCAGGGATGTTACAATATCATATGTCTTGTGCAATAGCCTGAGCTCTGTCTCAGATGCCAATGAAATTAAAGGATTCCGGTATATGCTTTCATAAAGGGGGCAGCTTGTACTTACTTTGCTTTCATAAAGTCTGTAACTTGTATTAATTCTGCTTTTCACAACGAGTGTACCCTATATCTAACTTGCTTTCCTAAAGGGGAAATAACTTGCTCTTTGTTGTCACAAAGGGAATTACTGCTGTCATAAAGGGGGATAACTTACATCTTTGCTTTTATAAAGGTTGTATCTGCCGGTTACTTCATTTCATAAAGAGGACATAACTTGCCACAACTTTGCTTTCACATTGGGGATAGTTTCAATAAATTTGCTTTCATAAAGTGAACGTTACTTGCACAAATGAAAGAGATTTAAAGTAGCATCTAGAAGATTCCATGCACGAGGGTTTATATAGTGTCTATATTAGTGAAATAGTTTATACCAATGTTATACCTACTTTGCTTTCATAATATTGATAACCCCTACCTACAATGCTTTCATGAAGGGGACAGCTTGCATATACCGTGATTTCATAAAGGGGAAAAGTTGTAGTTACAAGTACTGTAGTTTGCTTTTATACAGGAGAAATTCAATTCACAAAGGTTATTTCTTAAGCCTGCTAAATTTCTAAAATGGACTGGTCCATCATTCAGTTTAGGCAGTACCATTAATTATTTGAGGGAGTGTTCACTGAAAATTCTGAAAAGCTTTCACCTATCTATGTATTAGTTTATACTTATTTATTTTAGCTTGTTTGTATTGAAAGCTTCAAGCTTATTTGAACCACACACAAGTCTGCTTCTGGAAACCCCAGTAATTTGTCGTATGAGAAGGTATTGTCTTACCCCAGTTGGGCTCGAACCCATGACCCCCCACCTCCCCCCACCCCCTTAACAAAGGAGATTATTTGTTACTACTCTTATTTCGTTTAGGGACATAACTTGCACCTATTTATGCATTAGTTTATACTTATTATGTCTCCCCCGAAGTGTCCATCCGTCAGTCCATCCGTACGTCACACTTCATTTCCGGTCAACCATTTCATACAGAACCTGCAAACTCCATATTGTGATAGGGGACCCCTATTGTTTTTTGGGTCACTCTATCAAAGGTCAAAGTCACAGGGGCCTGATGGTGGAAAACCGTTTCCAATCAATAACTTGAGAACCACTTGTCCCAGGACTTTGAAACTATGTAGGATGATTGGACATGCCAAGTAGATGACCCCTATTGATTTTGGAAGTAATAAGTCAAAGGTCAAGGTCAGGGGCCAGAATATGGAAAAACATTTCCGATCAAAAACTTGTGTACCACTTGACCCAGAACGTTGAAACTTCATAGGATTATTGTACTTGCAGAGTAGATGACCCCTATTGATTTTGGGTCAGTAGGTCAAAGGTCAAGGTCACAGGGGCAAGAACATGCAAAATGGTTTCTGATCAATAACTGGAGAACCACTTGACCTAGGATCTTGAAACTTCTCGGAGTGATTGGATATGCATCGTAGAAGACCCCTATTGATTTTTGAGTCACAAGGTCAAAGGTCAAGGTTGCATGGAAAACCATTTCTGATCAATTACTTTAGAACCACACTACCTAGAACGTTGAAACTTCGTATGATTGGACATACCAAGTAGATGACTCTATAGATTTTAATTAGGGGTCACCCAGTTGAAGGTCAATGTCTCGGGGGCAAGAACATAAAAAAACTGTTTCCGATCAATAACTCGAGAACAACTTGACCTAGAAAGCTGAAACTTCATATGATGATTGGACATAAAGAGTAGATGACCCCTATTGATCTTGGTGTCACTCTTTCAAAAGTCAATGTCACAGGGGCCAGAACATGGAAAACTAATTCTGATTCATTACTTTATAACCACTTGATCCAGAACCTTGAAACTTCACAGGATGATTGGACATGCCGAGTAGATGACCCCTCTTGAAGCCTCCGTGGCCGAGTGGTTAAGGTCACTGACTTCAAATCACTTGCCCCTCACAGATGTTGGTTTGAACCTCACTTGGGGGGGTTGAATTCTTCATGTGAGGAAGCCATCCAGCTGGCTTACAGAATGTCGGTAGTTCTACCCAGGTGCCCGCTAGTGATAAAATAATGCATGGAGGGGCATCTGGGGTCTTCTTCCATCTAATCTGGAGAGTCGCCATATGACCTATAATTGTGCCAGTGTGATGTTAAACCCAACAAAAACAAAACAAGAGGATCGAATAGTCCTAGGTCGCTCACCTGAGGAACATCTGGAATAATCTTGCTGAAAGTGTGACTGAAGAAACTGTTCTCTAATTTTTTCTGTATTTTTAAAGAAAGAAACAGAGAAGAATCATTCTGACTTCTGCATTCTAACCCTTTAACTTAAAGCAATAGGGGTTATCTACTCCATTTGGCCAATCACCCCACCAAGATTGAAGGGTGTAGGTTAAAGATTCTCAACAAATGCTATGGAAACTCTCTTCAATCTTTAGACCCGAGTGACCTTGACATATGAACCTGAAAAGCATTAGGGCTCATCTACTTCAATCATCCAACTATGTTTGAAGTTTGTAGGCGAAAGGATTCTTATAGTGCAGAAACCATTTTGAATTTTCAGGCCCCAATGACCTTGCCCTTTAGACGCTAAAAGCGATAGGGTTCATCTACTCGTAGAGCCGTATTAACCTATAAAGTTTGACTGTTATGGGTTGAAGGGATCTCGAGTTATCCTGCGGAATAAAAGTGTGACAGAAGGATAGAAATTCTTTGCCCTATACCTATTGAAACCAAAATCATCAAGGAGCCCAATCAACCAATGAATTTTCAAGGTTAGTGGTGAAAGGAATCTCTAGTTATCACTCAGAAATGCAGTGTGACAAACAGGTTGAAAGCTGAAAGCAATGTGACCTAATGGAGCCGTGGATGGGGATGGCTGGGTTGGTGTTTGTGTTTGTGTGTGCGAGTGTGTGTGTGGGGTGGTGAGGAGTGGGGTGGGGGGAGGGGGTGTGCAGCAGCCCTTATAGGCTTTTTGAGACTTACAATGTACTTTTAAACTGGAAATAGTTTCACATTCCTGACAGTGAAACTTTTAAAATGTTATGTTTTGATTTAAGTTGGGAAAGATTAATTTTTATGCAACATTTCACACTATAGCATAAGGGAAATAAAGAGCAACACAGTGGATAAATTTTCGAACTGTATTTAAAAAAAGAACAAGCAAATAACAAACATGAGTGAAACCTCATCAATCTTGAGTATCTTTATTTTAACAATTATATTGAGAGGAAAACGTGCTTATCTTTTATAACAATGTTAAAGCCCCAGTTTCACATACAACAACTTAAACACTGATTAAAAAGTCCTCTAATTTTCCATACACAAGGATGCCAGATGACCTACATTCAAACTTGACCTAAATTTGATCAAGACAAACAATCTGATCAAATTTCATGAATATCCAGTGTTTAAGGTATTAGAGCACTAATAGTAATGTTTACAAAATGGCCTTTGCTTGGTATATTCTAAGAGGTAACCGTGTTTTGCACTATTTTGCAATTTTTAAACAACTTTTACCGTGCCGTTTTTTATAAATTTTGTATAACTTATGGTATCTCCTCAAGCTCAAGTAGAGACAAATTTCAAAGTGATAGCCACTATCCAAAACGTTTGCAGAGAACTCATTTTACCATTAATTTTAATAAAAGAAACATCACACTATTGGTAAACAATTATAAAACACAAAATAAAAATGTACATATCATTTTTTCTATGGTGCCTCAAGTAAGCGGATTTAATGAGACAGAATTCATACTTCAACATTGAAAAAATAAGGTCGAATGCTGTGTTTCTGTTTTGAATTTTGCTTACTCCATTTAAAAATAACCCTACGGCAGACGTAAAACCTATCTAAATTTCTTCCACAATATATAATCTAAGAGTGAAAGCAAAATGGAGAACTTTCACCGCGTCTAACTCAATATTTTTAAAGATGTGCAACTCTACCCCTTCTGTTTAAGTAGTAAATTCACTTTGAACACCAAGAAATCGATTATAAGATTCAATATTTTCCATTTTTGTACAAGAAATCAATAATAGTCTTGAAAGAAGTAAAAATTACTAGAAAAAAAGGAAAATAAGGAAAAAAATTTTGGTCCCAGTAGGGCTTGAACCTACGCACCCCTAAGAATTGCAGTAAAAGTAGGTTTATAGTAGGAATTGAATACTCTTCAGAAAGGAGGTTCTCTATTAGTGATCTAATACCTTAATGCAGCCCCAAAGCATACACAAGGTTTTTCTTTTATTTGACTGGGTGACCTAGTTTTTGATCCCAGATGACCCATATTCAAACCTTACCTAGACTTCATCAAGACAATCATTCTGGTCAAATTTCATGAATATCTGGTATAAAATGCAGCCCCTATTGCAAGGATTTCTTTGATTTGACCTAGTGACCTAGTTTTTGACCCCAGTTGACCCATAATCGAACTTCATCGTGGCAATTATCCTGGTTAAATATCCAGTGAAAAATGCAGCCCCTATTGCACACACCAAGTATTTTCCTTGATTTGACCGAGTGACCTAGATTTTGACCCCAGATAACCTATATTCAAACTTGACCTAGATTTGATCAAGACAGACAATCTGATTAAATTCCACGAATATCCACTGAAAAGTGCAGCCCCTATTGCATACACAGGGTTTTTCTTTGATTTGACCATGTAACCTGGTTTTTGATCCCAAATGACTCATATTTGAACTTGACCTAGATTTCAGCAAGACAAACATTTTGATCAAATTCCACGAATATTCAGTGAAACGTGCAGCCCCTATTGCATACACAAGGTTTTTCTTTGATTCGACCAGGTGACCCATATTCGAACTTGACCTATATTTCATGAAGATCCAGTGAATAATGCATCCTCTATTGCATACACGAGGTTTTTCTTTGATTTGACAGGGTGACCTAGATTTTGACCCCCAGATGACCCATATTCGAACTTGACTTAGATTTCATCAAGACAAACATTCTGATCAAATTCCACGAATATTCAGTGAAAAGTGCAGCCCCTATTGCATACACAAGGTTTTTCTTTGATTCGAGATGACCTAGTTTTTGACCCCAAATGATCCATGTTTGAACATGACCTAGATTTCATCAAGACAAACATTCTGATCAAATTTAATGAAGATCCAGTGAATAATGCAGCATCTATTGCACACACAATGTTTTTCTTTGATTTGACTGGGTGACCTAGTTTTTGACCCCAGAAGACCAATATTCAAATTTGACCTACATATCAGCAAGGCAATCATTCTGATCAAATTTTATGAAGATCAAGTATAAAATGCAGCCTCTATTGCATACATAAGCTAAATGTGAACAGACGACGGACATCGAGCGATCACAATAACTCACCTGGGCATTGCTCAGGTGAGCTAAAAAGATGACCCCTCTTGATTTTGAGGTCACTCAGTCAAAGGTCAAAGTAACAGGGGCCAGAACATGGAAAACCGTTTCCGATCAATAACTTAAGAATCATTGACTAAGAATCTTGAAACTTCAAAAGATTATTAGAAATGCTGAGCAGATGATCCCTAATGATTTTTGGGTCAGTAGGTCTTAACTCTTAAGTCATGCTCACAGGGCCCTGAGGCGTGAAAACTGTTTCCAATCTATAACTTGAGAACTACTTTACCCAGAAACTTGACACTCCCTAGGATGATTGGACTTATTGAGTGGTATATCTTAGATGATCGCTGTTGCATTTCAATCCCTTAGCCAACCATCAGGGTCACTTTGACTTTGGCTCTTGCCCTCTATTGTCTTCTTAGTCGTGACACAAGTGGGGCCCGAATCCATGACCCCTGGCTGAGCGGCCGATACCTTAACCACTAGACCACAGTTCCCCTTATGTATTCATGACAGAAGTCACTTGCAACTACCATGCTTACATAAATGGCATAATTTCATTAGGGGGAACTTTCAGCTATTTTGCTGTCAATAAAAGGAACTTGCAGCTATTTTTGCTTTTAAATAAAGCTATAAATTGCAGCTACTACGCTTTCATAAAAGTGATAATTCGCATCTTACTTTTAATAAAAGGGTGATTTTCTTTTACTTCGCATTCATAAGGGTAGAACTTTCAACTTTTTGCCTTTCATTAAAGGGATAATTTGCACCTTTTCATATATAACAGTGACAGCATGCATCTACTTCACATTCATTAAGGGAATAACTTGCATTTACTTGGCTTTCATAAAGGGAATAACTTCTACTTGGCTTTCATTAAAGGAATAACTTGCATCTACTTAATTGGCTTTCATTAAGGGAATAACTTACATCTTCTTGGCTTTCAGTAAGGGAATAACTTGCATCTCCTTGGCTTTCATTAAGGGAATAACTTCTACTTGGCTCTCATTAAAGGAATAACTTGCATCTACTTGGCTTTCATTAAGGGAATAACTTACATCTTCTTGGCTTTCAGTAAGGGAATAACTTCTACTTGGCTTTCATTAAAGGAATAACTTGCATCTATTTGGCTTTCATTAAGGGAATAACTTACATGTTCTTGGCTTTCATTAAGGGAATAACTTACATTTTCGTGGCTTTCATTAAGGGAATAACTTGCATCTACTTGGCTTTCATTAAGGGAATAACTTACATCTTCTTGGCTTTCCTTAAGGGAATAACTTCTACTTGACTTTCATTAAAGGAATAACTTGCATCTACTTGGCTTTCATTATGGGAATAACTTACATCTTCTTGGCTTTCAGTAAGGGAATACCTTGCATCTACTTGGCTTTCATTAAAGGAATAACTTCTAATTGGCTTTCATTAAGGGAATAACTTGCATCTACTTGCCTTTCATTAAGGGAATAACTTACATTTTCTTGGCTTTCATTAAGGGAATAACTTGCATCTACTTGGCTTTCTTTAAGGGAATAACTTACATCTTCTTGGCTTTCAGTAAGGGAATAACTTGCATCTACTTGGCTTTCATTAAGGGAATAACTTGCATCTACTTGGCTTTCATTAAGGGAATATCTTGCATCTACTTGGCCTTCATAAAGAGAATACTGTAACTTGCATCTACTTTGCTTTCATTAAGGGAATAACTTGCATCTACTTGGCTTTCATTAAGGGAATAACCTGCATCTACTTTGCCTTCATAAAGGAAATAACTTGCATCTACTTGGCTTTCATTATGGGAATAACTTTCCCCTACTTTTCTTTAATGGAGGGGGAAATTTGCAACTTCTCTGCATTCATAAGGATGACTCGCACATTACTTTGCTGAAGTATAAAGGACAAAAAAATAACAGCAAATGATTGCCCTTTTGCGAAGCAGGAACCTTGTGTCTAAACTAAGCATTGCATGATTTAGAAAGCAGGTAACAGGCAACATTTTCTTGTCCAACAAAAGATATATGGCAACTACGTTTTGTTTTGGTCACACACAAGGCACCAGATGAATGCTAATTTAAATTACTGTCATCAGGAGGTATCTGCAACTGCTCTACTGCCATATAAGAAATATCTGGCGACAGCACTTCTGCCATACAAGAAATATCTGGTAACTGGTCTTCTGTTATGCAAGAGGTATCTGGCAACTGCTCTACTGCCATACAAGAAATATCTGGCAACTGCTCTATTGTCATACAAATGGTATCTGGCAACTGCTCTACTGCCATACATGGAAACTGTTCTACTGTCATACAAGAGCAACTGTTCTACTGCCATAAAAGAAATATCTGGAAACTACTCTACTGTAATACAAAAGCAACTGTTGTACTGCCATAAAAGGAGTATCTGGAAACTGCTGTACTGTCATACAAGAAATATCAGGAAACTGCTCTACTGCTACTGCCATACAAAAATATCTGAAAACTTCTCTATTGTCATACAAGAAATACCAGTATCTGGAAACTGCTCAACTGTCACACAAGAAATATATGGAAACTGCTCTACTGCCATACAAGAAATATCTGGCAACTGCTCTACTGTCATACAAGAAATATCTGGAAACTGCTCAACTGCCATACAAGAAATATCTGGCAACTGCTCTACAGTCCTACAAGAAATATCTGGAAACTGCTCAACTGCCATACATGAAATATCTGGCAACTGCTCTACAGTCCTACAAGAAATATCTGGAAACTGCTCAACTGCCATACAAGAAATATCTGGCAATTGCTCTACAGTCCTAGAAGAAATATCTGGAAACTGCTCAACTGCCATACAAGAAATATCTAGCAACTGCTCAACTGTCATACAAGAAATATCTGGCAACTGCTCAACTGCCATACAAGAAATATCTGGCAACTTATCTACTGTCATACAAGAAATATCTGGAAACTGCTCAACTGCCATACAAGAAATATCTGGCAACTGCTCTACAATTATACAAGAAATATCTGGCAACTGCTCAACTGCCATACAAGAAATATCTGGCAACTGCTCAACTGCCATACAAGAAATATCTGGAAACTGCTCAACTGCCATACAAAAAACATTTGGCAACTGCTCTACAGTGCTACAAGAAATATCTGGCAACAGCTCTACAGTCCTACAAGAAATATCTTGAAACTGCTCAACTGCCATACAAGAAATATATGGAAACTGCTCAACTGCCATACAAGAAATATCTGGATACAAAAAATATCTGGAAACTGCTCAACTGCCATACAAGAGCAATTGCTGTACTGTCATACAAGTAATATCTGGAAACTGCTCTACTGCTATACAAGAAATATCTGTAAACTGCTCAACTGCCATACAAGAGCAATTGCTGTACTGCATACAAGAAATATCTGGAAACTGCTCTACTATCAAAGAGGTTTCTGGTAACTGCTCTACTGCTATACAAGAGGTATCTGGCTACTGCTCTATTGCCATATAAGAGGTATCTGGTAACTGCTGTACTGTCAAAGAGGTATCTGGTAACTGCTCTACTGTCATACAAGAGGTATCTGGTAACTGCTCTACTGCCATACAAGAGGTATCTGGCTACTGCTCTTCTGCCATATAAGAGGTATCTGGTAACTGCTGTACTGTCAAAGAGGTATCTGGTAACTGCTCTACGGTCATACAAGAGCTATCTGGTAACTGCTCTACTGCCATACAAGAGGTATCTGGTAACTGCTCTACTGGCATACAAGAGGTATCTGGTAACTGCTCTACTGCCTTACAAGAGGTATCTGGTGACCGCTCTACTGTCAAAGAGGTATCTGGCAACTGCTCTTCTGCCATACAAGAGGTATCTGGCTACTGCTCTACTGTCATACAAAAAATATCTGAAAACTGCCCTACTGTCCGACAAGAAATATCTGGCAACAGCTGTACTGTCATACAAGAAATAGCAGTACCTGGAAACTGCTCAACTGTCACAGAAGAAATATTTGGAAACTGCTCTACTGACATACAAGAAATATCTGGCAACTGCTCTACTGTCATACAAGAAATATCTGGAAACTGCTCAGCTGCCATACAAGAAATATCTGGCAACTGCTTTACAGTCCTACAAGAAATATCTGGCAGCTGCTCTACTGTCATACAAGAAATATCTGGAAACTGCTCAATTGCCATACAAGAAATATCTGGCAACTGCTCTACAGTCATACAAGAAATATCTGGCAACTGCTCAACTGCCATACAAGAAATATTTGGCAACTGCTCAACTGCCATACAAGAAATATCTGAAAACTGCTCAACTGCCATACGAGAAATATTTGGCAACTGCTCAACTGCCATACAAGAAATATCTGAAAACTGCTCAACTGCCATACAAGAAATATTTGGCAACTGCTCTACAGTCCTACAAGAAATATCTGGCAACTGCTCTACAGTCCTACAAGGAATATCTGGAAACTGCTCAACTGCCATACAAGAAATATCTGGAAACTGCTCAACTGCCATACAAGAGCAATTGCTGTACTGTCATACAAGAAATAGCAGTACCTGGAAACTGCTCAACTGTCACAGAAGAAATATATGGAAACTGCTCTACTGTCATACAAGAAATATCTGGAAACTGTTCAACAGCCATACAAGAAATATCTGGAAACTGCTCAACTGCCATACAAGAAATATTTGGCAACTGCTCTACAGTCCTACAAGAAATATCTGGCAACTGCTCTACAGTCCTACAAGAAATATCTGGAAACTGCTCGACTACCATACAAGAAATATCTGGCAACTGCTCAACTGCCATATAAGAAATATCTGGAAACTGCTCAACTGCCAAACAAGAAATATTTGGCAACTGCTCTTCAGTCCTACAAGAAATATCTGGCAACTGCTCTACAGTCCTACAGGAAATATCTGGAAACTGCTCAACTGCCAAACAAGAAATATCTGGAAACTGCTCAACTGCCATACACGAGCAATTGCTGTACTGTCATACAAGAAATATCTGGAAACTGCTCAACTGCCATACAAGAGCAATTGCTGTACTGCCATACAAGAAATATCTGGAAACTGCTCTACTGTCAAAGAGGTATCTGGTAACTGCTCTACTGCCATACAAGAGGTATCTGGCTACTGCTCTACTGCCATACAAGAGGTATCTGGTAATTGCTCTACTGTCAAAGAGGTATCTGGTAACTGCTCTACCGCCATACAAGAGGTATCTGGTAACTGCTCTACTGCCATACAAGAGGTATCTGGTGACCGCACTACTGTCAAGGAGGTATCTGGCAACTGCTCTTCTGCCATACTAGAGGTATCTGGCTACTGCTCTATTGTCATACAAGAAATATCTGGAAACTGCTCTACTGCCATACAAGAAATATCTGGAAACTATTCAACTGCCATACAAGAAATATTTGGAAACTGCTCTACTGCCATACAAGAAACATCTGCAAACTGCTCTACAAGAAATATCTGGAAACTGCTCAACTGCCATACAAGAGCAATTGCTGTACTGCCATACAAGAAATATATGGAAACTACTCTACTGTCAAAGAGGTATCTGGTAACTGTTCTAGTGCCATACAAGAGGTATCTGGCTACTGCTCTACTGCCATACAAGAGGTATCTGGTAACTGCTCTACTGCCATACAAGAGGTATCTGGCTACTGCTCTACTGCCATACAAGAGGTATCTGGTAACTGCTCTACTGCCATACAAGAGGTATCTGGTAACTGCTCTACTGCCATACAAGAGGTATCTGGCTACTGCTCTACTGTCATAAAAGAAATATCTGGAAACTGCTCTGTCATACAAGAAATATCTGGAAACTGCTCTACTGTCATACAAGAAATATATGGAAACTGCTCTACTGTCATACAAGAGCAACTGCTGTACTGCCATATAAGAAGTATCTGGCTTCAGCTTTACTGCCATAGAAGAGGTAAATGGCAACTGCTCTACTGTCATACAAGAGGAAACGGCAAGTACGTTTTGTCATACACAAGGCAACAGTTAAATGCTTTACTCTCATCAGGATGTATCTGTTAACTGCTTAAATGCTTTTGTCATGGAGGTAAACTGCAAATACATCACTGACAAAAAGGATGAATGGGCATTTACATTGCTCTAATAATGGCATTAACCAAAAGATTATGGTCAACAAATACTGCTTTTACCCAAGGGATATTAGTTAACAACTTGTTTTCAAAATAAAGTTGCAGTTTCTATAAACAAGAGGGTCATTGACCCTAAAGCGCCCGAGAAGATTTTTAAAATCTGATAGCTGAACACCTATTTGTAACCAAAGTGACCCATATGTTCAATGACCCATAATGATTTGAGCACTTTTAAAAGAGGGCTACCCAGAGATCATTTGTGTAAAGTTTCATCAACATCCATTTAGTAGTTTTAGAGATGTTGTTTAAAGAAACTGTTGATAAAAAGTGACCACACCCTCTGGTGGCCATCTTTTTTGACGAATCAGAATAATTTAAACATTCTTGGTAGAGAGTGACAAGAGGACCATTTGTGTAAAATTATTTTAAAATCAAACCAGTGGTTTAGGAGATATTGTTTGAAGATTTTTCTATTTTTAGCTCTGGTAGCCCCTCTGTGCAACCAAGCAGAACTGTTTGAACAACTTTGGTAGGACCACCCAAAGAACATCCAGGCCAAGTTTCATCAAAATCCATTCAGTGGTCTTACACACCCGGAATACTATGGAGATGTAGTTTATAAAATTAGTAAAATTAAACATAGTCCTTATTTTAATCAGATATTTGTAAAATATGTTAAAAAGTTTATCAAAAGAGGATACGATGCGAAAATCGTGAAGCACAGTGCATGTTTGGTAATTGACCCCTCTACAGTTAATCGCTATGCTTTCCTATTTGACGGTGCGATGACTAATAAAGTTTAAGACTCCTTGATGCTTTTCTCCTAAACCCTACATAAAACGGAGGGAGGGAGTGGAATTTTGTCTTGCAGATTTCTTAGTCGTGCCCTTAAAAGTTAGGCTCTTGGTGCTCTGACTTCAGACAAGTTGTTGAGTACATTGGTGTAATTATACCTTAGATTTACCATAATTTTATGTTTTACTTAATATGATCTGGTATTTTTTCAATCAGCGGGGAATGATTTTATTTACATTGTGTTGTCCAACTTGTTGAAAATAGGGTAAGTGCGAGGTTTGCATGCCCTAAAGTGTTTAAACCCCCAGTTTCCTTTATATAGGTTACTGACCGTTCCAAGGCAGTGCCCCTATTTTCAACTTGTTTTCTGTCTGTCTTGTATTTTGTGTTGCGTATGTTGTCTTGTTTGTTGTTAGCGTTTCTTTCCTCTTTCTCCTCACTCCCCCTATCGCCCCCCATCCTTTCCCCTTGCATTTGCGCTCCCTTGCTTTGGCATCCCCTCCCCTTTAACCATGAGTAAGTTATCGTGCCCACCTTAATTTTGGCTGCTGGAATCCTAAGGCGGTGCCCGATTGTTGTTTTTTTCCTGCTTATGTGTGTGCACTTGTGTGCTTGTGCATCTGTGTGTCTTGGGCGGTGCCCTACAGTATTTTATATCTTGTCTATGTAAGTTAGTTATGTGTGTGTGTGTGTTTTCGTCTTTTGTACTGAGTGTCTGCGCTGCTGTGGTTGAAGTTGTAGGGTAACTGTGATTAAGGAACTTAGCATTCCCTTTTGAATATTCATCCTTGTTCCACTTTCCCCTTCAACACCCCCTTTCTACCCCCCTCCTCCCACTTCTTCTATTTTTTGCATAAAATTAAAATTTACTTCTTTGATTTTTGAAGCAACCCATCTATATTTTTCCGTTAAGCTCCTTTTTGTTGTGGGCCTACTTTGCAAATGCCTGGCCTTGAGGCTGTGTTTGTGGTGCTCTGTGCTTCCGAGAAATCTACCCTTACCTACTTTCTTTCGAAAGAGATGCCATTTAAACACAATTGTTGACGATGGACGGATGTACGCACGACAGATGACGGACACAGCGTGACCACAATAGCTCACCATGAGCACTATGTGTTCACCCCAGGGTGAGCTTAAAAGATTACTGGCAAATGGCCATAACTTGCAACCATTTTGTTTTCATACAGATAAATGGAAGCCACACTAAATGACTGCCTTCATTGAAAGATATACAAGGAAAATGGACACCTCAAAAACAAACATATGTATTTGTAGTTCTGTAAATTTTATTTAATCTTTATAATTTTGGCAACACATTTATACATGATGACTTGTCAGTCAAGATAAAACTTGACCTAATAAAATACCTGTGAAAACAGTTCAAAATAACTCTCCTAAACAGATCATTATAAATTATTTACTTTAACATATAGACAACTACTTGATGTAAGACATGCATATCTTGTCAAAATGGTCTCCTTATTTGAAGTTTTAAATATTCTCCAAGTGCTAACTGATTTTTTGATAGCCTCTTATATATCTTTTTCAAATATATAAATACAATAAAAGTAAGGATTATTTTACAACTCTTTCCCAGCTTGATGAAACATTATATTTTTTTTTTGTAAATAAGCAAACAAATCAACACAATTATTTTAAGAAATTGTTTGCTACTTCTATAACAGTTGAATATACTGACCAAATTCATGTTTTTCCTTCACAGAAAATAGTATGAAAGAGCAGTTTTAAGGTTACGTTTTTCAATTATTTACAAATGTTATATTGTTAAGTTAATTTGTATCATTTTGTTATAACATTTTTCCATTATAATAATAACTCAAATGAGAAGATCATATCCACAAAAATAGGTATGTAACATCTTTTTAAAAACAGAATGTGCTTGATCATGTGACCAAATGACTTTTAAACATCAAATCACATGACTTCTAAAAATAGAATGAGACATTTTAATTAAAAAACAATTTATGTGCTAATTGTATTTCACACTATCTACAATTTTCTACAAAAATCACAACCTTGTTTTAGACTTGCACCTTTAAATGTTCATTGTTTATTTCATCTTCAATTTGTGCATTATTGTAAATGTTGAAATTTTTGAGATGCCAAATTTTTGGGCATGAATACACATTAAGATTTCAAGATATAAATTGCTCAAAAATGCTGCTATAGGACTGTCTGAACTGAATTGTTCCTGAATATTCTTGAAAATGTCTGAAAATTTAACGGCCGCAAAATTAACAACATTTACAATATTTATTTTACAAACATCAACAATGAAATGAGAAGCTAGTTCCTAAACATGCACACCAAAAGTTTTGACATCACATGGTAACACAAATGTAAATTGACACAAATGAGCCGCACCATGAGAAAACCAACATAGTGGCTTTGCGACCAGCATGGATCCAGACCAGCCTGCGCATCCGCGCAGTCTGGTCAGGATCCATGCTGTTCTCTAACAGTTTCTCTAACTGCAGTAGGCTTTGAAAGCGAACAGCATGGATCCTGACCAGACTGCATGGATGCGCAGGCTGGTCTGGATCCATGCTGGTCGCAAACGCACTATGTTGGTTTTCTCACGGTGCGGCTCAAATACATAGTAAAACATTTCATGAAATTTTATATGACTATAAAAAGAATGCTAAAATAATACCCTTTTATTAAGATTGCACTTTTTACAATGTGATTTTGAAACAACACATGTTGAAAAGAAGATCTGAAATAAGTATGCCAGTACATGACAATGTTTTTTTTTAAAAAGTACAAAGTTGTTAGAACATTGATATAATTATAGTCTGGTATCAAAATACAGTTTTTTAACACTGTGACTAGATAAAAACCCCGAGGTATTTTCAACTAAGAAGACATGTGATTTTTTCGGAATAATGTTTATGAATGTAAGTGTACTAGTTTCTTTATGTATCTGTAATTCATAGCTTCTATTCCATGTAGAACTACTGCCTTCTAAAATTGTGTTAACTTACATTGTATATATATAACTGATTCAGAACAAATTATCAGTTTTAAAGTGAATAAATAGGCCCAGTCAAATATATACACGCATATTACCGTTTTCATATTTTACATTATTTACCAAAACAAGTAATGTTTCTAAATGTATAATTTAATTTTGGCATTGAAAAACTGCCTACAGCACCATATCAACAGATAACAATTAAATAAGGGATACTTTATACAGACAGGTAGGAAAAATGAAAACACTCCAGTTCTGAGGCTTGTATCACAAAGTCATTATAACTGATGTTCCGATTATGAAGTTCTCTATAGGTTTAATACAATACCTTATATTAATAAGTTGTAACTTACATAGCTTAGTAGATCTGTTAAATTGCATTACTGCAAAACATAATCTTTACATAACCATTTTTAAATAACAATCTATTTTTTTTAATAATATATATTTCATTAAAAATAGATCCTTTCGCAGAAACTTTTGACAGAACCATGCCAATTCTCTGTGTAAGAAAATTGTTCAGTTACAATAACTCTGTGAGACCAGCTTCAGATATTTCATATTTAAGCCTCTAACTTTTATGCCAATATCAAATTATCAAATACAAATGTTTCGTTTTTCTTTTCGAGTATAGAAGGTGTACGTGTTTTGGAGTAGAAATTGCTGATGGCTAAATGTAAAGCACTAGCCTAGTCATTGTGGACGAAAATTTGTTAAGTTTTTTTTTTTTAAATCTACATGTTGCACACATGTGATTTATTTCAAATAAAACAATACCAGGTAAAGTCTAATCTATTACAGGTCTGTTTTTCTGTGGCAATGAGCTTTCATTACCCCATGAATACAGAAAGACATGTAAAATTATAAGGTCAAAATATGGTTACAATGATTCCATTTCAAAACTCAAGCATTTGACGAACTTGTATCAGCATGTGCAGAGATAGGCTTGTAACATGAAAAGTACACATAGGCAAACATGTTATGAGAAGGCAGTCACAGTAAACCCATTATTTCTCAAGGCCATTATTTTTTGTGGCCTCAAATATTTAGCTGGCAGATAATAATGCAAAAAAGACTATTTTTTAAGATTTGGTGATTCTCATCTGAATGAAAAGATGAATAAACTTGCAAAATTTTATTACAGCCACAAAAATTAATGCCTTGAAAATCAATAACTTTACTGTGTAAAATGGAAGCTCCCCATGAGTTAAAAATGTAACACTTCAAAACTGATAAAAATAGAAGTTGGTCACATGATCAAGCACTCATGAGACAACAAATGTGATTGGTCAGCTACGAGCCAATGACGATTGTGCTTACAAAAATGATAGCCAATCAAATGATTGTGTTGGTAGCTGATGTACACTATATCACACAACTCTGGTCAAATGTTTGAGACCCAACAGCTTATTTCCCTATCTCCCATATGTAAAATGTCTAATATGATATTGGCATTGCAGAGCATGTTAGCGTATCCCCATACCGCAGACCTCTGTTGTCACCCTAGAATCAGAAAACAACATTTCACATGATACAATTAGTTCATTCAAAATCATATCACCATTTAAAACACAACTGACTTAAACATTTATTCATCAGAGAATCCATACCTCTGCTTTATTGGAAATTGGGGTTTTCTTCCTGTTTAAATAGTCTCCTTCACAATTTTAGGACCAAATGACTTTCCCAGTAGAAACTTAATGGCCGTAAAATCATTTTTAAGTAATATTACAGCACATTCAAGCGCTACTTAAAATTTTCTGAAAGTTTTTGGACAAAATTCTATTTTCATAGCATTCAAAAAGACTTACAGTCAATTTTCAGTGTATTTGTAATAAGATTACAAGTTGACTAAAATGTTATATATTATATTTATCTCAGTTTGCTTATAAAAATCACCCAGGTTGCCATTTTGAATAAAAACAATGTTTCATTTAAGAAAAAAAATTGGTCTTAAAACTTTTGGAGGAAACAAGCATACAGAAACAAAACTCAACATGCTGTTTTAGCTAATTTGAAACTCCAAAGATTTTAACATATTTGCAGATAGATGTGTAGTTTTTTTTCTCCTAAAAGATAAAAGACATGCTCACTTTGCAGGGAAATACGTCCTTCTATACTTGTCAACTAATGAAGAAAATACTTCATACGTTCGACACCATTTGTCTCTATTTATCAAGTGATATGCGTGTGGTACAAAACAATTGACAAGAAAAAAAATGATCTAAGGAACTGTTATACAACTCTACTGGAAGTAGTAATAAAGATTTCCGTTTTCTCAAATAAAACAGAGGTATTACACAATAACATATTTCATATACTGGCAGAGATACACACAAGAGTATTGAGAGTTAGGTACATTGTTAATAAAGCAATAATATGAACAAAATGTTTCCAGTAATTTATGTAAGTTGGTAAAAAATTACCGTAAATGCCTGCTAAAGAAGCATACTATTTATAATACATCAAGGACTCTTTAACTAACTGATCTAAATTCATTCAGAAAGCAGTTTAACAGTGATGTATAGGTCTCAAAGAAGCAAAAAACTGATTTTAGTTCAAATAAATATCAAACAAGAGTTCTGTGACAGTTTTTTCTCTGATAATTTATTTCAAATGCAAGAGTTAACAACTACTGTTGGGTTACAAAAGCTGCTATAGAAACAAAATGTATAACTGTAACGTTTACAGGGGGCACTTCATCACAAATAAAAAACCCAATTTGTTCACCAACTTCAATTAATTACTGAAAGTCCAATCCAAATTATCACTTTACAAACAATGATAAACATCTGTAGTTTAAAATTATACAGGACTCTTTTTCATGCACAACACATGCAAAAATAATAAGGAATGCAATAAAAATTTCAATAATCAACATGCATTTTTTTTGTACAGAACTACCACACAAAAACTGGATTTCTAAAATAAAGCATAATGATAAAGATTTCAAGAACAATAATTGTACACTGTACATGAATAATATAATAACCTGACTTAGAAATAGGGACATATTTCAACCATTTAAATGATTTGTGACAAAAAAAAAATCATTTTAAATAACAAACATGAAAATATTAAAGCTTAAAACAAAAATTAAAGCAAATTAAGTAATACTAATCCATCTAAAACAGGAACATTATTTGGTGATTGCTCAATAACAATGAAAAAAAGAAGAAATAAACCTAAACAAAAATAATGAACTCAAAGAACTGTTATTCTTTGATCTATAATGAACTTGAGTAACAATGATTGTGAACACTAACTAAAATGAAATAATAAAATATTGCAACAATTGGAATATATTGCAATAACTCAAAAGTAATCAAATTTAGATTGTGGTTATTTGGGTAAATATGGTAAATATATGTTTTTCACAGCCTAGGTCTCCAAGAAGCAAGCTTCAAAACATAAAACATCTCAAATCCACATTATTTAGAAACATTTTTTTCTGCCTTTGTCTGAGACAAAATTTGGGTTTATCAATAAACTGAAGAAAGAGACCATGTAAAAATGCAAATGTTTGCAGTTTGTGACAATTTTCCTGACCACATGCATGTTTGACTAGAAACACAGAATCACTTTTAAATGGAAATAAAAATGACTAGTTTTATATATTCCATTTTTTTCTACTACCAAATTTTTTTTGGGTATAACCATCACAACAGTTTTTAGTGGATTGGGTTTGCAGGGATATATATAAAAAGAACTTGAATTATGGGTTATTTGCAGGGAATCAGCATAAATATCAAACTGAAAATAAAAATTCTGGGGTTCAAATTAGGTTGGGAAATAAATTACTGGGAGATTTTTTAATGGAATGTCAAGTGTTATGAGGGTATAAATAATGTACAGCTCCCTGCGTGTTTAATTCATGCTTAAAACATAGTTTAAATATGTGTTCCCTATTCGTTTCACAAACTTGCCTCCAATAAGTTTCGGATCAGTTAGGATCATAAATACGGTATGTTACAAACGTAGGAATGTTGATCAAAATTGGAGCTAGTTTTCTTTCAATATAAAAAATCAACAGTGTGCCTTTGTAAAAAACATCATACATTAAATACTTGCACATACATGTAACACTTATATGTAAATTCATTTTGCTTGTGTACCGTATTTGCCCCAATATTAAGCGCCCACAAGTAATATATTTTACTCAGAACCATGTTCATGTCCAGAAATTAGAGACAGGACAGTTTTCATATTCTATTGACATTTTCTAAATCTGATTAAAATCAACTAAAACTCATTATTGTAGTAGTTTTTTTTACAAATTTTCTTTGACCAAATCATGCCTTCCACACCCCCACCCCATATATTTATTAAACTAAAACATTTTGTACTTTTTTTCTTTCTAATACTGCACTGTTAAAGTGTGCAAATACGGCACACCCACTTTGGATTTCCTTGATGATTTTAAGCTTTGGTAACTGATTATGCATTTGTATAACTATATATTATATGAGACAGCTGATTTTTGTATATCTATTCTTGTTTTTCAAAGTAAAATCAAAAGTTCTAAAGATTGTCTAATTCTAAGTTTTTATGCGAGAAAAACGAATTCAACAATGTAAAATTTTATGGAACCTGGATAAGTATTGATATAATTTATGAACACAAAATGAAATAATGTTATAAACTGATACTGTGCAAATTGCAATTTTTTTCCATGAAGAAAAATGACCATCACTGTGAATACTGTACAAGACAGTAAAAAGTGTGTCATTAATCTGACAAAGAGATCAAAAGAGACCAGATAGTTACAAACAAATTTTTATACAGATTTGGTAGACTTATTTCAAAAGGAAAAACTTTTCATGCATTGGAAAATTAACAAGTGCACTTCTAAGTTAAAGAATTTACAACAGAAATTAAGTTTCCAAACTACTGATTCATTTACTAAAACAAAATGTTTTTTGACTGTAGATAACTATTTTAATGAAATACTTAAAACTACAATAAACAGAACAGAAAAAGGAATTTGTCTGTTCTATATAAAGCAGTAGTACAATGGGAACCTATAATTAGAAATATTTACGACATTACGTAATGTCACGTGCCTTTCACAGTCATTTCTTTTGAAACAAACTTACAGATTTAGCTTACGAGAATGTAATAATAGCTCAAAATTTTCATGTAGACATCTTTAATCAAAAACCTCCATTTATTCTTTAGTAATAATCTCCCCTTAATTCATAATTACAGCAGAAAAATGTCTGTAATTGCATAAAATGTTAAATGGAAAATAAGAAAATAAATTGCCATTCCAATACAACCCAAAATTGGTGGGATAAAAATTCAACAACAGTGATAAATTAAAAATTTAAATGCAAGTTTAGACTTTGTTGAAAGAAACATAGAAAAAAAACCATAAGTACAAGTATCTTCTTAGTTGTTTTTCAAAACACCATGTAATATCAAATCAAGCTTAACTGAACCGATAACCTTTTAACAAAGATTTTTCAACGAGACAACAAGCTCCGTTTCATTACTTTCGAAAACAACAAGCAATAAAGTTATACACTAAAATTTGTAGACTGTACATAAATATTAAATACAAGACTTATAAAATGAGCCTAGTTATGAAAAGTTAAAATGGTTTCAAAACAAAAAAAAAAACAAGAATCATGAGTAAATTGTTACATATAAACCTCTAAGTTATATATATAAACTGGATATGTGTATCACATGATCTTGAAGCTCGCAAGTAGTTGTACAAACAAATACAAACAATATAGGAGGTAATGGATCCCCCTGACAAAGGCCACCAGTTGTATTAAAGTTGGTAAAATTGACTTTGCCACATGTTCTCTAATCTAACAGTATTTACACATTTTATGCAGTACATTATATATCAGTAGCTTAAATCTGCAAAGATTTACGAAGTAAAGACGTACCATATAAAAACTGTTCTGCAACTACCAAAGACCTTCAGTATTTTTACCACTTATACATAAAATACACCTCAATAAAAATGCAATTTACATTTAATTGTAAATATTATATTTTTACAATTACTGCTCAAATGCCAAGATCGATTAGGGAACATGTGGCTTCAGCTATTTTTACCAACTATATTTAAGTATTTACACAGCACATTTATTTATCGTAGAAACATGACACATAGTTTATGTACCCACATACAGAAATACCCATGCACAAGAAATATGTAGTGAACATTGCACCAGAATAGGATGTTGCTATGTACATTAATGAAAGAGCATGGACATTTCAACCCTTTACAATTACAAGTCAAATTTAAGAGTTTCAGGAGTTAAGTCAATTACAACCTAAACACTAGTTGAACGGTCTTTCTCAGAGAAAACTATTCAAATATTCAAACATTCGAATGCCCTATGAAATTTCCAAATTGCAAGGAAATCAACGGCCTTCACCTCATCCAGTGTTGCGACTCCTTTAATTCGTTAGTGATGATAAAAATTCTTCAACAGTTTTTACTTAAGAAAATTCTGTGAAAACTTACGACATAAATGAAATTTACATTGAAACAATTTTCAACATGAAGGATACAAAGGGGATAGATCACTAACTGAACACTTGTGGATGCTTTCAACAACTAAATCACAAATAAAAAAACATTTATAGGTGTTTGTGTAAAATAAAACTTAAATGACTGACATATAATGAACTTCTGAATATATGGGTACACAAAATATGTTTCATATCGTAATAAAGCAACCAAATATATAAATATAAATCTATCTCTATGTAACATAACCAGCACATATAATAGTCAATGTTAGTAGGGTGCAAATTTTGGCGAGCCGGTTTTAACTGCTGCCATGCCCAGACGCACTTTTCCGGTAAAATTTGAGGCTGGTTGTGGTCCTGGCTGAGGAACACCCCCAGCCATCAATAAAGGGTCCATAAATTGAAAATTCAACCCATTTATTCCATTGATGCCATTAAAAGAAGACAGATTAGCTGGCAATGTACTGAGTCCGTTCATTCCGACAAACTGTAGTGGTTTCATCGCAGGAATGGTTAGCGGCATCGCTACCGGCGTTGCTTGATGGGATACTGTTGGTGGTGCCATAGAAGTCACTGGGCTTGCAGACGTGGGACTCACAGAACTCGTAGGGGACGTAGCGGCGGAGTTAGGATCTAGGACAAGAGTCTTATGTAATTCCATGCTGTAGAAAAAAAAAACGGGATGGGAAAAGTATTAGACAAATGGATCAACAGTAACCACAAACCTCGTGCAGGCAAATAAAAAACAGGACTAGAAATATGGCTGTAAGGCTTTCTTATTACAAAAGATTTCACAGCCTTAAACCCATATTTCTATAAATACACCATCTTGAGAAATGTCTGCACATGCTCAAAGCAAACTACGAAATTCAATCTTGACTATATAGAATTCTATCACAAAAATTTCCAAATCATCAAAGAAAGATTAATTTCTATAGGTGTTTGTTTTTTTAAAAAATGTTCTGAATTCCATTTGAAAAGATATTAATTTCATACTGGGAAAAATTATCGGTGTGCTTTTTTGATGTGCGGCTTTTCGTAAAGATGGCTGATGAAGGTGTTTAGGAGTAACAACTAAAGACATCAAGTTGGATTGTGTTGGACTAGTCATACAACAGTGCAATCTGACTCAGTTTAGAACTAAACCTTGCTGTGAAAATATACTTATATGAGCCACGCCATGAGAAAACCAACATAGTGGGTATGCGACCAGCAAGGATCTAGACCAGCCTGCGCATCCGCGCAGTCTGGTCAGAATCCATGCTGTTCGCTTCCAAAGCCTATTACAATTATAGAAACTGTTAGTGAACAGCATGGATCCTGACCAGACTGCGCGGATGCGCAGGCTGGTCTGGATCCATGCTGGTCGCAAACCCACTATGTTGGTTTTCTCATGGCACGGCTCATATATAAATACATATAATACACAGAATACAAGCAAACTTTAATACTGTTGGGACACTACTGGAAAACACTCAAAAGAGTATGCTGCATAGCTATCTGAACACTCAAGCTATCATAGGATATTAATTTTACATCATTCTATCCTATTAATGATTTATATGTACAAATACACAGCACTCCTGATTTATCATTATTGAAAAAATGTGTCACACTATATTAAATTATTTTAATTTTCCACAAGAATTCCACTATTTAACTCAAAAATGATATAAACTTTATGAAGGAAATATGTTTAATCAACATTAGTGATCTTTTGTCCGACAGCACCTGTATTAAAATTTCTTTCAATCATTTGGCCGATAGTACCTGTATTAAAATTTCTTTCAATCATTTGGCCGATAGTACCTGTATTAAAATTTCTTTCAATCATTTTGCCGATAGCACCTGTATTAAAATTTCTTTCAATCATTTGGCCGATAGCACCTGTATTAAAATTTCTTTCAATCATTTGGCCGATAGCACCTGTATTAAAATTTCTTTCAATCATTTGGCCGATAGTACCTGTATTAAAATTTCTTTCAATCATTTGGCCGATAGTACCTGTATTAAATTCTTTCAATGTTCACATTTACTGTTGTGTTTTTCTTTTTTTCGAAACAATTATTAAAGTTTGTTTGCTGTGTATATTTTTTTGATAAGGAATTTTTTATCTGAAAGCATACCCTTGTCATCACTAAACACCAACATTTGGACATTAGGCTGACCCTGATTAAAAGATGTTTGCCAATTACAGACGTCTGCACATATACCCCACCCACTTTCTATTTTCCAAACAATTCTGCCAAAATACCTCAAAGATCTTACTAAAAAAGCACCAAAAAAGCAGATTTTTTGGTATATAAAAAAAAAACTGGTTTGACAACTTTTGGATACTTAAGCACATGAAGTAGCAGACGTAAATTCAAAATTTTATTCCATAAATGCAAACATCTTTGTTACAGTCGGCCTTGGGTACACATGAGTATACTCAACTTTACCGTTAGTTATCTGGGTGATAAGAGGGTAGCAACTACTAAACACATGGGAAAGAAGAAGTTTCTTTAAGGTTAAGTATACTCGTGTGGAAAAAGAACGTAACGTATCGATAAGAATAAAACTACAACCTGTATGCTCCAATTTTCAATTTCAGTCAAGAATTAGTAAGGACATAAGTGGCACATATACTGGAAGACAATAGAAAACACAACTTGAAGTTGCTGACAAATACTCCTCCACATTTAATTAATGTAATTCACGACCTTTTATGTCTTCATTTGTCAAATTAAGTCATTTTTATAGCTTCTTTTTCCCAATGAACTACAGAAAGGAAATCACCAGCCTATCTAAACCTCAGACATTCAAATATATTATCGTACTATTCTTGCCTAAGAAAAGTACATAATAATATCAGAATGTTCAATAACGTAATGCTGAAAAACTTCTGTCTTCAGTGAGTGATCAAAGAAAATCTGATTCCATCTTTTTCAGACTGCTCCATAAAATTGCTTAAGTAAATGGATTTGCTTTCCTTTTATCAAATGGCAGGATATAAATTTGCTCCTCAAAATCATCAAATTGTTTCATTAATATTTCTTCATTTGTATATACATAGTGCCTACTTCTGTCACTTTTCTGAAGCGTTACGATGCAGTATCGCAATAAAGTAACCAAACGATTCCAAGAAACCTAAGACTTTGCCAGATTTAGTGCAAACAAACTAAATTCAGTTCTAAAGTACCACAAATAAATAAGATAATAAGCAGTGAATGCAGTGAGTGTCGTAAAAAATCTGACAAATACAATGTAAAAAGTTTACCATGCATACTTTAGAAATACAACCAGATTATTGTCAATACTGTATCATAAGGCAACATGCGGAAAAAAACCCAACACAGAGTCTGACTTGTTTTTCTTTCTTTTTTGAAATTTCCAACAATCAAAGATCGATAAAGTCTGATTTTTTTTTGCTGCAGACGCCAATATTTTTAGAGCCATTTCTGATTTTTGAGACTCAGATTGTATATTTTTTGACAGATTTTTTTTCTGAAACAGACTATAATTCACAAACAGACTTTTCTCATCAAAACTGTTCTTATCAGAAATGAATTCTATCAAATTTACAAAAAAAGATTTTTCTGCATGTTGACTTAACACTGAACTATATACACACACTGCGATATTTCTAGACCAATATAGATTTGCTGGTTATTGTTTGATAAAGGAAAACGAAGCGAGGATCTATAGACTATTGCCAAATTAGTTCCCTCCACAGCTCAAAATTTTCTTAAATGTCCGAAACGTAATAAATAATTAATCTTTTTTATGATTAAGAGAGAATTGTTCCATCTAGTTAAAAAATTTGACCAACCCCATAGTGCCATTCCAGGATTTTTTTGTTTGACAATTTAATTTTCCAAAGCTAAAGACTTTGCCATGGAAACAAATTGGAAAGGAGCCTGTGGAAGGATAAGTTATTATTTTTTCAAACAACTGTACAAAAGCAAAAAAGGCAGTTGCTTCCCCTGCGAGAGCTGGCTCCCAATACTTCTGCTTGAGTTAACTCCCCTGCTTAAGAGACAAGAGGCCACTGTCTGACTTTCTCAACACTTCTCTTGGAGTTAACTCCCCTGCTTAAAAGAACCATATCTGAGGCCACTAATTTTATTTTGGCCAAAATATTTTTTCTGCTACACCTCAGAAACCATAATATGATATGATGTGTCAATTCAAAAAGGATTCAAAAAGACATCAGTAACACTACAAAGTTAATTGTTTCTTTCCATGAAGGCAATGCTGTTATTATCAAAAACGAAAAGGTATAAATAAATGATTTTCTCTTTCTCTACAATATGATAAAGCATATTCAAGAAAGATCAGATCCTTTTTTGTAAGTTTGACATACCACTCTTCAATTAATCTATCAAACATACAATACAAGACCAAACAAGGTTACAAACTGGTCTGGCCTTAACCAATAGTCTATACAAACTGTTTTTCTCTCTCTTTTTTTCCCTTACAAATTATTACATGCTGATTATCTATTTAACCAAGTATTGTTAATAAGAATCAAGATTTTAAAATATAAATTTTCAGATTTTTTTTCAGACTTTTAACCCAAGCAGTTGTATTTCAGATAGAAATTACCATCTGACTGAAAAAAAGAATTGTACACAGCTAATTTTTATTCAGTTTGTACAGCTATATGTTAATATCTATGACATAGCATATTAACTAAAGACTAACCTGGTGTTTATTAAGTACTGAGCCATTCCAATAGTTTCTGGGGTACCAGTTATCGTAACTTTACGATCGGGACAACCCTCTTCTGCGTTGGAAATTTTTATATTAGCACCTGATATCTGTCTGTAATTGAAGTAAAAAAATTAAATTTACAAATAAACATTTAAATGCACCTGATATCTGTCTGTAACTGAAGTAAAAATATTCAATTTACAAATGAACATTTAAATGATCATGTTAAAATGTATTGTGCTTACCATATCAACATGTTACTTTCTGAAACTGTGACTATTTTTGACATTATGTAAGATTTTCCATGGAAACTATTGAACAAAATCATATATATTTGCTTACATCTTGCAAACTGAAAAATCTGCACTCACCTAATCAAGCAGGCAGAACACTTACTAGACAAGTGCAATATTCATTAAGAAGGGTGAAAACTGTTTTACCCTAATTAATTTAAACAATCTATAACAGACAGAAAACAAGAGGGTCATAATGACCCTGAATCGCTCACCTGAGTAATATGAGCTACATGTTTCAAATGTCAAACTGATGATTTTTAGAAAAAAATTTTTGAAGATTTTCCGATGTACAATCAAGTAACCCCTGGGGCGGGGCCAATTTTACCATAGGGTCATAATTTGAACAAAGTTTGTAGAAGTCTACTAGGCAATATTACATATCAAATATCTAAGATCTAGGCCTTCTGGTTTATTTTAAGCAAATTTATGAAGACTTCTCAATGTACAATCAAGTAACCCATGAGCTGGGTCAATTTGACCCTGGGGGGTCAAGATTTGAACAGATTTTGTAGAGGTCCACTAGGCAATGCAACATGTCAAACATCTAAGCTCTAGGCCTTCTGGTTTATTTTTAATAAATTTTGAAGATTTTTCTATGTACAATCAAGTAACCCCATGGGGTGGGGTCAATTTGACCAAGGGGGTCATGATTTGAACACATTTTGTAGAAGTCTACTAGGCAATGCTACATGTCAAATATCTAAGATCTAGGCCTTCTGGTTTATTTTTAGAATTTTTTTTTAGATTTTCCTATGTAAAATCAAGTGACCCCTGGGGCGAGGTCAATTTTGACCCCAAGGGACATGATTTGAAAAAATTTTGTAGAGGTCCACTAGGCAATGCTACAAGTGAAATATGATTTGAACAAATGTTGTAGAGGTCCACTAGGCAATGCTACATGTGAAATATCTAAGCTCTAGGCTTTCTGGTTTATTTTTAGAAAATTTTTGAAGTTTTTCCTGTGTAAAATCAAGTGACCCCTGGGGCGGAGTCAATTTTGACCCCGGGGTCATAATTTGAACAACTTTAGTAGAGGTCCATTAGGCAATGCTACATGTCAAATATCTAAGCTCTAGGGCTTCTGGTTTTTGAGAAGATTTTTTAAGATTTTCCCATGTAAAATCAAGTGACCCCTGGGGCGAAGTCAATTTTGACCCTGGGGTCATCATTTGAATAAAATGGTAGAGGTTCACTAGGCAATGCTTCACACCAAATATCTAAGCTCTAGGCTTCTGGTTTTTTAGAAGAAGATTTATAAAGTTTCTCCTTTCGGTTGCCATGGCAACCAGAGTTCTGCATGGAATTCAATTCTTTGAATAATTTTGAAAGGGGGCCACCCAAGGATCATTCCTGTGAAGTTTGGTGTAATTCTGCCCAGTGGTTTTCAAGAAGAAGATTTTTTTACAAATTGTTGACGGACGACGGACATCAAGCGGTCACAACAGCTCACCTTGTCACTTCGTGACAGGTGAGCTAACAACATACATTCTCTACAACTGAGTTAGATCCTTCAAGAGAGATCAAACATTTTTAAATTTCACTGATCTATAATGTAAAAGGAGCCGAAACTGATCCATAACACTGTCATTTGTATTGCTACAATCCATTGGTACCTCTTGGCCAATCCGAACACTACTTACCTAATCTCGTTGATTTTCTGTCCTCCCCTGCCAATTATACAGCCAATGAGATCATTTGGTATATTCATTTCATGTGTCTGTTGACCATTAGGTGTTGGGATTGGCCCGTTCTGAATATGTCGTTGCTGAAATGGGATTGGGGCGTAGCCCGGAGCTGCTGATACTGAAACATGTATAAATATTCTATCTTGAAACTTTTTACGTAATAAAGTACAATGAGAAAACTACTTTATTAGACTGTTAGTTTTGTTTTATTGGAACTCCAGTCATTCTGACCTATTTCAGCTCAAAAGGTGGCTTTCTAGCTTTTATGGAAGGAAAAGGGTCTTGGCGCCACCTTAGGCATACTTTCAAGCATGAGCTAGCACGTTGGTAGAACTACCAACCTTCCACGCTTGATGGCTTCCTCACATGACAACATTACAGGCTCAAACCTGGGCTGAGGAGTAAATGCTCACTCAATACCATTGTGAAATTCTAAAAAAGTTTATTCTTTCTGTATAAACTTATTACTGGGCATTTATTTCATTTTTCTAAGAGTTTAGATGTATTATCAAAAGATAAACTATGACACCAGAATTTATGAATGATGAAAAGCATTGAAGTATGATTTATTTTGACGTTTTCTTATTCTTTCCAAGGTTTCAACATAATGGAACAATTATATACTTTTTTCTGCATTGTTTATTGTTTCCTTAACACCTATAGGAAAGGTGAACTTCTGATATATTTTGATAAATCATGTGAAGAAAACACGTATGTATAAAAAGAAGTAAACGGGTTGGGTTTGTTCACACAGAGATGACCTGTATCTCTTAAAGTACCTAGAAAACACCTGGAGATTTAGATTCTTTTTTTTTTTTTGTCTCAAAGGAAGGATTAGCACTGGTTGGCCGTGCAATAAAGTAGGTTTAGTGGCATAAAATGCCATATTAAAGTACTTCCTTTAAAAGGTAACATCTGCATTGATACATTTATATGTTTACTTACGTCACTTTGTACTTGAATTATCTGCAGGCAAGACTTTTAACATTTCTTACCACATGCAAATATAAGAACTTTTTGCACACAAATATATTCGTACCTGGCAAGTATGCTGTTGGCGGTAACATAGGAACTGGCTGTCCTAATGACATCTGATTTAACTTGTTCAACTGAAATCAAAGATTGATGTATGTTAACACGGTTACAAACAAGAAATTGTTAGAAAATAATAATGAAATTAACAAAAAAAAAAAAACCCAGAAAAATTTCAGAAAAAAGTAACAACAATTGTGAATGTATACTGTGTTAATATAAGATTAAGCGTAAAGGTAAATACTCGAATCGGTTTTAATAATTACTTTTTTTCTTTTCACATGTTGACAAGATCTTTTATTTTTGTTTTACAACATTTACTTTGCACAAAATCAGAAAGAAGAGGTTGACAAAATACAATGTAGGGCTATAAGCATTCTAGAAGTTGAGGGTGTCAACAAAGAGCAAAGAAGAATGTCTGAAAGTACACCTTTGAAGGGGGCGGGGATTATCTACACTAATGCCCATAGGCAACCAATCTACAGGGAGAAAAAAGTTTTGTTCCAGATTAAAAGCAGGGTCTGGTGTAACAAAAAATAAAACTGAAAAATTAATACATACATATGTGTAGTTTCTTGCCATGCCAGTTAAAAAAACCAATATAAGCAATTACGTCTGACAGATTTTAAATCATCTATATGCAGTTCTATTGGCATAGTATTTCAGTCTAATAAAACAATTTAATCCCTAAAAAAAAATGTCTGTACCATTGAAACTTAAAAAACTCAAGCAAGTCTCATGTTCATTGCATTATGGGTAAAAAGACTCTTCTTAAACTGTACTGGGAGATCAAATTATCATCTCCATAGTCATCCTGCACACTCTACCGACAGGCACCACTCATTACCCAGTCATACACTAAACACAAATTCAAGCCCACCAGACATTTTATAGCCAAACCAGACATAACTCATAGCCTGACAAGACAAAATCTAGCCCCACAAAACATTAGACATAAAGATATATACTCATACAAACATATATTTGATCACATCTTTTCTCAAACAACCCTTAAAACACTTTTTATAAGAATGTATGTTTTCTTATCCCCCTTATACATAACAAAACCACAAAGATGGCAGTTAGATCTTTTAAACGAAATTTTAGAAATCAGGGTTAGATTGCACGATGAGCACAAAAAACACAAGGTAATTTTGACAAGGGAGTTTTCAACGACGGTTTCAAGGCTAAAAATAGCAACATTTATAAATCCTGGAAGTTAGAAGCTAGAATGGTGAGACGAGAACAAATTCAACCTGGATATTATCACGCAAAAAAAAGGGGGGACTGCCGTATTTACCGTGTACCCATAGGGTTCCTGCGGACAGTTACACCAGACCTGCTAAAATAACATGGAACACAAAACTTTTGAAATATGTGAGTTTACATACAAAGGTGACAGGAAACATTTCCAAAAAGAGATAAAATAAAGATAAATTTAAGACCAAATTTGAATCCTTTCACCAGTTTGTGAAATCATTGTGTTTCACAGCAATTTCAAGAAAATAATATCTGTGAAACTTTTATAACGCCTTATCCAAAAGTTAATCATGAAAGGCATTTTTAAATAGAATGATGCAGCGATTCTTTAATAATTTTTACCAACAAAATTTACTTTCAAAGCGAGTATTCTTATGAAGAAAAAAAATACTTAAGACATTCAACATTGAATTATAATTATTTTTCATTGACATCACATGTTACAACTTAAAATTATAGCCACAAATAAATAAATACATGAACATGTAAATTTCACTCCTAGTTTTGACATTATTCTGCTAATAGTCCTGATATTCTGAGAGAGGACTACAGCAAAAGCACTCACAAAAATACTCTTTCTTGCCATTGTAGCACTGATATTTAAATATACTGTAAAAATTGCAGCAAAAATCTTTAATTTTTTACACAGGATGCTCAATTCATATTCTATTTTCTAATCAACCCTAAACTGTAACATTACAAAATAATCTCTCCACTCCTTCCAATTCCTTAAAACAGTATCTCCAATACAATACATAATTAAAATTAACTTCTAGCATAAAATTTTGTACATCTGAAAACTCTTGGTACTGTGCTGAAATTTAGGAGTCTTACTCAATTTAATATGTATTTTGAATTACAGTCAAACCTGTGCTACTGGCCAGCTTTGAGCAGAGATCAGCTGGCTCTAAAGACCACCTCTTAACAGAGATCAGCTGGCTCTAAACACACCTCTGAACAGAGACCACTTTGCTCTGAAGACAGTGTTGTTTAACCTGAGAATTAAGACCACCTGCCAATATAGACCACTTTCTGTTTCTCCCAAGGGTTGTCTTTATAGACAGGTTTGACTGTACATGAAAAATCACTATGAACTGGAATGATTTCACAAAGTATACAATAAAGGAATATGAAGAAATTTTACTTGTTTCATAGCGTAGAGCCGACTATCATACATTGAGTCCATCATTTTTACAGGACCAAACTGTAAGGTGAATTGAAAAACAAAACTGACTTTAAATCATGCTTTGTTTCATCTTTCTTCTCTTATTTTCTTTAACCCTTACCCTGCTAAATTTCTATAATGAACTTGTCCATCTTTCAGTTTGGACAGTACCATTAACTGTTAAAACGGGTGTTTACCAAAAAGATACTGACTGAATGGCGAACAATGCAGACCATGATCAGACTGCACGGTCTTGGTCTGCACTGGTTGCAAAGGCAGAATAACTTGCCCCCAGCAGGCTAAGGGTTAATATTTTTTAGGTATCTTTTTCCATATCAACTCAGATAGACATAGATTGTAAGTGTTTTCAGTAATACATTGTGTTAAAAATATCTATAACCTAACTTATTAGTAAACACAAGAGTAAAACAGGGATGTCAGAGGTTTGAAATTGCCAGTCACATCCTATTAAATGTAAATATCAAAACTGACATACACGTAAGTTTCAATATTCGGTACCCAATCAAATACTTCATTTAATTCAATTGACCAATCAGACCAATCAATATATTTTTAAATCTGCCAATAACCAATGAAAAGCAACCTTACATTAAATTTGATGTGTGTCATGGTTCTCTTTCTTACATCTCTGTTTTGTAAAATCATTATTTTTCAGGCAAAGATTTTCTTCATGGATTTCTTGCTCTAGATAAATTTGATAGTGAAACAATAAGGAGAAAAACTAAACATTTTACCGAGGCAAAATGTCAGAAAGCATAGAGAAAATGAGGTTGAAAATCCATGAGTTCTAATTGTCCATGAGCCATAAATGATTTTACAGGTCTGAATAAATTATATATTTGATGTTAAAAGTGCTACAGAATACATACCTCAGCTGGAGGGGGAACCGGCATCTGTGGACTCTGGATTACAAACGCCTGCCCTCCTGCGTACACCACTGGCGGTACAGCTGGTTTTGGACGGTAGGGAATGGTTGCTCCCTTTGGTGGGGACTGGAGGAAAGAAGGTCAAAGGTTATGGTAAGGTCAAGGTAACCACACCAATATAGTGAATGGTATTTTACTGCAGTTGTCATAGTGATGAGGAAAATAATGATCCCCACATTCCATTCTGATTTTTCTGTGTTGGTGAAAAACTGGTTGAATTAATATATGGATTAAACTGGGAAGGGAGAAAATCTCAAAATGTATAAAACAAAGCAAAAACCACTCTCAATAACAATCTATTCTTCCATCTTCTTTTTACTTACAAATAATGGACAATCTGACTATGCCCATCTAAGTAACATGGCTTATCATTATAAAAGCTCTGTAATTTATATGTAGAAATATTTTAAATTAACATACTAACAAAATTTTTATCAAAAAAAAAATATATAAAAAAGAAAAGATTGTTACAATAAACTAAAAAATAGAATAAACCGAACTAGAAATGCAAGTATTACTCAACAAAATGTTATCAATCACAACTTCATTTAGAAGTCTCCTTGTGTGGGAAATAAAAATCTAAACAAAATAACTAGAAGACAGTTCTTTCTATATATTACATGCGATACTGACTGGATAAATCATAAATGGTTACAGTGTAAGAAATCACTGGACAAAAAACGCCTGGGAAATATCATTTCTGAACTTATGAAATAGGGGTTATACAAGGTATTAGAGGCGACCAAATTTTAACCTTGAGGAAAACAACATCACCAAGGAAGGTCTGAGGTCAAGGTCACCAAGTGACAATGTCAGGTGGGAGATTTATTCAATCACAAGCAAATCTTGTCATATGAAAAACTAAAACATTGACAAAATGTAAAAAGCCTGGGTGGGGTACAGTTTTAGTATCGCAAAAATATTTCGTGGAAATAAAGAAGTTCGTACACAGTGAATATTTGATGCTCCTGGTTTAGTAAAAGCTTGTTAAAACTCATATATATAATATGACTTCAAGCATTATTGTTATGATAACATGTAATTTGCCAACACACAGAGCAGATGGCGTGCTGTTTTCATAATTATTTTCCAAGTCAGTCTTCTGTTAATCTCTGACACAGACAAAGCAATGTGTGATGAACCGACAATGCATCAAATTTTCTACATTCTAAAGCTACGTGAGAATCATGCTAGCGGACTTTAGTAACTACGTGTAACACGCGTTCATGTGTGTATTTCAGTGTTTTCTGGGCATATGACAACTGTTTTATTGATTTTATAACATACACCTATTTTTTGTTTATAAAATGATGTTAATTTTTCAGTGCTCATTTTCTTGAAAAGTCTGTAAGTTCTGATGGTGAAAATATTTTTCAGTGAATGCTAACCCTTTCATCCCTGTCTGTTTGAAATGGACTCTCCCTCAAATTCATATAAAATATAAAATGAGAACCCTCCAAAATTGTCTGAAGGGATGAAAGTGTTAAATCAATTATAATAGAGCAGACATATTAATTTGCGAGACTATGACAGTATATAATCTTCATTACAAAGCTACACAAGAAGTCGAGGGTGACGGGACGAAGCTACTGATTGGGTGGATTAATCAAAGGGAAATAAGTCTAAGGACCTGAAGCCAATAACATCCAGAGTGGCTCACCTTGATTACACGAGAATAGTCTCCTAAAATACGAAAATTTGGATGGTATGAGTGTTTTATTACGTTAACTCTGATGATGTCATTCTAATTATGATCAATTCACACAAGTCTACAATATCATCTCACAATCCGTTTCTAAAAAAAGTACAAAAAAAAAAATGCAAGCAAAAACTTTGGAAGCTTTTCACTTCACGAAAACCACATGTATCTAACGATTATCTATGCACAAACCACGTTAAACAGACAAGAAGGCAATGCCTTATCCTAAACACAGAATCTGATAAAGAACACATTTAGGAAGAGAAGGTGTTCAAACAAAGACATGAAACACTTTGGGTAGCATGCACATTGTTATTTTAACAAAACTGAGAAGTGTTAAATTTATTTTGTCAGCAAAAAAAAAAAAAAAATGAAACAATTGTTTACTAATTAACACCAAAAATGACAATAAAAATATTGAATACACAAAATAACTCATAATTAACACTTAACTGTTGCTTATTCTTATAAATTCAAAACACATTATTTTCATTTTATGAATGTCATATAAAAATCTGTAAAGAGAAAACTTTTGGATTTAGGTGTTACAAAACTTGATGCCAAAAATAGCTTTTTTGTCAGGTTCAGAGTCACACCAACACAATTCTGGTTGGTTGTATAGCTACTTTTTGAAGGAAGACCCAAGATGCCCATCTAGGCATAGTTTCAAGCAGTGGAACCTGGGTAGAACAACCAACCTTTCATCAGCTATCTGGAGGGTTTCCTCCAATGGAATTCCATGTACAAACCTAGATTAGAACCTGCTTTGGTGAGGGGCAAAGTCCTTGACCTTAACCACTTGTTCATGGAGGCAGAAAGACTTTTGACGAAATAAGAAAATAAAGAAGTACACACTGGTGTGACACTGCGAATTTCAAACAAGTTCATTACATCACAAATACATTTGAGCTGTGCCATGGGAAAACCAACATAGTGGGTTTGCGACCAGCATGGATCCAGACCAGCCTGCGCATCCGCGCAGTCTGGTCAGGATCCATGCTGTTCGCTAATGGTTTCTCTAATTGCAGTAGGCTTTAAAAGTGAACAGCATGGATCCTGACCGGACTGCGCGGATGCGCAGGCTGGTCTGGATCCTTGCTGGTCGCAAACCCACTATGTTGGTTTTCCCATGGCACGGCTCATTTATACATACTAACATGAAAATCAGACACCAAAAAGGAAAATACTTAGTTAATTTGGAGTATATATTCTTTAATTTGTTGTAAGGATGAACAATTTTCGTAAGGACATTTTAAGAAAATGAGAAATATTTGCGACCACTGATTCAAATGCATCACTTCATGACAGAACAAATAAAGCATATGTGTTGTTTTTTTTTTTTTAACATTTTTGAAGGAAAAAAAAACATATATATGAGGCTACAATTTAACTCAGAATGAACAAATGACACCCAAAAAATTACCAATTTCTGAAAATAATCAAAACTGAGCTGCCAAAAATCCTAAAACTCTATAGTGTCTAGTGTGTCGCAAATATTACCCAATTTACAGAAAATTATCGCCAATTTTCTACCAGTTGGTAACAATTATACAAAACATCATATATTAACCTGGAATGTGTATTAATTAAACACACACGTGTGGCAGGCTTCTTCAATAACCATATGTTTCCATTCAAAGCAAATCGTTGGTAACTTCATACAAGAGGACATAATCAACTAAAGCAACGACGCAGTTTCTTACCATCATAAAGAGCTTTTAAAAGTGCCATTCCAAAGACAAATACTAATATATCACATAATTATCTCCCCATTACGGATTTATGATGATTTAACGGCATGTAATTACAATATAAATCCCTCTCCCAGATGAATATAATTGATAGGGATGTATTCGTCTTTCTTTTTGATATACATGTATTTTGCTGTAAAAATCAGATAATTTCTCTTTCATTGCTTATAAAGCAGAAAAAAATGTATATTTTCTTAGAAGAGCAAATAAATAATAAAATGTTTATTAGAATATTGCTATTTACTTCATGATCCAGAAAAAGACTTATAACATACCAAATTAAAAATTTTACCCATTTCTATTTTTTATGCACTTCGCCTTAAAATCGATCTAATTTTGTGTGATAATTTTCATAAAATTTGATGTTTGTTCTTAAAGTATGTAGGAATTATTGTACAATTTCCTACATCAGACAAAATTTCACCAGTAATTTGACCTTAGACCCCTTAACCATAGCTTATTCCTTTACAAGTTTGTCAAGAATTTTCTGTGACTCCTAATTTTCTAGAACCTGTTCTAGTAATCGCCAATGCCCCAATTCCTATATTTTTTTTTTTCTTAATGCCTTATCCAAAAAATCTAAGCAGTCAATATAATGTGTCACTGAAATTTATCAGTTGTATTTTGTCCAGTCAAAATTGTGCCAAATCGTGTCTTGCAGACAATAAAATTACAAATACATTTGTTGTAAGAATAATGTAAAGTCATATTTTATTCATGCAATAGCATTGTTTCAGAAAGATAAAATAACGTTACTTCATTATTCTTCAGTCTTAACTACGGCTTTGTTATCACTTTTTGTTTTCAACTTTATTCTGTTATGACTTTCTAACAGGTAATGGTCAAAATGCAATAAAGTAGCAAATTATTTCCAATCAAAATTTATAGTAAATTATTCTAAGAACAAAGTCACATAAAATTCTTCACAAACAAAAAACCCAGCAACCTAGAAAATCCAACAACACGAGCATACCTCTAACATGATATTGCAGACGACTTTGATACATGCCGTCACGGCTTCTGCTGTGCCCGATACTGTAACTGCCCTTTCTGTAGAGTTCGGCAACATTTCACTCGCTACCTGTATAGACGCTCCAGTACTCTAAACATAAAAATGTTAATATTTCTTTTATAAAAACAAATGACAACAATACGATGGACATTCTGTGATAACAATATACATCTACTATCAGTGTAGTTCAATGAAAATCATGTACAATAACACACTTGTACAACTATTTGGATAGTTTTAACATCAACACAATAGGTAGTGTGTTCGGACTTGTTATTGCCAAGTACTGTCACTATAAAAGATATTTATATCATTTTCAACTCCATTTATAAATAATTTTGTCAATTTCTTTAAAATTATGTGTCAGGGAAAAAATAAGGAAAGTGTCCAATTGTTTAACCTTGAGACTATCTAATGGAAATAAACACAAACAAGAGCTGTCAGTGGACAGCATGCTCCACTATTCTCAGTGCTTGATAGTATAAGATAAGCTATGAGTAAAACTTTAACATTACAATAACATATTCTAAGTCGAAAAGGGGCCATAATTCTGTCAAAATGTTTGATAGAGTTGCTTCCTCCTTTTTACAGACTGGGGTCATGATGGTAAACAAGTATGCAAAATATCAAAGCAATATCTCAACGGACTTTGAAAATATTTGGGGTGGTACGCAAACTATAACTTTACACTAAGCATATTCTAAGTCGAAAAGGGGCCATAATTCTGTCAAAATGCTTGATAGAGTTGCCTCCTCCTTTTTACAGACTGGGGTCATGATGGTTAACAAGTATGCAAAATATCAAAGCAATATCTCAATGGACTTTGAAAATATTTGGGGTGGTACGCAAACTATAACTTTACACTAAGCATATTCTAAGCATTATTCTGTCAAAATGCTTGATAGAGTTGCCTCCTCCTTTTTACAGACTGGGGTCATGATGGTTAACAAGTATGCAAAATATCAAAGCAATATCTCAACGGACTTTGAAAATATTTGGGGTGGTACGCAAACTTTAACATTTGTGACGCTCACGCTCACGCTCATGCCGACGCCGGGGCGAGTAGAATAGCTCCCCTAATCTTCGAATAGTCGAGCTAAAAATAACAAACAGATTACCTCTCTGATTTCTTTTATCTTTATTCCACCTTTACCGATAAGTGAGCCACACTGACTCGCGGGAACAACCAATCGAAGTGTAACTGGAGGTTTAGGCACAGTCGGCGTGTTCTGTAGGTCCTGAAAGATGGAAGGCTGCTGCAAAGGCGAAAGATTAATAAAGGTCACAACACGGCACAACATGCAGGGGAAAAATTTCAACATCATAATAAATAAATTATAAAATTTCAATAATAATATTCATTTAATAAAAATCAATATACACTTTGAATTCAATTCTGCTTAAAAAATTGCGTTTTATGAGCAGCTAAAAGAAGAGCAAATTGTTTGTGTGAATTTGAAGTATTGATTCCACTTGTTAAACATGCAAGAATATTAACTAGTAAAGTGCTCACACATGTATCTCATTTATTAGCGGCAGACAAAAATTTTGATCTTGTTACCTAATGTTCAGCAACTGAAGTGCATACCTATGTTGCAAGAATGACTACATTTTAAATTATGCACATAATTCTGTCATAACATCAACACTAATGTCTGTATACATAATAAATTACCATCGTAGATGTTTCATGTATGTGAAAAACATAGCATTTCTAATGAAAATGCATGCATTTATGAACAAACTAAATCAGAAAGGTTGAGAAAACTTAAAATGATACTGTAAAGATAACAAGAAACAAAGGGAAAAAATGAAAGCTTTGTGCTAACATGACAAAAATATGCTGCATAGGAAATACAACCAGTCACAGAACATGCACTCCTAAATAGTTAACCAGTCTAAATTTTCAATTCTCCTATAAAAACAGGAAAAAAAGTTCAAAAATTTTGAGTATCTTAAAATAAGTCAAAAATTCTAATGCCATTTCAAATTTAAAATAATAATCTTCCAAAAGACAATCCCTCTAATTTCTCCTTAACAGATGAAATATGGCAACTTATCTCATCTTCAGGTATTTCTATTAAAAGCAGAGCCGACTTCATATAAATGAAATAGGCATCTGACATTGATTTTTTGTTTTTACAATATTGTTCTGAGATTCTGATTTGGATATTACTGGTTAACAAAACGGTAACTGGAAAGTTAGAATTGTTACGTAGTTTTTTGTTGACCAGATGCAGGATATGCCGTCTTGGAAATTCTTATCAGGTGCGAGCTTTGCTCTTGTCTGATATGAATTTCCTCGACAGTGTCCATCCCATATACTGTCACCAACAAACCATGTACCTGGCAATATTTAAGAAAAAAATTCTGTTTTGTTATGATATGTGACTGTTTGTTGACATAAAAGCACGGAGGAATATTATACTATACCTCTTCAAACTTGGAACAGATCATTGTGAAAGCTTTGTGTATGTTTTCTGTAGTCCCGGTTATAGTAACTATACGCTCAGGACACGAGCCGTCGGATATGTTGATTTTAGCACCACTCTGTAGAAAAAACCAAAGAAAATAAAATAATAAAAGACATAAATAATGCCTCTCCTTAGATTCTATCAGCATGCATCCATTTTCTATACATTTACTGTCAGCTCTGCAGCATCAGGTACTGGCACAATGATTGAAAGTCCGCTATTTTCAAAATTTGAACTCGTAAGTTTGGCAAAATATTTATGTCAAATTGTGACACAAGTACCCATTTTTGCAAATACAGATAGTTAAAATATAGTGAAAATAAATTCCTGGTAATGCGAAAAATTATGACATTAAATAGTAAGCGGATTTCACTGAAAAAAAAAGAGAAATTTGAGGAAGACTATGTTAGACTTGCACATTCTAATTTTCTTTCTTTCACATCAATAGTTCACATCAACAGGTTAGATGATGATTATGAAGTCAACCGTAAAGTTACTCTTTTATTCTCCTACAGTAATGAATTCCATATATTTGCATCAAGCTGTTCCTAGGTAGTTTTATCTATATAAATGTATTGATCTGTCGTCGCACCTAATATTATTGAGAAAATCAATGATATAAACACTTCTTTTTTACTATGTAGCTAAAAAGATATCAATACAATTATGATATAATAAAATCTGTGAAAACATTATTGCAGATTCTGTTTGAGTAATAAAATCTGTAAAAAGATCCTTTGGAAGCATAGAATGCAACCAAGCAAAATAATAGCAGACTCGGTTTGATTGAGTCTGTTCATGAGCGGTAATGGAAAGGGCAACACCCCTGACGCCCCCTGACACCAGCTTAATTGAATGGACTCCATAAGTCTTTTCATGCCCCCTAGCTAACTATTTCAGTGTTTTATATCTTTGTTCTGATGACTATATTACATACATTGTACATCAACACTGCCAAGAAAAAAACTTTTGTTCTTGAGAAGCTGTTCTAGATGGAATGTCAATTTTGGGGTTTTGCAGAAAGGTATGTCATCTTCCAGTGTCATTAATACAGATTGGACTCGAGCCTGTCTTAATTCGTAAGAATCACTATTACAAGTAACTTCAACCTGGGCTAGCAAATGAACCCTGTAACTTCAACCAGGGCTAGGGCTAGGGCATGAACCCTGATCAAAAATATTAACACTATTTAGCAATTGCAACTATGAGGTTTTGCCTATGTGCAATATCACAGTAATACTGCTTTGCTATTTATATAAATGTACGACAGTTTTGCACTTAATAAGTGATGTGATGTCGTATACTTACGTCTTCTCTGTATTTCTTTATATTATCCCCTTTCTGAAATTACAAAAAGGAAAGAGAAATTAATGAACAGCAAGACACAATTTGCACCTATCTATTGTAATGCAGATATATGTACTAGTCATTTGTTAAGGCTAATCAGGTTCTGTATAAAAAGATAAAATAATTTACTGGTGCAAGGGATAGACTTATACCAAGTCATTTCAATCTGATATATCAAATTAGGGAGAATTGAAGTAATTAAGATATTGATTCAAGGAGAAGAAATTTCCCTTGGTATTCTCTTGAAAATTTACCCAATCACAAGTTACTTATTATAATTATATACTTATAGCCGGCGATGAGAGGATGATATTACGTTTACAAAATGATCTTAATCAAGGTACAATGTTATAAAATTGAATTTAGAGACAATTCTCAACACTCTAGCATCTGATTGGTTGATTTTTGTGTTCAAATTTGAAATTGACCAATGACAATACAGCATTTATAGACTGGTCTCAAAACTCAGTTCTATAACCATGAGCCCTTGTCTAAAGTTGCTTTCTCAACAATAGCATATGCTAACACTTCAAAAATAAACTTAATGCCAAAAAATATATCAAACCCCTCTGTGAAAATACTTTTACAAGTTTAGGAAATATGTTACATCACAAACTGTAATACTTCACACTTGACAATGTATGTTTCTCAAGGAACTATTAATGCATCAAAAGAATGTTCTTGTTCTCTTTTCTGTTTTATAGTATAAAAAAACTTGTTTGTAGCTATTAATTGCAGAAATACCCAAGAAATTACCAAGGTACATTAAATTTTACACTTGTTTTCTCGAAGTACCATACATAAATCTCACTTCAGGCTTAACTTTAAATAGAAGAAAATGAGTCTGCGGATGTCAACATAGCTCCTGCATCACAGTTATTTCAGTTTAAGCTAATAACAAAATACTCAATTAAATAATTTCCACATTGTCCTCATGGGGATTCAAACCCAGACACTGGATGACAAATATCCAAAGATTTTGTTACCAGTTAAACTTCAAATGTCCCCTGGCAGTTCTTCTTTACAAAACACACTTAAAATATGTGTCTGATATTTCCTCTATATATTAAGGTTTGCGGAAAAATGTCACATTAGGCATGAAGACAATTGAAAGCAAATTATGATTCTGTCTCTGCACACACCTTTGATTAAATTACAGATTTCACTGTTTTAATTGTATCTGATTTTATAGAAGAGAATGAGACATACCTTTCCTATGATACTGCCAACTTCCTGCAAAAGAAGAAAAACAACAATGTAAACAACAATGTAAGAAGAACAAATACAAGAACGAAATCACTATATTTATAAGATTTGTGGAAGACTTCAATCTTTGTGGATTGCATGGCTGTAAATCCACAAAATTAAATCAAAACAAATACATCTTCATTTTATATTCAAAATTTGAAAATCTACAAATTTATATACCTGTTCATGGCAAAGACCGCAAAATTTCTTACAAACAAAATTAAATGATTCTACAATATGAAAGGTATTAGGTCAGCTACATACTCTCCACATATTGTTTTGGCCTTCTCCACTTGCAGCCAGCTTAAACTTCAGCCAAAATATAACAATATAGTAACAAGACTTTGTATTCGCAAGAAAACTGATGAAAATCATTACAGGTCCACAACCTGGCAAACTACCGTAGTCCATTTGCTAACTTGCATGACTTTACACTTTTTCAGACATGCACTAATTTCAATGACATGCTTTTATACTATACTTTATATAATAGCCTTTAGCCTTCTAAATTTCTAAAATGGACTGGTCCATCTTTCAGTTTGGGGAGTACCATTTATTATTCAAAGTCGTTTTCACTGAAAATTTACTGACTGAATAGCGAACAGTGCAGACCATGAAGCAGAATCACTTCCCGTCAGCAGGCTAATTGTTAGGGAGGTTTTTGACTTAATTGTCTAATTTCTATGCAAGGATGCTTTAAACCCTTCACAAATATGAGAAAAAATGCTTTTTAACCATGTGTTAATCCTCAAATAGTTGCCACCAGAGCTGTCTTATAAATTGAACAATAAACATTTTATTTCTGCTTTTTATTTCACAATAAAATGAGTATAAGATTGGACAGAATTATCCAATGTTGCTCATCTTCTTTTTTATGACCACACTAAGAACAATAGGAAATGACAACATAAATTACCTCCTGATTGAAGAATCTGTTCTTCAACACCTTAACTACCTCATTGATTGAAGAGTTAGTACAGTCTTATTAAAGATGCATAACACCAACAAACAAATTTGTTTCATTTATTCATAGGCATGTTTTCTGTTTATTTCAATTAGGTGATATCTTCACTGTTTCATCTGATAACATCTAAGCACAAAAACAATTTGTAAAAATGTGAAACACAGCACATAAAGCCTTCTAAGACTATACAACATGGAATAAAATATACCTTTGAAATGGAAAGAAGCTGTTAACAACTCACAAATACAAATTACATCTCTACTTCATTAGGGAACAGTAAATTGATAGATTATCATTAATTCCTTTTGACTAATTCACAGAAATCTATAATCTAGAATGAAATTAACTATTTCTTTGCATCTTAATGTGAGAGTATTTCATATATTCCTATGAAGCTAGGCACATGTGTGAGCCTTTTTAACCTTTAGCCTGCTGGCGGCAAGTGATTCTGCCTTTGCGACCAGTGCAGACCCAAGATCAGCCTGCACGGACGTGATTCTGCCTTTGCTACTAGTGCAGACCAAGATCAGCCTGCATGGACGTGCAGGCTGATCTTGGTCTGCACTGTTCGCTATTCAGTCAGTAAATTTTCAGTGAACACCCCTTCAAATAAGAAGTGGTACTGCCCAAATTGAATGATGGACCAGTCAGTTTTAGAAATTTAGCAGGGTAGGTAAAGGTGAAGTAAATGGGTAGCTACACCAAGAAATGAACAGCTTTGCTTTACTATTTATTGCCACTATTCAAAATTTACAGTCATTACGCTTAAATGCCATACTGCTTTGTAAATAAGATATTGCTTTCTCCTTGTAGACATTTCATTCATAGCAATTCTAATGAATACCAAAAAAAAAGAAGAAGAGAAAATGCATTGTTTATCTATGATTTAATAGTTACTTTATTTTGTTTGTTTTTTACCTAAGTTTTATGTAGACCAAAACAAATATCAAATCGCTTCAAAAATCTGATTTGTGAAAATATAATTTAAAAGCAATAGAAAGCAAAACCTTTCCCTCTAAATTCTAACTGAATTCATTTTAATAAAGTTAACATTAAACTGCTTTCAATTGTATTAAACAAACATGACATCCTAAGAAAATGGTAAAATTAAAAATAATTAGTGCCAAAAGCATTCTTCTCAAGTGCAAAGATGCAGTTTCATTCCTCGCAAGTGAGAAATGCTAAAAAAGCATACTTCTAAAATGCCCAAGATAATAGTTTTGTTACCACTAGTGAAAATGTCTTAATTCTAGTGAAAACATCTTAATTCGTAGAATAATTACCATTACCAAGGAAAACAGTTTAGTACTTTGAATAATTAATGAACAATTCTATATGAGCTATTAGGTACTGCTGCTCTGCAGGCAGTAGCCAATAATCTTGTAGTGTTTCTGTAGCAAGGTTCAATCTGCGATCTCGCTGGAGATTTGTCTCTGCCCCTCATTATAGCCACGTTAATACCCAATCAAGAAAGATTCCGATACCTAAATTGAAGTAAAACAACCCTCGAGTCTTTGCAATATTTTCTCTGGTAATAAAACCAAATAAGGCAAAAGCGTGATGTTCCGTAATTCCCCTACGGATTTATGAAAAAAAAAAATTGATTTCAGCCTTTTTGTCTGCCCTGACATAGATTTGACACTTGTTCAGTAGCATTTTCAAAAAAAGAGTTTCAAGATAGGAAATGTAGAGAGGTTATTAAATTCACAGTTGAAGAGTTCAAAGAAATTCAAAATGAAATGTTTGAAATTGTTCAAACAGCAGCATAAACCATGAAAATCTATGTTCATATAATACAAAATGTTGACAGAGTGACTGTTATGTGACTTAATGTAATATATAATAACTGGAGGTTACTGATTTCTGAGAGATGCTAAATATAGAAAAGTACTTTGCCTTTGATTTTTGAGCTGTAATTTACATTTGCGACAAACATGCTTAATACACCGCCAGTATTGAACACCTAGAGGGTGTGTTAAAGTACTCCCCTTAATCGAGTGTTATTGAGTGTCTGAGTGGCGAGAAAAGATGACAGTTCCTAGCTAGTGTTAACTTTAAACACTAATTGGGAAGAAAATGAATACCCCTGGCTCGAGGACAAATGGAATGAGTTTTTTTCTGGAAATGCAAAAACTGCCAATCATTCATCAATGTTAAGGACTCGTAGAGCATGCCTAAAGGAGTACATTTTAATTGAGAAAGTATCTAAGGCAAGACCGAGTTGTATTAATTTTGTTTTTTACTATGATTTTGGGGTAATTTTTGGCTAAATAAGCCCAAGCCTATTATTTCCCATCAGCAAAAGATTGAGGTTGTTTACAAGCAAAAGTAATTGAGATGCCATTTACAGTACTGATCAAATTCACTGCCTATCTTTCTTTCATTACACTGACCATTGTTTGCGAAAATTGAATTTCCCCATCATACAATATAATTAATTTGATTTTTGGAACAGAATTACCCCGGTAATAGATGAGGCTGAACTCTAAATGGAAAATTACTATATACATTACTGTAGTGATAATTACATTAAGATAATTCACATTAATTGAATAACTGATATACAAAGACAGCGGTAATCAGTTGATTTACATTTTGCTTTCTCTTTACTTAACAGCCACGTACTTTCTGTAAAAAACAGTCAAGAATTACGTCTGCTGCGAACCAGTCTAAATTGTTCTACTCGACCAACAGAAAACAATTCCTATGTTATAAGAATTTTTGTCACTTAAAGTTGGCAGGAACATATTGATTTGTGATCGGTAAATCAGAGTTCCTTGAAAGCTTTGCAGCAAATCTACAAGCCTTTCTATGAAAAATTCCGTAATTACATTTATCATCTGCGGGAAAATCGCGCAAAATCACAACGGATGACATCATATAGCCATCACAGTCAATCAAATAGATTTTCCGTAATCTCAAATAGATTTACAAAATCCGCTTTTCTAATTGACGCTGAAAATTTGCTGTCTTTCACTGCTCCAGGGAATTTACGCTGTCAGGACAAGTCTAAGGATAAGGTACCTTTCTCTAAGCACCGTTAACAAAAAAATTCAGACTTTTTTCACATTATTAACACTTTGTGTCATTCAAAATTTATTTTTCTCAAGTGATTTTTCAAGGCAGAATTTAAGTTAATGCCGGCTATACAGACCAATTTGTTTTCTTTTAAATCTTTCTTAAAAGTTTCTCCAATGCAGAAAGTCTTGAGAAAAGAATCAAGTAACTGTCATGATAAATTTGAAATTTCCTTTACCGAAATTTATTACTAATTGCCCAAACTAGACAGATGGCAAAAAAAAATTGGAAATCTCTACAGAATATTTTCTTCTCTTATTTTCTGTGTGACCATATCCTGTGCTATTTTCTCCAGAAAATTTAAGCGAACTGCTCCAACAATAAACAATTACCCAAGTAGCAATCAAATGTAATTAAAGGACATCAGTGCTCCGATGATTGTCTACATATTATTGATCATAAACCTTCATTACTCTGCGGTCGACGACGATAAAATAGGCCTCCGTCAAAGGCAGACTGAGCATCGGAATTATTGCTAGAATTATTGCAAGAGTCAAGCCCGTTAAATTGTATTTTGTTGTATTAAATCTGTGATAATCAACATTAAACCTCAATGATAATCAATAAATCGGTAAATCAGTGATTTATTGCAGTGATTTCTACGTAATTTTCTGGTAAATTCCCATTTATACGACATCCAGGGTTCGCCACATAATTTCAGAGCATCACTATGTACCTTCATAGCATCATCATGATGACCTTATCATTGTTTACCTGATCATCAAGAGAGTAGATATTGACATTTTTTTCAAAAGACCTTTGGGTATATTGCTTTTTAACAATGTCTACTTTACTTCATTATATTTTCCTCTGAATGGTGTAGTGATACAGCAAGGGAGTTTACTCTCAGTTTACATACAAGGTTTCTTGTAAATGCATGAAAAGTATTCTCAGACTTCTTCATATGTTTCAAAGTCAATTTAGAATTGTTATAGATTTTTCTAGAGGAATAGATGGAGGAGTTCAAATACAATATACTTATAAAATGCCATTGTTGAATGAAAGCTATGCAAGTGTTTGTCTGAATAGCCATATCTTTTTTATGTACTATTTCAAAACAATGGAGCTCCCTTGTCCTCTGCCTAAAATAAAAGTATTTAAATTAGCAGACGTGCTTTCACATTATTAAAATTTTTCTCTTGTTTCAAATTAACATTCATTTTGTTTTTGTATATCAACATCATTGGATAATTATGTCAGTTGTACATGCTTATTCTTTAGTTTTAATTATGTGTAATATTAAACTTGTTTGTTCTAAATTAAATGATCGTGTCAAAGCGGGGAAAACTGCATTAAGAGTGAAAAAAAATAATTTCATGCCTGTTGCTGACCATGAAAATACTATTTGCATATTTACTAAAGAGATTATAGGATTTGTATTCTGTGTTGAATTATCTTAACTTCTTAAGGACTTTTCCTCTTGTTAATCTGTAAATATGTAATGTCAATAGAGCGCCTAGGGATAAAAGAACAAAGTGTTTTGTATTTTAATTCCATATTTGGCGTAAACAGAATTCTTTTGTACAAAACTAAAATCGTTTCAATGGGGCCATTTTTAACAGCATTTTAGCGAATATCGGCGTCATACCCCATCTAGGGCCTCAACAGTGTATGTTTTTCATTCTTTGACCTACCATCCAGTTTTTAACTGCAATTTTTTTACATTTTTTTCTATATCTTATCTTTTTACATTTTTTTCTATATCTTATCGAACAAACGGGACAGTACACTTCTGTGACCTTTCTGCCATACCGGAAAAATACAGAACAAAAAAATCACACAATCTTTTCATCCACGCTCTTGTCAAGACCTAACAAGCTTTTCCTCCGATTTCTTAAAACCTTGCTGACATAAAGCCGAGCCGAGCATTAATTAATATAACTGTAATAGGCTCCTACATACTGCAGCCAGCTTTAAGCTGATTTCCTACTCTATAATCCCCGTTTCATAAAACTTAAGCCCTAATTGGAGGAAATGCAGTCACATACTAAGTGGCAATCTTAAATTCATTTCCACACAAGCTTATCTGATTACACAAGTATTCTCCTTCCTATAAGGTTTTTTTTTACGCCTAATGTTGCTATACCTTTTTTGGAAATAAATTTTCTTCCAAAAAAAATAGTGAAACTGGTGAAACCTTGGAAAAGAAGAGAGAAGAAAATTTGGGATATAACCAAATTTGGAAACACAAGCGAAACTTGAATTAACTGAACAAGTGTACAAAACACTAGATTTGTGATATAAAATCTCTACATTTTGTCATGAAGTGAAATATCTACATTTGTGTATTTTCAAAATCTCATGTTACTATAGCATTTTCCGGTGACTATAGCAATAACAAAACGCTTTTTGCGGTATAATTTTTCCGAAAACCATTTCTTATGAAAATTGTTTCATTATAATGTGGGGAAATGTTTTGTAAATCATGAATATTTAATGCATTTATTTATGGACAACTGCAAATGGCACTGTTTGTTGTTTTTTATTTCAAGAAGCTATTTGAGGATCTTGATTTTTTTCCCCTTAAACAAATTTACAATCCAGCTGTTCCCTTAGAAAAACATGTATGGAATTGAGACCTGCTTTAGACTTCTTTTAACTTTGTTCGTATTTCTAGTTGAGTTTCGAAGAAAACCTGAAGATTTTATGTCACACAGCATCACTTCAGTCTATGTTTAAATTTCAGCTAGCACTCAAGGCTTAAAGGTAACTTTCTTCTGCAGCAATCTAAATTAGACAACATCTGAATCCATTCTTTCTCCACTTTTCCTACAACGTGCAGGGAACAAGTCCAGGTAAAGAATCCATACAATCATTGCACCAGGGTGAAATAACTCAAAATCATGTAAACTTAAGGTAGTGAACCTGTATTCGTATTGACACTTGATTTCTGTGTGCAGTTACTTACTTTCACATGATACTTCTGCTTTCCTTGACTCTGAATATAACTCGTGTGAACAAAAGTCTTTCTACTCGTGTGAACAAGTCTTTCCATGATGGAAAATCCAAAATCATATATAGAGTATATGTAACTGAAACTTCTCTGGGAATTAGCATTATGGGTCCAATACCTTAAACAAATAAAGGATGGAACAACAGTAAGAATTAAATTCGTCGTAACAAAAAACCCATACCTTTCCCTGCATGATCATGCGTACTGTCAGGATAGATGGGGCAATGCCGTTACTTTCGCTTCCTTGAACCATGGTTTTCTCTGTTGCCATGTCACTCTAAACACAACCTGAATAATGTGGGGGGTAGCGCAAATCGCTACGATAGTCGCACTGTTCTAATTCTTCACTTGGTCTTTATATCAGTCTGAAAATAGAAAAGTGAAAAATATTGAAAATACATTTGTATAATATCGAGATAAAATGCTCTTCCTTATAATGTAATTCTATTCTCCAGGGATCATATTATATTACAGAAGAATTGTGCATTATGTGAGAATAGAAATAGAAGCTTTCGATCACAGAGAAATAACCAAGATCAGATTGAACTTGGTAGCTGGAAATGATTCCCTGGCTCTTCGAGTTGTCTTCCAACCCTCTAATGAGATAGCCGGAGTCTTTTTATTCATAATCAAAAGAAAATTAACATAACAAACATTTTCAGAAAAATAAAGTTAATTACACAATAATCATAGCGTAAACACTTAAATTACAATTACATGAAGTAACAATTTATTAATCACGATTACCCAATAAACTGTAATCAATTACAGCTAATTATGATTACCGATTATGAATTTACCCAAGATCTGCTTCCATCCAACAGTATTGAGCATTGTTCATAACTTTGATACTGATTATATTAAAGTCAATATTACATCTTAACAAATTTAGTGCAATGTCCTTACTATATTTGAACAGGAAAAAAAAAGAAAAGAGAAAAACTTACTTTACGGAAAAAAAGCAAATATTTAAAGTAACAAGCATGCTGTCTAATATTCCCTATATCTACTGCTAAACAAACTTCCGATATTCTAGAATCCTTATTTGCTCTGGAAGACCAATAAATTATAGTTAACTTCATTAGCTTAGAGTCATCAATATTATTTAACATGGCTTAATGGGCAAGTCAACAAAAAAAACGCATTCTCGACATGTGATATTCATTGGATAAAACTTCCTCTCTAAATGAACTATCCATGTTCCTTCCACATTAGCGCTCCTTTTCCGTGTATAGAAAAGGGGTGTTACCCGGAAATGGTCTAGTAATATATATCCTGCGTACCAACTGAGAAAGTATCATATCTTAAAACTATGTAGAACATGAAGACAAACTTCTTAGTTTATTTGGGCTCACTCAAAAATGTTTCTTTGTTTGTTTTGGGTTTAATGCTGTTTTTCAACAGTATTTCAGTCATGTAACGGTGGGCAGTTAACCTAACCAGTGTTCCTGGATTCTGTACCAGTACAAACCTGTTCTCCGCAAGTAACTGCCAACTTCCCCACATGTATCAGAGGTGGAGGACTAATGATTTCAGACACAATGTTGTTTATCAAATAGTCACGGAGAACATACACTCGCCCGGGGATCAAACTCTCTACCTACTGAGCTAAGCGGGCAGGTGTCGCTCAAAAATGTAAAATAACCTTTGAGCTCATTATAAGTTGCTAAAAAGTTGACAAGCTTAATAATGGTGTCATTCCAGGTCACTAATTTAATGAGATTCTATCCAAGGAATCCGTGCACGTGCATGAGCAGCTGACATGGTAACTTCCATTGCCATTTTGTTTTACAAAAATATGTCAAATCAGAAAAAAATATCAATGATCCAAATTACTATTGTCACCAATTCTAAACCAACATTTATCATTTTCTATTGACTATGCACTTGCAAATATTTATTTTATTAATCATATTACTATTGGTTTAGTTTTAATGCTGGTTGAAACCTGCATTATTTTTTTTTTAATGACAATCGATTCAGCTGAAAATATATTGTCAAAATATCATAATAATTTTTGAAATCATTTTTACAACATACTATCATTTTAATGTTTACATACCTGATGCTAGCAGTCTTATCACACAAATTAACACTTTTCAAAAAAATCCTAAGATCAAGAGAAATTCATTTTCTACACAATGAACCATTTACTAATTATCAAATTATTGGTCATAACTGTCTATTACCCTTTTTAATACTTGAAATCAGCAACATGTTAAAATGAGAAAAAAACAACAAAGATTCCTGGAAATTTCCCAACATTACACCTAATATGTAACACAATCCAAATTCAATACTCAATTCTTGTCTTTGCTAGCAAGACACAGCTAATGTACATACATGGTGTCCAGATGTCACAAAAACCATCAAGATTTAATATGTCAGATTCATCAACTTGATATTAAAACTCTATAATCCAATAATACACTGATTCTCCAGATAATGCCTTGTTGCTACACTCTTCAAAATGTCACATACAAGATTACGAGACAAAGTGTTTGCATCTTAACTAGGTACTAATAATTGAAGAAAAAATCTTTAGTGAGCCAGATATTATTCAAAGATTTAACTGAAGTTGTTCAGAACTGCAAACAAATATAAAGCAATTTAAATGTTTACCATGATTATGTATGCACATAAATTAATCTTGGTAACGTAATTTAAATGCAAAATCATGTTTACTGGTGACTTAAAACAAGTATGTCATAATACTTTTTCTTCTTATCCAGTGAAAACAATATAGTTAAATGAATTCCCTCAGTTGTCACGCACAGTTTTGGACATGTTGCTGGTCAATCAGTTTGTTTCATAATGGCCACTCTTTCGCAGTAACATTCACTTAAAAATAGTTAAACATTACTTTTACTGGAAATGTATTGCTTTATTTTTAGAACATAAAATTTTTTAGACAAAGACACAATATGTAATGGAAAATATCAATCCTTATGATTGAAGCTCTTCAGATTTCATACATTAATACATGTGTGAGAACAACACAAAATTGATTCTGTCAAAGTCGCTTGACCAGAACTCAACATTGAATTGACCACATAACAAAAGTAAGTGGTAAAATATGAAAATACAGCAAGGTTGTATCATTATCAAGAAGATATTAATGTTAACGCTTACCCTGCTAAATTTCTATAATGAACTTGTCCATATTCCAATTTGGACAGTACCATTAACTGTTAAAAGGTGTGTTTACCAAAAAAGATACTGATTGAATGGCAAACAGTGCAGACCATGATCAGACTGTACGTGTCGCAAAGGCAGAATTAACTTACCACCAGCAAACTAAAGGCTAAAGACAGACTCTGGTGTCATATGCAACAAAAGAAAAACCATCTTGGACTACTGTGAAATCATTTAATTTTATCAGCATGACATTTAGTGGTTTTGATCAAAACAACTATTTGGTGCAGACAAAAGTTCATGTATTTCGACTTTTGAAGACCAAATAAATAGAAATACTAGTTTGCTGGGATTTAATTTTGTGGAATAGACTAAACCATGAAATCAATGAAAGTTAGTCCTTTATGAATAATAACAATTCTACAGTACTAATTAATCTCTCAGTCTAGTCCCTACTGAACTTTAAATTCCTACAAAAGTACAGTAGTTGTTACTAGTCAAATGGTTAAAGTAGACCATATATGAGACAGGAGAAATTTCTTTATAACTCTACAATTTACCCATAATGCATTTCCTCATCTTGCCCATACACACCTTAAAAGAACTGGTACATTTGAGAAACAAAATCTAAATGAGAAAACCACTATCAAGAAAAAGCAATATAAATCTGAAAAGAAACGTGTTACCATAATTGGCTTATCCGAATCACTGAGAAACACCAATATCTCATCTGACGTTGGAACAGCTTAATACACGATTTACACCAAATGAATAAATGCCATGCTCACGAAGTCCGATATTCAATATACAAGGTTGACAACAACAAACTCTATGTCTATCCAGATGTGACATTTTTCCGTATTGTATTGGCAGATGCCGTAGATGTCTTTTATTACACTTGTGTCATGTATCATACTTGCATAAAAATATATCCTTTACAGGGAAAGTGTAACCATTAGTTTCTATTCAGTGAAATTTAAAAACAATTCTTACAGTATAATGGAATTTTGTACTTCACGAAATCTCAAAACCCATGCCAAAAAAATATGGGGCTAAGTTGCAAAAATTTGAATAGCAAAAACACCTTTGGCTACTGAAGGAATCTGGCCATAAAAGGGGCAAAAAAAGTCTCATAAAAAAGAACTCTCAGAGGCCATGTATAATGAAACCCCATGACTATAAAATCTCACTGAATTCAATTACATGCAAATCATTTGGTGTATTAAAGATCATTTATGAACCGAAAGCCAATGCATGAAAAAAAGAGAGAAAAAAATGAAAATCAATGTTGAGTCTTTCCTCTTGGAAGTTTACCATGAGAAAAGTGTGACATTGGATGTTGGCTAGTTGACACATTCAGTGAGGAAGCCGCTAAATGGACATTAAGGTTAACAGGGTTGACACTTTCTACGGCTGCTACAGACCACAGGGGACGTATCATCTCCGCTATTTACAAGATCATTATTATACTTCCATTCTGATTTACATGAACAATATGTCTCTCCCAGACTTGTTTATAGTCAATTTGGACTTAATAACTTCTCTTTTTATGGTCTTTTACAATGCTAACAAGAGGGCCAAGATGGCCCTGGGTCGCTCACCTGAGAAACACACCATAATACACCATAACAGTGTAAACATAGACCTAGTGATTGCATGGAAAAAAATATTCTGACCAAGTATCATTAAAATTGGAGCAAACACAAGTATTTCTTTTATTTGACCCCAGATGACCCATATTCAAACTTGACCTAGATTTCATCAAGGAAATCATTCTGACTAAATTTCATAAAGATCAATTGAAAAATACAGCCTCTTTTGCATACACAAGGTTTTTCTTTGTTTTACCTGGTGACCTAGTTTTTAATCACAGATGACCAATAACCAAACTCTACCTAGATTTTATCAAGGCAATAACTCTGACCAAATTTCATAAAGATCAATTGAAAAATACAGCCTCTATTGCATACACAAGGTTTTTCTTTGATTTGACCTTGTGACCTAATTTTTGACCCAAGATGACCCATATTCAAACTTGACCAAGATTTTATCAAGGCAATCATTCTGACTGAATTTCATGAAGATCAACTGAAAAATATGGCCTCTATCGCATACACAAGGTTTTTCTCTGATTTGACCTAATGACCTACTTTTTGAACCTAGATAACCCATATTCAAAGCTGACCTAGATTTCATCAAGGCAATCATTCTGACCAAAATTCATGAAAATTAATTGAAAAATACAGCCTCTATCGCATACACAAGGTTTTTCTTTAATTTGACCTAGTGACCTAGTTTTTGATCCCAGATGACCCATTTTTGAATTCGGCCTAGATTTCATCAAGGTTATCATTCTGACCAAAATTCATGAAGATTACTTGAAAAATACAGCCTCTATCGCATACACAAAGTTTTTCTTTGATTTGACCTAGTGACCTAGTTTTTGATCCCAGATGATCCATTTTCGAACTCGGCCTAGATTTCATCAGGGTAATCATTCTGACCAAAATTCATGAAGATTAATTTCAAAAATACAGCCTCTATCGCATACACAATGTTTTTCTTTGATTTGACCTAGTGACCTAGTTTTTGACCCCAGATGACCCATTTTCGAACTTGGTCTAGATTTCATCAAGGTTATCATTCTGACCAAATTTCATGAAGATCAGTTGAAAAATACAGCCTCTATCGCATACACAAGCTAAATGTTGACGAACAGACAGACGACAGACAGACAGAATCCGGACATCGAGTGATCAGAAAAACTCACCTGAGCATTGCTCAGGTGAGCTAAAAATGGTGTTGACTTCATAATTTGACTGAATAAAGTTACAATTGTACCATAGTTCTTTTTTTTTTAATGCAACAGTAAAAATAAAATCAAAATTTATTTTAGAAAATTAACAAAAACATGTACTTTAATGCCTAAAACAATTTTATGAAGGGATGATTAACTCTCAAGTGAATTAATTAATACTTGACTATTTTATAATGTTTTATAGATATAAACAGCATGCCATGAAACTAGATTGACAGGAATTTGATATGGAAAGCCAAAAGAACATTCCTGTGAAGTCTGGTTGTATTTTGCTTGGTGGTTTAGGAGGAGATGTTCATTAAAGATGTTGTGACAGACAGGTGGACAAAGGACTTCCAATGATCCTTTAAAAGCGTCACCATGAGCTATAAACAGTGAGTTATTTCAATACGAGAACCCTCAGTGCTCAAAGAAGATCGTAACTGACTATAATACACTTATTTTACATAAATTTGACAAAACAATTTGAATAATGTGGTGGTCCGCCATCAAACCAAGCTGCAAATGGGACCTGTAAATGACACTTAGTAATTCCTAGGTAATTACATATTTTTATTACAAAATTTGGCAATATAGTTCTACAAACGTAGATATAGCTTAATGCATGTATGACTAAATGTTATAAAAACGTAGAATGCCAAAATCGCATATCTTTTCACCCTTAAGCCCAAAAACTTCAATGCACTTATCTTCTTTTTTGCATTGAGGAGATAATATAGAGAATCCATTATTTGCTGTCAATGTCAGTCCACCACTTTAACATCAATTCCTATGTATAGAATTCCCAGCTTCTTGTAAAGTCATTATTCAGGAGTCATAAACAGCAATAAAAAACAAAACAATACTTGTTGATATAAAAAAGAAATGGTATTTAAAATAATGTTCCTACTTGTTACAATCTACCTTATGCATCTAAATTCCTTGGCATCAATGATAACTTTATAATCTTTACTTACTGTTATACAATTAATATCTCATAAATTATAATGAAATAAGCATTATACAATATTTTCCACTGTATGACAACTATTTCCCATCATGCAGGTAGACTTGTTTCACTCAGTGTTATACTCTGGAACAGGTACAAACTGAGAACAAGGTGCAAACTGTGACACTCAACCCAGAGTGATGTTTAAACCCCTATTGTCAACATAGTCAACCAATAGTTTTTTCATCCCTATTGTTGCAATTCATAAATCAATTAAGTGTATGACAAACATTATAACACTGTATTTTATTTCACTAAGATTATCTAAACTCTACAATATTATATATGAACTTTTTTTTAACTACAACAATGCATCATGGGAAACAGAATCTTCATTTTTATGCTTTTAGATGCTACACAGTCATAGCAATATAAACTAGTAGTTTTTGTAACTTATGACTTGTGACTTCATTAAAAACAATAAATTTTCTTTAATTTACAAAAGCTATTTTGCATACTTATTATCACACTCAGATATTTCTAAATTGATTTACCACTGCTTCCCCTTAATTACTTGAACATAACAACTGAAAAGACTATTATGATTAAGAAAACATGCAAATAATATCAAATTCTTCCATAACATTTACATTTTCAGTTCACAGAGTTGATTTCCATAATTAGATTACAACAGCTGTATATCAGATGATGTCTAGGAATCAGCATATCCTAATCCCTGATACTGTGACAAATAAAGCTGTTCATTATTTTCCAGAAATAAAAGGTTTTTCTGTAGCTTTCTAAATCGGTCTTGAATGTGGTTTTAAAAGCCTCAAATGCGTTTTCTACCGAGATTGTCCATGCTTCCTACATGTCTCTAGCGATCAATATACATCGTCATTCATCAAAGACAAAAAAATCTGGGTAAAAATCGATGAGCAACTTTTTTACATCAATTTTTTTAATGTATAGATATACAAGGACAGGGAAATCTATCCCTGACTTACTGCTTCCGCATCAGCATGGTGCCATTTAATTAGCAGTTTTCTTCTCTTAATTGATTTTTCAGAAAATGTCATTTACCTAAATTATGTTCTTTTATATATCTTAGCTAAAATCAGAAAAAAATTTACTAAGTGGATTAAAGCAGTTAGATATAAAAGTACAAAGGGCTGGCAGCATTTGATAAAAGCGCATGTTAATGCACACGTAACAGCAGTTTGACCTTGTTCAGCAACTTCTCTACAAGTAAACAACAACATAGCCACAAATCAACAAAACACAGAGAGAGATGACAGCGTATTTCAGATCGCTAAAACACATAGTCTAATGACCCCCCCCTGCTTACAGACGAATTAAATGGGGAGGGCATTGTGTATTTCTACAGAACCACCAATACAATAAACTTAACAGAAATATTACATGCAACATCTGAAAACATTTTGTGGTGGAACATTAAAACTGTGGTATGAGACTATGAACGACTGACTACAAACAAAACTAGAAATGTGTCCATGGGACACAGATGCCCCCACTACATGACATTAAAATGACAATTTTTCCCAGGTCAGGGGCCATAACTCCTACATGACTGAATGAATCCGGATGCAAAACCCCAGGTGCACAACTGCACATGCTGACCAACATTCCTTTGGTGACTCTAGGTCAAATACTTTTGGAGCTACGTGCAACACAACATTAAAATGACCAATTTTTAACTAAGTCAGGGGCCATAACTCCTACACGACCAAATGAATCCGGATGCAAAACCCCAGGTGCACAACTGCACATGCTGACCAACATTCCTGTAAACTTTGGTGACTCTAAGTCAAATACTTTTGGAGCTATATGCACGACAACATTAAAATGACAAACTTTTAACTAAGTCAGGGGCTATAACTCCTACATGACTGAATGAATCCGGACGCGAAACCCCAGGTGCACAACTGCACATGCGGAACAACATTCCTGTAAACTTTGGTGACTCTAGGTCAAATACTTTTGGAGCTACATGCAACACAGCATTAAAATGACCAATTTTTAACTAAGTCAGGGGCCATAACTCCTACACGACTGAATGAATCTGGAGGCGAAACCCCAGGTGCACAACTGCACATGCTGACCAACATTCCTGTAAACTTTGGTGACTCTAAGTCAAATACTTTTGGAGCTATACGCACGATAACATTAAAATGACAAACTTTGAACTAAGTCAGGGGCTATAACTCCTACATGACTGAATGAATCCGGACGTGAAACCCCAGGTGCACAACTGCACATGCTGACCAACATTCCTGTAAAGTTTGGTGACTCTAGGTCAAATACTACAGTTTCTCTAATTGCAATAGGCTTTGAAAGCGAACAGCATGGATCCTGACCAGACTGCGTGGATGTGCAGTCTGGTCTGGATCCATGCTGGTTGAAAACACACTATGTTGGTTTTCTCATGGTTTTATAAATGGCCATATCTTTCTTCTAATTTTTTAAGCCAGTTTTAAAGTTTCACCCCAAGCTCTTTCTACAAGCCAAATGTTGCGTATTCCCTTATGCTGAAGATTCCTGGAGATTTGACGAAGGCATGTTTGTATATGCTCTGAATACATCAAAATCATACTGTTTTATAGTCAAAGATTGAAACAAAACTTTCAATAATTAACTTTTTTTTACATTTTATGCTAATGCACAGAGTAAGAGGCTATTTTGCTAGCTTCTGGTCATATGAATGGTTTATGCAAATTGATCCTATAGAATGACATTATAATTTGGAATAAATGACCTGCACAGTTCTGCATGCATTTTTTACTTATACATACCAAGAGTACATATTTCAGTAACTCCAAAAAGACATTTTGGAAATTTGATTTAACTTCATTCTCTTAAAATGACTTATATATACTTATATATACAGATTTAACGAAAAAAGTTCTAATACAAACCTTAGTGTAAATGTAATCCTATCTTCATGTATAAATTAATTAAACACTCGTACAATAATTAAATTCTGTTCCAGTTCTTTATTTAATTTAAATTAATTGAAACATTTCATTTAACATCATCCAATAGAATCTAAGCAGCTCAGATGTTTTTAGGGAAAGACTATATTATTTCGGAAGAGAGAATAAACTAAAACTGTATCCATGGATTTTGTAGAGGACTTATAGCAATTACATCTGAAAATACAATAAGAGGTTAATCCAAAGTAATATGTAACTTTATCTGTATTTATGAGATAATTCCCCATTTCTGTGTTTATACATGTCACACATCGCTGTTGTGTTATCGCAAACTGTTAAATTCGGACAATGAATTGCTGATAAGAGGCTTATAATTTTCATATTTTAGAAAAACATTAACAAGTCAATATTTACACAAAATCTTATATCATTTTATAAATTCTGCTTTTTCACCCTATTTTTTCTCCATTTTATAAACTTAGAATATATATAGTATATTGTCAACACATTGAAAAAAAAAATGTCTATTTTGGGAAGAGCAGAAATAAGGACAAATGTGTTTTTTACTAAAATATTAACTCCAATTAATTCATCCTAATCCATTAATGCCATGTATTAGTTATGCAATTAATCCATAAAATCTCTCAAAATACTGTAAACCAAATAATCCACAGAGTAAATAACCACATTTTCAAATTAGCCCTTAAGGTGCTTAACTGCATTCTTCTGTTCAAGCAAATTTCGTTTTTAAGGTATCTGCTCTTTTTCAACAAAAAGTTCTAAATGAACATGAGGGTGTGTTTGAAACAGTAAGCCATACTATGATAACAGGAATAGAAAAAAACAAAACATTTGGTAGGCAAAAGTTCAGTTTATACCCGACTGAATTCCTAATATCACATAATAATATGTAACACTAAATGAACTACCTTAAGCACACAAAAACAAACTGTATATTTTTTCGTAAGCAGTACCTTGAGAGAAAATCCAACATTTTAATATCGTTTCTTGTCTGGGTTTAGCGTGCACACACCCCGCTGCCATATAACAAGCTATATATCAAGTTTCCCAGAAATGACCACTGTATTATTCCATATTAGGTTTACAAGCTAATACCATTTGATTTACATTAAGGTCAGTCTAATGCGACAGGCACTGCCATTCACTCATTCAGGAAATTGTGTTAATTTTCCTTTTTACTACTTATAGGAAATTGTTACCATGGCAACCAATTAATTTCAATACCTGTTTTCGATTGATCAAAGGAGCAGGGAAAACTAGACTATTGAATATGGAATTATGCATCTTAGGTAGAAATTGATTTATAATTGTTCAGATTCATATTCTATACTGTATTATGATATGGCATTATGTAAGGTACATGAAAAAATTGTTTGCTTTACGTCCCTGTCTGACGTCCTTCTCACACAAGACTTTTATACACTTTCGTGCCACCTTTATACAGTTTTGAAGATTTATTTCGGAGAAATATATAAACCTTTTTGTGAATAAGTATGGTTCATATCTTTCCAGTATCTGTCAATGCTAATATTGTTTTATTCTATTTTATCTCATTCATATTAGCAGTGAAGACCATTTTAGGTCGAAACCAGCAAGAGTTACAGTATACTGAGAACAAAACCTACTTGCATGGTACTGGTTGTGTGTTTCACTTAAGTCATTTTCATATAGTATTTACATTTTGTATTTGTTACTTATTTATTTCTGTTGGGTTTAAAATTACATTGACACAATTATAGGCCATTCAGTGACTTTCCTGCTTTCTCAGAGCCCCTCCAAACATTATTACAGACATGTGAGCCATAAGCCAGCTGTTACTTAAAGGCTTTCCTTATATGAAAGAATCCAACAACCCAAATGAGGTTTTGAAACCACAGCAGCTAATGTCAAAGTCAGTGACCCAGTTTTATTTTGAGTATGGTGGCTGCAACAATTAATAAGCTGATACCTGCAATGACTTTTTCAATGAAATAAATACTTTTCACAGAAAACAAACACAAAATTTCAGATTTATATCTGTTAATCTTAAACCTATATATTTTCAGACAAATTAATAACAAATTTCCATATTCGGAAATCCTGATAATATTCTATTAATGGTAAATATTGAATTTCACATATACTATAAAATTACACAATATGACAAACCTTTAGAAAATATCATTTATTTGCCTGTGTATTCCAAATCCACTCCAAATGATACTGAAAAAATTTCAGTAACAGTATATAAGCACAAATAATATTGCCAGATTTAAGTAAGAACAGCTGTTGCCGACTCCCTGCAGTTCCCTTATGTGAATCCCTATAGCTACCAAGTGTCACCCCAATATACAGCTATTTGTGTTATGTAATATTGCATCTGCATTCCTACATGTTGTCTAATTTTATCTAGAAGTGCAGTGACTGGGATATTCTAATAATTTCTGTTGTTAAAGATCCTGTGGTCATATTATTACTTCTTACCTTGCAAAACTTTTACAATTGCTAAACATATTTTTAAAGACCCTGTCTCGATTAGTAATCCATTTAGACATATGCAGTGCACAGACATATTCTTAAAGGCCTTCTCCATTATTTTTCTACCTAGCCTAGATTAATGAAGCATCTAATGAAGTTATTTCCAGGACTTAATGCCTAAGTATTGTCAATTTTGTGACTGACCTTTTTTTCAGAGAATAAATAAACAACTATTGTAAATGTTTGAACATGTGTAACTTGTAACTTAGAACTGTCTCATATTAAGCCTTTAACTTTTTCTCCGTGCTGACTGAAAACATCGATTCTGATATAAAAATACTATTTCTGATACAAGTAAAAGACACTCACCTGATAATCTCTAGCACACAACTACTTAAATAGTACAAAAGACAATTCCTCCAATTTTATTTAAATAATTCAGTTTGCAACCATTGTAACAGACGAAACGAGAACCATCATGTTCGAGTCTCAAGAAGCTGGTGATATCGCTACCCAATCTAAATCCACTCAAAATTATGTTATAAAATTATAATTTTACACAAATATGACTACTAGAAGGCTGTCTAAAGTGTTTACTTGAGGCCTCTTATCTTATCTTCATATGATTAGTACAGTCATTGAAAACTATTTAGCTCCCTAACCTTTGTACATTGACCATATATTAGATAAATGCTATCTCTCTTTTGTCTAACAGAGTTATCTCACTTTGATAACAATGCAGCCCATTATAACCCATTCTGTCTACTCCTGTTTTAAAGCATTTTTTTCACACAAGCTGCACATTTCCAGTTTATATCTTAGATAGATTTAGTTTTAGTCTAGAGAATGAATTCTATTTTATTTAAATTTGTACATGGAGAGAGTTAACCTTGCCACCCAAGTCCTTTAATCCCCACCCCCACTACTATAAATTAATTTTCACCTGCATGTGACATCAGAACTTGACTTAGCTCTAATAATATATTTGGAATTGCTGGGCACTTAGTACATAATTACAGAAATCTCTCAACCTAACTGACAATATCTGCAAGCAAGGCCTATAGCATAAATTAGCAGTATTAAATTGTAAAGGATTTAAAATCTTATTTTCAAGTAAGTCTTAGAAGTATCTAAAGGTTCTAACATTTCATTTTCAAGCAAGTCCACCACTTAAAGAATTGCTCCATTTTTAATCTGCACACAGCGTCTAATGCAAGCACAAAAATAATAAGACTGCTAAAATTTCATTTGCATGCAAGCTCAATAATAAAGGGCTTTAAATCTTATAGGCAAGCAAGCCTAGCTCTTGAAAGCTCTCAAAACAAGCCCTATATGAAAAAGCTCTAAAACTTTACAGATCTAGCTGCAAGATTGGCCATGTTAAACATACAGTCTAACCTGTACTAACGGTCACCTCCGATCAGCGGCCATTTTATGACGCCCCCGACGGATTTTCCTCTATTTTATCACTTTATTCAGCGGCTACCTGCCGTCCGCGGCCAGCGGCCACCGAAATTGCCTCCCGACCGCCGTATTTGACCCCTTTCAGCGGCCATTTTTCTTCCAAAACCAATTATTTTTAGGCAATAATCGCCGAAGATACCCGATTTTGAGAAGCACGTGGTTGCTAAGTTTCGCGGGACTTCACCACAAGAACGACAAAATGACATGAGCTTCTCAATTAAAACTGATAACCGAAGGTGTAATCCCCTTTTGTTATGATCAAATGGCCAGTAATTATCGGTAATTAGCGTGTCACCTCGTGTCAATTTTGTTGTTCACAGTTTGACCTCGGTTAACGATAATACTCGATAACTAATTAGTAGCATAATATTTGTGATTTTTTATACTTCTGTCATCAAAATACTATTAAATTTATACGAAATTACTTGTGTTTGAAAAAAAAAAAAAACCCACTCTATCTTTTACGGAACGTAACGGCAATCTTAGATTTAGCGTAGACAATAAGCGCCGAGAGTAGCTTCCCTTACCAAAATGGCGAAAATTGTAAACAAACTTGTTTTGAAGTTGGAAAATTGTCTGTAACAATTTTTGTAAAAAAAAAAAAAACACGCCGGAGTTTTAGATTGCTAAGAATACCATTCGTATTGCGAAGGCAAATGCACGTCATTGTATCCTGGTAAAATAATAATGGAAAACCCAAAAAGAAACGGGCCTAAAGGCTATAGACTGGTCAGAAGTCTGAAAAATACATATACTGGCTGCACCTCCGGTTAGCGGTCACCTGGCTTTAGCGGCCAAATTGTCTGCTTCCCTTGGCTGGCTGCTTAAGACAGGTTAGACTGTATACAAGACCTTCATAATATTATAATGATCCTGAATAGAAGGTTACTCACACTCTGGCACTTGGAACAGGATGCACTGTGCATTCTGCTAACACTTGTGGAACATTTTGTATGGTAGTCAGCACAATGAATTCTCCATGCCTCTACAGCTTAAATCATCTGTATCTCATTAAAACTATTATCTGAGATTTATAACCTCATCACATTTCCACTAATCTTCAATAATTTGAAACAAATCATAAAATTTATAACAGAACTAGCTACCTAAGAAAAGATTGTAAACCTGTAACAACATTCATTCATAAAAGCAAGAAATGTTCAGCCAGCAGGCTTTTATCCCTAGTAATAAACAATTTTACAAGAGGGAGGTTGTAAAAATCTTTTTAAAATCTAATTTCTGCCAGCAAATGGAACTAAAATGTGTCAGGTTTGACAGAGTTACCTCCCATGTGAGCATAATGTAACTGCCTGCATGTAATTAATGAAGTAGGCTAATGGGACCTGTTTTAAACTCAGGAGGCAATTCTATAGATGCATATTTTTTTTTTATTAGAATTTTCTCCAAAATTATCCTCTACATGTTTATTCATAAATCTTTTGGGAAATTAAAGACTGGTGATCGACCCAGGCTCTTAAACACAATGCCACAATTGCTTTTATTTACACAGCCTTATTCAAAACACATTAATTCCAAATTCGCAACTCATATATAAATTTATTTTTTTTAAAAATCTATCAATTACCAAAATAAAAAAAGATTCATCCAATCAATATCTTATGATGCCTAAATTTGCTCTCTCCCCTTCCATTACTGTGAAATCTTCACTGAATACTGAATTACAATCAGAGAGTTTTTCCAACAGAGAAATTTCAAATTTTGTCTAAATTTACTTATAACTAACCTTTTGAACAATTTTTGATAAAAAAGAAAAGAAAATTTGTAAAAACTGCACAATTTTTTTTTCTCATTCTACATTAACACAATTAACTTTAAAGCAAGCTCTTTCTTTCATTCTGTAATTCTTTGAAGATGTGCTGAATGAATTCAGTGTAAATTGAGCTTATCTTGTACTGAAAATACTTTTCTTTATAAATGTTTGAAAAGGAGTGGTATAATAAAGCATTTTTCTAGAACAAAGCACCATTACTTCTGAGTACCTTTGATAGAGAATATCAATCGGCAAAATGATATACATGTAAAAATAAAATGTATACTTTGTAATTACCTGTTTATTGAAGATCAATTCCACTTTTATCTGTACTTTATATTTACATCCACTTTATACACCGTCACTCATTTTTTTTTATTTGCTAAAATACAACAGTCTGTCTTGTTCTTTCTTTTTAATTATTCTAATACTATTTTTAAATAATGACAAAAAAGTAAAATATTTAGTTTCGCGGCAAAGTAAAGAAAACTAAATAAAGTTGTATATCCTATGTGACACTAAAGCTGCTACTGGACTTCGACCATCAAGTCCAATAATCTTCCCACTATCGGTGTGTATCAATGTGCGATAACAGGCAAAATGAGACAAAATAGACCAGTCAACTAGGCTTACTGACTGCAAGTCATGATCTAAACTCTAATCAGCAAATTAGCAAAGACACAAAACTTCTCCCACAGCATGAAGCTGTGTGTATAATACAGTTGCTTAATTCACTTTCAGTAATACCTTTCTAAAAACAGCTGTCAGTTCTGACACATGCATGTATCTCCACACATCTCTCATCCAAATGCTCACATCTGATTATTGTCATTTTATAATAGGTAGACAATTATTATATGTACCAGATTCATATAATCAGTACAGTATGTTTGGGCCCTGGAATGAGCATAATTTACCTTTATATCTAGCTCCGCCCCCACACCACATGGTGGGAACAAATGCCTGGTTCCCTGTAGTTAGCAGAACTTTTAACCAGCTGATTCTATTGTTTCTGCAATTATTTGGGAATGAAATTCTTATGGCTGATAAATTCCATTGAACTCTCTTGATAAGATAAAATCTGGTACTGGGATTAAAACAGACTTTTTGAAGAAAACACATTTTTTTCTGAATTTACTCCTGCGGTGACTCCCTGTCATAATTAATATTCTAACACTTTTCAAGCAAAACCATGTTTCTGTGGCAAGCGCTAAATATTTCAGTGGCAAGCCAAAATGTTTCTGTGGCATTAGCACTAAATATTGCTGTTAGCAAAAATGTTTCTGTGGCAAGCAAAAAACTGACCAGTTGCAGTCAAATAATTATAGATTGTAATTAAGCTGTTATTTCAATAATAGGACAATTTTATCCAAGAATGTCATGGAAGAGTTTAAATTAACTTTTGTTACCGTTCTTCAAAAAAAGAAAATAAACTGATATAACAGAGAAGTGAGCACATTCATGTCAAAATTTCTGGTTACTCTATATGTTTTATAAGCTGAACTTTTTTGATTAAAGACATTTATTTAGGAAATATTTTAAAAATATTGAAAATGAAAATGTCAAAGCCAGGTAGGTTTAGTTCTTTATCAGAAAAGTCAGAAAAAGCAACAAGGACTGGAATCTGCAAAACTGTATGGTAAAATAAGCACAAAACATATTTTTTGTGGTGACAATTCCTGGATGGATGTAGGGATACAAATTACAGTTACAATGACAGATTGACTGAAATTGTAATGCCACTAAATTAGGTCCAGTTCCTCAACCTGATAGAGTAGATTTATCAAGATTGTGAAACTTCCATAATATGGTGGCTGATTTCTGCTATTTCTTTCAGGCGTGTTGGTGAGTTTGAAGAGCGCGAACATGTTAAACTAGTGCGCAAAATATGACAAAACACGTATTTGTTGTATTGGCACGCTAATTTGTGGCTTTGGTGTGTTGTTGTTGTATTGGCACTCTTCATAATTTATGTGCAAACACACAGCACGCCAACTACTATACATTCTGTCGTATTGGCATCATAATTGTCGTTCTGTCATGTTGGCACCCTTTAACATGACAGATCAAATTAGAGGCAATTATCAACGACAATTAGAGGCAGTTATCAACAAATAAACAGCATTTGTTGTACTGGTGTGCTATCTGTCGTTCTTCAAATGTACCAATATGCAAAAATGACAAATTACAAATACAGTTTTTGCCATACTGGCATGTTAGTTTGTCATTTTGGCGTGTCAGTGCTCTTCAAACGCACAAATACACCAGAACGAAATGGCAGAAGTCAGCCACCATACTTGCAGGACTTTCTTATGATAAATCAATGTTCAAAACAATGTTTACAAATAAAATATTTACAATTTACACAACAGAATAATTGTGCACTCATAGCAAATACTAATAAGCTTTGATTATGTGGCAGTTGAGTCCAGTAAGTCCAGAGGTGTTCAAAGATAATCCATCATAGATCCATCGTATAGCAAATATTGGATTTACCTGTATTGGAAAATTAACATTGTTGATTGTATTGAGGTCAACTGCCACATTATCAAAGTTTATTAGTAGATTACCATGACAAAACATAACAGGGCATATTCTGGTTAAATTATGCAGACAGAGAATTATGACAATTAGCAATATCTGTGTTGAAAAAATCTGCTAGTTATCTTGTTTAGCAATTAAAAGCTGATTGTTAATTAACAGATATGAAATAAGATTAACAGCAGGAAGGATTCCAGATAACAAATACTTATATATAATTATACTGACTATTAACTATCAACAGTTCTCTGTATTATGCAAATGGTGTTGAAATACAGTTATGTAAGTAACTTGCCCAACTGTGGTGGGGCTACAGCATCTCAAAATAGACCATGCTTTTTGTCTATGCGCGCACCTTATGGCTGAACCACCAACTTTCTGTAAACCAGCTTGATTGTCATCTACGAATCCTGCAGTAATGCTTAAATTCTGTTCTAACTATTGTCCCCTTATCTATTCTGTCTGGTGATACCACTCTAGTCATACACAGTTCCATACTATAGAATGATTATCACTGAAGCTGTCATGACTGTGTAGCTTTCCTACATTCCATTTTGTTTAAAATTTATTTAACAACATATGAGTCGCACCATGAGAAAACCAACATAGTGCATTTGCGACCAGCATGGATCCAGACCAGCATGCGCATCCACGCAGTCTGGTCAGGATCCATGCTGTTCGCTAATGGTTAAAATAGGCTTTGAAAGTGAACAGCATGGATCCTGACCAGACTGCGCGTATGCGCAGGCTGGTCTGGATCCATGCTGGTCGCAAATGCACTACGTTGGTTTTCTTAATGGCGCGGCTCATATGTGTTTTCAGAGCTATTTTGTATAAACTTAATATTCCATCACATATTATGTTGTCATTCAACTTTACCACACAGATGTCTTCCAAGCTATCAAGTTTATACTCTTTTTTTTTTTTTTCTGTCACAACTGTGCATGTCTAATGGTAGAGGAAGACCCCAGATTATAACCACCCCATTACTGCTTCCTTCTGAAAGCCAACTTGATGGCTTCGTTATATGACAGCACATGCAGCTAACTGATATGAAGTCAAGACACCTCAACCACTTTGGGCTCTATAACCATGCCTACCAGCATCTTTTACTGCATAAATCATTCAATTTGTAGCTTGTCAATAAATGCAGTGATTTCTTCTTCTCTCAAATTAAACATTTATGTTCCATTTTCTTTTTGCATTCTTCCTGCAATGTTTAATATCTACTGAATGACATATCTCCTGGGAGCACTCCGGATGGCATAAAAGATAAGTTAATCTTGGCGCAATATCTAACCTAACATTTTCTTTCTAACTTTTCCGAAATTCCCAAAAGCATTAAACTAGGTGCATTTTTTATAATTAATAACTGTAATAAGATTACAGTGAAAATTAGTATATAATTATGGAAGTCTTAAATGTTCAAGTATTGTGTCAATCAAAAAAATCAATTTAAAATTCTCGTTCATTTAAACAGTATCTTTAAACTTGAAACCCAATATGAACTCTGATGTCCCTGTTTGAATGAAACCATAAAATTTAAAGCCATTTTAAGCAATCTTATTTGTACATAAAGCTAAGTAAAATCTTTAAGGTGAAAATCAGACATCAGTAAGCAATGTTGAAGCAATATACATCAAGTCTTATAATTCAAACCAATTTACTCGGCAAGGCTTCTAAACCAATGCAAGTGCTCTAAAACAAGGAAATATATGGCAAGTTCTCTAAAACAAAGCAATATAAGTCCAAGTCCTCTAAAACAAAGCAATAGTATTACAACAAGTCCTCTAAAACAAAGAAATATACTGCAAGTCCTATAAAGCAAAGCAATCAACTGAAAATCCCTTTCAAACAAGGTTCATTTGATTCAGTTAGCATAATTTAAGACAGAATATGCTACAGGACAAAGTTTAGTATTATAAAACATTACACAGAAATGCTTTACAAGACCATATACAGCAATATACTATATAAAACTAATGGATGCTCTACTTTTTCGTCTAGAGAACTGTTTGTACTGGTTAAGTATATAGAAACATAGTTTGTGACACAGTACTAAAGCTTGATCGTTTTTTGCAAGTGGTCTTTGTTCACAGGTAAATGTTTAAAACTGAAATGAAACCAGTGGTCTTTAGGGCCGTCTGGTCTTTGTTCACAGGTAAATGTTTAAAACTGAAATGAAACCAGTGGTCTTTAGGGCCGTCTGGTCTTTGTTCACAGGTAAATGTTTAAAACTGAAATGAAACCAGTGGTCTTTTGGGCCGTCTGGTCCCTGGTCTTTGTTCACAGGTAAATGTTTAAAACTGAAATGAAACCAGTGGTCTTTTGGGCCGTCTGGTCTTTGTTCACAGGTAATTAAATGTTTAAAACTGAAATGAAACCAGTGGTCTTTAGGGCCGTCTGGTCTTTGTTCACAGGTACATGTTTAAAACTGAAATGAAACCAGTGGTCTTTAGAGCAATCTGGTCTTTGTTCACAGGTACATGTTTAAAACTGAAATGAAACCAGTGGTCTTTAGGGCCGTCTGGTCTTTGTTCACAGGTAAATGTTTAAAACTGAAATGAAACCAGTGGTCTTTAGGGCCGTCTGGACTTTGTTCACAGGCTGTCTTTAAAGTCAGTTGGTCATCACTTTTGACTGTGATACAGTATTAATCAAACCAACAAAAAGCTTTGTATTCAACTTCAGAAAAAGGCAGTAGTTTTCACTGTTTGAATATTTCTTAACAAACTGAAGTCCTTAGATTTTCAAGTAGTTTGTAAAACACTTTAAAATAATTAGCTGCCGGTGGCTAATTTTCATTCATCTTAAGTGAAGTACTTATTAGAGCAAAGTACTGGCTGGTAATCAAAACTAAAGAACGCCACTCATAATATATATAAAACTGTATATATCATAAAATCATTGTGCTTGTAACACATTGTGTATTTAATACTAAAGTAGTGCTAAACACAGAAATAAATTGGTATAAAAAATGAAGAAAAGTCTATGCAGTCACATGATTTTTTTCAAAAAGTCATACATTCTACCTTTCTAATATTCCAAAACCCTGTATATTTTTTTTTGCTTTTGTCAAATATCGAGTCGCACTGACACAATTTAGGTCATATTGCAACTTTTCCAACTTTTGATAGCCATGGAAGACTTCAAGCGCCCCTCTGATCATTGTTCTAGGCAGTGGGAGGGAACCCGTCGTAACCTCCAACCGTCTGAAAGCTAGCTGCATGGACAGCTTCCTCAACTGGAGAATTCTACAAGCCAAGGGAGGTTACAAACCCACAGCAGTGAGAGGATAGTGATTCCAAGTTCCCAACTTTTAATCGCGTTGGCCATGGAAGACCCTTTTATAAATTATAGCAACCTATCAAAATGATTATGGATCATGTCATTTACAGACTTTTGCCTGCAGACATAAAGAACAACTTCAATGCAAATAGAGAAATGAAACATTATTTGAAAACTACAGCATAGACTTTTGTCTATACAACAAAATGACAAAACATAAATAAATGTCTGTACCAAACTCCATTAAAGTACAGCTCCTCAGGGAGTCTTCACCAATTAAACAAGAGCTGTCCGTAAGACAGCACACTCGACTTTTCTCAGTGCTTGACTGAATTAGAGCTTTGCCAGTAAAAGGGGCTTAACTCTTGAGTTAAAAAGGGGCATAACTCTGTCAAAATTAAAATCAGAGTTATGGGAATTGTTTCTCATGGTGTAGATCTGACTTTGATAGCAAATATCTATTTTATGTTTCAAGTCAAAAGCTGTGACAGTAACAGGGATATTTGACTTTATCAAAAACTTTAACCAAAAAATTCTAAGTTAAAAAGGGGCATCACTCTGTCAAAATTAAAATCGGAGTTATGGGGACTGTTTCTCCTGGTGTATACTTTGATAGTAAATAACTATTTTAAGCTTTGATAGTAACAGAGATATCTGACTTTATCAAAAACTTAAACCAACGCTGACTGCGACACCGGCGCCGGGCCGAGTGCGATTGCTGTATTTTTTCTTCGAAAAGTCGAGCTAAAAAGGTTACTTGCGTATTAAAGAGATCAAGACAGTTCTCTCTCCTTCTACATACATAAAACAATTATATGTTTTACCCTGTCTAAATACCAAAATCATAAAATTACTGTTTAATACCTGATTAGCTAGCTATTTTATTTATATCACCTTTTCTCAGGTTTTTCATTTTCTTTATTTTACATCTGGAAACAGGACGACCTATTAAGCAGCATGAATTGTGTCTGCTGCTTACCTTATTTCCAATTAAAATAATTCTGATAAGTCAGATAAAGGTTTGTTAGAAAGTTTGCGATGTGGTAACCAAGATTGATCACATATTGTTACTGAATAATTACTCTGCGCATAAGATATTGCACACTGAATCAATTCTGTAATGAGAAAAGTTGTTTCTCATCACAACATTATTTGCAGGAAAACATGGTTTTTAACTTTCTTACAATCTCACAAAATTATCTAAGAACGTTCTTCATTAATCAGCCTACACTTTTAGCTGTGTTTAAATATTTATTCTCCATTACCTATTGACAATCGGAATTACTTATTTCAAAGTTTTAACAATATCATTGAAATTGATCAAAGATTTAGCATCCTGATACTCAGTCACAGTGTTTAAGCATTGAAAACAAGAGCACCACAATGCAGAGCAATATACGCCCGAAGGTATGACCTTTGACCCCTAAGCGTGACTTTGACCATGAAGCGGGCAATCCACAACGTGCGCTCTGCATGTCGTCTTGATGTGGTGAACATTTGTGCAAAGTTTCTTTAAAATCCTTCAAGCAGTTCAAGAGTTACAGAGCGGACACGGAACAAAGTCATGACTTTTGACCCCTAAGTGTGACTTTGACCTTGAAGCGAGCCATCAAAGACATGCGCTCTGCAGGTGCAGGGTGAACATTTTTCTCAAGTTTCTTCAAAAATCCTTCAAGGGGTTCATTAGAGTTACAGAGCTAAAACGAAATTGCTAACGGATGGACGGACAGATGGACACAACATAATACGCCCCCTTTGAGCATATAAAAAAACAATAAAGCTGCTTCAAATCGAGAAAGACTGAATTTAATATGAACAATTTTGCTAAGTTAACAGAAAATCCTAAAAGTTGTACTTTTAATTCCCAAAATGGCTTAAAATATTTAGCTTTCTTCAAGGTACCGTAAATACCCATGTGTAATGTGCACACATGTCTAATGCTCACCCCCAACTTAACCCTAAAATCTTAACCCTTGAATTGGTCCCCCAGGAAAAAATTGTGCATTTATACATTGAATCTATGGTACTTAAGATGATCCTAGCTTAAATCATGTCAATTTTAGCTTCTGTTTTGCATAATTATGGTTACATGTTAAAAGAATCTACTGAAAAATTTTGAAAACATGACGAACACACAAGTAGAAACCACTTTAAAACGAAGACAATCTAAAAGAACATAAAAACCTCGAAGCAAGTTTAAACCTACGCAGAAGCTTCGCCTCATGCAATATTTGTGTTTTCATCAGAGATATTATATATCTGTAAGTTATTGTAACAGTCGATTAAGATGCATCAGTTAAGTTGTTTTCATTGCCTGTCATATCAACAATGGTGCCGCCAGCTATTTCTTGGCATTCTGTTTAGAATCTGTGTAAATATATGTCATCTTCAGCTGTAAAAACTGCACATCTGTGTAATGACTTAATGTAGAATCTGTGCAGAGTTCTATGAACTCTCTTTCATTGACACTTCAAACTACAACTATCACTGACTGATATCAACCCTCACAAAACTGCTTTGTCGGTGAAAAAAACATTCATTACTTTTTGTAATATAATAAGTGTATAGTGCATTATACACAGATAAATTCCTTCAGACGAGGGGAAGGGGGGGAGGGGTTATAACAACTGCTCTTTTTGTCATTTATCACCAAGGTATAAGCTGTTTTCATATAGGTCAATGTTACTGTCCATCCAGCACATCAGTGCAGGCTGATCATGGTCTGCGCTGTTCCCTACATTCAGTCAGTAAATTTTTAGTGGACTACCCTTTGGATAATAAGTGGTACTACCCAAATTGAATGATAAACCAGTCTATTTTAGAAATTTAGCAGGGTAAAAGTTAAAGACTGAATTTGTAATCTGAAGAGTTTGAAGCTTAATTAAATTGCTCTTGAGCGCACTACTTTGGAAAACCATGGCAGTTTATACGAAGAGGTGCCATTAGTATGGTTCAAACTCAAGATTCCTGGCTGAGTGGTAATATCAGTGTCTACTATTACCACAGTGCATGCCCTTCTGGTACGACAAATATTATTGTTAGTTACTAAAAAAAATCCAAGGACAACCTCTGAAACAATTCTTTGAAAGGAGCTAAATTCTGCTGTCAAATTTTATAATAAGTGGATCCATCTGTCTCACGTATGTTATACTGATAGTCACCTTCATCATCTCCATATGACAATTTTGTGCTCATTATGAAGAAATTTATTTTTTCCTGCTATAAAATGTAAGAGAAAATAAAATAATTTTCCTCACTGCTTTGTAATGCAACTAATTACCTAAGGCATCATTTTCTGTCTTTTGTTTTCCAATTATTTTGCCATTAAATAATTTTTACATATCTTGATTACCTATCCATTAAATAATTTTTACATATCTTGATTACCTATATATAATGTACTGCATCTGATTTTGACAATTTTCCTATCGCTTTATCGGAGACTTCCATCTGCATGAAGAGAACAAATTCAAAATATCAAATCCGTAAACAAACAGATTATATATTTGTAGATCAGTTTATTGTTGATTATAATCAGTATGGGAAAATGAATCTGAAATACTCAATTCATAAACAAGTCTTAGTCCATGGCGCCAATATACTACAAAATCAAATTATCCTTCAAATTTGCAAGTTCGATAAAAACATGTATACCAGAACAGCTTGTTTTAACAAGTTTTCGCTAAAACAGATGTTCACTCTCACATGCAACGGCGCATAATCTTAGGAGTTAACAAATAAATATTTGCTGGAAAGGGATATTACTCTAAATGAAATATCATATATAAGTGCAATATCACCCTAAACTAACATTTTAGAAATTTTGTTGCCTTTGTGAGAAAATATTTATCTCTTTTTTTAACCCTTATCATGATGGACACGATTAGTTCTGCCTTTGCGACCAGAGTAGATCATGATCAGCCTGCACATCCATGCAGTCTGATCATGATCTGCACTGGTCGCTTTTCAGCCAGTACCTTTTTGGTAAGCATCCCTTTTAACAGTTAATGGTACTGTCCAAATTGGAAGATAGACAAGTTCATTATAGAAATTTAGCAGGGTAAGGGTTTAACAAACAATACATTGATGAAAATTCTATCAATAATGAAAAGCAAAGGTCCCTTACTCTACCAAATATCATTCTATTGTATCAGAATATGTTTAATTTGTGGAACACAGCATTACAAGCATGAATATGAACTTAAGTTTAATATTAAAGGAAGTTTTGGAATAGATATTTCCATTCTATGAATCAAGGGCCATAACTGCATGATCTTATATGATTAAAATTAAAACACCATGTTAAACAATGACATTTTGTTCAGCCAATAACTGCATGAATTGTAAAATGAATTCTATTAATATCATCAAGTAATTTCTGTAAAATATCATTTTCATATGCATTATAAGTATTTGTTAGTTTGTAAATCAACACAACATTTTAGGCTCTATATAGACATTTTTATAAAGTTATTCTATTGTATATTTAAGTAAAGTAACAAGGTCAAATAGCAACTCTGCTTATTAAGTAAAGTAGGTCAAATGGCAACTTACTTAGTAAGTAATGGCAATTATTAGTAAAGTAGTCATATGCAACTTGCTTATTAAGTAAAGTAAGTCAAATGGCAACTCTGCTTATTTAAAGTAAATAAGGTCATATGGCAACTCTACTTATCAAGTAAAGTAAAGTCATATGGCAACTCTGCTTATCAAGTAAAGTAAAGTCAAATATGGCAACTCTGCTTATTAAGTAAAGTAAGGTCAATGGCAATCTGCTTATTAAGTAAAGTAAGGTCAATGCAACTCTGCTTATTAAGTAAAGTAAGTCAAATGGAACTCTGCTTATTAAGTAAAGTAAGTCAATGGCAACTCTGCTTATTTAAGTAAAGTAAGGTCATATGGCAACTCTGCTTATTAAGTAAAGTAAGGTCATATGGCAACTTCTGCTTATTAAGTAAAGTAAGGTCAATATGGCAACTTGCTTTATGTAAGTAAGGGTCATAAGTAAGTAAGTAAGTCATATGGCAACTCTGCTTATTAAGTAAAGTAAGGTCATATGGCAACTCTGCTTATTAAGTAAGTAAGTCAAATGGCAACTCTGCTTATTAAGTAAAGTAAGGTCAAATGGCAACTCTGCTTATTTAAAGGAGTAAAGTACTGTCAAATGGCAACTCTGCTTATAAAGTAAAGTAAGGTCAAATGGCAACTCTGCTTATTAAGTAAAGTAAGGTCAAATAGAACTCTGCTTATTAAGTAAAGTAAGGTCAATGGGCAACTCTGCTTATTAAGTAAGTTAAGTCAAATGGCAACTCTGTTATAAGTAAAGTAAGTCATATGGCAACTTGCTTATTATAAAGTAAGCAAATGGAACTGCTTATAAAGTAAGTGAGGTCAAATGGCAACTCTGCTTATCAAGTAAAGTAAGGTCAAATGGCAACTCTGCTTATTAAGTAAAGTAAGGTCAAATAGCAACTCTGCTTATTAAGTAAAGTAAGGTCAACTAGCAACTCTGCTTATTAAGTAAAGTTAAGGTCAAATGGCAACTCTGATTATCAAGTAATGTAAAGTCATATGGCAACTCTGCTTATTTAAAGTAAAGTGAGGTCATATGGCAACTCTGCTTATTAAGTAAAGTAAGGTCAAATGGCAACTCTGCTTATCAAGTAAAGTAAGGTCAAATGGCAACTCTGCTTATTAAGTAAAGTAAGGTCAAATGGCAACTCTGATGATCAAGTAATGTAAAGTCATATGGCAACTCTGCTTCTTTAAAGTAAAGTGAGGTCATATGGCAACTCTGCTTATTAAGTAAAGTTAAGGTCAAATGGCAACTTGTTATCAAGTAAGAAGGTCAATGCAACTCTGCTTATTAAAGTAAAGTAGTCAAATGCAACTCTGCTTATTAAGTAAAGTAAGGTCAAAAGCAACTCTGCTTATTAAGTAAGTTAAGTCAAATGGCAACTACTTATAAGTAAAGTAAGGTTATTCAGCAACTCTGCTTATTAAGGAAAGTAAGGTCAAATGGCAACTCTGTTTATCAAGTAAAGAAAGGTCAAATAGCAACTCTGCTTATTAAGTAAAGTAAGGTCAAATGGCAACTCTGCTTATTAAAAGTAAAGTACGGTCAAATAGCAACTCTGCTTATTAAGTAAAGTAAGGTCAACAAGCAACTCTGCTTATTAAGTAAAGTTAAGGTCAAATGGCAACTCTACTTATTAAGTAAAGTAAGGTTATTCAGCAACTCTGCTTATTAAGGAAAGTAAGGTCAAATGGCAACTCTACTTATTTAGTTAATAAGGTTAAATGGCAACTCTGCTTATTAAGTAAAGTTAGGTCAAATGGTAGCCCTGCTTATTAAGTAAAGTAAGGTAAAATAGCAACTTTGCTTATCAAGTAAGGTCAAATAGCAACTTGGCTTATTAAGTAAAGTAAGGTCAAATGGCAACTTTGCTTTTTAAGTAAAGTAAGATCAAATGGCAACTTTGCTTATTAAGTAAGGTCAAATGGCAACTTTGGTTATGAAGTATAAAGTAAGATCAAATGGCAACTCTGCTTAGTAAGTAAAGTAAGACCAAATGGCAACTTTGCTTATTATTAAGTAAGAAGGTCAAACTGCAACTCTGTTTATTATTTAAGTACAGTAAGCAGGTCATATTTCAACTTTTCTTATTAAGTAAGAAGGTCAAATGACAACTCTGTAAGGTCATAGGGCAACTTTGCTTATTAAGATAGGTAAGAAGGTCAATTGGAAACCCTCAATGCAGCTTATGCAGTAAGGTAAGCAGGTCATATTTCAACTTTTCTTATTAAGTAAGGTCATATTGGAACTCTGTTGAAAAAGTGTCTGCACATTCTTTCAGTAAGCAAGATCTCTTACTTACTGTGAGATTTTGTGAGATTTTACTCCAGGTTTCTTTGAGAACTTCAGATTTGTTTTACTTATAGATCTTTGTTGATATGGATGACAGCATGATGTGTGGCATCAATAAATAAAGAATACAAATGACTTCTATCTCCCTTAATAAGTAACTTAATAAGTTCGAACAATTCAAACTCAGTTCTTACAGGATATGTTACTGCTAAATGGATTTGGAGAAATAAAAATAACATACAACAATCTTTCTTGCACTTATTTAGAACATTTACCTTAAATCTCAAGAAAATAACTTGAAATTATCAAAACGCACCCTGATTTCTTGATAAAATATGATTTGAATATGTTGTATTTGCATTTTATGCATACAAAATAACCATATTTTTTCTAATGACTTTAGCACAATTTTCGATTAAGTTAATGTAAATTACAAATCTTCTTCATGAAAATTGTTGTTAAACATCTTTTAAGTCCTCTCAAGCGTTATTTCGATACCTGTAAAGGAACTTTTTTCATGATTTTACCAGAAATAATTGCTTATCATACGGTTTTAGTAGCAGAAATTAGGTGCAAACCTGTGGAATACTTTCACCGAAATACAACTGGGACAATTCAATTTTCTCACTGATTAACTTCATAAAATGACTGCTTTTGCAAATCGAGTACGCTGCCCTGATATATCCCCAGGCTAACATATTCTGACAATTATTTTTTCTTATCCCATAACATCAAAGCTTGATGTTATTTTTTTCTGCAAAACATTAAGTAAGTTGTAAAATTATAGATCCATCATATGCTTCCAGTATTTACATTTAACATGATGGCTTTGTCAGAATAAGACCAAAAGAAATCCACTCTTACATGTTTATTATTACTTAGTCCTCCCACCACATTTACAAAAAAAACAGACTTTTTTCTCGAATAACAAGACATTGTGCTCAGGAAATAGAAAACGTACCATATTTACGATACTGAAAGCCAACATATAATTAAGCACACCTTCATATTTATGTTCTAACTGCTATTTAAATACAAATTGCAGGTTTAGATTTTAAATAAATATTCACAAAACATACCTCAGAGAAACACTAATGAAGAAGTTATGTCACAAAGAAACATATCTATCAAAGCTGATTTCAAGGTAAGATAACTAACCCTTATCCTGTTAAATTTCTATAATGAACTTGTCCATCTTTCAATCTGGACAGTACCATAAGGGTGCTTACCAAAAAGATACTGACTGAATGGCGAACAGTGCAGATCTTGATCAGACTGCACTGATGTGCAGGCTGATCATGATCTACAATGGTTGCAAAGGCAGAATCAGTCGTGCAGCATAATAAGGGCTAAACGATTCTTTAATGAAAGTCCACCTTACCTTAGTTTTATTTTGTTTTCAATACTGAATACTATGGAAAAATTTGTATCTTCACTTTTCCTCTTTTGCTTTATACACATCCCAAATGTCTGAGGGAGAAGGGAGGATATTCTAAGTTCCTAAACACAAGTAATTAAGTTTTTGTTTTGGATGAAGCACAACAGCTAAAATATCTGTTTCAATGTCTAATGTCAGAACTGAAAACATACAACATAATTAATCTTTGCTATGAAATAACTTTGAAACACATTTAATTATCTCTTTGAATTCTGATAATTATAAGAATTGTAAGCAAACAAATATTTTGCCTGGCAAACTTCAGCTAACAGCATACTAATTATTCCTTTGCTTCAGAGATTCAAGGTCTTTTCATACTAAAAATGTACAACTGTGATTGACTGAGTAACCTCCATTCATTATTTCAGTCAGCATCATTACTGTAAGAATTCATATTATTGCAAGTTATTTGCAAAATGTATCTGTATATTATCCCGTACCCTGCTAAGTTTCTAAAATGGACTGGTCCATCATTCATTTTGTAGTTCCATTTATTATTTAAAGGGGTGTTCACTGAAAATTTACGGACTGAAGAGCGAACAGTGCAGACCATGATCAGCCGGCATTTACGTGCAAGCGCAGGCTGATCTTGGTCTGCACTGGTCGCAAAGGAAGTCACTTGCCACCAGCAGGCTAAAGGTTCTACATGTCCTGGAGCAAGACTTAGGACAATTATTTATATATATAGGTAGTACTGTAAAATGTTGAAACCTTTTCACCAATTTCATTCTTTTTGCTTGAAACTATATGAAATATTACCAGTACAAACTGTCATAGCAGCCTGATGTCCTGGGAGACAAAATGGGGTGTCTATATTGTAGGTTGTCTTTCCTAAAATACACTACAAAAATGAAATTTTCTCTATTTGGACCAGCTTGACTGTATCTCATTTTGTAATACGAATAAATTGGCTCTTTTGCTAGTAATTTCTGGGATCCGAGTTATGTGCATCTAAGAACAAAGCATGGAAGACAAACTTTTTGCTCATTAATCTCCATTAAATACAGCAAAAGTCTCAAAATTGAATTGCTTCTGCCTGATTTTTTTTAATAACATACGGCATTCATACCTGAAAAATGTAAAAACTCCTTTTAAAATTTTTAAAAAGAAGTGCAGTTGTACCTTTAAAGAATACCTTGACAAAAAGAACTTGCTACAGGAGAAAATAGTGAAAGAATAATTACAATTAAGCACCATCTTGTGGAAAACATCATTTTTCCTGTCAGGATAAAAAATATGGCTGATCTATTCACATTTTTGTTAGACACTGTTTTGCACTTTCACTTATGTAGCTCAGGGTTGGAATATTCTCAACATTTTTACAGGTTCCGCGCGTACCTCCCTCTGCAAGAGAATTTAGGTAAATAGATCTAGTTACGTCAGTGCTCCAGCAATCTATAAAATACAAAAGAAAAGACAGAAATGTCCTCAAAATCAGATGGGAGCAGGTTCAGAGGCTTTAAAGTGCAACAAGAGATCACAGAGTGATCTTGGCGCCCACCAATGTGCCATTTTTGAGTGTTCCAAATTTCAAGACTTACTGACTAGCTCAAGGTCAAATTTCATTTCCGTACACAACACAAATCTATGCAAGTGGTCCAAATTTGAAGGCTGTAGCTTGAGAAATGTAAAAGTAGGTCACTAGGTCAAAATCAAGGTCAAATTTTACTTTGGAATACAAACTATGCATGTGGTCCAAATTTGAAGCCTGTACCTTCAAAAATGTGAAAGTAGGTTACTAGGTCAATGTAAAGGTCAAAGTTTGTTTCGGTACACAAAACTATGCATGTGGTCCAAATCTGAAGGCTGTAGCTTGAGAAATGTAAAAGTAGGTCACTAGGTTAAAATCAAGGTCAAATTTTATTTCGGAATACAAAACTATGCATGTGGTCCAAATTTGAAGCCTGTACCTTAAAAATGTGAAAGTAGGTCACTAGGTCAATGTATAGGTCAAAGGTCATTTCAGTACACAAAACTATGCAAGTGGTCCAAATTTGAAGGCTGTAGCTTGAGAAATGTAAAAGTAGGTCACTAGGTCAAAATCAAGGTCAAATTTTATTTCAGAATACAGAACTATGCATGTGGTCCAAATTTGAAGCCTGTACCTTCAAAAATGTGAAAGTAGGTCACTAGGTCAATGTCAAGGTCAAAGTTTTTTTCGGTACACAAAACTATGCATGTAGTCCAAATTTGAAGGCTGTAGCTTGAGAAATGTGAAAGTAGGTCACTAGGTCAAAATCAATGTCAAATTTCATTTTGAAACAGGAAACTATGCATATGGTCCAAATTTGATGCCTGTACCTTCAAAAATGTGAAAGTAGGTCACTAGGTCAAATAAAGGTCAAAGTTTTTTCCAGTGCACAAAATTATGCATGTGGTCCAAATTTGAAGGCTGTAGCTACAGAAATGTGAAAGTAGGTCACTAGGTCAAAATCAAGGTCAACTCATGTCAAGGTTCATCTTGCCACTCAAAAATATACATGTGGTCCAAGTTTGAATGTTGTAGTTACTGACAAGAACATTTTAAAAGCTTTTCCCTATATAAGTCTATATGAACCATGTGACCCCCGGGGCGGGGCCATATTTAACCCTAGGAGGATAATTTGAACAAACTTGGTAGAGAACCACTAGATGATGCTACATTACAAGTATCAAAGCCCTAGGCTTTGTGGTTTGGACAAGAAGATTTTCAAAGTTTTTCCCTATATAAGTCTATGTAAACCATATGACCCCCAGGGCGGGGCCATATTTGACCCTAGGGGTATAATTTGAACAATCTTAGTTGAAGACCACTAGATGATGTCACATACAAAAAATCAAAGCCCTAGGCCCTGTGGTTTTGGACAAGAGGTTATTCAAAGTTTTTCCCTATATAAGTCTATATAAACCATGTGACCCCCAGGGCGGGGCCATATTTGACCCCAGAAAAATAATTTGAATCATCTTGGTAGAGGACCACTAGATGATGCTTCATACCAAATATCAAAGCCCTACGCTCTGTGGTTTTGGACAAGAAGGTTTTCAAAGTTTTTCCCTATATAAATCTATATAAATTATAGAAATAAACAAAGGGCCATAACTCACTCATAAATTGTTGAACCAGTCTGTTTTTCAGGGGGACACAACTAGGGTACCAATACATCATTCTGACAAAGTTTGGTCAAAATCCCCCCAGTAGTTTCTGAGGAGATGCGATAACGAGAAATTGTTAACGGACGGACGGACGGACGGACGGAATGACGGATGGACGGACCACGGACGCAGAGTGATTTTAATAGCCCACCATCATCATGATGGTGGGCTAAAAACGTCAGCAGCTATTAACACCATTAAATTAAGGTAGTTCAGACTCTTGATACCAACCAATATTTGTGTGATTACAAATTTTGTACTATTCTGGAATTCTTCAGTCTAAAATAGCACATATAGAAGTCTGTAACTGCAAGAGAAGGCTGAAATCCCACAAAAAGAATACAAAAATCCCATACAACGAATACAAAATCTCATATGAAAAATTCAAAATCCCCTACAAAGAATAAGAAATCCCATACAAAGAATACAAAATCCCCTACAATAATACAAAAATCCCATACAAAGAATACAAAATCCCCTACAATAATACATAATCCCATACAAAGAATACAAAATCTCATAAGAAAAATTAAAAATCCCCTACCAAGAATACAAAATCCCCTATAAAAAATACAAAATCCCCTACAAAGCTTAAAAAGAAATTGTCAATGATCATTACTGATCCACTGGTTTGCCTGTTGGGTAATTGTAAGAACATAATTTTATATCTAACAAATATTTTGACAAAATGTGTTGTAACTCCTCTGCTGTAAGTATACAAAGGTTAAATAGGATAAATGGAAATCATCCAAGAACTATTTGTCTGTTCCATAATGTTTGCTATAACTTCTATTTCGACCTCCACATCTACAATAAGACTACAATTATGGCTAAGGATTGCTGTAAATGTTTAGATGACCAAGGTGTCTCTCATCAGAGTAATGAGAGAAACAAATTGAGTGGATTTGTGAACACATCAACAAGTAATTTGCCAACATTTCAACACATGGTCATAATTAGCGGCATCCTCAACATATCAGAATGGGTCAAGGCTGTCATGCTTATTATTATGATTCCATGCCAAAATACCAAGGCAAGCAAGTTATGAAGGCAATCAATGATATACCATGTTTCTCCTGCAAGACAATGCAGGCAAGTCTGACCCATACCTGCATGTCTTGATCTATTCAGTATGGGGCACTTTTTGTCAAGAAAACCTTTTCACTGCCGATAATCTGACTACTGCTTTGGTTTGGAATGATTTTTCGATTTTTCTATACACCTGTTGTCTTAAGGGCCTATTACCCTTTAAATATCAATTAACTGATATATTTGAAAGAGCAATTTATCAATTTTATTCAAGGAGTTTAAAAAATCCAATGTGGAATAAAGATACTAATGTAGTATTTTTTCTATCACATCATGCAATGTTAGCTTTTCTTGTTGAAAAAATGAAAATTTCTTCTTTCTATGCCTATCATACACAAAGTAAACTCAACTAACACCAAATAGCACATAACATAATGGCTTTATTTCACTCCCAAAAAACATCTTACATTGATGAAGTAAATATGACATTGCTTCTTGCAGCGAATCACGATTATCTGTACACCTCCTTTCCACCTGATGTTCCCATAAATAGTATTATAAATGCTGCTTTTATATCTACATGTAAAATATCTTGTAAAATTGGCAACTTCCTCAACAATATTCTTCCATTTCTCTTTAAATTGTAACCATTACAAATGGAGATTTATCACAAAGGGAAGTAAGTGTTTATTCCCTATCACCCTAAATAATCATTACTTGAAAGAAATAAACCTCCATTTGTCTGAGGGTTTAATTAAGGATTGTTCCATCTAGACAATATATCTTAGGAAATTACTGACCACCATGGGGATTAAGAATTATTGCAAGATTTTCTAGTCTGGGAGGTATTTTATAGGAACTATTTTCAATTAAACTAGAAGACATTGCGGCGGTTGGTGTGCAACCTATAGTACAACATCCATAAAAAGAACACTGTGAGGGCGACTGTACTTTGTAGCTACTTTAGGTTGTATGGCGACTAAATTGCCAGCTTTCCATGGTTTAGGAAGACCCTAGGTGGTCCTTCAGGCATTGTTTCAGACATGGACAGGCACCTGGGTAGAACTCCTGACCTTCTGTAAGCCAGCTGGATGGTTTCCTCACATGAATAATTCTATCATTCCAAGCGAGGTTTTGAACAAGCATCAGTGAGTGGAAAGTGATTTGAAGGTTGCTACTCTAACCATTCAGTCACTGAGGACCCATCAGTTGGATTCATTCAGAGACTGGTTTCAAATTCAAAATATTCCAATTTCAACACACCATTTAAGTCACATATATTCAACATGCACTTATAATACCTGAATCTGGTCTTAAATATATAAAGAAAATAAAAAATATGTATATTATTTAACAATTAGAGATAAAGAACAATAATTATTCGAATTTAATGTACATATTGACAAGTTCACATAAATTCTTCCAAAAACCACACAGAAAAGAGATTATTTTTATTCTACCAAGTGCATGCTGGGTAACAGACACTCATTTCAAAGTCTCCCAGGGTTCCACAGTTATATGCAAATGCAGAGATAATATGTTCAAAGAAGTTTCTAAGCAGGGGGTGGGGGTAACAGTTACCCCAGATATGTAGACCATTTGCCCTCTGCTGGTTTCTAGCAACTTTACATAACAGGAGTACAATGTCTTTAATTAGCTGAAACATATGTTAAATGTATATACGAATATCAAATGAAATGCTTAATTATGCTATACATTTCAATAATGAATTGAAGTGTAACTTCTTAAAGAATTTTATCTTGGGAAAAACAAAACAACGTTAACTGCAGTAAATTAATTCTTATTGGAATATTAGGAATTTACAATTCCATTTCAGCATTAACTCAGCAGAAAACATGAATCATGAGACCTAAAATGACTATAGTCAAATCTGTCTGTAAATACCATAATTTGGAAATGCAAAAAGTGGTTTTAGACAGGTATGAAACTCTCACAAGAACATCGAATTAAGTCTCACTAATATCAAGGTAACCAAACAAGATCTTGTTTGTAATTTTACAGAAAAACTTCTTTCAGTTAGTGTGTATGCATTTTCATACTTGTCAATGATATGCGATTTTGCAAGAATTATTATCAGGTCTTATTAGGTCTGGTCTTTATCAGAAGCAGGTCCCAAGTACAGAATTTTTTGGAAGGTAATGTTCTATCCAAAATTCATATGTAGATAAACATGACACATAAACTGAAGAAATATGAACTGAAAAACACACATTAAAACATGTTCTAACAACAAATGACAATACAGCTAAGCATCACTCTTTAACTGAACGAAACAAAAACATTCTCTTTATTGCCAACTTAGTAGAAGAAAAGAATTCCCATAACATTAAAGAAGTCGGTAACCCTAAAGTTAATCCCCCAAACATATGATGATATTTTCTTTTATGTATGAGAAAGGGGGTGTTTGATCTGTAGGTATGAAGGAAATCTTAATACAAAATTCTAACACTAAGCACAGACCATAGAAACAAGAGTGAACACAAACTGAAATCCTGGCATACTTTGAGCTACTTGATGTCATTTTTCTACCTAACTCAATTTCCTTATCCCCATTCTGTCCTATACAGTTAATTTTCATTTACTGAATTCTCATCTTTATGAAGCTATTTATATATTGAAAATTCAACATTAAACAAATCTCCAAAAATTCAAAAGAATTCAGACTTCATTTTTCAAAATATTACAAATGACTTAATTATTATGAAGGGAGTTAATCAGTGTAGACATCTGAAGTTAACAAAGGTAACCAATATTGCTAAGGGAGCTAATCAGTGTAAGCATCTGAAAGTTATCCATTCCCAACACTGTTTTTATCTAGATTAATGAACAGACAGATACAGATGGCTTATCTTACAGCATCTAGATGGAACACATCATAACTGTCACATCATCTCCACAACTGGTGTTAACAGAATGCTGTATAAATTCATGGCAATTTGTTATTCATTATTTGCAAAAAAAAAACAACTGAAAAAAATGTTTACAGTACTGATTTCTACAAAAATGTTCTGAATTTTCAGACATCTCTGAGATGCTTACTGAAATAAACAGTAAAATCCTGTATATTCTTGTCCCTGAACAGGTATAATATTACAATCAAACTCCAATATCTGTGTTTTTCTTAAAAGATTTAAGAATAATAACTTTCGAGAAAACGAAAAAAATCTTTAGTATACTTTTAATACCCTCCAATGAGTTCTCTAAAACATATTATCATATACCACACAAAGGCACAATGCCATAATTTATCACCTGAATGGTCTGAAATAGTGATATAACACAAAAATGAATATAAAAACCAATAAGAATTAGCCAAAATCTTCACACAGAAAAAGAATCTCTTCCATTTTGACATAAAACATAATTTATCATAATGTACCCATCAATAGCTATTAAGTTACTTAGAGAAACAAACAGAAAAAAGATGTCAAAATGTGTTACCAATTGTCTTAAACACACATCATTGTCACATAGCACTAAAATATCACTACCAGATTCTTTGCTGGCAGGAACTTATCATACTTACGGCAGTATGGGTGACTTCAAAGGAATTTTATTTGAAAATTTGTATTACATCAGTGGCAGACATGATTTTAGTGGTTAACTTTCAAAATTTGCATTGAACATTTAGTTGGTCCTTTAGCAACAATTCCTGGGTAAGCAGGGCGGCACAAAATTATTGCTACAGGAATAATGATTTTGTCACAAAAGAAGGGGCTGCACATTCATTCTTAAATCAAATGATCAAATGAGCCATGCCATGGGAAAACCAACATAGTGGGTGTGCGCCCAGCATGGATCCAGACCAGCCTGCGCATCCGCGCAGTCTGGTCAGGCTCCATGCTGTTCGCTTTTAAAGCCTATTGGAATTGGAGAAACTGTTAGCGAACAGCATGGATCCTGACCAGACTGCGCGGATGCGCAGGCTGGTCTGGATCCATGCTGGTCGCAAACCCACTATGTTGGTTTTCTCATGGCACGGCTCAAATATATTTCTGGACTGGAGCTCTTATGAACTTATCTAATGACTAAAAAAGAAGTGCTGCTGATCAACGGACATCCAGACATATAGTACTGACTGCAAAACTGAAACAACCCTTACGTACATTTTGCAAATATAATACTGCCGCACCATGGAGTCCTTTCACAGATGAATACAACATGGTTAAACATTCAAACAGGAAATAGTCAACAATATAATTATGTGTCTGCACTATGGGTTAGAAATCATTAGCAGCTGCAGACTTGGAAGTAACATCACCAGAGGGCAAAAGTTCCATCACAACCTTCCAGGAAAAATGTCTTGCGGCCTGTACCTTTGTAGTATGACGTGCACAGCAAGCAGCTGCCAGCAACATGTGATGGAAACTCCTGCACTGAAAATGTTTTTCTTTTGAGGCTGTGACAATACTGTCACTAAGGAAGAGCTAAAGGAAATAATTTACAATGTATCATTACTTTACAATATCAACAGTTGTAAATTAGAGAAAATCCAGCTAGATATATTACATTTATTTGACTTCCATCACTGTCTCATGTGAGGAAGTTGTTATTCCAATTTAAGCAGAACTTCTGCTTTCCACCTCTAACTTGCCATTCAACTTAGGAAGAACTTCCGTCCTCCACCTCTTACTCCATTTGGAAAATTGCAGTTCATTTATTAATGACTTTCCTCCTATGCCTTGAACTCATATGGAGAAGTTGCAATTCACTAAATGGGAAGAACTTTTGTTCGTTGTTCAAACTAAGAAAACATTTGTTCTCCCCCTTAAACTTATGTGGGGAAGTTTCCACTGTCTAAGAACTATCTTCCTCTGCCTTCAACTCACTGTGAGTCTTCAAACTGCTAATGACTAAAAGCTTAGAAACCTCAAACTAATGTGGAAAAGATGTCATTGATTTAAAAGAACTTCTGTTCTCTACCTTGAAGTAACACTGAGAAGCTGCTACTGAGTTAAGAAGAACTTCTGTTCTCAATCTCAAACGCATGTGGAGAAGTTGCAATTTTCTTTAAGGAAGAACATTGTCCTCTTCTCTGACTTACGTGGGAAAAAGAACTTTTGTCCTCCTTATTAAATGTCTCTATGAAGAAGTTATCAATGGCAAAAACAATCAGAGGAATGGCTATCTGAAATCTTTAACTGAAATACTGCTGGAAATTATATTTCAGAAAAATACAAACACATTTCTTCTTTCCATCTTGAAGAGTGTGAATGAATGGCAATTATTAATATACTTTTTGTTATCTTTTCTCTCTCTACCAAATCAGGTGAAAATCTACTAAAATATTTGCTTAAGCTTACTTCGACTTGTATAATTTGTAAAATAGTTAATTTTTCGTAATGAAAAATGTTCTTTAATCATTATGGTTCTGAAAGACCAATACTAATCTTCATCTATGTCCAAATGCTAACCTGCTTTCAATCTGCATCTGTGACCTCAGATCTGTGTGCCGAGAAGAGCCTGAGAAACCAAAGATCTATTCGGTTAAGCCTAAAATTGTTGTCCAGATTCCTCAGAAGTTTCACATGGTGTGGTCAATCATACTTCTCTGGTATGTTGTTTCCCCTCATAAAAACAGACATCACAGAGAGGTAAGTGACACCTTGACTTCTACAGAAGAGAAGAGCCTAACATGTATTTGTCATGACAACAAACATGATGCTTTTCTTCTCAATACAGAAACATAATGTCTGCAAACCCAAATTTTCCTGCAAGTTAACTTTCTCTGGCAGGAAGTTCAATGCATTATGCATCTTCAATGTCATATAGAAATAAGGTATTCCAAAGGATTACTGGAATTGGCAGTCAAGACATTAAATATAAAGTCTGAAGGCCAGTCTTGAATTGGTTAATTTTGAACTTGATATAAAAACTGACCAATGGAAACTTTTGCATTCTGTGACTGGTTACAAATATAATAACTTTACAGCCAGGCTCAGATGTGATACATGAATAATCAAAGAAAGTGAAAATTGCATGTTTTTAGCAGGCTAATTAATTACCCTGTAACACCGCCTTCCTGTACGAAGCACAGACCTGTTGAACAAAATTTTAGTTGAAAAGGGGCCATGACTCCAGACAAAATTTCTCCTATAAAATTTGATGGATTGTGTCCAAAATCAAATTCGACCTGTATTATATGATCACACACTTGTGTATTACAAATGAATTCAATCCATTCATCCTTTCAAAATTTATCAATCGAACATCAACAATTTGCAAATTTAAAGGCAGAAAAGGGGCATAATGCTGCCCAAAATTGGAAGATCATAACTAAAATTGGATCTAGCCTGAAATGAACTCAATCCTCCTAAACTTTGTTTACAGTGGTATAAAAATACTGTAAGTAACATATCTTTCACAGTACTTTTGTAGATTTAAAGCTGTAACTAGTGGTGCTTTTGAGAAAAGCGCATGTCTCCCACAACTGCCTAATCATCTGAATAGTAAGTCAGTCTTTGTATACTTTTTGTGGTCTACTGGTATTCACATGTTGGAGTAACCGGTCTACAATGCTGTATCGGCAGTGTTGGTAATTATGTTCAAAAGTGCCTGGGCTGATTTAGCTAGTTATCGAACTTGGCCAAGGACTTATGGTCAAACACATTTTATTCAAGTTTGGTGAAGATCGGATGAGAAATGTTCGACATAGAGTGCGGACAAGATTTGTGACAGACAGACAGACACACACACACACACAGACAGACACACACACAGACAGGAGTAAATCAATATGTCTCCCACACCACTGTGTTGTGGGAGACATAGTAAAAATATTCCTGCCTATAAATAATTAGCAAGAAGATATAAGTCTACAACATAATTCCTGATAAAAATTGAGCATTAAACAAAAAAGTTCAAAACAATTACATTATCATTCACACAAATTATTACAACTTCTAGTAAATTAAGACACACACAGTATTGATAATGTGGAAATTGCCAAAATTTTTCACAGGTAATATAAGAGAGAGAAAAAACGAAGAAGACGGCTCAGTGCAAATGAATTTATATTCATCTGGCTTTTTCAAATCCCACGGTAATCCCAAGAATCTCTGCAATTCTATTGGATGTCATTCTACGTAGTCAAATTTGCTCTTAACATAAACAATAACAGTCTTTCTTACGAGCAAGAACATATGGTTTCAGTTGGTAACGTTGGTACGCCAGTCTTAAAATACATTTCTACATGGCGTCCCAATCGACACACTACAGACAGAACATGTCTTGCAGCAATTTTACCTTTGTCATGATATTACTCTTGATTGCAATATATCTAAGATCATAATTAAGTATTTCTTTGTAAAAATGGCAATAAACTGGGTTAATTATTTATCTTCGTGCTCAAAAATGATAGTGCCGACTGACATACTGGCATGTATTTTGTCTAATAATCATTTATAATGCCTCTTTCACTTCTTGGGTTTATCTTTTGCAGGATCAGCAACAAGAGAGATTTTTCAAGACACCACTTAAACTTGATCTGGTAAAACCATTTTCTTAAAAGCCATAAAACATCTCTCAAGAATTAATAACATTAAAAGAGAAATACTAAACAAAAAGCGCATACATACAACTTAAAAAATTTAAGTAACAGCAATACCAAAAAACATGAAAATTAATATACAAAGATAAGGTGTATTATGAATGGCTAGTTAAAAAAAGTATATGCTCTTATATGATTGGCTTGTATGAAATTCTAACAGAGGACACTGTAAATAGTAGTCTACAAGGTGACTATATGGAGAAAACAGAACACAACTCAACATGAATATTTAATTTATTCCTCTCTAAGTAAGCATTTTCTCACAGTTCAATATTATTTGTGATTCTTACCGCATTTTACAATGACACATCTGGTGAAGCTTGTCAATTTACTTTGCAATGGTTTTAATATATAGACTCACTATCTCTAGACAATAATACCAAATCTTTCCTGCAATCTGCTTCCACTTGGTGCATAAATTAACCCTTAATAAAATTACCAAGTGCAGACATATTAAAGTTCAGATATCATTCCGAGATGATGGCAACATTACAACTGCACATCCCAAAGGTTTGTTGTGAGTGGTTCAAGTAGTTCAAGCCATGTCATGATCTTTCCTTATCAGAACTTGTGAAAAAGAAACCTCTGTAACTTAAGCCAATATAAACAAATATTTTCACTCTGAACATTAATCAATATGAAGTGATTAATCAATCTGTAACTTACCTGATGTTGTCTTGTGTAAAGTTGCTTTAGCAAGTTGTCACTACCAGGAATTATGGGGCTGGATGTTCAGTTGGATGGTAGGGAAAGGTCAATGCTTTATACTGCACCCCTGCCTGGCCATCTACAAGAACTCTGTGCTGCTCCTTAGAAATCACACTGAAATATATAAACAGACAAAATTAGCAATTTAGGAACTACAACAGTATCACTAACTCACTAACAGCAGGTAATCTGCAACATCATCCCTAACAGTAAGTAATCTGCAACATCATCGCTAACAGTAAGTAATCTGCAACACCATCGCTAACAGCAGGTAATCTGCAACATCATCGCTAACAGTAAGTAATCTGCAACACCATTGCTAACAGTAAGTAATCTGCAACTTCATCGCTAACAGTAAGTAATCTGCAACACCATTGCTAACAGCAGGTAATCTGCAACTTCATTGCTAACAGTAAGTAATCTGCAACACCATCGCTAACAGTAGGTAATCTGCAACACCATCGCTAACAGTAAGTAATCTGCAACACCATCGCTAACAGCAGGTAATCTGCAACACCATCGCTAACAGAAGGTAATCTGCAACACCATCGCTAACAGTAGGTAATCTGCAACACCATCGCTAACAGCAGGTAATCTGCAACACCATCGCTAACAGTAGGTAATCTGCAACACCATCGCTAACAGTAGGTAATCTGCAACACCATCGCTAACAGTAGGTAATCTGCAACACCATCGCTAACAGTAAGTAATCTGCAACACCATCGCTAACAGTAGGTAATCTGCAACACCATCGCTAACAGTAAGTAATCTGCAACACCATCGCTAACAGCAGGTAATCTGCAACACCATCGCTAACAGCAGGTAATCTGCAACACCATCGCTAACAGCAGGTAATCTGCAACACCATCGCTAACAGCAGGTAATCTGCGACACCATCGCTAACAGCAAGTAATCTGCGACACCATCGCTAACAGTAAGTAATCTGCAACACCATCGCTAACAGTAAGTAATCTGCAACACCATCGCTAACAGTAAGTAATCTGCAACACCATCGCTAACAGTAGGTAATCTGCAACATCATCGCTAACAGTAGGTAATCTGCAACATCATCACCAACAGCAGCTGAAATGTAGCAGGATCTCTCACAGGAACTGAACAGCATCAGCATTTCTAACAGCAGCTGAACTGCAAAATAATAACCTATAGCAGTTGAGCTTCAACAGTATCATGAACAGCAGCTAAAATGCAACTACAGATTTTTAAAATACTGGTTCTTCTAACAGTTTAATGCAAACACAAAATCATGAAAATCTTTGAAAATAATTTTCTAATTATGCTTTCATGTTTTTTCGTTACTCTACAATAACTAATCATAATCATAAATATATCCACCTTTTGCAACAAACACAACTTTAATGTCACACGACTTTAGTAATACACGACTATAATGTTGCGATATTAGCGCTGATAAGATAATAATTTTATGCAGTTGCATGTCTATCCCTACACCATCTTGACAATGCCGACCATATTGTGGCACTGAGAATTTCTTTACTGACAGAATAAAAGCCAAAAGCATTCATATGAGATCCATAAAAATCCCAGCATTATTACTGAGAAATGTCATTAATTGTCGCTTTATTTTTCACAATTTTTTTCTCTTCTCCTTGGAGTGTGTGTAAGTCTTCATTATTTTTGGTACTGTTATCAATTACAACTCAGAGAACCAGGGGATATTTTGATTTTATGGCTTTAATGAATCATTTTTTTCTTTTTTAAATTAAGGTGATAATTTACTGGATCAATAATAAATATGCTCCTTATATTAATTAATGAAGATTTATAGCAAAATAATTGGAAGAGACTCTTTATTCAACAAGAGGACCATGATGGTCCTGAATCGCTCACCTCTTCCCACATGACCCAGTTTTGAGTATGACGTCGTTTTTTCTATTATTTGACACAGTGACCTAGTTTTTGAGCTCATGTGACCCAGTTTTGAACTTGACTTAGATATTATCAAGATAAAAATTCTGACCAATTTTCATGAAGATCCATTGAAAAATATGGTCTCTAGAGGTCACAAGGTTTTTCTATTATTTGACCTATTGACCTAGTTTTCGAAGATATGTGATCCTGCTTTGAACTTTACCTAGATATCATCAAGGTGAACATTCTCACTAAATTTCATGAAGATCTCATGAAAAATATGGCCTCTAGAGAGGTCACAAGGTTTTTCTATTTTTATACCTACTGGCCTAGTTTTTGAACGCACGTGACCCAGTTTCGAAAATAACCTAGATATCATCAAGGTAAACATTCAGATCAATTTTCGTGAAGATCCATTGAAAAATATGGCCTTTAGAGAGGTAACAAGGTTTTTCTATAATTTTAGACCTACTGACCTAGTTTGTGACCGCAGTTGACCCAGTTTCAAACTTGACCTAGATATCATCAAGATGAACATTCAGACCAATTTTCATACAGATCCCATGAAAAGTATGGCCTCTAGAGATGTCAAAACGTTTTTTTTATTATTTGACCTACTGACCTAGTTTTTAAAGGCACATGACCCAGTTTCAAACTTGACCTAGATATCATCAAGGTGAACATTCTGACCAATTTTTATGGAGATCCATTCATAAGTATGGCCTCTAGAGAGGTCACAAGGTTTTTCTATTTTTAGACCTACTGACCTAGTTTTTGATCGCACATGACCCTGTTTCGAACCTGACCTAGATATCATCAAGATGAATATTCAGACCAATTTTCATACAGATCCCATGAAAAATATGGCCTTTAGAGAGGCCACAAGGTTTTTCTATTATTTGACCTACTGACCTAGTTTTCGTTGGCACGTGACCCACTTTCGAACTTGACCTAGATATCATCAAGATGAACTTTCAGACCAACTTTCATACAGATCCCATGAAAAATATGGCCTCTAGAGAGGTCACAAGGTTTTTCTATTATTTGACCTATTGACCTAGTTTTTGATGGCACGTGACCCACTTTCGAACTTGACCTAGATATCATCAAGGTGAACATTCTGACCAATTTTTATGAAGATCTCATGAAATATATGGCCTCTAGAGTGGTCACAAGGTTTTTCTATTTTTAGACCTACTGACCTAGTTTTTGACCGCACGTGACCCAGTTTCGAACTTGACCTAGATATCATAAAGATGAACATTTAGACCAACTTTCATACAGATCCCATGAAAAATATGGCCTTTAGAGAGGTCACAAGGTTTTTCTATTATTTGACCTACTGACCTAGTTTTTGATGACACGTGACCCAGTTTCGAACTTGACCTAGATATCATCAAGATGAACATTCAGACTAACTTTCATACAGATCTCATGAAAAATATGGCCTTTAAAGAGGTCACAAGGTTTTTCTATTATTTGACCTACTGACCTAGTTTTTGATGGCACGTGACCCAGTTTCGAACTTGACCTAGATATGATCAAGGTGAACGTTCTGACCAATTTTCATGAAGATCTTGTAAAAAATATAGCCTCTAGAGAGGTCACAAGGTTTTTCTATTTTTAGACCTACTGACCTAGTTTTTGAAGGCACGTGACCCAGTTTCAAACTTGACCTAGATATCATCAAGGTGAACATTCTGACCAATTTTCATGAAGATCTTGTGAAATATATGGCCTCTAGAGAGGTCACAAGGTTTTTCTATTTTTAGACCTACTGACCTAGTTTTTGATGGCACGTAACCCAGTTTCGAACTTGACCTAGATATCATCAAGATCAACATTCTGACCAATTTTCATAAAGATCCCACAAAAAATGTGACCTCTAGAGTGGTCACAAGCAAAAGTTTACGGACGGACGGACTAACGCACGGACGGACGGACGACGGACGACGGACGCTGCGCGATCACAAAAGCTCACCTTGTCACTATGTGACAGGTGAGCTAATAAAAACATAATCAATTAAAAATAATTTTAATATTCTAGAGGGTCATCCAAGGAACAATTCTATCAAATCAATAACAAAATTTACAGTTTGCCCAAGTTGCTCTGCTAATGGAATTGCTCCACTTCGTTCTATTTCACATACAGTTGCCATATCAACTGTATGTATTAAATTAAATGGCGAACTGTAAGACTGTTATAAGTTGAATACAGCATTAACAGGTATTAATTTCTCGCTTCGTTAACGCTCGCTCGAAATTAATATCTTAAAATTACTGTATTCAACTTATAACCTATACTGAACTAGCAATTTAAAAGGGGATGCTATTTGAAGATTTTCTATATTTAGCTCTGTGAATGGACAACAACCAGAGATGGATGCAGTGACACCTTCATCACTGGATGATGACAAAGATCCGAGTCACTTGTGCTCTCAGGTAAACTTAATATGTACAAGAGCTGCCTGATGACAGTGCACTTGACTTTTCTCAGTGCTTGACTCTGAATTAGAGTTTTGCCAGTAAAAACATATTACATATTCATTAACTTTATAATCCCTTCTCTAAATTTCCCGTTTTAAAACTTCTTAAAACTGTTTCCATTCAATCTGATCTTCAATAATTAGTACTTTAGTTAATGCTAATTAAAAATTTAACTAAATTAAAGCTGGAGGCATAAGTGTGATAATTTATTTTAGACAAACAATCCCATCTGATATAACAAAGTAGCTGATATGATTTTATCAATAATGAAATAAAAAGTAGTTCTCTTAAGCTTTATCAAACATTTAAAAACAAGGAATCGTTAAAACCGAATGATGCTCCCGGATGCATGTGCTTGTCCCAATATGGTGAGTAACATAGTAGAAACAAAAGCAAACAAGAGGACCATGATGGTCCTGAATCGCTCACCTATCCCCACATGACCCAGTGTTGAACTGAGTATGACGTCGTTATTTCTATTATTTGACAAAGTGACCTAGTTTTTCAGCACATGTGACATAGATATCATCAAGATAAAAAATTCTGACCAATTTTCATGAAGATCCATTGAAAAATATGGCCTCTAGAGAGGTCACAAGGTTTTTCTATTATTTGACCTAATGACCTAGTTTTTGAAGGCACGTGACCCACTTTTAAACTTGACCTAGATATCATCAAGGTGAACATTCTCACCAATTTTCATGAAGATCTCGTGAAAAATATGGCCTCTAGAGAGGTCGCAAGGTTTTTCTATTTTTCGACCTACTGACCTAGTTTTTGACGGCACATGACCCAGTTACGAACCTGACCTAGATATCATCAAGCTGAACAGTCTCACCAATTTTCATGAAGATCCATAGAGAAATATGGCCTCTAGAGAGGTCACAAGGTTTTTCTATTTTTAGACCTACTGACCTAGTTTTTGACCCCACGTGACCCAGTTTCAAACCTGACCTAGATATTATCAAGATGAACCCTCTGACCAATATTCATGAAGATCTCATGAAAAATATGGCCTCTAGAGAGGTCACAAGGTTTTTCTATTTTTAGATCTACTGACCTAGTTTTTAACCCCACGTGACCCAGTTTCGAACTTGACCTAGATATCATCAAGGTTAACATTCTGACCAATTTTCATGAAGATCCATTGAAAAATATGGCCTCTAGAGAGGTCACAAGGTTTTTCTATTTTTAGACCTACTGACCTAGTTTTTGACCGCACGTGACCCAGTTTCGAACTTGACCTAGATATCATCAAGGTGAACATTCTGACCAATTTTCATGAAGATCCATTGAGAAATATGGCCTCTAGAGAGGTCACAAGGTTTTTCTATTTTTAGACCTACTGACCTAGTTTTTGATCCCACATGACCCAGTATCGAACCTGACCTAGATATCGTCAAGATGAACATTCTGACCAATATTCATGAAGATCTCATGAAAAATATGGCCTCTAGAGAGGTCACAAGGTTTTTCTATTTTTAGATCTACTGACCTAGTTTTTATCCCCACGTGACCCAGTTTCGAACTTGACCTAGATATCATCAAGCTGAACATTCTGACCAATTTTCATGAAGATCCATTGAGAAATATGGCCTCTAGAGAGGTCACAAGGTTTTTCTATTTTTAGACCTAATGACCTAGTTTTTGACCCCACGTGACCCAGTTTCAAACTTGACCTAGATATCATCAAGGTGAACATTCTGACCAATATTCATGAAGATCTCATGAAAAATATGGCCTCTAGAGAGGTCACAAGGTTTTTCTATTTTTAGACCTACTGACCTAGTTTTTGACCCCACATGACCCAGTTTCGAACTTGACCTAGATATCATCAAGGTGAACATTCTGACCAATATTCATGAAGATCTCATGAAAAATATGGCCTCTAGAGAGGTCACAAGGTTTTTCTATTTTTAGACCTACTGACCTAGTTTTTGACCCCACATGACCCAGTTTCGAACTTGACCTAGATATCATCAAGGTGAACATTCTGACCAATTTTCATGAAGATCTTGTGAAATATATGGCCTCTAGAGAGGTCACAAGGTTTTTCTATTTTTAAACCTACTGACCTAGTTTTTGATGGCACGTGACCCAGTTTCGAACTTGACCTAGATATCATCAAGGTGAACATTCTGACCAATTTTCATAAAGATCCCATGAAAAATGTGACCTCTAGAGTGGTCACAAGCAAAAGTTTACGGACGGACGGACGGACGGACGCACGCACGCACGCACGCACGGACGACGGACGACGGACGCCGCGCGATCACAAAAGCTCACCTTGTCACTTTGTGACAGGTGAGCTAAAAATAGTGATAATAAAAAGAAGAAAAATGAATAAAGGGAGATAATTCAAAAACTAGTTTAGGTAGAGTTATGGTTCTTTGTTTGACATGGCACTTTCCGTTAATGGCTGCTATCATTTTGTGAAGTTTCAATGAAATGCCATTGATAGTTTCAAGTAATGTCTGGACAAGCCTTTTTTTGTATAATAAAGGGAGTTAATTCAAATTCTAAGTAAAGTAGAGTTATGGTTCCTTGACACTGCACTTTGTCTCAATGGCCTCTATCATTTTGTGAAGTTTCAATGAAATGTCATTAATACTTTTCAAGTAATGCTCTGGACAAGCCTTATTTTGTATAATAAAGGGAGTTAATTCAAATATCAGGTCAGGTAGAGTTATGATTATTTGACACTGCCTTTTGCCTCATTGGCCTCTATCATTACGTGAAGTTTCAATCAAATGCCATTATTACTTTTCAAGTTATACTCCGGACAAGCCTTATTTTGTATAATAAAGGGAGATAATTCAAAAACTAGGTAAGGCAGAGTTATGATTCTTTGACACTGCACTTTGTCTCAATAACCTCTATCATTATGTGAAGTTTCAATCAAATGCCATTAATACTTTTCAAGTTATACTCCGGACAAAAGTGTGACGGACAGACAGACAGACGGACAAAGCGGCAACTATATGCTCGCCCTTTGGGGAGCATAAAAAATCCATGTATCAATAACAATTAAATATTTTACACAAACAACAAAAATTGGCTATAATGAAAAAAATCTTCCTTTTTAAAAGCCACACTTCACAATTACTGTTTATACCCGTGTATAATACGCACCCGTGTAAAATACGCACCCTAGATTTGTGCCCAAAATCCTGGGAAAAATATTTTTGGTCAATTTTGAGGTAGACTGAAAACGAAAGTAGGATTTACATTGGCACCGGTAATAATTTATCTCCACGGCGGAGAGAGGAATCGGTCTCGCTGACTATCGATCTTTTGTTTTCTTGAAAATAAAACCAAGAAGATATCATTATTTCCAAAATTTAAATATTTTTTATGAATATTAAATAGAAAGCAATTGTTTTCAATATCTTGGAATGGCACCTTTCAAAATGACATCAACTTCTCAATTCAAACTGATATCAAAAGGTGTAATCATCCTTTGTTACGATCCGTAAAACCTCATAGATCAAATGGCCATTAATTATCTGTAATTAGCGTGACGCCTCGTGTCAGTTTTGTTGTTCACAGTTTGAGCTCGATTAAAGATAATAGTTGATCTTTTATTAGTATTATAACACTTACGATTTTTGATATTTCTGTCTTCAAAATACAACTGAATTTATGTAAAATTAATTTTGTTTAAGGAAAAATAAAGTACTATTATTCTAATACCTTATACCAGCAGTGGTCCTGCATCATATAAATATAATACGAATGTAACAGCAATTGTAGTTTTTAGCCTAGACAATTAGTGCGGAGAGTAATTTCCCTTTACCAAAATGGCGAAAATCGTGAAAAAAATTGTTTTGAAGCTGGAAAATTGTCTATACCTGTGTATAATGCGCACCCATGATTCGGGGGTGGTCCCGGGGGTAAAAAAACTGCGCATTATACACAAGTATCTATGGTATTATAAAGAAGCAATCCATCATATACGATGGAAATATGCTGAAGCATTTTATTTGACAGAAACTGTGTAAAGATAATATGGTTTCATGGTGTTATTTTGTTATGCTTGTCCAGATCAAAAGAGGTAAGAGTTTAAAGCAGCATGCCTCCAGATTTGGCTAAAAAAAAATCTTCCTTTCAAATTGAAGTTTGGTCATATTATGAACATTAGAATATGAATTTTTGTTTCTAACATATTTTAAAAGCTCCAAATCAAGAAAAAAAGATGACCGCATCGGGAATCGAACCCCGGACCGCCGCAGCAATAAAGACATTTTCCCGTCATCGTAACCAATAGCGCTATAGCTGAAGTAGTGAATAATGACTTCAAAATATAGATATTTATAATGGGAGACAGTTTACCTGGAGTAAAAGCGTGAGAAACGCTTTTCGATTTTCATCACAAAAAGTAGTAAAAACAGCAAATTCTCATGTGTTTCCGTAACATAAAGTTTGTCAGTAATTAAGTTTTGAAGCCTTCTTAAGAAATATAGCATTTATTTCAAGATAACAAAAAAAAAAAATATTTTTTTTTGTTGTCGAACGATCTGGAGGTATGCTGCTTTAAATGGAAAACAACAAATATAGCCTCAAAATGAAAGTGAATCAGTAAGTGAACGAAGTATTATCACTATTTTATACAAGTCTGATACACATCTTTCTATTTTCATTCAGTTTTAGCTGTAATTTTTTCCTCTTCTTCCCATTTGTATTTTTTTTTAATCATACAAAACTAATTTGCATTTGAACAATAGGACATTCACATCCAGTTAATTAAATATCATGGTATTTTTTTCTATTATGGTGCAATTAATTGACTGTTTTCCTAAAGTTTTTCAACTTACTACAGTAGATAATATATTACTTTACTTTACACTAATTCATATTTTTCAAATTGTAATATCAGTGCTGCGCTACAAAGTGTCACTTTACTGGTTTTAATTGTAATTTCAGCATCAAGCCTAGTAACTCAAGTGACAATTTTTCCACAACATTCTCAGAAAATAATTATTTCTAAGTTTATAATAAGCTGAAGGCATCACAGAAGTTGTACAGATAACTGTTGTTTTATTACTTCGTAAATCAATCTTCTATTTCCTCTATGAAAAGTAATTTGTCAGCTCATAAACTATGCAAACTGACTCCAGAAAAAAAGCATCTTCCTTGTAAATTGAAATATGAGATTGATCATTATTTCTTGATGCAGTTTTTACACAAAGTTATATATATTAATGACATTCTGTCCAGAATCTAAAACAAACTGGATCAATTTTAACAAGTGAAGGTCACAACATTACTTTAACCCTTACCCTGCTAAATTTCTATAATGAACTTGTCCATCTTTCAATTTGGACAGTACCATTAACTGTTAAAAGGGGTGCATACCAAAAAGACACTGACTGAATGGCAAACAGTGCAGACCATGATCAGACTGCACGGATGTGCAGGCTGATCTTGGTCTGCACTGGTCGCAAAGGCAGAATCACTTGCCGCCAGCAGGCTAAGAGTTAAGGCTTGTGCTCTTTAAGCCCTCCCTAGGCAAACCCCTTGCTGAAAGTCAATTACAAAACGTAACAACATCTTGCTTTTACTTGTCACAAATGGAACATAAAAATCTAATGTTACAGATATATAAACCCTTTTTTAAGTACCGAAGGTACTGATTCAGTACCGACATTTTCCCATTTATATATAAGAACACAAATAATCAGTTGCTTTCATCTTCAAAATCATTTAAAGACAGCCCTTGACTGTCATAAAAAGTTTTACCATTGGTCATACTCTGAGAATTAATATTTCTTTTTAATGCAACGTAAATTTTAAAATAGAGTGCTCCTTTTTTTAAAATGGATGTCAGATTTTTAGTTGTTTTTTTCCACATAAAAATTATAATAGTAAAAATGCCTATACCTGTGGTTATTCAAAATCAACTTGCATATCTACTGAAATTTCTTGACATTTGTTGGGGGGAGTTGGGGGTGGGTTTTATGTAAATTCTACTATCTCTTTCATTAATGTGTACCAATAAAAACAGTTATTACTAAATTTAACTTACATAACTGTTTCTCTCTGCTTGCACAGCTAAATGTAACTTACATATGGTTTGCCAGTTACCATTGCAAAATGTAACTTATATATTTGTATTATATGTTCATATCTTTTTTACTTTAATACATTACAATTCTTTTAATATAGTCTGAAATGTAGAGGAAATGCAACGTATATATGTATCATTTCAAATATATCAAACATCTATTTTTAATAGGACTTTATGTTCACTGAATATAATACGGAAGTTTTTGAAGAGATACACATTTTTCCAAGTGGAAAATGGGAATATGTACAAAATAGTATGAACTGTATGCTTCAGTACACCAATAAAGGATTTCATTTGATATGAAGTCTATATCAATAAACCACTAGTAAAGCCCCTCAATAAAGGGAAATAATTCACATTAAGTCCATCAAATAACTATTATCTAAATGAGATTTAATCACTGCGACCAATTAGTTATCTGTTAATTATCTGTTAGATTAGAAATTATTTGAACAGAGTTATCTTACAATACTTTATGATTGAAAGCTGACACCATCTTTTGTCTACATGTCAGAATACTTGCTAACACAGCTTGAAATTAGGTACTTATTGCTCAGCCAGTTGGCTTATCAGTACATAACAAAGTCTCACTAATTATATTAATTACCTACAGTCCTTCATCCATTATGGTCAGCAGATTTTATACTGTGGACATAACTTCTCCATCATGTCTAACGGAATGTACAGTAATTGGCAAATGTGATAATAATTAACGCATGTCTGTTCTCCCATACATGCCATTATTGCTATTGTAACTCAATTTTCTTACTATTAACTGGGGGAGATTGGACATACATCAATTACAGAATCCTGCGAATAGTCCCAGTCCAGTTATTTAACATGGTGATGAATCTTCAATTTATTCTGTAATTTGCACATAGAAAAGAATGGGCATCTAAGTATATGAAATAGTTTTCTATCCCAATATTTAATATGGTATTAATTTATCAGTATATGTGCTGTAATTCAAAGAGTGACAGCAAAGGTCTTTTAACCAGAAGGAATTTTATTCTCCTATACATTTATTTTTTGTTATTGACAAGAAATCAGAGGAAATTACTGCATGTTAAATGCTGTTCTTATTTTGCTAATAAAAAGGCAAAACTGTCTATGTTCCATTCTACACTACATTTCCATTTGCTTTACTATAAATGCTGCAACTTTGTGGCTAAAAACACTTCAAACAGAAATTAAAAAGCACACTTTTAAGGAATATTCAATTAAGTGGACCATTTTGGGCAAATATAAATATAAATACACTGAATATTTGCTGGTGTGTTAAAAAGGTGAAATATACCATTTTATCAATCAAGGACATGTAACTGTAGATTTAATTGCTATATAAACTATCATGGCAAGTTTTTGATAATGAGGAGGGTACATAATTATATTGTCCCATTTTGCCCATATCAAACTTGAACAAGATGTAATAATCATATGAGCTGCGCTATGAGAAAACCAACATAATGGCTTTGCGACCAGCATGGATCCAGACCAGCCTGCGCATCTGCGCAGTCTGGTCAGGATCCATGCTGTTCGCTAACAGTTTCGCTACGATCCAAGCTGGTCGCAAAGCCACTATGTTGGTTTTCCCATGACGCGGCTCATATACATGTTCATAAATCAAATGCAACAACTATCACTAAATATATTCTTCTTTTTTTATAAGTTAAGGGCCATAACTCTCAACCTTATTTTTTCAAAATGAATAAACAGAGATAGAACATACCACTGTTATAATACTGATATATAATTGGCAAAGCAACACAAGACAGAAGTGACATGGTTTTTTTATGCTTAGAGCATAAAGGTAAACTATGAACTCATAAAAATTATGACACAATAACTACTTACAGATGTATTGCCCATCTAGAACTAATAAACCGTTTTTCTCTGTACATCAAGAAAAATAAGTAGTTGTATAGTATTTTTAGACTGCATGACATACATTTTATGTCCAACACAGGTTATGTTATGAGCTAAAGAGACATAGTAAAACTGATTAATAATAATAATGCCATAGATTATCAAAATGACGATGTCTTTCATTACTCCCATTTGTCCTTTTGTGAGTGTGTGTGTAGAAAATATGCTCTGGCCTTTCAGCTACACTGACGCCGAAGCAATGTACTGAACTTATTCAGCTACACTTCTCTAATTTGCTCAGTTCCATCTTAACACCTACAATCTGCCCAATTTCAGCTTGATTCCTCCTATTTGCTCAGTTCTGCCTTGGCTTTTCCTCTTGTCCAGTTTCTACTTGACTGTTTCTCCTCAGTTCATGCTTGATTCTTCCCTTTTGCTCAGTTCATGCTCGACACTTCCCTTTTGCTCAGTTCATGCCTGATTCTTCCCTTTTGCTCAGTTCATGCCTGACTCTTTCCTTCTGCTCAGTTCATGCTTGACTCTTCCCTTCTGCTCAGTTTATGCCATTCTCGCATACCAGAGGTCTACTGTGGTTCCCCGGATGAACCTCTGGCACATTTCGCCGATATTTGTGGTTTGGTTACATTACAGGTAAAACGTTTCAGCCAATCAGCGTCGTTTAGCGACAAAATGTAGGGAACCAATCAAAATCGTCCGTGAAAAGCGTGACCGTGTCCTTTCATATCGATGCCGACTTACGAGGAATATTATCATTTCTTCAGATAAATTTCTTAACATCGAATAACAGAAATAAATCTTTATTAATCGCAATCATGGAATATCGCTTTTATCCATCGTTAGCAACTACCGTGCTTACATATTGTTTGAAATTTCAATTCGGCGTGCCAAATAGCGGCGAACATTGATTGGCTGAAACTTCTCCCGGTAGTAATTACGAGTGCGCATGCTCACCAAATAAATGACAGAAATAAATCAGAGGTTTGTCTAAGGATTTTGACGAACATCTGATGGATGAGAATGAGTTTATGCTTGATTCTTCCCTTTTGCTCACTTCATGCTTGATTCTTCTCTTTTGATCAGTTCATGCTTGACTCTTCCCTTCTGCTCAGTTCATGCCTGATTCTTCCCTTTTGCTCAGTTCATGCTTGACTCTTCCCTTCTGCTCATTTTATGCCTGATTCTTCCCTTTTGCTCAGTTCATGCTTGATTCTTCCATTTTGCTCAGTTCATGCTTGACTCTTCCCATTTGCTCAGTTCATGCCTGATTCTTCCATTTGATTCTTCCATTTTGCTCAGTTCATGCTTGATTCTTCCCTTTTGCTCAGTTCATGCTTGACTCTTCCCTTCTGCTCATTTTATGCCTGATTCTTCCATTTTGCTCAGTTCATGCTTGATTCTTCCCTTTTGATCAGTTCATGCTTGATTCTTCTCCTTTACTTTATTTCTGACAGGCTCTTCCCCTTAGCTATGTTCCTGCTACACCCCCTCTACCCCCACTTTACTCAGTTTCTGCTTGACCCTATCGCTTTTGCCTAGTTTCTGCTTGACTCCGCCCCTTTTTCAGTTTCTGCTAAGTCTTGCTCTTTGACTCTAAGTCCTAACTTGTTTACTGTTCAAATGTTCCATGTGCAAAGCCTGTTTGACTCTCTTAAGCCACTTACTACTTGACTCTAAGGTCCCTCTATGCTCAAGTTTCTTCTTGACTTCCCCTTTGCTCACTTTCTGTTTGACTCTTTACCTCTGCTCTGTCTCTGCTTCACTTTTCCCTTTTGCTCAGTTTGTGCTCAGTATCTGTAGAACTCTTAACCCCCTTTGCTCATTGTCTGCTTCCCCTTCGCTCAGTATCTATACTTACCTGATACATTGTGCTCAAATTCTGCTTTCGATCTTCCCCTCTGCTCAGTTTCTGCAGGACTCCACACTCTATTTCCTCAGTTTCTGCTTGACACCTTCCCTTTGCTCAGTTTCCACTTGACTCCTCCTTTTTGCTCAGTTCCAGCTTGATTCTTCTCTGACTGGTTCTTCCCTTAGCTATGTTCCTGCTACACTCCCTCCACTCCCCACTTTACTCAGTTCCTCCTCGATCCCATCCCTTTTGTCTAGTTTCTGCTCGACTCCTCCAATTTTTTTGAGTTTCTTGACATAGATTCCTTTTGTATGTGACCTTTTTAATTTTGCTAAACTAAAGCTGAGCTATAAGCTAGAGTTCAGCGAACTTCTCAGTGTGTTGCACTAAACATCAACACATAAAAATAATATCAAAGAAAGAAAAAAACATTACAATGACTAAAAATCTGGATATAATTTTGCCCCTATTCTTGCAATAAAAAAAACCCAACCTCCTTGGCGACAATGTAAAGAAAATCAACTCCATAATGGAATCAGAAAACACGATCTGAAGGTATACTAAATAGCAAACATATGTGAAACATGTTTCTGGGACATATTTGCTAGTCATCTATATCGTTGTTATGCAATAATCGCTCTAGCAATGAAGACAAAAAAAGTCAAGTGTCTGTAGCTAACAATGTAATAAACTAGCAACATCACATATGCCAAGCTTATGTGACCCGAACTAAATCCGTAATGAGTGATTGGACACATTAAAGTAATCAGTGACAAACAGAACTCAGATGTGTCCAATCTGCAATGAATGTAGGTTCTCATAATTGCTTGAAGGTATGGAGATGCTGGTTGGCATTTGTTGGTATATGTAGTCTGGCGACATTTCAAGAAAAGCGAGGTGCTGCACACGCAACAATTAACCTAGGTATATAGCAAGATGGCCAAACGAATTGTATTTCCCAATCTGAAGAAAAACATGAGCTTTCTCATGACAGCATGCACACCTATTCAAAGGCTTGTCGGGGAAATATATTTTCTATCTAGGAATAGGTCTACTATCCAAATTCATGTAAGGCCTTGATGCTGTGATCTTGTTCTATTGCACCCAACACCTGTGTTGTTTCAACCAAGTATCTGCATAAGTTTTCAATACAGTAATTTCTTTGCAAAACTGCATTTTCCACTTCCAAAAGGGGTATAACTTTGCCAAAATATAATTCAGAGTTATAGGTAATACACCTTTCGCCATGTTTTATCAACCTCAATAAGTTGCCATTCAATATCTGCACCAAATTTGAAGAAAGCAATATGTATGCAAAACTTCAACACAGATTTTCTAATTCCAAGAAGGGTGATATTTTTGTTTTAAATTGATGTAACAGTTATGGAATTTGATACCGTAACCTTAGTTATTTCGTGAAAGATGAGTGTTTTAAAATTGTATCTGCAATGGTTAACATGGCATTGTACACTTGGGGACAAGTGTAATGTAATAGCTCTCCTTATTATTCAGGGTTGCCAGTTAGCTGAGAAAACAAAATTCCCTGACCTTTCCCCGACTTTTCCCTGACTAAACCATACTTTTCACTGACCAATACCACTACATTTTTTTGGCCTCCTATGCCCCTACAGCTGTCCAATCGACCCTTTTATATTTATTTTATTTCAGATATAACAAACTTTCATTAACAAATATCAAATTCCAAGGTTAACATAACAAGAGATCACAGAGTGATCTTGGCGCCCACCAAGTGCCATTTTTGAGTGAACCAAATTTCAAGACTTACTGACTAGCTCAAGGTCAAATTTCATTTCCGTACACAACACTGTGCATGTGGTCCAAATTCGAAAGCTGTAGCTCGAGAAATGTGAAAGTAGGTCACTAGATCAATCTTAAGTAAAAGTTTAATTCGGTACACAAAACTATGCAAGTGGTCCGAATTGAAGGCTTAGCTTGAGAAATGTGTAAGTAGGTAACTAGGTCAAAATCAAGGGTCAAATTCACTTCAGAACACAAATCTATGCATGGGTCCAAATTGAAGCCTGTACCTTCAAAAATGTGAAAGTAGGTCACTAGGTCAATGTCAAGGTCAAAGTTTGTTTCGGTACACAATCCTATGCAAGTGGTCTAAATTGAGCCTGTAGCTACAGAAATGTGAAAGAAGGTCACTAGGTCAATCTTAAGGTCAAAGTTCATTTCGTACACAAAACTATGCATGTGTCCAAATTTAAAGGGTGTAGCTTGAGAAATGTGAAAGTAGGTCACTAGGTCAAAATCAAGTCAAGTTTTATTTCAGAATACAGAACATGCATGGGTCCAAATTTGAAGCTTGTACCTTCAAAAATGTGAAAGTAGGTCACTAGTCAATGTAAAGGTCAAAATTTGTTTCGGTACATAAACCATGCATGTGTCCAATTTGAAGCTGTAGCTTGAGAAATGAGAAAGTAGTCATTTGGTCAAAATCAAGTCAAATTTAATTTCGGAACAAAACTATGCATGTGTCCAAATTTGAAGACTGTACCTTCAAAAATGTGAAAGAGGTCACTAGGTCAAAATCAATGTCAAATTTCATTTTGAAACACAGAACTATGCATATGGTCCAAATTTGATACCTGTACCTTCAAAAATGTGAAAGTAGGTCACTAGGTCAAAATCAAGGTCAAAGTTTTTTCAAGTGCACAAAACTATGCATGTGGTCCAAATTTGAAGGCTGTAGCTACAGAAATGTGAAAGTAGGTCACTAGGTCAAAATCAAGGTCAACTCATGTCAAGGTTCATCTTGCCACTCAAAAATATACATGTGGTCCAAATTTGAATGTTGTAGTTATTGACAAGAAGATTTTAAAAGCTTTTCCCTATATAAGTCTATATGAACCATGTGACCCACGGGGCGGGGCCATATTTGACCCTAGGGGGATAATTTGAACAAACTTGGTAGAGAACCACTAGATGATGCTACATTACAAGTATCAAAGCCCAAGGCTTTGTGGTTTAGACAAGAAGATTTTCAAAGTTTTTCCCTATATAAGTCTATGTAAACCATATGACCCCCAGGGTGGGCCATATTTGACCCTAGGGGTATAATTTGAACGATCTTAGTTGAAGACCACTAGATGATGTCACATACAAAATATCAAAGCCCTAGGCCCTGTGGTTTTGGACAAGAGGTTTTTCAAAGTTTTTCCCTATATAAGTCTATATAAACCATGTGACCCCTGGGGCGGGGCCATATTTGACCCCAGAGAAATAATATGAATCATCTTTGTAGAGGACCACTAGATAATGCTTCATACCAAATATCAAAGCCCTAGGCTCTGTGGTTTTGGACAAGAAGGTTTTCAAAGTTTTTCCCTATATAAATCTATTTAAATTATAGAAATAAACAAAGGGCCATAACTCACTCATAAATTGTTGAACCAGTCTGATTTTCAGGGGGACACAACTAGGGTACCAATACATCATTCTGACAAAGTTTGGTCAAAATCCCCCCAGTAGTTTCTGAGGAGATGCGATAACGAGAAATTGTTAACGGACGGACGGACGGACGGACGGACGGAATGACGGACGGACGGACCACGGACGCAGAGTGATTTTAATAGCCCACCATCTGATGATGGTGGGCTAAAAACGAAATTGATTCAAACACATTTAAATTATGTTTTTACACAATTACACCAAAGTGTGTTTGGAAATACTTATAAATACTGCTTGAAGACTGCCATAGCCACTGAACATTGTAAACATCGGCCCATAATTTTATTTTTCCCTGACTTTTCTAAATCATGACCTTGACCTTTGACCTACTGACCTCAAAATCAATAGGGGTCACCTGTTTGTCACGACTATTATTCCTATGAACTTTCATGATCCTACGCCCAAGCGTTCTTGAGTTATCATCTAGAAACCGTTTGACTGTTCCTGGTCACTGTGACCTGGACCTTAGACCTACTGATCTCAAAATCTATAGGGGTCTTCTGCTGGTCATGATCAACCTCCCTATCAACTTTCATGATCCTAGGCACAAGCGTTCTTTAGTTATCATCCGGACACCATTTTTACTGTTCTGGGTCACTGTGACCTTGACCTTTGACCTGCAGATCTCAAGATCAATAGTGGTCATCTGCTGGCTATGACCAACCTTCCAATCAATTTTCATGATACTAGGCCCTAGCATTCTGAGTTATCATCTGGAAACGGATTGGTCTACATACCGACCGACCGATGGACCGACCGACCGACCGACTGACTGACCGACATCTGCAAAACAATATACCTCTCCTTCTTCAAAGGGGGGCGTAAGTATGCATCTTTAAAAAAATTCTATCTAGATTCATTTTATTTGTAAAAAGAAACTAACAAATACGGAATACGATTAACAAATACGAAACATTTTTTTATGTGAATGGCATGTCTGGTGACAAAATTTTAATTTCCATATAGACAAATAAATCATCTGTGTAAAGAAAGACAATTTCCTCTGACCTAGAGCACTTGCTACTTGTCATACATTAACTAGTAACTTTGTCAGATTTGTAATTACTAAGCAGTACTGGTTTGATTCCTGGCTCTGACAAGAATCAAAATCTAAGTGCAGACTATAATAATCAGTTACACAAAATCTACAACTATCAGACAGATTTGAATAGCACTCACACAGAAAAACTGCCAATTTTTTTAAAATAAAGAAATAATAATGAAACGCACAAACTAAAATTGTCATTATATGGACAAGACAAAAACAAGTAAATTTATTCTCTTACAACAAACATAAAACAAGAGTAACTAGAGCTGCTTTTGAGAAAAGTGCATGTCTCCCACAACTGCCTAATCATCTAGATTGGCATTCCTTCTCCATTATGTATCTGAGTCAACCATGCACCAAGACCTGTATCACTGGCATCAGTATTTTCGGAAATTCAAGGGCCATAATTCTGAAGTGCCTGGGTCGATTTGGCTAGTTATCGAACTTGGCCGAGGACTTATTATCAAACACATTTTGTTTAAGTTTGGTGAAGATCAGATGAGAAATGTTCGACTTACAGCGCAGACAAGATTTGTGACAGACTGACTGACTGACTGAAGGATGGACACACAAACAGACACACAAACAGACAGGATTAAATCAATATGTCTCCCACCACATAATAAACATTTACTAAGTTAAAGGTAAAAAGTGCGTACCTCAGTTACACCCCTTGTGTTGACTACGTCACCAGTAAATACATCTTGGTTATCTAGATATCTCTTATTGTTTGATCAGCTGCTGAAAAATAAAATAAAATATTTCAAAATTAAAATCGAACAAACAAATTTCTCTCAGATCCTTAAGATATCTGTACAACTGCCATAACAGAGACCCAGGCTTTTTTCTTCAGAATGGACTTACATGGGTACTCATTTTTCTTTGGACAAACATATAAATACCATACAAATCTTTTGAAAATATGTCATATTTGTCCTATCATACTTCTAATATCTTTACATGGAAAATGAACTCAGCATACAAGATTCTTAATTTTCTAGGTGTTGCTGTCAACCTTGGACCTAGAGATTTGGGTCATGCAAGTATCTTGTTCTATGATGATGAAAATACTATGGAGTACTTTGAAAATCTTTTAAAGATATAGCCATGATTCTAACTTCTGAGCTATGCAACATATCCAAAATGCAAAAAATCTTTAAAACCTTTCCTTTACTGATAATAAAGCAAATGGTCTACAGACTGATACACAGTATGACAAGAACTGTCTTACCTGCTGGTCCAAAAGTCCAAATCTGTTTTTAAAAATTCTGAACCAACAAAATATATTAAATAGACAGATACAAGGTAGTTTAAATTAACACTATTTATGTTCCTCACTTATTTGTGCAACTTTAAACACAGGAACCAGTTCTGATTCCAATTTTCAAGTGCTATTGTCTCTTGTTTTCCTTGTAGGATACTTATAAAGCAAACTTACATTTTAATATATAACCACTGTGAGGATCGAACACCTTTAAATGAGCCGTGCCATGGGAAAACCAACATAATGGGTATGCGACCAGCATGGATCCAGACCAGCCTGCGCATCCGCGCAGTCTGGTCAGGATCCATGCTGTTCGCTAAAAGTTTCTCCAATTCCAATAGGCTTTAAAAGCGAACAGCATAGAGCCTGACCAGACTGCGCGGATGCGCAGGCTGGTCTGGATCCATGCTGGTCGCATACCCACTATGTTGGTTTTCTCATGGCACGGCTCAAATATTGTCTTTCCTATTGGATGGTTTTGCGCATGCGCGGTGTAAGATCGTCTCCGGAAACTTGAAAAAAGATTTTGCAAATTTAAAATATTTTTGAGTAATTTATTGGATCTTTTTGTGTACTAGTGTGGTAAGAACGTTCCACTCCATCATTCCAATTCACCACATGTTGATTGCAACGACCTAGAGCCATATTTTGACATTTTTCCTTCCACTTGATCTACTTCCAGTTGTCACGGATATCGTTGATAATGTAAACAAAGCGGCAAATATGAATTGGGCACAGTGTCTAACCAGCTTACTCACTCTGTTAGTGATATTTGGCACATGTATTAGGAAGGATACTCCACCACAACCTCAGTACGGACCCATCCTATCATCATTTAGCTTCACCAGGAAGATAGACTCCCGTTTACAGGATGTTTAATCTATGACAGCAACCAGACGCCTTAGCACTTTATCTCATAATAATGGAACTCGCTATGGTAAGATGCATACACTACTGTATATCTCCATGCTACTAATTGCCACATCATCAGACGTTGAGCTGAACCCAGGTCCTCGCCCACCAAAGTACCCCTGCCAGGTATGCTGCAAGGCAGTAACATGGAAACAGAAAAGAGTTGCATGCGACGACTGCCAACAGTGGTATCACACACAATGCATGCATATGAACTCTCACACATATGAACAGCTGTGTAATTACAGTAACTTGTCTTGGCACTGTGACAATTGTGGGATGCCAAATTTTTCCACCAGTCTATTTGAATCACTCATTGTTGACTCTTCAAATAACCCATTCAGTGTACTCAACTCAACTACCAACTCTACCACTTCTATGTCGAGCCCAGGCCCTCCTGCTTCCTGTTCTTCACCTATTCAAGTAAAGAAGAAGAGACCAACACCATCTTATCGCAGCCTTAAGATCCTCAATATAAACTTTCAGAGTTGTAAAAATAAGAAAGAAGAAATTGCCAACCTATTAGATTCTGCTGATCCAAGCATCATAATGGGCACTGAAACATGGTTAAACTCTAACATTTATAGCCCAGAAATATTTCCACCTACATACAACGTTATAAGAAGAGATAGGGAAGACGGTTATGGGGGAGTTATGCTTGCACTGAAGAATGATTTGATCTTTGAGGAACTTGAAACAGGATGTGACACTGAACATGTTTTTGCTAAAGTAACACTGGACAAAAATAAGATTCTAATCATTGGTTCTGTCTATAGACCCCCAAGTAGTGACATTAAATATTCTGAAAGTTTGTGTAACACAACTGAAGACATCAGAAATCGCTTCAAGAATGCCGTGATATGGATCGGCGGAGACTTGAATTTACCTGACATTAACTGGGATTCTAATATTGTTGAAGGAAACCAGAATGCTAACCGTATAAACACCATGTTTTTAGAACTTACTGAGTCCTATAATCTCCATCAGATGGTTACTCAGCCTACAAGAAACAACAACATTCTTGATCTTTTTCTTACCAACCGTCCCACGCTTATTACACGGTGCACCACATTACCAGGCTTGGGAGACCATGACATAGTCTTCATTGAGTCTAGTGCCTCAGCTAAAAGGACCCAGCCAGTGAAACGCCTCATTCACCTATGGAAGAAAGCTGACATTGACACTATGAAATCCAAGTGCTCCATCTTCCAGCAAGTGTTTCTTGAAAATCACACTTCTCACAGTGACGTAAATACTATGTGGACTGATATCAAAGAACATCTTCTTGCTATCCTCGACTCCTGTGTACCATCTCAAATGACCAGTTCTAGGTTCAACCAGCCGTGGATAAATAGGGACATCAAAAGAATGAGCCATAGGAAAAAGAGAGCCTACAAGAAAGCAAAACAACATAAATCCACCAGAAATAAAAAGAGATACGAAAAACTGAAAGTTGAAACCAGCAAAGCATGTAAAAAGGCTTACAATGACTATATAACAAATATAATAAGTCCAGAGTCACAATCAAATCCGAAAAAATTCTACAGCTTCATCAAAAGTAAGAAAACAGAAAACCAAGGCGTAGCGCCCCTGAAAGACGAGAATGGCATCACCTATTGTGACAGTACAACCAAGGCCAACATCCTTAACGAGCAATTCTCGTCTGTCTTCAACAAGGATGAAGATGCTTCAAGTATCCCCGATATGGGACCTAGCCCTCACCAACATGTGGAAGACATAACCGTTACAGAAAACGGCATTCGCAAGATTCTGGCAGACTTAGACCTTCACAAAGCCACAGGGCCAGATAAGATCCCAGCTAGACTACTTAAGGAACTAGCAGTAGAACTTGCCCCCATATACAAGCTCTTCTTCCAGACTTCGCTGGACCAGGGTGTCATACCAGATGATTGGAAGTCGGCGAAATCTTCAAAAAGGGTGATCGAAGCAAGGCAGTAAACTACAGGCCTGTATCACTTACCTCTATAACATGCAAGGTCCTAGAGCACATTGTCACCAGCTCCGTTATGACTCACCTAGATAACAACAATATTCTCACAGACGCCCAACATGGTTTCAGGAAAAGGAGGTCCTGTGAAACTCAGCTAATCCAGACAGTCCAGGATCTTGCCAGCAACATTGACATATCAGGTCAAACAGACGTCATACTGCTGGACTTTTCAAAGGCTTTTGATAAAGTCCCACACCAACGCCTTATCTCTAAGATCAGATACTATGGGGTAGGAGTCAATCTTCACAGATGGATAGGCAGCTTCCTAGGAGACAGAAACCAGAAAGTATACCTCGATGGCCATGAATCATCTCAAGCCCCGGTCCAATCTGGTGTCCCCCAGGGTAGTGTCCTGGGACTGCTGTTATTCCTGCTATTTATCAATGACCTACCCAAGTACATATCCTCTGAATCTACTGCCAGAATGTTTGCAGATGACTGTGCGCTCTATCGACACATCAGATCAGAAGAAGATGCCATAGCATTACAGAAAGACCTGGAGGGACTTCAGCGATGGGAAAAGGACTGGATTATGGAATTCCACCCCCAGAAATGTCAGGTTCTACATAAAACCAAGAAACGTAAACCCATCAAGCTCCCCTACAACATTCATGGACATATTCTAGAAGAAGTAAACACAGCAAAGTATTTAGGCCTGAACTTCAAAAAAATCACTCAACTGGAACCACCACATCAACACCATCACTAAGAAAGCAAACAACGCTAGATCATTTTTACAACGTAACAGCCATCAATCCCCCAGGAAGACCAAGGAGCTGTGTTATCTTACCCTGGTGAGGCAACTACTGGAATATTCGGCAATTATATGGGATCCTTTTACTGACATCAACATCCGGAAGCTGGAGATGGTGCAGCGTGGATCAGCCAGGATGATCTTCTCAGACTACAGAAGAACAAGTAGTGTATCATCTATGCTGCAACAGCTCCAGTGGCCCACTTTACAGGAACGCAGAGCACAGGAAAAAGTCACCATGATGTACCGGATTGTGTACCAACTAGTTGAAGTCCCTAGAACACACCTCATCCCGATCAGTTCAGTGAGAGGCCATGGACTCAACTACCTTGTACCTTTTGCCAGAACCCTGACTTATCAGAGATCCTTCTTCCCAGACACCATCTGCCTATGGAACAGCCTCCCACAGACTGCTGTCAACAGCCCCACCATTGACAGCTTCAAGGGAGAAGTCCAGAAGGTGACACTTAGATAGACTCATACTGGCCGTTTTTAACTGCACTGTACATAGATATTTTTACCAACCACCTCACCTGATTTTAGATTTTCTTACACCGCGCTGCGCAAGTACGAGTATACGCTTTAAGGTGTCTGTACTAGAAAGGAAGAAGAAGAAGAAGTAGACAAAATGCTAAAATCTCCTCAGAGAAACAAACATTTTTACATCAAACAGATTTCTGTCT